>NC_089229.1:82038080-83303080 GCF_963924675.1 Phocoena phocoena
TACTAATAATATTCTTCAGGCCATCTGATGTATAGGGCAAAATTACATAAAGGGGGGGTGTATTTAAATGAGGAAGTGTTAACTGTGAAGGAGTAATTTAAAAAGATGAAAGTCAACTGGATTTTTGTTATAAAATCATTTTTACCAAAACAAAAGTATTTCTGGATTACAAGCAGAATTTATGAGCTCCTCAATAGACAGTGTATACAAAACTCGAGTCCTATTTTAATACAGAAAGAAAACCACTTTTGCCAATAGTGAATATACATACTCCCATATTCACATGCTATGGGTCATATAATCTCCCTGTCAAGCAAGGACATTGGTAACACAGTTTCGAGACTACCCCTTGGTCAATGGACTGAGAAGCCAGCATTGCAGTCCACTGCAAATTAATTAATTTATTAATCACCCCAGGATCTCAGGGATGTGTTGACCTAACTGCAATGCAGTTGGGCCAATTCATAAGCCTTTTGTCATGTATCCAGTCTGCCCCCTAGCTTGACATGTTTATCAACTATGTGTGCACAGTAGAATGTGGAAAGAACAATTTGTAATTACCACTAAATAAATGGGGGGAAATAGACAACCAATTGCCAGGCGTATTCCCATGGCAGCAACTTCCAACATTTATTTTCCACCTTTAGAAATGGCTTGAGATGTGGTGATCGTATGAGCATCCATGTGAAAAAGATGCTGTTCCTGCACCATTCACTGGGAAAAGGGAGCCCAATTCACAGAGCATCTGGAACACTTGACTTCTGTGAGAGTACTGGGCTGCTCACCCCCGGCTTATACAAGGACAGAGTCTCTCTAGCCCTGGAAACTACTTTTTCTAAGTACATTTCTCAGCATAATAATGGTCTCTATTTCCATTTCTGCCTCTGCTACTGAGAGAGAATTGAGAACCACGGACTAATTCATGATCATTATCTGTATGTTTCTATAAAGAGTGGTAAAATGCTTATTGTGAGGAATGCAGCTGAAACGCCCATATTAGCATTTACAGCAGGAGATATACACCTCCCTTATCTCTTCATTTGTGGTTTACCAGTTATCCTCTTACCTCCTAGTGACTCAAAGCTGTACCAGCAGCTAACCTCTGAATGTAGCTCTTTCCTCCTCAAGATGAGCAGCTCTAAAAAATGAAAACCAATGGAAATAGCAGTCAAGATGTACAGTTTTCAATTTACACAGTTACTTGGGACTTTTTAAAATCTGTTTTCATCTGATCATATTAATACAGACAACAAAGGAATGAATTAGTAAAAGAAATGTAACATTAGAAAAAAACTTAAGGAAAAAGGAAAATACTGTGAAAGTATAATAAATTCATACTATAATAAAATGACAGTCTTTATGGTGAAGAGACGATAACCAAAAAGTCAGCGATTATAGGTGCATTTATACTTGGCCTGGGACATCAGAAACACTAATTAAGACAGAGGGAAACAAGCAGAGAAGCAAAACGCTGATGTAAGATGATCGCAAGTAGTCTGTGTTCAAATCAGCCCATTTTAATGATTCATATGACACAGCGCTAAAATTATTGGAAAAAGTATTTCGATGATTAAAGCGTTTTTTTCTTACTTTGGTATCTGTTAACGCAGAGAATAACGACTGTAAAACAGGTCTATCTTCTGTTTTAGTATTGGTTTTAAAGCATAAACTGGTATGAATTACTATGGAAATGAGAATGGTATTTAAGGTAGTATTCACAACTGAATGATTCTGCAAGCTTAGAGGTAATGATTAAAATGGCTAGAATTACAAAGTGACTTACAAAAAAGATATTAGTGAAAAATACCTTAAAGTTCACCTTGCCAGCTTTGCGATGGGCATACCCCCAAGTGTTTCACTTTTCAGGAGCGTTGCCCATAAACTATTCGGCAGCAGAGGGCGCTCTTCTGTCAAAATCCGAAGTTCTTTTTTAAAAGCTTTTAGAGGCGCATACTCGCTAGCGTCCAAATAACAGTAGTTAAAAGTGTCAAAAAACGAGTCCGTATGAGCTTTGAGTTTTATTTAAGGGAGAAGGACATCGAAGTAGAACATTTATGAAACATAACTGAATGAGACCTTAGATTTTTTAGCAAAAAAAAAAGAAATCTCTTCTAAATGATGTATTTGTGATTCACGCCACTATTTTCTGAGGACCGACTAGGTGTAAGACACCAACACATACTTTCAGCGTCATCCCCGGATATTGTTACGGGAATGCTTGTAACCTTAGCGTGTGTTGTGTGCGCTTTAAGGGGAGGACATTTTAAAACAAAATGAAGAAACTGGAAGTCATCGTATTTCTCGCATTCAAAAGTAAGGAATTCACTATGTCACAGATTTTACCTAAAATGTTTGCAACAAACGGCAGATACAGTTCCTATTCTCAGTTTACCTTCTGTACAGATAAATGATTTTGTAACATCTGAATCCTAATATAAAACAATATCTGCACATTTATCACCCGCGATCAATGGCATCCTCTCGACAGAATCCTGGGTGCCAATATACTCCGCAACATCGGGTTGCTTCCCGAATTTCAAAGCGTGGTCTTTTTCTCCCTCTCTGACCCTCTCTGCCACCACCCGCCTTCCCAGAGCCAACCAGCTCAGGTCAGGGCCAAGTTGCTGAACATTTCCAGTCGCTACAAGAGATTCTCTTCCCCTATAGAACCACAGGGAGGAAACTTTCCGCATCGCCGCTTCATATTGGCTAATTGATGATTTTTTAAAAAGACTTAGCTTTAAACATCTTGCATTTTCCGAACACGCCTTGTTTCGTTTTCAAGCTAACGAGGTCTTACTTGTGATCGTGCAAAAGCCTTTTTTGAACACCGCAAGTCGCAAGTCATTGGACAGGCCTCTAGCTGCGTGTCCAGGTGTCACGTGGTGCCTTCGCAAGCCACCCAGAGCGTTTGCTCCGGTGAAACCCTGCAAACTTTCTTTTTCTTTCTGTGGAAAGCAAAAAGACCCAGTCTAAAAAGCGCCGGCCCTCGGCTTGCCAAAATTGATCCTCTGGGAGGCAGCCGGCGTCCCGGAAGACCGGCTGCACGACTCAAGGCTCGAAAGGTTCCCGAGTTCAAGCCACTCTGGACGCCGCCGCTGCCGCCGCCGCCGCCGCCGCTTCGCACTCGTCGCCCGGCCCGCGCGGCCGCCACCCCACTGTCCCCGCCCGCCGGCCCGCGCGCCCCGCGCTGCGCGCCCGCTGAGGGGGAGGGGCGCGCTCGGCCGCTGTCGCCGCCCGGTTGAGCAATCCGGCTATGCAAATAGCGGGGTTACGACAGCCAATCGGAGGCCGGCTGTGCCGTGACGCGCGCGCCGAGAGCCCGTAGTATTTATAGATCGTATTTAAAGAGCCCTTGGGAGTCTCCCTGGGCTCAACTGGGCGGCGGCGGCCGCTGCGGCTTCGGATGCGGCGGCGACGGGGCTGCAGTTGGCCCTGCGCGAGTGCGGTGGCGGGGCTGTCGCTGCTGGTCTCTTCCCTGTGGGGGTGTTAGGCGTGGAGGAGCGTCCGAGCACGTTCCTCAATAGTTTTTACCCACTTCCCAGCTCGGCTTCTGGAGAGGGGGAGGAGATGCTGCAGCTCCGACAATAGTTTTGCTTAAAACAAAGCCTGGGATATGGAATCTCAAAGCTGTAGGGCGGGTGGGGATGGGGAGGGAGACAGAAGGTTTGAACGACCCCGCCCCGGCCCCACATTTGAGCCGCAAACCGACGCCGTTTCCTGGTGCTGGGCTATGTGTAGAGGCGGCCTTCCTGGGGGGAAGGGAGAACAATACCGCCTGAAAAGCCAAGAGTCGTGGAATTTGGGGGCGGGGTGTATTCGTGGAAAATAAACTGCAAGATAGTGGCCGTGATTATCTTGGCGTTCAGTCCATTGATCTTCAGACTTCCAGGCCAGCGAGCTGCACGCTGCAGTGCGAAAGCAGGAAACTGGCATTACGTCAGAGGAGAGAAAGAGACCCAAATTGCAACGGTTGCATCTGCAGGGCTGGCTCTTCGTTTTTCATCGGAGAGGTTCCGCGGGCTCGGGCCCTCGGTGCTGTCCCGGCGCGGCACTGCGGGCTTTCACGCGTAGGGCGGGCGCTGGCGGCGCCCAAGGGACCCCGGGCCCGGGTGCCCGGAACCCCAGCCCTGGGCCACCACATGCCGTCCCCGGAGGGCTCTTTGGGAACCACGACTAATTCCTTTTAAAGCTAGCCCCGCGCTTACCTGGATGTCCTAAATTCCAGGAGGGAGGGGGGTGGCGAAGCGCGCCAAATGTCAGCTGCTGCCCTTAGGAGAGCAGGTGGCCAAGGGGGAGGAATCCCAGCCGTGTGTAGAGCAGGACGGCCTCTCCACACCTTATCAGGGATCTTTTCTCAGTATTGAGGGTCATGGTCACAAGAAACTTGTTCTCTGCCAGGGACCCAGCTCCTGAGGCCTTGTCACTGCTTCTTAGAAATCTCTTGAGGAGAATATCGTGAATTAGTACATTGTCTTGGAAAACGTTGAGCAGTCTCACCTGCTCCCTCATTCCTGGCTCAGGGTCATTATAAGGTAAGGGCAGTTACTACCCTTAGTAACCCTGGTAGGGTTACTACCAGTTCTCCTAGGGTCCGGGCCACTCCACCGTTGAGCAAAGCTTAGCACAAAAGAAGGTGGTGACAGCAGCTCATGGTTATCTGTGCTGTGTGCTGAGTGCTTTGGCAGACTATCTCATTTAATTCTCGCAATAGCTGGGTGAGGTGAGTGCTATTATCCCCATTTTGCAGATAAGGAAACAGATTCTGAGGATCAGTGTGTTCCCGAGCGTGAATGGGAACCAGGCAATCTGACTCCGAAGCCTGCACTGTTTGGGGGCCGGGAGCTGGCTTTGATCAGGGGACCTTCCAGGCTCACCTCGCATCACACCGAGAAGGCAAGAGCCTTCGTTCATCCCTGCTACCTGTCAACTACAATAAACCTAGTCCTGGGTAAACATGGTGGGTGTCAGGTGGCATGTTTAATCCCCTCAAGTAAGAGAGACTGCTCCTGGACACCCAAATTATTCAAGCCAATTTTCTCATTGCTCCATGTTTGCAACAGTCTTATAAAGTCGTTTAATGATTAAACTTTACACAGCACTTCATTCCTAGCTCAGGCCATTGGATAACGTCAGATCTAAAGAACTGAGTGAGTTACCATGTAAATTAGGAGAGGGGCCTAATTCAAGGTCCGGTGAGTCCTCTCTTTGCTTTTCCCTTTGGTTGCATTATTCCGCCATCATTATCACCTAGGCAGGAGAGAGAGCCACTGAAGGGAACCTGGTTTTGGCAGATTGTCTGTGATTAGTGACTGGGAAGGCAAATTCAAAGGAGGAAGAGTTAAGGAGGAGAAGGTTATACCTCTTTATACAATTACAATTTTGTGTACTAGAAACAAGTGATTTGAAAGCCAGGAACCTGATGGAGGTTGAAGAACATTTCTGCCTCATGCCAGCTGGAAAGCAGTAGACCATCTATGGAATATGAGACCCAATTTCCCCATCTGTAAAATGGAAGTAACCTGCTACCCATCTACCCCTAGCCTTGCTCCTGACATTTTCCTCTGCTGCCTCTTCTTCCCCCTCTAGTTTTCTGCATGCTTGTGTTTCTCAAAGTTCCCTCCTAGCCTCAGTCTCTTCTTACTCAACACACTCTCCTGGATGGTTCTACCCAGGTCATGTCCCCTGTTACCATTTGAAGTCTTTCTGTCTTGCCCAGGTCTCTTTGCTGAGCTCCAGATCTATATGCAGGACATCCCCACTTGAACACTTCAAACTTAAATGTTCCAAACTGAACTGCTTGTTATCTGTCTCCCAGCCACCTAGGATGAAAGGTCAGCCCTATCTCTGCACATCCCTACTCAGTTATTCAAGCCAAAGCCTGGCTAATTCCACTTTCTCTTAACCCATATATCCAACTAATGGCCAACTCCTACCATGGGTCAGGATCTTAAGTGCCTTCTGTCTACCAACCCCAAAAACCTCCTCCACCATGCAGCCATATCCCCTCCGTCAGTCCCCTTCAGTGGATGCCATTGCCCTTGGAATGCAGCCTGGCATGGCTTACAAAGCCACTCAAGAGTGGGTCCAGACCGAGGTCTCTAGCTGCTCCCCTTGCTCACACTCCACCCTTCAGACATTCTTAAATTCTTGCAGTTTTTCTTTTTTTTTTTTTTTAATTTATTAAATTATTTATTTTTGGCTGCGTTGGGTCTTCATTGCTGCGCGCGGGCTTTCTCTAGTTGCGGCGAACAAGGACTACTCTTCGTTGCGGTGCACGGGCTTCTCACTGCGGTGGCTTCTCTTGCTGTGGAGCACGGGCTCTAGGTGCGCGGGTTTCAGAAGTTGTGGCACGCAGGTTCTAGAACGCAGGCTCAGTTGCTCCACGGCATGTGGGATCTTCCCAGACCAGGGATTGAACCCATGTCCCTTGCATTGTCAGGTGGGTTCTTAACTACTGCGCCGCCAGGGAAGTCCCTTGCAGTTGTCCTAATGGCGCCAAATTCTTTTGTTGTTTCTCTGAGCTTTAGCAGAGGCTATTCTGAGAATGCTGCCTGCCGTACCATGTCATCTCATCCACAAGCCCCTTCTTCTGACTAAAAGCTCCTACTAACGCTTTCAGTTCTCATTGTGTGTCACTTCCTCCAGAAAGTTCTTTGAGCTCCACCCAGCTCCACTGTGGGTGCACCTCCAGCTTGTTCAAAGAACTGTGCTTTCCCATCACAGCACCGTTACCCTGTAGACTGAGTGTCTTTTAACTTACTGAATCTGTGTCCTCATTCATGTAGAAGGGGACTACATCAGAATCCTTCAGGGTACTTCATCAGCCTGCACCACAAAACCCCATCCACCCCTCACCACTCCCAGTCTGCCATAAGTGTATCCTAAAAATTGGAACATGATGAGCCCTTGGTACTAATGATGTCTGTATCCCTCAGGTGTATTGGGGTGGAAGAAAGGTTGAAAACCGCTGCGCTAGACTGGCAATTCCATAAGGAAAGGATCATTATTTCCCGTGTACCTGGTTCAGTGTGAGGCACAGAGTAGAAACTACTCAAGAAATACTTGTGATCTCACACCGGTCAGAATGGCCATCATCAAAAAATCTACAAACAGGGCTTCCCTGGTGGCGCAGTGGTTGAGAGTCGGCCTGCCGATGCAGGGAACACGGGTTCATGCCCCGGTCCGGGAAGATCTCACAGGCCGTGAAGCGGCTGGGCCAGTGAGCCGTGGCCGCTGAGCCTGCGTGTCCGGAGCCTGTGCTCCGCAACGGGAGAGACCACAACAGTGAGAGGCCCACGTACCGCAAAACAAAACAAAACAAAACAAAAAAAAACAAATCTACAAACAATAAATGCTGGAGAGGGTGTGGAGAAAAGGGAACCCTCTTGCACTGTTGGTGGGAATGTGAATTGATACAGCCACTATGGAGAACATTATGGCGTTTCCTTAAAAAACTAAAATAAGAACTACCATACGACCCAGCAATCCCACTACTGGACATATACCCTGAGAAAACCGTAATTCAAAAAAATTCATGTACCACAATGTTCACTGCAGCACTATTTACAGTAGCCAGGACATGGAAGCAACCTAAGTGTCCATCAACAGATGAATGGATAAAGAAGATGTGGCACATATATACAATGGAATATTACTCAGCCATAAAAAGGAACGAAGCTGAGTTATTTGTAGTGAGGTGGATGGACCTAGAGACTGTCATACAGAGTGAAGTAAGTCAGAAAGAGAAAAACAAATACCGTATGCTAGCACATATATATGGAATCTAAAAAAAAAAGAGAGAGAGAATGGTCAGAAGAACCTAGGGACAAGACAGGAATAAAGATGCAGACCTACTAGAGAATGGACTTGAGGATATGGGGAGGGGGAAGGGTAAGCTGGGACAAAGTGAGAGAGTCAGGGACATATATACACTACCAAACGTAAAATAGATAGCTAGTGGGAAGCAGCTGCATAGCACAGGGAGATCAGCTCGGGGCTTTGTGACCACCTAGAGGGGTGGGATAGGGAGGGTGGGAGGGAGGGAGACGCAAGAGGGAAGAGATATGGGGACATATGTATATGTATAACTGATTCACTTTGTTGTAAAGCAGAAACTGACACACCATTGTAAAACAATTATACTCTAATAAAGATGTTTAAAAAAAAAAAGTACTTGATTGATTGATTGGGGATGTGGGAATTATATCAAATATGTATATTGAGTCCCCAGGACATAACAAGCATGGGGTAAATCTGGATTGTCTTGCCCTCCACTTGCTAAAATAGAGCTTAGGAGTTATTTAATGCTTCGTGTCTGCCATCCTTGTCACCCTTTATCCCCTGGTGAGTGCAAGTGAAAGATATTTACATTAGGTTCCTAGAGCCCTGCCACTTCACTGCAGCTATTAAAAACAAACAAACAAAAAGCAAAAACAAAACAAACTAAAAAACATCCTGTGGAACCTGGGCCTGATTTTTCACTGACCCTGTTATTAGTAAGCAAACTGCCTCATATTTATTGTTTCTCTGTTGCTGTGGGGTTTTTTGGTTTGTCTCTGTTTTGTTTTGCTGTTTTTTAAAGGAGAAATATGTCTCCCCAAATCCTTTTTTGAGGGGAAGCCATCTTCAGAAAAGGAACTTTGTTCAGATTATCTTTGAAGAAGTAGGGGGGAGTCAAGACCGGAGGTAGAAGTGTGTAAGTTGGAGGCAGATGAGAGCCATGGCTCTTCCCTGAGTCTGGGCGGGGGTCTGCCAGCAGATGGGTAGCTGCGAGGCATTAGTGGCCTGGGGTAGTTCTACCCAAAAGAGAACAAGATGCAGCTGGCTTTGGAGTCAGGTCTGCGTTTGAGTTTGGCTGTGTGGCCTTGGTCAATAATAGTCCAGCTTCACTGGATCCATTCTTGGTTTCCTCCTTGATAAAGTAGGATTCCATTTGTCCTACAGTATACCCCATTGGTTGACCAATGGGGTATATTTGCAGAAATACCGTGTAAGATGTAAATGTAAAGTACTACATAAATGCAGGGTATTGTTCATACACTAAATAATTGTAAATATAAGGTATTAAGTTATAGATTGGAAGTCAATACACATTTATTGTGTATCACATGGTTAAGTGATAGGGCACAAATATGAGTGAAAGAGAAAAGGAATTTATACTTATTGATCCTGCCACCTTCTGTTCCAAGTGTTTATAGTCACTATCTCTTCTAACAGCACCAAGATTCTGCACTTAAGAGGCTCATATTCAGAAAGATGACACAGGTACATATAAAAATTCATATAGGGATTTCCCTGGTGGCACAGTAGTTAAGAATCTGCCTGCCAATACAGGGGACACGGGTTTGAGCCCTGGTCCGGGAAGATCCCACATGCTGTGGAGTAACTAAGCCCATGTGCCACAACTACTGAGCCTGCGCACCTACAACCTGTGCTCTGCAACGAGAGAAGCCACTGCAATGAAAAGCCCACGCACCGCAACGAAGACCCAATGCAGCCAAATAAATAAATTTTTAAAAATTCATATAAAGCAACTATGATAATGTCAAATTGTCAAATGGGAATACAAGTGATAGAGCTGTTAATCTGCTAGTCTCTCAGAGGTGAGGGGGAAAGGTGAGGGAGACAAAAAGAAATAACGACATTGGTACTTGGGCCTTGAAGAATAAAGTAGGATAAACAGACCCATAAGGAGGGGAAGGGCATGTCAAGTGGAGGAAACGGCAGCGATAAAAGGATGGAGCTAGGAAGGTGTCAGTCAGTCAGTGAGGGGAGAGGTAAAAGTTGCAGGGTATAGTGTGGAGGGTGATGGCAGTGGGTGGAGATAAGGGTGAAAAGTGGACCTGGCACTAATCCTGGTCCTCTTTATATGTCATGCCAAAAAATATGGATTTTATTCTATAGGTAGTGGTGTCAGACTCCCAGGATGTTTGTTTTTTTTTTTGCGGGGGGGAGGAAAGTGACATAGGTTTGTCTCTTTTAGAAAGGTAGTGGCCTAGAAGCCAGACAGGAGACAAGGAGGCAAGTTGGGAAGTAATTGCAGTAGTTCAAGCACGTGATCACGAAAGCCTAGAACAGTGGTTTTCAGATTGTGGGTCACAACCCATAAGTGGATCTTAAAGTAATTTTCATGGGTCACATTTGCATTTAGAAAAAGTAAGGTTAAACGGAAAAGAAAATATTAAAGAGTCTTATGAAATAAGGATCAGTGTTTCATAAAGCTTCTATTTGATTTACTCGTTTGTTATGCATAAACTTTCCAGGCAATTTGAATTTTTAATAAATTCACTTCTACAATAGATTTAAATCTTCAAAATGAACAAAGTGGATTTACTTAAAATTTAGCATGTTTAAGTTTCTGTGTTTTAACATAGCCACCATTGTTTTAGATACAAAGTATGACAGGGTTGAAGCCATTTAGTATAATGTAGGGTTTATTACCTGGAAAATACAAGACAAGAGTGAGAAAAAATGGGTGATTAATTACTAGATTTCAGTCTTGAGTAAGTTGTCTCTTGGTTGCATTTTGCAAATTATCTGTGTCTTAGAAGTGACTTTATTAAAAACTTGAACTGCAGAATGCATATCCTGTGTCATGATGCAAAATGTATTTATCAGCGTGGGTCACGGTCAAAGAAGCTTACAAACAATGACTTAGAAGACTGGGGCAGCGGCTGTGGGGTGAGAAAGAAGGATCAAGGTATCAGAGCAATTTCTGAGGTAAAATTAAGATTAGTTAACAAATTGGATGTGGGAATAAAGGAGAAGGAAATTGGGATAACTCATGGGTTCCTAATTTGGCCTGCCAGGGTGCAAGGGGGTATAGTTCAGTTCACTTCAACCAGTATCTCTTGATAGGAAGTACAGAAACCCAGACGAATGAGGAAGACACGGTTGGGACTCTTGAGGAACTCCACCTAGATGAAAGAGACTCATCACAGGGTACGTTAATAAAATAGGGTAAATGTAGGCAGAGGAAGCATGGCCTGGGTCCTCACAGAAACTTTCCAGAGGAGACATCTTTGAGCGGAGCTTTGAAGGAGAGTTAGCCACAAGTAGGTAGGTAGGACGGGAACACTATAACAAAGACCAGAGAGGTGGAACAGCAGGATGTTTTTGTGTGAGTGGGTGTGTGAGCCAATGTTGTAAGCAAGTTGGTGTTACCAGAACACTGAGAAGCTAGAGATGAAGTTGGCAAGGGTAAGGAGACAGGTTGTCTGTCGCACTAAGGAGCTTAGCTCTTGTATGAGAGGAAGAGCCACTGAAGGGGGTTTTAAGAAGGTTAGTAACAAGGTCACAATAAGATGACTGTGTTTGTTTGTGTTTTTTTGCGGTACGCGGGCCTCTCACTGTTGTGGCCTCTCGTTGCGGAGCACAGGCTCCGGACGCGCAGGCTCAGCGGCCGTGGCTCACGGGCCCAGCCGCTCCGCGGCATGTGGGATCTTCCCAGACCGGGGCACGAACCCGTGTCCCCTGCATCGGGCAGGCGGACTCTCAACCACTGCGCCACCAGGGAAGCCCGATGACTGTGTTTTAGAAAGCTTACTCCGGCTGCAACGTAGAAAAGGTCTTTAAGGGGAGCTAGACTGAAGATATTAGATCAGTCCAGGTGAGAGATGATGCCTGCATTAGGGCAGTGAGAAAGGGATGAGGAAAAAGAGAGTCAAAAATTGACAAGGCGTGGTCACTAGTTGGACAGAGAAAATTCTGTCGGTCAGTGTCTGATCAGCAAAGCAGAACCCAGGCCAGCAAGTTTCACAGAAGAAATTTAATGTGGGAATTATTGTAAAGAGTGTTAGAAAAATGGAAGGGCAAATAGGAAACAGTTGGAAACCCCAAGATTAGGAAGAGCAGGGATACTACCCCCAAGACTAGAGGGACCAAAGGGACAGGCGGTGTCACCAGCGTCCAGGAACTGTGGCTGCTGGGGGGAAGCTGGGCCATGAAAGAGATGCAGTCACCTGAAGCAAAGAGAGGGAAGACATGCCCTCCCCTGGCCCTGTTATCTCTGTTGTCCAAGCCTAACCAGGAGCTAGTTGACAACGGGGCCTGGGAAACGTGGCTTGCTGTGTTTGGCCTTTTGCAGGAAGAGCAAAGCAGAAGGTGATGAAAAAATAGATCCAAGCATAAACAGTCAATTTAATAAGGCACAACGGTAAAGGAGAAGTAGATTAATTCCTTCCTGCCATCTTGCTTGGATTGAGGTTGGATGGTAGTTTCGGAACCTGAGATTAGGAAGCTGGTGGGGATGAAAGGGGTGAGGGAGGAGAGACAGATAAGGACAAAAATAACCTGACTTTTCAACACTCCTTCACAGTAGTATTGCTATCTGTACACAGGATTCGTAGATAGAATTTATTTTAAAAGAATAGTTTTAATAAGTGTTCAGAACAGCTTTGTGTTCAGAACAAGTGTCTTTTACAGTAAGATGGGGGAAAGTCCTCAATGCTTTAAAATGCACAAAGTTTTTTCCCCAGTACTTTAACCTTCCCCTAGGTCTCATTTGTGACATTAGTGTTTGCTATCTACTTTAAAAAGTAGGAGGAATTTATTGAATCCTTACCATGTGCCATCCACTGGATGGTTTACAGAGAGTTTACAAACAAAAGATGACATATACTGTCTCATTTAAGCCTTACAATAATTTTATGAGGTTGAGATGATTATTCTTCCTTTTTTACAGTTGAGAAAACTGATGTCTGGGGAGGTTCCCCTTCCCACCTAAGCCTCTCAGCCAGTAAGTGTCAGCTGGGACTGGGACTTTTGGGCTGTCTGACTCAAAGCCTATGCCCTTCACTTGTGTACTACAAAACCTCGCACAAACTCCAAAAGAGTTTAAGTCCAAATAAATAAAACTGTGATAATATAATTGTGTCCACACATCCAGTTGCTTATGGATTAGTGAATATTTCAGTGGGTTTTCTCACATCTTGTTCACTATAGATTTTAACAGTTATGGTGCTTTTGTTTGCCAGTCTGTAAAATTGAAGTGTATTAGTCAGGACTCTTGGTGGCAAGTGACAGAAATCTAAGTGCACATAGATTAAACAAAAAAAAGAAGCTCACTTGAAATAAAAACTCCCAGGGTTGGTTTGTCTCTGCCATGGCTATACATGTCTCAAACATTGCTATCAGGCTTCTCTTTTACTCTCCATCTCTTAGCTTCATCTCTTCCTTGGATTCATTCTCTTGCAGACTCTCTCCCAGTGGCAAGAAAGGTCATCTTCCATCATCCCAGGTATACATAGCCTTGCTAGCTGGTTGTCCCAGAAGGAGAAATGACCTCTATTCCCCTGAAACCATGCTAATCTCCAAGGCCCAGCCTGAACCTGTAGCCATGCTGGACTAACCACTGTATCTGGAGAAGGGAGTCCTCTGATGCTCAGGCCTGTGATGGGGCAGGCAGAGCTGTCTGATTGACAGTCCTATCAGAAGCCCATGGAGTGGAGAACAGAAGCAATTGCTCAGAGCAGGGCCTATAGGGCAACAAAAAAAGTCACAGATTTCCACAACAGGGAACATGTGGAACTCTCATTTTACCTGCTTATCCAAACAGAATCCTGGAACTATTTCAAGACCATTGGATAGTTGTGCGTTTTTTTCCTTCATTTGGACTGAGAACATTTCCTCACACTTCTTTTTTTTTAGTTAACACTTTTACTTGGAATTCTAGGGTTCTGTAAGGGCAGAGTTAAAGCATCAGGGTTACATCTAACTCCAGAAAACATCCAGAACCTCTCTAGCAACACCACTTTTCTACTCCCCACTCCCTCCCCTCCAAACTCCCCTCCCATCTTCCTTCGAGGAATCTAAATCGTGATTCTATACAAACACTGGGTTTCTTGATATGTGTGGTCATTAGTGGGGTCTAGGGTCTAACACATTGTTCTGGCAATCAGTCGTGCTTTTTTTGAGGGGGGTCAGGAGGAAACAACTAAAGACTCTCATTTTATTATCAAAACATTTCAGAAGATTTCACAAGAAGTAATTAGTAACATTTGATACAGCCGTGTGCTGTTTTGCCATCTTTAATCCTAACCTCGTTTATTTTAGAAACCAGCCTAAAAGGACGAAGTTTATTCTTTAAAACGCTGAGACTGTGGCGAGGCAGATACCTCACAGAAAGTAGACAGGGACCCACGAGCCAATCATTTGTTTTTCTCCTGTTGGCATGGAGCCTAGCTTTAAAGCCTAAGTGCTACTACTGGATGTTCAAATCTGTCAGTACCTGTTAAGTATGCCCTACGCAATTATTCACAAAACTTGCTGTAACTTGCTAATACAGCTAGCTAGATGTCTATGTGAATTAGCCATTCTACTTCTGGAAATATCTGCAACGGGTACAGTATGCTAGTCTCTCCATTCATGGTTTTCCCCATAATAAATAATAGTTGGAGTATTTCTTCTTATAATGAAATATTTGAATATTTATCTAGCAGTCCATAGACACCACAGGAGTTCCATCATTCAGCCAGAGTTCCACTTGCCTGGTGTTTTTGCATTGTAGAGATTCTCTCAGCTGATCTGGCCAGCTATTTTGGAATCAAAAGGTAGAACCTCTTCTCACTTAAGCGATTTTTTGTGGCAAATTTTATGTTCCTATTTATTTAATTCTATGCTCTTACTGTCTAGGTGGTTAGAATGTCTAGAGTTATTTGTCTATTTTATTTTTATAGCCAGCTAAGTTACATATTAAGACCATTTAACTTTCTCATGGCTAAAAAAAAACCAGTTCCCATTCCTTACCATTTTTATGCCCTATTTTCTAGTTCTTTAATCAGTCTTTGTGCTATGCTGTTCCCTTTCTGGTTTCTCCACATTCTTTTAAAAATATGAAGCCTCAGACTGGATGTGAGTTTCTACTATGGGTTTAACCATCACTACATATATTGGGAAAAATTACTGCATGGCTTTTGCATGTCCTATTTTGGTTTGTATACAGTAGGATCCTGTCAACTCTTTTTAAATAGCAGGTCCACACTGCTGACACATTCACCATGACGTAACCTGCACACCTAGGTGGTACTGTAAGACTTCCTTTTAACTGTTTTAAGTTAAAGCATCATGAAAGTTGTTATGGTGGCTATAACTACCCTTCAAGAAAAATGTGCTTCAGAATAGATCATCATAGTCTACATTGTAAGGCTATTTTTACTTCTAATAGTTCAAAATCCTTTACAATAAGTTGTGTAACATCAATTAACTATATGGTTTCAAAATAAAATTTTACACTTATATTCCATATGTGATTTTAGACCCCCAAGCAAAACTTTTCATGAAGGGCTCCCCTTTTCCTCTAGTACTCTCAAATGCTTTGTCCATTAGTTCTTGGGGGTCCTCCTTTTTGGGAGGCTTTGACTTCTCACAGGCCTTGCTTAAGACTTCTCATGACTAACTAAAATCAGTAGACTTTCATAAAATTAGCATATCTCAGAAAATTTTCTCTTCAAAAATATTTTCCACATGGTTCAATCATTTATTGTCCTTCCTCCTACTTCTAATAATCATGCCTAAAATCACTTTTAAATAGTGCTTATCAAAAGGAAAATAGAGTCCATTAAGTGTCCTGATCAATGCTTTCTTATTTCAGGCAATGTTCAGTTTGCATGCAATATCTAGCCTTCTCTTTGGAGTTCATTAGATTACAAATAGACAATATCCATCTAAACAATGTAAATCTACTCCTTTTAGCTAGGCCCAAGAGTCATCTTGGTCATTATATTGATTGACAATATTGTGCCATCATCCATTTAATTTTTGTCTATAGATCACTATAACCCATTTCATTTCTGTATTGGTCAGGGTTCATTAGCCGAGAATAAAATCTACTCAAGCTAGTTTAAGGAGGAAAGGATTTATTATGGGGGTATTAAATGGCTTAAGAATCATTGAAATGGCTGAAGAAACAGACTCAAGGTTGAGCTTTAAGGACAATTCGCAAAGCCACTCCACTGGACCAGCTACACTACCACTGCCAAAATCAGGGAGCTACTGCCACAGCTGCTGGCTTCAGAACCCCTTCATACTCATTACAGCCCACACCAGTAAAATAGATGCTCCAGCCCCTGCCTTTGAAGCTAGTGACTGGACAGCAGGGGTGCTGTACTGATGATGCCACAGAAAAACTCAGCACCTCCAGAGCCGTGCTTGCAAGCAGGGGCAAGAGAAGGATGATTTGCTCTTACAGAACTACACCGGGGAAGGACTTTCCTGGCGGTCCAGTGGTTAAGACTCTGCGCTTCCACTGCCAGGGGCAAGAGTTTGATCCCTGGTTGGGGAACTAAGATCCCGCATGCCGCGCAGCCTCTCTGGCTGACCCTAAAATTCTAGGACCCAACTGCAAGGAATCTGGGAGACTTTCCAGCCTCTGTAGAATCGGCAGGCACGTTAGAAAGATGATGGCAAGGATGTTGAGCACCAATCTACAAAAGCCATCACAACCACAATCAAATGGCATCATAAATTCATTGGAATGGAAACAAGTTATACCTCCAAGCCTTACAAGATAAGTAGAACTACTTTTCAAAAAATAAAATGACCGTCACTTTCAAGGATAAATTATAAATCCGTTTTGTTATGGATGATGGGAGAAGCCTTTCTTTGTAACTCTTAAATATACCTCCAAAAAGATTTTGATATAAGATTTATATTACATTAGCCGACAGCTCTCTGTGATGACGGTTAATGGTCAGTTCTGTCCTTGTACAACAGTATATGCACATCTGCTCTTTGCATTACGCTGAGGTAGGTATAGTAGAGATTGAAAATGAGTAAACCCACATTGCCCCTTCCTACAACTCACATTATAGTGGGAAATAGAAATAAACATGAAAAGATAGGTTTTTCCAATTGAAAAATTTAGGTTCATCTCCCCTATTTTACTTAACAGATGTGTAACATTGCCATAGATATATACACATACCAAGAATAATTATAATGTACGTAGTCTACTACCCCAATAAACAGTAAGAAAGTGTTTACATCAAGGGAACTAAGTCAAATGAATTCTTGTTAAAAATTGCCATATACATATACATATACATATATATATATATATATATATATATATATACACACACACACACAGAGGGTGAGAATGAAAAGGAAAATAGAGAATGGCTTAGTAGGCCTTTAATAAACTATAGCTATTAAGTAGTTGTAATAATAAAAGCAAAGAGAAATAATAAGAGGATGCAGTAAATGATAAGTAATCAAGTGAGTGATGAAGGTTAATTACCCTGTAAAACATCTGATCATCAGCATTGCAGGAGCTAATTTTAGCCTGTAGAGTTAAATCATCCAGACTGGTTTTTAAAAACTTTTTCTCATCAAGCTTTCTACAGTGAAGATAAAAAGTTTTGGGACATCATAAAACCTCCAATACCTGTAGACTCAATTTTTTTTTCACGTCGTAATGTATTTTCAGCATCATTCAGTTAACTCTAACAGCATACTCCTTGTAGCTTAATATTTATAATATATTTACTTATATTAGAGTACAAGCTATAACTTACTTACATTAAAATTTATCTCTTTTAATGTACAGTTCCACGTTGTGAGTTTTGACAACGCGCAAAGTCAAGGGATGACAACCACAATCAAGATACAGAACATTTTCTTCAGCCCAGAAGGTCCCTAATGTGCCTCTGTAGTCAGCGCCGTTCTCCCACAGCTCCTGGGAAGCACTGATCTATTTCCTGCTCCTCTGCTTTTGCTTTTCCAGAACCTGATATCAATGACATCAACCAGTGACAGTCTTTTGTCTCTGGCTTCTTTCATTATACATATTATATTTTATTTTAAATATTATATTTTCATGATACATTTTATATTTTTAAATGAAATATACAGTTAGGCCTTGGATATTTTAAAAGCTTTTAACTAACTTGTAAATGTATACATGGAGTTATAGTTAGGGTGCCTTTAGTTAGCTTTGGCCTTTTATTTAAGCACTAACCCTCAAAAACTTTTACATGACAGGCAATCAACAAAGTCTAATTAACAGGGTTTTTTGTTGTTGCTGCTGTTCCAGGAGTAAAAAACTGAACTAAACAAAAAAGTGGGCTTTTGCGTATTTGGGAGCCACTGTTACATATATAAGGTAGCCTATGGAAAAACAATTTCCTCATAATCCTTTGAAAGAACTGAAATGCAAAATATCTGGTACACTTTGTTCTGGTGACAGTAATGTCTACGAAAAGCATGCCTTTTTCACTTGTAAGAGTTTCAGTTTTGCACTGTAGATTTGCCTTGATAGTAACTGCAAACAACTGTAGCTATTCTCTCTTCAGTTTTGACGGCAAGTTCAAAGTCTGTCAGATTTATTGTCTGAGCACAGGGTGAAGCATAGCTTTCAGCTTAAAAGAGCTTCCTAGTTGTATTTCTTGTTAGAGAATTTCTTAAATGTACCACTGGGGCATCTTAAAATTGGAGTTCAGCTTTGGTTGTGAACATGCAACCGCTTAGAAGCAGGAGGAAAACAACGTTTGAACCAGAACCATCCTTTTGGTGACTTTTTGCACGCTGCTAATCCTTTAACTGAATGTTTTCAGGGTCATCCATGACAATTTTTAAAAACAGCTTCATTGAGATGTGTTTATATTTCAGAAAATTCACCCATTTCTAGTAATTCAATGTTTTTTAGTATATTTACATAGCTGTGCAGCCATCACCATAATCTAATTTCAGCCCATTTTCATCACCCCCAAAAAGAAACCTTGAACCCATCAGCATTCATTCCCCATTCCTCACACCCCCAGCCCTAGGCTAATCTACTTTCTGAATAGCAATGATTTTTAACGTAAGGCTTTTTTTTTAACCCTGTAGCTAAAAAGAGGCCACATTTTAATATTTACTCATGTTAAATTCTGTAATTTTAAATATTAACTTGGCATAATTTGTTGTTACCTTTGTTAGAATGCCTAGCTCAATTTGAATTTTTCTGAAACTAGTTCTTTTTTTTAAAAAATAGATCTTTCCCTTTCTTCCTTCTTTGCAATTTTTAACGCTCTTTCTTTGAATCCTTTGAACACGTAGCTAAGGGACGGTTGGTGCTCAGGAAAGCAAATATTAGCATGAATATTTCCCAAAACCCCTTCCTTTAGCAATTAACAAGAAGTTTACATAACTAAAAATATTTCAGTAACACACATTTTCTCAACAAGTTACTTAGTGAAAGTAAACAACAAAAATTTTAAAATATATGAACAGCAGCATTTTTGTTATATGTGCTTTTAAAGGTTTATTTCTGTTTAGCGTTTAAAGGAAAACCTGTTGGGTGGGGTGGAGAAATGTTGCCTAACTGCTACTTTGTATTCTTTTACTAGTGACCTCAGCTGGCGCCTGAATTTTTACTACTGGCAAAGAAAACAGTGTTTGTAGTTCTCTCTGTAACAGAGATCTCATTGGCTGAAGACAAATGCTTAATTATTAGAAATAGAGTGCCTTAGGGATATGCCTTGCTCAGAATAGTAGACTCAGCAGGAGGAAAGGATCAGAAAACATATTCCTTTTGTGGTAACGTCGTCCAATTTGACGTCTTAAAGGGGACTTGAGAGGAAAAGTGGATTTCAGAAAAAAAGGTTGCTATTAAACTTAACTGAGATACATTTGTTAAATTTATTTTGGTTAGTTTGTATATCAGTTATTATTGTTGTGTAACAAATACCCCCCCCCCCCAAATTTAGAGGCTTAAAACAACCATAAACATGCATTTTTTTTCTCACAATAGCTATCCGTAGACCAGGAATTAGGGAAAGGCCTCCCCTGGCAGTTCGGGCTCCGTCTTCTCAAGAGATTCTCTCAGCTGTCCCGCGAGGTTGACCTCATGTAAAGGCCTGACTGGGGCTGATGGTGACCCACTCCTGTGGTTGTCAAGTTGGTGGCAGCTGTTGGCAGGAGACCTTAGTTTTCCCCCCACGTAGGGCTCTCCGTAGAGCTGTTGAGCACCCACGACGTGGCATCTGACTTCTCCCAGAGCGAATAATAAGAGGACAAGGCCCAGCTTCAGAGTTTCCTAGTCTCAGAAACCATTACCTCTGTCTTACTTTACTGGCCACACAGAGCAGCCTCGGTTCATTGTCAGAAAAGGCTATACAGGGGCACGAACGCCAAGAAGGTGAGGATCCCTGGGGCCCTCTTGGAGCCTGGCTACAGAGCTTATACTATAAAACCTTGCAGATAATTTTTGAATGTTACCAGAATGCAAAGGCATTATTTTCTTTTCATATATAAAAAATATGTATTTATATTATACATTAACTATATTTATATATTACATATTAAATATATGTAGCCATTATATATTTTATATATGTAATATAATGTGTATTATAGTACACATATGTAAAATATATATGTAATATTTTATATATATAATGTGATCTCCCCAGTGCACAACAATGGCCTGGTGAAAATACATACCTATTTTAGATTCCAAGGCAGTTACCATCTACTCATTGAAAATATGCTATTCGCCTAGAACTAGGCTAGAAACATATGTTAAGGGATGTGGCAGAAGTGACAGAGTCATCTCAGAATTTTATCTGAAGGATATCTTTGTAACGTCTTTTAAGAATGATGTCCTCTACCAAAAGTTAGACAGGGAATTCAACCCCAGTCCTCAGGTTTATGCCTATAGCTCCAAATTCTTTGGGAAAAATTCTGTTTTTCTCCTGGTCCTGAAAGAAAGCAGAATGCCACCTATTAGAAACGAGGACATTTTTTTCCCTGACTATTAACACCAGATATAGTATGACATGTCCCCTTTTCACAGAGAAATGTCGATTCTAGACACGCTTTGTTTTGAATATCGGGATGCATCCAGCATGAGTAGATACATTAGAATTTTCCTATTTTACTACATTTGCTCACAAGAGAAAAGGAAGGTATGCATCAAAATGCTAACAGAGGGCATGTGAACAGTAACTGGTTATCTGCTTCCCACCTTTCTTTTCTTCTAGAAACAGCAACCCACTCTATCTGATAAACCCCACCTCTTCTTGCTCTTGTCAATTGTTCCAAATGGAAGCTGCCATTTTCCTCTCAATTCTGTCTCTCTGGCTGCAGGAATTGCTCAGTTGTACTACCCCAGGGCCCCTGGCCACAGTGGTTAGTTCAGAGATTAGACTGTGACTCAAGTCAAACTAATCAGAGTCCTTGCTGAGGGTTTTTGTAACTGGCTTCTTTTAAGAGGAGAAAGACCTCTTCTCTCCCCAGTCACAAAATGATTCTTGGGCTGCCAGTAGCCAGTTTCATTCCTGGTGGAAAAGAATCAGTCTGAGAGAATGCAGTTAACAAGCAGAGAAAAGTGAAGATGGGGCAGAGCTAGTCATGAGTCCTGGCTTCCAGAGTCCTCAAGGCCAGCTCACACACTTACCCCTCCGAAAACTTGGTTATAGGAGCAAATAAATCTCCCTATTTGTTTAAGATGGACCAGATTGGGTTTCTGTCACTTATATCCATAAGCCTTGACGAATACCTCTTGAGAAGGGGTTTAGGAGGATTCCATTTTCAATTTTACGTACTAATTGTACTACTCAGAATATTTTTGGCTGCAAACGATAGAAACCCTATTTGAGCCATCATAAACAAAGAGAGAGTTTACTGGATCATGTTTCCAAATGTATCAAGGACATGGGCGAAGCAGGCCTGAGGAATATCTGGAATCAAGGATCTAAATGCCATCAAAACTCTCTGCTATTTTTCTTTCTGGATCTCAGCTGTATTCCTCCTTAACTATGGGCTTGCTTTTTTCACCCAGTGGGGACATGGTCATTGCTGGCAGATTCTAGACCCACATGTTCATGGTATCAGAGAAGAAAGTTCTTCCTGTCCCATCTTAGGTCAGCAAAAATCTCAAGAAAGAATTCCGATTGGCCCGGTTTGGGTCACATGCCCATTCCTGCACCATTCCTGTGGCCAAGGATGTAGGTACTATTATTACCCAAATTGGTTCGCATGCCCTCTCCTTGAGCCTGTGACCAGGGGTGTGGGATCACTCAAGAACTTGGCAGTTACTATTTAGAAGCACTGTCTAGGGTGAGGGAGAAGGAATTGCCCTTTAAATAGAAAGAGAAATAGGGAGAAAAACTGGCCCTGACATAATCACTGGGGAAATCATTAAAAGTATGGCAACAGATGCCAACTTTTTGTGTTAACCACAGCTCTATATTGTTCATATACTTTATAACAGATAGGTAACACTTTGAAAAGACATTAATCTATAATATATGCTTGTTTGGTTTCAGTATTAAATGCTTTTCTCCTGAAGTAATATCAAATTTGTAAGAAACCTCAGAAATCATCTGGTTTGACTACTACTAATACAAAGTACTTTCTTGTGTTGTCCTGGACCAAGGGCTTGAATATCTTCATATCTTCAGTGGTGATGTGAAGAATGAGTGAAAATACATTTCTCTGTGAAACAAAAAAAATTGGGACATAAGACCTAAAGCATAAGTTGACAAAACCAGGAGCTATTAATTGACCTGCCATCTTTGTATTACCTTGGGAAAATCACAATTTATCTGATTTCCTTTTCTTTTTCAAAAGTGAGCATAACAATACCAATACTATTAAAGGTTTAATATACCAGTGTGGGGCGGGGAGCGAGGGCTCCAATATCAAGTAAAGGCAAAATACAAGGAGCGGTTTTAATCATTTCTTTCTACTGTTATGAAAATGATATCATTCTGTTAAGGTATAAGAGTAGCCTGGAATGTTTAATGGTAATTTAAGTTCAATTGGTGTATTCTTTAGTATTTACTGAACACTAACTTGTTCCAGATCCCTTATAGGGTACAAAATGTAGTCTGTATTCTCCTGCACAATTCTTCAGCAAGAATTTTGTTTGCTGTTCAGGGACACTGTCTTTTGTCAGTGAAGTGCTTTCCCAGGAAGTAAACTGAAATCTTAAAGGTGTAAGTGGCATTCACAGTTGTGAACATTTGAAAGTACGCAGATCGACTATAGCTGTCATAAGTGTTGAGAAGAATATGACATTAAGTATCAAAGCACTAAGAAGGTAAAAATCAATATAAAGTAAAAATCAAAGAGAGCAATTTTTACAACATTATGTTTGTCCTACTTGAGTATTCAGGCAAAATAATAATAATAATGAGAATAGTAACAACAACAGTCAGTCTCTATAGGTAGGTAAGAAAAGCTGTTTCATCCCTGAAATTCCAGAGGGACTTTTGTACACCTAAGACAAGCTTTTTAGAAAATGGCCTGGGTCTGAGGTAAGGTGGGCACTACTTGGCTAGGGATTTGCCAAGTGTGCACTTCAAGTATGGGACAGTGGGGACAAACATCAGTAAATGTACATTTCAATCCTGGTCTACTTACCGGCAGTGTGAATTTTGACCTATGGGACTTAACCTTCATAGACCTCAGTTTCCACATCTAAATTTAAATATATGCACACATATATATTTAGGTATATAAAAATGAATTTAAATATATATATATAGGGCTTCCCTGGTGGTGCAGTGGTTGGGAGTGCACCTGCCGACGCAGGGGACACGGGTTCGTGCCCCGGTCCAGGAAGATCCCACATGCTGCGTAGCGACTGAGCCCGTGAGCCATGGCCGCTGGGCCTGCGCGTCCGGAGCCTGTGCTCTGCAGCTGGAGAGGCCACAGCAGTGGGAGGCCCGCGTACCGAAAAAAGAAAAAAAAAAAAAAAAAAATATATATATATATATATATATCATACATACACATATTTTATAGCAACAACAACTAATTTGCAGACTGGTGTGGGCTACATGAGACGATTATGTGAACTCTGGTGCCTGGAATGTAGTAGGCATTCAATAGATATTAGCTGGATTGTATTTATATTATTCTGTCTTGAGATAGCCTCACCTCTCTGAAGGGTAACATGATGCGATCAAGTTGAATTGCACAGCACTTGGATAGATTCGCCATTCAACAGCTGAATTTAGGTGGCTAGAAGCATTGTTAGCAGACAATTTTAAAAATGTATCTTAATGACTTGGTACTAGATTTTTTTCCCCATTTCTTACTGTGTATGGGGGGAAATTTTTACATTCTGTTATCCCTAATGATTACCCTATCCCTATCCCTAATGATTACCATCACACAAAATTAAGTGGCTGTCTCAAACTGTAAGGAATCTATGTGACCTCAGGATAAAAAGGATTCCAGGGAAGCTCCTGGGTACTCTGTTCAAATTACCCCATGATTGAAATAGCTATTTTTTTAAAAAGAACTCTATCAAAACTGGGAATTTTTAAACATTAGAGTAACAGGTAAAAACGGAGCAAACTCTTGCTTCCACAAACTGTGATAAAGGTTAGGAACCAATGTGTGCCGTACAGGAGTTAGCCAAAGTCTAGACATAACAATTATTACATAACAGTGCAAAAAGTACGCATTCTACTACTTCTTGTTATTTTTGCCCACCTCCCAAATCCACTTTTTCTTTATTTCTCTCTTTTTCATACTAATACATAATTTTGGCCAATTATTACATTCTTTCCTCCACAGCTTAATTTGTAAATTCGAGAGCTAGTAACATCCTAGGTCTCTAACACGCTGTAGTTTGTTAGTCTTTTCCCCACATCACTCAGTACTGCAGATCACTCAGTAACTCTCTCTACTTCATAGCAGGACACCCAGTTGTTTGAGCTGATTCTGAGCACTTTTAGTATCAGAGAATCTTTAAAGTATACAGGTACAAACATCTCACTGTATAACAAATGAGAAACAATGCTAATAACCAGTGATCACAATTAATGACAACATTGTGTTTCCTGTGACTGAATCACGTTGACAATCCAACAGCTCAAACCTGTAAAGTAACTATATCTGCGCCCTAGTTTGCATAAGATTTTGAACAAATCCTCTTTCTTGAAATACCGTCTATGTAAATCAGTTACAGTATATCATGTAATAAATTCAGTGTCTCTCTGAAGCATTTTTTTCTCTTTTTCAATTTAAACTTTCAGTTGAAATAATTTCAAATTTACCAAAATGTTTCAAGGATAAAACAGAGAACTTTAAAATACACTTTATACAGATTCACCAAATTTTTTTAATTTGCTACATATTTTATCACTCTATTATTTTTTGGACCATTTGAATGTAGGTGGTGTACATCGTGCCCCTTTATCCCTTTACACTTCAGCATGTATTTCCTAAGAACAAGGATATTCTTTGTGTTTAGAATCACAGTATAGTTATCAGATGGAGGAAATTCAGTATTGCTAGAATACTTTAATCTATAGTCGGTGTTGGAACTTTGTCAATGTGTTTAATAATGAACCTTGTAGCATTTTCTCTCTTCAATACAGGACTCAGTGTAGGGCCACGCATTGCCTTTGATTGTTATTTCTCTTCATTCTCCTTTAACCTGAAATAGTTCCTCAGCTTTCTTTTGTCTTTCATGACGTTGACATCTTTGCTTTACAGATGTTTGTTTTATGGAATATTCCTCTACTTGGGCTTGTTTGATGTTTCCTTATGATTAGATTCAGGTTATACATCCTTACATAAGAGATGTTATGCTCTTCTCAAGGCATTCCATCCATGATCGACACGTGATATCCATCTTTCTTCACCGGCAATTTAACTTTGGTAAATTAGTCAAGGTGTAGTCTTATTTTTCCCTGTGTAGTCACTGGTTTTCCCCCGTGTGACTAGTACACAACATATGGGGTCACATCTATCTTTTAGACCAGGGTTTGCACCATATGTCAGGACCATTATAGAATGTTCAAAGTTTCTTTTCTCTAAGTATGTAATGATTCCTGCTATGTTTGTGTAAAAAAAGTTAACATATCCATATATAGCATTCATATCTAATAGAAATCCAGCAGAATATCTAATAGAACGTATCCATATATAACATTCATATCTAGTAGAAATCCAGTAGAATATAGAATATAGTCCTGAGACTATAGCCTCTGGACTTGGATGGCTTGGGTTTGAATCCCTATTCCACCACTTTTCTGCTGGAAAGCTTTCATAAGTTACCTTACCACCCTGTGCTTCAATTTTATCATCTATAAAATTTACAGGGTAAGAATACTGCCCTACTTCCTGGTGTTGCAGTGGAATTAACTGAGTTGATAATATATGCCTGGCACATAGTAAGCACACAATAAATATTGGCCTTTATATGTAATTTATATTTTACCCATAATACGTATTTTAGGGTATTCTTTTAAAAAATACAAAATAGCAACTAAAAATCCAAATAATGAGGTAACATTTTTAGATGTAGCCATCATTCTTCCACTACCAGATCCAAAACAAAACTTAGCCAGGTACATATATTTTTAAATCTCTAAAGCAAATGTTTTGACTTTCTTAGTTATTCATTTCTGGAATAAAATTTACAACAAGCTCCTACAAGGTGCCAGGCGCAGATGTAGGCACCGGGTATACGGTGATGAACCAGACATCTCCCGTGGAGATTATATTCTAGTAGAGAATATATATAAAACACAGCAATGGGGCTTCCCTGGTGGCGCAGTGGTTGAGAGTCCGCCTGCCGATGCAGGGGACATGGGTTCGTGCCGCGGTCCGGGAAGATCCCACATGCCGCGGAGCGGCTGGGCCCGTGAGCCATGGCCACTGAGCCTGCGCGTCCGGAGCCTGTGCTCCGCAACGGGCGAGGCCACAGCAGTGAGAGGCCTGCGTACCGCAAAAAAAAAACCCAAACAAACACAGCAATGTATAAATTAAGATAATTTCAGGTAGTTCAGAGTGCTCTGAAGAAGACAAAACAGGGCAATGCAATAGAGAAAACCTGGAGTGACAATAATAGGGGACTTGGCCAGGGGAAGCCTTTTTATAACCCACATTTAACATCTCTTCACTGCTTATCTGACAAAAAATGTTACAGACTTTTGATTTGAACTGAAACAAGATCGAACAAATCTTTCCTAGTACATTAAGCTCTCTATGAATAAGATAATATCATGGCTATATAATGGTTTTCAGTATTGAGGAACAGGTATCAGTTAAGTTGATCTTGAATGGTGCTGTTCTTAATTGAAAACGTGCCCCTTGATCATCATCTCTTCTTAATTAAGCTGCTGATGTTGTTGATTACATAGTTCTATTTAGAAACTAGTTGCAGAAGCACCTCTTAGTCTATTTTCTGTCTTAGCTGTTATGGATGCAAGTCTGCCTTTAAAATATGCTTCATAGTGTCCAAAAGCAACCCAAAAGCTGAAATTGACCTCATAGCACACATCATCATTCCTTAGTTTCTGCAGTCTCCCATTTGCCACCTCCAGTGCTACACTGGCCTTAGGCATTAGAACATCCCCAGATTATTTTTTATGCCTTTTGAGATCTTATTCAGGGTTTCTCCTGTGACCCTCTTGGTTGTAAGGTATTCTGGGCTTGAAAGTCACACAGACTTTCATTCGATACTGGGATTTACCACTTACCAGCTGAGTGAACTTGGGAGAATTGCTTCACCTCTCTGAGCCTTATCTACAATGTACGGTAATTGCAAGGCTTGGATGAAATTAAGCGGTTCTATATATGTGAAAGCCTAATAGAGTATCTTGTCTGGAGTTCAAGGTACTCGTCAAATATGACGTCCCGTTGCTCAGCTCACACCTCTGGGAACCTGTGTAGAGCTGATGGGTCTCTCTCCAAGGAGTCCCTGAAACTGGTCCAACTCCCTTCAGGATAGATTTTCTCATCCTGGGAAGAGAGCAAATATCTGGATGATGAGGTATTTTCCAAAACCACCTCAACAGGCTAGTCCAGGTTTTCTTATCCTGAGAACCATAGACCCTAAAGCCCAGGAACCCTGAAGACTGCCTGGAGAAAGCTGGGGTTTCTCCATGAAGGGAAAGCCGTGAAGAGCAAGCTTTGCCCATTCCGATTGGTATATTGCTGCACGGGCTGACCTTCTAGTTCTGCTCCACAGGAACTCTGCTCCTAGTTCCTTTTTTTTTTTTTTGGCCTCTCCCGTTGTAGAGCACAGGCTCCGGACGCGCAGGCTCAGCGGCCATGGCTCAGGGGCCCAGCCGCTCCGCGGCATGTGGGATCTTCCCGGACCGCGGCACGAACCCGTGTCCCCAGCATCGGCAGGCGGACCCTCAACCACTGCGCCACCAGGGAAGCCCGGCTCCTAGTTCTTGACAAAGTATTTATACAGCAGTGCCTTTTAAATCCTAATAAATTAGAAGCTAACTGTTTCATCACAATCCCTAGTTCACAGTACCGATGCACCTACCACTTGCATATCTTTTAGTGACTAAAATTCAGTAAGAAATCATAGGATACGTTGGGAATCTTGGAAAGTATTTATGGTAGCCTAAGGCAGCAGCTGGAATAATTTTCTTTTTGTTAACACTAGATGTTTGGTTCTGATTACAAAATAACACATTCTCAAAACTAGAAAAATTAGAAAGCAAGAAAAACGATCATGTATATAGCATTCCGGAACAGTAGTCCGGAACAATATTCCTCAGAAATGCGATCTGCTTCAGAATCTCCCATTTGCTTGTTAATGGTGTCACTTCATGGGCCCTCCAGTCATACTAAATCAGAAGTGACATTTAATGAACTTCACATGTGACTCTTCAGGCAGACTAAAGTCCCATAACTAGGCTCTTACCAGATATTTAATATGTTTCTTGCCCTTCAACTGCTCATTCTTTTTCATGCAAATATATGAAGGCAGGTCAAGATTCTGAAAATGTCTTTTGTAAAATGATTTGCAAGTTTCTGTAAAACAATATACAAGTTTCTAGTGAATTAATGCTTTGCCACATAAAGTAGGGTTTTCTACAATAAGGGTGTAAGAAAAACATTGATTGACTAGGAAATTAGGTGCCAATTTACATACATTTGCAAACAAATCCCACCCGCCACTTATGTGGAGAGTCAGTGGTCTCAAAAGCCTAGAGGGGCACTCACTGAGGCTGCTTGTGTTAGCTTTTTTATTTTGGCTTTAATTCTCATATACCAGGTGTAAGGCTAATAATACACAAAATACACTCCTTATGTGGGAAGCTGGGCCCAAGCCGGTCTCCACCCCAGCTTAAGGCACCTACATTTCACCAACCCTGTCGAGTGTTTGTTCTGAGTCCTGTGGCTTTGAAAAAGGTGTGGCAACCAGGGTGGAGATTCCACGAGTGCACAGTGGACAGGTTTATACCTGTAGGCATGGCTTTGTCTCTGTGGGTTTAGGACACCGTGTAAAAGTATGATGTTTTGAGCATCAGGACTCATTGACCGCAGAAATGGTTGACTAAGTCTGATTTTTTCTTTTTTTCCAAGCCAAGTTGCATAAAGGGAAAGACTTAGAAAATGGGCTGTGGGGTCAGATAGCCCTGACCTCAAATTCTGATCCCGCCACTCCAAATTATGTGACCTTAGGTCTCAGTTTTCTCATATGCAAAACAAACACAATTCCTAGCAGGAGGGTAAGGTTTAAATGTCATCATGTATATAAAGTGCAAGGCACATAGTACTCTTGGTAAGTGGTGCTATAATTACTATCCTTTCACTTAAACTTTGAACACCTACTCAAATACAAACCTGAGAAGGGAGGAAGATGAAATGGACTTAGCACTGACAGGTGGTTTTCCTTTTGGAGGCGGAGGGCAGCCAGTCTGAAGGTACTACTAGCCTCTTGATGAGGATTGGGTGACCATGTGCAGGGCCAGGCTGTATGCCAGCTCATCAATGACTGACTGCCCAGTACTTCCCAGATATTACAAAGGACACGTAATGGCTACAGAGATAGAGGGAGAGGAAATCTGAGAATCTGGGCAAAGCCCTAAGCAATTGTGCCAAACAGAAAATTTTGCTTTCTACTTTACAATATATACAGGTTTATTTTTATATAAAAATGGTGGTTTTTCTCTCCCCAAATCTTCATGGTAAATTGCTACTCTAGGGAGCTGCAGTATGTTTATCCTAAAGCCTCAGATGCCCCTGGGTGAGTACATACACAGCAGTTTGAGAAGCAGCCATCTGAAATCCGAAAGAACAAGCCCACATTCCTTCTTAAGGAATTTAAGTGCTATTCACTCTCCTCTTCCCAGCTTTCCCCACACACCAACTGTACCTCCACCTCCCAGATGCAGCTGAAAAGACACTCTGGATACATCTCAGGGTAACTCTTCCACTGCTCCAAGGAGAAGGACCTAGCTTTTTTCATCTTTGTGTCCTTGTAGTGGAGGGGATACTTAGTAAGCACTCAACAAATAGTTATGGACTTAATCAATTAATGAAAGGAAAACAACTGGAAAGGAGCTGTTTTAAAAAGACCTCTTCCTCGCACCCAGGATTGTCCTCTGGCCAAAGAGGATAGAATGAGCCCAACGTTTTAGAGGGAGACATTCTGAATGTTGTTAGCTCATATGCATTAATGTGGAACCTGGAAACCTGGTACAAACAAAAGCCTTTGCATTCATCGTATGGCCTTATTATACTTTCTTCTCATACTATATATTTTTAGGGAAAGACAACATTTAAGTTAAAACTTTTAAATTTTGCAGATAGATCCAGTGTTGGAAAGTGAAGCAAGAGATGAGTTGCTGAAACGGATTCATTTTTGTTTTCAGATTTTTTAGTTTGTCACAGCAGGCAAAATTCAGTCTCACAATGATTTTTCTCAGAAGTTTTCCCCATTAAATAGATAAATAATGATGTGAAAAAGCAGACACACACACACACGCACACGCACAGACACTCACACACACGGACACACAGCTGTTGAGAGAGGAAAGAAGTGAAACCATTATAAGACTCCACTGCTCTGGGAATCTTGCTATATATGGTTTTAAATAGAGAATAAGCACCGAAAATTGTTGGATGCAGCAGTTCGGTTCATTTAATTGCAGATACAAGAAATAACAACAACCAAGAAAACAGCAACAACAACAAAAATCTACTTTCAGACTGTTTTGCTCATAACATGTATTACTGCCCTGGAGGTCTGCATTACCTCCTACCTATAGTACCTTAGTCATCCTATATATAGTGCTGGGGCATATCCATATCTTAAAGAAATATATGACCAGAGTTATAAGTTTATTTTTAATTTTCATTCCTATTCTTACTTATCCATAGTCTAATTGATTTAGGGCCTGTTTGAGAGTCCAGTTCAAGAATTATTTATTGAGCTTGCATTATGTGCCGGGTCTGTGCATACTTAATGATTTCAGTCCCTGATCTCTCGTAACTGACAGTCTAACAGAGAGAATATAAATAAACACGTACAATATAGCTCATTTATTAAGTCCAGGTTTCTAAGGCCTTCACTAATTGACCTCATTATTAACAAAATTATAAGCATTGATTAAAAATCTCAAATCCACTTCAAAATGCAAATCTATATATACGCTCACTGACGTCTAAGAAGAAGCAAGAAGGATAGGAATTTGAGTGTTAGGGTAGTATTTTTCATTGGAAAATATGCAAGATAAATTATTACAGTACAAGCCTAGCTTTAAAGGAGACGTTTTTTATTTTAGGCAAATACTGTAATAATTCTTTCCCACTGAAATGGAAAGTATACTCCTAAATTAAAAAAAAAAAAAACAGGAAATAATTTAAAGCCATGACTATTTTCCTCAGAATTTTGCCCCTAATTCAACCTTATTGAATTACTTAATGTTTTCAAAAGTAGGAAATGTCAGCCTTTTCAGGGATGTTTTCTGAAGTTACTTGTCAGTGAATAAGCAAGGAATTTTGAATAAGGTTGCTCCCCACTAAGTATGGATCATTTCTAGGTGCTTCAGAGTATTGCTGAATTTTAATTATTGCCTTTCTCTTGCCTTAATGAGCGTCACATGGTAAACCTCCATGAACAGAGATCACAAAGACCTCTGTGGTTGAAAATTGATCAAAGAGAATTCACAAAGTCCAGAAGGAAAGGTGTGAGGCTATGAGGTGAATATTATCAGGTTCCTCGCCCCACAGAACCCAGACCTGTACATGCTCAGTAAGTGTTGAGAGAGGCTAGCAATCTACCTTGAAATTCAGGTGAAAAATAGTAACCTTGAAATGGCTTAAGAGCTTATCGCACACAGGAACTATGTCCAGTTAGAGATTTTGCTTCCAGGAACCACTGAATGTAAATACTCCAGGGAGAAAATCAAAATACTTTCAAGAGATCTGATTTTCCTGGAGGAAAGCAAGGCTGGCGTTCTTTAGCCAAGACATTTATACTCTTGCACCTTTACAAAAAGATCTGCAGAAAGATTTACTCATTAAAACAGTGATTTTTAATTTACTCATTAAAACAGTGATTCAGGCTTGACTTACAAAATGACTGTAATACCTATCCTTTTTGTTGTTGGCCAAGCTTGGGTTAGAATCAGGCATTCGTATTCATACTTCTGGTTGTAGAAAGGAAAAAGGAAGCTTTAAGGATACTAATGAGCTATTCTATTTCAAAGCTATATTTGAAATTATCTGCTACTCATAGGGTTGTGACACCAGAAGCTAGACCTCCAATAAATTAAATCTTCAATGAGTTATGGCAGATTTGGGGGGGAATCATGGTGTTCTTGTCCTCTATAGTGCATTGAACTTATTCCTACTGTACATTTTGCCATACTCTATTTTATTCTTCACTCTCACCATACATTAATCTTTTTCAGGATTCACTTTGCTGTACAGCAGAAACCAACACAACATTGTAAAGCAACGATACTCCAATAAAAAAAAAATCTTTCCCAGGACACGGATGGTGTTTTATTCATCAACGAATTTCCAATGGCTAGTACGCTGCCCAGTACATGTTAAATCCTTCAAATAATAGTTGTTAAAGGAACACATAGACATCCATTAATATGTAATCTAATGACCGCTAGGTAAGCAGTGCTATGTTACAAGTATGATGGAGCACCATGTTAGGAAAGTTCTCTTTCTTCTAAAAGCCTAGATTTTTATTACCAGTCTGTAATATTAACACAAATATTATTGCTAACAGGATTGTTGACACAATTTGAGCAGTATAAAGAACTGTTTCAGTGATACAAAGCATTAAAGCATTACAATAAAAAGGGAGAGAAGATTATGCATTTAATATTTTTGTACAATTCCAAGATAATCTTGGAAGTTCCTTGCACATTCTTCTTCTTCTTTTTTTTTTTAATAATTGCAGGTACCATTAGGCGATTTTCTGAAACATATCTTTACACTCTGGTCCAATGGATTTTTTTTAAATGTCTTCAAGGGAAAGGGGGAGGGGAATAAATTAGGAGTATGAGATTAACAGATACACACCACTATATATAAAATAGATAAACAACAAGGATTTGCCATATAGCATAAGGAACTATATTCAATATCTTAAAATAACCTATAGTAGAAAAGAATCTGAAAAAGAATATATATATATATATGTTTAACAGAATCACTTTGCTGTACACCTGAAACTAACACAATATTGTAAATCAACTATAGTTTAGCTTTAAAAAACCAAAAAAAACAAAAGCAAAACCAAAATGTCTTCCAGACTGTATCTGGGAAAAGAAATAATAAACATTTGTGGATTTTACACTATGCCCCCAGATGCTGTACTAGATGCATTCTCTATTTTATCAAGATGATCTTGTGAAGTAGCTGTTAAATTCTTATTTCATGGTAAGGAAATTGCTATCATTATTTGTAACCTTTCAAGGAATGGAAAATATCTGGACTGGAAGATGTCTAGAGCATGACTGTGCTCAGTCCTGAAATATATCAGTACTAGAAGGTGTCTGGAGCAAATGAAATGGATCAAAACACTGCTCCCCAAGGAACAGCCACATGTCACAGCAGCTACTGTAATAAACTCATACAGTATTGTTGAGTGTATTCCCACAGGGTCTTTTAAATTTATTGAGATGGAACTAGGACAGCTTAAGCCTTGTGGATGAGATTGCTAGTGGAGAATAGATAAGGCCAAGCTGCCCTGTTTGGGTCACAGAGAAATGCTGGTGTATTCCCCAGGGCTCAATCCTCACAATTCTTTATGTCTACAGATATAGATATATCTTTATATCTATAGATAGATATAGATATATAGATATAAACCCCAAATTTATAAATAATTTGGCTAAATATATATCCCAAAATTATAGCCCCAACTGGGACCTCTCTTGAGTTCTAGACTCATAGGTAAAATAATTCCTTGACATTTCCACAACATGTCGCATGTTGGGTTCTTGATATTTCCTCCTCAGATCAGCTCCTCCCACAGTCTCCTTCTCCATCAATGGCAAGTCAGCTTATAAGGTCATTCATAACTGGCACTCTGTTATGTCTCTGAACTCATCTCCTACTGCTCTCACCTTTGCTCACTCTGTTCCAGTCATATGTCCTTCCTTGCTGTTCTTTAAGCACACCTGGCTAGCTCCTGTCTCAAGACCTTTGTACTTGCTGTTCTCTTTTGGGGATACTTTTTCCCTAGATATCCACATGGCTTTTGCTCCCTTACCACCCTCAAGTCTGTATGTGAATGTCCTCTCAATAAGACCTTCCCATTTAAAATTGAAAATTTTCCCCACCTGACTCCCCAATGTTACCAACACTTTCTACCCCACCTTCTTGCTTTACTTGTCTATTTTGCACTTATCACTATCTAATCTATGTAGAATAAAGGAAGTGCTTAATAATTATTTGTATACATGGAGTATTTAATCTCCTCAAGTCTGCTTTACCCACCCAGATCTAATAAAGTTCCAGAGAGTTCTATTGTTAAAGTCATTGCTTTGAGTGAAGTTATAAATACTCAGAAGAATCTGATTATAAAGTAAATGTGCTATTTGAGCAAAGATAACATTAGCCAAGGGGTACGCATTAACACCTTAATAAGCACTGTTTGTCAGATGAGCAGGTTTTTGTTTTGTTTAGGTTTTTTTAAAAAAAAAAACATTTATTTATTTTGCTGCGCTGGATCTTAGTTGCAGCACGTGGGATCTTCACTGCGACATGCAGGATCTTTTTTTTTTCAGTTGCAGCACGTGGGCTCTTAGTTACGGCACGCGGGATCTAGTTCTCTGACCAGGGATCGAACCCCAGCCCCCTGCATTGGGAGCGTGGAGTCTCAACCACTGGACCACCAGGGAGGTCCTGGGCAGGTTTTTATCTAATCAAAAACAAAGCCCTGAGGGATGAGGACAAGTTGGTTAGAGTAAGACCATGTGGTTCAGAACAGGGACTATGAACGTGAGGGTCCTGAGGAGCTAGTTTCCTGGGACCTGAATGGGAGGTGGGGAAGTAGGAAGAACTAAATGGCCGAATTTGCCCTCTAAAATTTTGCCTAGGACTTGACTATGCCCAAGGGCTACGAATCCTCCCTTCCTTCCCTTTCACCTTTACCCTGTGAGTTTTCTCAGCATCTTTTTATGGTTGTCTCTACTAATCAAGAAAGAATAGTCTCTATGTATTTTAGTTCCTTTTCCCAGCAAAAAGAAATAATACATTATTTGTATAATACCATCTGAGATCTGAAATTTTTTTCAATGTCCACCTATAATCTTCTTGCTGTAGTTTAAGCTTATTCTTTCTTTGCACTCTCTCTAATGGAAAGAAAATACCTGTTTAACAAATAATTCATAGAATATCTCTTCCTATATCCAGAGATCCTCAAATTCTGTACTTAATAGGCCAGCTCAAGAATAAAAAACTAGCTTTATTTGCTTTAATGTGGGCAGAGAGAGGGGGGAATTTGCTGTAGGTACTTCAGCCAGTATTTATAAGCCAAATTTAGTCAACCCACTTTTTTGAGACACTTCACCTTGGTTTTCTCTAGTTTAAATATTCCAGACCCTTAAACCTTTTCCTATGGGGCCTATTTCACAACTCTTTAATTAGTTTTTTCATAAAGTCATCTCAATTCTTTCTTTTCTCCCAAATAGCATGAAAACTTTTCAATCAGTAAGTTTCTTTTGAATCTCTGAATTCAAAACATGTATTTATATCCTCACTGAAGAAAATTATGTATCTTTAAATAATTTATTTTCTTTACTTAAAACTCTATTATGCCAATCAGCTTATAAGTGTATCATAGGAATAACTCAATCAGGAATAAAGAGTTTGAAACTTCAGACATAGACAACCCAGTAGTTATCAAAGGCCTAGACTTGTTCATTTGTATTAATCCTGTGTTAAAAGTCACATTAAAAAAAAAAAATCTTACAGGGAGGATTTTTTGTGTAGAAAGAATTATTCAGAATTTCTAAACTAAAGTTACAAATTCCTAAACAGTAGTTTTTTAAATTAAGGTGTTAAATTCAGTTTACAAATAATATTCTAAGTTCAGTAAATATTTTCAGTCACATCTGAGGGCCATCACTTAATGTTTGATCTCATTTACAGTTAAAGGAACTCCTTTACAAATTTAAAATATAGGTTTTTTTTACACTATAATTTTCTGATTTAACAAACAAAATCTTCCTGGTACCAAATAAACCATAAATAAAATAAAATAAACTTGTAAGTACAATGAACTTTAAGATCTCTTAGCTACTCTAATATGTATTATATATCACCTCGATAAGATTTCAACTTAAATCACAAGTCTAAATCTGTTGTGTATTAGCGGTTTGAAAGTGGTAACCAAAAAACTGATCTGTTAACAAATTCCAAACATCTCAAAAATACTAAGTATACACAGATTTCCTAACACAAAATATGTTAATACCATGAAAAACTTTCTAAATCTTCTTGGAATTGAAAGATGCTTAGCCACCAAGGAAGTAATTATGTCATCCTTCACAGTTTGGATGGTTACCTCCCCATGAAATTTTTACATTGTCTTTTCAGCTTGCCAAAGCTTCATAAGGACCAGATGGTCCAGGCTGAGACAACATTGGATCCTTGTCTGTAACACGGGAGGGGCACCTGGCATACTGAGTCCTATTTATAGCATCTAACAGAGAGTTCATCGTTTAAAACAAAAGGTGGTCACTTAGCCAAGGACCTTAGATTTGAATCATTTTATCCCCTAATTTTCAAGCCATATTAGGTTTGTGACACCCACTCTTGAAACTGCCTCATTTGATTTTGTATTTCTTTGGCTTTCAAGATATGTAAAGTTCTTTTGAGTCAAACGCTTGTATTCTTTATATATTTTTTTAAAGTTTTGGAGCCACCCAACTCTTGTAGGTATTAAAATAACAATCCATTAAATTCTATCTATATCTCATGGATTTGTCTGGTTGTTTTATCATAAGTTCTAAAATCATCAAAATGACACCTTACAAATCCCTTTCTAAAAATGTATTCCAAGGAAGTATTTATATATGTGCAAAAGAATTTAACCACAGGGATTTCATCACAGTATTATTTTTAGTAGAAAATGACCTAAATGTCAAACAAATCTTTTTTGTTACTTAAAAATCCTATAAAGGCTGGGACCAAAGTTTGTTCATTCCCTTGTCTCCCTTTTCATTTAGAATCTACCTAATGGCATTGCACATAGAAGGTGTTCAATAAATTCTTGTTTACTGAATAGGTAACTGAATACTCTTGAATATTCCTCTGCAGCCATTTTGACACTAGGAGTATGGCTTAGGAGGACGTTATATTCCAAAACATCTCCGTGAGCCATTCTTTAAAATGAATAATATGTGTTCTACGTCTCATGTCAAGTGCTATGCAAACTCACAGCTTTAACCCTCTCCTTATAATAATAGGACATGGCCCTTAGGCCCCTCTATGTAAAATTCTAGATCTGCCACTCCCTGTAAGATGAGGTTTTGAAAAAAGAAAGAGGAAAAAGAACTTCCTCTTATCACATCTGTCCTTTAATGGGAGCAGAGAAAGTGGACAGTGCCCCCAAACCAGCTAAGAGACGCCTCTGCCTTTGTTATTAATTAATCATTTCAAAATGTTTCCATTTTCCAAAGTTTGTTCAATAAACATGGTTTCCTTATGTAATAAAATAAAATAGGCTTTAAAATTATGCTTAATTCTATAATCTGCTTTCAACTTTGTTCACTGGTCATCTAGATGCTCTTGTCTGTCAGTGGCAGGGGCTTAGACTGCAGTGTCACACCACAGGTTTTCGAGGCCGGGACTCTGCTTGGCTGAAATTCATTGTCTTTGAAAACTTCGCCTATATCATACAAGAGTGAACCTGGAAACTCAGAGAGAGAAAGGAGTCCAGAAAATATCCCAAAGCTTCAGTGACAGGCCAGTTTGGCTCCTGGAAGCTCTGCCTCCATCCTTGAAATGGAAACGCTCACAGGTTTACAAATTCAAGATCTTTCCCAAGTCTTTCAGTAGATAGGAAGTTCTGTTTTCCAAGATGTGGCAGACAGACAACCAGATAACACTATGTGGATGATAAAAGAGATGCTATTGTCAGTGTGGGTAAGATTTACTGTGAATAAACAGAAAGGTCAGCTGGCCTGAAGAGGAAGAGTGACAAATGTGAAGGAGTCAAAGGGGTTCACCAATGTCTGCACTGGGTGGAGTTGCTGGGAGTCCTTGCTCCTTGGCGGCCATCCTGGAAAGCTTGCTGGAGGAGATGGAGTTTCAGCAGCTGCTTATCTCAAAAACAGGTATCAAAAATTATCATAGAAATCAACACAATATCAAATTATGCACCCCCCCCCAATTGTGAGATGTTGTAGTAAATGAGAAAATAGGAAATATGTTTCTGGGGTCTCAATGAGAACCTCAGGATTGGTGAATTAATAGCACCTTGGACCATGATCTTAGAATATGTCTGATGGTCTCCCCCCTACCCATCCCCATTTCAGTCCCTCTGTTTATCTACTCTACTCCCATCTCCACCCCAATAGCTCCTGATCTCCCTCCACGCTTTGACTCCCCCACCCTCTGCGCCCTTCCCCCAGTTATCCATTGGATATTTAAGAACGGAGTATAAATTCATTGTGATACGGGATATGAATATGGACATGTACGTGATGTGCAAGGTCGTGGTTAAAGGCAAACACCTATGTTCTAATCCTGGCTCTGCTAGTCTCTCTGAGCCTATTTTATCACAGTTAAAATGAGGATAGTCATGCACGCTTCCCAACACTGTTGTCAGGATGAAATGAGATCACGTCTTCCAAAACACCAAGCCTAGTGCTCAGCTTCATGTGTGATTGGATGATAAACCGGTATATTTTTCAAAACATGAAAATATTGAGTTTTTCCATAGTCTGATTATTTTCCTTAATTAGTTTTGCAACAGGTCTCCTGTCAGCTCTTTCTCAGTTCTGGACAAAAGAAATTTTAGTCTTAATAACCACATCCTACTGAAACATGGTGTTAAAAACAATGTACTATACTACTGACTGTGAAAATGCAGAGGTTTTGGATTTACGATCCTCCCGTTGAAACCAAGTCTCCCTAAAATGGAGCTCCCTTGCCAAGTTTATGATTAACCTCTCTATCCAAAACTTTATTTCCTTTCTTGTCATACCCCAGTTCCCCTCAAGCTTGAGGAGTATCAAAGAAAAGGGGGGATTGAAACAAAGCAGGACCCTATGGGGCCTTCCTGGGTACAAAAGCACCTCTGGGTCTCCCGTTTCTTGTTTGCAGAAAAAGGCTTTAATTTTCTAGGCCTTCCCTGAGTCCCAAAGAGTAGACTCAAGCAGTTACTAATTAGAGAAGTGAGGGAATGCAGAAACAAAGGAAAAGTAGTCAAGCAAGATAGCTTGAACAATAGTTCAGTATTAAAACAGGGTCCTACTTCCTCCCCAAGGGGCGTGCGTACGAATCTGATGTATATCTTTGAGTTGTTCTGCAGAAACTAAGACTCTCACCCAGGTAGAGGATGGTGACTACATGCTGACTGCAAGCACATAGACCCCAGATTGGTTGGAACCCGAAGGTTAATGATTAAGATTCCAGAAACATCACCCTGTTACCTCACCACCAACCAGTCTGAAGAAATTCCATGAGCTGCAGCCCTCACCCCAAATGTTGCCTTTAAAAACCCTTCCTTGAAAAGCCATCAGGAAGTTCAGGTCTTTTGAGCACAAGCTGCTCATTCTCCTTGCTTGGTGCCCTGCAAATAAATGCTGTACTTTCCTTTACCACAGCACAGTGTCAGACGATCGGCTTCGCTGTGCAGCCGGCAAGGGGACCCAAGTTTGGATGGGTAACACCATGTGACTTTAGCGCGTAGGTCTTGAGATCAAAGAAAGGCTTCTTCCTAAAGTCAAGCTTCTTCCCTTGCCTTTTCTACTGTCTATTGTTCATGCAGCTCTTACCCTTGCAAAGATAAGGCATTTCTTGGCTGCTCTGCACTACATAAACCTTCCCTTACTGAGTACTACCCATAGTACTTGCCGTGAAACTCCAACGGAGACCTGGCCATGAAAATAATATTCATCATATAGTCCCTATTTATTGAGCATTTGTATTTGTCTAATCCTTACGACAACCCTGCAAAGTAGCTGTAATTATCCCAATTTTACAAAAGAAGGCATTAAGGCTAAAAGAGATTAGGTGGCAGTGGTACAGTCTGGATTCAAAGCATGAAGCTTTCACCACACTAACCTATCTTCCCAATATGCTTATTATTTATTCATTTGGTTTTTTCAATTTGTGGGTTAATTAGTTCATTTGTCTCCCTTTCCATAAACTATTAATGGCAATACCTCTGAACAATGGACTTACATTACAATGTGGTTTACTTGTATTTGTTTCATCTTCACTTCAAGTTACAGTCACCTGTTAAACAAAGCTAATGCCCTCCGGTTCTTAGGTGCTGCCATTGTAGACTTTCAGGACAAAGCTAGGGATGTTAAATACTCTCTATACATACTTATTAAACTAACTAAATTAATGAAGAAAAAGGGAAGTCATAATGAGAACCCCAAATCACTGCTATCCTTCAAAGTTTAAACCCGAGAACCTAAGTCAATAGGCATTAATATTGACTCAGAGTCTAGCTCAGTGTCACCAATTTTCCAAATGAAGGACTTGAGTTATTTGTTTTTCATGATGAGGTGAGCCAATGCAGGGCTAACTCAAATCCTTACTTCTCAAATGTTTTTTAAAAAATAAATTTAAAGTTGATATTTAGTTATAGCCAAACACATTCAAAAGGTAGCAATGACAGCCAATTTTTTTGTCACTCAATTTTTAAAATAGCTTACCTATGTGTTACTTGTTTAGACATTCAGATATTAGTAATATATTCTCTTACTAAAATGCTAACTGCCAAGATTCAGCCCACAGGCATATTTTTACAGGCAACTTAATATCCCTGAAAATTTATCGTAGAAATACACAATAACGCCTACATCCCCAGGGCCAAAATCCACAGCAGCTTCTACAGACCTATGTGCCACAGGAGGTAACAGTTTTCCCAAATGAAAAGAACTCATAAAAATCTCAAAGGAAATGAAAACATCTTTTTAAAACATGAAGCATCAAACCATCCAGTCTCATAAGAAGGGGAAACACAGGCTAAAAATACATCTTGTGTTCTTTCCAACCCTGTTTACTGTATTCATAAATAAAAATGTCCTGTATATTTTATTCATGCATATACCATAAATTTTATTCATATTTATTCAATAGGAACAGGGCTAGAGTTTCCTGCCAGTACCATGGCTTTGTCACTTATAATCATGTGCTTCAGTCCCTATGGTCTTGGTTATTATCAAAGAAATCACGCCTGTGAATTACAATTGGGGCATAGAGAAATTGCATCAACAGTCAAATATCAAACAGTTAGTGCGTGTTTACCACAGGCGAGACACTGTACTAGGCACTGTGGCCATATTCACAATGAAAGATACAATTTTTCTCTCTAAAATAAGAGTGAAACCCAGATATTATTACAAGCTGCTTAATATGGTATAAACAGATGACTGATTTCTATAAACCTTTGAAGACTGAGCCATGAAAAGAATTTTTTGCAAAGTCTGAGTTAAAAACAATTCATCAAACCTAAGCGCCCATCATCGGATGAATGGATAAAGAAGATGTGGCACATATACACAATGGAATATTACTCAGCCTTAAAAAGAAATGAAATTGAGCTATTTGTAATGAGATGGATAGACCTAGAGTCTGTCATACAGAGTGAAGTAAGTCAGAAAGAAAAAGACAAATACCGTATGCTAACACATATATATGGAATTTAAGGGAAAAAAATGTCATGAAGAACCTAAGGGTAAGACAGGAATAAAGACGCAGACCCACTGGAGAAAGGACTTGAGGATATGGGGAGGGGGAAGGGTGAGTTTTGACAGGGCGAGAGAGAGTCATGGACATATACACACTAACAAACGTAGTAAGGTAGATAGCTGGGGGGAAGCAGCCGCAAGGCACAGGGATATTAGCTCGGTGCTTTGTGACAGCCTGGAGGGGTGGGATGGGGAGAGTGGGAGGGAGGGAGACGCGGGAGGGAGGACATATGGGAACATATGTATATGTATGGCTGATTCACTTTGTTATAAAGCGGAAACTAACACACCATTGTAAAGCAATTATACCCCAATAAAGATGTTTAAAAAAAACAATTCATCAGTCAATATTTCAAGATGATCAGTCCTTGAAATTATGAGATTCTCTCTAGCTGTATTGATTCTAGTGCCCTGTACATTGTTGTTTAGAGTGGCATTCACCAAAATGCATTCCAGTTTGAACTGAGGCGTTTCTTGGCTGCTCTGCACTACATAAACCAAACAAAGTTAACGAGAATTTCTCAGAGCCTTTAACGTGGTAATGAGTTCCCCAAACATATTCAATGATAGAAGTTTTGTTTTGTTTTGTTTTACAGCACACTTACTAACATCTAATGGTACCTATGTTTATGTCCATGTTTGTCTTCTCAGGAGTCTGGAAGTTCAAAGAGAATTTTTTTTAATTTTGTGCTTCTTTTTGTTACCTAAAACAATTAAAACAAGTATCTTTTGAAAAATCAGAATGACCACATTATACCTGAGTTGCGTCATATGATTTCAGTGCCCTCATTTGCATTTCTGTTTATGATGGGGTTAATAGCAAGCCAAGTAAAATCATGATATGTTGCACAAGTAAAGATTTCCCAGTAGTTTGAATAGAGGAAAGTGGTAGGAAAATTGAAGCATTACATTGAGCATGGTGTATAGACTGGTTGAACTCAAGAGAAACTGCTCTGGTTGATAACTTATTATCTTAGAGCAGGATTCTAGTGTATATATTGTGTCTCTGTACGTACATCCCAACTTATGACAGTTTATTAACATTAGCATATTTAAAATTGTAAAATTTTACAAAATTGTTCTAATTATTGTATTTTGCAGGACATTATTAAAATTACTAGTAAAACAAAATAATAAGTGATAGTCAAATATCAAAAAGAAAAAATAACTTCAGTGCTAATGGCAGTGCATCAAAGGATTCATCATGTGAGAAAGCAAAGAAATCATGTAGATAAGTAAAATAAAACCCACAAAATCCATCTTTCCACTATTTAATGCAAAAGTGACAATTTAGTTTCAGCAAAACTATATCAACCATTATGTTAATATTGTGGATTTATATTGTGTTGGTTTTATTTGACTTTGATTTATAAATTTGGTTTGGTTTATTGTCATATGAGAGCCACAATAATTAGGAGTTTTACCTAGTCTTATATATATATATATATATATATATATATATATATATATTTAAATCGTATTATAATAAAGATAATTTGTCAACACTTGGGATCTTCAAGATTCTTCCTCCCTCTTTACTCAGTTTTAAAAAACAACTTTGATATGGTGAAAAGAACAGTAAAGTTGAAGTAAAAAAGAATCGGGTTCAAACTCAACATTTAAATCTCTCTGAGCCTCAATTTTCTCATCTGTGAAAGTGGAATAATACTAAAACCTCCTCTCTCACAGAGTTATTGGTTGAAGGTACTTAGTTCAATATGTGACACATAATAGGATTTAGATAAACAGTAGTTGATTTTTCATCAGTAACAATCTGTCAAAATTTGTCACTATACAGTTTTTTATAGTCCAAACTTGAAAATTACATTTGACACTTCAATTGGGCAGCAAAGGTAACCTATCCAATAATAAAAGAATGATTTAGTCAGAATGCACATTATGATTCTGTTTATAAAATAATAATTATATATATACCAAATATTTGGTGATATGTATATATATATTTCAAATATATATAAATGGCCAAATATACACAAGTGGCCATGTATTAAAATCTATTTTTGGTGGGGCTGAAGCTTAATATCACCATTATAGAGTCAACTTCTGGGATACAAAAATAAATCTGAAGTGTTATTTTTAAAAACCTTTTTATGATTATAATTTTATTATTAAAAATTAGACAAATTTTATAAGTTTGATGTTACAGTTCAGGAACAATAATTTCTTAGCACAGTCAGCTGTTAGATTGTTCTAGAGCCTACATTTGTGTTATTGGAGAGATGCCCCCTTCAAGCAACATCACTCACTTTTCTTGTGCAAAGCAGAAAATGTTTTTCAGTAACATTTTCTGGAAGAAAATTTGTACCTAGGATTCATGGTGTGGTTAAGTCTGAAAAATCCTTCATCTTTTCATAGTTGGCAAGTTATACCAATCATTTTAGCTAACCTTTTGCATACAATTTTTGAGTCCATGGACTCAAAACCATAAGAAAGTATCTTATAAAGCAGGGATCCTCAACCCCTGGGCCACGGACCTCTACTGGTCCTCGGCCTGTTAGGATCAGGACGGCACAGCAGGAGGTGAGAAGCAAGGGAGAGAAGCTTCATCTGCCTCTCCCCATCGCTCACATTACCGCCTAAACCTTCCCTCCCCAGCCCCCTGCCGCCTGCTACCCACGAAACCTGCCCCTGATGCCACAAAGGTTGGGGACCACTGTTATAAAGCATTCTTACAAAGTCTATTGTTTTGAAGTTTAAATAGTGAATACAAGGTATATTTTGAGTATCTCATCTTTCTCTGAGGTTATCTTCTTTCCTTCATGCATGTTATCTTCATCATGAATGTTATTGTACATACTTATAGAGCTTTTTATCCTTGCAGAATTTATATATGGTAACATTGAATTATTTTAATTCATCCTCACAAGGTACAAAGAAATCACAAATAGAGGCTTCTTTTTGAAAAAAATAGCCTAAAATGGAATTAAATACTAACAAAGACTTAAATACTATTTTAAAAGACGGTTTTTGTTTAATGTTATGAATCCTCATTCACAAAACGACTTTATTAGATTAGCATTATGGTATGTTAAGAATATCTATCTTTCTTTTTCTGTCTTAAGTTACTACTTTTATGTGTCTGAACATTTGTTTGTAAAACATTTGTTATTTTTCCTAAAGCTGTCTTCCTAATGTCTCCTTTTTAAAAGTCCACAATCCTTTATCTGGAATTTAAATATCCAAAAGCTCTGAGAAATGAAAATATTTTCGTAACTCATTTGGCTGCAAAATTTGTCTGATCTGATGTGAAGCTCTGTAGAAGCATTCATGCATTTTACTAGGCAGTAATGTGTTTCATTATTTTGTTTCCCAGTCCCCCATTTTTAACCTCTGGAAGAATTGATAAATACAGTACATGTAATGTACAGTATTATCTTCCTAAAATCTGAATATTTCTGCATTCCATGAGAAATTTAGGACAAGGAATTATGCATCTATATTCACAAAAACTGTCAATCTTTAAATATTTGAAGTTTCTTAATAATTAAAGGACATTTTTGGTACATAAAATTCATAAGCTTACAAACATTATTAATTATTGCAGCGTTTTATTCTCAGAAGTCAGAATGCATCTATGCTTCAGCTGACAAAATCTGAAAAAGGCACACAAGTGAACTTTTACTCTAAGTACTTTCTGGAATGTTCATATTAAAAGCATTATAATATTTCTATAAATACATATATTATAAATTTCATTATACTATTTTATTTCTAGACTGCTTATATTATAGATATATATTGCATAAATATTATAATCACTTATATTTGAAACTGAATATTCAGATACTAATATTAATCTGAATAACATACCTTGTTTATGTTACTGATGCCACGTTATAGAATCAGCTATTCTGACTTTCAGAAACGAAAGTTAAGTCTGAAACTGAAGCCACAGTAGATTTTGGCTGAATACTGAGTTTGAAACCAGACTTCAGTGGATCCTAAATTATAAATGTTTGTGTATTTTTTAATTTTTCTCAAAGTACATTATTACATATATATCTTGAAGTAGTTTGGACCCATAAAATTTAATACAGAAAGAGCATTTGTAACACTGGTGATTACTTTTCAGAAATCAAATTATGGAGCTCTCTTCTTCAGTACTTTTCTTTTTTAAATGTATTTATTTATTTATTTATTTATTGGCTGCGTTGGGTCTTTGTTGTTGCACTCAGGCTTTCTCTAGTTGTGGCGAGCGGGGATTACTCTTCATTGCGGTGCGTGGGTTTCTCATTGCGGTGGCTTCTTTACTTGCAGCGCACGGGCTCTAGGCACACAGGCTTCAGTAGTTGTGGTTCGTGGGCTCTAGAGTGCAGGCAGTAGTTGTGGCTCACAGGCTTAGTTGCTCCACATGTGGGATCATCCTGGGCCAGGGCTCGAACCTGTGTCCCCTGCATTGGCAGGTGGATTCTTAATCACTGAGCCACCAGAGAAGTCCCCTTCAGTTCTTAATAATAAATTTACTGAAAAGCAAGATTTTTAAAAACCAAGGCAAAGAATAAGACTATGCCTGAGGGGGAAGGTGATAGTATATGTGTGGGTGAGAGTAGGGTGTCCATGGATAAGTAGCTTCCTATAGTGTAAAGACCATGGGCTTTGCATCCATACAGTCTACATTCAAAATTCACTTCCACATTTTTCTAGCTGAATGATCTTGGGGAAGTTACTTATTTTCAGACAGTTGGTGTCTTCATTTATAAAACTGAGACAATAGGGCTTCCCTGGTGGCGTAGTGGTTGAGAATCTGCTGCCAATGCAGGGGACACGGGTTCGAACCCTGGTCTGGGAAGATCCCACATGCCACGGAGCAACTAGGCCCGTGAGCCACAACTACTGAGCCTGCGTGTCTGGAGCCTGTGCCCCACAACAAGAGAGGCCGCGACAGTGAAAGGCCCGCACACCGCGATGAAGAGTGGCCCCCGCTTGCCACAACTAGAGAAAGCCCTCACACAGAAACGAAGACCCAACACAGCCAAAAAAAAAAAAAACTGAGACAATAAAAGCTACCTTTTAGTGTTGTTGATAATATTAAACAAGTTAACTTATGGAAATATGAAACGTAGAGCCTATCACTTAGTAAACAGTCCATAATGCATGGGGAAATTATTTCTTAGGGGAAAACATTTTGAAGAGGTCAAACGTAAGATGTGATCCAAACTCTGCCTTTACTAAGCAAACTAAATGAATACCTGGGTGATTTTTCTGCCCTGTACTTGTTACTGTGTCCATGCACGTAATGGGAATTTCTGGAGGCCAAAGATGTCTGAGCTCCTTAAATGAAAAATGTCGTAATAAAGAAAAGAGATGTTCTGACCAGTTCTTTCAACCACATTGCAACTGCACCATACAGGAAGGCTTTAATGGCACCACCCTCCTCTCACGTTTTCTCCTGAGGTTTTGGCTGAGAAGGCTGCTGGATCCAGCTCTTTTCTGTGTTCCTCGGAGAGCTGTGAGAACTGAACCAGAGCAGCCACATGTGAACTCTTTCTCTACAACCGGGAAAATCCTGAGACCACTTGTTACACCAGTCGTATCGCTAGAAAAATGGAGAAGTGGAGAACACTTCGCAGGAGGTTGGCTGACCTGCAGTTTGGGAGAACTGGAAATGTTTCTATTATTGTTATCATCAACAGCCATGTTGTTACTTAACACTGTGCAAAGATGTTTCTCGTTGTCTTGAAATAGGGCAAATGCAGTGTGAGGAACAGTCATTAAAAGTAAAAACATGCCTCTCATTTTTCTAGCGTGAGGCTTTAGAGAATGTAGCTGGTCATCTAAGACAAAGTTTAGTTAAGTGGTTTAACTATCACTTTTAGGAATTCACCAAAAAAATCTCTTTGGTGGTTATTTCAGTATTTTTATAGCAACAGTTGCCATTATATCTTATTTTGTTTATTTATTTACTGGTTTGCTATAATTGTATCCTCTTTTGGAATTTTCACTTTTCTCATAGAATTAAATAGTTAAATTCAAAAAAAAAAAGAGAAAGTGTTCAGGTATGAAATTTTCACTTACATTTCTTAGCAACTGGAATATATAGCAAACCTACTATATTTAGAATCGGTGCAAGACACCAGGGGGAATACAGAGAGGGACAAGGCACAACACTTGTAATTGAGCCAAGTGTAACAATTTTATTGGGATCAGGTTTGCTTCGCCAAATGGCAAGGAATCTGTGTGATGCATTTGCACTTCTAATTAAAAGTCCCAGAGTCGTTTCTTTAAGTCTCAGCCCTGATTCATTTCCAGACAGCCTTGCAGTTTTGAGGTGATTTGTACAGCTTCTGCTAAGACTGTGGAGAAAGCTCGTAGCAGTCAGATGTCTTGTACAATTTAGAGATTAAATTAGAGAAAAACACCAAAGCAACTCCGAGGGAAGGAACCATGGAATGGTCCTAAACTCTACAGTGTTCATAACACATATAGGCACTTGATAAATATTTGTTGATTAAATAAATGTGCTATATCAGATACTGTGGAGGCTACAAAGATGAGGAACACATGATTCCTCCTCTCTGAAGGCTCATCTCTCATGGGGGACAGGGACACATAAATAACAGTTAACAAGATAGACTTGCCTGTGTTGGATCCCTGAACCGATCTCAACTTGACCACAACAGAGGTCACGGCGGACACTGCATTAAAAGAGGTCATGAGCCCCTGAACTTTCTCAACATCATTCCTGTCTGCTCATCTTGCAGCTGTCAGCCTTGAACCTCTTCACACATCAATGCATCTCATTCCTGACCTGTCTGGCATTCTATCTTGGTCCTGCCTGTTGGTGTATAGCTTCACTTGGACTGGAAATCTTAGCTGGAATTGCTGACCTTGGCACTGCCCCAGCAAACGTTTAGGATAGACAGCATGGCGACTAGTTAAGAGCACAGACTCTTAACTATCTGGACCATCTGTATTGGAAGCTTGGCTCTGCTATTTATTAGTTCTTTACTATGACCTTGGGAACATGACATACCCTTTTTTTTTTTTTTTTGATGCCTTGGTTTCTTAATCTTTTGAATTAGGAGTATAATAGTACCTAACTCACATGGCCCTTAGAAGAACAAAATGAGTTAATACTTCCAAAGCACTTAGAAATGTTCCTGGCACATAATATCTGTGTTAAATAAAGTTTACCTCCTATGGTTTCCTCTCAGGACCGCTTCACTAAACTGCAGACAATAGGTCTCATGGCTCTATGGACTAACTGGGTCCCAGGACACCCTAGCTGACAAAGAGCATTGAGTGAGCAAAGGTAAGGAGGTGGGAAAGTGAAGAATGTCTAATTAAGAGCCCAGTATGGCTAAGGCAGTGGGCTCAGGGGGCTGTACATGTAGTATTGACTTTAGAAGGTTGAAAAAGACCAGGTTTTGGAGTAACTCAAATACCAACATGGGGAGCTTGTGATCTATTCTGTAAGCCATGTGGCATCACAAAATTATGTCAGTGCTCTAGAAAGAACCCTAGTAGTAGTAAGGAGGATGGACGGGAGGATGGGAGATTGTGTAGGCAAGAAAATATTTTTCAAAAATTTGCAATGAGCTAGGCAAGTGATGATGAGACACGAAACTAAGGTGGTGACAATGTCAGTGACATAGAGAGAGAAAATGCTAAGACAGGAAAGAATATTTGTAAGCAAAACTAAAAAAAAAATTATTTGCGTATTTTTATAGGTCAGGCATGTACCATGCCGTTTGTAAAACATCTCATTTAACTGGTGCAACATGTAGGATTGGTAAATATGGATGCTCGATTAATTCAGATGAAGAAACTCAGGGAGATTAAGCAATTAGTCTGAGGTCACAGTTCAAAGCAGCAGAAGACGGATTCAACCCGAGTCAATCTTGTTCCAAGGTCTGTTTTTTTTTTTTCCACTGATTATGTTCATGGAGGAAACAAGAGAAAGCAAGGAGCTGAATGTGCTCCTTGGGGGCTAGAAATGCATTAATCCAGGTGAGCAATTTTCAGAGATGGTATGACTCCTTTTGCTTTGATTTTAAATTTTAAATTGTTTTGGAGTGTGGAGGCATGTGGTAGGCAATTGGAAGTTCAGGCGTTGAAAGAGGAGAGAAGTCAGGATTGGAAACATAACTTTAGAAATCATTTGCAAAAAGGAAAAAGAGTTGAGATAAGCTCTGCAAAAGAGAGCACAAAAAGAGTAAGATAAAAGAGAGTCAAGAAAGGTCTTCAGTAGCACTTCATTTAATGGGTAGAAGAGAGAGAAAAGTTTGTGAATCATAGTGAGGTCAAAGGCCAGGGAGGGGAGTCCAAGACTTCAAGGAAGAGAATTTCAGCAGGAAGTAGGTGGTCAAGTGTCAGATGCTGTTGAGATCAGAGAGGGTAAGAACACAGAAAAAGGCCAGTGGATTTGGAAGCCACTGGGACCTTTGGGAGAACCATTTTAGGAGAGTGGAAGGTGTAGACCTAGATTTTCAAGTGAAGGGTTGGTAATGAAGAAAAGCAGATGGGACATTAGGACAGGGGTGGGGAAAATAGAACATGTTTATAGGTTGAGGAGAAGTTAAGTCAGCAAGGGTGATTGGAACTTCACCGATGGAGAACAAGGCTCTAGAGAAGAATGGAGAGGATGAGATCACGTGTAGATGGGGAGTCTTCCTTGGACAGGAAGTAAGCCCCTTTCTCTTCAGAGATCCAGAGAAACTCATGGTGATGGGCAGCATGTGAAGGAAGCCCGTGTTACCTGATCTCTGCTTCTTCAAAAAAGTAGATGCAAATAATGATCTGCTGAAGTTGAATGGCTTGAGGGGCACCTAAAGGGCACGAGAAGAGAGAGTAATCCAAGCCCTCCTCTTTCACCATTTCCTGCCATAGTTTTTTTTTTTTTTTTTGCGGTACGCGGGCCTCTCACTGTTATGGCCTCTCCTGTTGTGGAGCACAGGCTCCAGACGCGCAGGCTTAGCGGCCATGGCCCACGGGCCTAGCCACTCCACAGCATGTGGGATCTTCCCGGACCGGGGCACGAACCTGTGTCCCCTCATCGGCAGGCGGATTCTCAACCACTGCGCCACCAGGGAAGCCCTGAATTTTATTTAATTTTTTATACAGCAGGTTCTTATTAGTTATCCATTTTATACATATTAGTGTATACATGTCAATCCCGATCTCCCAATTAATCACACCACCACCCCCAGCCACTTTCCCCTCTTGTGTCCATACGTTTGGAACACTTTCTCTTTTTGTCTTTGAAATTTAAACTTGTTTTCCTCAGGGAAAGTTGGCTGTTACAACATAGAAAAGACTGGGTTATTTGTCACAAGTCTGCAACTCTAGAATTTAATAATGGCAGAAAAAAAGTTTGAGATTATTGCCTCCGTTTTACAAGGTTACACAAAGTAAAGTTCATTCTATTCATTATTGACCAGCAACCTAGACACTCAATGTTTTGCTTCTACTTGGGATAAAAAAGAAGTTTTTATTGCCCTTTCCCTGAAATCATGTAATTATAGGGATTTTGAAGTTACTGGCTCTACTCTCTGACCTTCAGGCAGAACTATGTTTAAAAACCTCCCTGAGAAGCTGAGAATTGGTCTGTTCTGAGATACCTTTAGAGCAGATTATACAACTACAACCAGTAACCTCCTGTAGTGTTTAAAAGCTGGAGTCATGCTGTTGATCTCATCTTCTCTCTGACATTTCTTTCTCTTCCTCTCTTCAGTGAAGCTTGACAACCACTAAGTAAGTCTGTGTAATTACTTTAGAGTCATTTCACTTTCTTAAGAAGAAACATGAAAGAACTTAGGCAATAGAGTTACTGAATTGTGTACTCCTGCATGTGGGGCTGTCCTGGACATCAGCTTACATAGATATAGAGAAAAATTACTTGCATATACTGAATATTTGAATTTGGAGTACAAATATTTGAGGTTGAGTCCTGGTTCTAACTCTTACTAGCTATGTGGCTTTCAAGGAATATAATAATCTTTATGAGATTCAATTTCTTTATGTGGGATCATTATATCCCACCAGAGTGATGTTTCATATACTGTGAACTATGTAAAACATGACTGTTGGTGTCCCAAGTATAAACACCCCAATCCTTTCCATTTCTACTTTAGCTTTATAGAAGAGATTATTCTTATCTTATTTTTTAAAAAGATCTAAAACCATATTTCTTTTGGAATGGGAGTATGCCCATTTACCCATAATCCAATATTACTCAATTATCACAGAAAAATTGGAAATTATTCTTGTGTACCTACCTTCTTCATAAGATTGTATGTTTTTCAGGGCAAGGATTCTGCCTTATTAATCTTTATAGCCACCACTGTTGACACAATGTGCAGAGTATTTAGAAAATATTTATGGGGTTCAAAAATTGCTTGACTGAATTATTTATACTACTTTAAATGTTAGCTAGTAACCTAAAGGGAGATTTGATGAACCATTAATTACTAGTAACTCCTTAACTCCTTCTCATTTCCAAGTGTATAGAAAAATGTTTTTCTTCCTCTCCCCTACATATACCATCATAAAGATACTTAATGTTGAGTAATATAGCATATCCTAAATCACAGAAACTCGTCTTTGTCCTAAAACTGTATGTTCATCCTAAAAGAGAAAAAAAAAATTCGTGGTTACATAGATCCATAAGATTAATTATTAGACAAAGAAGCAAGTAAGATATTAAAAAAAGAGAAATGACTGAAAGAAGCAAAGGACATTTAAATGGCAAATACTTTACCCCAGAGATCTGGCTAAAGTATTTGAAAATCTTGGGGCCAATTATCTGAAGTCTGGAGACTGTTGACAGGGTAGTCACAGCTATGTGGGTGCTGGAAAAGAATATGTCTTTTCTTTACACAAGCTTCCAGAACTAGTTCTCATGAATGCCTAAAATATTTGTTTTATAAAATCGTGTCAGGAGGTTTCTCCCCCCTTCGCTTTAAAAGAAACTATTGTCCTCTTGAGCTTCTTTTCAAATACAATTTGCTTCATGCTAGTGTGTGTTATTGGATATTTGTAGCAACTTCATAAATTCTTTCAAATTCTTCTGATTTAAACCTTTTCCATTTAAAATGCAATTTTTTAAAAAAAGGGTGCACAAGAGAAATTTTATTTTACGTGTTCTTTTTGGTTGACCTTGTCAACCAAAAAGAACTATTTGAGTTCACCTTCCAAGGTCTGGGGCAGAGAATGCATGGAGACATTTCTTCCTCAAGATCCTTGGGACTGGGCATCTTACACATTTGTCCAAATGGGCCGATGGTCAAAGAACCTAGGGGGATCCCAGAACCACTAAACAGACAGAGTTTTTAGGATGGGCACAGCCTATTCGCAGCAGATGGGCTACAATAAGACCATTCACACCCAAATGCAGAAATCTGTGATCAGTCATAGACTCTTAGCTACTCGTCATGAATGTAACTTTACCATTCCTCCAGGCACCTGATAGGAAATCCTCTTACCATCCCAGGTACAGAGAATTTTCACACAGTTAAAATATGTGCTTTGAATGACAGGTGTTGTGCGGAGAAATGTTACATTGTAAGGATTACTCTTCACAGCAAGGGGGACTCTGATTAGAGCCTGTTTAAAAAAAAGATTTCAGCTCCATCCTCCATCTTGGGAGATTATCTCTCTATCTATTCATATATCTACCTTTCTATCTATCTTTATTCGTGGATCACTTTCTCTGGGAGAAGTCATATCGTAAGCAACCCAACGGAAAGGACCACGTGGTAAGGAACTAAAGCTACTTGCCAATAGTCATATGGATGAGCTTGAAAGCAAATCCTTTAGCCCCAGTCAAGACTTCAGAGACTGCAGCCCTGACTGTTATCTAACTGCAACCTCATACAAAACCTTGAGCCAGAACCGCCCAACTAAATCAATCCAGATTCCTGACCCTCAGAGATAATGCTGTTTGCTGTTTTAAGCTGCTAGATTCAGGGATGAATTGTTGCACAGTGATAGATTATGAAGGCACAGTGGTATGGCTCTAAGAAATCTAAGAGGGGACTTGCCTGGTGGTGCAGTGGTTAAGAATCCACCTGCCAATGCAGGGGAAATAGGTTCAAGCCCTGGTCGGGGAAGATCCCACATGCCACGGAGCAACTAAGTGCAAGCGCCGCAACTACTGAGCTTGCGCTCTAGAGCCCGCGAGCCACAACTGATGAAGCCCGCGCGCGCCAAAGCCTGTGCTTCGCAACAAGAGAAGCCACCGCAATGAGAAGCCCACGCACCGCAAGGAAGAGTAGTCCCTGCTCGCCGTAACTAGAGAAAGTCTGTGCGCAGCAACAAAGACCCAACGCAGCCAGAAATAAAATAAATAAATAAATTTATAGAAAAAAAAAGAAATCTAAGAGGAATGTTAAACAGAGGAGAGAGACTTATATCTTACCAAAATCCCAGCTCATTCTCAGCACATCTTTTGATATCAGGGGCTTTTGGTTGGACCCTAGTTGAGAGATAAGATGGTGGATTAGCTTGTCCTCATCGAATCTTCCAACAAAGGAGGGAAGAATATGCCTAGTGTGGATAATAGAAACTCAACTGGAGAGGACCAAGTGGAGTCAGGGTCGCAGTTGAGAGAAGCTTTTGGGAATCTATTCAACAGTGGAAGGGGGGCTTCCCTGATGGTTCAGTGGTTGGGGGTCCGCCTGGTAATGCGGGGGACACGGGTTCGAGCCCTGGTCTGGGAAGATCCCACATGCCACGGAGCAACTAGGCCCGTGCGCCACAGCTACTGAGCCTGTGCTCTAGAGCACATGAGCCACAACTACAGAGCCCGTGTGCCACAACTACTGAAGCCTGCATGCACCTAGAGCCCGTGCTCCGCAACAAGAGAAGCCACCGCAATAAGAAGCCCGCGCACCGCAAGGAAGAGTAGCCCCTGCTCGCCACAACTAGAGAAAGCCCACGCGCAGCAACAAAGACCCAACACAGCCAAAAATAAATAAATAAAATAAATAATTTTTTTTAAGAAAAGAGTGGAAGGAATTACCTACCAACATGCAGGAGTAATAGGTTAATAGAGAAACTTGCTTCTCACAAATCTTCCTCTTCAAAAGGGAGAGGAAAATGGCCATTCAAGACAAGAAGGGGCTCAACTGGTTTTTCACAAGCAGAGCCAGAGATCGTATAGGGGAGGGGGGCCTGAGAGCTAGGTATTAATGGTGATCTTCTCCAAATAATCTTTTTGGTTTCTGGGGAAAAGAAGAGCACAGAAGTCCACGAATAACTTCAAGTCAGAGGGAAGCAGAGAAATGGGGACCCAGGGAAAGGGGACTTTAAAAATCTTAACACTAAGAAGTCATTCTCTTACTTGATTAACTAAAATTTCTAAATGTCATATTTCCATGCAAGTGAGGTAAACCAAACAGCCAATTGGGTTACATGTCTTGCTCTGGGAAACCTAACCAGCTAAATAGAATACTCTGTAGAAGAAATTTCCTGACAAAATTTACCCCAGCAGAAGCATGTAGCATGCTTTGATAAATAGAGGGTAGGATAGATAATGATTGCATCCTGAGAAGTCCAGTGGATCCCAGGAAATAGGACTGATGGTCATGGTAGTAAGGCTGATTCTGAGATCTCAGTAAAAGACACTAGTTTAGGAAAGTTTCCCAGAAGAGCAGAATCTTTCTGAGCCCTTTTGTCTTGGGAATGGTGACAAACAGTGAGAGGTACACTGGAGGCAAGGGGAAAAAGACGTTGAAGATTGAACTATAGACCAAATTATTCTGCCAGTGCTATCCCCAACCAAAGGTTATCCCAGCAGGAGATAAGAGAAACTGAGAAATGAGACACTAAGTAATAATCTGTCGGATATCCTAAGAGGAAAAACAAATGATGAGAAAAAGTTAGTGACAAGTGTCCTTCTAGCATCAAAATGTAAATTCTAGATTTACTCTTGGGAATTCCCTGGTGGTCTAGAGGTTAGGACTTGGCACTTTCACTACTGGGTCCTGGGTTCAATCCTTGGTCAGGGAATTAAGATCCCACAAGCCACACAGCGTGGCCCGCCAAAAAAAAAAAAAAAATTACATTTATTATTAGGGAAAGTAGCATCATGTTACAGGATTCCTCATTTACTTTTCACATTTGCTAGCCAATAATTTACTTAGACTATAGACAAAGTAATTCATTGATTATATTATAGAGCAATAGGAGTTACACAGTGTTGAGAGGGAAATAAAAAGTAGGCTACAAACAGTACATGCAATATAATTCTAATTTTTTTGTTTTTTTTTAAAGGACTTCAAATGCTTGGCTTTTTATTTATTTATGGCTGTGTTGGGTCTTCATTTCTGTGTGAGGGCTTTCTCTAGTTGTGGCAAGTGGGGGCCACTCTTCATCGCGGTGCGTGGGCTCTCACTATCGCGGCCTCTCTTTTTGCGAAGCACAGGCTCCAGACACACAGGCTCAGTAGTTGTGGCTCACAGGCTTAGTTGCTCCGCAGCATGTGGGATCTTCCCAGACCAGGGCTCGAACCCATGTCCCCTGCATTGGCAGGCGGATTCTCAACCACTGCGCCACCAGGGAAGCCTTAATTTTGTTTTTTAAAAGCATGTATGTGTTAGACACAGGACCAAGATGGCAGAGTAGGAAGACCCCGAGCTCATCTCCTCCCACGGGCACAGCAAAATTGCGACTATTTACAGAGTAACTATCCATGAAAACAACCTGGAGACTAGCAAAAAAGATCCTCTACCGCTAAAGATATAAAGAAGGAACCACAACAAGATGGGTAGAGGGGCGGAGACGCAGTGTATGTAGGACCCCTACCTCTGGGTATGCAACCCACAAATGGGAGGATAATTACAATTACAGAAGGTCTCCCCAAGAAGCATGAGGCCCAGGATCCTCATCGGGCTCCCCTGCCTGGGAGCACTGCTCGTCAAAAAGATGAGCCCCAAGAATGTTTGGCTCTGAAGGCCGAAAGAGTTTGCTTTTGGGAGACCCAGAAGGCTGTGGGAAACGGAGATTCCACTCTTAAAGGGCACACACAAAAGAGATGCTTGAAAACTCAGGGCAGAAGCAGTAGTTTGAAAGGAGTCTGTGTCAAACACACTTGCTGATCTTGGAGAAACTCCTGCAGAGCCAGAATGCAATTGAAATTTACCCTGGAGACATAGACTGGCAGCAGCCATTTTGGGGAGTACATCCCACAACAAGGACACTTGTGCTCATAAATGCCATTTGGGAATCATCCCACTAGGTTATTAGTCCCGGGACCTGGCTTTGCTTACAATCCATCGGCACCAGTCCTGGGATGTCCCAGGCCAGGCAGTTAGCTGGAACACAGCCCAACCCACCAGCAGTCCGGCTGCCCTAGGACCCCCTGGTCCCCAAGCCAATCCAGGACCTGGTGCCACCCACCAGGGGTGGGCACCAGCCCCAGGATCCCCTGGGGCCTAGCCCCACCCATTAACATGGTGACACCAGCTCCAGAACCTACAGGCCCTGCAGCCAAAGACCCCAGGACGTGACTCCACCCACCAGCAAGCAGACACCAGCCTTGGGACTACTGAGGCCTCGCAGCCAGCTGGGTCAGGACATGGTACACTCACCAGCAGGCCAACACAAGCTCCAGGACCCCGTGGGCCGTGACCCTGCCCACCTGCAGGCCAACACCAACTCCTGAACCCTTAAGGCCCTGCAATCAGAAACACTGGGACTGGATCTACCCATCAGTGGGCCAATATTAGCTTCAAGATCTAGCCTCACCCACTAGTGTGTGGGCACAAGCACGGGGACACCCTGTGCCCTGGCAGGCTTAGACTAGCTCCAGGACACCTTGAGCACCTCAGCTAGCCTTGTCAGGATCCAGCTCTATCCACCAAGGGGCAATCACCAGCTCCAAGTCACCCCAGACCCTCTAGCCAGTCATGTCAGGAATTGACGCTGCCAACCAGCAGGCAAACACCAGCCCCATGCTCTCCCTGGGTCATGGACCTGCCCATCATCAGGCTAACACTAGCTCCAGGACCCCTAGTCCCATAGCCAGCTACTGTGGGATCCAACTCTGGCTACCACTAGGCTAGCACTAGCCCTGGAACCTCCTGGGACTCTGTAGCCAGTCACCTCATGCCCAGCTGTGAACCAGAACTAGAACCAGGACTCCTCTGGCTGTACAGCCAGCAGAGCCAGAATCTGACCCCAGCCACCAGTAGCTGGCAGCCTATGTACAAAGCAGGGCCTGGAAACCAACTACACTGGGGGTCAGCCACGGCTACCAGCACACCCACGGTAGGCAGCCCACACAGAAGGGTACCCTTAAATGATATAGCTCAACAGTAGATTAGATAATACAGAACAATATATCAGCAAACTAGAAGACACAGTGGTTGAAATCACTCAAGCTCACAGAAAAAATAATTTTAAAAAATGGAGAGTTTGAGAGATCTCTGAGACAACATCAAAGTACTAACATTCATATTATAGGAGCCCCAGAGGGAGGAGAGAGAGAGAGAGAGAGAGAGAGAGAGAGAGAGAAAAGGGCAGAGGACATATTTGAAGGCATAATAGCTGAAAATTTCCCTAACCTGGGAAAGGAAACAAACATCCAGGTCTAGGAAGCACAAAGTCCCAAAAAGAAACAACTCAAAGAGGACCAGAGCAGGACACATGGTAATAATGGCAAAAATTAAAGATAAAGAAAGAATATTAAAAGCAGCAAGGGAAAAACAAAGTTACATAAAAAAGAACTCTCATAAGGCTGTTAGTGGACTTTTCAGCAGAAACTTTGCAGGCCAGATAGAAATGGATGATATATTTAAAGCAATAAAAGGGAAAAGTCTCAAACCAATAATATTCTACCTGGCAAGGCTATCATTCAGAGAGATCAAAACTTTTACAGACAAGCAAAAGCTAAAACAGTTCAGCACCACCAAACCAGCTCTACAAGAAATATTAAAGGGACTTCTCTAAACAGAAAAGAAAAGGCCACAACTAGAAGTATGAAAGGAAGAAGCTCATTGGTAAAGTCAAATATACAGTAATGGTCAAGTAGGAAATTTAAAAGATAAAAGTAGTAAAATCATCTATATCCACAATAAATAGTTAAGTGATACACAAAACAAAAGGGTGTAAAATATAATGTCAAAAACAGTAAAGGTGGAGAGAGGAGTGAAAATGAAGTGTTGTTAAAATGCATTTGAACTTAAGAGATTAGAAAATTAAAAAATATATATTATATATGTAACTCATGGTAACCACAAAGCAAAAATTTATAATAGACACACCCAAAAAAGAGAAAGAAATCCAAACATAACACTAAATATAGACATCAAATCACAAGAGAAGAGATTAAAAGAAGAAACGAGAAAAAGAACCACAAAAACAACCCCAAAACAATTAACAAAATAGAAACAAGTACATACTTCTCAATAATTACTTTAAATGTAAATGAACTAAATTCTCCAATTAAAATATGTAAAGGGCTGAATGGATACAAAAACAGAACCCATATAGATGCTACCTACAAAAGGCTCTTTTCAGATCTAAAGACATACACGCACAAAGTGAGGGGATAGAGTATTCCATGCAAATAAAACTGAAAAGAAAGCCAGGAAAGAAATACTTACATCAGACAAAATAGACTTTAAAACAAGGACTGTAACAAGACACAAAGAAGGACATTACATAATGATAAAGGGATCAACCCAGGAAGATATAACAATTGTAAATATATATGTATGCAACATAGGAGCACCTAAATACATAAAGCAAATATTAAGAGACATAATGGAAGAAATTGACAGTTACACAATAATAGTGGGGAACTTTAACACTCCACATACATCAGTGGACAGATCATCCAGACATAAAATTGATAGGGAAACACTGGCCTTAAATGACACATAAAACCAAATGAACTTAATAGATATATACAGAATATTGCATACAAACCTGCAGAATGCACATTCTTTTCAAGTGCACATGGAGCATTCTCCAGTATAGATCACGTTAGGCCACACATACACACACACAAAAGTCCCAGTAAATAAATTTAAGAAGATTGAAATTATATCAAGCATCTTTTGCAAATACAATGCTACAAGACTAGAAATCAAATACAAGAAAAAGAAACTGCAAAAACACACAGATATGGAGGCTAAGCAATATTCTACTAAACCACCAATGGGTCACTGAAGAAATCAAAGAAGAAATTTAAAAAATACCTGGAGACAAACACATGTATTTTTTGTTTTGAAACAAAAATGCAATGACCAAAAATCTATGGGATGCAGCGAGAGCAGTTCTAAGAGGGAAGTTTATAGTGAGGCAAGCCAACCTCAGGAAACAAGTAAAGTCTCAAGTAAACAACCTAACCTTACACCTAAAGGGACTATAAGAAAGAAGACAAAACAAAATGCAAAGTTAGTAGAAGAAAAGAAATTATAAAGATCAGAGCAGAAATAAATGAAATAGAGACAAAAAATAAAATAGAAAAGATCAATGAAACTAAGAGCAGGTTCTTTAAAAAATAGACAAAATTGTAAACCTTTAGCCAGAGTCATCAAGAAAAAAAGAGAGACCGTCCAAATCAATAAAATTGGAAATGAAAAAAGAGAAGTTACAACCTACACCACAGAAATACCAAGGATCAGAAGAGATTACTATGAACAATTATATACCAATAAAATGGACAACTTAGAAGAAATGGAAAATTTCCTAGAAATGTATAATCTCCCAAGACTGATTCAGGAAGAAATAGAAAATATGAACAGCCCAAATACAGTAATGAATTTGAATCAGTAATTTAAAAAAACTCCCAACCAACAAAAGTCCAGGACTAGAAGTCTTCACAGGTGAATTCTACCAAACATTTAGAGAAGAGTTAACACCTATCCTTCTAAAGCTATTCCAAAAAATTGCAGAGGAAAGAATGCTTCCAAACTCATTCTACAAGGCCAGTAATCACCCTCATATCAAAATTGGTAAAAGATATCACAAAAAAAGAAAATTATAGGCCAATATCACTCATGAACATAGATGCAAAAATTCTCAACAAAATATTAGCAAACTGAATTTGACAACACATTAAAAGAATCGTACACCATGATCAAGTAGGATTTATCCCATGGGTGCAAGGATAGTTCAATATACACAAATCAATAAATGTGATACACCACATTAATGAATTGGAAAATAAAAATCATATGATCATCTCAATAGATGCAGAAAAAGTTTGAGAAAATTCAACTTTCTTTTATGATAAACACTCTCCACAAACTGGGTATGGAGGGAACACACCTCAACATAATAAAGGCTACATATGATGAGCCCACTGCTAATCTCATACTCAGTGGTGAAAACCTGAGAGCATTTCCTCTAAGATCAGGAACAACACAAGGATGACCACTTTCATGATTAATTCAACATAGTACTTGAAGCCCTGGCCACAGCAATCAGATGATAACAAGAAATAAAAGGAAATCAAATTGGAAAGGAAGAAGTAAAATTGTCGCTGTTTGCAGATGACACAATGGAAAATCTTACATAGAAAAATCCTAAAGACACCACAAAAACATTTCTAGAACTCATCAATGAATTTACTCATAGGTAAAATTGCAGGGTACAAAATTAATATACAGAAATCCATTGTGTTTCTATACACTAAGAATGAACTATCAGAAAGAGAAATTAAGAAAAACAATCCCATTTACAATTGCATCAAAAAGAATAAAATACCCAGGAATAAATCTAACTAAGAGGTAAAAACTATACTCTGATAAGACACTGGTGAAAGAAACTGAAGATGACACAAACACATGGACAGATATACTGTGATCATGGATTGGAAGAACTAATACTGTTAAAATAGCTACACTACCCAAGGCAATCTACAGATTCAATGCAATCCCTATCACAATACCAATGGCATTATTCACAGAACTAGAACAAGTAATTCTAAAATTTGTATGGAAACACAAAAGACCCTGAATAGCAAAAATAATCTTAAGAAAGAGGAACAAAATAAGAGATACCATGCTCTCTGATTTCAAACTATGTTACAAAACCACAGTGATCAAAACAGTATGGTACTGGCACAAACAGACACATAGATCAATGGAACAGAATAGAGAGGCCAGAAATAAATCCACACTTATATGGGCAATTAATCCACAACAAAAGAGACAAAAGTATACAATTCAGAAAAGACAGCCTCTTCAAGAGATGGTATTGGGCAAACTGGACAACTACATGCAAAAGAATCAAACTGGACTACTTTCTAACACAATATACAAAAATAAATTCAAAATGGATTAAGACTTAAATGTAAGACCTGAAACCATAAAACTTCTAGAAGAAAACATAGGTAGTACGTTCTTTGGCAGCAGTCTTAACAATATTTTTTTGAATACATCTCGTTAGGCAAGGGAAACAAAAGCAAAAATGAACAAATGGGACTAGATCAAACTAAAAAGCTTTTGTACAGTGAGGAAAACTATCAACAAAAAGGAAAGGCTGCCTATCGAATGAGAGAAGATATTTTCAAATGCTATATGCAACAAGGGGTCAATATCCAAAATATATAAAGAACACAAACAACTTAATCAAAAAAATTTTTTTAAATGGGCAGAGGACCTGAATAGACAGTTTTCCAAAGAAGGCATAAAGATGGCCAACAGGTACATGAAAAGATGCTCAGCATCACTACTTATCAGGGAAATTCAAGTCAGAATCACAATGAGATATTACCTCATGCCTGTCAGAATGGCTATTATCAAAAAGACAACAAATAACAGTATTGGTGAGGATGTGGAGAAAAGGGAACCCTGTGCACTGTTGGTGGACATGTGAATTGGTGCAAACACTATGGAAAATAGTATGGAGATTCCTCAAAAAAATTAAGATGGAACTACCCAACAATTACACTTCTGGGTGGAAAACAAAATCACTAATTCGGAAAGATACATGCACCCCTATGTTCATTGCAGCATTTTACAAGAGCCAAGATATGAAGGCAACATAGGCACCCATCAATAGATAAATGCATGATGAAGATATGATATATATATATATATATATATATATATATATATATATATATCATGAAATATTACTCAGCCATAAAAAAGAATGAAATCTTGCCATTTGTGACAATATAGATGGACCTAGAGCGTATTATGCTAAGTGAAATAAGTCAGAAAGAGAAAGATAAATACTGTATGATTTCACTTATGTGTGAAATCTAAAAAACAAAATAATTGCACAAACATAACTATACAGAAACAAAGTCATAGATACAGAGAATAAATAGGTTGTTGCCAGAGGGGAAGAAGGTGAAGGGAGGAGAGAAATAGGTGAGGGAAGTTAAGAGGTACAAACTTTCAGTTACAAAATAAATGGGTCACAGGTAGAAAATGTATAGTGTGGGAATATAGTCAATAATTATGTAATACCTTTGTATGGTAGCAGATGACAATTAGACTTATGGTGATCATTTTGAAATGTATAGAAATATTGAATTATTGTGTGTGTACCAGGAACTAACAGCGTTATAGGTCAATTATACTCCAAAAACAAACAAGTAAACCAAGTCACAGAAAAAGAGATCAAATTTATAGCTACCAAAAGTGGGGGGTGAGGGAAGGTGGAATTAGATGAAGGCCATCAGAAGGTACAAACTTCCAATTAAGATAAATAAGTACTTGACATGTACAACATGACAAATATAATTAACACTGCTGTATGTTAGGGATGTGCTGGAGTTGATTTGTTAACAGTCATTTGCTCCTGGTGAGCAAGCAAGAATGCAGCTAGAGTTTTTAGAAGTTTAGGGGAAGTCGCCAGAGTGTTTACAAGGAACTCTGGATGCTTCTCAAATCTGGTGGAATCTTTATTCAGCACAGGTGGTATCATATGTAGCTGTATATGCCTATGGAAACTTAGTGAGGCCCGTGTTCAACAGGGAACATGCTGGGTTATTGATTTATTTACATATCCTTCTCTATAACTTTCCATATCCTTTGCTATTCCAAAAAAGTTTTGAGGTGATTTATTGGCTTAGTATATATATACTCTACAAACTTAAATCCCCTATTGCACTGTATTTTGCCTTGTCTTGTGTGTGCAGAACAGAAATGGGGCCAGAGGAGGTATGGGAATATTAATCAGCTGAGGAAATGCTATACAAGCATCAAAGTTGGAAATACTTGCAAAATATCCTTCCACTCCTGGCTGAGGGCATAAAGGGACAAGCGGGAGCTTTATGGATTTTTATCCCTAAGTACCATCACCTGCTCCTCCATAATTGTAAAACTCTGTACTACTTCAAGCAATGAGGAAAGATTTGTGACTAAACTAAATACAAATAATTTTGCATTAAAAATTGATATTAGCATGCTGTAATGGAGATTAAGCAGAATTTGGTATCAAAGTACCTGAATTCAAGTTTGCCAAACCACCCCATGTTTCTATTGATACATCTCCACTTCTTAATCTACAAAGCTTCAAGTTTTTGGAGGTAGGGAAAGAGTTCTTATAAACAAACAAACAAAATCAATAACCATAAAGGGAAAGACTGATAAATTGGACTACATTAAAATTAAGAATTTTTTATCAGAACACATCAAGAAGAAAGTGAAAAAGCAAGCCATAAACCAGAAAAAAAAAAGCTGTAATATAAATAAATGACAAAGAACTCATATACAAAATACATGAGACCTACCAGTCAATAAGAAAGACACCTAATCCAACAGAAAAAAATGGACAAGGGATTTCAACAGATACTTCACAAGAAAAGATATCCAAATAGCAATAAACACAATGAAAAAGTGCTCAATCCCATTGCTAGTAATCAAAAAAATGCAAATTAAAGCAAGATAGTCCTACACACCCACCAGAAAGGATAAAATTAAAGACCAACAATCGCAATATGATAGTGAATAGCAAGAAAAGCAAGAACATTTGTATGCCGTTGACAAGGGTATAAATTGGTATAACCAAATGAAAACAATTTGGCATTATCTAGTAAGTACATATTTTGTGACTAAACAATTTCAGTACCAGGTATATTTACCCTAACTTATGCACATGTGCACTCCAGGACACATGTACAAGAAAGTTCATAAAAACATTATTTGCATTAGCTAACCTGAAAGCAATCCAAATTTCCATCAACAGTAAATGGATAAATAAGTTGTGAGGTACTCATTCAATGAAAATATTTCATTGCAATGAAAATGAATGAGCTACAGCTGGAAACAACATTGGTAAAACTCAAAAACATCTTGAGTGAAAGAAGCCATGCACAAAGGAAAACAGAGTTTTCTTTACTCTGTTATTTATATGTTCTATATAAATCAAGTTAAACAAACAAGCAAAAATCATAGTATTTGGGGATGCATAGATGGGTAGTAAAACCATAAAGAGAAGAAAGAAAATGATGGCCATAAAGTCAGGCCATAAAAGTGGTCACCTGGGCAGTAGAGGTTAGGGTGAGAGTTGAGGAAGGTATGAGGGGATTTGGAGATCTGACAATGGTTCTTGATCTGGAGATGGTTACACACGTGATTATGTTAATTCCTTGAGCTACATGTTTTGCATGCTTTATTGTATGTGTGTTATATTTCATAATAAAGGAGTTAAACTTTATTTTAAAGGACCTAATTCTATCAGCCTTATCTATATCAAATGTCTAAGTTAAATACCAACTTAAAGGCATTTTAAAACTATAATCTACCATATATTTATACTATTGTTGTTTCTATCAATAACAATAGGCGAATAACTATAAAGAACCAAAGAGCCATTCTTAACAATGCCAATACTAGAATAACATATCCTCAATTGAAAAATCACATTTCTAAGGGCAGAATGGCTACCAGCTGAAAACTCTGTTAAAATAAATTCATCCTGTCTAGACCAACTCAGCATCAAAACTGAAAACAGATGACTTAGCTATTTCCTTTTCTTTTTAAATATGACTAGTAATGCTCATTGATATGACTTTGGGGCTAAATATGTGAAAATTAAGTTAGAAAACTCAAGGTAAGACTTGAAAATCAAGGAGAAAAATTCTAATTGAAGATCTAGAAGCATAATTTAAATTATGTTTCTTCCAATTTCTTGTGTATAGTTGAGGTTTATTTTAAACAATTACAATTTATTACTATTGATAACATCTATGATAAAATTAATAATAATAAACAGTGCTGAATTTCAGGGGATGTTTTATTTCATGTCATTCTTTTTGTGAACTTAATGAGGATCTTTTCTTCAATTATCAGTACCCTACCATGTCTGCAATCTGTTACCTATTATTATTAATAAATTACTACTTTCGTTATACTATTCTCTCTTCAGTGACTTAGTGTCATCTATAAAGACAGGAGTTTTTATGGGAGAAATCATTGATATATCTCCTTGGGATTTTGTATATCTCCTAGGAATAATCCTCAACTTCCGCCTTTCTCACTCCACAAATAATCAGTCACCTGGGGTGGTTAAGAATCCGCCTGCCAGTGCAGGGCACATGGGTTCGATCCCTGATCCTGGAAGATCCCACATGCTGTGGAGCAACTAAGCCCGGCGCCACAACTCCTGAAGCCCACACGCCTAAAGCCCATGCTCTGCAACAAGAGAAGCCACCGCAATGAGAAGCCCGTGCACTGCAACGAAGAGTAGCCCCTGCTCGCCACAACGAGAGAAAACCTGCGTGTAGCAACGAAGATCCAGTGCAGCCCAAAATAAATTAATTAATTTAAAAAAAATAATATAATCAGTCACCTGGTCCTCCTGATTGTACTTTTGTCTTTTTATTTAAAAGCTCTGGATTCTGTATATTCTTCTTTCTCACTGGCAATGATTTTAGTTTCCTCCTAGGAGTTATTAAAAAGACATCCTAACTGGCTCTTCTGCTTTTAATCTCTCGCTCCTCTAAGTCATTCTTCATGTGAAACACTTTCCAAAACAAGGTTCGATTGTGTCAGTCCCTCTCCCTGAAATCCTGGTGGCTCATTTCAGCCTCTAGTTTTATCTCCTGCCACCAATCCCTCCCCCCACGTCCCCCGGACTCCAGAGATAACTTATGCTACAATTACACTGAACCTTTGGGCATTGTCCCAACCCAGCCTTCCTGTGCCTGTGTAAGCTTCCCATTTCTTTCCACTGGCACACAGTAGGCATTCAATAAGTGCACATTGGCTGTAAGGCTGTTAGACCCTTAGGGAGAGGCTTCTGGCTCCCCCAGGCATTTAATTGCTTTCTGCTTTGGGCTCCCAAAGTGACTTGGTTCCCGTCCTGATTATTGTTTTGTAAGTCTGCAGTCTTTCTTCAAGAATAACAGTCCCGGGCTTCCCTGGTGGCGCAGTGGTTGAGAGCCCGCCTGCCGATGCAGGGGACGCGGGTTTGTGCCCCGGTCCGGAAAGATCCCACATGCCGCGGAGCGGCTGGGCCCGTGAACCATGGCCGCTGAGCCTGCGCATCCAAAGCCTGTGCTCCGCAACGGGAGAGGCCACAACAGTGAGAGGTCCACGTACCGAAAAAAAAAAAAAAAATAGCAGCCCCATTTTACTGATCTTTGTATCTGAATAATACCCAGTACCTGAATAGTACTATGTATATTTATTTATCAGTGCCCAATAAAATGTAACTCTTCTTATTTGTCTAATTTTTATGAACGATAAAAACAATGGTAGCAAATGAATAAGGAAACTCCTTTGAGGGACCTGGCAATGGCCACTGCTAGAGAATTGACCCTTTCATTTAAGACTTTCAACTCCATGGACATTAGTAAATGACAATTAGACATTTCCTCGCAGGTGCTGCAAGGTGCTGGGACACAATGAATCGTAATCCCATTTTCATAGCTCTTTATACCTGGTGGAATAATGGACCTACGACGATTGGGTCTGAGAAAAATATTTCCTATTTGCCTTCACTCATAGGAGAGGCCTGGAATATCCTATGCAGAAAGGATCGGCTTTTCTTTTTCTATCTTAGCCTTTAAAATACTTCCTTTCATCATAAAGGCTCATACAAGCATTTCTCAGCTTCTCTCTCACTTGACCTGAGGTTTTCAAAGTATCCCCAGAAGAATCTGATTTGAAAAAAGAATCTTCAGTTGTGATGATGTGAAATTGATCCTCAGTCACATGTTCTCCTTTCTCAGACAGCAATACTAACCACGATCCTATTAAGTGGCGCCAATTATGTTTGAGAGTCCATCATGTGACCATGGGGCTATCTAGCCCTATTTGAATGAAATCCTTTAGATTTGCAGGCCAGCTAGAAAGTAAAAAATCAGACCATCAAGTAAGCTTTACTCTTTGCAATCAGCTCTCAGGGTGAGCTATTCAAGACACGATGCTAAGGCATTCCTTGTGTTTAAGAAAATAATTTCCTTCCCTTCTAATGTAATCGATTTCACACATTTTTTTTGCCCTAACAAAAAGACTTTAAGGAAAGGCTTTATGTTAATTATTAAACACACACATATTAAATTCTCATCTTCCAGACTAGGTTGAGAATGAAAGGCAAACATTCGGGTTAATTATCTCCCTATGTATGTCATTTATAGATGGTCAGGGTTCCAAGATTGAGTTGATAAAATCTACATAACATTATAAATACATTGATATAGTTTAACCTAGCCTCAGGAAGAATGAGTTAATAGCTAACTTTAGATATCACCCCACATTGCCTGAAATTCTCTTCATTTTGTCACATTTCTAAACTTGAACAAATCCAAGTTTTATTTCAATTAACACGTTCTACATTGAGAATATGGACACTTCAAGGGGCCCAGTCATTCTCAGCTTACTACCATTCAGTATCCGATTGGTTGTCTCCTGGAAACATTCTAGTGAAAATTAGCATCAGATGGATTTTCCCCTAGAATCCAGTGGAAAATAGAGGCAGTCAGATAATGAAAGTTTTAATGAATAATGAGCTAGAATTAGTGGCGAAGTAGAGGGAGGAACACTGTAGAGGGTAGACTGGATCGTTTCTAGTGAAGGGCTTTGTGATACCAAAGGAAAATATGAGAATATCCAGTACTCAGAGGAAAGGTGATTAGTTAGGCTACTTTTAACAACAAGATTGGCTTTGAATTCCAGTAGACTACAAACACAGAGTTCAGCTCTACTTCTCTGTAATCTCTTGCCTCTGCCTTTCTCTGCGTGTTGGCTTCACCTGCAGCCTAGTAAAGAAGGCTGTAACAACTCCAGATGCCAATTCCAGACACAACACAACAATATCCAAAGGAAGATGGCACTGCAGGAGGGCCAAACCTTCTCCCGAAGCCCCCAAACTTCCCCATTATGCTGTTTTGGTTGGAATTATGTCACAAATGGGTGCCTAAATCAATCTCTGGCCAGGGGAGTGAGAACGCCATGAATGCCTTAGATCAATCAGAATGTAGCCCCTGAAGCTGGAAGTAGAGCCAATATCCCTTGGAGCACCTAGCCCCATGGAAGAGGATGGATACCTAAGGAAGCGGGGGTCTGTTAGGCAGAACAGTCAAGGAAATTGGTTATTGATTACGCAACCAGTGTCTGCTTGGTAAAGGATACACAATTCTATGAAGTGAAAGAGAGGGGAAGACACAAGAGGGGGAGGGCTCCAAATACAAAATTCATAAGCTTCAAACTTTTGCCTAGAGTTCAACTCTGGTTTTAAATTTATTTTTAAGTAATATTCATTATAATTGTACACCAGTCACAGAAACACTTGTCAATAGAGATTTTCTATTTGCCAAGTACCTGTTAATAGAAACAGTCTAGTAATAGAATTATCGAATATACTAACTAGGACATGATACCTCCTTTTCCCAACCGAAGCTAGTATAAAACAACTAATTTTTGCGATAATGGTTTCACAGACAAAATACTACATGTGCCCTATAATTTAATGAAAAGGTAACTTGATACATGCATGGGTACCTAATATTTTGTGATTTAGTGCTAAGAGGAGATTATATGTTGTTTAATTTAATATTTAGATGCATCATCATTAGTTGTGTTTTCTAGTATTTTGGTATCATGGCTGTTATTTATTCATTCATTTATTTATTCAAATAGTATTTATTATCTATATATTTTATACCAGGCACTAAGCAAAGCTAAGAATACAAAGTTTGGCAAAAACTGAAAGAATTCTCATGAACAAATAGATGTTTCACATAGAAGGTTTAGAAGGGTTTTTTTTACTTTTTATTTTATATTGGAGTATAGTTGATTAACAATGTTGTGTTAATTTCAGGTGTACAGCAAAGTGGTTCAGTTATACATATACGCATATCTATTCTTTTTCAAATTCTTTTCCCATTTATGTTGCTATATAATATTGAGCAGAGCTCCCTGTGCTATAGAGTAGGTCCTTGTTGTACGCACTACTATATTTAAAATGGATAACCAGCAAGGATGTAGGTTTAGAAGATTTAATCTCTTGAGGGATACCCATATTTTTAAAATCAATCAAATGGAAACAGACTGCAAGAAGTAAGAAAGAAAATTTTAAACAGCCAAATTTTATTCAAAGGGAGAAAAGGTCTGGTACATAAATAATATGGTGTTTTAAGAATTATTGTCGGGACTTTTCTGGCAGTCCAATTGTTAGGACTCTGCACTCTCACTGCCATGGTCCTGGGTTCAATCCCTGGTCGGGGAGTTAGGATTCCAAGAAACAGCCAAATAAAAAAGTATTATTTTCTTAAAACCGTCTTGTGGAGGTGAATTTGCATTTTGGAAGAAGCTATTGGGAAATATAAGGTTCTCAGTCCCTGTTGCCTTATCTCCATAGATGGTAAACACTTAATGTGTTCAAACTGATGATATCATTGACCATTACACCTTTGCAAATAGTTACCTCATTATCAAATGTGAATAGAATAATGAAAGGGGGAAAGACTCACAGAATCTGACAAATGTATGCTTGTCCAGCTAAAGAAGCATACATTTTAAAGAATTATATTTGTGTTTCATAAAATGTAGGAATTTTGACTGTCAACACCTTGGAAGCAGAGGCTATTTTTTATAATTAGATAGTTTATGCAACCCCCTAGTGTTTACTAGGATATTTTATATTCAACATTTGCTTGAGTATTTTATACTGAGAAAAAAAATTCATTTCTCATTGTCCATTTGTAAAACTTGCTCATTTGAGGAAAAATTCAAAGTACAGTGCTAAGGTTTAGAAACACAAATACAGTTTTGAAACTACCGTCAACCGGCAATGCACCCAAACAGCAATGTCTGTTTATATGCAAACATCTCAAGTTGACTGACATTAAAGCAGGAAAAGTTATGTAAACTCACAGGGAATATAAGTGCATCCTTCATATCTAATTCAATTATATCCAATTCGACTAAATAAATACACTGCAAAATCCTAGATGAAGCTTAATGAGGGCATAACTAAAAACACTAGCAGTTAGAATACAAAGACAATTGAGCAACACAGGATAAAATACAAACTCCTTAGCGTGGCCTGAAAGGGCATCACAATCATGCTTCTGATTGCCTTTCCTGCTTCATCTTTTGCCAAACTACCCCAAGTCCCAGCCATTGAACACTAGCTAGGATTCCCCACATCCTTCACATCTCCCTGCCTTTCCCCCAACATTTCATTTTTAATATCTACAAGCTTAAAGTTTTAAAGAATTTTACAGTGAGCACCCATATGTTCGCTACCTAGATTTTGTTATTAATGTTTTATTGTACTTATATATCTACCCATCTCTCCATCCCTCTATCCATCAAAGTAAATTGCAGTCATCTGTAGCTTTCACCCTAAACACTTCATGCATATTCATTAACCAGAGATTATACTTGTTTATGGCCTTTTATTTTCCTGCTAAGGTAAAATTTACATGTAGTAAAATATGCAAATCATAAATGTACCAGTCACTGAATTTTGACCAATGCTGTGTAATATAAATCCCTATTGAGATATAGCGCTTTACAATCATTCCAGGAATTTCCTTCATGCCCTATTTCCCAGTTGATTCCAGCCCCAGGCTTCCACTGCTCAAATTTTTTCCACCAGAGATGAGATTAGTTCTTCCTGTCAGAGAATTTCATGTAAATGGAATTATGCCGTATACCTCTTCTCTCACTCAGTGTACTGTTTTTGAGTATATCAGCAGTTCATTCCTTTTTTATTGCTGAGTAGTTTTCCTTAGTATGGGTATATCACAGTTTGATTATCCATTCTCCTGTTGACAGACATTGGGCTGTTCCTGGTTTTGTCTATTACAAATAAAGCTACTATGAACGTTCTCGTACAACTCTTTCTTTGAACATATGTTTCCATTTCTCTTGGATTAAAAATTAGTGGAATAGCTGGGTCATAGGGTAGCTATATACTTAACTTTATAAGTAATGGTCAAATATCTTTCCAAAGGAGCTGTAATAGGTTACACTTCTCTGCCAATGTATGAGAGTTCTGGCTGTTCCACACACACACCCATCAACATTTAGTACTGAGCACAGGCTTTCTCTAGTTGTGGCGAGCTCTTCGTTGTGGTGCATGGACTTCTCATTGCAGTGGCTTCTCTTGTCGGGAGCACAGGCTCTAGGCACGGACTTCAGTAGTTGTGGCGCACAGGCTTAGTTGTTCTGTGGCATGTGGGATCTTCCCAGACCAGAGGTCGATCCCGTGTCCCTTGCATTGGCAGGCAGGTTCTTAACCACTGCGCCACCAGGGAAGTCTCAGATGAAAGTTTTCTAAATGTTTCTCTAGTCCGTGGCTTACCTATTTATTTCCTTAATGGTATCTTTTAATAATCAGAAGTTTTTAATTTCATGAAGTCTAGTTTATCAAATTTTTCCTTGGCTATTTTTTCCATGGCTATTGTTTTCTGTATCTTGTCTAAGAAATATTTGCCTATTCCCTATGTTTTTTTTCTCCCTTGAAAACTTTTATGGTTTTACCTTTCATGTTTAGATCCATAATCTAACTTGATTTATTTTCTGTATACAGTGTGAAGTAAAGGTTGAGAGTCATTTTTTTTCCATATTGATATATAGTTATTTAAGAACCATTTGTCAAAAAATTTTTCTTTTTCCCATAGGATTGCTTTGGTATTTTGTCAAAAATCAGATGGTTAGATAAGTGTGCATTTATTTGGGAGCTCTCAATTATGTTCTATTGACCTTTGTTGATACACCAGTTACCATAATTTATTTATTATTGTAACTTTGTAGTAAGTCTTGAAATCATGTAGTATAAATGCTTCAAACTTTTTGTTGTTGTTTGTCTTGTATTCCAGGTCCTTTGTGTTTCCGTATAAGTTTTGGAATCAGCTTGTTGAGTTCTACAAAATCTCCTTCTGGGATTATAATTTGGATGGCATTGAGCTACAGACAATTTTGGGTCTTGTCCTTTTAAAGAATTTTCTTTTTCTCCATGCTTTTTTATACGCTAGTCCCCCTCCCTGAAACATACTTTTTCTGTCTTCACTAAAAGGCAACTCCTATTCATTTTTTAGGACTCAGCTCAAACTGCACTTCTGTTAAATCTTCCCAGCCAGCCCTCTGTGCGATAGAATTACTTGCTTATTCCTTCTTTTGTGCTCCGCAACCAGTTATGCATACTTCAATATAACTTATTATAAAGTCTTAGGATTGCTTTTGGTTACCTATCTTTCTTTCCTAGCCTGAAAAGTCATGCGCAGGGACCAGTATTTTAATCAGTGTTATTCCCCATCACCTCATATTCTAACTGGCACATAGTAAACTATCCTTAAATTTTAATTTAAATTTTAATTTAAATTTTAATCCATTAAACTCTTTATTGTGTGTCGTGTCAACTATATACCAGAGGCTACATCTTGGCTGAGGAATACAGAAAAGAAACGTCTACACAGATAAATGAATAAAATAATTACAGATAATGCTAAATGATCTAAAAACAATAAAACCAAGGGAAGGGATAGAAGAGACTGGAGAATGTGATGTAACCACTTTTCATCAGGTGGTCAGAGAAGGACTCCGAGGAAGTGATATTTGAGCTGAGAAATAATTGATAAAAATGGAACATCCATAACGACTTCTGGGGGGAAGAGCCTTTCAGGCAAAAGGAACAGGAAATGCAAAAGTCCTGAGGTGAAATCAAGCTTAGACCAAGGAAAGGACAATTATTGGACAATTAAGTGTGTCTAGCAGAGGAGGGTGTCTGGGAAAGCTTCACAGGGTTGAGGCTTGAGAAAATGAGTGTTACCCTGTCAGAGAAGTCACAGGGAAAATATTCTAGGCAGAGGGAACTCTATAAGGCAGGGAGAAACACATAGTCAAAGGGGAGAGTTGTAGGAGAAGAGGTTATAGAGGTTGGCAGAAGCCAAGCAATGCAGGTCTGTGGACCTTAGGAAGGAACTTGATTTTATTCTGTTTGCAAAAGAAAGTTATTAAGATCAGAGGTCTATAGCGCATACACTTCATGAAGACCACTGTGGGTCCTAAGTAGCAGATAGACATGGGTGGGTGATGGGAAGAGTGAAGCCCTGAGACAGTTGGGAGACTGATGCAGGGACTGGGTGGGAGATAAGGGAGATTTGTACCGGAGTTCCTCAGTGGAATGAATGGGAAGTGGTCATCTTCAGGTTACATTGGAGATGTCACAAACAGTGCTTATCTGTGATTGACTATGAGACATGAGGAGGACAGGATTGCGAATGGGTGCCACTTGTTCGGGCCTGGGTGTGTCATGGGGCCACTTACTGAGATGAAAAGGTGCACATTTGAACAGAGAGAGTAGAAAGAGGGAGAGGCCAGGAATCAGGAGTTCCATTGTGGAAATGTTAAGTTTGAGATGCCCGTTAGATATCCAGGAAGAGATGTCGAGTAAATGATTGGATGTATGAGTCTGGAACTCAGAGGAAAGGTCAGAACTGGATGTACTTGGGAGACATAAGCATATGGCAGCTATCCAAGGCCATGTGCCTGGAGGAGATCACTAGAGAGAAAAAAAAGAGGACTGAGGAACAATGGAGATTGGGAATGAGGAACTACTGTGATAGGATAAAAATCAGAAGCCTGTGATGTCAACAAAGCCCAGGGGCTTCCCTGGTGGCGCAGTGGTTGGGAATCCGCCTGCCAACGCAGGGGACACGGGTTCGAGCCCTGATCCGGGAGGATCCCACATGCCGCGGAGCGACTAAGCCCGTGCGCCACAGCTACTGAGCCTGCGCTCTGGAGCCTGCGAGCCACAACTACTGAAGTGCACACGCCTGGAGCCCGGTCTCCGCAACGGGAGAGGCCACTGCAATGAGAAGCCTGTGCACCGCAACGAAGAGTAGCCCCCGCTCGCGCAACTGGACAAAGCCGCACGCAGCAAAAAAAAAAAAAAAGACCCAACACAGCCAAAAATAAATAATAAAAAAAAAAAATTAAAAAAAAAAAAAAACAAAGCCCAGAGAAGTAAATGTTCCAACAATGGATATAAGTAAGAGGTCAAGTCAAATGATGGGTTGAAAGCTGGCATGTAGGAACTTTGCAAAATGAAATTATTTGGCCATCTTAGTAAAATCCATGTCAGTCAAGTGGTATTCACAAAGTCTGATCATAGTGGATTGAAGAGTGATTTCAAGGGAAGAAAGGAGACAGGTAACGTGGACAACTTCAAAATTCTGTCCTGAAGGTGATCAAAGAAATCTATAGTAGTTGAAGAGGAAGTCAAAGGATTTGTTTTAATCATTTATTTTTTAGCATAGATGATATTAAGACATGTTTGCTTGTACATGGAAATAACCCAGCCATGAGGGAGAAAGTGAAAGAAAAAGAAGATAATTTGGGAAACTAGATCCTTGTTAAGTTCTCACCAAAATTTTTAAAAATTTTCCAAAAAAGATAAATACCTGAGGTGATGAATGTGTTAATTAACTAGATGGCAGGAATCCTTTTTTTTTGGTTTTTTGTTTTGTTTTGTTTTTTTTTGCGGTACATGGGCCTCTCACTGTTGAGGCCTCTCCCGTTGCGGAGCACAGGCTCCGGACGCGCAGGCTCAGTGGCCATGGCTCACGGGCCCAGCCGCTCTGTGGCATGTGGGATCTTCCCGGACCGGGACATGAACCCGTGTCCCCTGCATCGGCAGGCGGACTCTCAACAACTGCGCCACCAGGGAAGCCCCGGCAGGCATCCTTTTGCAATATATACATATATCAAATCACTACAATGTGTGCTTTAAATATCTTACAATTTTATTTGTCAACTACACCTCAATAGAGCTGAAAGAATTTACAAAATCTAATAACTGTTCCTTATTTTTTCAAAAAAAGTGTTTTATTAAAACAAAGCAGAAACTGAAAGATACTTGACTTACATAAGGAAAAAAAGGAAGGGAGGAAGCACATCAAATAGTATCCCCTGAACAAAATTTGCTGATTTTTCCTGCTATTTTCCAACTCCTCAGTCTGAAGCATAATTATAAAGATCAACGTAGTATTAGTGACATTGTAAAATATACAATCTCTAATTAGTAAATCTATCATCCACCTCCATTTTCTATCAGTATCTCCCTGTTGGCAATGACTGAAATGCCATGAAATGTTGGCATTCGCTGAAATGCATTAATTGAGAAAGTCCATCTTCATACATGACCTTGGAAAACTGAGAGGCAGAGTGTTCTAAAAAATTGATTATAACTCACTTTTATTTTATTATTTAAACTGTTTATTAAATAGACCAACATGAAAAAATGACTTTGCTACTTGATTTATGAACATATAAACAGACGATAAACCTCGTTGAAATGAAGAAATGAAATCAAGAGCACAAAAGGAGAACTTGGCCTTGGACAGGAGAAGAAATATTTATTCCATCTTAAGAGGAAGGGGAGCAGAGTATGTGGGAACTAGTGTAGGTAGGATGGTAGTTTGGGTTATGGAAAAACAAAATAAAATAAATGAAGGAGTGAAAAAGTGGTAAGAGACTCCCTAGGACTTGAGGACTGATTGGATGTTAGGAATGGAAGAGGACTGACAGGCACTCAAATGTTTCCAGCACTATGGATGAATGTGTGTGTTTGTTTGGCGGGAAGTCCGGCTTACAATACCAGTGATCAGTTCAGTCATTCATTCGTTCATTCTCTCACTCATTCAAAAAGAGGTACTATGAACAGGACAGACACCATTCCTGTCCTCAAGGAGCTTCTGTTTGAGTTTACATAGTAGTTATGAGGACTCCGTTTTTTATGAGACGTTACAAGTAAATGTACGGCTATAATGTTCTGTGGTCATGAATAAGAACAAGGGCTATTTGTTGTTCCTCAGATGTATTCTTCAGTTAAGATAGCTTGAGAGGCTAGCTTGAGGGGCTTCCCTTCCCTGGTGGCGCAGTGGTTGAGAGTCCGCCTGCCGATGCAGGGGACACGGGTTCGTGCCCCGGTCCGGGAAGATCCCACATGCCACAGAGCGGCTGGGCCCGTGAGCCAGGGCCGCTGAGCCTGCGCGTCCGGAGCCTGTGCTCCGCAACAGGAGAGGCCACGACAGTGGGAGGCCCGCGTACCGCAAAAAAAAAAAAAAAAAAACACACACAAAAAGATAGCTTGAGATACTCCTTTAATTATAAGAATTGCTTTTTATGATGACTGTGTCATAAAGCTCGAGGTCAGTTGGTCCCAAATCTTCATCCTCATATAGATACAGAGTGGGCACAGTTACTCTGTTCTTTTGAGTAGAGCCAGTTGCTCTAAGCTTTATCTGACCCCTCCCCTGAACCTTACAGGTAACTTGTGATTACATTCTTTCTTTAGATATGCTGATGTAATCATTCAAGTTACTGCAATATTTGACTAAATTGCGATACAGTAGAAGTTAATGGTTAAGAGTATGGATTCTGCAGCCAAATAACCCAGATTTGAATAACAGCTTCATCACATACAGATTGAGTGACCTTGGGAACATTACTTAGTTTTTCTAGGCCTCATCTAGGCCTTTCAGTTTCCTCATCTGTAGAATGGGAATAATACATAGAGCGAGATACACACAAACAGGTGCACATATATGTAGTGAAATCTGGATAAGCTCTGTGGATTATATCAATTTCTTGGTTTTGATAGTGTACTATATAGTTGTGTAGGATGTTAATATGGGGGAAGTTGGGGGAAGTGTGCATGAGACTTCTCTATACATTTCTTCGAAATTTTCCATGAATTTATAATTATTTCAAAATAAAAAAAGTTAGAAAAAATGTGAATAGTAATAGTACCTACTTCATGGGGTTTCAGAAAGATTAAATAATTTGATGTGTATATGCAGAGTCCTTAGAATAGTGCCTGGTATATATTAAGCATTATTTAAATGTTAGCCATCGTTTAAAGGTGATTTTCATTATTTTTTCTCTGATTCATTTTTATAGCTTAACTCCCTGAGGGCAACCATATTTCTTTTATTTAATAACTCTTGAGGGAACTATGAGTAATATGAATATTATATAAATATATTATATATTTATATAATAAATTATATATAATAAATATTATAATATTACAATAAATTATATATATAATATTATATGAATATTATATAATATGAATATTATATAAATATATTATATATTTATATAATAATAATTTTGTACAGTGTTGGGCACCCAGTAAACTTTCTACAAATGCTCATTTAACATTCTCCTAGTGATAACATCTTATGTAACTATGGTACATTCATCAAAACTATTAACTAAACTACAGACTTTATCTGATTTTGCCAGTTTTTTCCCACTAATGTCCTTTCCCCGTTCCACGATCTAGTCCAGGATACACATGACATTTAGGTGTCATGTCTTCTTAGTCTCCTCCTATCTCAACAGTGCCCTGGTCTTTCCTCATTTTTCATGATCTTGAAAATCTTGAAGTGCTCTGGTTCGGCATTTTGTAGGTTTGCCTGACTTTTTTTTCATGATTAGACTAGGACTATGGATTTGGGGAAGAATTCTACAGAGCTGAATTGTCATTGTCCTTGCATCACGACACCCACATGACTTATCACTGATGATATTAACCTTAATCTCGTTGTTAAGGTACTGTGTGCCAGGTTTCTCTGCTGGAAGGTTACTGTTTTTTTTTTTTTTCCTTTCCACACTTTGAAAGCAAGTTATTATGTCCAGCCCATACCCAAGGGGCAGGGAATGAAGCTCCACATCCTGGAGCAAGAGTGTCTAAGTATATTATTTGTAATTTCTTATAAGAAAGATTTGTCCCTTATCCCCAATTTCTTTATTTATTCCATCATTTATTTAAAGCAGTGTGGACTTATGGATATTTATTTTATTTCTTGAATTATAAACCAATACTCTATTTTGTTGCTCAAATTTTCTAGGTTTGGTCCTTGGGAGTTCTTTGGGGTTAACTCCTGTGTCTTTTGGACATACTCCCATCTTTTTTGGTTTTTAACCATTCTTCGAAAGCATAATAAGTGACAATGCACACAAGAGTGTGTCATATACGATTTAAACACATTGGCATCCTCTGGAAACTTAATCTATGTTGGCAGGTACCTTTAATTATGGCAGTCTCAATAAATACTTCTTGATATCACTGTTTTCGTTTGAAGTTTTGTTTTAAAAAAGTTGGGTTCCTTGAAATTTTTCACATGTTGTTCCACTATCAAAAAAGGAACTTGAAAAACAACTGATAGAACATTGAGTATTCCCTATGCTTCTCACTCTCCTGGAAAGTGAGCAATCTGTTAAAAGAATGCTTTAATGATTTTGTTTTCCTATTAAAAATAATAGCACAGTAAATAGGTCTGCTTGGTTGAGAGATGTGACTTAAAGTAAAGAAGGGCCTCATGATCTTGGTATCTTGCTGCTTTAGAAATTCTAGAATAGCACTGCTAAGTGCTCTCATAACGCCTTTCTAAATATTTATTTGAGAGGTTCTTGCAGAGGCTTTTCTGAGCCATCCGGCATTCGTGAACATGATTAAACTGGAAGTCAGGCAATTTTCTGGAGAGAAATGCAAATGCAATGAAGATCTTTGCATCATCTGCAAGTTCAGAAAGAAGCCAGGGAACTGAGCTGGGAGAGGAACAAATGAGTTTATTTAGAAACCTACAGAGTTGAGTAGATTTGCCATTTTAATATACTTAAAAATCTAACAGTGTAAAGTAACTACTTTGTACTAGGCATTAGAACAGACATGTTCGTCACCTTCCTTATAAGTTTAGAGGTTAAATCTTTACCCAGGATCATTGTATTAGGATTTTGCTGCAAGTGACAGAAAATCCAAAACCGCAGTGACAGGTATAGAAGTTTATTTCTCTCTTGTATGAAAAACCGTGAGCTGGTATGATGTTTCAAGCTATGCATGGCCTTGACCTTATGGTCCAAGATGGTTGCCTATGTACTCTAAGCAAGAGGAAGGAAGGAGAGGTCAAAAAGGGCACCATGCTGCTTTTTAGGAAGATTCCCAGAAGCTTCCCCATGACCCTTGCATTTACACCCTGTTGGTCAGAACTTAGGCAGGTAGCCATATCTTGCTGCAAATTATGCTGGAAATGTAGTTGTTCCTTTTCTAAGTGTCTCTGTACCCAGCCAAGTTTTCTACATCTCCAGAGGGGAAGACAGATATCAGGGACAACCAGAAGCCTCTGCGGTAGTCATAACGGCACAGACGGGATTTGAACTCACATATGTCCTGCCCTCAAAGTCTTTCTAAAACAGCTGGGTCCATGGAGAAAAGTGTAGGAAATGCGTTGAATTGGCCCCATTTTTAGCGTTATCAAGTTAACTGAAAAAAGGAGCACGTATGCGACAGGGAATGCCAAGAAGCTGAAGAAGTGTAAAACGGGTTTTGAAGCTCCCTTTACATTGGCAAAGAGTAATCTTGGTAAGTCTTCAGGTCCTCCTGGAAAGGAAGAACAATACTTTGAGGACCAGTGTCCATAATCCTAAACTAGACCTGTGCTGTCAGGTAATACAGCAGCCTCCTGCGATATGGATATGTGGCTATTGAGCGTTTGGTGACTGGTTCAGATTGAGATGAACAGTAAGTTTAAAACATACATTGTATTTCAGACTTAGTACCAAAAACATGAAATGCATCACAGTAATTTTTGGTATTGATTACATGTTGAGAGTATAACATTTTTTATATACTGGGTTAAATAAAATACATCGTTAAATTAATTTCACATGTTTCTTTTTACTTTTTTAATGTAGCTACTGTATTTAAAATTACATACGGGACCCACATTTGTTGATGTGTTATATTTCAATTTCAATGTGTCTTACAGCTGTCCTATCATTGAAACAGTTTTTTAAAATGCTCATAGGATCTGTGAGAAAGTCATCTCTGAGGGTTTCAAAAGGAAGGATGTGGCAAACTGGCTCAAATAAATGACCTCAGGTTCTTTCTGGGATCGCTTGCTCAGCTTCTACGAAATGTCAATGACACTGGCTGATCTCCGGGTAACTTGTGCGGATTGACTCTAACCCTGGGATTGAACTGAGCCTCTCCAAATGACACTTCTGAAGCATATGGCCCTCGTTATTACTAGACAGATAAGGTGATTTGTGGAGGTTACTTTTTGAAAGTACCTCTATGTGGTTTATTCACATCCACAAGGGGAAATACTTCTGGGTTCAATTCAGTGATAACAGCTGGTCAGCACAGTCTACTTGAAGAACCGCATGATTTCTCGAAGATGGAGGAAATCAAGTCCTCAAGCACATTTACAAGGTGTGTAGTAACTTAATAAGTCTTTGGCTGGCTCAGAAGTATTAAATTCATTAAAGCAATTAGGTGCTCTCTTGTTATCCTCTTATCTATCTCTAGCTTCGGATGCCCTTTAGTGGTGATTGATCTACACTTCCCAGTTGAAAGTTCAGTGTTCTCGACATAGAAAAAGGAAGGAGGATTGGAGGAATTCTGCATTTTTTGGTCCATTAGTATTTTATCATATATTGTCAGCCGTGAGTATATCTCTTCCTTATTCTTCTATTCTGAATATGCTTATATATATGTACAGGCATTTATGTTAATATATACATATGTATATAAATATAATATCTTCTTTTTCTGAATATTACATACACGTAGGTAGACAAATAGAGAATCAGTTTTTATGTCCTTAGCATTTTCATCAGATTTCGTCTCATTCCAGATTTCAAATATTCTATTTGTCCATTCTACCATTGTAACTATCTTTTATTAGCTTCACATTATCCAGCACCTGCATTGTTCACTTGAACTATTTGCAAATGACATTTATACCAAAGTAAAATAATGCACCTATAGGTTTCAAAATAAACCTTTGATAAAGGACTTAAAAGGCTTTCTTGTTTAACAAATACTGCCCTTGATGGCAAAAAATTTTAAAGTGTATTAATGATGAAAGGTGAGTGAAAGGAAATGGTGGCAGTGGGGAGAGGCAGCTGTTGCCTATTCAAGGTGCATTAATTTAAAAAAAAACAAACTGCCAACTTGGCTGGGTTTTTTGTTTTGTTTTGTTTTGTTTTTGCTGTACGCGGGCCTCTCACTTTTGTGGCCTCTCCCGTTGTGGAACACAGGCTCCGGACACACAGGCTCAGTGGCCACGGCTCACGGGCCCAGCCGCTCCGCGGCATGTGGGATCTTCCCGCACTGGGGCACGAACCCGTGTCTCCTGCATCGGCAGGCAGAGTCTCAACCACTGCGCCACCAGGGAAGCCCAACTTGGCTGTTTTTTAGGTAACTTAAGATATTTAATTTTTGTAGACCACTATTATTTTGTTCTTCTCTTCTTCTAGGACCAGCACCACTTGTTTTGGGAAGTTTGTCTGCCTTGAACTCCAACATGGTGGTTCTGGTGGTAATGGCCGACTGTAGTACCCAAAACAATGGCCATAAAAATGATGATATGATGCAAGTTGGACCAAAGAGGGTTTTTCCCCAGGATTTAGGAAAGAGAGTTGTTCTCCGCCAAAGAAAGCAAAGGAGCACGGGTGTACCTGACCATGTGATAGGTCTGAGAGCATATCACTGACATGCAAAGAGAAACAGATTTGTGGGAAAGACAGAGAGTTCTCAGGGTGTTTGTGTATCCTAGGGTTTTATTAATGTTTCAGGCACAGATACAGCTTATACGTAACGATAATTCAGTTATGTGAGCCAATAAATTTCCCTTTGCCTAAGTGAATTTGAGTTGTGTTTCTGTTACTTGAGAACAAAAAGTGTCCTAATACATTATCCTTTTTGTAGTCAGCCTTGGCAGATGGCTGCCAAAGATCCTCAACTCTGGTGGTCACTCCCTTGTGTAATATCCTCATAGTTTGAATAGGAATGTGATCTATAAAGTACAATAGATGTGATGGTCCATGACTCTGTAGCTAGATCATAGAAAGTATTAAGGCTTCTATCTTGGTCTCTCCCATTGATTGCAGAGAAGGGGGCCAGCTGCCATGTTGTAAGGATGCTCAACTAGTCTCAAGAAGAGACCCACATTGAGAAGAAGTAAGGCCACTTGCCAGCAGCCAACACCAACTTGTTACCATGTGAGTGAGCCTCTTTGGAAGCAGATTCTCTAGCCCCAGAAAAGCCTTCTGATGACTGCAACTTCATGAGACACCTGATTTAAAACCCCCTGCCACGCCACACCCAAATCCTAAACCCATAGAAACGGTTAAGAGATAATGAATGTTTATTGTTATTTTAAGTCACTGGTTTGGGGATAATTTGTTAGCCCAAACAAATGTATCATCAATATCACAACAGATAACTCACACAGCTTTGAAGGAATATTGGAAAGAAAAGTGAGAAGCTTACTACAATAATATAGTTCTTTCCCAGAGAGATAGTCAGAGACTAAGTTGGCAGCCGCTGATACCCAGTATTCCTACCCTATCTGCTTTGCACACTTAACTTGGTATACCCTTTAGCACCAACCCTCACAGAAACTATTATCTCAATATAGAAGAAAAATAGCAAATCAACTCATTTGAATCCCATTTCATGACAAAGAATAATCTGTTGGTTTAAATAAGATTCTATATTGACTCAAACATATTAAATCTCAGTTGCTGTTACTCATAGAAAAATAAATATTAACTTCTTATAGACGTTTAAACACATTTTTCCCTCTCGTCAATATAATAAAGGTAAGACTTTCTGTCAGACAAATGAGTAATTGAAGACTTCTCTTATTATCATCTAAGGAGGACTCTTATCACTGGATTTTCTAATTGGCTTCTCTATTAGAATATTGGATTTTTACCTTGAGGTATTACAGTATAATACACAAATACAATACAAAGTTTTATTTTTTCATGTGGTGTTTGTAAGCTTGTTAAATAGCATTAAATATTTACTCTTTTCCCCCTTGCTTTTATTTTCCATGTTCTCTAGTTTTGATAATTATTACATGTGTTTTTTTTTTTTTCATGGAATTCAGTTCAGCTTCAGCCTCAAATGATAACTCAGCAAATGGTTGTAAGTGGTTGTTCCATTGATCTCAATGTGAGGCAGAGGCTTGAAAGCCAAAAGACCCAAGTTTGTTTGTGGTCCCAGCATTAACCATGGTGTGACTTCACATACATTCTCTGTACTTGTTTCTCTCATTTATCAATTAAGTGCCCTGAACATGTAAAATCCTAACATTCTATAAAATTGGGAAAGTCACTGAATATTGAATCTTTATTTATCCACCTTGTAAACTGGCACTTCAGAAAAATCATCATTTTTATGCGTAAGGCAATAGATTTTAGTCACACTCGTGTTCTTGATACCTGGAACTGCATTTTGTACAATGATCTCACTGTTGGAAAGATTTTTGAAAAAGAAACATTATCAACAAGGTAAAATGAATGTTTTAAAATGTTGTTAAGAAAAACTACCTAGAAGCCAGGGATGAGTCATAATTATAAAAATGATAATACCTTATATTTGAAAACCACTTAATATTTTCAAGAAATTATGATTTAAATGACAACTGAATTGCTTATTAAATAATCTGTGTGAATAACGCAATGGGGTAATGCCCCTTCCTATGTTCTTCCTAATTACTTGATTGTACAATGAAAAGTTTCTGGAAGGCTGAATTTTCACCATAATTGTATGGTTCAATATCTATTATACAATATCAACGTTTCTATAGCAAGACTGAATGTAACTCAGTCAGCATTTTATTTATGACACTCCTGAAAAATCCTTCTCTAAACCAATAATGAAAGGTTGTCATGACTAGTAGAATTATACTGTTCAGTATTTGATGTGGACAGGAGCTAACATTCACTTAGTTACAATGACCCTGGTGCATTGTACGCTGTATCTTATTAGATCCACACATCAAACCTTTGAAAGAGGTACCATTCTCCCTGTTTTCAAAACGAAGAAAGAAAGGCGAAAGAAAGTAATTAATTTATGCATTTTGATATAACAAAAAAGAGGAGGAGCTGGGATTTAACATATATCTCTTAGGATAGCTTTCAAACTTTGTGTCAAGCTATGGAATCTTAAGGCAAAAGCTTCCGTGCATGTGAAGAATAGAAAACAGGTAAATTTCTGGATGCTTCGGTTGAACAGCTGTTTTTGCTGCTTTACTTCTCTTCCTACCTTGTCCCTCCACGGCCCTGGAACATCCCCAGTTTGAAAACTACTGGGTTATGCCATTATGTCTTCTCACTCTAGTTTTTCCAACGTCAACAATCCTCATTCAGAGTACCAAACCGTCTTCTACTAACAAGAATATTTGACAAACCAGAGCAACACACTAATTCAAGGTAATATTTGTCAAGCTTTAGATATTATTATACAAGGTAGATATGATGATGATGACGATGATAGAATTTACTCTCTATATAAATGGCATTTGTTTAGTTTCAAACTGAAATAATAACACATGTGCAGGCCTTTTCAGGCACCCAGCCAGTTTCACTCTTCTCTCCTGAAAAGCGTCAGAGTAGTTCTTTGTGAGAGGTTCCGTATAGGTATATTAACCTTGTGTTTTTGCCATGTAACCCTGCCAATTCGACAGGGATTGACAAGGCCTGGAGTCTGGTGGCCTGTGATGGAGTCTGGTGGCCTGTGGTGAAGCCTGGCACGAGAGGCACGCACTTTCTTCTCTCTTGCAGAGTTTGAGTATGAAACATCCAGGGAGGGTCAGCATTGGGTAAATGCAGAAGTGAGGAGAAGGGTGACAGGAAACAGAAGCCATGAGTAAGCAAAGCCATGAGGCAGAGAGAAAGTGAGTGGCGTGGAGTCAGTAGCAATAGTTGGAAAAATAAGCAGGTAGAGAGAAACAGACAGAGGAGCTGAGTCATGTGCCTGGCAACAAACCAAGAGTTCCTGTGAGGTCACCAGAGGGTAGCTTATACGACTAGACCAGAGCTTTTACTCAGTTGTTGCTGAGTGGCTAGAACAAAAATCTAGTTTTCCATGAGGCTTCCATGAGACTTTTATCTATCTCTTCTACTTCCCCATATCGTATCCTTTTAAAGAAACCGACAGTAATTGAGCCAAGCGACCATTTCTCTGTTTTGGCACCCCCGAAGAATATAATTAACACAATACTGAAAGCTTGCACAGTGCCTGGAATATAAGGGGAGCTCCGTGTATCGTGGCTATTCTTATTTGCAAAGAGGTTCTTCAAGCAAAAGCAAAAACTGAAGACTAATCCTCAAATCTGAGTCACAGTTAGTTTGGATTTGTAGCTTGGTAGCTTTTATTTCCCCTCCTCCTTTAAAGGTTTTATTAATTCGAGGAGAGTGACTAAATTGGATAAGTTTAGGTGTGGAAATAAAACACATGTTCGAACAATTTGGGAGAGATGGATGAATCTCTTGGGATATGAGGTTTCACAAAATATTTCGAATTATTTTTCAAATATTATTGGCTTGGCAAAAACAAAATGATTCTTTAAAGGAATTTCTCTTTTCAGCATTCAAATGTCCTCACGGGAAATGTAATGTACATATTTCCAACTCATTTTACATAACTCAGTATTGTTTAATAGGAATTGATTGATGTTTAAAAATTCAATGAGTTTTTTAACTAAGGTGTTTCTGGACAGTTGATAGTGCCTTTTCAGAAAAGAGTTGAATTCGATGTTTTTTCAAAAGGGTCTTAGAGCTCGGCCTTCAAACCTTACCAAATATTTTCCCTTCCTTTGTATAATAGAAAAAAGTAATCTCTGAAAAATCTCCCTTCTTCCAGTTATGAACAAAAATACAGTAATTTGAATTCCCGAAAATTAATGGCAACAGGAAGAAACCAAATATACTCTTAATCTGGGTGTTAAAAAAAAAGAAAGAAAGAAAAGAAAGGATAAAAGGGAAGAAGAACAGAGAGAGAGAAAGAAGAAAAAAGAACTAGTGAGATGATAAAGGATTATAGGTTTGCAAACTAAATGACATGTAATCAACAATCCAAATTTCTCTGTGGAATGCATGCAGTCTCAGAACTAAGTGGAGAGCTCAGCCAGTGTGAAATTATATTTTGACTCTACTCCCTTGATACCCTACTTTGCTCCCATTATAATAATCATCAGACTTTATTGAAATCCCTTCATAATGGACCGTATTTCCTCTGCACTGTGAACTGTGTGAGGGTAGGGTCCATGTCTGCTTTGTTCCCCATTATCCCTAGAACCAGCATAATACCTAGCAGAGTAGGTGTTCAAATTATTTGTTCAATAAAACCTTATAACACAGTACTGTCTTGGGGTTAAAAGCACTGGAATCAAATTCAGTGTCATTTTCCACCTCTGCAGAGTGGATAGAGCAACGGTGCCTGCCTCACTGAGTTGTAGGGAGGATTAGATGAAAAATACACATAGAGTCCTGAGCAAGGTGGTTGGCATATTGGTAGTGTTCAAAAAAATGTTCTCTGTAAAAGTAATCATTAGTATTTCCCCATAGCAATGAATCTCAGCATTTTTCTTTAATAAAAAGAAAAGACAGTTTTTACAAAGGCCAAATGAAGATAGATTTTTTTTTTTTAAAACACGCATTGTGATGTAGTCATGCACATTTTATCGGCACAGCCTGAAGCATCACTGGTGACGCTCTCTTGTAAATCTCTTTTTTTTCTTCCAATTGGCTGGCTGGCCATTCTCACCATTAGTGAGTCATTCAGTCTTACTCATTTCTGGATGAATTCAGTTGGCTGTGGAGCAGGCATGCCAAAAAGTATGAAGCGTTGTAACTCTAGATTCTTCCAGCCTAATAAGTATGTCAGATGTCTAAAAGAGTGGCCATGATTTAATGGTTACATAGTCAAGAATTCCTAGAGTAAGATTTTTCTTTTTCCAACACTGGCACGACTCTGACCTTGAACAGAATGTATTCAGGTCACCCTGGAGATGTGGCCACCGCCCAAGTGTCCCTTGGACAGATGACACAGAAATTGAAAGGCCATAAATGACTTGCCTGTAAGTCCAGGAATGACATTAGCCTTTAACTGAACCCAGTCACAAGGCTGGAGGGCCATAATAAGAGCTAGAATTTATCGAACACCTACTAACAGTGAGATATTTTATAAATATTATTTCTAATTTTTACAACAACCCTATGAAAACCACCCTATATTTCCCACTTTACAGATAAGGAAACCGAAACTCAAATAGACTGTCACTTGCTCAAAGGCTCATAGATTTAAAATCACTGTACTAGGCCATCTTTGCAATTTTTATATAAATCTAAAACTGTTCTGAAATATAAAGTTTATTTTTAAAATAAAATTAAAACATTTCCTTTGTAAACGGAAAACCTCAGAAAAAAAGTTGAATAAAAAAATAAATCTCTAAAACATAGAATCTGAAAAAGAAAAATCACTAGACCTGAGAATAAACCGAGATCTGTCTTGATTTCAGTGCAAAGAGCCTATGGTTTGCTGCCTTCCTAGTGCTTGCATATGGGATTTATAATAAGATGAAACCATTATGTGGGAGGGGTCTTTGTTTTGCTGCTGGGTTGTACTCTTCTTTTTTTATATAAGTTTATTTATTTATTTGTTTTTGGCTGCATTGGGTGTCCATTGCTGCACGGGGGCTTTCTCTAGTTGCGGTGAGCGGGGGTTACTCTTCCTTACGGTGTGTGGACTTCTCATTGCAGTGGCTTCTCTTGTGGTAGAGCATGGGCTCTAGGCACTCAGGCTTCAGTAGTTGTGGCTCACGGGCCCTAGAGCACAGGCTCAGTAATTGTGGCTCACGGGCTTAGTTACTCCACGACATGTGGGATCTTCCCGGACCAGGGCTCAAACTCGTGTCCCCTGCATTCTCAGGAAGATTCTTAACCACTGTGCCATCAGGGAAGTCCCTGTATTCTTCTTGAGAACAGGAGTGTTGTCTGTCTTATTCACTGTTCTATCTTTGCCTTTCAAAATAATACACATTAAATATGTATTGAATGAATACATGCTCCCTTCTCCTTGGTGGCCTGTAAGAAATGCAATGAGTAGATACCACTAATTTATCAAACTTATTGTCAGGCATTGTTTTCATTAAGGTCTTCAACCAACAAACAGTGCAGGGACTTACTGCTTTATTAAGTCCCTTAGGATGGGAGACACTCTAAGGGGCTCTGAGGATGCACCCCCCAGTCTCTCTTACACACACACACTCACACGCTTTAACATTCTCTCCATTCGCTAGCCATACTGTCTAACTTGCACCACTTAAAAAATTGCTCCTTAAGTGAATAAATGCTCATTTAAACAAAGTAATAAAGGGAAAGTCTTACTGCATAGTCAGCCTTAGGAAGGGAAGAAGAACTCTATTAAAGGGCATGTGACAGCTCAAGAGAGCCTTCTGGAGTTCAGGCAAGGAAGACTAAGGAGTATGACTCTAGACAGTAAGGTGAAGATTGTGTACCATGGATGACCTGAGACCTGGGCAACAGTAACTGAGTTCTTCACTCAGGGACTTCACAGGTAAAATGGCGGAGCCCACCTCTGCCTGATGGCAAAGCCAGGCCTCGTTCTACCCCATTGTGATTGGACAGTGGCAAACTGTTAGCATGGCTCTGCTCTTAGGTTCTCCACTCTGAGAGGATGGGAGTCACGTCTGACCTGCTCACTGGAGTGCCCTGGCAATGGTACAGTGCCTGTGGATACCAATTGGCAGCTATAATGATTGTACAGCTTTTACAAGAGTGATTCTTATCCTTGATTCCCTTTACTGCTTTATTTCTATTTTTAAAAGTTATGGATTGCTTTATTTTACAAGTAGCAAACTTATTGCTAAAATTGTTAAACAATTAAAAACTTTAAATTTCACCACCCACTATTTTTCACCGTGAATAATTTACTGGATAGCCCTCTGAACACACATGTAAATAGTTATTTCTTATTACAGAAACAGGATGATACAATTTTATAATCTATTATTTTCATTTAGCAATATATTGGGAGTAAATTATAATAAATATACTTCTGGGCCTTCCCTGGTGGCACAGCGGTTAAAAATCTGCCTGCCAATGCAGGGGACACGGGTTCAATCCCTGGTCAGGGAAGATCCCACATGCCGTGGAGCAACTAAGCCCATGTGCCACAACTACTGAGCCTGTGCTCTAGAGTCCGTGACCCACAACTACTGAGCGTGTGCACCACAACTACTGAAGCCCACATGCCCTAGAACCCACGCTACTGAAGGCTGAGGTTAACCAGAGAGAAAAATACTGAAGGCCTAAACCTGGATAGTAGAGTTGGCAACGCTCAGAGTCCACAGGGCCCCCCAAGGGCCTATAGGCTGTCTTTAACCTTAATCATAGTCAGCTGTCCCACTGTAGCTTCCTCATCCCCATCCATCTTCTGATGTATCTTTAGAATAGGCTCTGCCCCTTATTTTTTAGGAAAGCTTCATTACCCATGATCCATCTTCACGTCCATTCTCCCTTTACCCCCATTCCCGGCCAGAAAATGTAATCCTAGCAGGGTAAGATTCAAGAAGAAAATGTGTATCTCTTAGGGTGACCTCCCTGTTTCAACCAGCTCTTTGGCTTCTGCCCAGCTCTTTAAGGCTTACGCTCTTAGGTGGTGAAACGGAGTTTCCTGGTACCTCTCAACTTACTTTTTTATGTTTCTAGCCACTTTCATCTCTGCTCAGCCAAGATCCTGAGCCGATCTTGGACTGACACAGGCCCTGCAACAATGACCCTGGACCACTTCTTCTGTTCTGCAAACCTGAGTCATCTCCACAAATCTTTCTCTCTTTTCTGGTCCCACGTTACCTTTGGGTGGGCCCCACAGCAAGGTATTCATGTTGTTTCTAACTTTAGAAATGCCACAGGCCGTGTCTCCATTGAACACAGAGAAACAATTATTCAATTCAACACATATTTATTGAATACCAGACGCTAAGTTGGAACAGAGGCACTGAATGAAGACACTGAGGGGATAAGAGACATCAAAGCATGGAAAACACACAGGCAAGCAGTGCTGAGAAAGGCAGTACAACACAACACTGAACCTCTTAAGACTCCAAGCTACACCAGGGCAGGGAGTTTTTTTGTTCTGCTTTGTTTTGTTTTTATACTGCTGTATCTCCAGTGCCCAAAATAGTGACTGGTACATGGTAGACATTTGGTGAATATTTGTTGGATGTATGAATGAACAAGACATGACTCTTGACCTCAAGAAGCTTACATTCTAGTGAACAAGAAACAAAGACCATAGCTCCTATAGGGATGAACACAGTGGGAGCAAAGGTACCAAACCCGGTCTGGAGGTGGTTTAAGAAGGCTGGGGACTAAAGAATTTGGTCTTCTCGGTTTGCCACAGGCTGTAGTAAGGCTGGGATGGTGCGAAAACAAATATTTGTATCTCCTAGCCAAAGGGTTCTGCTCAAGAGACAAAATGTGTTGAACTGAAGCAAAGTTTTTATTCTCAGTCAGTTTCCTACTGGGTGTAGCTATAACTTTAGTTTTTCTTCATGGTTGGGTATACCTTGAACATACCTATTTCCGTTTTATTGTCTATCACTAGAGTCCAAATATAAATTTCTGTAAATAATTTTTAATATAAAATTAAAAAAATTTTTTTATCACTGCTATAAGCATTGTGGTTTCTGATCAAGTATGAAAGTGAAGCAGAGAAGGAGAAGAGGAAAAATAGCAGTATAGGCCCTTAGAACAATAAAACCAGATGGGGGCAGGGGGTCCTGTGGGTCACTGAGTTACTAGGGGGCCCTAACTTCTAAAAAGTGCTCTAAATATTAAAGGGAACTTTTTTCATCAGAGAACAAACTAGAAGTTTAAAGTAAAGCCGTCAAAGGCTTTCACCATATCATTCTACTCTAAATAAGTGAGGGAGAAAGTTGACGCTCAAGTCCAGTTGCTAGCTGTGCTTCCACTTTATTCTGTTATAAAATAATTTGTATTCTATCTTGAAAATCCCTTGGCTTAGGCCTAAAAAAGAAAAAATATATATATATTCTTTTAGGAAAGGAAATTATCTTCTAAAGGAAAGCAAATCATGCTGTTGAACATTACCTTACAGCTCCTTGTTCCCAAGTAAGCACAGAAAGGATTCTCTAGCAGAAATTTTCAACTACGAGAGTACCTCTGACTCTGAACATATTGTGAGTGCTCACAGATTCCTGCAGAAGCAATGCACAGATGGCGTATTATATTGAGATTCTTGAAGGGCACTCCGTGTGTTGATGAGTGACATCGCTTAATTTGCAAATAATAGAATGCCATTTGGCCTATTAAAGTTTTCATTATGGCAAATGCAGAGTGGTTTGTAAAGTTTTGGGTAAATATGTTTATCTCTGTTAATGGTATGGATGCTTTGCAACGAAGACTTGCTGAATGTAAATTGAGGCTGATGGTGGTCATACATTATGTATAATATTGAAGAGCTGTGCCACAAAAGCCTGCATTTCCTGGGTAACAAAACATTTAATATGGAAACTACTTATATAATTTCCCAAGGCGACTCAAGAGGTTAAAACTGATGGATCATATACTGAAATAGAACTGTCTAAAGAATTCATCCTGTTCTTTTTTTCCAGTGGAAAGGCTAAATATTCATTTGTTTAATTCGTTAATGCTTTAGGCTAGAGTTATTCTCTAAACAGGGGTGGTGCTGTTTCATAAATTCATAAAATTTTTCTTACTATGCATGTAACATTCATTCCTCTCATTCTTTCAGTTCAAGTAGCAATGTTTCTAATGAAAAAATTTCCAACTAAATGTCTAACAAAATGATTTTGTGTTTCTCTTTTCACAAACTAAGTAAATCACACAGGAAGAGCAAATAAATCATTCTCTTTTGGGGTGAGAGCATTCATATTTGATAAGTGATTTGAAAGTCAAATGAGATTTTACATAAACATCTTACATTTTTTATGGACTTATTTTTATTGGTACTCTTTCTAGGAAAGATCATTACTAAAAGAAATATGCACTTATCAGAAATATGTTTGACAAAGTACAGTTATAGATAATTTGTGTTTGTTAGAGAAACAAAACAATCTTGCAAAGTGAACGTGAGACAGAACCTAGTGATAAAATTTCTAGGAGAGTAGTGTTAAAGACAAAAAAATAAAAATGTTTTGTTTTACGGGAGCATTGGACCACTACCTAGAAATACAATCCAGAAGATATAAAGAAGAAGGGGAAACAACAAATTACTCAGAAAGAAAAATATATATAACAAAATGTACTAGTAAGTCTCTGTTTTCAGGATGTCACCTATATCTTTTTGTTTTTGCGGTACGCGGGCCTCTCACTGTTGTGGCCTCTCCGGTTGCGGAGCACAGGCTCCGGACGCGCAGGCTCAGTGGCCATGGCTCACGGTCCCAGCCGCTCCGCAGCATGTAGGATCTTCCCGGACCAGGGCACGAACCCGTGTCTCCTGCATCGGCAGGCGGACTCTCAACCACTGCGCCACCAGGGAAGCCCGTCACCTATATCTTAATGTGGTCCCTCTGGAGGGCTGCCAAACCAGAGCTGGACTAGAAATGTGGTTATGGGATCTAAACTTTGTTTCACATTCTTGCTCCACCACTGAAGTTCTTTTCTACTACATTTAAATAATCAACTGGTCATTAGTTCAGCATTTCGTATGTAGGTAGAGGCCCTAGGCTCTAGTGAAATCTTATAAAACTGTTTATAACATATCACAGTAGAGAAAAAAGCAAACTGACAAACAACCTGCACCTCCCCCCGCCACCTTTGGCTTTGCACCCTTCTGGCTAGAACTATACATAAAAGCAGTGAAACTCTATTTTAGTGTGACGGCTGCTGAGAACAGGGGTGATGCACAGCCACCTTAGAGAATAACCAATGCCAGATTGGACTTCACAGCATTTTGTGGAGAGGTGTAGGATTTATATTCGGGGTATAATCTTGGCACATAGCAACGTATATTTATTGCGCGTTTACTCTGTGCCAGGTACTAAAAACAGTCTCTATGGAGGATGCACAGATGAATGGAACACAATTATGTCTTCAAGAGGGTTGCAATCCAACTAGGAGATATGAAACATTACAACCAGCTGTAATAAAGGTATGTCTGGTGTGAAGCTTCTGTTGTCTGATATATTCATAGCCAACTTCAAAGAAAAAGAGCTGAAAATTGTTACTTTAGATATACATGATGCATCCCAGTGCTTTGAAGATTGGATTTGAGACCAACATCCAATTCCAGAAGCGGTCTGGGGCACAAGCTCTGCCCAAGACAGGAGTCCAAAATTGGTGAGTCCCTCACCAGCCAGCTTGATTAAGTTCATCTTCCAGAAGTTAATATGGCTGAAGTTGAAGAAGTAGAGATAAATGGTCACTGTCATTGTGACAGCGGAAAACTAGAATAAGGAGCAAGCAATGATGTGCTACTTGAGTTAGAATGGGGACAGCTGGCTGAGCCGATCGCTAGACCTTCTTCTGAGCCTGGAGGGTCCAGAGCATTGCTATGCCCTGGGTTCAGACTCTCCATTGATTTGAGTGTAGAGACTGTGGTTCTTTTTCTTACTTCTCTACAGAGTTTTACAATGTATTTTTTTTAATTAATTAATGTAATTAATTTATTTATTTTTGGCTGCCTTGGGTCTTCGTTGCTGTGCGCGGGCTTTCTCTAGTTGCGGTGAGCAGGGGCTACTCTTCATTGCAGTGCGCAGGCTTCTCATTGCAGGGCTTCTCTTGTTGTGGAGCACGGGTTCAGTAGTTGTGGCTTGCGGGCTCAGTAATTGTGGCTCACAAGCTCTAGAATGCAGCCTCAGTAGTTGTGGCTCATGGGCTTAGTTGCTCCGTGGCATGTGGGATCTTCCCCGACCAAGGATCTAACCCGTGTCCCCTGCATCGGCAGGCAGATTCTTAACCACTGCGCCACCAGGGAAGTCCCTCACAATGTATTTCTGTCAATTAGGGGATAACCTGGGTGTGGCTATTCCCGGCACACTGAAAAGACCCTCCTAACACCACAAAAACACGGGAGGGTCAAAGGGTTAAATGAAATACTTAGCAGTAGGGTCATTCTTACCTTGTAGTTTGGGCACCAGCCACCTTCAGGACCCCACAGATATTGAATAAAAGAAGTGGATACAGTATAATGAGAGTTGAGAAGAGTGGAAATTACTCCTTCCTAAGAGAATCAGAGACAAGCTTTTATGGAGACAGTGTCATCTGAACAGAGCTTTGAAGTCAGAGGATGCCTCATTGGGAATGAGGGAGGGACGGCTGCTCCAAACATATTCTCTAAAAATGGGACTTTTAAATGGTTTTAAACTTATTATGTTGTCATGAAAGTTTTTAAGGGCAAGATGAAAATACATTGGAGAGGACATTAGGAAAACAGCGGTTAAAGGGTTGCACCATTTGAAGGTACAGTGGTCCCTCAGCATCTATGGGGATTGGTTCCAGGACCCCTGCAGATACCAAAATGCGAGGATGCTCAAGTCCCTTGTGTAAAAGGGCATAGGATTTGCATATAACCTACACATATCCTCCCATATACTTTAAATCACCCCTCGATTACTTATGCTACCTAATACAATGTAAATGCTGTGCAAATACTTGCTGCATGTGAGGCAAATTCAAGTTTTGCTTCTGAGAACTTTCCAAAATTCTTTTCTCAAATATTTTCAATCCGAGCTTAGTTGAATCTGCAGATGCAGAACCCATGGATATGGAGGGCCTACTTTATTCACTGCGCCATAAACCCAAGGAAGAGTTCTTACACCTGGGTCTCTACTCCTCCCCCATTAGAACCGGTTTTCGCTCCTGTTTGAGGATTAGAGAGAATTCAGACATGAAAATACGAATTCCAGTCAGCAGACAAATTCTTAGTGGCAGGGAAAGTAGGGAAGTAAGGAAGTTTGGCTTCTAATAAAGCACCTGAAGGAGGATACTAGTGGGAAATGAGGTTGGAAGAGTAGATTCAGATTTGAACTTTATTCCGTAGGTATTCGTGCTGTAGGCAGTTATGATTTCTAAACGAGGGAGGGATGTCAGCACCGTACTTCAAGTGGATTAATCTGCAAATAGCATAGGAATTGGATTTAAATAGGGAAAAAAATCATAGTGTACGGGGGCGGGGGTGGGGCAAGTTAAGAACCCAGCACAAAAGCCCCGGTGAAAGGTAATGTGGATTATCATCAATGCAAAACTATATACTTTCCAGTGTTACTATTTACTATTTGTGTAAATGTCTTGCATTTATAGGCATCCTCATTATTTATTTATTACAGCTCTTTACGGTAAGTCAGTACCACAGCAATACTACACATCTTTCTTTAATTTATAGAAATAAGATAAGATGCAAAATTCCATAGCAGCTTGTTTCTTCAACAGCACATAAGGAAAAATAAAAACCACTCCACACACTGTTTACTATTTCGGGTAGAGATGTTTCTGAACCTAACCAGTCCCAAATCCTTTTACAAAGTAATGCTTTTTTTCTCAGATGCTCTGAGAATTCTTAGGTTTGAAAGAAACCCAAAAGCAATCTCAACCTTTGGACGCTGAGTTTCATACGTTAATGTCTCAGTGCATAACATGACACCGTTTAGGATGTTACAGACTCACATTTCACCCTGTGAACTCACATGAATCACAGCAGCCTGCCTCTAACCATCTGAAAGCAAGCCCATGATGAATGGTTTTCAAGTGTTCTATTCAAGAAATATTTGAAAAAGACAGCCCAACAGTATATCGATAATGGCATCAAAGCTTTTCTTTTCTTTCTCCTTTTTCTTTATTTTGCAGGATTTCTGCTTTTCCTCAGAAAAAGAACCAGACCGTTGATTCTCTATGTTTTCTCTCTGAGACAGAAACGATTGAAGATCATCGCATTCATCATATACTCCCACGGGAACTAGCTGCAACTTCTACGCAAGGAAGCACATGAGAATTCAAGTCAGCTTGAGAAGCGTGTGCTCGGGATAACTCTGAACGTGAATTACATTTTTTAAAGCCAACTCAAGAATGAAATATCTTAATATTAGTTACAAATGACTTGCGATATTCTCGCAACTAGATCAACTCAACACCTTGCTTAGTTGACAGCTGCAGGCCTTGATGACGCCGTCACCAGTAAGCATTACTCAGTGTGATTAAAGCACACACAAAGCATACTCCCACACCATCCGGACGTGTGCACCTTCTCAGTCTTAACTAGACATAGACTCTTATATTTTTTTTTCATTTTTACCTCTGTTTTCTGAACCTCAATTTTTTCAAACCCTATCAACAATTACATACACTTGTATGGAACTGGCTCTTTGATTATATATATAAGTATATTTAATCACAACGAATTTTCACTTAGAAAATTAGATAGGTTATTAGTTCGTTTTGATTTGTTTTCATGAAACTTATATCAGGCTAATAAGTATTCTAAACCATAAAGAGAAAAACAAGAAATATTCAACATATGTTCAAAGGCAGAGTACCTTCTCTCATCTAAAAGCATGAGGAGAATTTGCACACCACTTACAATTTTATCTATTAAAGAACTCATTTGGGTAGTCCTACCATTAACTTTAAAAAATGATACAAGCCGTACAGCATTCTGCAGCCAGGAGAAACAATTGAGTGGAGTGTGCGTTAGTCCTCGTTTGTTGATGTAATCGCTTGTTTCAGGATGGTTTTCCGGAAATACATATTTATTATATTTTAGTGTATTTTTGTGGTTGGTCCCATTCTTACCATTCTGACACACGTCAAAGTTCATTTGTTTTTTTACTCAACAGATATTTTTTGAGTGTCTACTCTGTGTTCTAGTGGTGGGAATTCAACAGTGAATAGAACAGACACAAATCCTAGCTCATGTATAGCTTAGTCTCTAGTTGGGGGAAGACAGATCATGAACAAATACGTAAGTGAGACATACTGTATGACAGATGGTGATAAGTTCTATGGAGAAAAGAAATGCAAATAAAGAAAAGAAACAGTTCTGAAGTGGAAGTTGCATTTTTAAATTGGGTGGTCAGGGACCTCACTGAGAAAATGATATTTCAGCAAAGACCTGAAGGAAATGAGGGAGTGAATCAGGGGGTGATCTGAGGGAAGGAGCCTCCCAGGTAGCAGGAACAGCAAGTGCAAAAGCTCTGAGGTGAGCATCTGCTGATCTGTCCAGGGAACAAGAGGAGGCCAGTGTAGCAACAAAAGAGGAGGAAGACACACCATTAGGAAGGTAAGGCAGTCTCTCATGGGTCACTTTGAGGGTTCTGCTTTTGAATGAGACGGTAAGCTATTGGAGGTGTTAAACGGAGCAGTGACAAGATTTTATTGTGACTGACAAACATCAGTGGATGGGATACAGTAAGAGTCTGAAGTCACTTAATTGATGACTTCTAGAAGGCCAAGGTACTTTATGGAGCTGGGCTAAGATTTAGTGTCTGAGAAGTTTCATAGTTTTGGTATTTTTTCAAAAAATAAGAAAGGAAGGAAAGAAGGAAGTAAAAAAAGTCAGGTATTGTTGAGACATATACACTTCCATTATAACGACATTATCCATACTCCTGACAAACCTGGTAAATTAAAACAACCTGGGGAACATATAGTGCATTTATAGTCACAATAGGTAGATGATAAATTCTTTGTTTTTGTTCACAGCTTTCCTTCAAGCCAGGACAAGCCCTGCTACCCTGTTTGTCAGTTAAACTGTCAGCAAAATGCACAAAAGTTATATTTGGAAACATTTCCGTGGTGACCTGGGAAGTTAAATTAATTAACATCTGTAAAGGGCTTCAAGAACCTGAAGAACACAGAACTGGCCTAAAAACAAGTTTTCAATTATTGCAAGAAGTATATTATTTGAGGCCAATGTTTTACCTTTGTATATTATCTTAGCGATAATTTCTCCCACACACCATTATCAGTAGATGTCATCTAATATGGACTGTATTAGAGAGCCTGTTCTGAGAAGTAAAACAATAACTTTATAAAAGCTAACCATTGCATTGGCCTTTATTAAATTTGACCCTGTTTCACTAGCAAAAATTTAAGAAAGAGTTCTTTTGAACAGTAGTTCTCAAAGTGTGGCCCAGTTACCCCTGGAGTTTCCAGGACCTTTTTGGGTGTTCTGCAAGGTCAAACCTATATTCGTAACAATACCTAGATGTTGTTTTCTGTTCTCACTTTCATTTCTCTTATGAGTGTATAGTGCAGCTTGCTAGATGCTACCTATGATGTCTAAACAGAGAATGCATGAGCCGATATGAGAATCTAGCTTCTTCTGTTAAGCCAGACATTTAAGAGATTTGCAAACAAGTTAAAACAATGCTACTCTTCTCACTATTTTTAGAAACATAGTTATTTTCACTGGATATTTGACAAGGCAAATAATCTTCCACGGAGACTAGAAGAACTTAGCAAAAAAAAAAAGTGACTTGCTTCTTTCAACTGAGGACATAGGGATACTGAATTAAACACCTAGTCCCAAAGGGTTAATACCCCTAGACTCCAGAATGTTAAATTGATATGTACAAGTAAAGCTCTGTTGAATGCACATTACTACAAATGGAACAGAAGAAACTTACAACTTATCTAATAACTGATTAAGGAGGAGAGACGGGAAGTAGGAAAATCAAGCTTATAATCAATAGGTCATCCAATGAGCACCTCCTTGGGGAATTAAAAGGAAGCAATCTTAAAATATACCTCTGATTTCTAATTTTCTTAAAAACAAAACAAGCATTCAATAAAGTCTTATTGCATTAGGTAGACAGAAATAAAAGCAAGAGACTTTAACTTGCAAAGACCTCACTTAGAGTGGGTTATTAGTTCTTATATTTTCTTTAGAGCAACTTATCAGCAAATCTTTATTAAGTGCCAACTATGCGCTAAGCTCTCTCTGGGCGTTGAGGATTCAGTGGTCTCTGGCTCATGAAATTTATATTTCAGGGGAAGAACAGACAAGCAAACAAATGACCAAGATAATTTCAGATGTAAGTGCTAAGTAAAGGAATAAAACAGGCCACTGTGCTAAAGAGGGATTAGTTGGAGGGCAGAAGTAAGGGAACAGGGTGGGGAGTGCTGATTTGGACCGGGTGTGGGAGAATCTCTCACTGAAGTGGTGGTATTAAGCTGACACCTGAAAGACAGGCGGAGGCTCTCTGGCAGGAGAAGGCAGGAACCAGGCCCTGGGGAGGAAATGAGCTTGATACCTGTGGGGAAGGAAGAGATGGCTAGTGTAGTTGGAGCCTACTGAGGAGAAGGGTCGTGCGTGGTGTGACCCAAAATAGGTAGAAACAACCTCATGAAACATTTGAAGGATTTTGAACTTTATTCTGAGTACAATAAAAAATCTTTGGAGAACTTGAGCTGGTCACATGATTCAATTTGCGTTTTGAAAAGAATCAGTCTGGCTGCTCAACTATGGGACAAGATTCCGGAGGAGAAAGAGTAGCAGCTGGGAGACCCCTTAGCAGATGACTTGTCCCCCTGGATGGGGGACTTGGACTACAGGGGTCGCAGTGAGGAACAGAAGTGGACAGATATGGGACAGATGTGCTCTTTGTTTTAACGAGTGTATATAACTTGTCTGGCTTGTACGAGGAGTTTAACAAATGGTAGCTCTTATGTCACCGCCCCATTCTTAAACACAAAGTTTGAAGAGATTCACCAATTTGTTTTAGTTCACAGGACTAGTAAATCCAGCCAGTGCACCGTTCCCACTCTCACTGGGTACTGTTATACCATCCACAAAACACCTTACCTGAGGTCTTTTTCCTTCTAATGTTTTCTGTCTTTAGCTGCCATTGTAATCTTCCTCAAACATTGCTTTCATCATGTTTACCTTGCTGATAACAGCGTTATATGTATTCATGTAGTTATTGAGTAATTGCTGCGAACTAGGCTTGTACGAGTGGGTGGGGTCACACACCTAAGTTATGGTTCTTGCCTCTGGGATTTTATTTTATTTTTTATTTATTTTTTTAATAGATTTTTATTGGAGTATAATTGCTTCACAATACTGTGTTAGTTTCTGTTGCACACCAAAGTGAATCAGCCATATGCATACACACGTCCCCAGACTCTGGGATTTTAGAATTTACTTGGGGAGACGATTAACCCATATGAAATAATAGAGACAGAGAGAGAGAAGAAAAAGAGATGGCATAATTAAGAAAGCTTTCAAAAAGGAGGAAGGACTTGTTCTAGATCTTGAAAGAGAGAGAATTTTAGCAAAGAGAAGGGCAAAAAGGTACCTGGTGAAAAAAAGGAGCAAAGACATAATATCCTAGCTTTGTGGCACAGAGTGGAGATTTGCCTGAGGAGTGGAAGGCATCTGCTTTGGGAAAAGGTGGGGGATGAAATCGCAGGACAGGATGGTGCTGGACCACGTGTGCTATATAAAGCTGGGAGCCAAAGATTTGGACTTGATGCAGTTATTCAAGATGTATCAGCAAGATTCAGTCTTAGTGAAGGCTTAGCTGGGGCCAGTGATCATTTCCCTCTCTAATTTTCTAAGGTAATTATCAGTCTTTAGGTATTCATTAGGAACTTAGCTAGTAACTCTTTGCACTTCTAAAATATGTAATCTGTATGAGTGCAGCCTCTATGCAGTAGGTGCAGAGTAAATGTTTGATGATGATGAAAGACATGTGTAAGGAAGATTCACTTGGCAACAGCACCTGAACTGAAAAGAAGAAAGTCAGGAGGTAGGGGAGTCCTAAGGAAGCCGTTCTAGAAACACAGGTGTGAAGGAAGGAATGTAGAAGAGGCAGATATGAGAAAACACTAGGAAGTATCACTGCAAGGAACTTGCATGCAGAATGGGTTAAACATTAAGTTTTCAAATCTAAATGTTCTGAAGGATCATGAGAGTGATAAGTGAGATGGAAAAAATTGGGAGAGGGAATTCATTTGGGGAATAAGATGGGGAATTTGGGTTTGGACAGGCATTTGAGATGATGACTGGATATTCATTTAGAAATGATATGGGAAATTAGCTAGAGAAGATGAAGTAACTGTGTAGAGACAGGGCTGAAGTTTTGTTATAATTTCATTCACTACAAGAAATAGAGGCCCTACTATGTGCTAGAGGATGTAGAGTTAAATGGGGCAGGGACTTTGAGAAATTAACAACCTAGTGGAGAAAAAAGATATGTCAAAGAGGAACACAAAAGTCTAATGAAATAAGTGTCCAGAGGAGACTATGTGCTGGGTAAGTGAATTCAATAGCACCTCTTCAGCGGTACAAATTTCCCACCTGAGAAAACTGATGGAGGGTCCATGAGAGCATCCATAGGTGGTTCCTCCTGTTTAACTTTCCCTGCTCTGTGTCCTGCTGCCTGGCCGCCATTGTCTGGATCCAGGATTGGCACCCAAACAAAGGCAACAGTCTCTAAGCAGACATAAAGAAGGCCAGCCACCAATCAGGTGGGCCCATCAGGAAAACTGTGTCCCATAAAGGCCCTCCCTATTGAATAATGAATGACATGCATTCAGATCCTCTCTCTTGGGATGTTTTAAAGGCAACTCACAGCGAGTGGTCACTAGAAGCAGAGGTAGCAGTAGAAGCGGAGACTGTACGAGAAAGAAGCAGGCGGGCGCTGATTCTCGGGAGAATGGCAAAATTACTAGAGTATAGGCAATGGATGCTTGTTAATGAGGGGCTGACCAAGGCACCGGAGCCTGTTGTTGGATCACAGGAACTGCAGTGGATTCCCGGAATGGACAGGAGTTCTGGCTGATGATAGGATACGGTTTTCTAAAGTTTCCTAATTTCCTTTAAATAAACCCTCAGCATTTGCAGTGTTCTGAACATGTCCTGGCATTTTATATCTCATAAGAGCCCAATTAACACAAGGGTATTCCTGTTGTTTTGGCTTTGATTATATCACAGGGTATCCCGTGAAGAAAAGGGTAGTATGATCTTCATTAAGCAAGATCAAAAGGATGCGTGTGTGTGCGTGTGTATACGTGGCTGCCTTCCCAGAAGAGTATAACAGTAGAGGGTAGAAACTTCAGTTACATCTTAGAGCAAGTCTGGAAGCCCCAAGTTTATATTTTTTGTTATTCCCTCTCTCTTTTCCCATTGTGATCACCGTGCGGGCCTGTGCACTTGTCCTTGAGGAGGGCAAAGAAAGGGAGAGCCAGAAAGGCTATTCAGTGCAGCCACTGGGCTTGAGGAATAGAAATCCCCAAAGCTAGCAGAAGGTGCAGCTGCCAAGGAGAGAGGAATTTGAGTAACTAGATCAGAGTTTCTCAATGTCCAGACTGCCAACCACCACCTTAGGATCACCTGGTTGGTTAAAAATGAAGATTTCCGGTTCACCTTAGACCAACTGAATGGAATATCTGGATCAGGGGCCTAGGAACTTGCATTTTTGTAATTATGCCTGGTGATTCATGAAGTGCTTTCTTTTGAGACCCACTGCTCTAAGCCCTGGGTCAAGGAAAGAGTGTGGGGGAGAAGGATGCTTGCTCTGAGAGAGTGCTCAGGACCAAATGGTGGAAAGGCTTGTCATGCATGTGTATCCATTACTGTAGGTGAGAAAAGGAAGAAGAGAGAAAGTGTGTGAGGTGAGGCAGGGGTGTAGAGTGCACAGAACAGAGAGTGGGATACAGGTCTGTTTTGGCAATCCTGAACCCAGATGATAACTGAGACACGTGGATGGATTAGGTTTCTGCTAATGCCAGAATTTTCACACTCAGCATAAAAGTGCTATATAAAGCTTTCCCCTCTTCTATATTACAGTCCTTTTAAGATTTATGGAGCACCAACTACAGGGAGAACATTGTATTAGCAGCTGTCAGAGAAAACAAGAGCTTATCATGTACTTGAAGTTGGACAAAATAAATCTGTGATTTACATTGAAGAGTGACTACAAAGCAACGTACAAATAAGTGCAAATTCATTCACTTAACAAAAACTGTGTCCATTATGTGCAGACTTTTCTAGACTCCCTAGGGTGTGGTTTATCAGAAAGTGATGTGGGTGAGTTTACAGGCAGATTTTGTAAGAAGGTGAACAGAGAGATTACAGAGAATTTAAGGCATTGTGTCTAAGGAAGGATTTAGATTCACACAGTTCCGAAGCAGGGTACATAACTTCACTCATTGAACATTCCATACATTTACTGAGTGCCTATTGTGTTTGTAGCAGTAAGTAAAACAGACAAAAATCCCTGCCCTTATGGAGCTTATATTCTGATGGGAAAGAGACAAGAAAACAAAATAAGTAAGTTATATGGTATATTAGAAGGTGATAAGTGCTCTGGAGAAAAATAGGAAGAGAGGGGGATTCCCTGGTGGCGCAGTGGTTGAGAGTCCGCCTGCCGTTGCAGGGGACACATGTTCGTGCCCCGGTCCGGGAAGATCCCACATGCCACGGAGCAGCGGGGCCCATGAGCCATGGCCGCTGAGCCTGTGCATCCGGAGCCTGTGCTCTGCAATGGGAGGGGCCACAACAGTAAGAGGCCCGCGTACCGCAAAAAAAAAAAAAAAAACCAGGAAGAGAGAGGATTTCGGAGGAGGGAGAGATGCAATATCAGATGATCTTTTGGGAAACTCATTAGAAGACATTTGAACAACGATTTATAAGTAAGTGTCAAAGGAAGCTTTGTGGATATACAGTGTGTTCCAGATACAGAAGCAGCACGTGCAAATTCCCTGCAGAAGCCTGCCTGCATTTTCAAGGAACAGTCAGGAACCAGCATGTAAGTCTGGAAGTGAGGAAGGTGGACTATTGGGTAAGAGCTCAGAGAGGAAAGGAGGCAGGGGTGTCAAATAATTTAAGCCCATGGAGAACCTGGAGAAGATGCATGCTTTTATATTCAGCAGGATGGGAGCCCCTCTGAGTGCGAAGCAGAGGAGCAAACGCGATCTGACATGAAGGATACTTCCTTTCAGCTGTGTGAACTTGGGCCCCATTTCTAACCTCTCTAAATTTGTTTCCTCTTGTGTAAACTAGAGAAAAGCATCGGACTTCATGAGGCTGTTGTGATGATTAAATAAGATGATATGTGCAAAACGTTTAGCATCTACCTGAACTAGAGCAGGTATATTCTTTTCCCTTCCCTGTTTTCCACCTCCTCTCTTCTGCCTCTTCCACCTGGTACCAAGGGCCAGGAGGGGGAGGCAGGACCCAGCCTTGCAGAGTACAGCCCACATAAGGGGTAGGAAGGAAAGGGAACAGTTGGTGTCAGGCCTAGGTTAACAGACTTACTAGTTGGGATTTAACATAACTGTGTTATTCTTCCTGTTCTATGAGGCGGAGTAGAGGGACAGAACTGCAAGTAGAGACTCAGATGGGTGGTCCTATTAGGTATAGGCGCTGGTTTGCCAGGCCTCAATCTTTAGAAGAAAATTCCCCCAAACCTTTCTAGGTAGTTTATCAACGCAGGCTCTGCGCATGCTAGCAGTTTTAATGGTTCCATTGTTTAATGTGTTAACTCCCTGAACGTTAAGTGATTAATTTGTCTTCTAATTAATGTTTGAATGATTCTCCTCAGGTCTAGACTATTAAGGGCACTTCTATTTAAAAATAGTCTGTCGCCTGCTTGTGCTGCCAGGGGCAATAGGTACATTTGAGGTCGCCGTTTTGAGTGACCCTTGATGGCTTCGAAATATCCATAAAAACAACGAAAAACAACAGACCCCCTCCCCCTTAATTAGTGATGAAAGGCTTTGTCGCGTTTGTCTGGGCCTGGGGCTAGGTTCCCAGCCCCAGAGTGTGGAGAATGGTATTCTCCAAGGCGTGCTCAGAAAGCCCCGGGTCGGGGAACTGGCGGCCAGGTCTCTCCGTAAATCACCCAAGTCGCCTCCCACTTTGGGTGACTGCATGTTTATTTACTTGCAGTAAATGATAGTAAATGAATGTGCCCAAGTGTAGGCCGACCCCAGGGGTGGCGGGATCTTCGCAGCTCCACCGTGTGGACCCGAGAGGGGCGCGATGGGGTGCCTGTGGCGTCTCCTGGGTGCGCGCAGCGTAGCGCGCGGCGGCCCGGGTCCGAACCTGCGACTGCGAGCTAGGCGCTGCAGCTGAAGCCTGGGGGCGGGTCCCGCGTGGGTCCGCCGCTGCCCCCTCCCGCCCACCCGCGCGCGCCGAGGCACCGCCCAGAACCGCCCCGCCTTCGCCGGCCGTGCGCCCCCAGCCCTCCACCGCCCCGGCCGACTGCTTCCTCCGCCGGCCCGGCCCCCGCCCCTCCTCCGCCGACCTGGTCCGCCCCCTCCACGGCCAGGCCCGGCCCCCTCCCTCTCCCCGGCAGCGCTCGCAGGCTCGCTCTTCCCTCTTCCCACACCGCCCTCAGCCGCTCCCTCCCCGCACTCTCGTCTGGAGAGGAATCGAGCACCGAGCGCATCGATAGCACTGCCCTCTGCGGCCGCCCGGCCCCGAACTCATCGGTGCTCTCGGAGCTCGATTTCCCTAGGCGGCGGCCGCGGCGGCGGAGGCACAGCGGCGGCGGTGGTGGCGGCGGCGGCGGCGGCGGCGGTGGCGGCGGCGGCTCGGCCAGTACTCCCGGCCCCCGCCATTTCGGACGGGGAGAGAGCGCGGCGCAGGCACTGAAGGCGGCGGCGGGGGCCAGAGGCTCGGCGGCTCCCAGGTGCGGGAGAGAGGTACGGAGCGGACCACCCCTCCTGGCCCCTACCGGGGTCCCGACCCTCCTCTCCGGCGCCGGGCGGGGCCGGCGACGAGTGAATGAATTGGGGGTCCCCGGAGGGGCGGGGAGGGGGCGCGGGCGCGGGGCCCGGGCGGGCGGACGGGGTGGGGGGGGTCTGCCGGGGTAGACGCGGGGACGCGGCGACGCGGGGAATGAGGAATGGGCGGTGCGGGGCTGAGGAGGGTGAGGCTGGAGGCGGCCGCCGCTGGTGCTGCTTCCTGGACGGGGAACCCCTTCCTTCCTCCTCCCCGAGAGCCGCGGCTGGAGGCGGCCGGGGTGAAACTCGCGGGCCGGGCGGGCCGCCCCTCGGGGCGGTCGGGTGCGGTGGAGGTTACTCCCGCTGCGCTCCAGCCTCCCCTCCCCCTCGCCGTCCTTCCCTCTCCCTCTCTCTCCCTTTGCTCCCGCACCTCTTCCTCCCTTCCCAGCACTCGGCTGCCTCGGTTACTGCCTTCTGTGCTGCATCTCGCATCTCTAGGACGAGGGTATAAACTTCTCCCTCGAGCGCAGACTGGACGGCTTGTGGTCCTTTTTTCAGTGTGTAGGGGGATATACGAGTAAGAGAGGAGGTCGCGTTTTGGAAGCGCAGAGGAAAGTGCTTAGAGACCACTGTTTGAGGTTATTGTGTTTGGAAAAAAATGCATCTGCAGCCGAGTTCCTGACTGCTCCCCTCCCCCATGTATGGGCTGTGACATTGCTGTGGCCACAAAGGAGGAGGTGGAGGTAGAGATGGTGGTGGAAGAACAGGTGGCCAACACCCTACAACATAAAGCCTGTACTTAGTGAAAAAGAAAAAGTTAATCCCAGAAGGTCTGTTTTGCTTTGTCAAGTTAAAACACACGCAGCAAACCCGCAAAGCAGAAGCAGGGCTTTTTCCTTGCTAGTTGAGTGTAGACAGCAATAGCTAGAATTGTATTTGAAGTTTAATTTGCCTGTTGTTGTCCTTTCCACTATCTCTTCTGTATTACCCTTATGCGTACATATTTGACCCCCATCCCAGGAGTTATTACCGTACTCCTAAACGGCTGTCACACAATTTTTTTTTTTTAACTGACCTACCAGAAGAGTTAATTGTAGCAATCTGCCAGCCAACTGACTGAAATACTCTTAGGCATGTGCATGTTGTAGTTGAAGTCCTCAAGTAGCCTTCTTAAATCTTGATATCCACCAAAATAAGGGGTTAAGAACAGAAAGGTATTTTCTAATTTTTTACACAATATACATGTTACATTTGTAATGGAAAAAATCATTCGAAAAGAAATCACAAAGGGAAAAAAGTCTGTTCATAATCATCTCAGAATCAACCTTATGAGTGATGTCATTCTTAGGTGACTAAGGTCCAAAATGCTGACTCCGGCGTGTAATAGACTAGAGATGACAAATATGGTTGATAACAATACTGTTTACTTTAGACTGTATCCATCCACAGGCATTCTTGGTTTTAAGAGATAGTAGATGAAATGATAATTCATTTTGTTTTATGACAAAGTGAAAATTCTTTTCCTGAACAGACTGTTCTGTTCCCAGTTACACCGCTTGCTAGCTTTTGTAGCTTTGGGTGAGGGGTCTCCTTCTGGCCTATTGATCATCTTTGGGAACCCAGTTCTCTCTAGTGGGTTTAAATGTTACTTGATTTTTGAAATCCAAGTCAAAGATTTTTTTCAGAAATAACCATTGTAAAGAAGTAGACCAGAAGGTGTGTGTCTTTCAGAATTCACACATGTATGTACAACTAAGCTCTAAGCCAGTATTTGTCCACAGTCTCTCTTAGACTAGCAAACTTACTGGTCATAAGGATCTGGACCCCTTTACACTCTTAAAAGTTATTGAAGATCCCAATTTGGAGTGTGTCAATATTTAGCACAATAGAAATTAAAATTGAGAATTAAAAAATATTAATTCATTGAAAAAAGAAATAATAAGCCCATTACTTGGTAACAGAAGTAGAATTTTTAATGAAAAGTAACTTTTCCAAAACAAACACAAAAATTGTGAGAAGAGTGGCATTGTTTTGCACTTTTGCAAATCTCTAATTATATGGTTTAGTAGACAGCTGGATCCTCACATCTGCTTCTGTATTCAATCTATTATCACACATCTGGAAAATTCTACTGTACACTTGTGAGCGAATAAGAGTGGAAAGGGTAAATCACATCATAGCATTATTGTGAAACCAGTTTTTGACTTCTTGGGCCCTCTCCCAAAGTCTTAGGAATCCTAATGGGTTCCTGGAACACATTTTGAGAGCTACTGTTCTGGGCTATCCAAATTTTATTGGAGGGGTAGGCTGGGCAGGGAACTAGAGGATACATTTTGGTGAGATTATCCTCACCTATCCCATTTGCTGTGGTCAATATTAGGAATGAAAAGGGGGAGCAAACAGGATGTGATACATGTTTGTGGTGGCCCTAGACGAGGCTAGGTGCTGCAGAGCAGGCCAGGGAGGAGCTGTGATACGACAGTTGTCTGGCCTGTCTGCTCTCTGTGAGTAGGTTTAGGAATAGCGTGAAGAGGTAGTTAGTATGTTATCACTTGGAAAAACATATTACATTTGGGGGGGGAGGGTGGTGAGGTGCCTATTGGGATAATTCTTGGTCTTCGGTAAATAGGATGCTGCATGTATATAGTGTTTATATACAATATCTGTACATTCATTAATTTTGAGCTACTTACTCTGTAATAAATTATTGTTCATTGACTGCCATTCTTTCTGCAGTTCACTACTTATTTGTAGTAATATCATGTAGTTATTGAGGGAAAGGAGATTAAAGTAAATAAATTCATTTTCATTTCAAAAAGTTTGAAACAGCTGACTAAAAAAATATTTTCTGTCTTGGCGCCGTTAACCTTACAAGTTTTCGATATTTATTGCTACTGTTGGGAGATGATGTATGAGAAGCAGAGAATAAAAGTCATGTGGATTACTGAGAAATACATCTTTTAAAAATTCTCTCATTAAAAGTGTGCTTGTCTTTAAATATTATATAATTATATTTTTCTTGCGCAAAGTGCTATTTTTCAGCACTGATACAGCATTATAGATTGTGATTGATGATCACATCATCTGTACTGAATAGTTAGTTAAAAATTCTCGAAGTTCTCTTAGTTTTTACACCGTTATTTTCCCCAGCAGATAATGTACAGATTAAAATGTTACCAGGTATCGTCCTTATCTGCTTTGGCATCTCAGTTTTTATTTTCCCAGTATACTGTCCAGCTTTATTTGACAGTCCTCCCCTGACCCCCATCTGATTCTTGCTAACTGTCCAGGAGAACTACTATGATGATGCTTTTTAAAAGTTTTCTGTAGCTGTTGGCCCCAACAGAGGCACTCGGCGTATCCACTGTAACTCTTAGGGGCCCGAGTCGATGAGGAATACTGTGGCGATAGCTGTCAGCAAGTTTTGTGTGGGTGTGTCCTCAGGGTATAGAGCAGTGTGCTTGACACTTGTACTGAGTGAAGTCATGGCCTGCTCCTTCGAGAGCCATTACCTGCTGCCGAAGAGCAGACAGGCTCTTGAGATAGAGCCACCTGAATCCAAGGTAAAAGAACTATGTACTCCGAATGAGTTTTTCTCAAATGCTGATGGAGGAGTTTGTCAACGAAGTACAATTCATTACCAATAGACATCTGTAGTCATCCGGAGTTTTGTCATTGAATTTTGTGAGGTATTTTGAAATAATGTTCCATATAAAGGTGAACTTGTGTTAAGAGGTATTGATAGAGTGTTTGGGTTATATTAACCTCACGTGTGGCACACGTTCTAATTGAGTCACATTTCCATTTTTGTCATAAGGCCTGCTGAAAATGACTGAATATAAACTTGTGGTAGTTGGAGCTGGTGGCGTAGGCAAGAGTGCCTTGACGATACAGCTAATTCAGAATCACTTTGTGGATGAATATGATCCTACGATAGAGGTAAATCTTGTTTTCATATGCATATTGATTTGTGCAGGCCCATCCTTTGGGTACAAAAAAAGGTTTCTCTGATCATTTTCTGTGACTACTCATCACAAGGTAGTTATACTGATAATACTTTTATTAAGTTATCTAAAATGTACTTGGATTTCAAGGCATTACTCTGATATATGAGACACCAGCCTGTTTTCTCTCAGGACAATACTACTATCTGTGACGTTCACTCCGTGTTAGTGTATGTGCATTTTGATTGGAAGTGTATTTCAGAGTTTTCTCACAGGGTGAAAATGTGAATTTACATCTTATCTGTAAGATGAGACATATCTAACAGTCTTTTTTTTTTTTTTAATGTGCCTATTTTTATGGGGTTTTGGTATTTTTTTTGGTATTTTGATGTCACACATAGAGTTGATTTATACTGGTGAAGTGTAATCATTTGATGATTGAATTAAAAACACTGAATTAGTATTTTCATGTTTTCTCTTCACATTGAAGTAGTGGAGAACCTACAACTACCTGATGCATTTTAGAAAGCTCATTCTTTGCGTTTATGTATATGTATATCAGGTGATATGTAAGAATACCATCACCAATCCTTACCTTTGCTTTACAGCCCTTTTTCAATTTATTCAAGACAATGTTAGAATTGTTTTTTTATTACAAATTGATTAATGAATAATTTTCAGACTTTTTCAGTTTCATAAAAATGTACCAAAGGAATGGCCAACAGCAAAATGATAGAATAAAGGCCTAGCAGAGACCTTGAGGTCACGTAGTATGTTTCCCAGTGCCTTCTGGCAGCACTATACTCAGATGATCTCAAGCAGATAAGGATTTATTTAATCCCAAAGACCTGCAGGAGGGAATGGCACACAGCTGTCCTTGTTAACTAATTTCCAGAATGTAATTATTAGCATATTTCATACATAATCTGAATCTTCCTGTGAAGTTTAACATAATATCAGCTCATCTTTGAAATAAATGTATGTTATTAGATTATTTCTTAGACTTCTTTACCCCAGGGCAAGCGATCCTAATCCCTTAGCTTTTTTTCTAGATCTGATATACCAGTTTTTTTAATCAGCTCTGAAAAATTTCCCATAACTTTCTCTGAGTCCCAAGCTGTAGGGTCTAGAATAGGTCAAAAATGCCCTGTTATGGTACTGTGCTGTGTAATGTCTTAAAAAAACACCTTGACTGCACTTAGGTAGGTTCTGAGGGCATTGTTGGCCTTGGGAAGATGTCTATGCAGTGTAGAACTTTGAGGATTGACAAGGAAATGTTCATAAGGAAATGTCAAATATTTCTGGTACTGGAGGGAGAAAAATGAAGAAATAACCCTTATTTACAAAGATCTGATTTAAACATAGAAGCAGCTTTCATTTGGCTTCCAAGTTTAATAATTTGCATTCGTAAAAGGGAAGAATCTAACTGAAGTGGACCACCTATGTAATAGTCTCTCTGTACTTCCTCTTGGCAAGTCAATTCAATGCTAATGGTTTTGTTTATTTTTTACTTTGAGGAGGATTAAATAGTTCACCTATTTCTGAAGCCAAGGTTACTCGTCATCACCATTTAAATTGGAAGTAAAAGGACATTTTAACAGAATTTAAGTTAAGCATGGCAGTTTTCCTGGGATTCTGGAATATGATTTTGATTTTAGCAGAAGTGCCCTCCATCTTTTCTGGAAATCTGAAGAATTCCATTACACTCTGTTTCCTATCAGAGGTCAAGAATGATGTATAAGAATGTGATTTAAAAAAAAAGGTTAGGAAACCTTTTGGTCAAAATTGTTAAAGTGCAATATAAACCTGAAAGAAATAAAGCTAAAAGTCAGTCCTTTATTTTGGGGGAAGGTAAAAAAAAGTTTAGAAACTCAGACCCATTAACTCTGATTATGATTTCTGCCAAACCAGAAACTTGACCCAGGGAAGCATTGATTACCTGTGAACTTTGAAACTGACATTCCGTCACTAGTGTAGCCACCTGGGAAATGGTTATCAGAGATTGTCTCTTATCTCCCAAGTTACAGTGAGTCTCTGAGGGAACTGACACATTGAATTCTTGGTGTAGTTCAACTAGAAGAAAAGCAAGAGAATTTAGTAGTTTATTTTCATAAGTGGTTAAACAAAAATACTGACATGGCGTTTTTGTAAAAAGTTGAAGGGTAGTGGGTATCACTACTGCTGTTAAGTTTCTGGTAGGTGAACAGTGTACGTCAGAGAAAATAAGAGAGGTCATAGACTTGGCACATTTGGAGTTCTCATCAGTTTTTCTGCATTAAACAAATGGACAGAAGTTTAGGAAAAAATTTTAATTAACTAATACCATATTTTCTAGTGGTTTAGAATTTTCAGAGATTTATATTGGGTCGGCCAAAAAGTTCGTTCGAGTTTTTCATGTTATGGAAAAACCTGAGTGAACTTTTTGGCCAACCCAAAACTGTGAGCCAGGTAAGGAAGGTGGTCATTGTTTCTTTCATTTTATCAATAAAAATGGTCTCTGAGAGGTTGTAACTTGCATAAGGATACTTAAGCTAGCAAGTGGTGGAATTTTAAGTTTTCTGAGACCAAGTTAAGTGGAATTTCCACTGCACCCTTGTATAGCTTTTTAAAAATGAAAAATTAGCCTTCAAACTAAAAATATTTAGTGTTGGAGGCCGATTCAGATTATTAATATATCAAAATTTGAACTTAGCCTACTATCTAATGGCATCTTAATAGCAGAGATATGATATAGAATTAGGTATGACATGTAGATGGAGCATGTTTATATTTACACATGATGATCACCTTTACTTCTGTTCTGAAAAGATTTTACCTTTATCTTTTATGAAGCCCACTGAAGAGTTCGAAGAGAGAATGAAGTACCTTGTTAGTGGTGCAGGATTATTAAAAACTCAGTCCCCAAACACAATACCAGGCTAGAAATAGTATGTGTTTTTATAGTTTGGAGATCATGTTATTATAAAAACATGTTCTCTGAAATGTGTTTTCTAAGGTAAAATTTGGTGGAAGCAGAAAAATGGAAGTAGAGATCAGAACTGTCAGTTGGTCAGTTAGCAAATATCTAACAAGTATCTACTGGATACAATATAAAAATAGACATAGAAAGAAGTATTTTTTCCCAGTCTCCAGTTCATTGACATCTGTATGCTTCTGTTAATGTGACATTTCTAATTCAGTCCAAGTATTATGCCCTTCTTTGATGAAACAGTTTTCTAGTCAGTAAGAAAGAATGGAGTCATATTGGATTGATTTGTTCCATCTTTAGTGCTCTGAGCCGTGGAGTGTTTATTCACCAAGATATATCAGTTTCTCTTTAAAAAAATTTTTCCGTGTTAATTATGGAATTGCTGATTAAGGTATTTAAATTATAGAGAGAAAATTTGTAATACGAAATCAGTATTGAAGAGTGGTGTAAGAAAAGCTCTGTTTAATATTGTAAGCTGTTATTTTTCTGTTTTTTTGGTTTTGTTTTTTAACATATGTATCAGTAGTTATTAACAAGGAATAGGTGGTGACTTTGCCCCTTGGGACATTTGGCTAAATCTGGAGATGTTTTTGGCTGTCACAGCTTGAAGAGGGGGCTGCTACTGGCCTCTGTAGTGGGCAGAGGCTGGGGTTCTGTTACTCCTCCTGCAGTGCACAGGAGGGCCCCCCAGCAAATTATCACGTGGTCCAGAATGTCAGCAGTGCTGAGGTTGAGACCCCAATACTATGCGTTACATGTAGCTTTAAACGTCCTATAAATTGTGAGGCTCAAGTCCCTGAATATCGTTTATGTTAGATTTTTTTAACATAGTATAGATTTAAACCTTACATTTTCTAAACTAACAATATGTTATATTAGCTTACACTAGTGTTCTGTTAAAACATTCTGTTTTTAAAACAAGGTACAACACAGCAATTTTGTACATCCATTTCTCTTCAAGACTGTGGCCACTCTTCTCCCCCCCTTTCAAGTGAGTGCCCTCTACTGGTCAACTTATTCGCTTTTATAATAAAAAATGAAACCCTAAGTTTGGATATTTTTTCTTTTTAAACTGTGGGTATAATCAATTTATAACTGTATAAATTTTATTTAAAAGACTTATTTTGTATAACTAATGTTTTAACAATCTAAAGTGTCAAAAAAAATCTAAAGTAACAGTTTTACTTTGCCAATGTTATTAAGATTACTGTGTGGACCATTTAGGCCTAACTAATTAAATATATGGGTGAATATTTTTGACTAAGAAAGGAAATGTGGCAATGTAGGAGAAAATAGGGTGGTGCCCTTGTTAGCACTGCTTGAGGTCACTTTGTCTGAGGGAATGAGAAGGGGCACTGTGGCTCTGTGAATTTCTTTTCATGTACACAGGAGGTACCTTACAGAGTTCAGAGCTTAGAGATGTTTTACATGGGGTGTTAGGAAGGGCCTATTCGAAAGTGGCAAATTGTGAAAGTTCACATTTTGTAAATTTTTATAGGATTGTAGGATAGTTGAGAACGCCTGATTTTTAGAATAAACTAACACAAAATTCAGGCACTGTATTTAGGTCAATTTAAGAATAAGTATTTACTTAATAATAACTGTTTGTTGAGCCCTGAATGTTGAAAATTATTGGACACATTTTATTCTAACTGGGGTTTTTGTAAATACAAAGCTTTAAAAACATGCAAATGAAAGTTGGCAAAGGAAATAAATGAAAGGAAAAGAAAACTTTATCCTTTATCGTTTGGCGTCTCTTAAGAGTCTGGTTTAAGCAATGCAACTAATTTCTTAATTCCGTAAATGTTATTAGTGCCTACTCTGTACCCTGCAGCCTTCCTACGGTCTAGAGATACACTGAGGAGCAAAAGGAACTGCATCACTGCCTTCATGGAGGTTATTAGTCTTAGATATATTTGGAGAGCAGTGTTTCTAGACAGTGATCCTAACTATATATAACTTAATTTAGAGGCTTTATGCTTTAGGAGGGCGATAGATTTCTTATATCTCTTAACTATATTGTCTCATAGTTTCTAGGTTTATGGAACAGTTCTATTATTGTGATCTTAATGTAATAAAATTAGAAATGGGTAGTAAAAACAAAATATTTGAGAGGATTAACTAGGGCTATATTACGTACCTTAGGTAATTTTTGAACTTTCTATTTTGAAAATTTCAAGCCTATGGAAAAGTAGTGAAAAATAGTACAGTGAATACCTCTTAACCTTTCAACTAGACAGTTACTTTCTGTGTGTGCCTGTGTATGTACACACATACTTGAATACATAGTATTTATTTTTGCTGCACTTTTTTAGAATAAGTTGCGCATGTTAGGACCCTTTACCTCTAAACACAGGGGTCTGGCCATATACAGCCTGTGTCTGTTTCTGTTAAGTTTTATTGGGGCACAGCTGTGCTTGAGTGTTTACATGTTGTCTTGGCTGCTTTTGCACTACAGTGGCAGAGCTGAGTGGCTGCAACAGAGACCAAGTGCTGTCTGTCCTTTACGGAACAAGTTTGCTGACCCTCTTCTAACAATAAGAACAATTCATTGTATAACTACAACGCAGTGACAAAACTTAGGAAATTCAACATTGATACAATGTTTTATCTAACATATAGTCCATGTTCACATTTTATCAGTTCCCAGAATGTGCTCTCAGCAATTCTTTTTTTTTTTTTTTTTTCCTGATCCCAGGATCAAAAATCATGTGTCACGTCTCACAATCTAGAACAGTTTCTCAGCTTTTCTTAGTCATTCGTGACAGTGGCACTTTTTGAAGAATTCAGGCCAGTTGTTTTGTAGAATGTCCTCTCCTTTAGTTTTGTCTGATTGTTTCCTCCTGGTCAGATTTGGATTAAACATTTTTGGTAGAAATACTATGTAAGTGATGTTATACCCTCCTTGGTGTATCACATCAGGAGGCACAAGATGCTGGCTTGTCCCATTATTGATGATGTTATGTTAACATTGGTTATTTGGTTAAGGTCATATCTATCAGTTGTCTCTCTGTAAAGGTATCTTTAGTTCTTTGATAATTAATGTGTACTCTGTGGGGAGATACTTTGAGACTATAAATATCCTGTTCTCCAACATATTTGCACCCAGTGGGATGTAGTAGCCACTGATAATTCTAACCAGAACAGACTACCACCATAGTGACTGCAAAGTGGTAGGTAATCTAACTCTGTCATTATTTCTACATTTATTATTTGACATCTACCATAAGTAAGGTTTCTCTCTTTTCTCTTCCCTCTCCTTATTTATTTGGTTTGTCTTATTTGTATCCGTACAGACTCATGGATTCTTTTTTCATCTGATGTGTTAAAGTCTATTCTTGTCATTACTGATTTTGGTGCTCAAATATATTTTTGATTTGGCCAGTGGAATCCCTTTCAAGCTGGCCTCTGTATCTTTTGACACATCCCCATCAGTTTTTGAGCTCTTTCTTACTTTCTGGCACAGTGTATTCCGGGTTCCCTTTGTTCTTTCCCTGTCCCTACCCTGGATTCGGCCATTTGTCCAGAGAGCCCTAATTCCTTTTACTAGGGAATGATATTTAGAAATTAAGTCCTGGATGTTAGGTGGTGCTACTGGAGTGTCACTGCTTCTAGACCCTTTTCAACAGACAGAGCTAAGCAGTAGATTTTATTTAAAAATCATGAGTTCATTCTTCCTCCATGTCTTCTTTCTCCCATGATGAGTACACTGGTTCTACCTTGTGTAAGTTTTAATGTTAAACGTTAGACAGCTATTGAAATAAAAATGATAATGTCAATCAACACAGATTGAATAATTTAACATTAGGTTAGCTTTTTTATTTGTGGAATTGGGATTAAATATTTTTCTCCATTGAGAGAAAAATAGGGATCCTTTTCGTTTTCAAAGTATTCTTTTTTTTTTGCGGTGCGCGGGCCTCTCACTGTTGTGGCCTCTCCCGTTGCGGAGCACAGGCTCTGGACACGCAGGCTCAGCGGCCGTGGCTCACGGGCCCAGCTGCTCCGCGGCATGTGGGATCTTCCCAGACCGGGGCACGGACCCGTGTTCCCTGCATCGGCAGGGGGACTCTCAACCACTGCGCCACCAGGGAAGCCCTCAAAGTATTCTTAAACCATTTGGGAAAAGATTGAGCTATTTAGCTACATAAAGACAAAAACACCTTTAACAAAAATCCAAGACAAATGGAAACCTGGGAAAACTACTTGCATCATCTGTCAATCAGGAAGCTCTCCTGTATTTGAATTAGAAAAAAGCAAACATCCAAATAGGAAAAAAAAGGCATATAAATAGCCAACCTATCCACACTCACACAAAAAGTGCTGTCGAAACATATTAAAAGATACTTCATTAATGTAGAAATGCAAGTTCAAACAATAAATAACATCTTTTATTTTCATGTTGGCTAAGATTAAAATGATAACAGGCCTGGAAAGGTATGGAAAATGTATACTCTTTATGCTGTAGTGAGAGTATACCTTCTTATAAACTTTCTGGAGGTCATCAGTTTGGCAGTATTTATCAAAATGGAAACTACATGTCCTTTGACGAATTGATTCCACTTACAGAAATTTATCTGAAAGATTCATTTGGATAAGTGTTTAAGATGTATACCCAGGAGTGTTATTGCAGTGTTGTTTATAATTTTTAAAAGTGGAAATAATCTACACATCTACCAGTAGGGAATAGGTGAGGTAAGTTATGGTATCTTTGTACAAATTATATTATACAGTTTTCCGAAAGGATTAGGTAGATCTATATGTACTGACATTGAAAAACTGTCCGTTATGTAAGAGAAGCTGTATCATAGCACTTTGTGTAGAGTATGAGTCTGTTTATTTAAAAACAATGTGAATATGTACTAAAATATGGTAGGACGTATGCCAAACTCTGTAGTGTTTTTTTGTTTGTTTGTTTGTTTTTTTGTTTTTCTGTACACGGGCCTCTCACTGTTGTGGCCTCTCCCGTTGCGGAGCACAGGCTCTTGACGCGCAGGCTCAGCGGCCATGGCTCACGGGCCCAGCCGCTCCGTGGCATGTGGGATCTTCCTGGACCGGGGCACGAACCCGCGTCCCCTGCATCGGCAGGCGGACTCTCAACCACTGTGCCACCAGAGAAGCCCTGTAGTGTTTTTGTCTTTTAAAAAATGAGCATATACTGTTTGAGAGGGAAAAATAAATCCTAATTTTTGAGGGAGAGAAGTCACTAGAGTATTAGATACCATCAGATTACTTCATATTTACTTTCTTCCCCCCTTTTTAAAGCCTCAACAAATTGGATAATACAGATGTATTACAGATAAAGAGGTACAGTTAAAAGAATTGGTATTAGGCCAATTAAAGAACAGCTGAGAGAGATAATAATTCAAAATATGAAAATTATATTGACATCTGTAATTATTAAGATTGGATCCATGACTGATCCAGCCTCACATTCTGACCTTGGCATCAAGTGATAATGTATGGGAGAATGCCACATGACTTCAACAGGTTACAGATGTAGGCTTATAATATCCTTATTTTCAAAATCTGTTATGCAAATTTTCCTTGAGTTTATTCAGATTTTTTTTTTTTTTTTTTTTTTTTTAATATTTATTTATTTATTTATGGCTGTGTTGGGTCTTCGTTTCTGTGTGAGGGCTTTCTCCAGTTGTGGCAAGCGGGGGCCACTCTTCATCGCGGTGCGCGGGCCTCTCACTATTGCGGCCTCTCTTGTTGCGGAGCACAGGCTCCAGACGCGCAGGCTCAGTAGCTGTGGCTCACGGGCCCAGTTGCTCCGCGGCATGTGGGATCTTCCCAGACTGGGCTCGAACCCGTGTCCCCTGCATTGGCAGGCAGATTCTCAACCACTGCGCCACCAGGGAAGCCCTATTCAGATTTTATCTCTTGGACATAGTACACATTTTATTCTCTCTAGTCCTAAGCTAAGATTCAACATTCTTATAATTTCAAATGTCCATTATTTAGTAAAGAAGTCTTTGTTTTCTTTATCCTTACTTCTAATGAATGTCTTAACCAAAAATTCTGCCATGAGACAGAAGGTGTTAAGCTCTTTTAACACCCTTACTCCCTAATCAGTACAGAAATCCTTCATAAACCTCAGAGTTTTACTCTTTTTCCCTGGAGCTTGTGCAGCTCCATTATATTTATTTTGAAATACAGTGAGTGGTTTTGGAAAAAGTAGTCCAAATGCAGATGTCCAGTGATTCTTATAAGGGCAAGATACTGCTGTTGCTATACAGTTCCTAGTAGCCAGTGGCCTGCCCCCTATCCTTTGGGCCTGTAATAGCATGTACAATGTAAAATATGAAATAACACAGTTAACTTTTTAGAGCACTTTTTCCTGGTCTTTAATCCTAATCTGTATACAAAGTCCTCTTCATTATTATTTACCCACTTTTACAGCAAAAGAAACAATAGCTTAGAGTAGACTAGAGATTAAGTAGTTTGCCCATACTCACACCGCAAGTAAGTGGGGTTTAGCAGGTGACATAGATTGAAGATTCAGGAGTGTATCTTTAGCCTAGATTTCAGCCCTGAGCATCAGCCCTATATATCAGAGCTGCCTACAGGTCATAGCACCAGAGCAACCCACGAACATACGGAATTCAACATGCCCCAAATTGAACTCATTTTCCTGTCCCCTTCCCATTATGTTCCCATCTCTAAACAATAAGCTCTGCCATTTAAAAAAAATTGAGATATAATTCACATAACATAAAATTCATCCTCTAAAGTGTACAGTTAGGTGGGTTTTAGTATATTCACAAAGTTATGCAACCATCACCCCATCTAATTCTGTCACATTTTTATCACCCCATACCAATTAGCAGTCACTCCCCAATCCCTTCTGCCAGCCCCTGGCAACCATTAATCTACTTTCTGTCTCTGCGGATTTGCCTGTTCTGAGTATTTCATGTAATTGAAATCATACAATATGTGGCCTTTTGTGTCTGGCTTCTTTCACGTAGGATAATATTTTCAAGGTTCATCTATGTTGTCACATGTTTCAATACTTCATTCCTTTTTATGGCTGAATAATACTCTCTTGTGTGGATATTTGTTTATGTATTCATCAGTTGATGGGCATTTGGATTGTTTCCTCTTTTTGGCCATTTTGAATGATGCTGGCTGTAAACAGTGCTGTAAGTGATGTATGAGGGTTGTTCTGTCAATTTTACCTGTTAAGTATTTCTCAAAACTGTTTAATCTTCTCCATCTTACTGCTTTTGCTGCCTTAGTTCAGGTTCTGTCATTTCTTTTATTTTATTTTTGGCTGCGTGGGATCTTCATTGCTGCACGTGGGCTTTCTCTACTTGCGGCGAGCGGGCGCTGCTCTTTGTTGCAGTGCGCGGGCTTCTCATTGTGGTGGCTTCTCTTGTTGCGGAGCACGGGCTCTAGGTGCGCGGGCTTCAGTAGTTGTGGCTCGTGGGCCTTAGGGCGCAGGCTCAGTAGTTGTGGCGCACGGGCTTAGTGGCTCCGAGGCGTGTGGGATCTTCCCGGACCAGGGCTCGAATCCATGTCCCCTGCATTGGCAGGCAGGTTCTTAACCACTGTGCCACCAGGGCCAGGTTCTGTAATTTCTTGTAAAAGTTTCCTAAACTCATCTCCCAGCCTCCAGTCTGGTCTCATTTGTCATAATAATGCTAACAGTGGACATTGTTGATCTGATCGTCCCTCCTACTTAAAAGTCTTTTAGTGACTAAATCACTAAAGATGAAGTTCAGAACTTCTTAAGATGGCATATTGGACCCTCCATAAGCTGGCCTCTGCTTGATGGTGCAGTTTCAGTTCTACTCACCTATAATCCCTCTAAGCTAAAATTGTGTTGAACTTCTTGGTTCCATGTATTCAACATGCTGTTTCCTGGTTTTGTGCATTCTCTTTGCTCCTTCCTGCCTGGAGTGGCCCTCCTGTCTTTCTTAATTCATACAAGCATAGTTGATGTCTTCTCCTGTTTGTCACCATTGTACTTTGTTCTCCATAAGGTGTTGCATTTATTTCATTGTGTTTAAATTACTTGTTTACATTCATATCTCTTCCACCAGACCTAGCTCTTTGAGGTTAGAAACTATAATGCCTGGCACAGTATATGACATCCAGAAGATTTTTACTAAGTGTTCCTGTGATGCAAGGGAGAATGGAGTAGGTAGGTGGGAATGAACTAACAAATAAGCCTGTGCTTATATATCCCCAATTCCTTGTTTCTTTCCTATTATAATTCTAACATACCGGGCTATTGTACATGTTTTTAGCTGTCTTTGAGAACTAGCTGTGTACAACAACTTTTGATGGTTTGTAACCAATAGTGTAACACATCATTCTGTGATAGATTCAAATAATCTTTTAGAAGAGTAACAAAATATTTGAGCATTAAGAGGGTAAAAGTAAGTTTTTTCCTATAGGTGTTATTTAGCAGTACATGAAAAATACTTACAATAACACATTAAGAAAATCTTACAAACATTTCAAAAGTAAATCCTCAAATAATACTTCAGCTGACATTTCCAGCAGTCCTGTTCATATTTACAAGAGCATCTGATGGAATCAGCAGCATGAAGATGGATATTAAATGGGATAAGGCTTGTAATATGCTTATCACAATATCCAGCATATAAATAAGGGCTCAGTAAATGTTGGCTGTCATAATTACTATTAATAGTAATATGGTTACTTTTAGTAAAAGGTCCTAATTTCTTTAGTTTTTTGTTTGTTTGTGTGTTTTACTATACTATGTCTTCCCATGACAGGATTAACTTTAACTGCCTGTCAATTTTACCTGTTAAGTTGGAAAAACTTTACCTGTTTAGTTGGAAAACTAAATTGAATATGTTGACATATGAACATACTGAGTAACTTGGTTACTGTTAATTATAATGGAAAAATGACAAAATGATGTCCTGGTCGGTGAGTGTATCTCATTCTTGAAAGATAAAGTCTTAACTTTCGAAGTCCTCCATTGGGTCTGCAGATGAGTTTCTGTACATAAAACAACACTTGAAGGCATGTTAATAAATTGGAAAACACTTTTAAAAAATTAAGCCAGTACAAAAAAGACAAAAATTCCAAATGGGCAAAGGACACAGGTAATGGGAATAAATATGAAAAAGAAAAACTGTGTAACATTACTAGTCCTCAAAGAAATAGATATTAAAACAATAGGATTTTTGGTCTAACAAGCTGACAAAAATATAAATATGAAACCTATTGTTGAGTGAGTGGTGATGGAACGGGTACACTCTTAATGCTGTATGGAAAATACCATAAGCGTCATGTGCGCCCCAAACCAGGTTTTCCCTATCTTAACATTCTGCCACATTTGCTTTAGATCCTTTTTTCTTTTTCAAGATATAAAACTTAATACAGTTAAAGGCCTCCGTGTTCTCTGTAAGCTTATTCTCGTCCCTCCCCAAAATGTTTAAAAATCTCTTTATATTTTGACATTAATAGTAATTAAAATTTTTAATATTATATAAAACTTGCTTGGATACATTTATTAAAATACTCTTAATGTATAATTTAAAATTTACAGCTTCATTGTTTTAATATAATTTATAATATCTTACACTTGTGTTTATTTTTACAGTGTCTGCATATATTTACATTGAATGGGTTTATTCATTTCTTCAACAGACAGTACTGATTACCTGCTGTGTTTAAGACTGACACACAGGGTGCATAGTGGTGAGCAAAACAGATGTGAGCCCTACCATCATGGAGTTTAAAGCCAAGCAGGGGGTATAGACTTGAACAATTACACATAAATACGTAGTTACAAATTATAATAGGATCACCAGCTGCTATGTGGAGAACAGACTAGGAAGCAGTTGCAGGAGATTGCATGAGACAGTCACATTGGACTAGGGTGATGGTGGTGAGTGCTTGGATTTGGAGTATGTTTTGAAAATAGATAAACGGCATAAGATTGTGGGTATTAAGCGCCTATGTAATTTTTTTTTATGGTATGATGATTTAGGATGCCATGTTAAGTATATCTCCATTTCAGCTATCGTTTTAAAAAAATAAACCATAGTTTCTTAGCATCTCTTACCAGAAGTGGCATTACTGTGTCAAAGGCTATGAACGTTGGTATGGCTCTTGATAAGTAATGTACTTGCTTTCCAAAAGGATTGTACCTGTTACTGTATCACCAGAAATGCTTGACTTCTATGTTTAACTTTTGCCAGCATAGTGTATTTCATTTAGAAAAGTTTTTTTTTTTTTGCGGTACGCGGGCCTCTCACTGCTGTGGCCTCTCCCGTTGCGGAGCACAGGCTCTGGATGCACAGGCTCGGCGGCCGTGGCTCCGCGGCATGTGGGATCTTCCTGGACAGGGGCACAAACCCGTGTTCCCTGCATCGGCAGGCGGACTCTCAACCACTGCGCCACCAGGGAAGCCCTAGAAAAGTTTTTTTTTTTTTTTTCCTACTACTTCAGTAAATTAAAATAGTACTTTAGTTGGGAGTAAGGGGAAATCTATGGAATAACTTTCCTTCATTTAATATTTTATTACGTTGAGTTAGTTTTTAAGTGGCTTTCTTTTATCCTAGTTTCCAAAGGATGTTAATAACCTATGTATCTGATCTAAAAGTTTATTCTGTTTGAAAGGCTGGAAATAATACTAATTAAAAATGTAAAGTCTTGATTCTTTTCTTGCTGTCTTTAACTAGTTTCATTGTGGAATTTATGTGGTTTTAAACTGGTTAGGCTTTGATAACCTGTACTTTCTCAGTGATGATTTTTTTTTAAATATAAAAGGAATAATATGTGTTGAGAGTACTTTAGATTTGTGGTAAGGTATTAGCTTAGAGCAGGGGTTGGCAAAATGTAAAGGGTCAATTGGGTCTTCGTCACATAATCTTTGTTGTTGTTTTTTAAACAACCGTTTAAAAACTGTTCTTGGCTCATAGACCATACAAAAACAGGTGGGCAGGATTTGGCCTGTGGGCCACAGTTTGCTGTGTACCCTTATTTAGGCTCTTATGTTGGGAAAGATTCTACATTGATGCATACATTTTTTTCTACTTCCATATACTTTTTTTCTTCTGGCTAAACAAAATCTTTAGTACTTACATATCATTTTTGTTGTGCTTGCTGTCTGCTTTGTCTTAAAACCTGTCATTTCTTTTCAGATCAGATCTCACCATTTAACACTTCTGTTCTTAAGTTTTTATCAAGTTGCACTGCCTTTTTATATAGTTCAGTGACTAATTATGCTTCTAAGGATGACTGTAGTTAAAATTGGGGGCTTCCCTGGTGGCACAATCGTTAAGAATCTGCCTGCCAATGCGGGGGACATGGGTTCGAGCCCTGGTCCAGGAAGATCCCACATGCTATGGAGCAACTAAGCCCGTGCGCCACAACTACTGAGCCTGCGCTCTAGAGCCCGTGAGCCACAGCTACTGAAGCCCGTGCGCCTAGACCTTGCTCCACAACAAGAGAAGCCACTGCGATGAGAAGTGCGTGCACCACAATGAAGAGCAGCCCCTGCTCGCCATAACTAGAGAAAGCCTGTGCACAGCAACAGAGACCCAGTACAGCCAAAAATAAATAAATAAAATAAGTAAATTTATTTAAAAAAAAAATGCAAATAAACAAATAAAATTAACTTGGGAAATACTGAATTTTTAACCTAAACCTGTTATTTGTAATCAGCATATTCTTCCTCATTGTTTATGGGCAGGTTGTAGATTATGTTTTTTCAATAACAGAATGTGACTCAGAATTTTGCTTTCAATATCTTTGGGGTTTAGAAGGGAAAAGTTAATAGGAATGAATAGGGACTTCTTTCCCAGTTTTCAGTCCCTTTGATGGAGTGTTCATCATGGGAACATGCTGTGAAATGCATGCAGAAACTACTAATATTTCACAGTGTATACTTTTGAAACACAAAGTGTTTGAAAATTTTTTAAATGGGAGTTCACTGAGGTATACATCTTAGAGGCGATACCTGTGGGCACATGTGCGTAATCCTCCAGCCACACCTTAGGTATAGATTTGTGTGGCTCCAGAAGCTATAATCTTTAATTTCATTGTTGATAGAAAATTTTAAAGATTAAAGAAACCATTCACCATAAGGTTAACTTCAGCTAGTACTGGTAAGTGAAGAATGCGAGGTGACAGCAGTAGGTGAGGAAAAGTCTTTCGTCTGTTTCACATGTGCCGTAGCCACACCTGGGTAATGAATGGATTGACTCCAAGAAACTGTACTTTGCTCTCAATTCCTGCTCTTTCATTCTACTCCAAAAACAATGGTTTTCAATTTATAATATACAGGAGTTCTTTCAAGGATCAATAGTTAATTAAAGGAATAGGCTAAAATAAAATGTCAACCAAATGTTCAAATCTTTAGTCAAGAGCTTCTTGTTTAGAAAATTAAATATCCATCCTTTTTTTCTGACTGTTGAGATAATTGGTTTTTATTATAGAAAATTTGGAAAATACAGTTTAAACGATAAGCGTGAGATCATTCTAATATGGTAATCTTTCACACTTTTTAAAATAAAAGGCAAAGAAAGAAATACATTTAAAATAATATCTATTACCACAAAAAACGGTAAGCAAGAGCTCAATTATTTCTTAGATTAATTATCTCCATCAGAGACATACCCTTTGTTAACATTTTGATGTACATACCACCACGAGTTTTTTAATATATGTACATACAAGGTACATTTATACAGATGTGCAGAGATATTTTATTGGGATCATGCTACATGTGTATCTTTGTATTCTCCTTATGCTGTGAACAGTTTTCAAACACTTTTCCAAAAACATGATTTTCAATGACCATTTTTTTAATGATAGATTGGTCTGTGAAGTAATTCATGAACTAAGGGTGGAACAATAAGAAACAGTGTCCTTGGGCTTATACTTTATACCCATTATTAGCCCTGCCTCTGACTCCATGACTTCACCTTGCACCAGCCCTTTTCCTTATTTTTTTGAAGCCTATTTTGGCAGACAGTATGTGAAATCTTTTAGGCGTGAGTATTAATCAAAAGTCAGAGGAAAATAAGATTTTCATTTCAAGATTCAGTTATGTCACCTACCTTCTTTCCTTTACACCATCTTGGAGTTGCATGGTCTCTAAGATATCCATCTCTTTCTCTCTCCTTCAACCACTCCCTCTCTTTTTACTAGAGGTCTCACAGAATTTGCAGACAGAACAATCATTCTCTTTAGCATTATCATAGTATCTATCTGGCTGTTAAATATTGTTCCCAGGACTGCAGAAAAGGATTAAATAAGGGCACTAAAATTCTCCGTATTGACCATTCTCTTATGTATTCCTTTGACTATAAATAAAATAGATGCATGACACTTTCGTAAGTTGCTTGATTTTTCTTGCCACCTAAATCATCCAGAATAATAGGATTTGTTAGAGCTATCTCATTTTGTAAAAGTTATTTTCCTTTACAGAGAATTTGGGTCTTTTTGTTATTAATCTATGCACTTACATTGTTGAATCTCTGTGTAACACCTTTTAAAAAAAAAAAACTTTTTTAAACTGTGGTAAGATACACATAAAATTTATCATTGCTTTTTTTTTTTTTTTTTTTTTTTTTTTTTGCGGTACGTGGGCCTCTCACTGTTGTGGCCTCTCCCGTTGCGGAGCACAGGCTCTGGACGCACAGGCTCAGTGGCCATGGCTCACGGGCCCAGCCGCTCCGTGGCAAGTGGGATCTTCCCGGACTGGGGCATGAACCCGTGTCCCCTGCATCGGCAGGCGGACTCCCAACCACTGCGCCACCAGGGAAGCCCTATCATTGCCATTTTTAAGTGTACAGTTTAGTGGCATTAAGTAAGTTCACAATATTGGACAACCATTAGCTCTGTCTGTTTCCAGAACTTTTTCATCATCCCAAACTGAAACTCTGTGTCCATTAAACAACAATTCTCCAACTCCTCTCTCCTCAGCCCCAGGTAACCGCTATTTTATTTTTTGTCTCGGTGACTTTACCTATTCTAGGTATCTCAGTATAAGTGGAATCACAGAATGTTTGTCTTGTTGTGTCAGACTTATTTCACTTAGCATAATGTTCTCAAGGTTCATCCATGTTGTGGACTGTATCATAATTTCATTCCTTTTTATGGCTGAACAATATTCTACTGCGTGTGTGCGTGCCCCCCCCCATTTTGTTTATCCATTCATCTGTTTAATGAACACTTGGGTTGCTTCTACATTTTAGCTATTATAAATAATGGTTCTCTGACCATTGGCATACAAGTGTCTGAGTTTCTGCTTTCGGTTTATATACCTAGGAATGGAATTGCTGGATCCAGTTTCCTCTGCACCCTCACTGGCACTTGTTATTTTCCCTTTTAAAAAAAAAATAGTCAACCTAATGGGTGTGAAGTGGTAGCTCATTGTGGTTTTGATTTGCAATTCCTGAATGATGTTGAGCATCTTTTCATGTGCTTGTTGGCCAGTTGTGTATTTTCTTTGGAGACCTGTCTATTCTTGTACTTTGTCCAGTTTTGAATTGGGTTGTTTTTTGGTTCTTAAGTTGTGTCTAACACCTTTTTAGAAGTAAAAGGTACACCGTAATAACCCAGACTGTGTTTCTCCCTTCTCAGGATTCCTACAGAAAACAAGTAGTAATTGATGGAGAAACCTGTCTCTTGGATATTCTCGACACAGCAGGTCAAGAGGAGTACAGTGCGATGAGGGACCAGTACATGAGGACTGGGGAGGGCTTTCTTTGTGTATTTGCCATAAATAATACTAAATCATTTGAAGATATTCACCATTATAGGTGGGTTTAAGTTGAATAAAATAAGTTGACATTGAGGAGTAATTGTATCTTCCATTTATTGAGTCTTTGCTAACTGCCATGCACACATGTGCACAAATTAAATTTTAAAATAATTTTTGTTAGGTAGGTAATATCCCTGATTTACAAGTGAAATTCTTAAGGATTAGAGCAGTTGAGCAACTTGTTCCAGATCACCTAGTAGTAGTGCTAGAATTGAAAGGTAGGCCTGTTTGAGAAACAAGGCTTTAAGCTAGATCCATCATAAAAATGAAAACCATGAACAAAAATGTGAAAAGGTAATTGAGACGGCACCACTCAAATAGCCTTAAAAATAAATCTGTATAGTGTAGAATTTCTTGGAATCAGGTAAATGTTGGCCTTAGATAATTAAGGAAAAAACACAACTCTGAAGTTATAAGATTGAAGTGTTAGAGCAATACAGTTTTTAAAGAATCTCGACAAATTTGCATAAAAGTGACTATTTTTATTAAAACGTTCCTATAGAAATCAAAATCTTTCCACTTGGTGCTCTCTTTTTTAAGAATGAAGGTAAAGCATTATGTTAATGTTGTAATTCATATTTTTATAAAAACATTATATGTGTACATTTAACAACGTATATGGTATATGTTTCTAAGATTATAATTTTAAAAATTAGTCCTCGCACTTTTTTGGCCTAGAATTTTTCAATATTTCTGTTTTATTGTAACCTACCTGCATATGAACCTACTAGATTGTAGTTTTACTATATTTCTAGGTATTTGATCTTCTAAGAGACATAGAAGTTCTCTGTTTAGGATAGAGAAAAATAACTAGGAGGAGGAGAAGGGAAAATTTGGTGTGATGGGAACTAGGAATTACATTAAAAGTCTTTTAACCATATTTTATGAGACAAAGTTATAAATAGTTTTTGAAAGATTTTTGTTACTAATTCCTCTGATGTAACTTTTTTTTTCCTCCCCAGAGAACAAATAAAAAGAGTTAAAGACTCTGAAGATGTACCTATGGTTCTAGTAGGAAATAAATGTGATTTGCCTTCTAGAACAGTAGACACAAAACAGGCTCAGGACTTAGCAAGAAGTTATGGAATTCCTTTTATTGAAACATCTGCAAAGACAAGACAGGTAAGTAAAATTGTAATAAATACAAATCTATTCTCTCAAACTATATCAAGTGATTTTAATCATTAATCACTATTTACTAATATATATTCTAATAATGTCATTTTGGGAGCAGGAGGGCATGAATATTAATAAATGTACATACCTGATAGCATAACTTTTATATCAGTTGATGTAATTTATCAATTTTCTTCCATTATAGTAAAATAGGCAATATAACAATATTTACTTGGTAAATGTTCTCTTAAGGATATGAGAGGGCAGCACTTCTTATTCCAGTGTCCATGGTATTATCTTTGGCTTTGGCTTTTTTCTACGTTGAACAGTTCAGCACATGTTATAGTCAGGATTCGAGAAACGTGGGAATTTTATTTTTTACTGTTTTATTTATAAAGTCGAACAGGGAAACAAATTTTGAGTTTCCTATTTTTGAAGTGCTTTTAAGAGTATTATGTCATATGTTTCTAGATTAAATTTTGTTGTATTTGAAGAATTTTACTTAGGTAGAATTTTTTTTAAAAGGATACATTTTTCAGGAAAGCTTTTATTAAAGCAAGAGAATATTTAGAAAGTAAATGGAAATTCTCAGTTATTCATTTACTGTGTTCTGAGAAAAAAGTAACACCAGATTGATCCTGAATTTTGTTTCAGAAACTATTTTAAAAGTAACTTTTTCTCTAGGTAAAATAAAATAATTGATATTATTTAGCCTTATTTGTATGAAATAAGAGTTTAACATATAGAAAAAATGAATTCCTAGAAAGGAAAATATAAGGTTATGATGGAATATTAATATGTTCCGTACAAGATGAACATTTGTTTGGGGCCTTGTCTGGTTATTTGTACCTATGAGCCCAGAAAACCAATTTCATGGAATTTAACTTTATAAATGCTAGAAGTTAAGAAGAGTGATGAACAACTTATTATATGGTTAAACTTACAAAAACACCTTCTAGACCTTTCACTGAATTTTGTAAAGGGGTAAAAATTTAAAAGTAAACCATCATTCAGCTAGTATATATGTCTATTTCCCTAGTGGAAGATCATACATACCACTTTCTGGTTGTACAAATTTGGTGCACAGTGAAAAAAAACAATGAATTCTGTTTTAAGTCTTTGTTTTGGGATTAAAAGCTGAATTAGAATAGTTTTTGACCATAATACAGATGATCTCATTCTAAAACCTGATTTATAAGTTAAAGAAATACTTGGTGTATACATTACTTCACTTTACTTTGGAGGAATTAAGATTCCATTCATATCATTCCCAGGTCCCAAAAACTGGGAAGAGGTTTGGTTTTTGTCCTCTTTGTTGGTCTTCTCTGACCGTACTCCTTGATTTCCCTTGGGAGGTACTCAGAAAACATGATTATAATATTATAACTTTTTTTCCCATTTTTGTATGAAACATTTTCAGATATAAAATTGAAGGAATTTTATTGAAATCATTTGCAAACCTACTACCTAGATTATACTATTAACAGTTTATTAACTTGTATTAGTCGTAACTTTTAAAGTATACATTTTAGACTAGTGGACACATTAGTTTACACTGTACAAAGAAGAGAAAAACTCTAAGACTTTGCCTGATGTTGTAAAGGGTTGCAAATAAAGCAGTGCTTCTCATACTTTAATATGCACAAGAATCAACTGGGCTTCTTACTCAAATCCAGATTCTAATTCTGAATTAGAATTAGGGTCTAGGTTGGAACCTGTGATTCTGCATTTTTACAAGCTCTCGGGTGATGCTGACTTTGGTACATGGACCACATTTGGAGTAGAAAGGTAATAAAGGACAGTAAGAGGAAGTCTTGTTATTTCTGCAGTGTTGCCCTCCACTCTCATTTGATAAGAGCCTAAAATAATGGCTCTGTCTTCTTTCCTTGTTGTATGGTTACTATCTCAGAAGTACTGTTGATTCTTAAGTGTTTGACATTAATGCTTTAATATACCACAGCATTCATAACTAATCTAGAAAACTACCTAGTTTCCTTTTAAATAGATTTTTAGGTTTTATACTGGTTTGGGGGGGGGCGGTTGGGGGGTGTTGATAGGGAAGGGGATGTAGTGTGTGTGATACCAAATGGATTAACCTAAATTTGCTTTGTAGACATTTTTATGGATCATCCAGAAAAAATATACAGTGATATAATATAAAGGAATACTTGTACTTTATTTCTTAACCTTCTAGCACTCAGCTTTTCTTATATTTATGTCCTGTTTTATTGATATCGTTATGTAATTTATGTTGCTAAACTATAACTTAGATATTTAGTTTCCTAGATACTTGATTTCTCTTTATTACATGGACTTGTTGATTTGCCTTTCAAAAGTTTATTCATCTTTCTCTGTTGAAATTAATTTGACATTTGCATGCTTTTAGAAGACTTTAAAGAATTATTCCAAGTAACTGAGAAAATGAAATATGTAAATTTTCATAAATTTTAATTTACCTCCAGTTTTTGTGAAAATGTGAAGCCCTATTTTCTGCAGAGTGTTTTGTTACTCATCTGCTATTACTTATTTATTATTTGAACAAAATGAATATGCATATACTTGTTGTATTTTATCAGCAGCTACTCGCTTCATGCCCTAAGTTTTGGTCTTGAGCACGAACCTAAAACACAAACAACAAAAATTATATTCAGACATTCATTTAGAACTTTCATAGATATAAGTCAGGGGCTGGCAAACTTTTTCTGCAAAGGGCCAGATGATAAATATTTTAGGCTTTGTGGGCCACAGGTGGTATCAGTTGCATTTTTTTTTCTTACAACCCTTTAAAAAAGCGAAAATCACTCAGCTTGTGGGCAGTACAAAAATATAGGCTGTGGCTGCATTGGGTTTGTGGGTTGTAGTGTGCTGACCAACTTGTAGTGTGCTGACCATTGATTCTCTGGGGAAACTATTCTTTGGCTAGACATAAGAAGTTAGGTCAGACTTTCAACTTAAATTTTACAAGCTAACATTAGGAATTTTAAAGTAAAATTTATTCTGTGAAAGAGAAAGGAATTTTACTCGTCTTTTTACAGGTAAGGGTTGTAGGCTATATATTTTACCAACTTAATTACTTTATTTTAAAAAGCCCATTTTATGGCTAGAATACAGTGAATTTTATATATATATATATATATTTTTTTTTTTTTTTTTTTTTGGCGGTATGCGGGCCTCTCACTGTTGTGGCCTCTCCCATTGCGGACGTGCAGGCTCAGCAGCCATGGCTCACGGGCCCAGCCGCTCCACGGCATGTGGGATCTTCCTGGACCGGGACACGAACCCGCATCCCCTGCATCGGCAGGCAGACCCTTAACCACTACTCCACCAGGGAAGCCCTGAATTATATTTTTAACTATCATTTTAGTCCACATCTGAAAGGCCAAAGTAGTTTTTATTTTCTGCAAGTATGCTGTATGTGGTCCCTGTGTTCCTAATGTATAAAGGCTGCTACCTAGGTCACATCTATCTGGGCAGTTAGTAATTGACATATTTTTCTGGCCTCTTTGGGCAGTGTATGGCTGTGTTTGCAAAGGCTGTTGAAACCAAAACGTTGACACCGTGGTAATCAGCTGTGTGTTTTCCAGTCTGCTAAAATCAAAAGTGGGGATCATTCAGTAAAGTAGATGACAAAAGCAGAATTCTCTGAGTATCTGCTACTCCTGATTCAGCTTTTTTGCTTTCTGGAGGTCTCAATTTGAGCATAACGTGAAAATTTGTTTTACGAACTTAAAAATGTTGAGTAATTAATTTTCCGGGTTTTGTTGTTAATTTCTAGATACTTAAATTTAGTTGTTAGAAGACCTCCATTAAAGAAAGCTTATCATCGAATTATTTTAACAAAGCAAACCAAACAAAAAAACTTTGTGCCATATTTCTCTGTTTAATAATAGTTGGGTTTCTGTACATAAGATCAGTAATTTGAACTTTGCTTTTTATGAGTTAAAACTAGACAAAGCAAGTACTGAGCACCTGCTGTGCACCAATGCATAGTATAGCCTCCCAAGTAGTAGTATTGATGCATTTCAGTAGTTCCTGAGGTGGGCTGTTGTTTGGCAAGGTTTCTTTCCAATTCAGTGATGCAAAGTTGCTTTTTAGAATACATCTTGTTTGTCCCATTCCTCTCCCGCAAGAAGGGCTAGTATTTAGTATTCTTGCATCTGCCTATAGTTAGGGTATTTGAGGTGTTATTTATTTCCTTGAAAGAGCTTTTGCACATAATAAACTATTCAACTAGAACAAGTACTTGTTTAAAATTAAATCGCGTAGTGAAAGCATTATAGGCACCGGGATACAGAATGATGCTGTTAACAGTTCTTTCTCCTGTATTGAAGTGCTCTATTTCCATAGTCTCACGGTACATTTTCAGATAATGGCTGAGCTCCTGATTTAAAAAAAGTTACAAATGTATCTTTACAAACTTACTTTAAAATTTACATATATAAACACATGCACTGTTGTTTTTACATGCACTTTTGTTTCAGTTGTTCTTAAAAGTTTAATAAGTGACATCTGAAAATGAGTGTATGTGGCAACAAGCTGTATGCCCAAGAATAAATCATTGCGTGCCAGTTAAGACCTTAGCAGCTAGCCATAGTAGGTATTAAACATCTGTTTCGGCTGTACTTAATCTTTTAAAATTACCTACAAATTTTGGAATATGAAACCAGTGTTCTGTGCCAGTGGTTTAAGGTATATACAAGGATCGATAATGTTCTCTTCATGTCCATATGACTTTAAAGCATATTATCAAGAAATAAGTAATTAAGTCTGAGAAAATATGGTAAATAACTGATTCTTTAAAATCTAATTTAAATTTCCTATTAGTAAAAATGAGAAATGAAAAAAGTCACTCTGGAATAACTATCTTTCAGTGTTGTTAATTATCTTAGCCTCCGAGGTCCTGATACTGAATTCTTGGTGGTGGGTAGTAATCTCTTCTTTTTAATTACTGGCTTCCAATTCTCTCTCTGCATTGCTGGAAACAAAAATCATATATTCTGATATTGGTGATGGGGATGTGCACACTTAAAAAGTAGACACGTTCAAACTGATTTTAGAAATAAGTTACAATCAAAATTTGCTTCTGCTAAATTAGTAGAGGACAAAACCCTGTTTTTTCCTCCATCATAGTATATTTCAGTACTTCTACATTGACCTTATAACCTTTTTTAAACAGGAATAAAAGTTTTTATTCTTAAAAAATATGAGCTTTACCTGGTTTGTTTTATTTATATATACATATGTTTTAAATTTCTTGCATTGATTTTCAAATTGAAAGAGAATCATTTGTGAAAATATCTTAAATGCCAGCTCATGCTTTATATTTTACATGCTTTACTAGAGTTATTTTAGTGCCTTAAATTATTTATCTAATTTAATAATGAGAATTTCTAATATGTAATTTTTAAGGACTTATGAGTAAAAGCAAACCATCTCAAGAATTACTGATAAATATAAAATATTAAAAATTTTATATATGGGTACAAAGTGGCTATCTCATTTAAAGTACCAACATTTAATGATTTTAAAAAATAGTTGGAATTTTTATTTTGTAGTTGGTTTAGCTAGCTAGTCGATTAAATTGATTTCATTAAAAATATAAGATATTCAGATTTTCTTGGGCTATAATGACTTTTGTATTAGTTGAGTAGAAATACCTCACAAGTTGGTATAAGTAACTTGAGACGTACATTTTAATATATAATCAACATATTATTTAAATACCTACTGCTTAACTGAAACAATTTTTTATGAATTTTAAATTAAAGTTTTACTTTAAAGGTAAATTACTGAGTTCAGCTGAAGCAGTTCTTAACATATTCTTGAGATTTATAAAAATTAATATACCCTCAAGAATTGAAGTGCCTTTTTTTTCTTAACTATTATAAGCAATGGATGTGTACATGCTAAAATTAAGCCTTAGCTGTTGGTTTACTTAATACTTAAATGGCTGATTCTCTGTGCCTGATTAAATTTAAAACTACGTATCATACTTTTGATACCTATTAACTTTGTAGGAACTGAGTCCATTTTGTCACATTTGGTTCGTAGAAAGACTGATGTTAACAGTCTTTTTTTTAAACAAAGTTTAAATGTCCCTTTTGTACCATTTTTCTCCTCGCTCCCCACTCAGAGCTGGAGTACAGAAATCACTTGTTTTCCCTAAGTCAAAGAAATAATTTCAATCTAACTTCAATTTAGGCTTTGATTAATTCCATGACTAGCAAACTAAAATGACTGCATTATTAATACTAATAATACATGTACTTAGGTTTTTCATAATCTCTCCTAACTCCTAATTTAAATTAAAAAAAAAAATTCTAATCCCATTACAAAACAAAACTGACTTCAAAGAACAAACCAGGATTTAAGCCCGTATTTTAAAATTGAATCCATTTTATTCAAACAATCTGATGTCTGTTTAAAACAAAACATTCTCAAGTAAAGCTCATAATTCCAAATTTCTTGCACATGGCTGTCCCAATAAATTACTATTACCAATGAAACAGACTTTAAAGAAGTTGTGTTTTACAATGCAGAGAGTGGAGGATGCTTTTTATACATTGGTGAGAGAGATCCGACAATACAGATTGAAAAAAATCAGCAAAGAAGAAAAGACTCCTGGCTGTGTGAAAATTAAAAAATGCATTGTAATGTAATCTGGTAAGTTCAGCATATTAATTTCTGCAGAAAGCAGATGTCTTTCACAGGTAACAAAGTAGCAACCGCTTTAGAACTACCTAGGTGTGGGATTTTAATTTGAAGTATTAAAAAATAAGAAACTTGTAGTTTGTTTCCACAATTAATACATTTATTTATTTATATTTCTCATTTTATTTTTTAAATTACATTTATTTTTCATCTAATGGGTGTTCATTATAATTGAGATGGTTTTGATGCCTATAGACTACTCTGCATTTGTCATAGAGTCTAGAGAGAAAAAATATGAGGAACTATATAAAGGAGGAGTAAATTGAATGGCCCAGAAGGTGGGAAAGGGTCACTCTTACAGTGCGTGTTTTCTTTTGGACATTCCACAAGCAAATACTTTGTTCTGTCTGTGCTCTCTTAACTTAGTGGCATCAACATCACTTTTTTACCCAGCTGAGAAACCTGGAGTGTTGGGATGACTCCTAAATCCCTCTTTTTCACACCCATTTGGAGGCAACCACAAATTCCTATTATGGTACATTCTAACTTTTATCACATCATTAGTTCAGGCCCCTATCAGTTCTTGATGGGACTATTGTAACCTCTTACTTGGTTTACTTGTTGCTGCCTTCATTCACAGCGCAAAGAGAGAGAGATTTAAAAGAAATGTCATTTTCTTATCTTTAAATCTAGTTACTGACTTCCTGTTACCTACAGAATAAAATCTCAAGTTTCGTAGCATATATAAGGCTCTTAACACCTTCCTTCCCCCCTAGCCTTTGGCTTTATCTCTTTAAAACTTCTTTTGTCCGTATGTAAATCAACACCATGTTATTTCTTACCTTCCCTTGTGTCTTGGCTGTTGCTCTTGTTGGGAATGCCAGTGTTCTTATCCCCTAGTCTTACTAGTTAACACACTTTCATGACTGTCTCATCTCTTGTTCTCTAAGAATCTTTCTTTAAAAACTATTAGACTGGGCATAATGCTCTTCTTGTGTATTCCCAGTTTACTGCTCTTAACTGTTACACACTTAACCATGTTAAATTGAAATAACCGCTTCTGTGTTTGTCCTGTATGGTGAGAATCTTAGAGAGCAAGAATCGTATATTTTTAATCTTTGCATGTCCATGACCTAACGAGGTTCCTGGCACACAGTAGCTGCCCAGTTGGATTTACTGAGTGGAATTTCTCAACTTCCTTTCTAAACCAACCAATATTAAATTTGGTCTTGTTTAGAAAATATTTCACTCAATAGGTACCAGAAAGTTCATGCCAGAGCTTAAGATTTTGATGCATATTATTTGTAACATAATGTTCTGTGAGAACATGAAATAAAATTGTAGGATATCATTTTTGGGGCTGATTAAACTAAAGGGTTGATATTCTTTACTATATGAGTTGAAGGTATGAAATAATGTATCTCCCCAAAATATAAAATATACTTCTGAATAGTAGACTAAGTTCCAAAAGATATTATGTGGTATACTAATGAACTGAACTCAGAAGAAGAAACAAAGCAAAATTAATGATTGGCATTAATTTTTATTGAGATTTATAAACTTTTTTTTTGCGGTACACGGGCCTCTTACTGTTGTGGCCTCTCCCGTTGCGGAGCACAGGCTCAGTCAGTGGCCATGGCTCATGGGCCCAGCCGCTCCGCGGCATGTGGGATCCTCCCGGACCGGGGCACGAACCCGTGTCCACTGCATCGGCAGGCGGACTCTCAACCACTGCGCCACCAGGGAAGCCCGACATTTATAAACTCTTAATATTTTTTGAGTATCATCGTATAAAGCAGTATTTAATTTAGAAGCTGTGATAAAACTTAACATTGCAATGCAATTTTAAAAGTAAAACTTCTAAAATAACAGTAGCCATGACCAGAGTTAAGTGATAGTTTTCTTTTCTCCCATTGTCTTACTATTAGATGATTTTTACAGTAGAACTGTTTAGAATAAAATAAGTTTTATGCTTTAATTTTTATTTAAAACAAAGGTGAAAGCATATACTTTTTAAAATTTTCATATTGTGCAAACTATATTTCAGTGGCTGTGTAGTCTGAATGTGAAATTGTTGGGCATGATGAATTAAATCCTTATTTTTTCAGTGATCATGAATAGCATTTATATAAGAAAAAAGTGTACTTGGTAATATTTAAAATTTTAAATATTTTTACAAAATTTATTTGACAATGATAAATATATGCAAATTAGTTTTTCTTAGTCCTAAAATGATGGGTTTAAACAAAATAATTACTGGTACCCTATTTTGTCTTTTAAATGTGTATATAAGAATGTAAAAAGGGTATTCACTGCCCTGTTTTGATCAGTTTTAACATTTTACTAATCATTGAAATTATTAATAAGATTATATATAAAGGAGAGTTCAGTGCAGTATGAACTAAAAGTATTTGTCAGAATCTTAGAAGGTAATCTTATCAGATTCTGCCTTCATTGTCTCCTAAATACTTATATATTGTTTTCACCTTAGGATGTGTCTTCTCTATATCCATCTCATGGTTTTTCATGTTATCTGCTTCAGCATTTTTGTATCATTGACATTTTTCTTCATTATAAAAACAGTGGAAATGGAGTAGACTACATAAGGATGTGTGATCAAAGGGAATTTGTGAAGGGTAGGGAAGTTGGAGTAGATCCTCTCTTAAGATTCCATCCCATTCTAAGAGTTTATGGTTAGAAATTAGTCAAGGTTGGTATTATTTAAAATAATAAAATAATTATTCTTTATTATATCATTGGAAGTGTTTTGCTCTTTATGTGTTTAGAAGGTTAGCATGAAGGCTTATATATATTAAGCCTTGATTTGTATTGCTGATAAACTGTCTTATCACTTTTTCTCTATCCTCTGTGTGAAACAGAAGTGTATGTTACATCAGTAATGATATCAGAAAGTGGGGAACATCAGTGAATGCAGTTTGGGGGCTTTACTGGGGACTTTTCTTCACTAGTATTCAAATCAATAATGCTGGTTTTTATCCCACTACTGTTGTTTAAATGTGAGCAAGCCTCTCATTCCCACTCTGTGTTTAATTCTTTAAAAATATTGGTAATACTTTTCTAAACTTTAGATCTGTTGTGAAAGTTAGTTAAATGTAACTAGATTGAAAATGCCCGAATTAATTTAGTTATTATTTTGAAATAGTAATTGTAGAAGATCTTAGTAATGCATAAAGGAGAAATCATATCGCTGTTAAATTTTCAATTATTTTTAAAATAATATAACTTAATGAATGTGTTTATATTAATATTCAGCAGAGGTGGTTAAATTGAGTAAAAAGCCAGTTTTCATTGTTAAAGTGGCTTGATTTATACTTTATTTGTTGTGTATTTGTTCCTAAGACTCCCTCTAGTGTCTAGGTTTGAAAACATCAGGCTTTTGTTGACAGTTACTAATCAGTTAAACAGATACTAAAATACATAGAGGATCATATTTTTTCTTTAATTCTTTATTTTGCTTTTATATTTAATTTGCTTTTTAATAGGGGTAGGACAAGAATTGACTTATGTATAGATCTTGTATAATTCAGGATTGCAGTGTTAAAATCTACTGTCCTGCCACCAGTTTCAAAGTGCCATTTTTCATGTTCTGTATGAATGATTAGGTTGAAAATTATTCTGACTTGAAATCACTTTCAACCGTTACTGATTTGGATACCTTGCTTTTGATCACAGCTAGATGTAGGCCAAAATGATCAAATGGAAATTTCTCTGAAGATACACAGCATTTGACTTTATATGTCAAATATTAATAGGACTTTATACTAAGTATTTTGAATACTTAATATACTAAACATAAACTAAAAAAATAATGAATTAAAAAAAATCTCCAAATCATCAGACTCTACCACCATTTCAATGATTTAGCTCATTTCTCCACAAATAGAGGCATTACATTTTTCAAAGTATTGTGTCTTGTGTTGTGGTCACATTCTTCACTTGTTTTTAAATTTTTTTTTATTTCGGCCGCTCCGCACGGCATGTGGAATCTTAGTTCCCCTACCAGGGATTGAACCCGCGTCCCCTGCAGTGGAAGCGTAGTCTTAACCACTGGACCGCCAGGGAAGTCCCCTGTTGTGGTCACTTTAAATTTCCTTCTCATATCATAAATATATGAACTGAAACTAATGCCTTTAGAAAACTGAAAGTATAATCTAATACTGTATACTTCATGGTAGTTCTTTAAATCTAATGGATTTAAATAAGTATTGAACCAGAGGTCAAATGCAGCGAATATTTATGAAATTAGTATTTACTTGCATGGCTTATATCAAATATCTAGAAACTCAGGGATAATCAAGTATAAATACTTACATATATACACAAATACATTTGGATTTCAGTGACTGAGGTGTGCCAATATGGAAAAATTAGTAGCAAATTAAGTTCTGGGGGAAAGTAATGTGTTAACTAAGCATACGTAAGATTCTGTGCCGTTGATTTTCATTGCCTTTTGTGAAAATCAGTGTTCCTATAATGTTAACAAAATATCGTTGAAGACATTTAAGAATCCTGGAAGTCTGATATATATTCAGTTGTCTAAAGAGAAATGTTACGTATCCTTATTCCTTCTCAATATTAATGTTTCCATTAGTAATATATCTTTTCTGTTATCTGTATACCTCAAACCATCATATATATTCACGTTTTAATACTTATGTGTTTCAGGGCGTTGACGATGCCTTCTATACATTAGTTCGAGAAATTCGAAAACATAAAGAAAAGATGAGCAAAGAAGGTAAAAAGAAGAAAAAGAAGTCAAAGACAAAGTGTATAATTATGTAAATACAATTTGTACTTTTTTCTTAAGGCGTACTTAAGTAAAAGTGGTAATTTTTGTACATTACACTAAATTATTAGCATTTGTTTTAGCATTACCTAATTGTCTTTCTGCTCCATCCATACTGTTAGCTTTTATCTTGAATGCTTATTTTAAAATGACAGTGGAAACTTTTTTCCTCTAAGTGCCAGTATTCCCTGAGTTTTGGTTTTTGAACTAGCAATGCCTGTGAAAAAGAAACTGAACACCTGAGATTTCTGTCCTGGGGTTTTTGGTGCATGCAGTTGATTACTTCCTATTTTTCTTACCAATTGTGAACTTGAGTGTGAAACAAATTAATGAGCCTTTCAAATCATCCCTATTCTGTGTTTTATCAATGATATACATGGATTAATTACTAATTATAACTTCAGTTGAGATTTCACGATTGGTTTTACTGAAGCATTGAGGGAACACAAATTTATGAGCTTCCTGTAGATTCATCTTGTAGGTTTCATGTCCTGTAGTTTGAGTTACCCTTAATGAATGTAAAGGTACACTGTTCACAAAGGTTTTCTCCTTCTTTCCACTGCTATTTGTCAACAGTCACGTTCCCCCAAATATTATATTTTTTCTATAAAAAGGGAAAAAATTGAAAAAAATACAAGGCAATGGAATATTAAAAGGCCATTTACTTTCTACATTAGGTGAATTCCTATAATACTCTGAATAGCTTTTCCTGTTAAGGCAAACCCAGAATGTAATGAGGATTATAACAACCATTTTGGGGGCTATATTTACATGCTACTAAACTTTTGTAATAATTGAAAAAAATTTAACATGTATTGAATTACAAAAATTCTCATAGGAATTAAATATAGTCTCCCCGTGTCAGATTGCTCTTTCTTAGCATAAATCTTTTCTCGAACTTCAGTCTTTGAAAGTAGTTTTAATTCTACTGGTAATGATGTTAAAAATTATTTGGTCCAGTTAGCTTAGTAGGTGTTACAGAGACCAAGGTGGAAAGGCCAGGCCTTGTGTGAGCTTTGAGCTTCACTGAGAGTTTCACAGTATGGACTGCATCCCTATGGTCTTCCAATGTTGTCATGCCTTGGCTGGTCAAAAATGGGGACTGGGAGAGAGTTTGGATAGCTCAGCAGGGTACATTCTCACTATGTGGTAGTCCTACTCAGGAACGTCACTTTTGTTAAAACGAAACGAAACTTCAAAAATCATTATTTTTAAATGAGGTTTTAGGGTGGGGTGGCAAGATTTTAATTTTTTTAAAACAAAATGAAAAAGTTTCAAAATCTTGAGTATTGGCTAGTTCTCTTAACACTGGCTAAAGTAACACTTTACAAGTCTGGTCCATAATTAATATCTAATGCTTATAAAATAGATAAATTAATGTTAAAATGTTCTTTCAATGCATTTAAAATCTTAACTTATTTTAAAATATTTGAACTGAGATGGTGTGTTGAGGTGAAAATATCACTGGACAAGGAGGAAGGTGACTTAGTTTCTAGTTATGTGTCTTTTCATAACTCCAATTTTAGGCAAATCACTTACTATCCATTTCTTCATGTTAAAAGAAGTCATCTCAAAGGCTGTATCTAGCATGAAAACTATGTGATTTACATTCAGTTTACATAAGGATATACCTATTTGTCAGTCTCAGCACAATCTGTAACTTTTTACCTGTGTTATCATCTTCAGTGCCAGTCTTAGGCAAAATTGTGCAAGAGGTGAAGTTTATTTCTGAATATCCATTCTCCGCTTTCAGGACTTCTCCCATATTAGTGTCATCTTGCCTGCCTACCCTTCTACATGCCCCATGACTTGATGTTTTTTCTTTTAATACTTCTCATTCCCCTAACCTCAAAGATTTATTGCTGCTTTGGATATCTCCATGAAGGCTTCCCACCAAGTCACATCAAAATGCCCTACATCTTACTTCCTCAGGCTCAGCATAATCCGACAGACACTATAATGGAATTTGACCTAAGAGTTAATTTTCAGGTGGTGGCTGTAGCAATTTAATCTTGATCCTTTGAACATCATCTCTTTGCTGCCTGGTCCATCAGGGACAAAGTAGGAATTTTCATACCTGCTATGAGGAGTCAGATCCCTATCCAGTGGAATGAGAATTTAACAAAGGTAGTGCTGAAAGAATTCCTTATGTAATCTACAACGACGACTAGCCCTGCTAATGATACATTCCATTGTTTTAAAAGCTAAAATTTTGCAATGAAAGATACTTTAAAATTTATTCATAAATCTTACTCTTTAGCAGAATTCATTTATTCAACAAATATTTGAGTGCCTTCTAGATGCCAGGCACTACACAAGGCACTGGGGATATTAGAGTATCCTCAGACAAGGGACATAATCCCTGTCCTTAGGTAGTGCTTATATTCTAGAGCAGTCTGTATTTTAGTGAGGCATCTGGCACATGACCCAGATATAATGCATATTGTAGTTTTGCAAAGAAGTGATTTGGTCTCTAAGCTTAGTTTCTTCCAGTTCTGAAATAATTGTTTTGCTCTGATTCCAATGTAACTGTTTAATCAAGCTACTTTTTAAAATTAAATTAGTTTACTTCATTGTTTTAAAGGAGTAAAATTTGAATATTGTTTTTTATTTGACAGAATGATGTGATTCTATTGGGACAATTATAGTACCAATTAAGTTGTATGTCAGATAATGTTAAAATTCCCTTGTGTGTAGTATGGTCTCTGTATAAGTAATTAAAATAGACTTTAAAAATTAAACATTGAATTCTAAAATAGTTGTTTATCTGGGTAAAAATAAACAGATGCCGGACCTAACTCACAGAAAAGGAAACTTCTATGTAAAAATCAATATGATTTCTGAGATGCTATACTAGACTACAGGTTTATGGAACATTATCTAGTTAGGGTGTTTACACTTGCATAGTACCTCCTCTTGTTTCCACACAAGAGAAAGAAATGGCCATACTTCAGGAATTGTAGTGTATAACTGAGGGGATTTTTAGGACTCTTGAATTTTTGATGTAGCTGGGCAATATTTTTATGGCAGTGGTAATTATCCTTTATTATGTGAATTTTGAATGGTTTAATAAAATGTTTGTTTTTGTAGAGATTTTAAAAGGGGAGAGATAATCCTAGAAATAACAAATGTTATCTAATTATTATAGCCTTAAAGATAAAAATCCTTGAAGTTGAAAAAACTGCTAAATTACATAGGTTTAGACATTAACATGTTTATGGAAGAATGTAGCAGAAGTATGTAGTAAAATTTGAGTGAATATCTCCAATTAGGAATTCTAGGCTCTATTTTAACTGAGTCACACTGCATAGGAATTAGAACCTGACTTTTATAGGGTATCAAAATCTTAGCCACCATTGCACAATTTTGTCCTAAAATATGTAGAAACTTTGTGAGGCATGTTAAGTTGCAGTTTGCACAAGTTCATCTCATTTGTATTCCAGTGATTTCTTTTTCTTCTATCCATTTTTTCTGAACAATATATACACATTTAGGTTTTTTTATAGGCAGTAAGAACTATCTGCCATTTCCATTTGCCAAAAAGTAATAATTTCTTGATGATTATGTATTAATGATTTTTAACAACCCATTAGTTATTTTAAAGCTGAACTTACATTTAATAACTTTGGTGTTGATATTGGGTAGCATGAAATCTGCATTGAGAAATTGAACAGCATAAATTGAACAGCTGTAAATTCCTTCAGAAAATGAAATTTCTTTCTTTCTAAAGAAAGATATATTCACGTCAGTTCTTTAAAAAGAGTTGTAACTAGTAACACTTGTTTTAGTTTAATAGTTTTAAGTGCCTGTTTGGGATGATAATAGGCAATTTTTAGATGAATTTAGGAAAAACAAAGTTATTACCTACAGAAGTGTCAATTACAGAAGGTCCCCTTCCCTATAGAGAGCTAAATGGGTTATGTAATGTTTTATCCAAAAATTTCCAATTCCACTGTCTTGTGTTTTCATGTTGAAAATACTTTTGCATTTTTCCTTTGAGTGCCAATTTCTTACTAGTACTATTTCTTAATGTAACATGTTTACCTGGAATGTATTTTAACTATTTTTGTATAGTGTAAACTGAAACATGCACATTTTGTACATTGTGCTTTTTTTTTTTTTGTGGGACATATGCAGTGTGATCCAGTTGTTTTCCATCGTTTGGTTGCGCTGACCTAGGAATGTTGGTCATATCAAACATTAAATTTAAAAATGACCACTCTTTTAATTAAAATTAACTTTTAAATGTTTATAGGAGTATGTGCTGTGAAGTGATCTGAAATTTGTAATATTTTTGTCATGAACTGTACTGCTCCTAATTATTGTAATGTAATAAAAATAGTTACGGTGACTATCATAGTATGTACTCTTTTTTTTTAATTTTTAATTATTTATTTATTTTTTGGCCGTGCCACACAGCTTGTGGATCTTAGTTCCCCGACCAGGGATCAAACCTGGGCCCACAGCAGTGAAAGTGCCAAGTCCTAACCACTGGGCCGCCAGGGAATTCCCAGTAGTGTGTACTTCTTGATGGAAATTTGAAACATTGGCCCCATAATTGATATGGGGTAGTTTATAAGCCACAGACACTATAGTATATTAGTAAACCTTTTTGTGCAGCTTGTAAGTTGGATATGTTCTGTATGAAAGGTGCTGTGAACACTATGTAAAGGTTTAAGTGTTTGCTTGAAACCACGTTAGGTTTAGGTCCTGTGCCACGTTAACTCGTTTAGAAGTGGATGCAAAACAAATCTGCCTTTATGACAAAAGAATAGAATAACATTATTTATTACTTTTTATTGAAGAAGGTAACTGATACACAACGGGTGATTTGTTTTAAGGCCCAAAGGCAGCCAGTGGCAAAAATTAATAATGGAAATAATTAGATAGGTATATATATGTGATGCCAGTTGCTGGCAGGCTGTTTCGAGTTCAGAAGTAATCTTACTCTATACTTATTATTTCTACTGACTGCACTTAAATCATTCTTTGGCAGTGAACCTTGACTCTGTGCTGTTAATGTACCAAATGGGGTCAAAAATAAGGAACTCCTTCAAAAGTTAAGGGCAATAAACTTGCAAGAAATTATTTTGCTTACTTAAATGTGCATTAAACGGCATTCTTTTTCCAGTAAAATGCAGAGATGGGCTAAGAATTGGCAAAAATGTATTAAAAATTAAGTACATTATATTTTCATTCAAAATTGGGTGCTCATCAATTTTCAATTGGTAGTTGGCAGCATCATATAGTTAAATTGCTATTTTAGTATAAAAATTGAGCATAAAGGTTGCTGGTAAAGCTCTCAGTTTGAACAGAAGTGGAAACCTATTTTAGTTCAGTAAAGTATTTTTAACAAAATGTATTATCTTGACATTTTAGAATTATTTTTGTAGTAGCTGGTATACATAAACAGCTGGCACTGATTTTCAAATTATAGTAATAGTGATCAGTTAGTTTTGTTGGTATCTGAGTAATAGCGTTGTTTCATAGCTCTATATTTCTTAAGGAAGTATAATGCTTCTAGTTCTTTCATTACAAATTGGCCCTGTTCAATAAGTTCTTTGATCTTCTCTGGGTCCTTCACATCTTTGTTTTTAAGGAAAACACTCTTCAGACGCCTTTTAAAATAGTCTGCTCCTTTTGGATAGTCTCGTCCAAGATACAGCAGCTTAAAAAAGAAAGATTGTATATTTCTAAACAATGTATGTCATATAACATTTATAAAATTGGCAACATAAATTACTTACATTTTTATAAAGATTCAGTACTTCTCCTCTTAAAGAACTGGCCATTTGCACGTATCATGGAAAGTATTCACTTTTACATTTAATGTACCTAAAGAAAAAGAAAAATTTTTACAAATAACTGCACTGTAGTCTTAAAAAAGAATCAGAGAAAAAGGATTTTACACATTGGTAAAATGGTACCCTTTCTTTTCATTCAATAAATATTTATTAAGCACTTTTATGTTCCAGGCACTGAGATGTAGCTATGAATGCGTCAGATAAGATAGCTGCTCTCACAGAACTAACATCTCCAGAGGGGTATACTACAAATAATATCATGAATTGTGATAAGTTCTATGAAGGAAACAGGACAACTAGAGAAAATGGATTGGCAAAGCTGGATATGTAGGTGTACCTCCTTGTATACCAGAGTGGAATGAATTAGACGGAACTAGATTTGAATCCCAGCTGCATAGTGTTGTACAGGTTACTTAACCTTTCTGAGCCTCAGTTTTCTTGTCAGAAGGAGAATTGCCTTTACCCTGCTTTCAAGGCAAGGCTAAAACAGGACACTGGGAAGAGGCCTGATCAAATCAAGAGTGCCCTCCTAAGAAAGGCTAAAGAGGCAAAACTGGGTGTGAGGGTCAAGCAGGTTCACAACTAACAGGAGATGGGCAGTAAGATCGGTGGTGAAGAGGCCAAGTGAACAACCCATAAGGGGCTACACGAGGAGCCGGCGACATCCAGTGGGACAGATAAGCTTCTTTATGTGTACTTGGTTCGTGCTGCTAGGGAGAGGCAGCTCTGTAAAGGCACCGTGACAGCCTCACCAGAAAATAATTCCCAATACTTGGGACGGCTGTGGTGGCTCAATCTTAAAATCCTAACGTCATAAGCGTTCAGCTCATGATAGGCCCCAAATAAATGTTAACGTCATTTAAAGCCGCCTTTAAAGTTCCGTGATGCCCATTTTCCTATTGACCTAAAAAGACTTTTATACCTTTTTATGCCCCTCATTAACGTAATTTTTATTTTGAAATAATTTCATTACATCTTGGAGAAAAGCTGCAGGTTAGTACTACTAAGAACATTTTTTTTCCTGAATTATTTGAGAATAAGTTGCTAACCCGGTATCAAATCTGCCTGAACACTTTGCAGTGCCATCCGACAGAAACACAGCGCAGCCCACCCATGTAATTTTATGCTTTTTGGTAGCCCATATTAAAAAATAAAGCAGGTGAAATTACTCTTATATTGTTTTTATCCAAAATATTATTTCAATGTGTCATGCCAGAAGCGCTTATAGGTACCAATGGCTTCGTTGCTACCATACTGGACAGCACAGCTTTAGACTGTATCTCCTGCGAAGAAGGGTGTTTTCCTGCAGCACAATACAACCATCAGAATCAGGAAATTAACAAACACTGTTACATCACTACCATCGAATCCACAACCCCAAGTTTTGGCAGTTGTCCCAAAGATGCCCTTTATAGCAAAAGTATCCAGTCCATGATTACACACTGCATTTAATTTTCAAGTCTCTAGCCTTCTTCAATCTGAAAAACTTCTTTGAATTTCCTTGATTTTCATGAACCTGACATTTGTGAAGAACACGGGCCATTTATTTTGTAGAAATGTGTCTCATTTTGATGTTAAGTCATGGCTAGATTCAGCTTATGTAGTTTGGGCAAAAATATTAGACATGGTGCTTTGTTCATTTCACCGCATCCTATTAGGTGGACACAATTCCCATTTGTTCCATTATGGTTGATGTTAATTTTGATCACTTGATAAAGGTGGTGTTTGTCGGGACTCTCCTCAGTTACTTTTTTCCCTTTGAAATTAGTATTTTGTGGGAGGTACTTTGCGACATAAGTATATGTAGTCCAGAAAAACATTTCCTCTTACAAAAACATTAAAAATAACTGTTTATTGGGAGGGGGGATAGGCTCGGGGCATACCACTCAAATCGTATACAACTGTAAACGGAGCACTAATAAAACAACAGAAATTGGTGCCTGGAGAGCTAATTTGGGACAGATTGCTCTCAGCATAGCTGGAGGACACCACAGAGATGTTTAAAATGCTCGAAAATAATAGTCTGTGAATGGGAGCGGGAGGCTGGAGAGCCGGAAGGTATCAAAAGAGGCAGGAGGAAATCCTTGGGGATAATGGATATGTTTATCCTGCTTGGGGTGAGGTGTAGGCATGTGTCAAATTTATCAAATTGTATTTATGCTTAATAATTGTAGCTTAGTGTATGTCAATTGTACCTTAGTAAAACTGTTTTAAAAATAGTGCAGATATATATGCTAGCAAAATGCTAAGAGTAGGGCTGGGAGATATTCAGGTACATGTGGAAGGAGAGGGTTACCTATACCACAAGGCTGCCAATCAGTGGTCAGGATAGGTGATTCAACTGTAACCAGGTCAACAGTTGCCAAAAACAGGGTATACCTCTCTGAGGAGGGAGCCCTGGGGGTGAGCACTTTTTAAATTGTTTTACAAACATACTTGAAAGGCTCCTGCTGCCAGTACAGCAACTAAGTGAAGACCTTTTCTTGCTGAAGTTTATAAATCTGCTTCGCTGGCTCCTCTTTCTTAGGGGAAAAAAATCACATAGGAGCCAACATTATTTCCATGTTAATACTTGTATACTTCTCCTGTTTACTAACAATTTATGAGTTAGTGCACATTACAAGCATACAACGTAGCAGAGCAATTTTTCTGAGTTCATTAATATTAGCTTTCTTGTTTTCCTCCAAATTGCTATTTTTCTGCTTTTGTCTGTTATCACTTCTGAGCTTTCCTCCAGAAAAGGTAGTCCTTTTCAATCTGCTCCTACAAATGAAAGGACAAAAAAAACTTCAGAAGATCTGCATACATGGTTGCAGCTTAGGGACTTTGGGCTTTACTTAGGGTGATCTGAGTGGGCCCTTTATCGGGGAACCTCTGATGTTAGTATCTTAGATGGTTCTCCTCGGCTGGTCAGATTCCCCAGAGAAGTCTTCCAATCTTCTGAGCATTTGCTAATGTAACATTAAGAAGCAGAAGAGGAACCAGGGCCTTGCTTTCAGCATTACGTATACCCAAATCACCTAATCTGCTTCCAGTGTGGTTTTGGTGTACTTAGTATGCCTGAGGACATCCCACTCCAGAGACTAGTATTATTTTGTCCAGAAATAAACCTCCAGTCTTCTGTGGGAGTGAGGGGTGCAGACACTTAGGGGTGGTTTTCAAGTAGCTTTCACTTCATCCTCTCTGATTTACTTCATTCTTCATTTCCAATTACAGTGTCCCTGTTCCAGTGCCTTTTGAGCAATATGCAGTATAAACTGGGCTTTTCTAGTGTGCTAGGTCGCATTCATCTGTTTTGCAGCTTCTAAAGTTTTACTGTTGTCATCTCCTCTTCTATTTTTCTTTTATTTTTAAATTGGTTTACTGAAGATTTAATGGTTTTGGAAGGGAGTGAAATTAGTTGAGTGTATTTAACCGGGTACATCAACACCGAATTTCATTTTTAAAACTTTTTTTTTTTTTTTTTTGCTGAGAGCCATTTTTCATGTGTTTTAATCTTACTGAAGAATGATGACTCTTAAGAAACTTGTGCTTTTAAAATAATTGTGAATTAAATCTACATTAGATGTAATTTAAAATTGCAAATTATAAGCTGTGTAATTCCTGGCAAAGAGCATAGCTCTATTTAATTCACAATTTGTAATTTGTAAAACTGTTTAGAAATGTGGCTTAAATCATCCTCTTTAGCTGTTGCCCTCTTTACAAATTATATATAATAAAGGACCTGCCCAGCAAAAAAGTAGCTGCAGTGACTAAGGTAAGCTAGTCCCATTCTTTGATATGTTACTTTATGAGTTAAGGAAGTTTGTTATTATTGCATGCTGACCTTCAGGCATTTCAGTTTATTTTAGCCTTTGGGAGAAATAGGTTTCCTTGGGTTCAGAATTGGTGAACAATTTAAATGCAGCAGGGACCTGGGGCTGTTCCTTAACCCTGCATGAAGTCATGGAGGTTACTGTTCTTTGTAGAGAGCCAAACGAGTTAGGGACTGAGAGAAGTCCCCCATCATCCTGAGAATCTGGATGGGGATGGACATACAATCCACACTGATAGCTCTTTCCCAATGACTTGTGGGCCAAGGAGGTAAGACGTAACTAACTCCAGTTCTGGGTTAAGTCATTTAACTAGGGGTTATGGTGTCTAGAGCTGTATTAGTCACTGTTCTCCATGAAGTTCTGACTTGACTCAAACAGATGAAGCACATTTCCCCAAAGTAGTTAAGCCTAAAAAGCTTCACACAAAAATTTATCCCAATACGCTTGCAGCACCAAAGGATACATAATCCAAGAGGTAGGTGGCAAGAGAGCTTGCCCCCAAAAGCTTGTATACTGCTTGGTCTAGGCCTACCTAGAAGCCAGATTATAAAAGTGAGTTGAAAGGAGATGGCTGTGTATGTTCATACGGGGGAGGTACTACACCTGTCTGAAGGTAACAAAGAGAACAGGAAATGGGCCTTCTTCCGCAGCTTGTAAGAGAAGTAGTAGAGAAGAACTAATCAAGCTCACTGGTATAATCTCACAGCACAGTGGCCCCCCTAGAACACAGTCCAGCCTGTTTTAACACATCCATAGCAAATCCTTCTCCCTAGGAGGGAAGCTGGTGGAATGAGAACTTGAGCAAGTCTCTCCTCTAGAAGCCCACCATTTTAAAGTTATTTGTGATTACCATCACACCTCCTTACCCGCATCAGAGCTGACTGAGCTTTTGTATCATAAATATTAGTAGCTTGGTTGAAGAACTAAAACAAAAGCTTAATTCCACACCACACAGCTTCAGAACTCTATACGAAGTCGACGTTAAGACGTTTTAATCTTGCTACCAGGGATGTGGAGGCAAGGTGTCATAGCTATGACACAGTCTGGATTTCTGTGGGGAGAATAACACTTTAACCCACAAAGACCAGCTCAGTCAGTAATACTGATTTACTAATAATACCTTTAGTCAATGAAAGTGCAAGGGACAGCGCATTATAAAATGAGAATTCAGAGATGAGAAATGGTGGCAATAATTTGAAAGCATTTCATGTCAGGCTAAAACAGGGTTTAGATGTAAAATCACAGAGAATTCAGAGAGGCTTTGGAAGGACCTTAATTTCTCAATCTCTTAATTTCTTCTAGTTTTCCTGTTGGTCTAAATTGCCAGTTTCATGCGGGGAGACTGACATCGAAGGGTTGTGCTACCGGTTGGTACAGTTAATCTGTGACCTTGACCCTGGGCACATAGTTTAGCGAGTCTTGCTGGGTCTCAGAGACCGCCACCTGTAAGGAATACTTTACCCAGGAACTGCTTCAAATCATTTCCAGTTCTTGTTTAGAGCGTCTCTCAGGAAAAACGGCATATACCTTGCGTGCCCAGGAAGTAAACAGAACCAGGTGCAGGGAGAAGAATCCGAAGGTTATTAATTTCGAAATAAACAACCCTCTGGGAGCCAATTTATTTACCTCTTTTTCTAAACTGCCAATCGAGCCCCGCCCCACGCTGGTCTAAGCGGTGGCGGCCCAGGCAGCCGAGCCGGTATCAGTCACTCGACCCAGTCGCGTAGCCGGCGGCCCCCTTCCTTCTCGAAACCGCACAGAAAGATTCGTCCCAGCTACCCTAGGGAAATAGGGAGAGGGACTGTCAACGTCGGAAAACGCGCAGAAACCCTTTCCCACACCCGCTGGTCCTCGCCCAGGGCATACTTCACCGCCTCCAGACCTCAGGATTCGGAAAACAGAAAAAAACGCTCGGGCCCGGCACTCACGCACTTTCCGGCACGCGGCAGCAGTAAAAGCCTCCGCACGCTCCGACTCCTGCGGCAGTCGACCGAGGCGGGGCGGCGGAGGTGGGTGGGGCAACCTGTCAGGGAAGGGGGCGGGGCGCCGTCCGGAAGAACCCCAGTGCGACTGCGCGGACCGAGACGCTCGGGTCTCCGCTCCCGCCTTGGCGCCAGTGGGAGGGGCTTGTCGTCCTGACAACCCGCGAGCGTTTGTCCTCACAACCCGGGAGCGTTTGTCCTCACAACCCTGAGCTCCGACTTGGCCGACTACGGAGGTAGTGTCTGTCTCAGCATGGTGAGCAGGGAAAGTGGGGGAGCTAGCTGGGTGAAGGGGCGAGCATTGATTCTCCTGCACCGTGTTAAATGATGTAACAAGAGCCTGTCATATTTTATCAGAGGGGAGCCAGTCGGTTTAGGAAAGAGCCCATACCCTTGGGGTGGGGGCGGGGGGGGGGGGGAAGGACCTTCCCCAGATCTGTGGCCTTCTGTCCAGGCTCCGGCGGACAGGTGGGAGTAAAAACCAGTTTCTGCAAACGGGGAATGATCAGTGCGGTCAGATGATGTCTTAAAATCTCGACCTCTTGCTAAATTTAAATATCGGTCTCAATTTAGTAACTTCCAATAGTGATAGACATTCCCATGAAATTGCTTTTTTATTGCAGCTTGGCGGAAATGTGTTTTTTTGCCTCCTTATCAATTAATGAAAAGCTTTATCAATTTACTCTGCTTTCACAAGTTATTTTGTGTGGTCTTTTGTGGAAATTTGGATTGTTTCGTAATTCAGGGTATGCAACCTGTCCTGTGTTTATTAAGTGTGATAAAGCTTCTTGTTTTGTTTTTCTGCACTCCTCAGCTGTCATGTCTTCTCCAAGAACACAGGCCAACATGTAGCTGTAAGATGTTCTCATTTCCCATTTTCTTAAACGTGATTTCCATCTTCTTCTATGATTAAAACCAGAGGAAGTGGAAAATGTAATTAGTTAATTATTTAATTCGTTGATTAAGGGAAAATATGGAGCATGTTCTTTGTGCTTGGCACTAGGCTGAAGCCAAGGACACAAAGGTGAAAATTACCATCTCTCCCTGGTATGGAAGACAGACTTAGCAAATTAATTACAATACAGGTTTACAACTGTAATAATTGAAGTGACTACAATGGAGTAACGCAAAGTTGGAAATGTTGAAATTGGGGCAGGAGAGGGGACAGGAACAGGAAGGGAAGAGCAGTGATTTTCAAGCTGTGTTTAAAAGTATGATTATGAATTTACCAGAAGTGATGAGAAGAAATAGGGCATGGAGAGCATTCATGTCAGGGAGAATAGAAAATGGATTTTAAGTGGACTGAAAACTGCTGATAACTTAAGGGAACAATAAGCACCTATTTATTATCTTCCAATCGGTACATAAGTTTCTTGTTCTTAGATCCCTCTAGGAATCTTTCTCAAAATGTGGTTTCTGGAAAATTTGCCTCTAATAAACCTGGAATACGAGTTAAAATGCAAATTCCAGGAACAGACTGGACTCCAGATCTACATTATTAGTTTCCTAAGGCTGCCAAATAACAACATACCACAAGCTAACTGGTTTAAAAAATAGAGACTTAACGGTTTCACAGTTCTAGAGGCTGGAAGTCCAAGTTCAAGGTGTTGTCAGGGTTATGCTCCCCCTGCAGGTGCCAGCTTCTGGTACTTCTTGGCTTGTGGCAGCATTACCTCATTCTTCACTGGCGTTCTCCCTGTGTGTGTGTCTGTGTCCAAATTTCCCCTTTTTTGGCAAGGACGCCAGTCATGTTGGATCAGAGATCCACCCTATTCCAGTATGACCTCATCTTAATTTAACTACATCAGCAAGGACCCTCTTTCCAAATAAGGTAAAATTCAGAGATACTGGGAGATAGGACTTTAATGTATGAATTTTGAGGGGGCACAATTCAACCAATAACATGAACTGAATTACAACGGGGAGAGAGAAGTGAGTGTGTACACTTTTAGCCCAGGAATATGCATTTTAACAAGCATCCTAGGTGATTCTTACGCCCTCATAACTTTGAGAACTTCTCTACTACATGATGCTCCTATGATTTGCAGGATGGGTGAGGATATGTACGTAAACTCAACCTGCGTCACATTAAAAGCACTGGTGAGAGATGACAATTCCCCCACCTTTAAAATGTGGCTACTTGGGAACAGGGCCAATGCTGTTTAGCTATTCTGCTGTATAGTAGTTATTTCAAGATGGAAGCATGTTAACTATTAATTGATAGCAAATATGATAAAAATAAAACACATTTATAAAAGTTATGAGAGCCAGGTCTCCATTATTATTCATATCATCTCCAGCATCTCAGAGTGCTTTGTGTGTAGATCATTAATAAATACCTGCTGAACAAATTAGTGAAATATATGCACTTTTCAGGAAGATATAAGCTACTGCTTTGTGTCAGTTTTAACATTTATATTTTATACAGTGATAACCTTATGACTTGAACCACTAACTTCTCCTGTACAAGTCGTCAAATGTGGAAAGTGTGTGATCTTATAGTCACGTGGTCCCCTACAAATTCCTTACCAGAAATCTAATGAACACATGGGCCAAATCAGGAGATTACAAGTACTGTTACTAAAAAGTACTTGTAAATATTGATTGAAATACTGTACTTTCCAAAATCCAAAAAAGCATAGATCTGCTTTAGGACACATTGCTGAATAGAATCATTTTGTCATAGTTTTGCCTGTTTTAAATGACGGGTTCTCTTTCTATAAAATCAGCAATCTAACTTTACAGAAAGATTGTTTCTTTATAATATGAGATCACTCCCACACTTTCAAGCTTGACATTAGTACCAACACTAATGTCAGTGATTTCTTCTTCTTTAGAATCCTTTAAACTAGTGCCTTCTCGACTGGTGCTCTGTTTTGTGATTGGGCATTTCATTAAACATGGATCATTGATCATCGTAAGAATGAGTGTAAAATCTACTTACAAGAGATGCTTCAGTGGGTGAACTATCTTAGTCTTTCCTAGACTTGCTTGTAGTTTTGTCTGAATTCTTTTCTAAAAAAACTTTTTTATTTTGAGATGATTTTAGATTTACAGAAAAGTTGCATAGAGGGTACAGAGAGTTCCCTTATAGTCTTTACCTAGCTTCTCCTAATTTTAATATGCTAGGTAAGCAGGATACTTTTGTTTAAATGTCTGAATTATTTTTTAAATTTATCAATTCTTTTGTTTTTCCAACTTTTAGGGTCCCAAAGCAAAAAAGGTAGGTGGAAATTATTTCTCAAAATAGTTTTAAAGCACTGACATTGTACAAACAATTTTTAAACGTTTTCCAGTAGCTTTATTATAGTTTATAGAGTTTACTAAGCTTAGTCTTTAGACATTAATGCTATTTAAATCATGGAATAATCCCTTACAATAACAGGACGTATTTCAAATTTGACATAAAAAGATAGTTCTAATTTCACAAAGAGTTTTTAAAATACCTTTTCATTTTTACTTGTGTCTAGATTTGAGGTGTTTTTATTACTTGCGCTCTAGAAAATTTTGGATTAGGAACGCTTTTCTTCATTTCAGATAAACGCATAAAAATTTAGTTCTAAAACCTTCTGTGACTTAAAAGCGAACCCTAGGATAATAAGTCTTTAAATGGGTTTCATGGTAACACGTACTGAATTTTTCTGTGCTTTGTAAAAATTTGAGTTCATTAAGGGGTGTCTCAAATAACTTTTTTTCTCTTCTTAGATTTATACCTGAAAGCAGAGATTATTATCTCTTGACTGGCAAACATAGACATAGTTCATTTGATCTAAAAGGTCTTTTTTAATCAGTTGCCAAAGTAGTTTCATGCAAAAATGTGATTTCCACCTATTCTTGAAAAATTGGAAACCTGATAACATTGGACCTACAGTCCTATAAGGGAACAGTTGGCTAGACTAAGTAGCAGCTACCCCTTTGAGAAATGCATAAATTCTTCAGTTTGCTGTCATCCAGACTATGACCAAATCCCTTACATTATTTACCTACCTGGTCCAATAGGAATTTAGGTTTGGAATGCCAGCATTAAGGCATATCTGATTAGTCACTACTCTGTTAATTTCCCCGCCATTTTCTGTTATGGAATCAAATTCACCTCATAGCAGGTGAATTTGTCCATACCGCAATTATAATGCCTATCATTTATTGTAATGATTTATCATTATGTGCTGTTCAAGGTCAAGAGCATGTCGTATTAATTTTTGTGTCCATAGCATTTAGTCTGGCACGTAGTAGAAATTCAATCAATATTTGTTGAATGAATATGTGAAACCCCATTTACCCTACCACTACTTTAAAACACTTGGACCCTTGATTATTTAAGAAGAAATGCTTGGGCTTCCCTGGTGGCGCAGTGGTTGAGAGTCCGCCTGCCAATGCAAGGGACACAGGTTCGTGCCCCAGTCTGGGAAGATCCCACATGCCGCAGAGTGGCTGGGCCCGTGAGCCATGGCTGCTGAGCCTGCGCGTCCAGAAAAAAAAGAAGAAATGCTTATATAAATGTACATTCAATATTTATACAATTCAACATTTCTTCAGAAATGCTATTGAGTGCCCTCTATGTTTGCTTTTCTCAGTCACTTGAACCCACTACCAACCTGATACTGTTTTAGGGACTGTGGATATAAATAACTGAACAAAATTTATGAAGACTCTGGGCACATTCTTATGGGGGAAGTATTCTGGAGGACTACAATCATATATATGTTTGTCTACAATAGTTTATTAGTTTGTGTGGGCATTCATTTTCAGCTTTAGATTGTGAAATCTTAGAGGCATTGTTTTAAATCTGAAAACTTATTGTTCTAATGACTTTGGTACTTAACCATGGGTGTATGGGTGCTAAATAAATACATTTGGATTATTTTCTTCATATTGTTGTTTCCCTTAAAGAATGGTGAGATTCATCCTGTGAAATGTGAAACCAAACATAAGGAAAAACTTACTCACTTTTTAATTATTTCCATTCTTAAAGATTATGGTTTGGGGATGAGGTGAGCCTGTAAAGGGAATTACAGTATGGTTAAAAAATCATGGAAAGGTATATTTTATTTCTGATTTCTTAAAGTTTTATTTTAAGGGAAAAAAGTATTAAATGCATATGGTACAAAATTAAAGTAGCATAAAAATGTAAAAGTTCCTTCTAGCCAAGACTAAAAACCACTGCAAATCTTTTCATTCATTTTGTAATCATTAAAAAGTACACACACACACACACACACACACACACACACACACACACACACTTCTCCCCACATAATGGGAGCATTCTGCACCTTCTAGTTTTCACTTGATGATGTTGCATTTTATTAATTCTATTATACTCACATTTTAACATGACTGAAATTGAGATATGTTTTATGGTTGATAATAACTTACAATCATTGTAGTCCTGAATTGACATCTATTTCCTCCAGAGATGTTTGCTTCTGTCGGTCACTTGGGCTTACTACCAACCTAATACTACTTTAAATTCTCTTCCTGAGAGTTTTTGGACCACACTAATAGTATGAGTCAGACTGCAAATCCACATTAACTGACTTGTGGTTTAAATTTTCAGGGATTTTTTTTTTTTTCGTTCTATTCATTTTTCAGGATTGAGCTATGCAAGTTTCCTTGTTGTATCTTTCTGTATTGTAGGTTCATTTGTGTTTACCTATTATTCAGCTATATACAGGCATTTCCTTTTACATTCACATCTTGGGCAGTTCCTTTTTTGGTATAATATCAATAATTTAATTGTGAATCTTACATCTGATGGCATCATAGATTCTATGGAGTAAATATGTCTAGGGGACCTCTTTTTGTTTCAGCACATTGAGATTATATCACTTCTTTTCATATCTGTATCACATTCCATTGAAAGTATATCTATGATTTTTATATTGTCCCTATTTTTCAGTACTACAAACAAGGTAGAAATGAAGATCCTTGTATATAAGGCCTTGCAAACATATGGAAAAATAGTTGTTTCATTGATGTAGCAGTATTCTAGGCAATAAGAGTACAGCAGCAAGACAGAGTCCCTGTCCTCATGAAACTTACATTCTTTTTTTCCCAGCTTTATTAAGATATAATTGACGTATAACATTGTATTATAAGTTTCAAAGTATACAATGTGATGATTTGACATACGTACGTTTTATGAAATGATTACCAAAATAAGGTTGGTTAATACATCCATCACCTCACATAATTACCATTTTGTGTGTGTACCCGTGTGTGCTGAGGACATTTAAGATCAACTGTCTTAGCTACTTTCAAGTATACAATACAGTATTGTTAACTGTAGTCACCATGCTGTACATTAGATCCTCGAGCTCATTTATTTTAATAACTGGAAGTTTGTACCCCATTTCCCCCATTCCCAGCCCCTGGCAATTACCAATTTACTCTCTGTTTCTGAGTTTGGCTTTTTTAGACTCCATGTATAAGTGAGATCATGCAGTATTTTTCGTTCTCTGACTTATTTAACTTAGCATAATGCCCTCCAGGTTCATCTGTGTTGTTGCAAATAAGATCCTCTTCTCTTTTTTGTGACTGAATAATATTCCATTATATATATATAATATAATATAATATTGTATTAATATGTAATATATTCAATATATAATATTATATTATAATATATTATAATATTATTCCAATTTGTCCAATAATATTATATATATATATATATCACATTTTCTTTACTCATTCATCTGTGGATAGACACCACTTAGGTTGTTTTCATGTGTTGGCTGCTGTGAATAATGTTGCAGTACACATGAGGGTGCAGATATCTCTTCAAGAGAGTGATTTCATTTCACGAAGCTTACATTCTTTCTGCGGAGGGGAGGCGAAGAAAAAATATAATTTCAGATTACTTTGAATGTGCAGAAAACCAAGAAAGGGGTCAGTGGGAAATGTGGGGTAGGGTATAATGTTATAATGGTGATTTAAAGAGCTAAAGTTTGAGAAGAGACCTGGATGAAATGAGCATTCTAGGCAGAAGAAACAGTTATTGCAAAGACCCATAGTTGGGAATGAATTTGCTGGTTCGAATAGAGTGAGCAAAGTTGAAGTGAAAGATAAAATGTGAGGTGGAGGGATGGTGAGGGTTGAGGGGTGGGCAGAAGGGTTGGGGGAGATAAGTAGGAGCCAATTCTCAGCCAACTGAGCCACGGTGAAACGTCTGGGTTTTATTCTGAGTGTGGGAGAGTTGTAAGCAGAGGAGTGACATGATCTGATTTATATCTTTAAATGGTCAGTGGAGAATTCGCTGTAGGGAAGCAAAAGTAGAAGTAGGAGGACCAGTTAGGAAACTGTTGCATCAGTGTAGGTCAGAAGTCTTTACACCAAGGTGAACCTACTTCTAAAAGTAAAACATACTCTTTCCTGGAAAAAATCTACTGTCTTGAAGCCCCGCACTTTTGCTATTGCATCTTCCCCTCTTGCAAGTACGCTTCTGCTTTGCAAAACAAAGGTCTATCTCTCATCCATTCTAAATCTTACTGTACATCATTGCCCTAGAACCTGGGCTATGAAACTAAAGGACCTTTCAAAACACTCATGTTGGCAAGGCTTTCTTTAATCAAGGCACTAATGACTTCTTGTTTTTGTCTGTCTTACAAGTAAGTGGTGAAATGTGGCATTTGAAATATTGAGATATTCTGAATGTCCTATATTTTGTAGTGTGGAGTGGTGGGACTGGTAATAATCTTTATTTAGTGACATTGCTTGTAAGATTGTCAAATGATGATGCAAAAAAAATGCTCTCACAGTGTAATTTATTGATAAAACATTCAGACTCCAAAAATAATAACATTAATTTTTTTAATGAAGAAAGATTAAGGGTATCAGTAAAAGTGTAAATGAGCTTAATATTTTTACATAGACCTTAAAGTTGCCTTTGAAACTTCATATAATTTAAATTAGTATTATTCATTGCAAAAACTAGGAAATTGTACAAGACTATAGAAAAGGTTATAACACCTGGTACCCTGTTAAAACACCCATCGCTGCATTTACATCAGTATGTTTTCTTCAGAAACCACTGTACTTCGTAGAATGCATGAAATAGCAGAAGACATTGATTAGATTGTAGGGAAAAATGCCTTACAGACTGATTAATGCATAGATGAACTTGGAATACTTTGAATTGATTTTATTTGAATAGATTGAGACTGGTGCCCAAGTACCTCCAGGCATGGAACTGTAAAGAATGGGCAAAAAGGGGGCCCTATAGCTCATATCTATACTTATATCCTATTTTAATTTAGGAATACCATATTCACAAAAAGCTTTGGTTGCCTAAAATTTGAGTCCTGGTTTCCATGGAACATTCAGTGTTTACCCTAAAATATAAATGGTGTTAAGTTCAGGACATTAAATAATTGCATCTTTTAAAGCAATGTGTGAGGAAATGGAATCAGCTTATACCTGGCGTATAATAAAAAAAGAGATAGCTTATCATGAGGATGCATATTAACACATTTATTAGTATAGAAACATGAAGTCAAACTGTCTGTGATAGAAAATAAGTATGATATGTCCAGTTGGTTTAACTTTGAAGGCTGGGCTTTGCTAATTAGGTAAATTGACTTTTTTTTAATACTTCGAATGAGCAAAATCTATAGCTTTAAAGTTTTGATCAATTTAAAATCAAAGCAAGTGGTAAAATAAAATAATTTTTTCAAAATATTATTTTGATTTTCCCATTTCCAGTAATATTGGGCTTAAGATTTTTTGGATCAAACTTTATGCTGAGGGCTTCCCTGGTGGCGCAGTGGTTGAGAGTCCGCCTGCCGATGCAGGGTACACGGTTCGTGCCCCGGTCCGGGAAGATCCCACATGCCGCGGAGCGACTGGGCCCGTGAGCCATGGCCGCTGAGCCTGCGCGTCCAGAGCCTGTGCTCCACAGCGGGAGAGGCCACAACAGTGAGAGGCCCGCGTACCGTAAAAAAGGAAAAAAATAAAACTTTCTGCTGAAAACAGTAAATAATGCTGACTAAAATATATATGTATAGATCAAAACTTCCATCTTAAAGGAACTTAAGAGCTGATAAGATAATGAGAAATTATCAGGAGAAAACCTAAATTAAGGAAGGAACCAAAGAAGTAATGGACGCACTAAAACTCTTTTTCATGAGGGCATTTGCAGTACAGGGCAAAACTTGAACTTGTGGTTTTAACAGCAACAGTGGGAGCCAAAAACAGTGGAGTGATGTCTTCAATGTGCTGAGAGTAAATAACTGCCAACTTAGAATTCTGTATCAGCTCAAATAGTTTTCAAAAATAAAGGTGAAAGAAAAATATTTTCTCAGGTAAAAACTGTGTTTTTCACCTGCTGCAAAAGAGATTATATGCATAAGGTATAAAACAGTAATCCACATAATAACATGTGGGTTTAAAAAGTAGATACATGACAACAACACATAATATTCATCAGTTGATAAGTAAATAAACAAGATGTGGTATATCCATACAATGAAATATTTTTCAGCCATAAAATGGAAGTATTGATACATGCTATATAGCATGGAAGAACCCTGAAAACATTGTTCTGAATGAATAAAGCAAACCACAAAAGATCACACATTGTATGATTCCAGTTATATGAAATGTCCAGAATAGGCAAATCTATAGATAAAGTAGATTAGTGGTTTCACAGAGCTGGGAGGTCGTGAGGAAATGGAAGGGAGCGCTGCTAATGGGTATGGGATTTCTTCTGGGGGGTGATGAAAATGTTCTGAAATTGATTGTGGTGGTAGTTGCACAACTCTGAATGCACTAAAAGCCATTGAATTCTACACTGTAAATGGGTGAACTATATGGTATATAAGTTTTATCTCAGTAAAACTGTTTTAAAAAGATATATGACAGCAATAATGTATAATTTGGGTAGGGCAAGGATTAATTGAGTTAAGATGTTCTAAAGTCCCTGTACTGTTTGGTAGTATGATAAACGTATTTATATATTAGGTACATAGGTTGACTTTCTAGGATAGCCACTAAAATGATATAAATAGAGTATATAACTTCCAAACCAGTAGAGGGAAAATAGTGCACTAACCAAAAAATAATCAATTGAAGATACCAAGAAATATGAAAAGAAGGCAAGACAAACCCAAAATCAAAAGAGAAAGATTGTCAGATTGGATAAAAAATAAAATCTAACAATAATCTTTTTACAAACACCATCTAAAGAATAAAAATACAGAAGAGTTAAAGTAAGATGATGGAAAAAGGCATGCTATGCAAATAATACAAAGATGAAAGTTGGTATAACTATATTAATATTAGACATGGTAGACTTTAAGACAAAAAGCACTTCTAGAAATAAAGAGGGTCATTTTATGATGATAAAGTTTTGATTAACCAAGAAAATATAATTTTAAATCTGTATATACCTAATTATAATGCCTTGAAATATACATTGCACAGATTCAGAGAACTGTCAGGAGAAACAGACAAGTTCACAATCATAGTGGAAGATTTCTTCTTTCAGTAACTGATAGAAAAGCATTAAAAAATAAAACAGTAAGGACGTAAAGATTGGAACAACATGAACAAATCATTAGATTTGTTAGAATAAGAATTAGACATATTTAGAACATTGCACTCAACAACTAGAGAATTTTAAGCACATATATTTTTTATTCCAAAACTGACAATGTACTGTGACATAAAACTATTCTCAAAGTTCAAAGAATTGAAACAATTCAGAGCATGTATTATAACCTTAATGAAATTAAGCTTAAAAGTCAAAGAAATAAATTATGAACAGGAAGATACAATATGCTGAGAATTTTTTTAAAAATTCTCAAAAAAAAAAAAAATTCTCAAGTGGTTCAAGATGGAAGTAAAAAGATAATTTTAACTCAGTAATAAGAAAAATACTTCAAAATTTGTGAATGTGTCTAAAGAAGTACTTAGAGGGAAATATGTAGCCCTGAATACTTTAGAAGATGAAAAATTAATGAAACTAAGCATCATTTTCAAGAAGTAAGAAAAAGAAACTCGAAGTAAGGAGGAGGAAGGAAATAATAAAGACAAATATAAAAATTAATAAAATATAAAACATAGAATAGAGAGGATTTATAACCTCATATCTTTCAAGTCTTCACTCAAATGTTACCTTCTCCATGAGGCCCACCCTAAACACTGTATTTAAAATTGTAATTCATCCCTTCCCCAATGACCCCTGCAGTCTGGAGTCCCTTTGATTTCTCCCATAGCACTTTTCATCTTCTAAAATATTTTATAAATTATTTTGCAATTTTGTTTATTGTACCACAGAGCTATATTGTACAGCACAGGGAATATAGCCAATATTTTATAATAACTATAAATGGAGTACAATCATTAAAAATTGTGCATCACTATGTTGTATACCTGAAGCTTAATACTGTAAATCAACTAGTCCTCAATTTTAAACATTATTTTTAAATTGTTTGTTTATTGTTTTTGTCTTTCTCTTCCCATTTGAATATAAGTTCATTAAGACAAGGCAAGGGTTTCTGTTTACTGATATATCTCAAATACCTAGCATATATTAGACTCTCAGTGTTTCTTAAAATAGTTGAATGAACAAATAGGCCACAATTTATTTCTCTGAAAATACTGATAAAATTGACAATTTCCTGGTAAATTTTATCAAAAAGAACAAATGGCATAAATAATCAATACAGGCGTTTCTTATTTTATCGTGCCTTGCTTTATTGCACTTCACAGATATGGCATTGTTTACAAATTGAAGGTTTGTGCTGAGCAAGTCTATCTGTGCCATTTTTCCAATAGCATTTGCTCACTTCGTGTCTCTGTGTCACATTTTGGTAATTCTTGTAATATTTCAAACCCTATGACTTGCTAAAGGCTCAGATGATATTTAGCAATTTTTAGCAATAAAGTATTTTTAAATTAAGGTGTGTATATTTTTTTAGACACAGTGCTATTGTACACTTAATAGACTACAGTATAGTGTAAACATAACTTTTATATGCACTGGGAAACCAAAAAATTTATGACTTGCAATATTCCACCACTTTACTGTGGTGGTCTGGAATCAAACCCACAGTATCTCCAAGGTATGCCTGTATTAGGAATGAAAAGAGAGATATGACTTTAACAATAAATGACATAATTTGAACAGCTTTATATGCCAATAAATTAGAAAATTTAGATGAATTAGACAAATAGAAAAGAAAAACCTTCTCACACTGTTTCTTGAAGAAGTAGAAAACCTGAATAGTCCTATAATCATTTAAGAAATTATATCAGTGGTTAAAATTTTTCCCAGAAAGAAAATTCTAGGTCTGTAAGTCTTTGTTAGCTAGTCCTTCATTCAAAGATAAATTATTTCACTTTTATACAAATCCTTCTAGAGCATGAGAAAGGAAAATTGAAGCCCATTCATGAACATAAATACAAAATGTCTAAGCAAAGTGTTAGCAAGCTCACTTGGAAGTATATAGAATAATAATAAGTCATGACCCAATTCAGCTTATTCCAGGGAGGCAGAATTGGTTTAATGTAAGAAATTAAATGAATACAATTAGATGGAGTTAAAAATTCAGTTGCTGTGCCTTACCGTTTAATAGCTTAAAGGGCACCTCTTTAGCCTGATAGAAGTATCTATATTTTTAAATAAACAAAAAACTGCCAGAGAAGGAAAATACTGAAATTAACAAATATTGACTAGGATAATGATTATGAGAGTGTAAATTGGAATAATTACTTTAGAAAACTCAGCTTCAACAACATTGAAAATGCACATACCCACCAGTTTTACTTCTAGGTATACATTGTAGAGAAATTCTTGTATGGACACCAGGATACATACACTCAAAGGTTTATAGCAGCATTATTCATGATAGTAAACTAGAAACCATCCAATGTCAATCAGTAGAAGAATGGATAAATAAATTAATGAGTTACTATTCAGCAGTGAAAATATACAGCTACTGCTATATCCCCCCTTGGGTGAATCATACAAACCATAATTTGTATCTAAAGAAGTAAATCACACAAAAGGACAAATGTTGTATTATCCTACTTATAGGAAATATCTAGAATAGTCAAACTCATAAATACAAAAAGTAGGATGGTGATTGATAGGGGCTGGGTTGGGGGCAGAAGGGGAATTAATGTGTAATGGATACAGAGTTTAGGTTTGGGATGATGAAAAAGTTCTGGAGATGGGTGGAGGTTATGGTTGTACAACAGTGTGAATGTACTTAATGCCACTGACCTGCATACTAAAAAACGCTTAAAATGGTAAATTTTATGTTATGTGTATTTTATGACAATAAGTAAATTACAGTTGTATCCATAAAGTATAATTGGATTTATGAAAAAATTCAAAGGTAAGAAAACTATTGTTTAGGAATATATACATATGTAATAAAACTTTAAAGAAAAACAAGAAGGACATTACAAATATCAGTGATGATCTCTAGGAGTAATTTTTTTGTTAAGTCAATATAATTTTTGGCATATGTTGTGGAAAGAAGTCAAATAACTGCACGATACAGCTGTAACAAACCTATTCCCGTTGGCTTTGTAATATAAACCAAATTTTTCATTTCTTATAGCTATAAAAATTAAAATAGAATCTGTCTGAATCCTTGTTTCATTCAGCAATAGCTAACATTTATCCTTGGATCATGAACTGACCAGGAAAACGAAAAAACCCAACAATCTCATCAAAAGGCGCATACCTAGTAAAATTTTACTTTTTATGTTTTAATATTTACCTATCAAAATTTGTAATATAAAATGTTGCTTTGTTCAATTGTCTACCGAAAATAATTATAAAATTAACTCAATCCAGAGCAAAATTTGTACTGCTTAGAAACTTAGAGTCAAGGAAATTAAAAATTTCATACAGACTTTTATAACATAAATATGATAGGAAGATCAACAAAAGTTGTTCAAGTGTATTACACTAGGATAAGATTCTGTGGGGGAAGTGGAATGGAAATATGAATTCAAAGAAAAGAATTAAAATTTTTATTAAAGAAAAGCTTGTTCATATTTTTTTATTTGATATTGGCCGTCAAATCACTATAGTATGTATCGATAGATCCATTGGATATATTTTAAATAGTGATGGATATATTTAAAGGAGTGATGTAAAAGTTTTCTTTTATATATGATATACTAGAAAGTACAACATTTGAAGTTATTTAAACTTGTGGTAAAAAGTTTTCAATGTCAACTTAAAAATGTGTGAAGGGGGTACATAGCTTTTCAAAATCCTTTTAGGGACTATATGAACAAATAGTTTTTAAAGTTACTAATCAACTACATCTGAGGAGGAGAAATCAGAAAAGAAGTCTAAGAAGGAGGGAAGAAGCAAAATCAGATAGTACCAGCCTGAAGGCCTAATGAAGAAAATATTTCAAGATGGAAGAAGAAAACTTCGTCAAATGATGATAACAGATGAGTAAAATGAGGGCCGAAAATTGGCCATTGTCATTGGAAACATGGCCATCTTAAGGTTCCATGACAAGAGAGGTTTCAATGGAACAATAAAAATGAAAGCCTGATTAGAATGGGGCATGCAGAAAATGGGGACGTGAAAGCAGTGGGCAACTCCTTTTAGGCAGTCTAATATAAAGGGTAACAGCATTGGAGCAAAAGAGGAAGAGGGATGTGAAATCCAGGGAGGGAGAGATCTATGAATAACAAGAGGTGTTAATTACAGGACCCAAGTCTTATATAGGCAATAAAGGATAGGATCTAGTGTAAAAGTGGTGGATTCAGACTTAAATAGCAGAAGGTACATCCAGTTCATCCAGTGTAACAGGAAGGGAGACAAAGGTAGAGGTAGATTAAAAGATCTGGTGTGTAAAGTAGCGTATTCTTAAAAGCTTCTAGTGATGTAAAGTCAACAGCTGAGAGTAAGAAAGAGGAGAGGATTTTGGAAGAGTGAAGAGAATGAAATAGCAATAGGAATGCTGTATGGTGCTTAGAGCCTGTTTAAAATGTGTGCTCACAACTTTGAGCTCATGTAGTTTTCTCTGGCAAGGTCCAGCTGCTCCTATTGCTAGCTCAGAATAAGTGGAGAGTTGGGTTTAACTAGAACTAGGAATTTGCCCGCTGAGCTTCTCAGAGGGAGAGGAAAATAGGGGAGGCAGAGATATATAAGTTAGTGATTATGTGATGAACTGTGAAATCTAACCAGGTTAAGGAAGAAGTGACAGTATGTGGGGGTTGATGAATGGTGAAAAAGTGATAGGGCTACTGTATTGGAGACTCCAGTGGAGCATCCTGCAGTAGGTGAGCCAAAAAAAGCAGGTGGTCATCCAAGAGTCTATGTATCCCTAGGATTAACCACTCAATTGATTCCTAAATTTAGATGGTGCACTTCTCTTTCCATACTCTCCCTTAGGGAAAATGGATGGGAGGCAGTCATCACCAAGATAGTTCTCAAATCTGTATTCTGTAGCCCTGATCTCTTGGCTACATCTCAGTTCTTCAGTTTCAAAGCCTGCAAGCATTGCCTGGATTCTCCACCAGCACTTCATACTAATTAAATTTCTCTAAACAGTTTCTCTTTCAAATTTGAATCTTCTGGACTACTATTCTTCTTTTTTGATTCTTCTCTGACTCCTTCCTCTCCATGTCTCCAGTTTTAATCATTATCAAATAAGTTAGCTTATAAAATATTTATTGGATCCATCCCCCATCTGCATTTCCATTGTCATGACTTTATTAATTATTGTTAATAGTAGCCAAAATGTATCATCTTTACAATCATTTTTTCCCCTAACACCAGGTTTGTTTTCCAGATAATAGCCACAGACCTGGAAAACTTCTAGGGGGTTTCCAATTCTTTTAGCACAATGTCCAATCTCTACAGCATAGGCTCCAACCTTCTTTTCCATTCTCATGTCCATCATTACCTCTTCTTGGGGTTTTCCTAGGGCCTATCCAGTGCTCTCCCAACTCCATATCTTATGCCTGCCTTTCCCCCTTGGAGTATCTTCCTCTCATATCTGAATGTTAAAATCGTTTGGGCACAAACTTTAATACTCGATACCCTATAAAAATTTTACTTGATCCCAGCTGTTGAAAACAATTTGGCCTTACTTCAAACTTGCAAAATAACTCTATATCTGTTAGTCATAAAAATATCTTTAATTTTTATAGACATGTAGCAGTGTTAAAGATATTTTTACGTTTTATTTTAATCCTTACAAAAATGAAATGAGGTTTTATTTAGCACCACTTTAAAGATGTGAAAACTGAAAATGAGAGAATTAACTTGTATATACTTGTCACTGTCACTCTTGCCTTTGAATAATTTATATGTTAATTTTCCTACTTGTTTCCATACTTTGTCCTCAAGACACTGAGTCAAGGCTTTGCACTTAATAGGCAGTCTTATTTGAATGAGTAGAAGACTGGATTCATGAAAGTAAAAGTGTTTTTCATAATTGCTAGTTGAGGGATATGTGTTTTTAAGTAATTTGAGTACATGTGAATAACCTTTTTAAAATTTGTGGCCTTTATAAAGTCTGGCAGTAAGAAAAAGAGAATCACCAAAGCCGACCAGTTGAAGCAGCTACAAGAGGAGGAGGAGAAACGACAAAAGGAGGAAGGTATAAAACACACAGTGGTAACTATTGTCACATGCAGGTAATACTAACAATAGGTTTGTATTTCTGTCATCCAGTCAGTACTTTTTAAAAACAATTTTCAAAATTTTTAATTTTTTGAATTTAATCTGTTTTATAATAGCTATTTACTATTTAAAGGGTACCCAGAAATTTCTGTTAGTACACGCCAATCATTTTCAGATATATCTTGAAGGAGAGTTGCCAGTTAAAATACAGGATGCCTAGTTAAATTTGAATTTCAGACAAACAGTGGATAATTTGGGATAATTTGCCTCATGCAATGTTTAGGATATACTTGAACCAAAAAAAAGAGTCCATTGTTTATCTGAAATTCAAATTCACCTGAGCATCCTATATTTTTATTTGCTAAATATGGCAACCCTATCTTAATTAAATTAAGTATAAGATGTTTATACTTATTGATTAAATTAAGGGCATTGGTACTGATTGTGCAGTAAGAATTCTGAAACTCAAATTAAATATGGGGAATATACACTAGCAAGAAATTAATGAAAATTTGGTCATTTAAAATAATAAAAAGTCACTTTAAAAATCTGAATAGTTTATAAAAATAGAACTACCATATAACCCAGCAATCCCACTACTGGGCGTATACCCTGAGAAAACCATAATTCAAAAAGAGTCATGTACCACAGTGTTCATTGCAGCAGTATTTACAGTAGCCAGGACATGGAAGCAACCTAAGTGTTCATCTATAGATGAATGGATAAAGATGTGGCACATATATACAATGGAATGTTACTCAGCCATAAAAAGAAACGAAATTGAGTTATTTGTAGTGAGGTGGATGGACCTAGAGTCTGTCATACAGAGTGAAGTAAGTCAGAAAGAGAAAACAAATACCATATGCTAACACATATATATGGAATCTTAAAAAAAAAAAATGGTTCTGATGAACCAAGGGGCAGGACAGGAATAAAGACACAGATGTAGAGAATGGACTTGAGGACACAGGGAGGAGGAATGGTAGGCTGGGACGAAGTGAGAGAGTAATATTGACATATATACACCACCAAATGTAAAATAGATAGCTAGTGGGAAGCAGCTGCATAGCAGAGAGATCAGCTCAGTGCTTTGTCATGACCTAGAGGCGTGGAATAGGGAGGGTAGGAGGGAGACGCAGGAGGGAGGGGATATAGGGATATATGTGTGTGTATGAGTGATTCACTTTGTTATAAAGCAGAAACTAACAATACTGTAAAGCAGTTATACTCCAATAAAGATGTTAAAAAAAAACTGAATATTTCAGATGGTTGTAGCTTTTAGCATGAAGAACATGTGTTGATTCTTAGTTTCCATGTTGATTTTTTAATGTATAATCATATAAATCTTTTTTAGGTGACTCGATAATAATACAGTATCAGGATCTACATCTTGGTGAATGTTTTATTATATTGGGTTAAACTCATATTCTTCAACATATATTTCATATTTTGTTTTTTAATAGTGAAAGCAAGGGAAGATTAAGATACTTACTTCTGGGCTTCCCTGGTGGCGCAGTGGTTGAGAGGCTGCCTGCCAATGCAGGGGACACGGGTTCGTGCCCCGGTCCGGGAAGATCCCACATGCCGCGGAGCGGCTGGGCCCGTGAGCCATGGCCGTTGAGCCTGCGCGTCCGGAGCCTGCGCTCCGCAACGGGAGAGGCCACAACAGTGAGAGGCCCACATACTGGAAAAAAAAAAAAAAAATTACTTTTGATAATGTAGGTGTCACAAGATTATGGAAATCTTCTGAAGATTTTACCTCTTAATTACCCATGATAGATTTGTCATTTTTCATTGATTAAAATCATTATTGGATTGCTATAAACTTTTTGGAGAAGAGAAATATCATTGTGAGCCAGAAATTTTGAGTCATGTTACTTTTTTTTTTTTAATTTATTTTTATTTATTTATTTTTGGCTGAGTTAGGTCTTCGTTGCTGTGCACAGGCTTTCTCTAGTTGCAGAGAGTGGGGGCTACTCTTTGTGGCAGTGCGCAGGCTTTTCATTGCAGTGGCTTCTCTTGTTGCAGAGCACAGGCTCTAGGCACACAGGCTTCAGTAGTTGTGGCACGCGGGCTCAGCAGTTGTGGCACTCAGGCTCAGTAGTTGTGCCTTGCGGGCTCTAGAGCGCAGGCTCAGTGGTTGTGGTGCATGGGCTTAGTTACTCCGGGTCATGTGGAATCTTCCTGGACCAGGGCTTGAACCCGTGTCCCCTGTATTGGCAGGCGGATTCTTAACCACTGCGCCACCAGGGAAGTCCGAGAGTCATGTTACTTTTTTGAAAGAAATCTAGCAGTTTTATTTCTACCACACAGTAAATGTTGTGACTTCTATCAAATATTCCACCATTACTACATCTTAAATATTTGAAATAATTTTAAGTGCTTAAAAACAGACTAAAAAAAAAAAAAGAAAGAAAAAAACAGACTGAAAATTTCTTTTGTCGTTGTTCTTTAGAGGAAGCCCGTGTGAAATACGAAAAAGAAGAAATGGAAAGACTTGAAATACAACGAACTGAGAAAGAAAAATTACGAAAACTTGAAGCAAAAGTAAATAAACATTAATGCTAATATTACTGAAGACAAACTATGTGGCTATCAGATCTGTTTGGCCATTTAACATCATTCTCCCCCATAGCTACCAGTAATATTTAGGCCTATATGAACTGGTTTAATTCATTTTATCCTACCATAAAGTTATGGTGGGTAAATTATTACCCACATTTCACAGATCAGGAAATTGGTGAATAGAGAGATTAAGCAGCTAATAAATTTCAGAGCCAAGACTTAGACAGAAGTAGTCTTGCTTCAGAGCCCGTGCTTGTAACCATTAAGTTATTATTCTCAATCTGTCGTATAGGTAATTAAATAGGGACCAAAAAATGTTCAAATTCTACCTCTCCTTTTAAAATTTCACTTCTCTTTTTCACCAGAATTTTTCATTATTGGATCAGTAGTTCTGTGATATTTTAAGCTCAGGACAAAACCTCATTACTATTAAAAAGTGAAGATCCCCAAGGAGTTTTTGTTTATGTTTATCAATATTTACTATATTAGAAATTAAAACAGAAACTTAAAAACATCTATTATATTAATAGAGATTAAACATTGTTAAACATAAACATGAATAAAAAGTAAATACATTAACATATTTAAAAAACAATTACAGTATATATATATATTTATTGAAGTATAATTGACATTTAAAATTGTATTGGTTTTAGGTATACAAAATAATGATTCGATAGTTGTATATATTGTGAAATGATCCCACAATAAGTCTAGTTAACATCCATCACCACACTTATATATATATTTTTTTAATTAGGGAAATAAGTGGCATTGTTTATATTTTATAAATCTCTTTAATCTCTGACTTAACAGAAGACAACTGGATCTCATACCTACTTCATCATTCCATCTATTACAATGTGTTGTTTTGACTGAAATATGTGAAGAAAATCTGGCCTCACACAGATAGGTAGTTGGAAAAAGGAGGAATGTTGTAACAGCTTTTCAGATAATTGTGGATATTCTTCTCCATGCATGATTTTGCAACATCATACATTGATTGCTTGGAAAAAATTGGTTCACTGAATTATTTGCTTCCAAATGATGACACATTTTTATCATTCATCATCCCCCCCCAAAAAAAACAAATCACATACATTAGTATCATCTCCAGTCAAATCAGAAAAGTTTTTAAGGATTGGGAAACTGTCAGGCTCCATAGTGGTGGATATGGGTTTTCTAAAATTCAAATTTTTATTTGAAAGTTTGAATTTTATCACTGGCAACAAATACTTTGGGTTGTTTCCTGAAAGTGACATGCTCAATTCATTTATTTTTGACGGAATGTCTGCCAGAATACTCAAATAGTTGCATAAATGTTTATTTCTGAAGATAGCATTGTCCTTTGTTATATAGCAGAAGTGCTCTATGCATACTTCCCATTTTGTCACACAGAATATTAAAAAGACATATACTTGAGTTTTGACATCTAATAAAAATACATTTCACTTCTTCATCAGATCATTCTTATGTGAAACTGACTGCTATCACCCCTCTCCCCCGAAGAATATGACCACTAGTATAGCTTATGCCTTGATTTGCGCTAAGGCGCCAGCAGCTTTACACCATCTTGCAAATGTGTACACTGCAAAAAAAGCAAATAAAGTCTTAGTATTATTATTAAAATAGATTTGACCTCACAGATCCTGAAAAAGTTTGGGGGACCCACCAGGAGTCTGCAGATCACACTTCGCACACCACTGTTCCACATGAAAACTTTTGGAAGTATCAGTTACATTTAAACTGATTGTAGTATTCATCTTGAAATTAAATACTTGTCAAGTAAATTTTAGGTGCTACTTATGAAACACAAAGCTGAAATTAAAGAAGATATCAATGTATCTATCCCTATGAAACAGGATCTAGAAAGAAGAAATGAAGAGCTTGAAGAACTTTATTTATTAGAGGCATGTTTTCCTGAAGCAGAGAAATTGAAACGAGACAGTAGAATGCTTTCTCAGGTAAGACTGATTTTATTTATTTAGCTAATACTTTTGTACCACAAGAGGGAGTTATAATCCAATATCTGTTTAAATAACAAGAAACTTTAAATTTGTCTGTAAAAAAATCTCTGACAAATCTCTCTCATATTGCTTGTAGCAAAGTAAATTCATATAGCTCTGTAGAAATCTATTTGTCAGTAATAAGATCCTTGAAATTTTTATATCCTTTTACTCTGATTTAATTTGGGGGAATCTATACTGAGGAAATTATCCTAAATTAAAATATAAAAAGTTTGAGCCTAAGGCAATCTAGTGTTGCTCAAAACAGTGTAACTTTGGAAACAATGTAGATGATTATCAGGATAAAAAGGAAAAACTGTAATAATATGGTAAAAGATTATAGTATAATTTAAAGCAAAAAAATTGTAAGTACAATATGATTACAAATGTAGAATTTGTGTAGACTACAAAATGAATGGAAGGACTAATACTAAAATGACAGTGGCAGTTAAGAATTAGTAGTCATTTGAGAAGTAGAAATTAGCTCAAGTGTTGGCTTTTGTAACTACAGGAGCTGTATGATTAGAGGGGAAAGCAAAACTAAATCAACTCATAAATACTTTTTTAAAAATATGACAATAAATAAAATTTCTATTTATTTGAAATATTGAGGCTTTTAAATTATTTTGATGAAGAGGAATTTGGTTATTTTAGAGATATCTCAAGTAACTAAAGTCGTAATATGTTTTTTGCCTAATATGGAAAACAAGGTTATAAGCTTCAAAAAAGAAGTAATTTAATCTTTGGTTGAATTTTCATCAGTGTGAACCTTCAAACATTTTTATTCCACAGTGGAAACACTACATTCAATGTAATGGGAGTCCTGATCCTTCAATATCCCAAGAAATTAATACTTTTATTAGCTTGTGGAAAGAGGAAACCAATGAGACTTTTGAGGCAGTGACTGCGAAGAGTAAACTAGTGCTAAATGTAAGTAAGTATTATTCTGTAATTTTAAATTATGTAAATTACAATTGTCTGATATTGACTCTAAAACTAGAAATAAATTAAATAAAGTATTTTTCAGTTAATAACACTACTACTTCCTTGGCTGTGGAGAAACATATTTGCTCATCTTTTTGTTTCCTTTTTTATTTTTGCCACTCCTAAAAACCTCTTGCCACCTTAGGTAAGATCAGCCTAACATAAATGTGAAATAGTAACTGTATGAATATCTAATTCAAGAAAATATCAAGTTGCATCCATTTATGTAGATAACTCAAGTGCAAAAATGTATGATTTTATCCTCAGCCAGAATTGTGCACTATTCAGTGATTCACTACACATATTTTTTTTAATGTTAACTATGAGCCAGGCACCTCTTTTAAGCACTGGAAGTACAAAGATGATAAGAATATTCTACCTTCTGTTTCTGCAAATAGAATGGATAGGCTAACCTGAGGAACTACCACATTACAAATGCACTTAAAAATGCTAGGGAAAAAAATTTAACGACATTTAAATCCATTGCCTAGCTCAAAAGAAGGCAAAGGAGAATCTTGGAGGCCATAAAACAATTCAGAAAAGTGGGCAAGTCTCAAAGTCAGTGGCCTCCCAGAGAGTGTCTATTTGTTAACCCCTGGTGACTTAGCACTGGTTTAAAGGGAAATCAGGAGGCAAAGCCTAGGGTACAAGGAAGGTAGCAAGTTGGATCAGAGACACTTTTATGGCTGGGAGCCTCAAAAAGGTAATGTGGATAAATAGGGGAAAACCTGCTTTGCAAAGGGAGATGATAAGAGCTTGATTGGCTCACGTTTAGCTTAATGAAGGGAAAACAAAAATGTCTCTACTGAGAATTCTTAATAGTGAGTGAGTCAGGAGTTAGATTGAAGAATTTATCAGAATACAGCACAGAGAGATACAGAGATGAAAAATATCAAAGAGTAATTAACAGACATGTATGATGGAGCAAAAAGGACTAAATGTATATTGACAAGGAGTACCAGAAGGAGACAGAGAGATATAGAAGAAGGAGGGAGAGACAATATTCAAAGAGATAGTGGCTGACGATTTTCCAGAATCCTCAGAAACCCAACAAATCCCAAGTTAGGATACAAAGAAAGGAATCCACACTTAGACACACCTACATAATATTAGAAACTAGAAGGAATTCACTCCTCTTGGTCCTTTTATCCTTTAATGCTTTTTGTTTCTATTTCTGCCATGTTGTGCTTCTTGTCACTGTGGTTTACTTCTTCTCCATGTTGCTATAAAATGGAATAACTCCAGACTGTTAAGGTCATAACTTGCTCACCTAATTTAATCTGGAAAACAAGCTTATGAGATTCATTTTACATATGAAGAGACGGGTTGTGACTTGCTTACGGTCCCCTATGAGACCTTAGATGGGCATTACTCTGACTTTCCAAAGACTCCAAAGAGCCTCCCATGAAGTATTTGGATGCTAATGGATTCATCATACAGTATTCTTGCCATTGCATATTCTCTCTCCCAGGGAGGCTGCCACAGCGTGATGCTGGTCCAGGAATCTGCTGCGCTTTGAATAGCAGGAAGGCAGCAGGAAGTAGTACTAAAGTTCACCAGTGATGAGCTGGATGTGACACCTTCCTGTTATGAATGTGGGATACAGAAGCAGAAGTAATGAATAGTAGGGAAGATGAGAAAAGGATAAGTGAAACAAAACAGGAGATAGATGAGTAGAGTAATCAATAATAATAGGAAACTAAAGCAGGAAGCCACAAGATGAACAGAAAGAATTGGATAGCAGTGATCGCATGGTAAACACCAAGTTCCAAATTATCAAATTTATTTATTTGACAAACTCTTACATAATATTTACTATGCCAGGCTTTCTCAGCCTGGTTCAGTTTATTCATGTTGTTGCTGAATTACCCCCAATAACCCTGTGAGGTATGCACCGTTATCCCCATTTTACAAACAAAGAAGGCGAGGCACAGAGATGTTAAATAACTTGGCCCAAATCACACCACTGGTAAGAGGTGGCAAGGATGGAAGCCCAGCTTTCTGGCTTGAGCCCATACTACTCAGCTATCTCTCTTAATTTAGAAATTTTCTGTATGTTATCTATGTCAGTGTTCAAAATTAAATTTTGCTATTAGTTGTTCCTTGATCATGCTGTACATTAATTTCTCCCAACACTCTAAATATCTCTCTACTTTCTCCCTGTTTGTGTGATTTCTGAGAAGTTGGATATAATTCTTAACTTTGTTCCTCTAAAGGTAAGGTGTTTTTTTCCCTTTAGCTGCTGTCAGTTTTTCTTTATCTTTGATTTTCTGTATTTTGAAAATGGTATGCTTAAATAGGGGTTTTTTGGGCATTTATCTCGCTTGGTGTTCTCTGAGCTTCCTGGATCTGTGGTTTGGTGTCTGACATTAGTTTGGGGGAAATTCTCAGTCATTATTACTTCAAATATTTCTTCTGTTCCTTTCTCTTTCTTTTCCTTCTGGTATTTCCATTATGTGTGTGCTTCCTTTTTTGTGGTTGTCCCAAGGTCCTTGGATATTCTGTTCTGTTTTTTTAAGTCCTTGTTCTCTTTGCTTTTTGGTCTTTTGAGGATTCTGTTGATAAATCCTCTTGCTCAGAGATTCCTTCCTCAGCTGTGTCCAGTTAAGGAGTAAGTCTTTCAAAGGCATTCTTCATTTCTGTTGCAGTGTTTACAATCTCTAGCATTTCTTTTTGGTTCTTTCTTAGGATTTCCATCTCTCTGCTTTACATCACCCATCTATTCTTGCATGCTGAATACTTTATCCATTAGAGCCCTTAGCATATTAAAAACAGGTGTTTTAAGTTCCTGGTTTGATCATTATAATATCCTGCCATTTCTGATTCTGATGTTTGCTCTGTCTCTTCAAATTGTGATTTTTACCTTTTGGTATGCCTTGTAATTTTTTCACATGATGTACTGGGTAAAAAGAACTGCTGTAAATAAGCCTTTAGTAATGTGGTGGTGAGGCAGGTTGGGAGAGGGGAAGAGTTCTGTAGTCCTGTGATTAGGTCTCAGTCTTTAAGTAAGCCTATGCCTCTGGATGGTGAACTTCACAAGCGTTTTTAATTTTTCTTATCCCCTCTTAGGTGAGAGGGAATAGCTAGAGCCAGCTGGAGTTGGGTATTTCCTTTCCCCCAGGTGAGTTAGGCTCTGATAAAATTCCAGCAGGTTAGGCTCTAGTTAATTAATTTCCCCTGAGATCAAGCCTTGTTAAGAACAGAGTGCTCTGTCGTATTTCAAAATGCTTCCTTTCCCCCTCCTCCTGCCAGCAGCAGGAGGGAATTTCTTTCCCCCATATTTATTGTGGGGACCTGGTTGAGCTCCTGCAGGTAAGTCTCACAATACTATGGGCTCTCACCCTCCCGTGACTTCATCCTCGGGGAGGATTTTTTTTTTTTAATTTATTTTTATTTTTATTTATTTTTGGCTGTGTTGGGTCTTCGTTGCTGTGCATGGGATTTCTCTAGTTGCACCAAGCAGGGCCTACTCTTCATTGTGGTGCGCGGGCTTCTCATTGCGGTGGCTTCTCTTGTTGCAGAGCTCTAGGCATATGGGCTTCAGCAGTTGTGGCATGCGGGCTCAGTAGTTGTGGCACACAGGCTCAATAGTTGTGGCACACGGACTTAGTTGCTCTGTGGCATGTGGGATCTTCCCGGACCAGGGCTCGAACCTGTGTCCTGTGCACTGGCAGGCAGATTCTTAACCACTGCACCACCAGGGAAGACCCCCACCCTGGGAGTTTTTAACTCTCAGAGTTGTCCACCCTGAGTTCCCAGCAATTCATCATTTACAGTTCAGGTTTACAGACCTGGCACTGGTTCCTGCAGTGGTCTCTGCTCCTGACACTCTGCTCTGATAAACCGACTCCCTGTATTCACCTGTAGGTCTTTCCAATATTGGGGACAGGGGTTTGCTCTGTGTCCTCCCCTCTTTTATGGATCAAAGAATAGTGGTTGGTCTTTCAGCCTGTTCAGCTTTTCACTTGTTAGGATTGAGTGGCGTCTTCCAAGCTCCTTACTGGTGGAACCAGGTTGCCTCAGTTTCCTCGTCTATAATATAGGCACAATAAACAGTACCTACCTTATAGTGTTATGATGAGGATGAAATGGATTAAAACATTTAAAGCATTTAGAACAGTTCCTGGCAAATAGTAAGCATTCAGTAAATGTTAGTAATTCTCCTCCTCTTCCTCTTTCTCCTCCTCATCATATTGTTTCTATTGTTCCACAGTCTTAAGTAGTAACAAGCTGTGCCTCCTCTATCAGCTCGCTAGTGACAGCTCTGTTACACATAGTATAGAATTCTTTTTTTTTTTTTTTTTTTTTGCGGTACGCAGGCCTCTCACTGTTGTGGCCTCTTCCGTCGCGGAGCACAGGCTCCGGACACACAGGCTCAGTGGCCATGGCTCACGGGCCCAGCCGCTCCGCGGCATGTGGGATCTTCCTGGACCGGGGCACGAACCCGTGTCCCCTGCATGGGCCGGGGGACTCTCAACCACTGCGCCACCAGGGAAGCCCTAGAATTCTTATAGTGGAGTTTTAGGAGGAAGTATTTTATTTTTCCAGGATCTTAAATAATAGAATAAATACAGGAAAGTATTTTTATATGTTTTACTGGTGATGTGTTCCTCAATTCAAAAGTGATAAAACATCCCCCATTTCACTTTTTCTTTGTGTGTCAGATTACTTTCATCGTAAATTTTTACTTTATATTTTTACTTATACTTTTACTTATAGTTAATTGAGAAATTGAAGTTAATTTTATTGGAAACTCCATCATATGATTTGCAAGAGAAAAATATAATACAGTACCAAGGATCAATTCTAGAACTGCAAGAGCTCCTTCATCTTAAGTTTAACATAGCCACAGAAATACTTCTCAGAGTAAGTGTGATATTTTGCTTTATATGTTATTATTGACTTTTTTAAGAGTTAAGATTTTATATTATATAATTTGTAAAGTCCAGTGTCCTTTATTTTTTTGAAGACTTAAAAGGTTATGGAAAAGTCAGTAGAACAATTTAAGGCACATGTATTTATCCAGATTTAGCAACTGTGAATATTTTATTTTCTGTACACTCTAGATAAATCAGTTGACACAAGATTACAATTACTGGTAGTCACTATTTTTCCCAAATATCTTAGCACTAATGATAATATTCAAATAATCATAGAGCCATTGTTATACCTAAGAAAACTAATAATAATTCCATAATGTATTCCAATATCCAGTCCATATTTATATTTTCCCTAATATTCCATGAATATCTTCTATAGCTGTTTTTGTTTTGTTTTGGTTTCTAAATGAGAAAACAATGTAAGGTCACACCTTGCTTTTGGCTATTTTCTCTCTTGGTTTCTTTTGGTCTAGAACACAATCACCTTTATAGGCTTGGTAGAATATGTTCTAATTATAAAAAGAACTGTAAAGAAGGCTTATTGTTAAGTTTATTCTTGGAAGTAATATTCATATTATAATTTTGCACCTATTTTATCTGTATTGTAAGAAAAAGCCAATAAGGAAATGTATTATAATTATTAGTAATCAAGATTTTTATTCTAAGAGAAAAAATATATATAGAAGAAAAGAAGATTAGAAAAAAATACCGTAATGTTAAATTTGTAGTGGAAGTATCAGTATGAAACAGATTTCTTTTTATTCCATAAAAAGGAACCAGGTCTAATTGTGGTAAATGGCTGATTCGAGTTTGGGGCAGGGAAAGTGAAAGATAAGGCTGTTATTGAAAGATGAGTTTTAGATATCTTGTGCTAGAAAACAAGTAAATACTCAAAGACTAATGGAGTCGTAGCCAAAGAGACAGGACTAGCTTAAAGACGCTCCCACTGGTCAAGTTGGGGATAATTTGAATATCAGAAAGAATAATGACTATAATTGATTATAGCAGGCATCCCCAACCCCCGGGTCGAGGACTGGTACTGGTCCGTGGCCTGTTAGGAATGGGGCTGCACAGCAGGAGGTAAGTGGTGCGTGAGCGAGTGAAGCTTCATCTGCCACTCCCCATTGCTTCCCATCGCTCACACTACTGCCTGAACCATTCCCCCGCACCACCCCAGTCTGTGGAGAAATTGTCTTCCACAAAACCGGTCCCTGGTGCTAACAAGGTTGGGGACCTCTGGATTATAGAACCTTGAATAAAATAAAAATTAATGAGTCTATAGTGATATTCCAAAATGGAAAGGGGAAAGTGGAGTGGCGGGTAGAGAGAACAGTTCTTTACTGAAGAATACCACCTGATGAATGTGGAAGGAATGATCAGTAAGATAATAACCATTTTTCAATCCCCTATGTAATAATTGATAAGGATCATCAATGGCTACCTCAATAAGTAGGCGAAAAGTTTAGGAACACATTATTCTCATAGTGCCAAAGTACTAGACCACAGATTACTTACTGACTAGGATAAATGTACTTTGCAAGGGGAGATAGGGGTAGTCACCACGTTAACTGAGTGATCAAGTCCACATTGTTAACAGTAGAACATCATATGCCTCCTAATAGTATGCAATGTGAGGAACACAACATTACCTATTGTGCCTTCTTGCCGAAAATTGTTCATCTAATCTGATTAAACCCACCTAGACCTAACTTTCAGTGTACAAAAAATAAAGGGAATAGAGGAGCAAGTTAAACCATGAGGAAACAGCTAGATAAATTCACAATGTGGAACAGTTCTTCAAGGCAATTATCCTGGGCACTTCAAAAAGTTAATGTCACAGAAAAATAAAAGTGTGGGAGAACAATCACTTTTATTTCTTTTTTTTTTTCTTTTCTTTTTTGGCCACACTGGCACAGCTTGCAGGATCTTAGTTCCCCCACCAGAGATCGAACCTGTGCCTCGTGAAATGGAAGTATAGAGTCCTAACCACTGGACCACCAGGGAATTCCCAGAACAATCACTTAAAAAAAAAAAAAGCAATAAATTCAACTCCCAGTACATTTAAATTTTTACATTATAGGAACCAAATACATATTAACTTATTTAAGCCCTTTGAAAGAGCTAATATCTTAAGCAATAGGCATCAAGCTATGTTAGTCTTTATAAAAGAATTCTTAAGAACATCCTTAAATTGTGTGTTTAATGTTGATTATCAAGTATTGGACTAGTAAAACACAAAACTCATCTGGATATTTTGTTTTGTAAACTTGGTATGTTCAGAAATAGGCTAACTTTTGCAGTAGCATAATCTACATTTTAATAAGGTAAGGATAAAGAAGCATGTATATAGTTAAAATGAAAAGTCACAAATAATGTTAAAATTGAAAAGGGTAACCTAAGAGTAATCCACAAGTGCTACCTGGGAATACAGGAGCAACTTCAATCCTTAGACACCGTAAGAGAAACTGAGTAGTAAATGGGGAGCACATTTAATTGAGTAAATGTTTTTGTTGTTTAGAGAATTTTTAAAAACAGTTCTTTGTTATTTTGATTGAACCTTATTTTTACCCAAATTTCTCTTTTCTTTTTATTTTTTTCAAGGTTTCTTTTTTAATTATTATTTACTTTTTGGCTGCGTTGGGTCTTTGTTGCTGTGCGTGGACTTTCTCTAGTTGCGGCGAGTGGGGGCTACTCTTTGTTGCAGTGAGCGGGCTTCTCATTGCGGTGGCTTCTCTTGTTGAGGAGCACCGGCTCTAGGAGCGCAGGCTTCAGTAGGTGTGGCTCGCGAGCTGTAGAATGCAGGCTCAGTAGTTGTGGCGCACAGGCTTAGTTGCTCTTCGGCATGTGGGATCTTCCCAGAACAGGGATCAAACCTGTGTCCCCTGCATTGGCAGGCGGATTCTTAACCACCGCGCCACCAGGGAAGTCCCCAAATTACTCTTCTAATATTGAAGGGAATCCAACACCTAAGTGATGAAGTAACTTATCTAAATTGCGTAATTTATGAGGCCTCTAATCTTAATAATGTTTTCTTTTTCTCTTACAGCAAGCTAGTACTTTAGCAGATCTGGACAGTGGAAACATGGAAAAAGTCATTCGAGATGAAAATGTTACTTTATATGTATGGGCAAACCTCAAGAAGAATCCAAGGTATTCCCATGGGTGATACTATAGGTCTGAAGACATTATATAGTCACATGACCAAGCAGATGCCTGTTACATTACACCATGGCATACTTATAAAAACCCATGTTAGAAAGTCAGCCACCTGGGGTTTGACTCAGAGACCTGCCATTTATCTTAGGCAAGTTAGTTAGCCTTGTTATGCCTCAGTATATCAACAGTAAAATGATTATATCACTTAACTTAATAGGATTGGGCTGAGGATTAAATGTTAACACGTGTAAAGGTCATACGTAGTGTGGTGTCTAGCACAAATATACACTGACTAAATATCAGGGTCTTCCTCTTCTTTTCACCCACTTAACCTCCCTCCCCACCAAAAAGTAGAAGTGGTAGGTGCTCTCTACATGGCAATCTGAAACTTTTAAAAAATTTATCTTTTGTGAACTGTTAATGCTTTCAAAAAAGAATACTTTTCATATTTATTATTTTTTAGATAATTTAAGTGATGTTTCCCTGATTATTTTCAACAAAGTAATATCATTCTGAGGAATGATAGAGATAATGATAAATTCACGATCACTGGTTGCTGCTTTATCTCAAACATTTCAAAATAATTGAGTTAGTATGGCAGCAAGTTTTAGGAAAAATGATCTGAATAAAAGTTAGGAGGCCTAGGTTCTGGTCCCAACTCTGAAAAGACTAGTCCTATGACAGTGGAAAGTATTGGATTTTATTTCTGATATTTAGTAAAAGTATTTTCTAAGTTTCATTTGCTACAAAATACTTTGTGGTTTAAATCAGAGTCAATATATTAATATAACCTTTTTCATTGTAAAATATGTTAGATCCAGAAGGATGAAGAAAATTAATCTGTATAATTTTAAAAGAAGAAAAGTAAAATGAATATCCCTGTATTAACTACCCAGACTTAAGAAGAGAATTAGATGGTATCTTTTACTAAGATAAGGAATAGTGGAAGCAGAACAAGTTTTGTTTTACTTTGATGGTGATGTTGAGAGAGCAGGGGGTGGTCAGTATGATGAGCTCAGTGTCGGGCTTGTTGAGTTTGAAGTACCTATGACACATCAAAGTGCAACTGTCTGAAAGCATTGAGAGAAATCTGAGTTGGAGACATATTTTGCAGAGTCGTACAGATTGATAGTTCTTAACTTTTGGGGAGTCATAGACTCTTATGAACTTTATTACATATGCTCACATATATGTAAGGGCATTTTTGGACCTTTTAAAGTTCATTCAGGGATGCTTCTTCCCCTAGGAAACATAGAACTCATGTTAAACACTCCTGATAATATAAATAATAATTGAAGTCATAGAAATAATAATATCCAGAGAGAATATGTAGAGGGAGAAGAAAGAAGGGCTCGGGATGGAGAGTCAAGTAACATCAACGTTTAAGGGATGCTTAGGAAGGAGACCATACAAAGGAAACAGAGAAGGAGCTGCCAGAGATGGAGGAGAAGAGTATAGAGTCATGGATCCCAAGAGAGAGTTTTGAGAAGGTAACATGAGCAACTGGATCCAAATGCTGCAAAGAAAGCAAGTATGGGTCAGGACTCAAAACTGTGGTGAAATTAAAGTGGAGACAAATACTGCTTAGGTATAAGCTTACAACAGACATAGAATTTTCTAGAGCCTCATCCTTTTCGTTAAATTAATTAACAGGTACAGAAGTATCAGATTCTCTGAGACACAAATTGGATTTGAAATTCCAAGGATATTAGCAACATCTGACATTGCTCTACGACTCCTGCATACTCGCTATGATCATGTCACGCCATTAGACCCTGTTTCAACAGCATCACAAGAACACACTTCCACGGTAACTTACTTTGGCAAAGACAAAGTTAAGAGTGTAGAAGCAGCAGTCAGCAAAGATCTCCAAGAAGAGTATAAAGAACAAGAAAATGAGTCTAACTCAGTTCATGAGGAAGAAACAAAAGTTGACGAACAAGGTGGTATTGAAGGACAAACGGTAGGACACTTATTTTTTTTTAATAAGAATTTAATTGCATTTATTTTTATTTTAAGTTTTTTGGCTGTCCCGTGCAGCATGTGGGATCTTAGTTCCCCAACCAGAGATCGAACCTGTGCCCCCTGCAGTGGAAGCGTGGAGTCCTAACCACTGGACCGCCAGGGAATTCCCTAAGACACTTTAAATGTACATTTTTTCTTCATGTAACAGGTGTTATAGATTCCCTTGATGCATTCTCAAGATTTTTTCCTAAACAACTAGAAACTGAAAGCTACTTTCTTGCCAATGGCTCAGTTTTGTGTGTGTGTGTGTTTTTCTTGCCTTCTATTCATAGTCACTATTCATAGTTGAGCCTGTTGCTTCCACATCCTAAAGTTGAGGACAGGAATTGCTAATTTTTATTTTAGGTTCACTCCCGAAAAGCTTTGAAGCAATTTAATTTGTGCGTATTTATTATATTTCAAACTCACTTAGGGAACTTGTGATAAATACTTTCACAAACTGAAGGATTATCTTACATTACTCTTACTTCCTCAGCTTTTGGTTTTGTAAGAAAGAATTATATGAAGTAAAAACTGATATTTTTTGAACTGTTATACTCTCTTAAAATTTGACATCTTTTAAAAAAAATTGGACATCTTTAGATATAATATGTTAATTGAGCAATTTAATAATCATATGCTATTAGTTGGTTTCTGTTCTTTTTTTCTTTCTATTTCAAGGATTTTCAAGCTATTTACTTATTAACGTAGAATAAATTGTCCCTTTAGAATTTAGTAATACTTTCTCAGAACTGAGCAACTTTTTGTTTGGCCATGGACAATCTGCATTTTAGGAAGGACCAGGTTTTCCTACAAGTACTTAAGATATGAAGTGTACTGGTTTATTGGTTTGTTTTCTTTAAACACAGGTGAGGGTTAAGAATTAAATTGAATACAAATTTGAAATCAGAATAAGGATTATTAGATATTCTTAGAACATATTTAATTGAAAAATTTCATTTGATTCCACCAGAATCAAAACTTATAATGATTCTACAGCAACATAGAAAATGGATAAGACATGATGGTCAGTACAAAGAACAGTATTTAGAGTATGATTACAATGATGAAAAAATTAAAAAGGCATAAGGAGAGGAGAACCCAGAAACCTGTATATAGCTGATATTTCACAGAGGTGGGAAATAAGTGATTGATTCTTCTTTAAAAATTTGTCACATTTAAAGGAATGTTTTTTGAGCAATCTGGTAGCTTTTATAATGAAAAAATTCATTTTCCCTCTCAGGTAACGTGGTAGCATTACTAAAGTTCAACAATATTTCCAGCTTTCTTCCCTTTCCTAGACAGGAAGGGAAGAATTACACTGGTCGCCCCCTTGAAATTAGGAGTGACCATGTGACTTGCTTTAGCTAGTAAGATGTGAGTGGAAGTGACACACTGATTTCTAAGAGGGGGGAACAAAGAATGAGTAAATGGGTGCTGGATGTTACATCATTTAAATGTTCAGTAGAAAATAAAATGAAGACCCATAAACTTACAATAAAATTTGGCGGGATTTGTGACTGAAAATTCATGAAAACAAAGAACAAATTAAAAACTATCAAAATTGTCGTATGAAAAGAGTATCTAAAAATGTTTGGTCTTGATCTGATAAAAATATTGAATAACTTCTGCTCCTCAAGTTCCTTGATCATATTTTATGAAAGACCCATCAACAGTTTACCTAAGAATTTGACATTACTAACTTAAAAGTTATGAAACAATAATTAGAAAACATATAATTTGAAATATTACTTGAATTTAGATGGCTAAAGCAATTCTTCCTTATACATGTATGTCTCAGTTAAAGCAGCCTTATGCAGTAATGACTCATTATAGTTCTGTGTATAAAGCTACCAAAAATAGTTTTATATTAAATATATCATCATATGAATTCACTATAATACCAAACAGTGCAGTTATATATTTTTCTCCAGGTCCGTCATCTATTAGAGTAAGAAGTCATTTCCTTTACTCTCAGCTGGTGAGCTCAAAGTTACCACGCTAAGCTTTCCTCAGTTAAATGACCCTTTCCAACGTGTTTAACTATATCTATTTTTTTTCTATTATTCTTTAATGTTTTATTGAACCATTTCAATTTATAATGATGACTACAGGTATACCAATGCTAATGTTGATAATGCCACAAAAGTACGTCAAGGAAAAGCATTCTACTGGATGGTAATGTATATTTTATGGAATACTGAAGCTTTTCTCAAATAAGTAGCCTAAAGATCAGACAATTAGTAATATAGCAGAAATAGTTTTACCCTATGAAACTTCACCACAGCCTGGGAAGCTTGACTGAGAATTGTGTGAATGGTACATGGAGGAACCTGGCTGGCAGAACTTTGTTATCAGGGGATTGAAAAAGAGAAAATTGCCTAGCAGATGAGACTAAACTTAATTTAGTTAGCACCCCTGTTTCCAGGAGCCAGTCCTCTCATCACACCAAACAGGCGTGTGTGTAGTTGCGTATGCTTATGGATGTGTGCTCTCCCATCCTTCCAAAACCTCCATGGCATTCTGAAAAGTTAACATGAGTAATGCTGAGGTAGGGATGATTTCCACAGAAGCAGAAGAATCCCATAGTAGTGCCTAAGTGTACCAAGGCAGGTGGGAAAAGCCATCTCCTGTGCTGAAAGAGGATTGTTGGGGCAGGGGGGAGACAGTGGCAGTAAACTGCAGAGAGTGAAGAATCAATCTCCCACCTCAGAACCACTTGCCCTGCTAAGCTGGGGAGGAAAGGAAAGAGAGCTGATAGAAACAGTTGTCAGCTGGGCCTCCACTTGTCACTAATTTTGAACAGAGCACATTTGTAGAGCACATTTTGTAAATGTGAGTTGGCTTCAGGGAGCAAAAATCAGTGGAGGGACTTCCCTGGCATCCCAGTGGTTAGGACTCTGCACTCCTACTGCAGGGGCCATGGGTTCCATCCCTGGTCAGGGAACTGAGATCCCACAAGTGGAGTAGCAAAAAAAAAAAAAAAAAATCATTGGATTTATAAAGAGAGTCAGCAGCTCAAAAGAAGGGGATAAAAATAATTTGGTGGAATTTATGGAGGAAAAAATTAAAACAGATGGGGAAAGAAGTAGGAGATCCAGTATCTATGTAAAAGAAGTTCCAGAACACAAAGGAAAGGATAAGTTTAATATAATGATTGGCACTGTGACGGCTAGCTAAGATGTGAAATAAATTTCCATTCATACTTCCCTCTACAGACTAAAAAAAAGTAACAGATTTTATTTTTTTTAATATAAAAAAAAACTAATCAAAGACTCATAAAATAATAAAAGTATTTGAAGAGAATGTAGGGAAGTTATTTTATCATATATACTAAGAAGGTCCTTCTTACTTCTTAGTGCATCAAAACCATACAAGAAAAGGAGGTTATGAATTCAAACATTTGTATAGCAAAATAAACCTCACTGTAAACAAACATGAAAGACAATGGACTGGGAAAAATATTTAAACATATAAAACAAATGGTTAGTATCCTAATATAAAGAACTCATAGCTGCAGAATTGTCTCCGGGCGCAGCTGACGGAAGCCCTGTCTCCTCAGGACCCGCTGGGGCTTTGGCTTCTGGAACACGTAGGACTGAGTCCATGCTGACGACTGGGCTTCGGGACAACTTGGGGTCGAGTCCACACTAACAGAAGCCGGGTCTCCTCAGGACCCGCTGGGGCTTCAGCTTTGGGACATCATGGGGTCCATTTCTCTCTAACAGGAGCCTGGTCTCCTCAGGACCTGCCGGGACGTGATGTCACTAAGGGAAAAGGCCGCACCGCACAGCATGGGGGACCCTAGTTCCCTGACCAGGGATTGAACCCACACACCCTGCAGTGGAAGCATGAATTCCAAACCACTGGACTGCCAGGGAAGTCCTGGTCCTTTATTATAAAAAGGTTGCCCTCGAGAAGCAAGAAGAACTACAGTCCTTCAGCCTGTGGAACAAAAACCACATTCACAGAAAGACAAGATGAAAAGGCAGAGGGCTATGTACCAGATGAAGGAACAAGATAAAACCCCAGAAAAACAACTAATGAAGTGGAGATAGGCAACCTTCCAGGAAAAGAATTCAGAATAATGATAGTGAAGATGATCCAGGACCTTGGAAAAAGCATGGAGGCAAAGATCAAGAAGATGCAAGAAATGTTTAACAAAGACCTAGAAGAATTAAAGAACAAACAAACAGATGAACAATACAATAACTGAAATGAAAACTACACTAGAAGGAATCAATAGCAGAATAACTGAGGCAGAAAAACAGATAAGTAACCTGGAAGACAGAATGATGGAATTCACTGCTGCGGAACAGAATAAAGAAAAAAGAATGAAAAGAAATGAAGGCAGCATAAGAGACCTCTGAGACAGCATTAAACGCAACAACATTCGCATTATAGGGGTCCCAGAAGGAGAAGAGAGAGAGAAAGGACCTGAGAAAATATTTGAAAAGATTATAGTCGAAAACTTCCCTAACATGGGAAAGGAAATAGCCACCCAAGTCCAGGAAGTGCAGAGAGTCCCATACAGGATAAACCCAAGGAGAAACACACCGAGACACATAGTAATCAAATTGGCAAAAATTAAAGACAAAGAAAAATTATTGAAAGCAGCAAGGGAAAAACGACAAATAACATACAAGGGAACTCACATAAGGTCAACAGCTGATTTCTCAGCAGAAACTCTACAAGCCAGAAGGGAGTGGCACAATATACTTACAGTGATGAAAGGGAAGGACCTACAACCAAGATTACTCTACCCAGCAAGGATCTCATTCAGATTTGATGGAGAAATCAAAAGCTTTACAGACAAGCAAAAGCTAAGAGAATTCAGGACCACCAAACCAGCTCTACAACAAATGCTAAAGGAACTTCTCTAAGTGGGAAACACAAGAGAAGAAAAGGACCTACAAAAACAAACCCAAAACAATTAAGAAAATGGTCATAGGAACATACATATTGATAATTACCTTAAACGTGAATGGATTAAATGCTCCAACCAAAAGACACAGGCTCACTGAATGGATACAAAAATAAGACCCATATATATGCGGTCTACAAGAGACCCACTTCAGACCTAGGGACACATACAGACTGAAAGTGAGGGGATGGAAAAAGATATTCCATGCAAATGGAAATCAAAAGAAAGCTGGAGTAGCAATACTCACATCAGATAAAATAGACTTCAAAATAAAGAATGCTACAAGAGACAAGGAAGGACACTACATAATGATCAAGGGATCAATCCAAGAAGAAGATATAACAATTATAAATATATATGCACCCAACATAGGAACACCTCAATACATAAGGCAACTGCTAACAGCTCTAAAAGGGGAAATCAACAGTAACACAATAATAGTGGGGGACTTTCACACCTCACTTACACCAATGGAAAGATCATCCAAAATGAAAATAAATAAGGAAACAGAGGCTTTAAATGACACAATAGACCAGATAGATTGAATTGATATTTATAGGACATTCCATCCAAAAACAGCAGATTACACTTTCTTCTCAAGTGCTCATGGAACGTTCTCCAGGATAGATCACATCTTGGGTCACAAATCAAGCCTCAGTAAATTTAAGAAAATTGAAATCATATCAGGCATCTTTTCTGACCACAACACTATGAGATTAGAAATGAATTACAGGGAAAAAAAGGTAAATAATACAAACACATGAAGGCTAAACAATACGTTACTAAATAACCAAGAGATCACTGAAGAAATCAAAGAAGAAATCAGAAAATACGTAGATATCAATGACAATGAAAACACGACAATCCAAAACTTATGGTATGCAGCAAAAGCAGTTCTAAGAGGGAAATTTATAGCTATACAAGCCTACCTCAAGAAATAAAAAAAAAATCTCTAATAAACAATCTAACCTTACACCTAAAGGAACTAGAGAAAGAAGAACAAACAAAACCCAAAGTTAGCAGAAGGAAAGAAATCATAAAGATCAGAGCAGAAATAAATGAAATAGAAACAAAGAAAACAATAGCAAAGATCAATAAAATTAAAAGCTGGTTCTTTGAGAAGATAAACAAAATTCATAAACCATTAGCCAGACTCATCAAGAAGAAGAGGGAGAGGACTCAAATCAATAAAATTAGAAATGAAAAAGGAGAAGTTACAACAGACACTGCAGAAATACAAAGCATCCAAGAAATGACTACAAGCAACTCTATGCCAATAAAATGGACAACCTGGAAGAAATAGACAAATTCTTAGAAAGGTATAACCTTCCAAGACTGAACCAGGAAGAAATAGAAAATATGAACAAACCAATCACAAGTAATGAAATTGAAACTGTGATTAAAAATCTTCCAACAAACAAAAGTCTAGGACCAGATGGCTTCACAGGTGAATTCTATCAAACATTTAGAGAAGAGCTAACACCCATCCTTCTCAAACTCTTCCAAAATATTGCAGAGGAAGGAACACTCCTAAACTCATTCTATGAGGCCACCATCACCCTGATACCAAAACCAGACAAAGATACTACAAAAAAAGAAAATTACAGACCAATATCACTGATGAATATAGATGCAAAACTCCTCAACAAAATACTATCAAACAGAATCCAACAACACATTAAAAGGATCATATACCATAATCAAGTGGGATTTACCCCAGGAATGCAAGGATTCTTCAATATATGCAAATCAATCAATGTGACTCACCATATTGACAAATTGAAGAAAAACCATATGATCATCTCAATAGATGCAGAAGAAGCTTTTGACAAAATTCAACACCGATTTATGATAAAAACCTCCAGAAAGTGGGCATAGAGGGGACCTACCTCAACATAATAAAGGCCATATACGGCAAACCAACAGTAAACATCATTCTCAATGGTGAAAAACTGAAAGCATTTCCTCTAAGATTAGGAACAAGACAAGGATGTCCACTCTCACCACTATTATTCAACATAGTTTTGGAAGTCCTGGCCATGGCAGTCAGAGGAGGAAAAGAAAAATAAAGGAATACAAATTGGAAAAGAAGAAGTAAAACATGTCATCACAGCAGATGACATGATACTATACATAGAGAATCGTAAAGATGCCACCAGAAAACTACGAGAGCTAATTGATGAATTTGGTAAAGTTGCAGGATACAAAATTAATGCACAGAAATCTCTTGCATTCCTATACACAAATGATGAAAAATCTGAAAGAGAAATTAAGGAAACACTCCCATTTACCACTGCAACAAAAAGAATAAAATACCTAGGAATCAACCTACCTAGGGAGACAAAAGACCTGTATGCAGAAAACTATAAGATACTGATGAAAGAAATTAAAGATGATACCGACAGATGGAGAGATATACCATGTTCTTGGATTGGAAGAATGAATATTGTGAAAATGACTATACTACCCAAAGCAATCTACGGATTCAATGCAATCCTTATCAAATTACCAATGGCATTTTTTACAGAACTAGAACAAAAAATCTTAATATTTGTATGGAGACACAAAAGACCCCAAATAGCCAAAGTAGTCTTGAGGGAAAAAAACGGAGCTGGAGGAATCAGGCTCTCTGACTTCAGACTATACTACAAAGCTACAGTAATCAAGACAATATGGTACTGACACAAAAGCAGAAACATAGATCAATGGAGCAAGGTAGAAAGCCCAGAGATAAACTCACACACCTATGGTCAACTAATCTATGACAAAGGAGGCAAGGATATACAATGGAGAAAAGACAGTCTCTTCAATAAGTGGTGCTGGGAAAACTGGACAGCTACATATAAAAGAATGAAATTAGAACACTCCCTAACACCATACACAAATATAAACTCAAAATGGATTCGAGACTGAAATGTAAGACTGGACACTATAAAACTCTTAGAGGAAAACATAGGAAGAACACTCTTTGCCATAAATCACAGCAAGATCTTTTTTGATTCACCTCCTAGAGTAATGTAAATAAAAACAAAACTAAACAAATGGGACCTAATGAAACTTCAAAGCTTTTGTACAGCAAAGGAAACCATAAACAAGACAAAAAGACAACCCTCAGAATGGGAGAAAATATTTGCAAATGAATCAACAGAGAAAGGATTAATCTCCAAAATTTATAAATAGCTCATGCAGCTGAATATTAAGAAAACAAACAACCCAATCCAAAAATGGGTAGAAGACCTAAATAGACATTTCTCCAAAGAAGACATACAGATGGCCAAGAAGCACATGAAAAGCTGCTCAACATCACTAATTATTAGAGAAATGCAAATCACAACTACAATGAGGTATCACCTCACACCAGTTAGACTGGGCATCATCAGAAAATCTACAAACAGCAAATGCTGGAGAGGGTGTGGAGAAAAGGATACCCTCTTGCACTGTTGGTGGGAATGTAAATTGATACAGCCACTATGAAGAACAGTATGGAGGTTCCTTAAAAAACTAAAAATAGAATTACTGTATCATCCAGCCATTCCACTACTGGGCATATACCCAGAGGAAACGATAATTCAAAAAGACACATGCACCCCAATGTTTATTGCAGCACTATTTACAATAGCCAGGTCATGGAAGCAACCTAAATGCCCATCGACAGACGAATGGATAAAGAAGATGTGTTACATATATACAATGGAATATTACTCGGCCATAAAAAGGAACGAAAATGGGTCATTTGTTGAGACATGGATGGATCTAAAGACTGTCATACAGAGTGAAGTAAGTCAGAAAGAAAAACAAATATTATATATTAACGCATATATGTAGAACCTAGAAAAATGGTACAGATGAACTGGTTTGCAGGGCAGAAATTGAGACACAGATGTAGAGAGCAAACGTATGGACACCAAGGGGGGAAAACGGGTGTGGTGGTGGTGGTGTGATGAATTGGGCGATTGGGATTGATATGTATACACATCAGTGTATGTGTATACACTGATGTGTATAAAATTGATGACTAATAAGAACCTGCCGTATAAAAAAAAACTCATACAAATTGGTAAGACAATTTCCTAATATAAAATTAGGCAAAGGACTTGAGTAGACAGATGAGAAGAGAAATGCAACTAGTCAATAAAAATATGAAAAAATAACCAAATAAATAATCAAATTTGAACTGACATTGTATCACTTCTTATCAGATTGAGCATGAGAGGTTGCAGGTATTTTCACATACTGTTGTTAAAAATTTGTACAGTCTTAAGGGAAATTTGGTACTATGTAAATGTACCTATTAGTGATTTTAATTTTAGTGATTTATTATTATGAAATAATAGAACAAGTAAATAAAAATGAATTCTACAATGTTCATTGAAGTTTTTTTGTATTAGCGAATATAGTCCACAGATTAATTATAAAATATCCAGTCAAGTAGTAGCCTTTCAAAATGATGATATAGACTTTATATCCTTTTTTTAATTAAAAAAACTTGTATTGGGAAATACTTGACATACGGCATTATATTAGTTTCAGGTGTACAACACAATGATTTGATATTTCTATATACTGTGAAATAATCTCCATAATAAGTTGAGTTAACATTCATCATCACATATAGTTGCAATTCTTTTTTTGTGATGAGGACTTTTAAGATCTCTCTTACCAACTTTCAAATATAAAATACAGTATTATTGACTATAGTCACCATGTTGTACATTTCAACCCAAGAATTTATTTGTTTATAAGCGGAGGTTTGTACGTTTTGGCCACCTTCACCCATTTTGTCCACCTCCACCCCTGAGACTGGCAACCACCAATCTGTTCCCTGTATCTGAGTTCACTTTTTTTTTTTTAGATTCCACAAAAAAGTGAGATCATATGGTATTTGTCTTTCTCTGTCTGACATTTCACGTAGCATAATGCCCTCAGGGTCCACCATGTTGTCTCAAATGGCGAGATTTCCGTATTTTTTATGGCTGAATATTATTCCATTATCTCTATATATCACATTTTCTTTATCCATTCATCCATTGATGAACTCTTACATTGCTTCCATGTCTTGGCTATTGTGAATAGTGCTGCAGTGAACATGGAGGTACATACATCTTTTCGAGTTAGTATTTTTGTTTCCTTCAGATAAATACCCAAAAGTGGAATTGCTGGATCATATGGTAGTTTTATTTTTAATTTTTTTGAAGAAACTCCATAATGTTTTCCATAGTCGCTGCACCATTTTACATTCCCACCAACAGTGCACAAGGATTCCCTTTTCTCCACATTCTCACCAGCGTTTATTTCTTGTCTTTTTGATAATAGCTATTCTAACAGGTGATATTTCATTGTGGTTTTGATTTGCATTTCCCTGATGACTAGTGATGTTGAGCACCTTTTCATGTGCCTTTTGGCCATCTGTATGTCTTCCTTTGAAAAATGTCTATTCATATCCTCTGCCCATTTTTTGTTTGGAATGTTGGGCATTTTGCTTTTTGTTTCTTTGTTTGTCTGGTTGCATTGGGTCTTCATTGCTGTGCACAGGCTTTCTCTAGTTGCAGCGAGTGGGGGCCACTCCTCATTGTGGTGCACGGGATTCTCAGTGTGGTGGCTTCTCTTGTTGCAGAGCACAGGCTCCAGGCATACGGGCTGAGTAGTTGTGGCTTACAGGCTTCAGAGCTCAGGCTCAGTAGTTGTGGAGCACGGGCTTATTTGCTCCATGGCATGTGGGACCCTCCCGGACCAGAGATCAAACCTGTGTCCCCTGCATTGGCAGGCAGATTCTTAACCACTGCACCACCAGGGAAGCCCCATTTTTGCTATTGAGTTGTATGAGTTCTTTATGCATTTTGAATATTAACTTCTTATCAGATATTTGATTAGCAAATATTTTCTCACATTTGGTAGTTTGCCTTTTCATTTTGTCAGTTGTTTCTTCTGCTGTGTAGAAACTTTCTAGGTCGATGTTGTCCCACTTGTTTATTTTTGCTTTTGTTATATTTGCTTTTGGTGTCAAATCCAAAAAATCATCGCCAAGACTGATGTCAAGGAATTTATCCCACCTATGTCTTCTTTTAGGAGTTTTGTGGTTTCAGATCTATGTTCAAACGTTTAATCCATTTTGAGGTAATTTTCGTTTATAGTATAAATAGTGGTCCCAACCACATTCATTACACCCACCACACAACTTGCAATAGATTTGGCAATAGCAATCCCTTTATGAGCAGGAACTGTAATTATGCTTCCACCATAAAACAAAAGCATCTCTAGCCCACTTTCTACCACAAGGAACACCAATTTCTCTTATCCCTGTGCTAGTAATTATTGAAACTGTTGGCTTATTTGTCCAACCAATGGCCCTAGCTGTATGACTAATATCACAGCTGGCCATCTATTAATTTATTTAATTGAAGGGGCAACCCTGGCCCTAATAAGCATTGTCCCTACCACAGCCTTCATTACATTTGTTATTCTCATTCTACTCACGATCCTTGAATTTGCAGCAGCCTTTATTCAAGCTTACATATGCACCCTGCTAGTGAGCCTCTACTTACACAATGACACATAATGACCCACCAAACCCATGCATTCCATATAGTAAATCCCAGCCCCTGACCTCTTACAGGAGCCCTCGCAGCCCCTCACAGAGCATCTGGTCTAGTCATATGATTCCATTTAAACTCAACATTTTTATTACCCGTGGGCTTATTAACCAACATCCTAACAATGTATCAATGATGACATCATCCAGAACAGCTTCATTACTTGTATTTATCACATTCTAACTTCCCCAACTAAACACACAGAAAAATCAAGTCCTTACAAATGTGGATTTGACACCATAGGATCAGCATGCCTACGCTTTTTCACAAAATTTTTCACAGTGTCCATTATGGTTCTCCTCTTTGACCTAGAAATGATCCTTCTGCCCCGACCCTCAGCGTCCCAAACAAACAATCTAATAACAATACTCATTATAGCGCTACTCCTAATTTCACCGCTAGCAATACGTTCAGCCTACAAGTGGACTCGAAAGGGGTTAGAGTGGACCAAATATGATAGTTTAAATTAAAGCAAAGTATTTTGGCTCATTAAATTATGATTAAATTCATAATTATCAAGTTCCTTTTGTCTACGTAAATATTATTCTAGCATTTACAGTTTCCCTTAGGGAGTATTAATATACCAATTCCACTTAATATCCTCCCTACTATTTCTGGAAGGAATGATATCATTATTCATTATGGCAACCCTTATAATCCTAAACACCCATTTCCCTCTAGCTAGCATAATACCCATCATCTTACCAGTTTTCACAGCCTGCAAAGCCGCACTGGGATTATCCCTGCTAGTAATAGTATCAAACAGCTATGATATTGATTATGTACAAGATCTCAACCTTCTCCAATTTTAAAAATTATTATGCCACCTATTATATTAGTACCACTAATATGATTATTAAAAATATATAATTTGAATTAATACCACCACTTTCAGTTTACTAGTTTTATTAGCTTATTCCTTCTTAACCAATTTAATGACAACAGCCTTAACTTTTCATTAATCTTCTCTGATTCTCTATCAGCACTTTTACTTTGACATGACTCATCACTAATACTCATAGCCAGCCAGTTCCTCCTATCTAAAGAATCACTAGCTCAAATCACTGCCCCTATATATCACTGTACTATTTATGCTACAGATATTCCTAATTATAACTTTCACTGCCACAGGATTGATTTGATTCTATTCTTATTCGAAAAAACACTAGTCCCAGCATTAATTACTGTCTCTCGCTGAGGAAACCAAACAGAACTACTCACTGCAGGAATTTACTTTTTATTTTACGCGCTAGTGTGATCTCTTCCACTTCTAGTTGCTCTAGTATATATCCAAAATATTATAGGTTCATTAAACTTTTTAATAATCCAGTACTGAGCCCAAACAATATCTAACTCTTGATTCAATATTTTCCTCTGATTAGCATGCATGATAGCTTTTACAGTAAAAAATGCCCCTTACAGATTACACCTCTGATGGCCAAAGGGGCGTGTAGAATTCCCACTTCCAGACCTGTAGTTCTTGCAGCTGTACGACTCAAACTTGGTGGCTATGGTATACTACAAATCACAATAATCCTAAACCCCTTAAACTACATAGTGGATCCATCCCTTATATTATCCTTATGAGGAATAATTATAACCAGCTTAATCTGTTTGCACCAAACAGACTTAAAATCACTCATCAGATACTCCTCTGTTAACCACTTGGCACTTGTCATTGTAGCTGTCCTCATCCAAACACCTTGAAGTTTTGTAGAGGCTACCACCCTAATAATTGCCCATGGCCTCACACCATTTTTACTATCTGACATCTATTCATGTGCTTGTGGACCATGTGTGTGTCTCATCTGGAGAAGGGTCTATTCAAGTCCTTTGTCCATTTAAAAAATTGGCTTCTTTGTCTTTTTGTTGATGAGTTGTAAAAGTTCTTGATATATTCTGGATAACAGACTTTTACCAGATCTATTAAAATGTGCAAATATTTTCTTCCATTCTGTGGGCTTTCTTCCACTTTCTGGATAGTGTCTTTTGAGGCACAAAAGTTTTTAATTTTGAGAAAATCCAATTTATCTATTTTTTTCTTTCATTGCCTGTGCCTTGGTGTCAGATCTAAGGAACCATTGCTAAATCCAAGGTCATGAAGATTTATCCCCATGTTTTCTTCTAGAGTTTATACAGTCATTCCTCGGTATCCATGAAGGAATGGTTCCTGGACTGCCCTGTGGATACCAAAATTCACAGATGGTCAAGTCCCTTATATAAAATAGCATAATATTTGCATGTATCCTACACACATATTCCCATATACTTTAAATCATCTCAAGATTACTTATAATACCTAATACAATGTAAATGTTATATAAATAGTTGTAAATATGTTGTAAATGCTACGTAAATAGTTACCAGCAAGGCAAATTCAAGTTTTTCATTTTGTAACCTTCTAGAATTATTTTTTGGAATATTTTTGATCCACAATTGGTTGAATTTGTGGATGCAGAACCCACATATATGGAGGGCTGACTAAGCCTTTTGTCTATTTTGAGTTAATTTTTGTATGTGGTATGAGGTAAGAGTCCAATTTCATCCCTCGGTACATAGATAGCCAGTTGCCTAGCACCATCTGTTGACAAGACCATTCTTTCCCCAGTTTAATGTTTTCCGCCCTTGTTGAAAGTCAATGACTATAGATGGATGTGTTTATTTCTCAGTTTTCCATTCAATTCCACTGATCTATATGTATATCTCTATGCCAGTATCACAATGTTTTATTTACTGTTGCTGTGTACTAACATGTGAAATTGGGAAGCGTGAGCCTCCAACTTTGATTTTTGAGATTGTTTTGGCTCTTTGGGGTCCCTTGAAATTTCATATGAATGTTAGGATAAGCTTGTGTATTTCTTCCCAAAAGCCTTCAGGAATTTTCATAGGAATCACATTGAATCTGTAGATCGCTTATGTACTATTACCACCTTAACAATATTAAGTCTTTCCATCACCATGGGATGTCTTCACATTATTTAGGTTTTCTTTCATTCCTTTCAGCTATGTTTTACGATTTTCAGTGTACAGTCTTGCACCTTGATTAAATCTATTCCTAAGTATTTTATTGGTGTTGACATTATTTAAAATGTAACTGTCTTCTTAAATTCCTTTTGAGAATATTCATTGCTAGTACATACAAACAAACAGATTTTTGTGTATTGATATTTTGTCCTCTAACTTTGCTGATATTAGTTGACTAGCTCAAATAATTTTTCTGTTGATTCTTTGGAAACATATATGTAAGATGCTGTCATCTGTGTCTGTGAATAGACATGGTTTTACGTTCTCCTTTCATATGTGGATGCCTTTTATGTTTTTCCTCATTGCTCTGGGTAGAATTTCCAGTACCATATTGTAACAATGGTGAAAGCCAGCAATGTGGCCTTGTTCCTGAATTCAGGGATAAACCTTTCAGTCCTCAACATTGAGCATGATACTTCCTGTGTGTTTTGTCTAATGCTTTGTATCATATCGAACGAATGTCCCTTTCCTCCTACTTTTGTGTTTATATGATGAAATTGCACTGGCATTTGTTTAAAGCTTTTTCTGCATCAAGTTACATGATCATGCAATAATTGTCATGTATTACATTACATGGTTTTAATTTAATAATCTATAACATTGCTTGGTTCACTATATTAACAACCTGGAATTTCTGGTGTAGAGACACTTGCTTTTGGTGCATAATCTTTTCAATATGCTGTTGGTTTCATATTTCTATTATTTTGTGAAGGATTCTTACATCTGTATTTAGAAGGAGTGTTGATCTGTAGTTTTCTTTTTATGATGTCTTTGTATGATTTGATTAGATTGGGGTTGGTGTTAGTGGTTCAGAGCAGGGGTCTCCAACCCGCGGGCCACGGACTGCTACTGGTCTGCTGCCTGTCAGGAACCGGCTGCACAGCAGGAGGTGAGCGGTGGGTAAGCAAGCCAGGCTCCATCTGCCTCTTGCCATTGCTCCCCAGTGCTTGCATTACCGCCTGAACCATCCCCCCCCCGCCCCCCTCCCCCTTCCCGTCCGTGGAAAAATTGTCTTCCACGAAACCGGTCCCTGGTGCCAGAAAGGTTGGGGACAGCTGGTTTAGCGGACTAAGGCTAGGGCTGGGGCTGGTATGGGAGCTGACCTGGGGCTGGGTTAAGGTTAGAGTTTATGGTTATAGTATATGGTTTATAATTTATGGTTTATATTTTAGTTATGGTTATAGTTAATGGTTATGGTTGATGGCTTATGGATGTGGTTTCTGGTTATGCGTATTGTTTCTGGTTATAAATTATGGTTTGTGGTTCTGATTTCGGTTTCTGGTTATAATTTATGGATTATGGTTCTGGTTTCAATTTCTGGTTATGGTTAGGTTTATGGTTTATGGTTATGGTTTATGACTATAGCTATATGGTTATATGATATATGATTTTATGGCTTTTTGGTTAAGGTGAAGTTAGGGTTTATAGTACAGGTAAGGTTACAGGTATGAGCCAGGGGTTAGGTTTGGGGTTTGGGTTTGGGTGGAGGGCCTGGGTTACGAGTTAGGGTTAGGGTTTTTCTTTGTAAGCCTACCTAAAGCTTTGTCAATTTTGTTTATCTTTGCAAAAAAAAAGCTCTTAGTCTTATTGATCTTTTTATTGCCTTTTTAGTCTCTATTTCATTTATTTCTGCTCTGATCTTTGTTATTTCCTTCCTTCTACTAATTTTGGGCTTCCTTTGTTCTTTTTTTTAAATTTTTTTTGCTGTACGCAGGCCTCTCACTGCTATGGCCTCTCCCGTCGCGGAGCACAGGCTCCGGACGCGCAGGTTCAGCAGCCATGGCTCATGGGCCCAGCTGCTCCGCGGCATGTGGGATCCTCCCAGACCGGGGCACGGACCCGCATCCCCCGCATCAGCAGGCGGACTCTCAACCACTGTGCCACCAGGGAAGCCCTCATTTGTTCTTTTTCTAGTTTCTTGAGGTGTAAAGTTAGGTAGTTTATAGATCTTTTTTGTTTCTTGATGTAGGCATTTATCACTGTGAAATTCTATCTTACCACCTCTTTTGCCTTATCCCATAAGTCTTGGTATATTTTCTTTCCATTTTCATTTGTCTCGAGATATTTTTTTGATTTCTTCTTTGACCTATTGGTTGTCCAGTAGCATGTTGTTTAAGCCCCACATGTTTGTGAATTTTCTAGTGTTTTTCTTGTAACTGTATTCTAGTTTCATACCATTGTTGGTATGAATCATCCGAAAAGATGCTTGATATGATTCCAGTTTTCTTAAATTTATTAAGATTTGTTCTGTGGCCTAACATATGATCTACCCTGGAGAATGTTCCATGTGCACTTGAGAAGGAAAGGTATTTTGTTGCTTTTGGATGAAATATTCTGTACATGTCTGTAAGTCTATCTTGTCTAATGTGTTGTTAAAGGCCAATGTTTTCTTATTGGTTTCTGTCTGGATGATCTATCCATTGATGAAAGTAGGGTGTTAAAGTCTCCTACTATTATTGTATTGCTTTCTGTTTCTCCCTTTATGTCTGTTTGCTATATATATTAGGTGCTCCTATGTTGGGTGTGTGAATATTTACAAATGTTATATTCTTTTATTAGATTAACTCCTTTATCATTATATAATGACCTTCTTTGTCTTTTATTACACTCTTTTTCTTAAAGTCTATTTTTGGTGATAAAAGTATAGATGCCCCAGCTTTCTTTTGGTTTCTATTTGCATAGAATATCCCTTTTTATCCTTTCACTTTCAGTCTGTGTGTGTCTTTATATTTAAAGTGAGTCTCTTACAGGCAGCACATTGCTGGGTCTTGTGTTTTTATCCATTCAGCCAGTCTGTGTCTTTTGATTGGAGAATTTACGCCATGTACATTTAAGGTATTTATTGATAGGTATATATCTACTGCCATTGTGGTCATGGTTTTCTGGAAGTTTTGTAATTCCTCTGTTCCTTTCTTCTTTTCTTGTTCTCTTTCTTTGCAATTTGATGATTTTCTGTACTGGTATGCTTAGATTCTTTTATCTTTGTCTTTTGTGTATTTACAATAGGTTTTTGCTTTCTGGTTACCACGAGACTTACATAAAACAACTTATATTTATAACAATCTATTTTAAATTGATAGCAATTTAAGTTTGAATGTATTCTAAAGCTCTACACTTTTACCCCCCACCACGTTTTATGTTTTTGATGTCATAATTTACATATTTTTATCCCGTGTTATTCTCAACAAAATATTGTAGTTATATTTATTTTTACTACTTTGTCTTTTAACATTCATACTAGCTTTATAAGTGATTAACCCACCATTTTTACAACATTCTTCTGAATTTTACGTATATTTTTATTTATACTTTCATATGTTTTCCTGTTACTAATTAGCACCCTTTCATTTCAGTTTAAAGAAATCCCTTTAACATTTCTTGTAAGGCTGGTCTAGTGATGATGAACTCCTTTAGCTTTTGCTTGTCTGGAAAACACTTTTTCTGTTCTTCAATTCTGTATGAAAACACTGACAGGTAGAGTATTCTTGCTTCGGTTTTTGTGCTTTGTTTTTTTTTTCTTTTAGCTCATTGAATACATTATGCCACTCCCTTCTGGCCTGCAAATTTTCTGCTGAAAAATATACTGGTAATCGTATGGGGGTTCCCTTGTATGTAACAAGTTGCTTTTCTCCTGATGTTGTTAAGATTCTTCCTTGTCTTTAACTTTTGACACTTTAATTATAAAATGTCTTGGTGTGGGCTTCTTTGAGTTTATCTTTTTTGGTACTCTCTGAGCTTCCTGGATCTGAATGTCTGTTTCCTTCCCCAGGTTGGGAAGTTTTCATCCATTATTTCTTCAAATAAGTTTTCTGCCCCCTTGTCTCTCTCCTCTCCTTCTGGGACCCCCATAATGCAAATGTTGGTCTGCTTGATGTTGTTCCATAAGTCTCTTAAGCTGTCTTTCATTTTTCTTTTTGCTTGGGTGAGTTCTACTGCCTTGTCTGTGAGTTCTCAGATCGTTTTGTCCGGCTTTATCTAATCTGCTACTGAATTTCTCTTTTGTACTTTTCAGTTCAGTTATTGTATCCTTTGGCTCTGTGACTTCTATTTGGTACTTTCTTATATTTTATCTTCGTTGAAATTCTCAGTATGTTCCTTTATTCTTCTCCTAGGCTCAGTTAGCATCTCTACAACCATTGTTCTGAGATCTTTATCAGGTAAATCACTCATCTGTTTCACTAAGGTCTTTTTCTGAGGTTTTATCTTGTTCTTTTGTTTGCAATATATTCGTCTGTTTCTTCACTTTTCTTGACTCTCTGTATTGGTTAGATAGAACAGCCACCTCTCCCAGTATTGAGGGAGTAGTCTAGTGTAGGAGATGTAATATATCCTTCAACACTACCTTGGTTGTCTCTCAATTCTTTGTGATTGTCCAAGCACCTACTTTATTTTTAGTGGCTCCCGATAGTTGAGTCTATGCCAAGACCTGTCAGTGTCCCAAAAGGAAGGAGCTCAGTCAGCACCTAGGTCCAGGCTCATTGGAAGCCAGACCTTCAAGCAACAAATTTTAAAGTGTACAAGTATGCATCTTTCAGGGGAGGACTGGGAGATAGTCTTCTGGGATCTTCTGCTCCCTCTGAGCTGAGCCTTGAGGTGATAGCCAGTTAAGAACTGTTTCTTTCTTTGCTACCATCCTGTTGAACTCATGAATACAAGCTCTGCTGGCCACCAGAACCAGGCAATCAAGGGCCAGGCCCTGGGCAGCAGCCAGCAAAACCAGGATACCAAATGTAGAAACCAGGGCACCAGACACATGTACAAGCTTCCCCTGGGAAACACTGGTGCTCAAGAGAGATAGTGCCTTCCTTCTGAGGTCTCTAGGGAGGATTACAGTGGGCCCTTAGATGTGTGTTCAGTTAGAAGCCCACCCCTCAAGCCACAGCTATGAAGATAAACTAATAGGCCTCTTTCACAGAAAGACTGAGCTCCCGGGTGTGTCGCCTCTCTGCTGTGCCCTGGGGGTGGTAGCCAGTTGAGAGCTCTTTCTTCATTTGTTTCAGTCCCTGGGACCTGTGAATGTGAGCCCCACCGGCCACCAGAGACAGGTGAGCAAGAGGTGTCCGCTGGGTGATACAAGCTCCTTTTTGGGAGATCCTGGTGATCTGGACCAAAATAGAAGGAGAGCACAAAGATATGGTACCTGCTGGCCTCTTGTTTTTGGAGAGTAATTCAGTAGGCCCCCTAGCTGGGTGTTAAATAGTAGATGCCTGTCCCTCAGGCCTACGCTTTAAGATAATCAAACAAGCCTCTTTCACAGAAAGTCCGGTTGCTTTTCAGTTGGCCACCTCTGCCCTGGGCCCTGGGGCAGGTGAGTCTGCACACAGGGGCCTTTTAAAAACTGCTTCTCAGTTTGCATAGCCTTCTGGGTCTGGTGGAAGCAAGCCCTCTTGACTTTCAGAGCCAGATGTTTTGGGGGCTAGTTTCTCAGGTGCAAGTCTTAAAAGTTGAGGCCTGACGTGCAGTGCAAACTCTTTGTTCCTCGGGGAGAAGCTCATGTTTGTAAGTTCCCTCCTGATTGTGATTTGCTGTACAGGGGTGGGTTTATGGCGAGATTGTGTCCCAGCCTCTCCTACCTGCTTCTGTCTGGGCTTTTTCCCATTCACCCGATGTGTAGGAGTCACTCAGCTAGTTTTCGGGGTTTTTTCAGAGAAAATTGTTCCATATGCAGCTGTAGATTGAGTGTGTTTGTGGGAGGAGGTGGCTTCGGGATATTCCTACATCGCCATCTTGGACTAGAACGTATATACTTTTATATGGGAAAATACCTAAGATGCATTGTTAAGATATTTTTTTCAAGATACAAAACTATATTTGCAATAGGGTTCTGTTTTTGTAAGGGAAAAAAAAAACTTATTTGTGAAATCGTAGAAAAAAATCTGGCACCCTGCTTATCCAAACAGTGGCTATCTTGGAGCGGCAGGTGTGGGGGGGGGGGAGTGTGAGACAGATGGGATGATGATATACTATCAGTGATTTTTTATTCTCTTTACAATTCTATATTGTTTGAATTTTCAATAAATATTCTGTCCTTGTGAAATTCCCTTCCTCCCGTCCTCCTCATCCAATTTACCTAACATCTACTTGTCTTTTAAGACTTAACCTTTGTTGACAAAAATTCAATTAACAATTAAGTTAAGAAGAAAAAATAGAATTTTATTTGAGCCAAACTGAGAATTATAACCTGGGAGACAGACTCTCAGAACATCTGAGAACTGTTCCACTTGTTAGAAGTCGAAGGCACAGTCATATACATTTTCAAGACAAAGGACTGTACATCAAAATCACACACTGACATTTTACATAAAGTTCACCAAAGATACGTAATCCAGGTAAGCATGTACAAAGTGAGCAGTAAATCACCGTGACCCCTTACAGAGTTGTGAAAGAATGCTAATCTAAGAAGTTACTTTGCTGACATCAGAACAAAGGATAAAAACATTGATCTTCGTGGCAGGCGTTCCCACCTTTGAGGATGTCTGGCTAACGTATAACACAGATGCACATTGTACATTAGGGAGGGCCCAATACAGGCAGGGAATATGTTATGCTTAAATTTTCTTGTCCTGCTTTAAAATATAAATTTTATTTTATCACTTTCAATTCTACCTCCACAAAGTTCTCCCCTTATTTTCAGGCTAAATTAGATGTATCTTTACTATGCTCTTATCATTCTGTTTAATTATTAAAATTCTTAACTTAAACACTAAATTATGATCTCAAGGACGAGGATAAGGATATTCATATTTAGGATATGAATCATATTTAGGAGGATAAGGATAGATTTCATCTTTACAGTAAGCACAGGGCCTGGTACGCGATAGAGTTTCGATAAATCTTTATTGAATGAATGAAGGAATAAGCGAATGAATGGACGGTTAAGTGCTTAAAAGTAGGCCCTAACTTGAGTCTGATTTGTTGTGAACAACCTGTGTAAGAACAATCACTCGTATCAAAGAATTCAACCAGTCCCCACGTTAAAATTATCCTGTGTTTCTGAGACACTTAAGACTCTCGGTTACAGTTGGGTGTGCTGGGAACCATTTCTGTCACTTTAGGGAATCTACAGGCTTGTCCCTAGGGATTCTTGGGACCCTCTCCTCAGCAGTTGTGACCCCTGGGGTGATCTGGCGTAGTACAGGTGGTGATAGGAAGGCTTCACTTCCAACCCCACAGTGGCCTCAGGAGAAGTGTGCTTGTTGCAGTCCAGTTGGAACTCAGAATGTGAAGCAATATTTATGGGCAGTGGTGAGGTTTGTATTCCTTTATAATCACGGCAATATAGAAACTGTCATAACCCTAAATGTCACTCATAACACTGTTTTCTTGGTATGGTAAAATATGGTATACATTTTTTAAACTGGCATATAAATTGATGAAATTTAACTTGTATGTGTATGTGTACATGTGTTTGTGTGAGTGTATGTAAATTAGGGACGACCTGTAGGATCAGTAGGCAAATTTACTGTGTTTTGGCTTTAGAGGAAGAGAGTTCTCTATTTTTATTTTTTTTGCGGTACTCGGGCCTCTCAGTGTCCCGGCCTCCCCCGATGCGGAGCAAAGGCTCCGGACGCGCAGGCTCAGCGGCCATGGCTCACGGGCCCAGCCGCTCCGCGGCATGTGGGATCTTCCCGGACCGGGGCACGAGCCTGCGTCCCCTGCATCGGCAGACGGACTCTCAACCACTGCGCCACCAGGGAATCCCTGAGATTTCTCTATTTTTAAAATTTTTTCTTTAGTATAAGCTGCTTATTTTTATGATTTTAGGTTGGCATATTGTAGTATAATATTACATTTCTTGTATCTTTTTAATAAATTTGGAGGCTGATTGCAAGGCAAATATTAGTATAATAATGCAGGAATCTATGGCCCAAAACACTTTAATTATGCTTGATATGTGATGTGATTACAAATACCAAGTATTTAGTACTTTGTTAGTTTAAAAATTAAATCTCTTAGGTTTAGAAGATGGTCTAAATTGTCTTCCTTTTTCATGGGTCTATTAAGAATTTTGCCACTAGAGGGCTCTTAATACCATATTTTAGTTCATTTAAATGTGTAATAATAATATTTACAATAATGTCAGTATTGGCTAATACTGTCTTTCCAATTAATATATCTTAGAAAATTTTTTGAAAAGTCTAATTTAAGTGTAGCAAAATATGAGAAATGTTGCTTTTTAAAAATAATAATTATCTTCAGAAATAGTTTGGTGATCATGCACCACTGCATGCATGATATAATGGACCTTTGAACTTTTTAAAGTGCAAGTTAAAACTAGTCTTTGTCGGGCTTCCCTGGTGGCGCAGTGGTTAAGAATCCACCTGCCAATGCAGGGTACATGGGTTCAAGGCCTGGTCCAGGAAGATCCTGCATGCTGCGGAGTAACTAAGCCCACGCGCCACAACTACTGAGCCTGCACTCTAGAGCCCATGAGCCACAACTACTGAGCCCGCATGCCTAGAGCCCGTGCTCCACAACAAGAGAAGCCACTGCAATGAGGAGCCTGCGCACCGCAAGGAAAGTAGCCCCAACTCGCTGCAACTAGAGAAAGCCCCACACGGCAACACAGACCCAATGCAGCCAAAAATAAATAAATAAGCAGATACCAGATTTAACATAAATATGAGTATATATGTATTATATATTTAATATAAATATGAGTATATATAATATATAAAACATATATATGAAATATAAAATTTACTAAGTGCCTTTTATGAGGAATTTCACATGATTGTGGATAAGTGTAACAGTTACTGTACGTTCTGATGTGTGCAATGAGAGATATTAGGCATGGGAGTTAAGAGATCAAAATAAATTTAAAAAAAGACAAAGCCCAGAATGAAACGACCGGAAGTCTTCTCTGATGAGGTAACCTTTGAGCTAAATCTTTTGATAGGCATGGAGGAGTTTAGATGGGAAGGAAAGGAAATTGTTCTGCTCAGAGGGAAAAGTGTGGAGGCATGAAATAAATAGCCTTAGAGATTCAGGGACTTCTTGGTATCATCATGGATAAATTAAAAATCTGTGAGGATAACCCACCTAGCTTTAGCATTCATCAACCTTTAACTTCCTACAGACCTACTTCAGCCTGTTTCCCCGGTCATACCCTGGACCTTGTTCTTATTTCTTTACTCATTCAGCAAAGATTTATTGAATGCCTACCTCTATATGCTAGGCACTATTCTGGCCCTCAGAGGGCAGTGGTAAAGGACAAATGAGATTCCTGCTCTTGCACTTTACTTGCAAGTCAGGAGAAACCAACAATAAATAAGAAAAAACTGGAAAAAAGCAGATACTAATAAATGGCATGCACAGAATTAATCAGGGTGGTAACTAGATTGGGTGTTTAGGGAGGGCTTGTATGATGAGTTATTATTTAAGCTGAAACCCAAATGACCAGAAGGAATCAGCTATGTAATTATTAGGGTAGAAATATTCTGATCTGAGGGTAAAATTACTGCAAAGGTCATAAGACAGGAGTGAAGCCCAGGAAGAAGGCCAGTGGACTGATGTACAGTGGGCAAAGAGGAGAATGATATGTGATGACGTCGGAGAGAAAAGCAGAAGCGAGGTGAAGCAGGGCTTTGTAGGCCAGAAGAAGAGGTTAAGATTTTATTGTAAATGCAGTAGGAAGGCATTAGAGGGCTCTAAGTATGAGAATGGCATGATTTATCACCTTGAAAGGTTATTCTGGCCATTACGTAGATAAAAAAAATTGTGAGGGGCCAGAGTAGAAGCTTGGTATTGAGTTCAGTAGTACTAGAAAGGCATGAGAAGTCATGGTGGCTTGGACAAAGGTGGTAGTAAGAGACGTGGAAAGCTGGATGTGTTTGGGAGGTAAAATAAACAAATCCTGCTGAGTTTTGATTTGGGGAACTAAGAAGATGGTAGCGCAATTTACTGAGATGGACAGGTATGGGCTGAATTGGTTGAGAGTGACAGAAACCAGAGGATTTTGGTGGGGACATGGTAAGTGTGGAACACACAAATGGAAATGTCAAGTAGGCAAACGTGAATCTGGAGTTCTGAGGAAAATCAGATCCAGCCACCGTGTGTGTGTAGACTGTGTCTTTCCAGGGCTGAGCAGCACAGTGTATGTGGCCTGAAGATCATCACTAGCATGGATTTGGGAACCACCGGCCTATAGATGGTATTAAAGCCACAGGAATGAATGAGGCTTCGGCCCACTCAGGGTAATCATTCTTATCTTTTGTACAAAATGAAGCATATGGTGCTGAATTTTCAAAAGTCACCTTCAATTCCTTATCAAGAGCCAATTCCAACACTTTATCCTGAAGCTGTAGTTAAATTATCTTTTGATGATGAAAAAATTGGATTTCAGATCAGTGAACTTCCTTTGTGTAGATATTCTCTTGATGGACAGTAAAATTCAAGACATTCTATCAAATGTGTACAGTATTCAGTACTGACATTTTGCAGATGTCCAATATCAAGATCACCTATTTCATTGATAATTTTTTTAATTAATTAATTTATTTATTTATGGCTGTGTTGGGTCTTCGTTTCTGTGCGAGGGCTTTCTCTAGTTGTGGCAAGCGGGGGCCACTCTTCATCGCGGTGCACGGGCCTCTCACTATCGCAGCCTCTCTTGTTGCAGAGCACAGGCTCCAGACGCGCAGGCTCAGTAATTGTGGCTCACGGGCCCAGTTGCTCCGCGGCATGTGGGATCTTCCCAGACCAGGGCGCGAACCCGTGTCCCCTGCATTGGCAGGCAGACTCCCAACCACTGCGCCACCAGGGAAGCCCCAGTGATAATTATTGATATCAAGTCTCCTGTGTTCTCTTCTAATATTTTCATGATTTTTGTGGCTTTTGATTGGTTTAGTTATGCCTTCACATTTAAATCTTTTATCCATCTGGAATTTATTTTAGTGTAAAATGGGGAGAATCTAAATTTATTTTATTTCAAATCTTAGCCAGCTGTCTCAAAATACTTACCATATAAACGTAGGCTTTTTCTATTGATCTGAAATGCCATATGCTAAATTCCCAAGTGAATCCTGAGATCTGTTTCTGGAATTTCTAGTCTGTTTCCATGATCTTATTCATGACCCAGGTTATGTTTTTATATCAAATTCAAATTACACATATATTAAAAGAATTTCCACACTACAATAACTGCACATTAATCAAGTTACAATGAAAAATTGCTTGTATTCTGTGAAGTTCTTCCCTGTTATAAGCCAGTTCCTATACCTGTTGAACCAAGGTGTCATTGAAAAGTTATACTTTAACTACCTTCTCTGCTTCATACTCTGTCAACATTTCCAGGCAAACAGTTTTAAGAAATGTTATTTTTTAGATAGATTTATTATAAATCTATAAATTTAGTGCAATTCAAATAAAAATTCCAGTTGGTAACTGTTGAGACTTGACAAAACACTATTAAAGTTTAGCTAGAAGAAAAAAAATACATGGAAAAATTTCTAAAACGATTATGATGAAAGAGGACTTTTCATTAGCAGATATAAACATGATATCAATATGAAGAAAGAAGTTTTTTTTTTCAGTTTCATTGCCAACAAACACAAGGAGTTTTAGAATGTATAAAACTATGAAGGCTTATAGTATCAATAAATGTGGTTTGGAGTTTAATTATTGTGCAGGAGTATGTTCTAGCTGCAATGACAGGAAAACATTCTAGAATAGTTATGAAGATTAAGGAACTTGCATCAGAATGTAAATTGACCCATTGCTTCCTTCCTCCAGAAGTCTAACTTCAAAAAGAGTCAATTGAACTAAAGAGTAACATAGAATTATAAAAATTATGAATTATATAAAGGCAGTGTGTTGACTTAAATACAAGATTATTCTCTTATGTGATAATACGGACACTGATAAATTCCTGTTGTCGCATACTGAAGTACTGTGGTTATTAAGGGGAACGTTCTGTTGAGAAAGTCTAAATTCTTGGACTCCCTGCAGGGTAGAAAACCAGTTTGATCTACATACTGAAGAATTCTCAACTCTTTGAAGATGTGAATTGGAAAGGCTGACTCACTTGTTGGTTTGATATCTTTGATATTATTGTTGGAGAAAATCCTTCCTGTAAGAAAGAAATGCAGCTGGCTTTTTAATGGTAGATAATATCAAAGGCTGCCTAGATGTTCCATGGGCACCTCAAATCGAACATATCCACAATCAAATTCACTACTTTTTTTCCCCAAACCTATTCTTCCTTTTCTTTTCTTGGTAATTGTTACCACCATCCATCTTATTACCTAAGCCAAGCATCTGTAAATCAGTCTTTGCCTGTCCGTTGCCTTACTTCTATATCCAGTTGCCATCCAAGTTATGTTGATTTACTTCCTTATCATCTCTCACATATGCTCCTTCTAATGGTCCTGATTGCTTCTATCTTGAGTTAGGCCCTGATCCTCTTACCTTGGACTTCTTACTCTTTACAAAGCAATACATTCATCAGGCGGGCACCAGAATACTCTTTCCAAATGCAAATTTCTTCATGTTACTTTCCTAGTAAAAATTTTTTTGGGGCTCTCTTTTACCCACAGAGGAAATTCTGGTCTTTAGAGTGGCATCCAAAGCTCTCCACAGGCTGGCCTGCCTCTCTCCAGCTTCAAATCTTTACACCCTCCTAGCCTGTCTCATTCCAACCATGCCTGACTACTCAGGGTGCTTGTAACCCTGTTTTGCTTCATACCTTTCTCCCTTCACTCATACTTAAAATTCCCTACCACCATTTTGGGGAAGACCTAATTATCTTTCAAGATTTAGTTCAAACTTTACCACCTTTGGGTAGCGTTTCCTTTTTTCACCACTCACAGACTATTCTTCCCACAGAATTAACTGTTCTTCCTTTCTATTCTATTGTGGACCCCTTACTACACTACAGCACCCACAAATGGTATTATGCCTATTTGTTTACCTGCTTTCCTAATAGACTGGCAGCTCCTTAAGTCAGGGACCTTGTCTTTTCTTTCCTTTTGCTTCTAGCATCTATGGATGCCTGTACAATTTAGGCACTCAATAAAAATTCTTTGAATGAATGAGTTAATAAGTGAGAAGTGTCAGAGGCCTGATGGAAAGAGTTGGCAGAGAATGCTAGTGTTAAAACTGGTCAAGAGGAAGATACAGGGCAATATCGTGATGAGAGTAGGGAAAAGATAGTTTACTGAGGGGGACTTGGCTTTGTATGGTGGATGAGGGTGAGAGGCATGGTGGGATGAACTGGCATTAAGCTTCTGACTAGAATTCCGGTATAAGGTTCTTTTATTGCTGTAGAAAAGTACAGGTGGTATTTGAGATCAAATGAAGTTTGCTGGATGTGATCCAGTTTGCAAATATTAGCACACACATACCAAATTTTCATAATACTGCATTTATCTAGTACTTTACAGCGTACAAAATACTTTTATTATTTTATTTGACCCTTAGACCAGTCATCTCCCTAAGCTTCAGTTCCCTTTTTTGTAAAATGAAAATAATAGCTATCTCTTAGGATTGTTTACAAGAGGTATCATATGTCTGGCACACAGTTACATACCAAATGGGTTGTTAGATCAGGCATTTGAGGCCCATAATGGTTAAGTGACTTGCTCAAGGTCACAAAGGTAAGTTAGTGGCAGGTTTAAATATAAATTCCTATGTCCTCTTTTTGTAGTATTCTTTTTACTACACCAGGATGTAATGATATCTTCTACATTACTTGGTACATAGCATCTTTAATTCCCCTCAGAGGCTTACCCAAAAGCAGGCTTTGGAATTAGTCTATCAGAGAGTTTATTGCCAAAATCAAGCAAAATCTAAAACTTGGCTAAAACCAAAATGCAAATACAAATATTTTTATAGCTTGCATTGCTTCCTAGCCTCTCTATTTTACACTGAGGGGTTTTCAGCAAAGAATCTGAGCAGGCTAGCTCCTGCCCTTATGAGGCTGTGGAGATGGGCTCTCATTTAAATTAATTATTTAAATATTGTTTTTGAATCCAGTTTTAGGCCAGAGCAAGTGTCCATCTGAGGCCTGGAATTAAGGTAGCAGAAATCTAGTGAGAACTGGAACAGGAAGAGAGTGAATCTGGGCTGCAGCAGACACTGACGATCACACCCATCTGTCCTTGTGTTCCCTGTAGAGTTCTGTCCAGGAAGAACCTGAAGCCACAAGATATGAACTGGAGATGAAATTATTAAGTGAAACAGTTTCAGCAGGTATTCCTCTAAATTACATTTTTAGAATTTAATTCTATTGGGATTTTTCTGCTTACAAAAGAAATGCAGGGACATTGTAAAAAAAAAAAAAAAACTCGGATGTTGCAGAAGTATAAAGTGAAAATTCTTCCTCATCCCTCTTCTGATATAACCAATGTTAACAACTTTTTAAAATTTGTACAATCTCTCTCTCTGTCTCTGTTTCTCTCTCTCTTTTTTTTTGTGGTACGCGGGCCTCTCACTGCTGTGGCCTCTCCCGTTGCGGAGCACAGGCTCCGGACGCGCAGGCTCAGCGGCCATGGCTCACGGGCCCAGCCGCTCTGCGGCATGTGGGATCTTCCCGGACCGGGGCATGAACCCGTGTCCCCTGCATCGGCAGGCGGACTCTCAACCACTGCGCCACCAGGGAAGCCCCTGTTTCTCTCTCTTTTGGTTTTAAATAAAACCATGGGATCATATCATACAGATGTTTTTGTTGAAAATTACTTTTTTTCACCTAATAGTATTTGTCATTGTACATACATACATAGAACACAATATATATTCTGCTTCAATGAATAATATTCAACAAGATTCTACGTCAGAGCACATTGGTAACCTTACTTTTTAAAGTATCTGTATAATTTCATCCAATAATGGGACATTATTTAAATCCTTATTAGTAGACAATAAGGTTATTTCTAATTTTTTTTATTATTGCAAGCAGTGTTGCATTGAAAATTCTCAAGCACACGTACATGATCAGAAATTTTTCAACACTCCTGTATTCAGTCTTATCCTGGCAAGTAGAAACTGGATATAGTTTTAATATGTCAAAATGATAGTGATGTCTAATTTGAAAATCTTTTAGTTTGAGATTTATATACATGTTTTCCACTAACTTTATCATTATGCTTCTTTCCCAGTAACTTTTAAGGAATATACTTTTTATATATTTCTTAGCATATTTTTTATAACAGGCTTCTTATCTACTTCACTTTTTCCAATACACTTTTGTGTCAGCAGTCAACTAGGTTTATATCTTTATAATTTTTCTATAATCCTTATGAGATAATTTTCCTGTTAGAAATATGATAATATATTCAATTCATGAAACTGTGTCAATAATACCAAGGTTTCTACATGGTGATCCCCAAATAATATATATCATAAATAGTCTAAATTGGGACACAGTATTCTTTCTGACTTTCTTTTCAGGTAAATGGACTATTAACTAGATACATTTGAAAATTACTTAAGGTATACATTTTATTGAATGTATACAAGGAAAAGGGGGCAATTGCTTAACTGGAATTTTCTCTGGATATTTCCACTTATTTTCAGTGCCTAATCTCTGTGGGTTAAATTCAGTGCCATCTCAGTGTGCTTCCTTTAATAGGAGAGGAAAATTGTAATGATAAATAATAAGACTAACAGTTCCTGAATTTTTACTATGGGCTTGGCACCAGTTCTAAACTCCTTTCTTGTATTAAATCACAGCTCCCCCAAATTGTAGACGATAGATACTACTATTATATGCATATGTTGAGGAAGGAACTGAGACTAGAGATGTTAATTAGCATATCTTGTATAAGGTCACACAGCTAGTCAAGTGTGGAACCTGTAAGGGTCTGATTTCCTCTTCTTATCTATTACACTCTATTAAAAGAATTTTGGTGAAAGGTGGGAATGATGGTATGTGACATCAGATATCCCCTGATTGTGCACTGAGATTTATGGGATCATAGAATTTCCCTGTAAAATGTCTGAACACAAAGATTATCCAGTCCAGTTTCTTCACTTTCAAACCTCCATCCCTGTTTTTCTATAAGCTGGGCCCATTTATGTTGAAAAAAAAAAATTAGCTTTCATTTCATATATGGGCCAAATTTTATTTTTTTAACATTTTACTTCTTTCAGATTTTTAGCTCCATAATGTCCAATTTAAAAAAATTAATTTGTCAGTTATTAAATTTTGTGTTAAACCACTTTTGATCTTTTATAATGAAGGTTAGCAGGATATGCCACCCCAAAATCTGTCACTTCGGCATAAGAATTATTTTGAGCTGAAAACAATTAAAAAGAGGCAAGAAAAGGTCCTTACCCTCCTCCTATTTGCCTAAAAGCAGGGCCTAAACTTTCAAAAGTGTTTTTCCTCCCCTCTCTACCAGGAGGGACAAAGGTTAAAGGTTAATTCCCAGAGACAAGTTTAGACCCTATTAGCCTGGAGAGGGTGCCAGAGGAATTTACATAACAGGCTTTATCTCTGCCCTTGGAAGCCTAAAACTGCTATCCGTTGTTCTGTTATTTCTCCACAAATTTATTATTCTTTGTAGAAGATGCTATATAAGCCAGAGTTCTAAACCACCTCTTTGAGTTACTAATTTTTCTCAGGGTATCTCCCATGTATACATGAGGTGTACATGTTAATAAACTCCTGTTCATTTTTCTCTTGTTAATCTGTCTTTTATTACAGGAGTCTCGGCCAAGAACTCAGAAGGGTAGCGGGAAAATTATTTTTCCTCCCATACAATGAACCATATTTTTAAAGTTTTTATGTAAATAGTAACACATCCTTATTGTATACAAATTCCTAAAACGTTAGTATATAAAATATAAATGGGGCCCTCCCCTGCACCCTAACATTATACATGCCTATTCCCACTTTCAAGCTTAGCTTTGTGAATAGTTTTGAATCAACCACATTTTGAAAATGTTTAGCAGCTAAATAAAAACTTCATTTACTAGTATTAGAACATTTTCATTTTCCCACTAAGAAAATACAGAAATGTTATGATCTATTTAGAAACTGAACTAATCTGATGAATTTCAGCGCAGTTGTTGCTGTTAGAGAATGCCACTGAAAAGCCATATTTCCCTGAAGAAAATGAGGTTGATTTATGCCAATTTACAGCTCTGGGTGGAGTGCACCACTTGGATATTTTGGAGCTTCCTCCACAGTGTAAACCGAGGAAGGGCTGGATGATTGTGGAAGTAGGTTAATTCTTGAATCAAAATTTATGAATAAAATAATTTCTCATGCTTTTACTTCATCTCAAACGATCTAAACATCTAATGAATTTAACCCTATTAAGCAAGCACAAAGGAAACAATGTAATTTTAAACTGTCTTGAATGTATAAATTTGAATCAGATACTAAAGGAAAGGAATCTGAAATAATATGGATTTTAAAACTAGAATTCATACATGTTAACTTAATTGTAAACCTATAGCACTATGATTATATTGTGCCAATTTGGCCTTAATAATGACAGTCTATTTCAGAGGCTGGCAAGCTTTTTCTGTAAAGGACCAGATGGTAAATATTTTCAGCTTTGTGGGCCATACCAGCTCTGTCGCAACTCCTCAACTCTGCCACTGTAACATTAAAACAGTCATATGTAAATGAACGGGCATCGCTGTGTCCCAGTTAAACTTTATTTACAAAAACTGGTGGTGGGCTGGATTTCTCGGGGACCACAGTTGGTGGACTCTGGTCTAAATCAGTGGTTCCCAGCATGTGGTCCCTTGACCAGAAGCAGCAGAATCATTTGGCATCATCTGGGAATTTGCTAGAAATGCAAATTCATGGGCCCCACCTCAGTCCTACTGAATCAAAAACTCTGGAGGTGAGACTCAGCAGTCTGTGTTTTAGCAAAACACATCCCAAACTTTGAGAACCACTGGTCTGGATCTTTGATATACAAAGTGTGGTGTATGAACCTGAAGCATCAGCATCACCTGGGAACTTGTTAGAAATGCATAATTTGGTGTTTCACCTCAGATCTACTGCATCTGCATTTTAACAGGACCCTAAGGTGATTCCTTTGCACATTAAAGTTTGAGGAGCACTGATCCATGCAATGCCAATGCTGCTGATGTACAGATAGCCCACAGGAGTCGTAAGGATACTGATGGTAGCAGTTGTTCATTTTTCAAGGAGTTTCTCACTTCTGTTTCAATAAGCAGTAACACTTGCACTAGCATTGGCTTGGTTTAACTTTTGGTGGCCTACATCCCAGATACACCCAGTTATGTTGTCATGGCCCCTTCCTCTTTCCTTTCTTTCTCCCTGCTCCCTCCCAACCCCCTCCCACCCCCATCTCTCTGCTCTAACACATCATGTACATAGATTGTCAGCCACTTCTCACCCACAATCCTGTCCATTAAGGATCTTCATGCATTCTTGAATTAGAGACGTATTTCTCAATTTTTATTTTTTTTCCATTATCACCCCTCTAAGGAGTCTTGGTAGACATTTTTTTCCCAACTGCCCCCCAGCCCCAAAATATTAATACCGCAGATATACTGTGTATCTGCTTATATGCTATATGTGTGTCTGTATTTTATACCTAAAAGAGTACAATTGTTTCATGATCCCCCTAAGCTAATTTTTACCCTCTTAGGGATGATATTGCTGTTCCTTTCCCCTTCTCCCCACAAATGAGAATGCAGTTATTAGGGTAAACGTGGGGAGATAATCTGGTCTGTAGCCACTTTGAAGAATCTACTTGAATCAACTTTCCCTACCTCAGGGATAATTGAAGGACAGGGAGGAGGCCAAGAAAGACACCCTTTGGTGGAGGTAGGCCTTCAAAACTCTTTATCCATAGGAAGGTCCCACCCTGAACTGGGAATTTCAAGGATTCATCCAAAGAATTGTTGTTCTTGAATTTTGGCAGGATATCCTGATACCACCACTCCAGGCTCCCAGTTTGAGCCCAAAGTATCCTCCTTCACACCTGTTTTTCTCTCCTGCAACAAAGACGCCTTCCTCCTTTTTTCCAAGTCCCTTTTTAATAATCTCACACGTACCCTAGAAATTTTCCCCATCCAATTTATTCCTCTATTTTGTAACTTTTTTTTTTTTTTGCGGTACACGGGCCTCTCACTGTTGTGGCCTCTCCCGTTGTGGAGCACAGGCTCCGTAGGTGCAGGCTCAGCGGCCATGGCTCACGGGCCCAGCCACTCCGCAGCATGTGGGATCTTCCCAGACCGGGCACGAACCTGGGTCCCCTGCATCGGCAGGAGGACTCCCAACCAGTGCGCCACCAGGGAAGCCCTATTTTGTAACATTTTTAATCTTTCCCCCCTTTCCTAGATCCTTCTCTGCTAAATTCTGATAATGGACAAATCTCCTTTATCCCACAGACATCTGCCCTTGGCTTAATTTACTTTCTCCCCACCCTTCCCCAAGAGCTTTTTTGAGAAATAATTGAAATATAACATTGTGTAAGTTTAAGGTATGCAATATGATGATTTTTAATTAATTTCATTCATTTCTACACTTCTCAAAAGGTTGCTTATACTTATTTCTGTCTTCCCACACACACCCTAACCAAGGTGTTGGAACATGGGATTTGGAGTCCTGTAGCTTTTTTTTTTTTTTTTTTTTTTTTTTTTTTGCGGTACGCGGGCCTCTCACTGTCGTGGCCTCTCCCATTGCGGAGCACAGGCTCCAGACGCGCAGGCTCAGCAGCCATGGCTCACGGGCCCAGCCGCTCCGCGGCATGTGGGATCTTCCCGGACCGGGGCACGAACCCGTGTCCCCTGCATCGGCAGGTGGAGTCTCAACCACTGCGCCACCAGGGAAGCCCTATAGATCTATTTTTGACTTCGGGCACCTTCTTGAAGTCATTTTGTAATCTTTGGCACATTAATTGATTTCTGTAAGTGCCAGTTATCCTCTCTGTTAAATATATGCCTTGTACAGTTACTTGGAGGGATAAAATGAATAGTTAAGTCCCAGCCAGCATAGGACCTGGCCCATAGGAGGGTTCTGAATTACATTCAAATGTCGTGATTTTTTTTTTCCTCAAATCATTATCTTTAATTTTATTGTGACATTTTGTTAGTCAATCTATAGTTAAATGTGACCAAACTGCAGTGCTTATTTAAAATAACTGTATAGCTTATTCAGCAATATTTACATCTTTAACTGTTACCAGTCAGCTTCTAACTTGGTATTATTTTGGTCATTTTTAAAAGATACTCAAAGAAGGATTACAGAAATATACATATCCTCCAGAAACTGCAGAAGACTTTGAAACAGAAAACACTTTCCCACCCATACAGGTCATGCTTGAGGTTCATGAGAACGTAATCTTTTTTGAGAATCCTATGGTTGCAAGGTGGGATGCTGAAGGTACGGCAGTGTCTTAACCAGCTTTGATAATTATGTAATGAAAAGAGATACAATAATATAAATTCTTATATCAAATTAGGAAATGCAGCGTGTAAACTGAGTTTCTAATCTTACATATTTCTCTGCCAATTCTAGGGTCTTTGTTTTGTTTGCTCTTGATGGAAAAGAATAGGGATTGGAGTTTTTTATAACTATTAGTTGCTGAAGTGTTTATATCTGCCATATTCTCTGAGAAATGTCTTTATGTTTATACAATTACGTTTTAAAAAAGAAGGAAATGAACAGAAATATCAAGATAGCGTAGCAAATCAAAAACAAACAAATGAAAAGCCTACTCTCTCTTGAAATGGCCAAATAATTCACACTGGGGTGATTAAAATTTGATTATTTTAATGCTAATGATTTATAAGTTGCAAAGCTTATTACAGCCAGGTACTGAGGATGTGGAGTGGGCAAATGGGAAACCTGAGAAAGAGGAAAACTAGCCACTGTATGCCTCTTTATGACCTCTGATGAATCATGGGAAATTATTGCTTATTCAAAATGTTAAATAAATATCAATAAAATCAGAAGTACTAACAAAAATACAAGCTAATAATTCACCAGTCATTAGCAGATACCTTATTTAGGGTTGGCAGGCTAAACTTTGAAAGGTCTCAGTCTTGTGAATTGATGTATGCACATTTTGGGGCTCTCAGATGAAAGCCGAATAGCTTTGTTTTTAGTGTAGGTGAATTATTCTACATCCATCTGTTTATTTGTGAAAGGGTTTACATACTAGATGATAGGTTTAGAACAGATAAGATCACTAAAGCACAGAGCTATTACTTTATTTAGTTAATGGGGGCAGAGAATTTAGAGAATATTTTGTACTTTAAACTTTTTCATGGTTGCTACAATACTCCATATTTTTGCTTGTAAAGACATAGCCAGAAGACATTATTTATTCTAGAAATAATTTATATATTAAAAACAGTATATTTTTATCAATACATTAAAGTATATCAAAATGAACATTAGGTAATTTTTTCCTTTTATGTTGCTTTTAGAGGTTTCACTTTTCCTTTCCTTTAATGGTAATGTTCCTAAATATTTATCACATTAAAATTTATTCATACTCAATTAGTATTAGACAAGGTAAATTATCCCACATGATTCAGGGAAATACAATATGTAAAAATTGACTCTAACTACAGTAATTATACGACAGTAATCTACAACTCCAGTAATTTTTAAGCCATGGGGAAACTTTTTTTGCCAGGGAATACTAGAAAGTTGAAGAATTTATTTTTAGGCAATACTTAATTTTTACGTTTACAAATTAAAATAATTTTGTTAATGTAAAAACAAAAAGAGGAATTATAAAGAACTTAGTTTTCCAATATAATCGTATTTATTATATTGAATTTAAGACTCAAAAATAGTCAGTGAAACCCTCCATGTGAGAAGAGGAGAAAGCCAAGTGGGAATGAAGAGGGTGTTCTAGAAAGATAATGATTCATTCATTTGTTCCATAAATATGCTAAACAATAAGAAAGATGGAGATAAATGAGACATAGTTCCTTCTTCCAGGAGTTTTCAAAGTTGTAGGAGAGGCAGAGAGGGAAAATAATCAGAATACAATGCAGTAAGGTGCTATATAATAGAAGTGCTAAGGAGCAGAACAGTGGCTGGGTCCCATCTGGAGAGTTACGGAAGGCTTCTCCTAGGGTGGAATATTGAACAGGTCCTTAAGAGACTAAGAGAGCTTTCACATGTAAGTCTCATGTGGACATATGTCTTCATTCCTCTTGGGCATATCCCTAGGAGTGGAATTACTGGGTTGAATGGTAAATTGATGCTTAACTATCTAAGAAACTTGCCAAATTGTTTTTCAAAGTAGCTGTACCAGCAAGATACAAGGTTTCCCATTTCTCCACATCCTTGCCAACATTTGTTATTACCTGTTTTTTTGATTATAGCCACTCTAGTGGGTGTGAAATGGTAGTTCGTGGTTTTAATTTGTATTTCCCTAATGACTGGTAATGTTGAGCATCTTTTTAAATGTATTTACTATACTTTTGTATATCTTCTTTGATGAAATGTTGATGCAAATCTTTTGCCCATTTTTAAGTTGGGTTGTGTTTTATTATTGAGTTGTAAGAGACACAGAATACCACCTATTATATGATTGTATTTAATGAAAAGTCCAGAAAAGGCAAATCTTTAGAGACTGGAAGTATATTAATAGTTGCTTGGGGCTGGTGATGGGGATGGGAATTAACTATAAACAGACATAAGGGATCTTATTTGGAGGATAATAATGTTCTAAAACTGGATGGTGATGATGGTCGTACAGCTCGATAAATTTACTAAAAATAATCACATACTCAAGACAGGTGAATTTTAAAGTTGTTTAAAAAGAAAGATGAAGAGAGTTTCTCTAAGAGATAAAGGAAGTGTCCTCTAGGAAGAAAGAACGGCATGTGCAGAGGCTCAGAGGTATATGATGTTGTTGCAGAAGAAGAAAAAGTGTGGCTGGAAAGAGGTCTTAGAAGTGGCAAAGGAGGAAGCCGGAAATCAGAATCAGAGCTTCATTCTAAAGGTCTCACAACTGTGCTGAGGAGTTTGGACTTGATCCTGTAGACAGGAAGAAACTCCCAGCAAAGGTGGCTTTTTGTGGAGATTCTATTCTAAATGTGAAAAGTCGATTTATACATATTGCAGTTATGGGAGTGGTTTCATTCTTATTTTTGCAGAGGAAAAAATGGAACTAATGTCACATTCTTCCGAATTATAAAGGTAAACACTGGAAAACTGATGGCATCAGCAATGTATCTTACAAATCGGAAGAGAGACTTATAACATTCAGCCTGGACACTTTTGGCCCTGTTACCTTTATTCAAGATGCTCATGTTAACATGCCATACCAGTCATGGGAGCTAAGACCACTTGATGTGAATGAAGTACTTCTGACTGTGACTACAGTATATACTGAGATTCAAATACAAATTAAGGTAAACTGCTGTTATAGCAAGTCATGTCAAAGAGCTAAATCTGTTTGATGACTGTAAGTGTGTCAAAGCAATCAGTCACTGCTGACTTACATATTGAAATGTGTCTTTTATAAATCTATTTACAATATACCTTGAACTCTAATTTTCTAAATGAAATATAAATTAAGTAGATAGGAAATAGCATGTAATAAGTAAAGTACAAATTTGTACCCTAAAGTTACTAGGAATAGAACAATTGGTGAAGACATAAGCCTGGTTGCAGTATGACTTTCAGAGTTTCTGATCCACTCTAAAGAGGCTTCCTGATCTTATCACCTAGCCATTTGAAATCCCTTTTGAGTGCCTCCATTGCTCATCACTCAGAAATTACAGTCTGAAATTTAGAGACACAAAAAGTAGATTTAGTGGTTGCCTGAGGCTGAGGGTGGGAATGAGGATTAACTGTAAATGGACATAAGGGATTTTATCAGAGGGATGAAAATGCTGTAAAACTGATTTATGGTGGTAGTTGCACCACTCAGTAAAGTTACCCAAAAAACCACTGGACTGTGCACCTGGGTGAATTTTATGATATGTAAGATATACCTCATGAAAGTTGTTTTAAAAAAGAGAGAGAGAGAAAAAAAAAGAGATAACCTGAAATTCCTTATGACTGTGGCAGGAAGGCTAGAATATCATCAAATTTGGCTTTTAAAGTCAGATGAGAGATGTGAACTCTCTACACCTTCAAATTGCCACTTTGCAGACATTTTTTTTAATAAATTTATTTATTTATTTACTGTGGCCGTGCTGGGTCTTCATTGAGGCAGTCTCAGTAGTTGTGGCACACAGGCTCTCTAGTTGCAGCACGTGGGCTCTAGAGCATGAGGCCTCAGTAGTTGCAGCATGTGGGATCTTAGTTCCCTGACCAGGGATTGAACCCAGGACCCCTGCATTGGGAGCATGAAGTCTTAACCACTGGACCACCAGGGAAGTACCACCACTTTGCAAACTTTAAAACTGGATAATAATTTTGCATTATTATGTTAAAATTTTATTATATATGTATAAAAATATTATGATCCTTAAAAGTTGCAACATGATTGCTGTCAAATAGCTATTATATATCAATATGAACACATGTAGTATTCTTAGATCATAATTTATAAAGCAGGAGACCTGAGAGATCCTTCAGTTCAGTCCCTGGATTGCTCAGATGAGCCCAAGAAGAGTTGATAAACTGCTTAAGGTAACGTGGAGACTTTGCGGTGGAACTTTTGGATCAGGCCTAAAACATATCTGTCCTGCATTCTTTTTAATATAGGATTTTGTTTTAATAGTGTAAAGAACCTAACAGCTGGACCTAGAATGATAATGAGGTAATAGTTTCTTTAACTTGTATAAATGCGTCTTTTTTCTTATTGAAACTAGGAAAACCTCTGCATGTTAGCGTCAATCAAACTAAATAACAAAAAGCATTCCTCTATTTTGGAAGAAAAGTGGATGACTCCTGTTTCTTTCATTATTGCTTTGAAAGAAGCTGGACTGAATATCTTCCCTACTGGACACTCTCACTTTTATGTTATTATAAACTATAAGGTAAGAATGAATCTTTCCAAATTTAATGTGCTGGACATTTAGAATGTTAGCAAGTGTTAAATTTTATATAAATCTTAAGGTACACCAATGGTTTTCTATATTCACTTATATAAGATTATAGTTAGAAAGGAAGGAATAAATAGCATGACCAGAAATCCAGGGTTCTCTCAAATTTAATAATCTATTGTATGATCTTCATAATGACACATGGAGCGTAACCACAGCTGGTCAGTTTAGTGTAAAGGTAGAGTCTGAGCAACTTCCCATTTCCTGTGCTTTCTTTCTCCTTCCAGACTGGATACATGTAAGATTTCTTAAAAGAGTAAATGACTCAGCAGTTTCCCAAATATGATAAGTCAGGCAAAATTAGACATACAAGGACCACCAAACCCACTTCCTTCTATTTCTCGACAGAGCCTCCCTGTCTGCGTACAGCTTCATATGACGCATAAGTTTAGTTAAATGAGATCCTTCCATGTTAAACTGCGAGCTCCTTGAGGGGGGTGGCCGTTTCTTAATCAGCTTTGATTCTTCTAGCACCAAGCCTATTCCTAGAATACAATAGATGTTTAGCAAATATTTATGATGCATGAATGAAGACAGAGTGGCTTCTAATCATGAAAGGTGTTTTGGGCAGAAGCGTTCTATACTCAAGAACAAGTTTATAATATACCAGCAAATGGCAATATAGGTAGACACAACATTTGAAAATAATCCCGTCAATAAGAGTGCATACATATATGCGTAGGGGAAAAAAACCAACCTTAGTTTTAGTAACTCAAATTGCCAGTTACTCTACAAATGCTGAATGTCATATACTGGTCATCTTTTCAGAATATTATACTCAAGACTTTTTTTTTTCTGGATACCTATATTCTAGACATTGTTTTAGATGCTGAGGAAACAGTAAATAAAACACAGGTCCCTGCCCTTGCGGAGCTTACATTCTAGTTGAGGGAGGCAAAAATAAACAACAAACATAATAAACAAAATTATCTTATATGTCAAAAGGTGCTAAGTAGTATGGAAAAGGAAAGTTACAATACCAAATAGGGTGTAGGGGGGAGAGGGGTTCAATAAAGAGACAAGATTTGAGCAACGCTTCAAGGTGGGGAATTTAGCCAAGTTGATATCTCTGGAAGGATATCAGCTTCCAGGTGGAGAGAAGACCTGGGGAAAGAGCCCAGAGGGTGTGGCCTGATGTGTTTGAGGATGGGAGGGACAGCAAGGAGGCCGGGGTGCCGAGAGAGCAAAGGGAGAGGAACAGGGGATAAGGTCAGAGAGATAATGGGGTGTGTAGGGGGGATGTCAGACCACAGAGGCCCTTGTGGAGCATTGTTAGGACTTTGGATTCTACTCTGAAAAGGGAAGCCATTGCCCCGTTTTGAGAAAGAAGTCATGTAATCTTACATTTTATTTTTTTAATATTTGAATTTTAATTTATTTTTAAAGTTTTTTTAAATTTTTATTGAATTATAGTTGATTTACAATGTTGTGTTAGTTTCTGCTCTACAGCAAAGTGAGTCAGTAATACATATATTCACTCTTTTTTAGATTCTTTTTCCATATAGGCCATTACAGAGTATTGAGTAGAGTTCCCTGTGCTGTACAGTAGGTCCTTATTAGTTATCTATTTTATATATAGTAGTATGTATATGTCAATCCCAATCTCCCAATTTATCCCCACCCCCACTTTTCCTCCCTTGTTAACCATAATTTTGTTTTCTACATCTGTGACTCTATTTCTGTTTTGTAAGTAAGTTCATTTGTACCATTTTTTTAGATTCCACTTAAAAGTGATATCATATGATATTTGTCTTCTCTGTCTGATTAACTTCAGCTGACTTACATTTAAATGGATCTGTGTTGAGAGCAGACCAGACTGTAGGAGGCCAAGGATGGAAGGGAGACTAGAGAGGCTCTACGATCAACTCTATTTGTTTGTATATTGACAGCTTCCTTTGGTAGAAATGAAAGCTTATCGACAAATGGCCCTGTTAAGTTCTGCTTTTGCGTTTGGTTGGAGCAAGTGGAATATAGTATGTGATTCTAACAAAGTTGTATTTCAGGTATAGTATGCAAAAACCCCATTAAACTATTTTGTGCTCCAAAAGAAGATACTCAAAAGCTAAATGAACGTAGACCATGGTTTCTCCTTTTAAAAAGGTGAAAAAGATTAACGTTCAAAATGGAGTTTTACAACTTCATTTTCTTTAATTTTGTCAAAAATGTAAAACCAGGGCTTCCCTGGTGGCGCAGTGGTTGAGAGTCCGCCTGCCGATGCAGGGGACGCGGGTTCGTGCCCTGGTCCGGGAAAATCCCACATGCCGCGGAGCGGCTGGGCCCGTGAGCTGTGGCCGCTGAGCCTGCGCGTCCGGAGCCTGTGCTCCGCAACGGGAGAGGCCACAACAGTGAGAGGCCCAAGTACCGTACAAAAAAAATAAATAAATAAAACCAAACCATGTAAAGGTTACACTTTCATTGTCCATTATGGTATCAAATGCTCTTGATTTCAGGCTTAGAGACCTTATGCCTCTTTACATCAACTGAAGAACAAATGTCAGCCTTTCACGTGAATATATCTATGATTCACAGACTTTCTCCTCTGAGAGGGTTAGGCCTCCAATTTAACTTTCTGGCACATTTCCTACTGCCTGATAAAGAATGTATCTTATATCAAATTCTACAGGATGACTGATGAATATTTTAGCATAAATGAGCCACCATATTTATTTATCTTGTTTATTGTGTGTTTCTCCTATTACAATATAAGCTCCTTGAAGACAAGGTTTTTATTGTTGCAGTTGTTAGTTACTTATTAATACGTTTATTTTTTTCTTTGTTGTTGTTTTATCCCCAGCACCTAGAACAGTACCTGACACTTGAAGCCATTCAATAAATATTTTTAAGGAATTAATACATTTTTGATAAGTTCCATAAACACCAAGATGTAAACAGTTTCATGCTTTAAAAAAATTGGGACATTAAGACTGTTTCTTTTTATCTTAGCAATTCAGGGAACTCAACTGAGCCCTTCAAATAAAATACTCTACTGTCAAAATACCCAATAAAAGAGGAACTATTAACATATTTTTCTTTCTTTTTCTTTAGGTGAGGGAACACCTTCCTAAAGAAGAACCCATTCAGAATCCTAATTGGACCCTTTTAATGTTTAGTGGTGATAGGGCACAAAGTCTCAAAATCAGTGAATCCAGCGATGCATTCTCTGAAGCCCTTAAAGAAGAAACTGAGTTTCATTCTACTTTATATCACATGGTTAAGGACTTTGCTTCTAAAGAAGCAATGAAGAAAGTTAGGTGTTCCAGCTGCCAGTTTGTTGACACTCTATGCCACATGCTACTCTCAACTAGATTACTCAGCTATTCTTAATCCCCACTGATAAATTTTATTCAGTACGAAGAATGAAGCAACTTGGAGAAAAATCCGGTATCTCTACAATAAAGTGTAATGAGTGGATATATGCCAAATAGGCTGTTAAAATGATCTAATCAGCATTTTACACTCAAATTTTACTTTCTAAGAATTAGGGTTTTTTTCCTTATGCATATGTGACCTACTGAGACTTCCAACATTCACTGTATGAAAATCTGAATGGTTCTTTATTTCAATAAATTTTAACAAACAATAATATCTCCTCCTCAAAAAGCTCATTAAAAAAATCATATAGGTGGGCTTCCTCCCCATTGTATTTTAGTTAGGGAGGCAATCACAAAAAGAGGGAATATAAAATATCTTACAGTCATTCTGAGAACCTCTGGTTCCATGCTATAATTTCCCAGCTAAAAGCTACTAATTTACAAAGTTCAGATACTGAAACTTTAAAGATCAAGATTAGCATTAGCACATTAGGATGTGCTGCAGTCACACTGGCGGCGGCCCATTGTGTTGGAGTCTGGTAAATGGCCACAAGATATGTTCTAGAGACATCCAGGAGTCCCCGTCCTGTGTGGGAGCAGCATCCACAGACTTCTGGAAAAATCGGCCTGTGAAGAAGCTCATCAATGCCGCAAATAGTACAATGAACGCGACAGAAAGCCAGAGCGCCTTACCGGCCTCTCTGATGGAAGTCTTGAGATTTGTTGCCCAGGAAGCTATTGTGTTATAACTACAAGGAAAACACAAAATCAGCATGTGGTAATCACAGCATGTGGTTATTAGAAACACTCCTTTTGTCAACAATAATCAAGTCATGCGTCTGCCCTGCATAATTCCACCAACACCCCCTCATAATAAGCTACATAGTATGATCTAGCCTCTTGGCTTTGGCCACAATCTGCTCCCCACACCCCTTATAATTTTTAGAATTAAAGAAATGATGTGCTACGGTAAGAATCTGAAAATTATGTGATTTAGGCATTACTTAACTCCTAACAAGTACATTTGAGTATTAAGTTCATTTTTTCAATCAGGTAAGGCAATTTATATTCCTGGGGTAGAAGAAATAATGTTATTCATTGGGTAGAGCAAGATATATGTACTTATAAACATGTCACTTATTTCTCACCATACCCTGGACTTTTGCTGTACTGAAACCCTAAAATTCCTTTTAGAAACACCCACCAAAAAAGCTTATTACAGCATCATGTAAGTCTTTGAAAATAGTTAACTATGTGTTTTACATGTGCTGATTCATTTACTCATGACAGCAAAGATTATTATCATCTCTATAGGTGAAGAAATCGGTGCTCAAAAATGGATGAACTTGCCCAGGTCACACAGAGTCCGAGAGCTAATTCAAGCCTGGGCCATCTGGTTCCAAGGCCAAGTTCTTAACACTGTGAACTCACCTGCCTCTTGTAGCTCATAGGTTCAGGGATAATTGTTAAACACCATATGGAGTTTGTTATTCATCTTAAATTTAACATTTTGAAAGGTCTTTTAGTCAAGTAATTTGATTAAGATTAATTCTGCTAACCCTGCCTTAGCTTTCCCCATTCCACCAAAATGGTATCATTTAGCAAGTAAACAACTTACGTTGAAAAGACATCCCATTTTGATGGATTATTTTTCTTTTCAGAAAGACTTGGCTTTCTTGTCCTTTCTACTGTTTCTTCTTCAGGTGGTTCTGAGTCATCTTTAGTTCTGTAAATAAATATTGTTTTTAAATATTAAACTATGGATAATGTGCTATTATCATTTATAAGATACTGCTAAATTTTCCTGTATTACTAAGGAAGCTTGCAGATATTCGTTTTGCTTTAGAAAGATTTGATAAATAGTAATTCTAAAAGTCAAATCACCAACTTTATATTTTTAACCATTTATAGGAATTCAATTTTCTTTTCTTTCTTTCTTTTTTTTTTTTTTTTTGCGTTACGCGGGCCTCTCACTGTTGTGGCCTCTCCCGTTGCGGAGCACAGGCTCCGGACGCGCAGGCTCAGAGGCCATGGCTCATGGGCCCAGCCGCTCCGCGGCATGTGGGATCTTCCCGGACTGGGGCACAAACCCGTGTCCCCTGCATCGGCAGGCGGACTCTCAACCACTGCGCCACCAGGGAAGCCCAGGAATTTAATCTTTTAAAGTAACTTTCTGTATTTAGAAAAATAGCAAATGTTTGTTGTAGAAAATTGGGATGCTAGCCAAAGAACAAATAAAACGGGGAGATTTACAAAGAACATGTGTAAGTTAGTCAATTCTCACCACTCATAATTAACCACTGTTGTTACTGTGATTTTCCTTCTCAGCATGTGCGTGTGTGTGTGTCTGTGTGTGTATTAGTAACTACACTTTAAAAAGCAAATGTGGATGCTGTATTTCTCCGTGTATTTTTCATTCAATGTATCATAAAATTTTTCTCATTAACAATTGATTTTACTCTTTTTTCGGTAGGTTTTTTGAGCAGTGCTAAAGTGGAATAACGTCAAAGTGTCATTTCTTCTTTCTCTAAAAAATCTTAATACTTTTAAACATGTTTATGAAGATATGTTTGGTATAAAACTACCTATGAGCTGGGAAGTAGCAAATGGGTTGACTGTATTTAGATAAAATCATATTATCTAAAGAGGGGTCCTTTACCTGAACAAAACTTGTTTCATGTTCATGTTTCATATTCACTGATGAGTCCCTAGTTGGATTTGAATTTTGAAATCCCAAACTTACAATCCCCTCATAACTGCCAAAGGGAATTGTGTCTCAAAGTTTTTGTTTTTGTTTTTCAGTCAAACACCTATAGGGAATGCATGTGATAGATTTTAGTTTGGTTTTTAAAGGCAACAAAGCCCAAAAGCCAGAATTCTTGTAGGATTTTCAAGGTTTCAGTCTTCGTTTGCGAAAACTTTGCAATAGAAATCATACCATACTGACAAAAATTTAAAAATAGATTATAATCTTTTCAAGGAAACTCTTGATTTTTTTTCTTAACCCAGATTAGAAAATATCCATTATGTTAACTCTAAATCTAAAAAGAGTTCAATACATGCAATTAGACTCCCAGGATTATTTAAGGAAAAAGTAAAGTGCTTTGAGGGTAGGAACTATGTCTTTTTCATCTTTATACCTCTTAAGCTTGAGCGTAGTGTGTCTCACATAACAGGCACGCAATGAACGTGTTATAAAATCAACATAAAATCATTTCATTAAGATCTCTACAGATGAGGAAACTGAGACCAAATAAGGTTAAGCAGTTTGTCCAGTGTCACCCAAGGATTTAGGGGCAGCGCGTCTTCTTCTCCCTCCCTCTTGCCCTCTACCTTTCATTATAGGAGTATATTTTATTTGTTTAACTTGCTAGATATAGAGATAGCAATGTAGAGTTTTATGTTTCCCCTAGTCTTCATTTACTTAAAGGGAAGACATGTATATATAATGCGCATATATTACATATTACATTATATGTTGTCACTAATTCATCTAAGTAGATGAAAATTTTATTTCTGTGGCTCTTTATTGACCTTTCCCCCTGATGACAAGAAACCTATACAGGAAAAAAATTCTCTTCACATATCTGGCAAATTCCAGGTTCTTTTCTAACTTAAGACCTCAAACCTTGAAGTACTGAGTGCTATGAGAGTGAATGTATTAGCAAGTAACATTTATATAGTACTTTATAGTTCACAAAAGTCTTAAACAATGAATGATCTTTTTGATGATGCAGCATTGACCTCATCTCCACAGAATAAAACTGATCCCCACTATTTATGCCCGGCACATCTGGTTAATAAACACATCAAGCTTCACCTACTTTAGTTCACATTTTTCTTCTTCAGCATCTGCCCAGGAATAGGTGCTAATAAATCGATGTAATGAGGGACGGTGTTCACTCTGCTTTGACCCCAAAATACGCCTAAGTAAAGATGATTATAGCCACTTGTCAAATCAAATACTTCTGTAGCCATTACCAATTTATTTCCCACTACCTAAATCAATACAAAAATGATATTCTTATTTTTTCCTTGGCATATTCATATAATGCTTATTTCATAAGAAATAATTTCATGAATATATGCCAATTTTTATTATTCTGCATATACTCCATACAAATCAAATGTTACTATATCACTTATTTCAAACATTAACTCTAGCCCAGTTATAAAACAGTAAGGTTCCCAAAGAGCAACCATAAAATTACACTTACCAACTGCTTGACCTCCTACTGAATCGGTCATTATTTTCCATCCCAGCCGCCTTTAAAGTTCAGATGTTAAGGAAATAATGAAATATGAATTTAGTGAAGTAAATTTATATTTCTGTCATATGGAAACAAATTTGCTTTTGACTAAGGACACTTAGGGATTTGCTTACCATTCCTGCATTTCCAATATTTCTGGGCAAAGAGGCAATGGTCACTCTTCGAAGAGAAGATGGCTACCCAAAGGGGGAAAATGTACACTTAGAAAATTCTCAATGTTTTATCCTTGTATGAAACACTGATGGGTATTCTTGAATGTACACATCCATGTACTTGATCACTGATGAGTTAGACAGGAGACATATTTTCAAGGATTTTGTTATGGCCAAATTGCCTTCCAGAAATATTCTGCCAGTTTATATTCTACCTTCTCCAACAATGGATAATTTTTGCCAATCAAGTAAGGAACATAAGGCTTTCTGTTTAGGTTTCCAGTAACACTGAACACTGTTTTTCTATGCCAAATAACCCTGTATGTATCTGCTCTGAGAACCACCTGTTTATGATTTTTGCCTATATTAATTTTGTTAATGATATTTCTTGGCAGAATTTTTTTATCGTTAATGTAGCCAAATCTTTTCATCTCTTTCTCTCTCTCTCTCTCTCTTTTTTTTTTTTTTTTTTTTTTTTGTTATCTTTGGTTTGGTTTTGTTTTGTTTTGGGCCACATCATGTGGCATGCAGGATCTTAGTTCTCTGACCAGGGATCGAACCCGTGCTGCCTGCAATGGAAGCGTGGAATCTTAAACACTGGGCCGCCAGGGAAGTCCCTCATCTCTTCCACTCTTTTGCTATCATTTCTTTTATGCTTGGAAAGGTTTTCCCCAACTCAAGAGGAGATAAATATGCACCTATTTTAGGGAATTTTTTTTCACGGTTTCATTTTTTCCATTTAATACATTTAAGGATGAGTATGACATTATTATGAATGGATGTGTTTATACCTCAGCCTTGAGATTTGTACAGGAGAATGTTATATTTTGTGGCTCTTCACATTTAAATAAGTAGAACTTCAGGAAATAAACTGAAGAAGTTTTATGTGAATAATTTTCTTAAGCCACCATTTCTAATTTATTTTTATAGGTTAGTTGAACGTCAAAAATCTCAAATTGTGGTCCAAAATCCTGGGTTCTAATCATGATTCTGTCACTACAGGATCATAACTAATCACTTAACTTCTGTGAAAGTTAATTTCCTCATCTGTGAAAAACATTTGGATGGAATGATTTTAAAGTCCCTTGCTCAAAAATTCAGTGAAATCTTGACTTTCAAACTGACAGAAACTGCTGGTTGACTTTCAATATCCCGTTTTCCCCTTCTACTTAGTAACAAACCCCACTAATTTTTAGTTAGGCATACAGCCTCCAGAATAAAAGCTGTTTTCATCTTATTTCCAACAAAGAATGAAAAGGGAAATGTTATCTGGGACTTCTAGGAAGTGTCTTCAGAGGTAGAGAGAACACCTGTTCTCGCTTCTTCCTTTTTCTTGGAGCAGGACTCAACATAATGACCAGGACTTGGTACCCAGAAATGACAAAGCTATCTTAGACTATGAGATGGAAGCAAAGCGCTGAGGTCGATGACTCGGCAAGAGAGACGGGGACTGGGATTTTGTGAAGCTGTTGGACTGCTTATTCCCAACTTTGGTTTCACATGAGAGAGAAAGTATCGTTATACCGGCTTTCCTCTCGCTGCCAGGCAAACTTAATTGATGTACAAATATTGCAAGAAGTACAAAAGCGTACATATATAAACACACATGTATATATACATAACACATATATATGAATTAAAATCACTGTTGTTTTATGATTTAAAGCCATGTTGCCTCAAGTAATATTTTAAAACCATCTCAGCTATAACATTTGATAGACTTTGTTACCTTAGAGTTTAGAGAAGCTGAACGTTTTTTAATTTGGCAGTCACCTGAAAGGGAAAACACATTTGTGTATTTTTGGAATTACATGTGCAATTTAACGCAATGGTCTTAATTCTTTACAAAGAAAATCAATGGTTAGAAAATATTTATTTAAGACCCTAGAGACTACTGAGCAATATAAATACCTGGTTATTTGGTGATTCACAACGTTAGTAATCTGAACCAATGGAATAAGTCCTCTATGTCACTGCCAATGTCCACCATGCCTGCCTAGCACAGATGGGGCACTAAATGAATGTCTGCTGAATCAATGAGTCCAAAATTACAGATCAGAAGATCATCACATGTTATTACTTTTCAAGAAGAGGCAACAGATCATTAAAATGAAAATTCTGCCCATAGACATTCATACTGTCTATTTAAAATAAAACTATAAGGTTCATATAAGCCTTCTGTTAAGATATTCTCCATGGTCTCAGAGGTCTCCCTATTTTCCAATCTATTGATCAGCTTACCCTGTCACAGTCCTTCCTTGTTCGAGGGATACAAAACCATTGTTGATAAGAGTGGTTCATTTATGCTATTGTGCCTTGCTTTATGTGTGGAGAAAAAGCCAGTTCTAACATATCCTAAGTAGACAACACTGGGGTCAACTCAATGAGTTGGATTAGTTACATTCTCTCATGTCATCATTTTAATGAAATCTTGGTGTCTACCATAAAATCCATCTTGTCTCCTAATTTGTTTTCTAACTGACATCTTACTCTGGGCTATATAAATAACAGGAATGAGTTATTTCTTATATTCTATATATCATATCCTTCTAAAATAATCTTAACATAAGGGTCTTATACTAAAGACATTATATAATAAGAATTAGTAAGAGAGAGAATGAAAAAAGAAAGACATAACTGATACAATTATCTTAAACTTTTATTACCTTCATCTTCAAGAGGGTTAAAAGTCCTTTCATTTTGCAGAAGAACCTGTTTTAGTTCTTCTAATTCAGCATGTTCTTTGGCATACATTCTCTTCAGATTTTCTACATGCTGAATCATCACTTCGACGGCTTTACTAACCCGGCTTTCCTAGCAGGAAAAAAAAAAAAAGAACAAATTTAGGGCTTCCCTGCTGGCGCAGTGGTTGAGAGTCCGCCTGCCGATGCAGGGAACACGGGGTCGTGCCCCGGTCCGGGAAGATCCCACATGCCGCGGAGCGGCTGGGCCCATGAGCCATGGCCGCTGAGCCTGCGCGTCCGGAACCTGTGCTCCGCAACGGGAGAGGCCACGACAGTGAGAGGCCCGCGTACCAAAAAAAAAAAAAAGAACAAATTTACATTGAAAATACTATTCTTGATACCCAGTTAAAGGATAGTGAATGAGACACATGCACTTATCTTCACTCCATCCTTAAATCCTACAAAAATGACAAGGGATTTTTTTTTAAGGCATGAATAGACAAAGGTAAATAGAACAGAAGAGGATATAACAAATTTTTGAACACCTGCCAAGTAGAAGGACCGGTGGTAAATGACTAAGACCTGAAAAGCTGAACCCTAAAAAAAGCAGTAAGAAAAGCCTAGAAGCCACGTGGGTTATACCACAGAAAGCTGCAAATGCTCAGGAATTAGTGGTGCCTTTGGAATTAAGCTTGGAGATAGAACAGAAGAAATGGTTGATAATCTGTGTAAAAAGTGATTAGATTCACAGATCCCCTCCCTTACTCAGGTCAGCTGAGCCCCTCTACCACTTTGGTGGAAGACTACAAAAGCTGGCTATCTAGAGAGAGTTAACCAGAGTGTCTGTGGATTGAGCAGTAACAAATAGTTGATGGTGAGTGGATCATACAGAAAAGAATAGATTTAAGCAAAAGTCTATATATATATTGAATCTAGAGATATGGAGCCTTATTCTTCCAACTATCAAACACTTGTAGCCAAGCTTATACTCTCAAGACTGGCAGTTGGAAGACTTCTCTCTGAGGAGTCTAACATTGCAAGATGACAGTCTTAAAACTACCAACGTTACGAGTATCCCAGTGACACAACCTAGCTTGTGTGAAGCTCAGAGCCAACAAGAAACTTCCCCACCCAACATATACAGAGCTCCCAGTCAGCTGTATAGTGGGTCATCACTAGCCAGAGGAAAGCCTCTAGCCTGAGAAAAGGAAATCAAAACAAAAAGAAAAAAACTAAAATTTCAATGAAACTATCAATATCTTCAGAAAAGTAAGAATAAGTATTGCATCTATGAAATAAGAACAAGATATTAAAAAGCAACATTCTGAGAATTTTAAAAGTCTGGAAATTAAAAATATGATTAAAAAATATGTAACTTAAGAGTTTCAAGGTAAGATTAAGGAAATTTCTCTGAAACTAGAGCAAAATGACAAAAATGTAGAAAACAGACAAGAAAGGACCAGTTCAGGAGAAAGGAATTCAAGAAGTATAGAAAATGTAGAAAAATTCCATCAAATGTAGAAAAGGAAACAGTTCAAAAAAATCTCTGAACTCAAGAAATAACTTTCCAGCTTAGGACCTAAAACAGTGGTTGAAAATAAACCCATGCCAAGGAAGGACAGTAGGGGTAAGAGGATATCCTAAAAGCTTCTGGAAAGTAAAAAGGGATTATAAACAAAAGTTCAGGGGTCAGAATGGCATCAAAGTTTGATAGCAACTCCAGAAGCTAAGAAGAAGATAAAAAATCATGAAGGAAATGATTTCTAATCTAGAATCCTTCACCCGGCTACCGTAAAGACATAAAGAATAAAGCCATTTTCAGTTATATAACGTTTTAAAAAGTTTACCTCCCAGGCATTCTTTCCCTCAGCAAAACGCGTGAGATGTTCCACCAAAATAAAAAAGTAAGCCAGCAAAGAAGGAGGTATGGGATTCAGAAAATGGGATTCAACTCAAGAAAGAAGTGAAAGAAATCTTCATTTAAGAATTCCTAAGACTTTTGTGTTGAGCCTGAAGAACAGTCAGTTGAGACTGACAGGTCAAAAATCACTGGAAGCAACATCTCAATGAAGAAATTGACAGAATACCTGATGAGTTTGAATGTATTGTGAGATCTAGACTCCCTGGGAGAGGCTGAGAATAAATTAGAGATAAGTAAATAGAAAACTAAGCATAACAATCATGGCAAAGGAAAATGATTAACTCCACGAAGAACATGAACATTGTGCAAAGAAGGAAAAGACATCATAACAGACTACTGTCTCTGCTATGAATAGAATTTACACGGGCGTAATAATGTTTACAGATAATATAGATCTAATATTATTCATCCACTTTTTTTAATTAAAACTTTTTATTACGATAATTTCAACAGACACAAAAAGTAGTCAATAAACCCACACATATCTATTAACCAGTTTCAAGAACCACTAACATTTTGCTATATGAGTTTCATCTCAAGTTTTGAATGCTATTTCTTTTTAAGTACAGGTGATGGACATCATGTGGTTTTACTCATAAACATTTCAGTAAGTATCTAAAAAAAAAAAAATAGGAGTGTATTGTCTTAAATAACCACAATGCCATGATCACGTCTAACAACATTAACAGAAACATCTTATCATCTAATCCATATTCATATTTTCCCAATTGTCTCAAAAACATCTATTTACAGTTTTGTTTGAATTGGAACCTGACAAAATACATTCATTGTATTTTTTCTTTTTTTTATATTGATGGGTAATTCACAATATAAAATTTACTATTTTAAAGTGAACAATTCAGTGACATTTAGTACATTCACCATGTTGTGCCACCACCACTTCTATCTAGTTCCAAAACCCTTTCATCACCCCAAAGTAAACGCCCATACCCACTAAACAATTACTCCCCACTCACCCCTCCCCACCAAAACCTAGCCAATACCAACCTTCTACCTTTCTCTAAAGATTTACCCGTTCTAGATACTATATATAAATAGTATCTAGAATGGGTAAATACAATATGTGACTTTTGTGTCTAGCACCTATAGTTTGCATAAATTTTTCCAGATTCATCTACATTGTAGCATGTATCAACACTTCATTCCTTTTAATGGTTAAATAATATATTAATAATATGATAATAATATTGCAATTTCCCCACATCCTTGTCAACACTGGTTATTTTCCTCCTTCCTTCCTTTCTTTTTCTATTATTATAGCTATCCTAGTGGGTGTGAAGACGTATACCATTATGGTTTTGATTTTCATTTCCCTAATAATTAAGCATCTTTTCATGTGCTTATTGGCCATTTGTATATCTTCTTTAGGGAAATGCCTATTCAAGTCTTATTTGCATTTTTTTAATTGGGTTGTTTCTCTTTCTGTCAAGCTGCAAGCGTTCTTTATATATTCTGGATACTAGGCCCTTAACAGATATATGATCTTCAAATATTTTCTTCCGTTCTGTAGATTACATTTTCACTTTCTTGATAATGTCCTTTGATACACAAAAGTTTTTAATTTTGAGGAAGTCCAATTTATCTATTCTTTTGCCATTGCTTTTTGTGTCATATACTCCCTCATTTAACAAAAACTTTTTGAGTACTTGCTATGCACATTTTAGGCATTGAGGAGACAAGCAGTGAGCCATACAGACACATATTCCTGCCTTCATGGAGCTTATATTCTAGTGAGAGGAGATAGACAACAAATAAGACGTCAGTAAAACATAATAGTATGCTAAAACGTGATCAGCATTATGAAAAAAGACAGGGAAAGGGAGGATGAGAAGCTCTGGGGTAGAAGGGGTTTAAATTTTACAAGGGAGCTCAGGTGGTCAGCTGGGCTATTCTCTGAAGGTGACATTTGAACAAGACTTGGAGAAGGTGAGGGCTAAGACATGTGGACACCTGGAGGAAAAATATTCTAGGCATAGAGAACAGCTAGGACTGGGGGCCTGAGTTGGCAGCATGATGAACAGAAACGAGTCCCGTGTGGCTGGCGTGCAATAACCCAGGAAGACAGTCACAGAAAATAAAGTCCAAGGGGTAAGAAGGCAGGGGAATCATGTAGATCTTTCTAAGCCATCATAAGGACTTGGGCTTTTATTCTGAAAAAAAATGAGGAGCCACTGGAGGGCTGTGAATCAATAAGTAACATGAAAAAAAAAAGAGTAGCATGACCTGGCTTAAGTTTTAAAAGGATTATTCTGGCTGTTTTATTGAGAAGTGACTATGGGGGTGGGGTGGGGATTGGATTTAGATGGAGACAAGAAGACCATGTAGGAAGATATTGTAGTAATCTGGGAAAAAAATAGAATGGTGGCTTAGATTAAGGTGGTAGCTGTGGAGAGGGAAATGAGTGGTTGAATGCCAGACATGTTCTGATGGTAAAGTAAATAGGATTGTCCATAGGATTAGACGTGGAGTGTGAGAGAAATGTGTTGAGAATTACCCCCAAGGTTTTCCAGCCCCAGCAACTGGAAGGACAGAGTTGCCCTTTACTGAGGTAAGGAGACTATGTGTGGAATCGTTTTCGGAGGGACTGTCAGAAGTTTATTTTTGGATGTATTAAGCTTAAATTGCTTATCAAACTTCCAAGCTACATCAACAGTAGCAGGTTCTAGTCTGAAACTCACGGCAGAGGTTTGGGATAAGTGTGTGAATTAGGGAGTCATTAGTTGACTACATAGGATAGTATGGAGATTGAGTGACGATGGAAATCAGACGTGCACAGGTGAAGCCCTGGGGCCCATCAAGATTAAGAGGGCTGGGAGAAAGGGTGGGACCCGTAAAGGAGTCTGGAAGGGATTGCTCCATGATGTAGAGAGAAGGACCAGGGGACTGTGGTACCTGGAAACCAAGGTGGAGAGTGTTTCCAGGAGGAGGAAGAGCTCAGCCGTATTGAATGTAGCAGACAGGTTAAGGAAAATGAGTAGGTTAAGGCTGACTAGAATATGTTTCAGAGAGACCGGGAGGAGAGAGATTGGAAACAGCACAATTCTGTTGAGGAGATTTGCTAAAAATGGGAACAGAGAAACAGGGTGGTAGCCAAAGGAGAAAGAGTGAAAGATTTTTTTGTTTGTGTTTGTTTTGTGTTATTTTTCCTGTCTTAAAAATAACGTATTTGTGTGTTGATGGGAATGATTCAGTAGCGTGGGGAAAAACTGGAGATGGAAGAATGCAGGGAGAATTGGGGCCCAAGATTCTGAGTAATTTAGAAGGGATGAGATCTTATATACACGTGGGATGGTTAGCCATGGACAGGATGAGAGACAACTCATCTTTCGTACCAGGAAGGAAGGCAATGTCAAGGGTTTAGGTGCTTGTAGGTTCAGAGCTTTTGGCAGGTCCCTTCTGATTGCCTCAACTTTCTTACTGAGTTAAGAAGCAAAGTCATTATTTGACAGAGAGAGAGGGGAAGACATGATGGTGATTTGAGGAGAAAGGAGAAAGTGTGAAAGATGGGAAGTCCCAAGGACCACTTGAGGTTTGTGATGAATTTCAATAGAACTCAGTCAGCACAGAGGTGTGAGGTTTTCCAGCTATGCAGGTATAATCAGGTGGAGAAATGGATTTAAAACAAGGTTGTAGATTTTCCTAATGATTAAAAGAAAACAAGAGAAGGAAAAGTGTTGAGAGTTCATGCAAGGGAGCTAATGTTATGTTTGACCATGGAATTTAAGCTTGGTTAGGAAAGAAGAGAGATCAACAATAAGGTGAAAGACAGTGAAAAGGTGTGAGGGGGAACGACTGATAAATAAATATTCATCTTTGTAGTAGGAAACCAATAAATATCTAAAACTGAATCACTTGGTGACAGTATAAGCATATTATTTGGAGATATGAATATTAATAAAAAACAAACCAAAAGAGTTGAAAGTTGTTGCTCTGGAACATGGGAAATGGGATAAGAAGGCTTTGAGAACTACTTGACTTTTTTTAAAAAAGCTATGCACATATGTAACTTTAATAAAAATAAAACAAAGAATATTACTACCTGGCGAGGGGTTAAAAAGAAACTAGAATATTAGAAGTGTATAACAAATGTTCAGACTAAAACTATCATCACAGTGAAATGTCTCCTTCTTAGGAAAATATATTTTAACAAGTTTGTTTACGTAGAGATTCAAAAATTTAAAGTCTCCCCAGATTTTCCCACAAAGAAAATTTTGAAAATCTACTTCTCTATGAATAAGTGTGCAAAGATGCATAAACAAGGATATTTATTGTAGCATTGTTTAAAATAGGAAAATATCAAGAACATTCTGAAATGATCAGATATAGTTTTTTCCTAGAAATGTAATCCACTTTTAGTAATTTCATTGTAACTGGAGAAAGGGAGACAAATTACCTGATTAATGGCTCCCAACATCTCAGCCCTACTGGCCACTCGAGCTGTGCACTGACTGAGGAATGTTACACTTTTCTCCAGCTTCTTAATGATTTCCTGGGCTTGGCTGTCATCTTCACAAAGAGGTGTTAAAGACTGCACAGAAAGTAAAGTATTAAAAAGTATCCAACCCAAGTATTCAGCAAGTGATTCTAACACTGACTATATTGTAAATGCAGATGAATCTATTATCTTTGTGGAAGGTGAAAAGCAGCAGCAAAGACCAATAATGAATGATACCGAAATATTAATACCTTTGTTGGTTATGAGGTAGACCTATGCAGGTATTCACAAAGCCTTTTATAATATTTTTGATCCCTTCTTTACTTTCCAAATTTGCTACTCCTTCATGTGTGTTTATATCTTTCTTCTACAATTAATAGGATGGGATGTAATTAATTGGCAATGGTAAAGAAATTATGCCTATAAATGAACTGAATGCACTATATGAAGAGCATAGTTTGAACTTTTAAGAAAAGTAATTAAAAAAAAAAAAGTAATAAAAATATACTCGAATTAGATATGACTCTGATTTCTATATTTGCTCTTCCATTGATGACAAGGTGAGATTGGGCTGGTTAGGCCATTACGCCTTCATTGCCTTATGAATATTTATCTCAAACCTCTGCCCTTGAACCAAGATGATGGCTTTCCTGATGGAAGGCCATCTGTTTCACTGGGGTAGAGAAAGAATTAAGAGAACAGCATATTTGGAAGCCAACAAGCCATTGCTCATTAGCTGTGTGATCATGAGCAAATTTCTAATACTTGCACATGTCTAAAATACCATAAATTTTATATAGCATCAGAAAGGAAAAGTGCTGCCAATAAAACCATAAGGCATCATTGACTGTAAATTGCATCTTAATTCTACAAATGTTATAATATCAAGCTTTCTGATTTGCTTTTTCTTCATCTGTCAGATGGAGACAACTGCATCTTCTTTCCAGGAATATTGTGACATGAGAGGTAATAGATGCCAATTGTTTGTCACACAGTAGGTGCTCAATGAGATAGCAGCCACTTTTGAAACAGGCAGATATGTATGAGTTGCAACTGGAAAGTTGCTAACCAACTGGAATGACCATTGTCAGACATACAGTTTCTTACTGCAGTTTAAATAACCACCATTAGTTAGAAAGAGAAGAGCATATATTAGTTGTTAGTCAAACAGAATATGGCTTACCAAAACTTAATCATGAAGAAATAGAAAATTTGAGTAGACCAATAATTAGTAAGGAGATTGAAGCAGTTATAAAAAGAAAAATCTCCCAAAGAGGAAAAGTCCAGTTCCAGATGGCTTCACTAGAGAATTCTATCAAACAGCTAAAGAAGAGTTAATACCAATCCTCCTGAAACTCTTGCAAAAAATTGAAGAGGAGGGAACACTTCCATGTTCATTCTCTGAGGCCAGAATTACCCTGATACCAAAGCCAGACAACAACATTTCAGGAAAACTACAGACCAATATTCATTATGAATAGTGATGTAAAAATCCTCAACAAAATACTAGCAAATTGAATTCAATAGCACATTAAAAGGATTATACACCATGACCAAGTGAGGTTTATTCCTGGAATGCAAGGATGGTTCAACATATGAAAATCAACCAGTGCAATATACCACATTAACAGAATGAAGGATAAATATCCCATGATCATCTAAACTGATAAGAAAAGCATTTGACAAGATTCAACACCTTTCGTGATAAAAATATTCAAAAAACAGAAATACAAGGAAACTACCTCAACATAATAAAGGCCATATATGAGCACCCACAGCTAAAATCATACTCAATGGTGAAAGACTGAAAGCTTTTCCTCTAAGATCAGAAACAAGGCAAGGATGCCTACTCTCACCACTTCTATGCAACGTAGTACTGGAAGTCCTATCCAGAGCAGTTAGGCAAGTAAAAAAATATATTCAAAAAATCCATATTGGAAAGAATGAAGTAAAATTATCTTTGTTCACAGATGACATGATCTTACATAAAGAGACCCCTAAAGATTCCACATAAAGACTGTTAGAACTAATAAACAAATTCAGCAAAGTTGTAGGGTACAAAATCAACACACAAAAATCAATTGCATTTCTATGTACTACCAATGAACCATCTAAGAAGGAAATTAAGAAAATAATTCCACTTACAATAGCATCCAAAAAAATAAAATAGTTGAGAATAAACCTAACCAAGGAGATGAAAGACTTGTACACTGAAAACTACAAAACATTGCTGAAAAAATGAAAGAAGACACAAAGGGGAAGGCATCCTGTGTTCATGGACTGGAAGACTTAATTTTGTTAAGATGTCCATACTATTCAAATCAATCTACAGATTCAACGTAATCTCTATCAAAATCCCAAAGGCATTTTTTTCAGAAATTGAAAAATTCATACGGAATCTCAAAGAACCCCAAAGAGCCAAACAATTTTGAAAAAGAAGTACAAAGCTAAAGGTATCCCATGTCTTGGCTTCAAAACACATTACAAAGATACAGTAACCAAAGCAGTATGGTTCTGGCATAAAGACAGACCAGTAGAACAGAAGAGCATGCCCATAAATAAACCTATACATATATGGTCAAATGATCTTTGACAAGGGTGCCAAGACTACAAAATGGGGAAAGGATAGTCTCTTTAACAAATGATGTTGGAAAACTGCAAAAGAGTAAAGTTGGGCTCTTATTTTACACCATATACAAAAATCAACTCAAAATGGATTAAAGACCTAACTGTAGGACCCCAAACTATATAACTCCAGAAGAAAACGTAGGGGAAAATCTTCATGACATTGTATTTGGCAATGATTTCTTGAATATGACACCAAAAGCATAAGTTACAAAAGTAAAAATAGACAAATAGCACTATATCAAACTTACAGACTTTTGTGCCTCACAGGACATAATCAACAGAATGAAAAGGCAACTTATGGAATGGGAGAAAATATTTTCAAATCACATATCCTATTTTAAAATTGGCAAAGGACTTAGACATTTTCCAAAGATGATATACAAACGGCCAATAAGCATATGAAAAGATGCTCAACAATACAAATCATCAGAGAAATGCAAATCAAAACCACAGTGAGATATTACATTGCACCTATTAAATGGCTACTATCAGAAAACAGAAAATAGGGACTACCCTGGTGGCGCAGTGGTTAAGAATCTACCTGCCAATGCAGGGGACACGGGTTCGAGCCCTGGTCTGGGAAGATCCCACATGCCGCAGAGCAACTAAGCCCGTGTGCCACAACGACTGAGCCTGTGCTCTACAGCCCACGAGCCACAACTACTGAGCCCATGTGCTGCAACTACTGAAGCCTGCACGCCTAGAGCCCATGCTCCGCAACAAAGAAAAGCCACCACAATGAGAAGCTGGTGCACCGCAACAAAGAGTAGCCCCCGCTCACTGCAACTAGAGAAAGCCCGCACGCAGCAACGAATACCGAATGCAGCCAAAAATAAATAAATTAATTTAAAAAAAAAAAGAAAACAGAAAATAACATGTTGGCCAGGATGTAGAGAAATTGGAACCTTGGTGCACTGTTAGTAGGATTTTAAAATGGTAACACCACTGTGCAAAACAGTACGGTGGTTCCTCAGAAACTTAAAATAGAACTCTATATGATCCGGCAATCCAACGTCTGGCCATATTTCTAAAAGAATTGAAAGCAGGGTCTTGAAGAGATATTTGCACACCCATGTTCATAGCAACAATATTCAATGTTCACAATAGCCAAGAGGTGGAAGTAACTCAAACGTCCATCAATAAATGAATGGATAAACAAAATGTGGTATATACATACAATGGAATATTTCATTCAGCCTTAAAGGAAGGAAAGCCTGCCACATGTTACAACATGGATGAATTTGAAGACATTATGCTAAGTGAAATGAGCCAGTTACAAAAAGACAAATACCATATGATTCCACTTACATGAGCTATCTAAAGTAGTCAAATTCATAGAAACAGAAAGCAGAATGGTGATTACCAGGGGCTGACAGAAGGGCAAAAGGGGAATAGTTTAATGGCTATAGAGTTTCAGTAAGCAAGATGAAAAAGTTCTGAAGGTCTATCTCACAACAACATGAACATACTCAACACTACTGATGGACACTTAAAATTGTTAATATGGTAAATTTTACATTATGTGCTTTTTTAACCACAGTAAAAAAAACAGAATATGGTTTCTATATTTTTATTTTCTTTTTCCAAAATTAGCCCCCTTAATTTTCCAACCCATCCGTATATTTATGGTGACTTCACAAAATAGAAGAATAATAGTTGTTACACTTCTGTGTACCTTACAGAAGGTTTGCCCATTATCTGACAAGACTGAAATGTCACCGTTCTCTCTTTTCAGTTAATTAAATGGAAATCGTCTTTTGATTCTCTTCTTTGAAGCTTAACATTGATATTATCTCCTGTTGCTCAGTTTTCTGCATAATTACTCTTCTGCCTGAAATCTATTTGAATATACAGAGATGGCAGAAGATTCACATAACTACTTTAAACGACATTTATTTGTTTTATTACTTATACCCTTCTATTGGTGAGCCTTTTATCTTAGCCTGATCCTGATTTCTTACCTCCTATTAATTGACATTTGAGTCAGGCAGGGCTTGGTACCTAGTGTTGGTTTTAGTCATACAAGTAAACTCTTATGTAATTTTGAAAACCTTATTAATAATACAACCGAACGTGTAGTCCCCAAATGTTATGAGTCTCACCTCTAACAGTTTTAAACAGTTAGTAATTTCTTTCTTCAAATTTTCTTCTGCCAAGTCACGGGATCTTTCTTCAAGCTTCACTCTTTTCTCCAAGGTGAACCAGTCGCATTTAAATCCCAAAGATAACCTGAGAAATTCGGCCTGTTGTCAAAATAACGTGAGGGTGAGGACAGAACATTGGATGTAGTCAAATTTCCAGTTTAATACCAAATTACACTGAGGCATTTCTTTCTCCTCCCAGTGACATAATGCTGGCATGCATAGGCTTTCCCTGCACTTTGTCATGGCCAAGCCAGACAGACACCACACTGTACGATAGCTTGTGCAAAAGCTCGCAGGGACTGCAGGTGAGTGAGTCTGAAACACGTATTTTTTTTACTAAAGGAAAAAACATTTGCTTGAAACTTACCTCCACCTCCTTCTCATTAGCAGAAGTGCTGTAAGGTAAGAGAGAGAACTTACTCAAACATAGCTCAACAGAAAAGCAAAAAACGTGAGCGTGCTATATGAGGAGGAGCTTACTTGTCACTTTGTCTAAAGTTAACTGACTTCACAGGAAGAGAGGAAACAGCAGCGCCTATTAAAAGACAATAAGATTTAAAAAAAAAAAGACAATAAGATAGTATTTGGTTAAACAGGCTTAACAGCTACAGGCACATTCAATCCAATGTTGTTAGGGCCTCCCTCCACTAAACAAAGGCGTTCATTGAAATATGTCTGAGAAGACTGCCAGCTAATAACGCATTTGCTTAAATATAAGATAACGTTATGCTACGCTTTGGGGATCACGACCATGTTGAAATTGTGGGCTCACACTTCAGCGCGTGAATAGTCTTTGAAGACCTGAAGATGTCTCAGAGTCAAGGAACAGCCCAATTTGTTCTTTCTGCATTTGAATGTTTATTTGATTTGATTCCATGGTTAAATGCATAGCTTCATCTGGTACCCTGGTTTTCCTGTGGACCAAGGATTTAAAACCAGCAACTTTTATGAGATCTTTTAGCAGGCACTTTTCTAAGTGCTTTATACATAATTTCTTCAATCCTCAACAGCCAGCCTTCTCGGGTGGGTACCGTTCTTATCTACAGTTTATAGGCTAGGAAACTGAATTGCAGCTTACCTAGCTCACACAGGTATTGGGGTAGTAGTAGTAGTAGTAGTAGTACTAGGAGTACTAGTAACAATAGTATAATAATAATAATAATACTGCTGATAATAACAGCAACAATATCGATCATTTACCACAGGTTTACTGTATGCCAGTCCCAGAACAAAGCTCTTTATACATATTAATGATACTCTTCATGACTACTTCACAAAGAAGACAATAATAGTAATTAAGAGCATTAAGTATAGAGTTGAAAAGATCTGGTTTAAATCCTAGCTTTTGTGGACAAAGAATGTGGCCTGCCATTCAGTAAACAAATGATGCTGTGGTCATCAAGCCATCAGCCACCGTAGCCGCAGCTGCGTAGCTGCGGTGCACCCTGAGGGGATTTAAGATGGAGAAAAGCAGGATACTGTCCCTATATATCAAAGGAATGATTTCAATAAGCCCAGACTCTTGCATCTTCCCATACATAGAAAAGGGCCAAATTCATTAACTTGAGATGTCTGGGGTTTTTTTATAATTAGCAGTTATCTTTTGATATCGGACTACCTGGTGGTTTTTTGTTTTGTTTTGTTTTGCAAAATCTCCTGTATGTCCTGTCTCTTCCCTTACCTCTTTGGAACAGTCCCTCAGAGCTATCTGAGAGGCTATATCCCAGGCTTAAGTCCTCAGTAAATCTGCGGACAAAACATAATTCTCAACTTTTAGGTTGTGCATTTTTTTTCAGTCGACACTTTGATCCTTAAAACTAAGTGACCTGGAACAGGTCACAACTTCATCAAACCATCTACAAAATAAGGATGATTTTTCTATAGTAGCTAACCTTTATGAGAACTTTTATCAGGCACTTTTCTAAATGCTTTTTACATAATTTCTTCAATCCTCACGGCCAACCTTCTGTAGTGGGTACCGTTCTTATCTACAGTTTATAGGCTAGGAAACTGAATTGCAGCTTACCTAGCTCACACAGGTATTGGGGAGAACTAAATAAAACTATGCATATAGAGAATTTAGCCTAGTACTTACAGTACAGTCTATATTTCATAAATGGTACTTTCTTTTTTTTTTTTACTCATCATTTCCATTTTGCAGATGAAGAAATTAAGACTCAAGGTTAAATAGCTTTTGCCAAAGTCACAGCAAGTAAGAGAGTGACCAAGCATACAGTGAGTGACTCCAAAGCCAGAACTCTATTCACTATTCCATCCTAACAGAAGGGAGATGGGGAGAGAAGCATATTAGCACTCATTCTTCAAATACTGGCTTATTTGCTTTTAGCCGGAACAATAAAAAAATCTCAGAGTAGAGCTTAGAATTTGCTACCAACATTGGCATGGTTCTCAGTTCACGATAGGGCACACTAGTGATTACAAGACCTCTGGGCTTAACAGGCAATGCAACATAAATACGGCCTTTTGAAAACGCTACAAATTGAATCAAAATCAGTTCTCTTTGGCTGATTTTATCTAGAGATGCAGAGTTGTAGATGCCGTATCTTCACTCAGAAAGATTTCATCCATAAAACATACCAGCAGGGAACAAAAGTTCACACGGGGGTTGGAAGAGAACATTCCTTACCTCCTGCCACACCTTCTTTTCTGTGCTCATTTATTGCTTCTGGTTCCCCTTTGGCTTCCTAAAACCATAAAGAGATTTTATTGCTGAACATAGAGTGGAAATCCTTCATAGCCAATCATTTCTCGACTTCCTGTCCTCTCCTGCCTACCCTGTTCGAAAAACACTCTATAGTATGCAAAGAACTGCGCTAGGCATCCAGAAGGAAAGCGGACTGACTCCAAGGGGGTTTCTAATCTAGCTGAGGCATAAAAAACAGAAGTACCTGAAAAGCTGCAATCGTGATACAAGTTACTTCAAAGCAAACTAGGATTACTTGCCAAGTAAATGAGAGATAGATAAATATGTGCTTTGCAAAAGGAAGAGAGCAACACCATGGGTTAAGAAGCATGGAAAGTCTCTGCAGACATGGAACAAGCTGGAGCTTGAGGGAGAGATAGGACTGAATGGATGAAGAGGGGGCGCGGTGATCTAGGACTATCACACGCAGTTTTCCAGGTGGATTGTTGGAGAAATTATGGCAAAATAGCTGCTAAGATTGTGCTATGTTTGGCTTTTACTGCATCTGAATATATTTTAAGGTCACTGATCAACTGTCCTACAAAGGTATCCATACAAGAATCACCATAATAGGAGAGTTGCACTATACTGCCTGGGGAAATCTAAAGGAGAAGCTATAGGTATACAATTATTTTAGGATAATTATTATTCAACATTCTCAGAAATTTTCCATAAAAAATAAGGCCAAGACGAATTTCCTTGGTAGGGCCCTTGACACCATGTCATGTAAGTTCTGGACAACTGTAACAAATGAAATAATACAGGTAAAACACTGGATCATCCTTATCAATATTTACATACTCAAGTTTTCTTAATCCCCCCTCAACCCTGTGACATCCTCTAGTTCCTCATCTCCCATTTGTGATCAGTGAACTACTCTGCCCCTGCACCTAACGCTCCAAGGAAACTGCCCTCCCCAGTTATCAGTGAACTCCCTACTGCCAAATCCAATGGATAATTTTCAGCCTTTATCTTTTTTTTTTTTTTTTTTTTGTGAGGTACGCGGGCCTCTCCCATTGCGGAGCACAGGCTCCGGATGCGCAGGCTCCGCGGCCATGGCTCACGGGCCCAGCCGCTCCGCGGCACGTGGGATCCTTCCGGACCGGGGCACGAACCCGTGTCCCCTGCATCGGCAGGCTGACTCTCAACCACTGCGCCACCAGGGAAGCCCTAGCCTTTATCTTATGTGACCTCACTGTAGCATCCAAATCGATCTATAATCCCCTCCTTCTTGAAGTTTTTTTCATCCCTTGGTTCCCCTTTCCTGATGTCCCCCCATCACTACAAAGCTCCTTCTTGGTCTCCTCCACCACTGACTGCCTTCTCTTATTAGGCAATGGAATCATCAAGAGTCCATTATCCTCTGTGCTCTCTCTCTGCCTGGCCTCCTTCCTTGGGGAATGTCATCCACCTGCTTGGTTCTTTGCTGATGACTCACAAATATGTGTCTGCTTCTGAAAGTCCCACGGGTGAGCTTATGAATATGGGTATATAGTTATCTATAAAATCTCCTTACAGGGTATTAATGATGTCTCATATCAACCTGAAACTTGACTTACCTCAAATTAAATTAAATTAAATTTACCCCACAAATTCTTCTAACTCCCCCCTACTCTCATGTTATTCTATTCATTCTGTAGGTTAGGCCATAAACCTGGGTATTGACCTTTTCCCAGACCCCTGATTATCAGTTACCATGTACTGTGAATGCTATACCCCAAGTATCTCTCAAATGAGTCTCATTTTTTCCATCATCACTAAATTCATACTATCTTCATTTCTTGCCTGAATTACTACTATAGCATTCTAACCAATTTTCCACCTCCATTACTACATTTCCTAATCCATTATTTTTTTAAGTTTTCTTTCTTTTTTTTTTTTTTTTGAGATGAGGACTTGAATTTTCCTCTGTCCATTTTTTATAAGGGGCAACCACTTTCAGCATGTGGGCTAGCCAACACTACACTTTATATATACTTTACACTACAAAGAATTATCCCAAATCACATATCCAATTACTCCACTCCCTTCAGATAAGAATAGTATAAAATTTTTATCTACCTTATTACCTTCAATGTATACATGCCACAACCTTCTCTTAACCTGAGTTAGTTGCATGAGTCTCTGTTTCTTGTAATCAAATAGGCCTAACTAATAGAATGTTTATACACTGAGGGGAAAACAATAATAATACACACACACAGACACACAGACACACACCTCCGCACACAGAATACAGAGAGGGACTGATGTATAAATAAGACCCTTAAAGGAATGTAGAATTGCCCATAGTCTGTAAGTTACCCTTCAAATAATTATAAATTCATACCAGTGGCGATATGCCTTCCCTTTAAGGAAAGGAGTTTAATTCTTTTTCTATAAACATTTAAATATTCATCCTTATAATGTTTTATAGCAGTTTGCCATGTACCTGTATAACATTCGATACCACTCACTAGGAACCTCCTCCATGACACCTCTTCTGTCCTCTCACCCCACCGTTTCTCTTTCATATCGCTGACCAGTCTAATTACTGAGTAATTGTATGTTTCTTCCATTAATTATAACACATCTTTTAGATAGATATCACTGTTTTGTTTAGCCTTATTTATTAATGCCTTCATTTATTTAAGAGTGCTCTACAGATAGATATTTAGCTTGTTTCCAGCAGATCTTTGATGAATAAATGAGTGAATGAATGCATGAATGAATGAAAGAAAAACCAGTGTGGAGTCAGGAGGTCCTACCTGAGTCTACTGAGTGACCCTGGATGGTTTGGACTCAACTTCTTCATCTATACAATATTAGTATAACTAAATTCTATTAACCTCATAATATTTTGAAAGGATAAAATGCAATCGTGCTTTTAAGAGTATTTTGCAAACTTAAAGGGACAGTTCTAAATATCATTGCAACATACCATTACTTTTACTGTTAACATGCATATATCTCCTTACCTGATTTTTTTTTTTTTTTTTTTTTTTCAGTACGCGGGCCTCTTACAGTTATGGCCTCTCCCACCACGGAGCACAGGCTCCAGACGCGCAGGCTCAGCGGCCATGGCTCAAGGGCCCAGCCGCTCCGCGGCACGTGGGTTCTTCCCAGACCGGGTCACGAACCCGTGTCCCCTGCATCGGCAGGTGGACTCCCAACCACTGCGCCACCAGGGAAGCCCCTCCTTACCTGATTTGACATGATTTTTTCTTCATTCACAGAGCCTTGGAGTGCAATATTTTCAGGAGCTGGACTTCCACCTATAAGAAGGAAGAAACACATCAACAGTGTTGGGGGGGAGGGGGAGCAGTAACAAGTAAAAGAGGAAGGAATAGTGAGGGTGGCAATGCGGGCGGACTAGTAAGTGGCAAAGTGCTTAACACGTGAGACAAATTTTGTACTAAAAAACTTTCAATGTGTCCATTCATTCAGATTCAGGACTCAGGTCAGCTAAAGTTCCCAAGGAAGCTAACCATATAAGATTTCTTAACAGAAATGAATACCTGTATAAATGGCTTTCAAACAGAGGGTTTTTAAAATAGAAAGCAGCTACTGCTGCTTTTTTAAATCAAACACATTGCTAGTATAATTACAGAAACTGAATGAAAGAAGAATGAACAATTAGTAACTTAGTAGCTTTTTCTTTTTATAGATTGACAAACAGGTTTTTAACAATTATATATGCAAGGCTGATAACAAAGTATATCCTTCCAAAACACAGTATCTTTCTAAATAAAATGTAATCAAACTAAGAAGAAAAGATGCACTTTTAATTTATGCCATTCCTTTTTGTAATTTCCCTTTGTTTATTTGTATTGTAATGTACTTGATGATGATTTTCCTCTTCACATGATCCATTGTCCTGACTTTAGTTCAGTGCAGGCACAAAGGTCAGCGGCTATAGTCAGATTTCGTTTCTTTCTTTTTAAGAAAACAGAATAGTTAAAGGATGTATTAGATATTTTTAATTTACATGGAAATAAGAGCAAAATGGTAACCCCTTTCTTCAGGGATATAAAATTTTTTCCCTATGGAAATTTTATTTTAGTTCTTAAAAAAAAAATTAAAACAGGTAGTAGATTCATATGGCCCATAAACGAAAAAGCGTAAAATTGTTTTCCAGTGAAAATTTTCCCTCCCATCACGCCTGCCAGAAACCTACTTTACCTCCTCATAGACAATGTTACAAATTTTTGTCTAGCCTTGCAGAGATATTTTATATATACACAAAAACTTTTTTCTATTTTTTTTCCACAAATTTTTACATGCAGTACATAATGTTTTGTACTTTGGCGTTTTTCCACACAAAAAATAGTTCTTTGATATCCTTCCAAGAAAAAAGTTTCCTTATATATGTTTTACAGATGTATACTAGTATTCCATTACATGGATATGCCAAAATATGTTAATTAGTCTTCTACTGGTCATTAACTTGTTTCCAATATTTTGTTGTTACAAACAATGTTGCAGTAAATAAACTTCCATATACATCATATAGTATGTATGTACTTAGATCTACAGGATAAAGTCCCAGAAACCAAATTGTTTTATCATGGAATATGTACATTTAAATTTTGGGTAGATATTGTCAAATTCCTCTCCATACTAATTACAATAACTTACATTCCCTGCAGCAGTGTATGAGAATTCTTTTCCCCCCAACAACCTTACCAACAGTGTGCAAACATATATTTTATCTTCGTCTACATGACAGGTAAAAAATAGCATCCTGGTGCAGTTTTAATTAAAATTTTTCTTATTTGGTGTGAGGTAGAATATAAAGATATTCTTCAGTCAACTGAAGGAATGGATTCCATTTCTACAATTTTACAGCTCCTTTAACTTAGCACCTGTATCTCAAATTTAATTGTCCCAATTTAAACATTAGATGAGTTTTCCTTGATCGGTGTTTTTGGTTGGAATGAGAGCCTATGTATCCCATGAGTGTCAACTGTAGTGATGTCTCACTGGGAACGGTTCAGAATAAGCACTTTATTTTCAGACTCAAATGGCAGAAAACGATCTAACATGTTATCTAGTTAATATCTGCCTCCTGAGTGGACCATCACTAATCGGTCCAGCCTTTTAACCCAGTAGATTCTAATTAGGATTCTGAGAATTTCCTAAGTAGGTGATTCCACATCTGCATCACAGTTGAAACTCAGGTGTGTCCAATCAATCTTGGCCATAAGGAAATATTTAAATCCCATTAAAATATACTGTAATTTTTATTTTAAATACAGAATTGGAAAAAAGTTGGTAACATTGTCATATAGGAAGGCCATGGTCACCTCTGGACTTCTTTTCTCCAGACTATGTCTTCAAACTTCTTTTATAAAATAGTATTACTGAGCCACTGAGGATGGTTACTCCACTAGCTTCCAAGTTTGCTTAGTGTTTTAGAATGGAAACTCATCTTGAACCCTTCAACAGCTTACCTTTGATCTTCTTCACAGCAGAAGTTGATCTTTTATCCTCCTCTTTCTCACAGAGTGGTTTACAATCAATGACACCAGAAGCCATATGCAAAATTTCTGATCCAGAATCTATCAACAGGAGGAAACTAACAGCATGAATACTATGCAAAAGGATTATTTGCTTATGTCCTTTTCATTTGCACACACACCTTAGCAGGTCACAGAACATCCAAGCTTATAGTTATAATACTAACACTCTATTTTTATATCTTTTCTAATCTACTCACCACTTGAAGTTACAGTACTCTCTGTGGATGAAGTGTGTCCAGGAGATGGTAGGGTGGAATATTCCCTGTCAAAAAAGTAGAAGTATTTTAGAGTGTCTGGTCCAAAGAATTCTCTTAGAAATTAACTGAATATGCATCAAAAGTCATACACAGAAACAAACAAGCAAACCTGGACTGTGGCAGGCTCTCAGAATATAAGCGTTCAACACCATTCTCCTTAAGATAAAAAAAAAGAGGGAGAGAAACAAGTTTAACAATTTGACATTTTCCATTCCAGAGAAGTTGTGTTAAACAAACATTTTCATACAGTTTTAAATGAACCTATATTTGCTTTGCTCTTCTGCAGAGGATATGGGAATGGGATGGTACAGGGCAGACTGATATACATACTTCCTCAAAGCTGTACTTGCAAAAAAAAAAATCCAATTTTAAGTATACTTACGAGTCCAATATTTAAAGAAAATTTAAATTTTGGGGCAAAACAAATTCTAAACTTAAAGGGCAGATAGAGTTTATATCATGAACTTAAGTTTTCTTTAAACAGAACATTCTAGGTGGGCATAAAACAACATTTCTATTTATGGAAATATTACTCAACTTAAAACTTTTGGCCTGTTGATTTAAAAATGGTTCTCAATTTTCTAGCTAGACACATAATACATTTTCAAGTTAATCCAATTCTCAAAGATCTGAGGGATTACATCCACGTCAGCACCTCTTACATGGAGCTCAAAAAGAACTTAACAAAACTGTGGTCCCAGCCTTCCAGAGCAAGCATGTGAAAGTCTCATTTGAGCTTCTTAACGTTTATCAAGAGTTCCTAATTTGGGGGGAACTTCAGGAGATTAGGTTCACTTATTCTCTTCCAAAAAATACAGTGGGAACACATGTTCCTCTTTAATAAAAAGTTTTTCTATTCAATAATAAGTATATTTTCATTATCGTTTGGTTTATTTAGGAAAAAAAATAAAAATTTAATAAATTAAAACTGAAATCACTTGGACATATCCAAAATATGCACAGACAATGCAAAACTGAAGACATTTAAATATTCCATAATCAAACACACAGCTTCTTGTTAACTGGCACAACCAACAACAGGTTTCAATGGAGGGATGCCGTATATCATAAACCGTATTTAGAATCTCTCCAAGATAATACTGACTATAGTCACAGAAAGATAAAGGTTTAGCAAGAGTTTGCTGAATGTATAGTTATCCAATACAAAAAACAATAGCTTACATCTGTTCAGCACATTAAAATTTACAAAAGCCCTTTTACGTATCATCTCATTTAATTCTCCCAACAACCTTATGTAGTGGGTTTTACGACCAAAAAAAAAAAAAAGATTTACTTATTTCAGGTAAGGAAAGTAAAACCAATGAATAAAGTAATTTCTCAGGAGTATTCAGAATGGTGGTGTCAGCCTCTAAACAGTCTAAACAATCAGACTAAATACAGTCTGATTGTAAACAGAACTGTCTTCATTGTAAACAGAACTGTCTCTGAAATACCCTAAGGCTATTGGAGAGGCAAAGACTTCACAATGATTGTCTTAGACTGGTAGATGATTTGAATATAAACTTTTAAAATGTTCCCCTCAAATGTTTAGAAAACTCCACAAACTTGCACAGCAAGAATGTACACCTAATCCTCCTACATATAAATGTTGGGCAATCTTCTCTTTTATTTCATTTTTGTCCCTGCTTTAAATGTCTTTGTGTCAGATTATATGTAACTGAAGCCTCTTGTGACATCAGTTTAATTTAAGTCAACAACTTTCATCAAAGGCCCAGTTTGTGCCAGAAACAGTGAAAGGCTGTTTCTGGCATAAAACAGAAAGGTTGGAGAGACCAAAAACACATTCCTTGTCCCAGAGGAGCTCACAGGCCAGTCAGAAAGACAAATATGTAAAACAAATACTTTGTAAATTATAAGCAGCATTCCACAAAGGAAAGTAACATGCACAGAACAGAGTAGGGTAATATTTGCATTAAATTTTGAAGAGAAATTATACCTTATACTTCACAGGTAGTTAAATGATATTGGCTCTATCCTTAAGATATTTAAATAGATTGTACTAGTAATTAGTATATGCTTATTTAACTATCTGCCAATATATATGTAAGAAATGAAGCTATAAAAATATGAAAATATTAAACATTCTTCAGTCTCATTAAGTGTCCTCCATAAAAGTCAACAAGGATTGATTCCTTAATAATAAAAAAATCAGGCCCATTTAACCCTCCATAACATACAAATCTGTTATTATGTGTGGCTTGAAAAAACACTTATTACTGTGCTATAATAATATATATTATATATAATAACTATATTGCACTAACTAAAAAGCTAATTTTGTCAGAAAAATATTTCTTCTTATACCAATCAGAGTCATGAATACCTGTATTTGAATTTAAGAGGTATGAAAGAGAATGCAGTTATTTTCTATTCAATCAAACTGATTTCCAGTATCAGGGGAAAGGGAACACATTATTTCTGTAAACTTTGTCTTTTAAAAAAAAGTTTATTATTTAAAGTCAAAATAATAGATATAGCAAAAATACAGTTTGCTTTCATTATACTAGAAATAAATCTCATTTGCCATATGGTCTGTGTAAAGCCCTTCTTTTGTCCTATTTTTTATATGTGAAACCTTTTGGTAAACATAAAATATTTATTGATTAAATAAGTAACAATTCTGTGATTTTCGAGAAATGGCATATATTTTGTAGCTGTACATTACTACATTGTTCTGTTGCAAGGATATTGGATATTACTCCAAATTCATTAATCTTTACAAGTCTCACTAATCAGAAAACAACATAATATACAACATATCTCAATCCTAGATTTTCATACATTTGGTCTAACATTTTTTTCCTCCTTACAAGAAGAAGCAGATAAAAGAAGGAGATTTTTTTTCTTCCAAATTTAGGGTTATAGTTAATGAAAGTTGGAGATATAGCCCCTCAGGGTGTCTGTATCTGTGAAGGAGGAGTGAAAAATAACTCAGCAAAAACTTTCTACAATTGTGCTCTTTTCTTCCAGTTTCAAAAGGCACCCCTATTTAAACCCACAGGAGAACCTAACACACACAACAACTGTAGGATCTGGGCAGATGATAAAAAAGATAATTTACTGGATATATTTTAAAACCAAGGAAAATCAAGAAACTGACTAAAAGCAAGAAAAAGAAATTTCAGAAGAGAGACTTACCTACATGTAGAAGATTGGCTCAAGTCAATGAGTCTAACATATGCCGACAGCATAGAGCAGGAAGCATGTTCTTCCTGTTCGAGCCATTCAAATATCAACCTGCATAACATTTACATGAAAATCCGTGGTCCAGCCCATTTGCTTTTGAGAGTAAAAGTCTAACGTAGGGTGGGGTAGTTAAGGTACTCATGGAACAAAGTGAGACATTCTCCCACGGGCTAGATCAGCAAATGCAGGATGCACACACACATATTCTCTCTCTCTCTCTCACACACACACACACACAGCAGTATTATTTTAATATTTAGATAGAAAATATGAAGAACAACAAAAAATAACTTCTAAGGTATTAGTAAGGGCAATTAACAGGCCTAGATAATCTCCCAAGGTTACTCTTCTAGATGAAGTGCTATTTCATCCATAGATTTTTATGATCAGAAACACTTCCACTAATAAACATTCATGTTACCGATGTAATTTTTACTTTTAGATCCATTTTAGACAATTGACGTTGCTCAAATAAACTAATATGATTTTCTGAGAAAAGAAGAAAAACCGAACAAAAGGAGTCTATATAGACTTATTTTATTCTAACTTAAAAAAAACAAAAATGCCCTTGACTTGAAGTTGGTTTCAATATTCTAAAAAGAATGTAAAATTAAACATCAAAAGATTACAACTGTTATAACCTAAATAAAACGAAATTCCTTCACAAGTTTTTTTGTCTTTTTTTTGGTTTTTTTTTGCAATTTCTAACTAAAAGGACACCACACCTTCAGATCCACAGGACACTCCCACCACTTTGAGGTTCATTTGTAATACAGTTATAAGTCAACTTCTACATGTCCCAGTTTTGCAAGTGGCAAAGTTATTTATTCTCCAAGTTTATTAAAGCTGCACCCACGCACAGCTTGAGAGAACAGGACATACAATGGCCAGAAAATCTGAGATACTTTAAAACTGATTCTGTCCTTTGCCTCATAAATCACCTTCTCCTAGTGATAGTATATCTTAGGCAAAAACATGTAATGACACGAAGGAGACCTCAAAGGGATGGCAAAGCACTTAATATTTAGCGTATGTGATTTTTTTAAACAGCCAAAGAGAAAACAGAAATTCATCTTCCTATCCTCTGACCTGGATCCTCCGAGCTTCACACTGCTGCTAATCCTGATTCTGGGTGATAGTTGCAGTTGCTATTTTCTGAGTGTTTACTATGAACCAGGTACTTTATATATGTTATAAAGTGTCTTGTTGGGGTCAAATCTGAGGTTGGAGCAGGTAGAGGGGAGAATCAGTTTCATTGTCATGTAATTTTCATGAAGCTTCTTAATTCTTGGAATTAAGAAGGGGACAAACACAGGTACCTAATCACAAGTCCAGTTTTGCAAAGTCCCAGAAATCCTTTGGTTGCCCTTCAGACTCAATGGTGGGAGCAGTGAATAAGGAAAGAAAGATTATAAGGAGAGACAACTGAGCCCCAGAGAGAAATTGCCAAGAGTGAGGAAGAACTGAGAAAGTTGGGCCAAATGAACAGCTGGGTCTAGCTATAGAAGGGAGCAGCAATCCCTGATTCAGTGGGAGACTGTGCTACTAGCCAGCCCTGCTGGATTATCTATTTGCCTTGAAAAGTAGAGGATAATTTTAACTGCATCACAAGGAGTCCACCCAACACCACAGTAGTACCCAGCTCTGAAGGTGCTGAAACAAGAAGTGAGAGTCATCTCCCTACCGACCAGGAAGAGGAGATCACCAAAGGTCCAGACACAACGTTCCAAGGAGGTGGACCGTGGAGCAGGCGGGGACTGTGGACAGTGTGGACAACAAACAGAAAGGACTGCAGAGATGTGAGTGGTGAAACCAACTACCTTCTCCAGCAATCTCTCAGGAGGTGAAGTGTCCTTCCCTGGGACCCATAAGTTGGTGAGATCAGAAGGACATTGGGATATACTGGTAGGCACCAGTACAGAGGTTCTTGGAAATGCTGAGAAGGGACCCCATGAATCAAAAAGGCCTTCCTATTCATCAGCAAGTGGGGAGACAGAGCACTGAGATTTGTCTCTCCTCTAAATATGACCTACTTGGTTTGTTTCCCTGGACTGGTTAGGCCAGAATTTAGCTGTTGCAGAGATATATAGGTATATGTATATGCATAATATATGTATATGTGTATGTGTGTATTTGAATCCTGAAAAGAACTCTGCAAAGTAATATCTCTGTTTCACAAGGGAACACACACAAACTGAAAGAGGTTAGGCCACTTGTCCGAGTTCACACAGCTAATAAGTAACAGAGTCAGCTTAAACCCACAACTGCTTAATTCCAAAGCCTATGCTATGTGGCTAAAAATTCTAGGTCATGACTGGGAAATATTTCAAATAAATACAAAAGTAGACAGGATAGAATAATTACCCTTTGTGTACCCATTCTGCAGATTCAACAATTATCAACCTATGGCCCATCTCCTTTCATCTATACCGTCACCCACTAAACCTACCTTAGCATTGTTTTGAAGCATATCCCAGATACCATAGACATTTCTTTCATAAATATTTTAGTCTGAGTCTCCAAAAGACGAGGACTTGAAATAATTTATTTCCTTTTTTCCTCTTTACGTTAAAATATCCCAAATAAATAGATTTCACTGGGTCAGTAAAGTAGCTCTGTTCTCGCCAGGAATGTCCCAAACTGGACCCCAAATTATTTTACTAAGACACGTTCTTTTTGAGGTATTAGTCTTGCTAGAGTCCTTTGGTCACCCAAAGATCCCCTTATGAATACTGATGTTCACTCTTATCTCCTATTGTGCTTTCTGAAAAAGATGCTAGAATATAGCTTCCTCTATGAAAATGGGAGAGGAATAAAAAAAATAAATCTAAGGTTCTCAGGAACACCAGTCAGAAAGCAATAGGGCGAGACTGTCAATTCAACAAGTCCACTGGGTGCTCACTCAATGTTTTAAATAGACCCTGTAGGGAGTACAAAAATAGATAAGTAAATAGGCATTCAACAAATACTAATAGAGCAGCTACTGCATACCAAATCTATTCAGGTTGCTAGATGCACATTGGTTAATGGCCAAAGGCACTCTACACCGAGTTTATAATCTGATACAGGAACATGTTAAGAAAACAAAGAACTACAATGTAACCAAAATATAGACGGGAGGAGCACAGAGTTACTGGGGTCTAAAAGAAAAGAGTGAACTCATTCTTTTCCTGAGTGCTACGGTTGAGAAATGAGGAAAATGAGGCCTGAATGACAAGACTTTTCCATAGTAGCAGAGACGTCGAACCAGGGAAAACCCTCACCTCTCGACTTTCTAATCCATTACGATTTCCATCTCAAGAAGGACTAGAGATGCTTGACGGTCAACATTTCTCGCTACCACAAAAGGTTTTATGGAACACTTGGTTTTTGGAATGGGCCTTGAGAGTCAAATAGAATTTGACAAGTGGAGAAGTGGAAGTGTTCTGGGCAGAGAAAACAGCATAAACAGCTTTGTGTCACATATTCCAACGATACAGACCACCTGGTTTGGCTGACATTTAGGGACAATTATAAGGCATGGATGGGGAAAGGATGGAAAGGTAGGTTGCAACCAGATTAGAGAAAAGCTTGAATACCAGGGCAAGTTGTTTGTTTTGAAGGCCCTCAAGAGTGATGAAATTCCAAGAGTTTGAAGCCAAAGAGTTACGAAAACACAACGATTTATGGGTCACTGGGACGAACACGGATTATATGCTTTGTCATTTTAATTTCATGTTTCATCCTAATTCTTATGAATGAGAATGCATAGATAAGCATTATCTAAGGAGAGAAGTTCTATTTGTTTAAGAGATGGGTGGGGGGCATGAAGGGGTAGAAGGTGGGGATCTACTCTATGCTTTGTCATTTTAATTTCATGTTTCATCCTAATTCTTATGAATGAGAATGCATAGATAAGCATTATCTAAGGAGAGAAGTTCTATTTGTTTAAGAGATGAGTGGGGGGCATGAAGGGGTAGAAGGTGGGGATCTACTCAAGGGACAGGCATGAGGGAGTCAACAGGCTGCCCGGATTCCTCAGTGAAGCAGAGGAAAAGGGAAACGGTGGACATTGGTGGGAACAGCCATTGAGTGCAGATGACAGATTAGTTCCTGGGGCATATGGAAGAAATGGCACGGAGGCAGCAGGAAAACCTCCAGGGAATCTATACATTTCCGCAGGAGCATTTAACAGGAGTTTGTCTTGTGATCTCTGTTCGCTCCTACTTCATGGGTGTCGAGACAAAATAATTCGGTCACATATCCTAATGAGAGTGGATTAGGAGCTCCTTTTAGATACAAACGGAGCAAATTTATTTCTTAGCCAAAAAACTACTTTCAAGGTAACTAGGAGTCGTTATTATGATTGAAACGCCTAAATTCAGTGTTCTCAGAGGAGTTGTAAGAAGGGATTCATCTCTGAAGCTATACAAACTTGAATTTGAATCCCAGGTTTGCTACTTACTAGTTGAATGATCCTGGTTAAGTTATTTAACCTCTCTGAACTTCAGTTGCCTCATCTGTAGAAGCAGAGAATACTTACCATTCAAAGTTGTAGAGAGAATTAATAACATGGCACGTGGAAATGTTTTCCTACAAAGTACCTGGTACACAACTGATGTTGGTTCCTTCCCCTTTCTTGGTGAAATCAGTACCAGATGAAAGGGAAATTACTAACAACCAAACATCCTGTAAGCTTCCAAGTTCAACTTCCTTTATTAAAACTTTACAAGAACTGCTAAGGAATAGCAAAATAGATTCATTTCCTTTTTCTTTCCTTTTCTCAGCTATTCAACAGGATGGGGTACTAAGGAATGGAAAAATGTGAGATACATACACTTAAAAGAATAAGAACAACTCATATAATTCATTTTTTTAAACTCATTTTTTAAAATGGACAAAAGATCTGGGTAGACGTATCTCTAAAGAAGATATACATATGGCCAATGAGTGCATGAAAAATGCTCAACATCATTTGTCATTAAGGAAATGCATATCAAAACCACAAGATACCACTTTACATCCACTAAGATGCCTATAACCAAAAAGATAGACAAAAAATAATAGATACATGTATATATATAACTGAATCGCTTTGCTGTACACCTGAAACTAACACAACATTGTTAATCAACTCTGCTCCAATATAAAATAGAAATTAAAAAATCAAATTTAATTTAATTAAGAAAAAGACAGACAAGTGTTGACAAGGATGTAGAGAAAATGAAATCCTCATACATTACTGGTGGGAATGTAAAATGGTGTAGCTGCTTTGAAAATCTGTTTTGCAGTTCCTCAAAGTGTTAAACATAGAGTGACCATACGATGCAATAATTCTACTCCTAAATATATACCCCAAAGAACTGAAAACATATGTTTACACAAGATGCTTTACACTAATGTTCTTAGTGGCATTCTTCATGGTAGCCAAAAAGTAGAAACAACCCAAGCGCTTATCGGTGGTGAATGGATAAACAAAAGGTGGTATATTCATACACTGGAATATTATCCAGTCATAAAGAGGAATGAAGCACTGATAACATGCTACAACACAGATGAACCTTGAAAACTTTATATTAAGAAAAGAAGCCAGTCACAAGAGGTCCGTATTGTATTATTCCATTTATATGAGATATCCAGAATAGGCCAGTCTATAGAGGCAGAAGGCAGATTAGTGACTGCCCAGGGTAGAGTGGGGTGGCGGATAGGGATAGACTGCTAATAGGTATGAGGTTTCTTTCTAAGGGGATCAAAATGTCCTAAAGTTGATTGTGGTGATGGCTGCACAACTCTGAATATTTTTTAAAACATTTAATTGAACAATTTAAATTGATGAATTGTTTGGTAGGAGAATTATATCACAATAAACCTTTTTTATTTTTATTTTATTTTATTTATTTATTTATTTATTTTTGCGGTACGCGGGCCTCTCACTGCCGTGGCCTCTCCCGTTGCGGAGCACAGGTTCTGGATGCGCAGGCTCAGCGGCCATGGCTCACGGGCCCAGCCGTTCCGCGGCATGTGGGATCTGCCCGGACCGGGGCACGAACCCGTGTCCCCTGCATCGGCAGGCGGACTCTCAACCACTGCGCCACCAGGGAAGCCCAATAAATCTTTTTTAAAAAAGGAAGAGTGATGGATTTCCAGATTCTGGAACAGAATGGTCTGCTCCATTTGATTGAGAAGATCATCTTCCCTGAGGCTCGGACTGCTGCCCAAGGAAAGTGCTCCAGGCACATCTCCACGACCTGGGGTGTTTGCCTAAGTGCCCTCAGCTACTCAGTAGTCTCTTCTTGGGTAGAGAAGTACTCTTAGCACCTAACTGCAGCAATGGGTACTCCTTGGGCATTGCCCTACTCTGTACAGCAAAGTACCAGCACCTCAAAGATTATCTAGCCTTGACCTCGATTCTTAGAGAGTCAATGAGACCTGAGACTCCTGATAGCCAATAGTGAATTTAAGTCCCAAACCAGCCTGTCTTTCAAACAAAAAGTTCAGCACACTTCATCAAAATCTCCATTTGGTTATATATCCTTGAGTTTATACTATAGAAGGGGTAGAAATCCCCCCAGATGCCGTCAAAGGTTGACATTTCTCATGCATCTGAATTCTGTGGTATAAGACTTGTACTTGCCATAAGAGTCTCTATAATACTTAAACAAAACAAAACACCACCACAGAAGAGGGTCAGGATATGGCAGAGCTAAAAATGAAGTTGAAATATAGTCCAATACTCACTTCCATACTTAGGTCATTATTCATCCTGATGCAACCTGAAAGATCTGTTCCTGGGTGGGGACCACCTGTAGGGCCTGGACACCTAATAATAGACAGTAAAGTTCCTTAATACAGGTGGAAAAACTGCAAACTTCAGCAGATACCAATCTATCACATAGTTCCCCTTCCCTGCCCCAATTTTACCGAATTTCTAATTAAGTTCATGTCTTAACTGAGACATGACGAAAGAGAGCTCTAAGCTCCATCAGAGAGAGAGGTTATAACCACAGAGAATCTAGTCCCAAATGAAAATAAAGTATTTGCAATTCAGAGTCTTGCTTCCTGACCCTCAATACAGAAAGGAAATTTCATTGGGGTGAACAGTGCTCACAAACTCCACTGACATTTCTGAACTTTTCCTAAGGAAGAAATGTCTGCATACTTAGAAAGGTGAGTGAGCTCCTATGAGCTTTGGGAGAGGGTATGTGCGAGCACAGGGATAGAGTCCCAAAGACTTGTTCACCTGGAGTGTGAAGGAATAGAAAGATGATCAAAACCTAGCTGAATGAGTTAACCTAGCAGTACACAGTATATTCCTAAAAACTGGGAAACATTTTAAGTAGCCTAATTTGTCTTTTACACTTTAGAATGGATATCATGAAATTCAAAAGAGCTATAGAGAAAACTATAAAGGTATCTTTGTTTTAAAGTTGTCAATTTTCAGAAAGTTAGAGAAGTCACACAATAAAAATTCCACAGTAAAGATGTCATGATATCAAGATATGAAACTTTGACTGATTAAAAGTTTAGGCAATAGGAATAGGCCACCCACGAAAAGCAGGCCAAGTGTATTTTGCCCTTTTAACTTACTTGTGCCTTCCAGTCACATCCAAAGCACCATCCTCTACTTCTCCATATCTGGGCCTTTCACATGAAGCATGGATTCGGTTGGCTACACGTGAGAAAGGTGTCAATTCTAGTCTTGAAATTGCTGTAAGACTATCCAGATACAAGGCGTCTGCAGTAGAACAGAAAAGAATAAATATAGAAATTAATGGTTCAAATTATATATATACATACTATTTCTTTTCCTCTTGGGAGATTAGACCATTTCTGAAAAAACAAAAGTCAGTTCAATTCAATTAACATTCTTTTTTGAATTTTTGAATTGTATTTTATTTATTTTTTTATACAGCAGGTTCTTATTAGTCATCCATTTTATACACATCAGTGTGTACATGTCAATCCCAATCGCCCAATTCATCACACCACCACCATCCCCCGCCGCTTTTCCCCCTTGCTGTCCATACGTTTGTTCTCTACATCTGTGTCTCAATTTCTGCCCTGCAAACCGGTTCATCTGTACCATTTTTCTAGGTTCCACATATATGCGTTAACATACGATATTTGTTTTTCTTTCTGACTTACTTCACTCTGTATGACAGTCTCTAGATCCATCCACGTCTCAACAAATGACCCAATTTTGTTCCTTTTTATGGCTGAGTAATATTCCATTGTATATATGTACCACATCTTCTTTATCTAGTCAATTAACATTTTAAAATTACAACCCCCCACCCCCTAAATTTTGATGCCCAGTTATGAGGGGTAGAAATGTCAGTTATTTTTTTAAGCAGGTGGTAGGGGTGAAGGAGGAGAAACAGAAACCCTTACCTAGTAAGCACTAGAGGGGTCAATAATCTGCTGCCAGGGGGCAAAATCCAGCCAGCCTCCTGTTTTTGTAAATAAAGTTTTATTGGAACACAGACACACCCATTCATTCAGTATCATCCAAGGTTGCTTGTGGGCTACAACAGCAAAGTTGAGTAGTTGCTGCAGAAACCGTACAGCCTGCAAAACCTCAAATATTTACTATCCGGCCCTTTACAGAAACAGTTTATCAACTCCTAAAGAGAAAAACGGTTCGACGTTGTAATTGTAAACCACTGAAGAGTGCAGGAAATAGGGTGACAATTTTTTTTTTTTTTGAGGAAACTGTCTTGTCACGTTTTTCTGAGTATAGGAAGCAGCAGACTTTAATAGAAAAAACATAGGCTTTGAAATTAATCACAATTTTTAGTTCAAATCCTGACCCTGACACATAAGCCAGGTGTGTGATCTCGGATAAATAACTAAACCAACTCAGCCTCAGTTTACTTACATATAAAGTGCCACATGGGGACTTCCCTGGTGGTCCAGTGGTTAAGAATCCACCTTCCAATGCAGGGGACTCGGGTGTGATCCCTACTTGGGGAACAAAGATCCCACATGCCTCGGGGCAACTAAGCCCGTGCGCTGCAACTACTGAGCCCACGCGCCACAACTAAAGGGAAGCCCACGTGCCAAAATGAAGTGCCCGCGCGCTGCAACGAAAGATCCTGCTTGCCACAACTAAGACCCAATGCAGCCAAAAATAAATAAATAAAATTTTTTTAAGTGCCACATGACCTTAGGCAAATTATTCAGTGTTCCTGCTAACTTATCTTTAAAATGTGAATTACATTAGCATCTACCTCACAGGGATATGGTGAGGATTAAATGAATTAACAGGTACATGAACACACAGTTCTGCAAATTACTCAGTGTTCCTGCTTTCTTATCTTTAAAATGTGAATTACATTAGCATCTACCTCACAGGGATATGGTGAGGGTTAAATGAATTAACAGGTACGTGAACATACAGTTCTGAGAGCAGAGAACTGTTCCTGGCACATAGTGGGCACTCTTTCAGTGCTGCCATAGTATTATTACCATCACTGAGTTAGTGTGGGTAAAATCGTCTCTATAAAGCGCTTATCTACTGTCTGACACAAACCGGCCACTTGTTAGTACTGGTAGCAGTTTTCTCTCTTCTAGTTGAAATGATCCACAATTCACTCTACTTGCTTCTTATTCCTTCTTAAATTTATTTTGATAATCATCCCATTTCTTTTGTCATTTCAGAACCAAGCATTAACTTTTGCTTTCAAGCACATCCAGGTTGTGATGAGAGATGCCACCACTTTCAGCATTTCCTAAGATAAAGTTCATTCATTCTTCTTAGACTGGCATTAAGTAATAGTCCATGAGGTGACCTACAGCATGCTCCAAACTTAAATTCTACTCCATCCTGACCCAAGCCCTCTTATCTCCACAGTGACTTATCCAGCATGGACTCTTCTCCAAACACTTAAAACTTTTGCATTTTTTTTCCCCCTCATGTCATTCTCCCCAGCTGGAATACTTTTTCCATGCTTTTTGCTTTTCCAAATGCAGCCCGTCTTTCCATGCCTGGTTCAACACTCATTTCTTCCACAGAGCCTTCTCTGAACCCAGGTCTTACTTCCTTAATAATCTGTGAGCTACTTTAGGACTCACCCTCTAGTATACATAAAATAGTGCCTTGCACAGAGTAGGTGGTCAAATATAAGTTGACTGACTGAATTCAGGGATAAACATCTAAGTTTTCAACATTTGCTATATAATTGTGATTAATTATTTTCCTTCTCAAGAAGAACTCCACCCCCAGCTGTGTCTGACAGGGTATAGGAAAGGGTCTATGCATGCTTACCCAGCAGAGGTGTGTACCAGCATGTATGTTTGAAGGTCAGGGGTAGCTGATGTATTCTTGCTTCTTGACCACTATATCGTTTATGGCAACACTGCTTCTGAACAGAAAATCAAGTACTATTAGCTTTCCAAAGGGCTGTAATATATTTCATAATCTCTCTTCATCTCCAAAATTAGAAAGAATATCACTGTTCTCCCGCAAGAGAGTTTGAGAAGAAAATAAATGACATCAAGTAACAAAGTTTTCATGCTTTGGATCAAAAGGTACACACCTTATAAGTAAAAATGTAATTCTTATTAAAAATCACTCTTCAATAATTTAACAGAAAGATAACATCAATTCCCAATAATCAACACTTTCATATAAACAAAGGCTTTGAGGAAAGAAATATGAGTGAGGGGCAAGTTTAGCTATATAATTCTTCTTCATGATACCGTAATCAAAAAGTTTTAAATAGTACCATTTCCCAGGGCCTATCAAAATTGTGTGCGTGCTCATGATAAAGAAAAAAATAGGTATCTTGCTTTGTCTGATACCCTCTCAAGAAAATCAGTATAGCTTAGAATTCTAACTGTCTAATACACATTGGACTTAACTTTCTATTTTGGCATAGTAGTAGATTCACAATTGGCACTTAAATAGTTTCAAAAAGCTTAAACTCACCAACTGTTCCTGGAGAGGTTGATGAAGTCTATCTGTGCAGGACAAGGGATCGTAGTGAGGAAATTCCTCATCTAAACAGCTCTGTCATGAGAAAAATGGTGGAGTGCATTCAAAGACAGAATGATGGGAGAGTGGCAGATACAAAATACATTAGATTTAAGATGTGATGCTACCTGAGAAGGAGAAAATGGACTAGCTCTTTATCTTGTATTTTTCACTAAGGGAACAAGTTTGTAATGGTAAACCTCTCACTGCATTTTCCCCATTACTTGTTCTAGGAATGAAATCCAAAGATCAGGAACAGGAAACTGAATAGCTTTGTCACTGAAATCTTCAAGCAGAGACCAAAGAAGCTTGTTGGAGACATAACTCAGAGAGTAAAAATGCTGTCTGTGAAATTTCTACAGCAATAAAATTGCGACTTTTGTCCAAGAGGTAGATACATGTCTATTAGTTACATTATAATAGAAAATTGGTGTTCTTGAGATGATTATGGAGATTTTTCCAGTTCAACTTATTGTAAGGGGATTTTTAGGCACTCTGCCTAGCTTAATCTCCTACATGAATTTTTTTTTTCTCCTTAAACAGATGTGCCTGCATTATGCCCTAGAAACAGATACATGCAAATATCACCCTTCTCTCTTTCCTCCTCCAGCCCCTTCCCTCCAGTGCCAACCTTGCTGTTCCTTATGTTCTTTATTTATGAACAGAAAGGAGAAATTCACCAAGTGTCAAAAGGGAAAGAAATACATTTAACTGTACCATGGATACCTTGAGATATCCAGACAGAGAGGAGTTGAAAGTTTAATTCAAATAGGAGAGAAAAGAGACAGCAACCATCAAAGCCCACTCAAGAGTCTCAGAAAGGAGGTGCCTACGACTAGCAAACTGGCCCTTTGCTAACAGATACAGGTCTGAAATGCTTCCTCTCTGAAAGATGTTATTAGGAGTCACGCAGTCATGTGCATTCTCCCCTCCTGTTTTGCTAAATGCTTTCAGTGCCTAAGAAAACAAAGTCTACCAGAGCATCTTTTCTAACTTGATTATTTAATTTTATGGCTAAAATTATTATATATTATAACTTAGCTTCAAAATCTTAACACCAACTGGACAACTTCCCCACAGTAAACACATATCACAGAGGTTTGGGTCTTTTTGTTTGCTTTTTACCTGAAACAGCAAGCCATGGAGTTGTCCTTTAATTAACTTCTTTCTTAGTGACTCAATTGTTGCTATAAAGAGAATTTATAACCAGCTTAATATGACAATTCGTAACCCCCTTTTCCCTTAGTTCATTTTGTAAACTTTTTTCCCAAAAGATTTTTTGATGTGGGAAGATTTTTTGATGTGGAAAGATTTTTTGATGTGGACCATTTTTAAAGTCTTTATTGAATTTGTTACAATATTGCTTCTGTTTTGGTTTTTTGGCCCCGAGACATGTGGGATCTTAGCTCCCCGACCAGGGATCGAACCCGAACCCCCTGCACCGGAAGATGAAGTCTTAACCACTGGACCGCCAGGGAAGTCCCATTTCATAAACTTTTAACAGCTTTCAATTTGAGGCCTGAGGAAAGGAAAGAGAAAACAACAGCTTCTGAGAATGACGTGCTCAACTCATGACTCGTGAAACTGGGACAGCAGAAACAAAACAGGTAGGAGCAACTAAACCATTATTGCCCTTGAGTATTTAAAATTAACCCTGATAGATGCAAGTGAATTATCTTCCAGAAGTGAGTCACAGAATTATTCATGCTAAAAAGGGAATACACCTCAGAGGTCACTCAGTCCAACCTCCTACCCATGGGGAAATCGTCTCTTCAATAAGCCTCTGCTTGAGCTACAAGCAATGGAAGCCCTGGAAATGGAGCCATAGAATCCCAGATTCCTACAAGTAGGTCTGGGATCATGAAGACACTGATGTCCAGAAGATTTAAGTGGATAAATGGTTATTCGTGGAGCTGAGATCAGACTCATAGGACAACGCTCCATTCACTATACTCTTTTGTGAAATTAAAAATATTTGTCTCTCTGCTTAACTGAAATCTGCTTCCCAGTAACTTCCAAATTGTCCTCTCTGGAATAATGAAAGTGATAAAAATACCCATTTAACTTCTTAAGTTAAATAGCAACATATTACTTATTTGACAATCTATACCCTTTGAAAGATAGCCAAGAACCAGAAAATAGGCTGAAATCTTTGGAACAACCAAAATAGATGTTGACATCCATGCCCTTTACTCATGTGGTAGATCCTCACAGTTCACTCAGACGGTGGGCTCTGAATTTATACATAATTCTCACAAGCTTGACTGTCTTCTCAGCCCACAGATGATTAAAAACAAAAATTAAATGAGGGTGCGAAGCTCTGTTAGATGGAGGTGTATTAACAGGTGTCACTTAAAAAAAAAAAAAACCACTAACAGCAGATACTCTGGTGCCCAAAACACATAGAAATCTGGTGCTTCTTATTTTAAAGACCAACGGTTTTATATCTCAGTAGCCTGAAGAAATTCTGCGCCATGAAAATAACGCTAATACATGTGGAAATTACAGAATCTAATTATAAATATTTTTCAGGGATAAAGAGCTTGAAAAGCTTCAATTATGTGGAAAATTACCCATGTACAATTTATTTTGTAAGAATATTTTTTTGTAAAAATAACATTTCCCAATTAAGCTTGACAGTGTGTATGAGGCCCACAAGGAGGAAAATATATTTTTAAACTATTTCCAACATATGTAAGTAAGTTAAGAAAAATTAAACTCTTAATACTTAGAACTCCAGTAAAGATTCAGTTTTTAAAAAGTCTCTGTGTTAACTGTATTAAGAAGTAAGGCTCTGTCCTCCTCCTGACCTATATCTGAGCAACAGCAAAGTTTTAAGAAGTGGCCAACATTATGCTTCTGAAGTTGTGTATCTCAAAACACTGTCTTTGAATTTCCAAATTAAGCTTGTGTTCAGAAGAAATAATGAGTTAGTATAAGACTGTCTAAATTGCCCATCTGCTTTCCCACCAGGCAATCTTGATTTTTAGAAATAGTCCATCTCAAAACAAGTTCCAAGTTGTAAACCTCATTTCAACAGATGTTTTGTGCAATGGGTAGCAACTATTTTCATATGTTTCATAAGGCGAAACAAGCTGGCTTATGACGTTAATTTGCATGTACCTTTGCATTCTTCTTTATGTGTTTGGAGTTGGACCTGCCACGTCCCTAGGGCATTTAGGTTTCACATGGAAGCAACTAAAACAATGGCCACTGTTTCCCCTGCTGTTGCCATCTGTGACGTAGGATGAGACCAGTTGTCTTGGATACATTTTCTTTGAAGGAAGCTGAGATAAAACAACTTTCTAAATGACTATGCACTAAAGCTTTCAGGCAAAGGCCCTGTGATTAACTGGCTGCTGAAAATCAAAACCATGATATTGAGCTGTAATAATGTTAGGTATCAATAAGCGTTGACGTTTATGGATTATGGACTTCATAACACTGTAATATAATGTGTTACACAATGTTCTATAGAATTGTGCATTACAAATATTAAAGTTCATTGAAATCCATAGACTGGAAGAAAATAATTCACAACACACATATCTGTCAAAGTTCTTGTATCCAGAATATATAAAGAAAAGAAATCCTACAACTCAGTAACAAAAGGACAAGTGACCTAATTTGAAAAAGGGCAAAAGACTTAGATACTTCACAAAAAAGATATACAACGGCTAATCAGCCCAACAAATTAAAATCACAGTGAGATACTCCGTCGTGTAGAGAAAATGAAAAAGACTGACATCACCAAATGCTGGGGTTGTGGATACCTGAAACTCCCACACATTGCTGCTAGGAGTGTGAAATGCTACAAACTCTATGGAAAACTGCTTGCAATTTCTTAAAAAGTTATAATTACAGCTCTACTATGATCTAATATCTCTGCTCCTAGATATTTATCCTAGGTTAAACAAAAACACAGACCTATACACAGATGTTCATAGCAGCTTTCTCCCTAACAACCCGAAACTGTAAATACTAGGTTGGCCAAAAAAGTTCATTCGGGTTTTTCCATAAGATTATGGAAAATCATCTTGGCCAACCCAATAATTTAGATGTCCAATAATAGGAGAAAAGATAATCAAATTGTGGAATGTTCTTACAAAGAAATGTGACTCAACCATGAAAAGGGCATCCCATTGATAAATACAACATAAAGTACTATGCTCAAGGAAACACACACAGACACACACAAAAGTATATACTGTATAACTCAATTCTAGAACAGCCTAAACTAACCCACCAGTGATAGAAATCACATCAGTGGTTGCTCCTTGTGGTGGCGAAGGTAGAAGTGGGGAGGAACTGGGAAGTAGCGCCAGGGAACTTTCTGGGGTTATAGCAGTTCTGTGTTTCGATGTGCATTTGTCAAACTGGTTCGGCAGTACACTTAAGATCTGAACGTTGTATGATATGTTAATTACTCATCAATAACAAAGAATTAAAAAACTACAACAAGAGGGCTTCCCTGGTGGCGCAGTGGTTGAGAGTCCACCTGCCGACGCAGGGGACACGGGTTCGCGCCCCGGTCCGGGAAGATCCCACATGCCGCGGAGCGCCTGGGCCCGTGAGCCATGGCCGCTGAGCCTGCGCGTCCGGAGCCTGTGCTCCGCAACGGGAGAGGCCACAACAGTGAGAGGCCCGCGTACCGCCAAAAAAAAAAAAAAAAAAACTACAACAAGAACGAAAACAATGGGGCTTATGAAATAAATAGGGTTAGGAAGAGACCACTAAAAATGTAGATGCAACATTGTAACCAGAGCACTAACAAGCACAATTAGTAGTGGTACTTCAAAAGATAACATGGATCACTGAGACATGCAACTTAAAATGGCTAAAGGCTGACTCCCAGGATCCTAGAAATGCACAAAAACAATGGAGTGGAAATGCTGGTGACACTTTAAATGGCACAGTGCTGGTGGGGTGCTGAGAAAATGCAGATGGAAGCGGAACTCTGAGGCAGTGGGGCTGCTACAGCAACGCAGGCAGGAATACAACCTGCCGCAAAACGGAGCTCTGCAGGGCTGGGATGGCACGTCTCTGGGAGGGAGGCCCAGGTGCAGACCCTTGTTTTTAATTTTCTTAAAATAAAGGTGAAAGTCTCCTGCTGCCTATTAGCAGCCAAGCTGAGGGCTTTTTCCTCTCCTGCTGAAGGTTATAGTTGTATTCCTACCAATCCAGGTCCTATACCCAGGAAAACTGTGAATGAAATGCCCATATTATCCTTACACGTCTTCACCCATTTGTCAATCGTGAAAGAGACAGTTTACGTGATAGAAACATACTCTAGTAGAATAGACTGTACCCAGTATGGCCAAGCATTAGCCACTGTTTGCATTTGTTACGTTATTTGTAAATTAACAACTCTGGCATTTTCTGGAAGAAGATACTGAGGCTCCGAGAGGGAAAGAGATTTGCCCAACTTTATCAAAGTCTTTTGTAGACTTAGAATCTAGGTTTGTTTAACCTCAAATCCCATGCTCTTTAATTTTGTGCAATACTTTCTCCTAGATTATTTCATCCATCCCTGCCTCTTTCATTTGGGAAAATGTAGGCCCCCATCCCATCAGAGCTGTTCAGCAAGCTGTATTTGACTTTGGTTCTCTCCTTGGTGCTCACCCCAACACCTGTGTTTAAGTGTCTCCATCACCTGAATCCCCCTTCCTGTCTCATTTCCCTCTTGTGTACTGACTGCTCAGGACACGTGGCTCTCATCTTGCATTCATCCTCAAAGCCGTAGGCTGTTATCTGCCCCGTACATCATGCCCTCCACGCTAAGAATAGCAAGCTAGAAGAGAGTTTCCAGTGAGTTCATCTAGGTGAAAGCCTCCTCTAAACTATAAAGTTCATATCAGATACTACGTTCAAATAAGGAATTATAATATACAGGAGCTTCTCAGGCTCTCTCCCCAAAGAAATATTTATGGTTTCTAAAGGAAATACTTACGGTTTCACTCATTGTCTGTTGAATGAGCAAGTGAATGAAGATTTTATGTAGATAAGGACAAAAAAGGATGAATACTAAAGGGGTGATAGCTTGGATTAGATCATTTAGTCTCTGTTTCCTGCACATTGGATTCACCCTAATATGTTGCATGCATGCCCTAGATCTAAGAAGCTTTATTCCTTTTTAAAGCAAACATTCATTTACATATGCACTGTTGCCTTTGTTAAGATACTTAGATACATATGAAGAAGCAGAAGAAAGAAAATATATGTTACCATTCAAGAAATTTAGTAGTTCTAATGGTGCATTTCAGGGGGGCAAGCAGGCACACTAATTACCTCATAAATCTGTTCAGTCCTGATGGCAACTGAAAACTTGAACGATATTATTTATTCAACATTAAATTCAGATATCTCATCAGATGTCATAAGCGACTTCCTACTTCCAGCTTGTGAACATTGTCATTGACCTAAACATTTGGACACAGCAATCGTATCCTCACACAATTTGCTAGTGACCCTGTCTTAGATGCAGCAGAAAGCAATTGCCATACACTTAATGAATTTATGAAGCTAACCGGAAAGCTTCACGAGAACTAAATGGATTTAAACAGTTTTGCTGTCTGACTCAGAATTCAAACAGTATGTGATGGCAGTGGTCATGGTGGAATGTGGGAGGATGTGTTTGTGTTGTAACTGTCCTACCTCGTTGACGTTCGTTCACAGTCTATCTGGAAAATCTGCTCTATAGACTGTTTGAAAATATGTGCTACCCAAATTTCCCTCTTCTTATAAAGGTTGATCTTTAAGGGCATTATTGGAAAGATCCTCGTAAGCAAAGGGTCTTAAGAGCAAAACGTTGATAGGTATGCCTTCTTTGGACAGCAAAAGATACTAACAAGTAAAGGAGCTAATAAAGCCTGGCAGACTGTGAGCAATTCAAGACAGAAAGGAAGCATCCACCCTACTTTATCCAGCCAGAATAAAATACATGCATTCAACATAGGGCAGCTTTCATATTCTATTTTAAATGATATTTGGACCAGTTATCCCCTGAGGATAGACTGGGAAGACACTAGCAAGTTCATAATATTGAGAACGTATATTTTGGAATAAGTTACAAAAGCTGACTTTTCCAAGAAGGTACTACAAGCCATAGTAGGTTGGAGGAGGGGATAAATTCTTTGTTTTATAAAACTATGGGGTATAATATTGATTTAAGCAAAGGATAAAAATAACTGGATCAAAAGATTAGACCTCTAAGCACAGTGTCTAAAGCAAACACACCATAAACCAAATTTGGAATGCCTTAATGAAGGCATGTTCATGGCTCAAAATTAACAACTCTAATCACAAGGGGACATTCTCCAATGCCCTCTGAGCAATACAAAAAAATAACATAAAGATTATGTAATTTAAAGCATGCTTTACATTGTCTGACAGAGTTAAGCAGGGTAAAATGACACTTACTGTTATTGAAAATGATCGAGTTCTACAAGGCTTAGAAATAATAATAATAATAATAAAGTGTTGAATAACCACTGCTATCTTAGAACTAGCCAATTCCTTTAAACTCTTAAAGAGCTTTCTCAGATAACAGTAGAAAGGGTACAATAAATCCAAAACAAACACAAGTCTGAAATTTTCCATCACTAGCTTACCTTAAGCTTCTATTTAGTTATTACCCAAACCAATAACTTTCTATAAAAAGAACCTTTATACTGCTAGAACGAGAAGCTGGCTGGACAAAAGCAGTTGTCTGATAAATGGTCACATACATAAGCTTCCTTTTTACTGAACCATGTTTCTACAATAAAATAAGCTTAAAAATAATCTGACCTCTGTAATTTGACAATTGTCTTCTCACCTCAGTCCTCAGTAAAGGCTTATCTACTTTTAGGTAAAATGGCAAATGTTCTAGTTTTTAAAGTAAAATATGTAGGTGAAGAACACAAAATTTTAAAAGAATTTTCACACATGTATAATATTTTGATACACATTGAATTCATAAGTATTTTGCTCAATTCTAAAATTACTGCTTAAAAGAAAATAGAGAGGCAGGGCCTCTTCTACCATATGATGGGTACAAACCAGCTAATAAAGTCAGAGTAGAATATGTAAACAATTTGCAAGTTCAACTATCTCATGCATACAAGATCGTTTTTCCATGTTTACTTTTATAGATATTGAGAGGTTTTGTTTAATTTTTAAAGAAATAACAGTCATGGAAAAATCCAGCTTGTAATAGACAACCAAAAGGGAAAGTTAATGGTTAAATCCATCCACCTAGCCACTAGGCAGATCTCTCTGGAAGCCCATAACACTGCTTCTGGAGCCATTTCATCACCATGAATTCAGTAATAAGATAGCAGCTGGAATCTAGAAAAATGGCTGTAGTCCTTCTGCCCCACCTCAGAGTGGACTGAATTCAGACATAACAAATACTTGCTACTCACTTTTCGGTTTTCTTGTCTTCTGCTCAAGTGTCTGGCAAGTGTTCACTAACTCAGTATTTATAGTCTGGAGATTTCGTTGATCCGAAACTGCTTCCTCTAATTTACGCAGCAAAGGCTTAGCTTTTTCCCTGGCAGAGTGGGCTGCCTGATCTCCATCCTCCACCTGGATACCGACAGTTAATGCTGGATGTTAGCAGGGTGGCCGGGAAAGAAAGCAATTGAGCACTCACTCTTACGCACACGAAACTGAAAATGTGCTTTTCTTCTCAGGGAAGTGATAAGCCTTCACTGAACTTCTGCAATTCTGTGTTTGCATGGGCTTCGTATGCCTGAGCTATTTCTACAGCGGCAAAAGTCTTGGTATGTCAAGTCGCCTCTTTCTGCAAAGTTGCCTCTTTCATCAGCAGGCTGTTGACACCGCCTCTTACAACTCCCCCTTTACTTCCTCCGCTCACTGCTAGTCGAGAGGGACTGAACTTCGCAGTTCCTCTTTGTTTTTTTGGTTCCTCCTCCATTTTTACTTCAGGGTTTTAAGGACATCTGAGGAGACTTCCTGCGCATATAATGTAGTCAAAGGCCACCCTACCTGCTCCGCTGCCCCCTCCAACCATTGGCTGGCTTCTTGGACCTTCCTCCTGAGGATGGCTTCCTGGTTGACAGCATCCTCTTGCAGTTGTGTGATGGCTTCTAGTTGTTTCTGCCTAGTTAAAAAAAAGTCCAAACCACAAGCTGTCAGTGACATTTCAACAAAGAGTCACCCCCTGGGAAGTTATGACAAATTCAAACTTAATATACTTCCTCAGAGATGAGAGGAAAAAGTGAAAGTATTTACAATATAGATAAATGCTTCACAAATATAGAATTTTAATTAAAGCAATCGTATTGATCACTTAGTCTGATAACCTCACTTTACAGATAAGAACATTTAGTTTCCTATTCTACACTGGAATATTCAGTTCCCCACAAGCTACATCAATAGTACTTAGCTACGTTGGCACCACAATAAGGTCACTGTGACAGGTGCCATATTTACATAGCACAGCTAGCTTTTTCAAAAAAAGAAAGGAAAGGAAAAGCGAAGAAGGGAAAAGAAAAAAGAGAGAAAAAAAGAAATAAGTGCTTTGTTTCATGACCTTAGCCTTTCTCCTTAAGAATTGTCAGTCATGGTGTAACTATGTGCCATGAGCACAGGAAGGGCTGCTCCCAAGAACAGACGGAAGTTAGCTGTTAGTATTTCCACTGCAGTCCTCTCTTTTCTAAAGCCTTTCCCCTCCCTTTCTTCCTCACCCCAAATCTCTTAGTGTTGTTATGTTACTTCTCTTTTGGATCCAACCCTAATCCCCCAAATATATAAAAATGCATCTGTTAGCTGATGAGATTATTTAAACCATGCTATGTATCAATATATCAATGGCTATCTGGAAACAACGTGACCTGAATAAGGACCTTAGCTCAAATGAATGAGAACCTTTGGGAGTTTCAAAGCAGTGAGGAAGACATTGTCAGGTTTAGGCCTTGTGCATACCTCTCAAATGTTAATACATAGTCAGAATCCCATTGTACATTGACATATATCCAGCCCTGATTACAAGAAGGACCATATGAGAGACAAAGATGGTTTCAGAGAATGCTTCACCACTGTGGTAAGCCAACAAGCAAAACCCTAACCAAAAATAAAAACAACCTAAACACACATTCTACTGAGCATTGTCCAACAGCATGTAGTCAGTTTTTTCTTTTTTTTTTTTTAATTGTGGTTAAGAACATTTAACATGAGATCTACCCTCTTAGCACTTTAAAGTGCACCATACAGTAAACTATAGGCTCAATGTTGTACAGCAGATCTCTAGAACTTATTCATCTTGTGTAACTGAAACTTTATACCCGTTGAATCACAACCATCCATTTGCCCTTCCCAAGCCCCTGGAAACCACCATTCTACTCCCTGCTTCTGTAAGTTTGACTATTTTAAATACCTCATGTAATCGGAATCATGCAGTATTTGTCCTTCTCTGACTGGTTTATTTCACTTATCATAATATCCTCAAGATTCATCCATGTTATCACATGTGGCAAAATTTCCTTCTTTATCGAAAAGCTTTCAAAAACTTTTTTTTTAAAAAAAAGCTGAATAATATTTAATTGTATGTATATACCATATTTTCTTTATTTATTCATCCTTAATGAACATTTAGATTGTTTCCACATCTCGGCTATTATGACTAATGCTGCAATGAACCTGAGTGTGTAAATATCTTTTCGAGATTTTACTTTGAATTCTTTTGGATATATACCCAGAAGTGGGATTGCTGGATCATATGGTAGTTCTATTTTTAATTTTTTGAGAACCTCCAAACTGTTTTCCATAGCAGTTGCACCATTTTACATTCCTACCAACAGTATACAAGGGTTTCAATTTTTCTACGCCCTTGCCAACACTTGGTATCTTTGGGGTTTGTTAGTTTTTTAATAATAGCCTTCCTAACAGGTGTGATTCATTCATCATTGTGAATGACTCATTGTGGTTTTTAATTGCATTTCCCTGATGACTAGTGATGTGGAACATCTTTTCACGTACTTGTTGGCCAATTTTATATCTTCTTTGGAAAAATGTCTATTCAATTCTTTTGCCCATTTTTAAATTGGCTTTTTTTATTGAGTTGTAGAAGTTCTTTCTATATTTTGAATATTAACCTCTTTTCGGATATATGGTTTGCAAATATTTTCCCCCATTCAATAGGTTACCTTTTCACTCTGTTAAATCTTTTGCTGTGTGCTTTTTAGTCTGATGTAGAACTACGTGCATATTTTTTCTTCTGTTGCTTGTGCCTTTGGTTTCATATCCAAGAAAATATTGCCAAGACCAATGTCATGAAGCTTTTCCCCTAAGTTTTCTTCTAGGAGTTTTACAGTTTTAAACCTTATGTTTTAGTCTTCAATCCATTTTGAGTTGATTTTTGTATATGGTGTATGATAGGGTTCATCTTTATTCTTTTGCATGTGGATATCCAGTTTTCCCAGTATCATTTGTTGAAAAGACTATCCACTCTCCATTGTGTATTCTTGGCACCCTACTTGAAGATCAGTTGACCATATATGTGAGGGTTTATTTCTGGACACTCTATTCTATTCCATTGGTCTGTAGCTTTGTAATATATTTTGAAATCAAAACGTGTGATACCTCCAGCTTTGTTCTTCTTTCTCAAGATTGTTTTGGTCCTTTGTAGTTCCACATGAATATTAGGATTGTTCTTTTCTATTACTGTAAAAAAATGTCATTTGAATTTTGGTAGAGATTGCATTGAATCTGTAGATTGTTTTGGGTAGTACAGACATCTTAACAACATTAAATCTTCCAATCCATAAACACAAGATGTCTTTCCATTAGTTTGCATCTTCTTTAATTTATTTCAGTGTTGTTTTATAGTTTTAAGTATGCAAGTCATTATCTCCTTAAAGTTTATTCTTATTTTATTCTTTGGTTACTATTTTAAATAGGATTGTTTTCTCAGTTTCCTTTTCAGAAAGTTTATTACTAGTGTATAGAAATGCAACTGATTTTTGTATGTCGATTTTGTATGTTGCCACTTTGCCGAATTTCTTTATTAGTTCTAACTGCTTTTTGTGGAGTCTTTCTATATACGGATCACGTCATCTCCAAACAGAGATGATTTTACTACTTCCTTTCCAATGTGGATGCCTTTTATTTCTTTTTCTTGCCTAATTGCTCAGGTTAGTACTTTCAGTACTATGTTGCATAGAAGTGGTGAGAGCGAACATGCTTGAGCTGTTTCTGATCTTAGAGCAAAAGCTTTCAGTCTTTCGTCATTGAGTATGATGTTAGCTGTGGGCTTTTCACACACGACCTTTATTATATTGAGGTAGTTTCCTTCTATTTCTAGTTTTTTGAATATTTTTATCATGAAATGTGTTGAATCTTATCAAAAGCTTTTCTGCATCAATTTAGATGATAATGTGCTATTTATCCATCATTTTGTTAATGTGGTGTATCATATTAATTGATTTTCATATGTTGAACCATCTTGCATCACAGGGATAAATCTCACTTGGTCATGTAGTATCAACTTTTTAATGGGCTGTTTAAAATGGTTTACTAGTATTTTGCTGAGGATTTTGTATCTATATTCATCAAGGATGAATAGTTTTCTTGTAATGTCTTTGGTTTTGGTGTCAGAATAATGCTGCCCTCATAAAATGAACCAGGAAATGATCCCTCATCTTCAACTTTTTGGAACTGTTTCAGAAGGACTGACATTAATTTTCTTTTAATGTTTGGTGATTTACCAGTAAAGTCATCTGGTCCTGGCTTTTTATTGGTTGGGAGTTTTTTGAATACTGCTTCAACCTCTTTACTAGTTATTAGTCTGTTTGGATTTTATGTTTCTTCCTGGTTCAGTCTTGATAGGTTGTACGTTTCTAGGAATTTATCCATTTCTTCAAAGTTTTCCAATTTATTGCTGTATAATTGTTCACAGCAGTCTCTTATGTCCCATTTTTCCCCCTGGTGGCATCAATTTTAATGTCTCTTCCTTCATTTCTCATTTGAGTTTTCTCTTTTCCTTAGCCTAGTAAAAGATTTTCAATTATGTTTATCTTTTCAAAAACAAACAAATCAAGTTTCATTGATTTTTAAAAAATGTTTTTATATTATCTATTTTGTTTATTTCTGCTCTAATCTTTCTTATTTCCTTCCTTGTGCTTACTTGGACTTAGTTTTTTCTTTTCTTTTTATAGTTCCTTGAGGTGTAAAGTTAGGTTGTTTGAGATCTTTCTTCTTCTTCTTCTTTTCTTTTTTTTGGCTGAGCTGTGCAGCTTGCAAGATCTCAGTTACCCAACCAGGGATTGAACCTGGGCCATGGCAGTGAAAGCCCAGGATCCTAACCACTAGGTCACCAGGGAACTCCCAAGATCTTTCTTCTTTTTAATGTAGGTATTTATCACTACTAACATCCCTCTTAGTACTGCTTTTTTTTTTTTTTTTTTTTTTTTGCAGTATGCGGGCCTCTCACTGTTGTGGCCTCTCCCATTGCAGAGCACAGGCTCCAGATGCGCAGGCCCAATGGCCATGGCTCATGGGCCTAGCCACTCCACGGCATGTGGGATCCTCCCGGACCGGGGCACTAACCCGTGTCACCTGCATTGGCAGGCAGACTCTCAACCACTGCGCCACCAGGGAAGCCCCAATATATTCTGTAGCTATTTGGTGGAATCCTTTATATATGTCTGTTAGGTCCATTGTATCTATAGTATTGTTCGAGTGTGCTGTTTCCTTATTGATCTTCTGTCTCAATGTTCTTTCCATTATTGAAAGCGGGGTATTGAAGTCTCCTACAATGACATTATATTGCTATCTATTTCTCCCTTTAATTCTGCCAGTGGTTGCTTTATATATTTAGGTGCTCTGATATTGGGTGCAATTATGTTTATAATTGTATCTTCCTGGTGAATTGACTCATCGTTTTATAATATTCTTTGTCTCTTGTGACAGATTTTGACTTACAGTCTATTTTTTTGGACATAAGTATAGTCATCCCTGTTCTCTTTTGATTAGCATTTGCACATAATCCCTTTTACCACGCTTTCATTTTCAGCCAATATGTGTTCTTAAATCTAAACTGAGTCTCTTAGAACAGTAGGGAGATGCCTTAAAAAACTAAAATAGAGCTACCATTTCAACCAACAATCCCACTCCTAGGCATATATCTGGAGATAACCATAATTCAAAAAGATACAGGCCCCCCAGTGTTCATTGCAACACTATTTACAATAGCCAAGACATGGAAGCAACCTAAATGTCCATCAACAGATGAATGGATAAAGAAGATGTGGTATACATATACAATGGAATATTACTCAGCCATTAAAATGAATGAAATAATGCCATTTGCAGCAACATGGATGGACCTAGAGATTATCATACTAAGGGAAGTAAGTCAGACAAAGACAAATATCATACGATATCACTTATATGTGGAATCTTAAAAAATGTCACAAATGAACTTATTTACAAAACAGCAACAGACTCAAAGACTTTGAAAACAAACTTATGGTTACCAAAGTCGAAAGGTGGGGGGAAGGCATAAATTAGGAGTTTGGAATTAACATATATATACTACTATATATAAAATAGATAATCAACAAAGACCTACTGTATAGCACAGGGAACTCTACTCAATATTCCGTAATAACCTAAATGGGAAAAGAATCTGAAAAAGAATGGATATATGTATATGTTATACATATATCACTGAATCACTTTGCTGTACACATGAAACTAACACAACATTTTAAATCAACCATACTCCAATATAAAATAAAAATTTTTTTAAAAAATGAGTCTCATAGACAGAATATAGTTGGGTCTTGTTTATTAATCCATTCAATCTGCTCTATGCTTTTTATTTTGGGAGTTTGATCTATCTACATTTAAAGTAATTATTGATAGGGAGGGACTTACCATTGCCATTTGGTTAACGGTTTTCTGTCTTGTAGTTCTTTTGTTCCTCTTTTCCTGTCTTCCTTTGTGTTTCATTGATTTTTTAAATATTGATATGTTTTGATTCCTTTCTTTTTCTTTTGTGTATCTTTTATAGATATTTTCTTTATGGTTACCATGGGACATACATAAAACATCTTACAGTTATAGTAACCGATTTTAAGCTGATAACAACTTAACTTCAATCACATACCATAAACCTACACTTTTACCTCTCTGCCCCCCATTTTATGTTTGATGTCACAATTTGCGTCCTTTTATATAGTATACCATTAACAAATTTTTATACTTTTGTTTATAATACTTTTTTAAAACTTTTATCCTAGAATTAAAAGTGATTTACTGTGTTTGCCTATATATCTACCTTTACCAGTGAACCTTATACTTTAATATGCTCATATTGCTGTTTAAGCTCCTGTTGTTTCAACTTGAAGAACTCTTTTTAGCATTTCTTGTAAGGCAGGCCTAGTGGTAATGAACTCCCTCAGCTTCTGTTTGTAGGCAAAGTCTTTATATCACCTTCATTTTTGAGGGACAGTTAGTTTTGCTGGGTATGGTGCTCTTGGTTGATAGTTCTTTACTTTCAGCACTTCAAATATATCATCCCACTCCCATCTGGCCTGCAAGGTTTCCGCTGAGAAATCCACTGATAGTCATGAGATCTCCCCTGTACCTGACAAAACCCTTCGCTTGCTGCTTTCAAAATTCTCTCTTTGACTTTTGACAATTTGATTATAATGTGTCTCAGTGTGGATTTCTTTGGGTTCATCTTATTTGAGATCTGTTAGGCCTCCTAGGTCTGCGTGTCCTTCCCCAGATTTTGGAAGTTTTCAGCCATTATTTCTTTGAATAACCTTTCTGTTCCTTTCTTTCTCTCTTCTCCTTCTGGGACTCCCATAATACATATATTGGTCTACTTGATAATATCCCTTAAGTTTTCCTCACTCTTTTTCATTCTCTCTCTCAATCTCTTTTTTTTTTTTTTTTTTTTTTTACTCCTCTGACTGGATAATTTTCAATGACCTCTCTTCAAGTTCACTGATCTTTTCTTCTGCATCTGCTATTGAACTCTTCTGGTAAAATTTTCAGGATTCTTCTGCTCCAGATTTCTGTTTGGTACTTCTTGTCTCTTTGTTAACAGTCTCACTTTGTTCATGCATTTTTCTCCCAATCTCATTGAACAACTTTATGACAGCTATTTTGAATTCTCTGTGGGGTAAATCATTTATCTCTGTCTTATTAGGTACAGTTTTTGGAGATTTATTTTGTTCCTTTGTTTGAGACATATTTTCCTGTGTCTTCATTTTTCTTGACTCTTTGTATTGGTATCTTCACATCAGAAAAAAGATCCACCTCTCCCAGTATTAGCAGACTGGACTTAGATGGAATAATTCCTTACCAGTCACTTTGAGCAGAGATTCTAGGAGCCTCTCAAATCTTTATGTTGGTTCAACCCACCATTTCTGTTCTTAGTGGAACCTAGGCATCCAGGGTATAAGGGTCCCATCATCGCTCTAAGATGGGTGTGACAGAAGCCAGTCTCTTAGGAACCCCCCAGAATAGCTGGAATGTTGGATGTGTGATCCAACTCTTTCCTTCCCTAGGGAGAAGCTGTGATCCGGAATTTTTTATCTGCTTACTCTGCTCTGAGCTAGGGGGAGGGACTATGATGAGTGCTTGTGTGCCAATTCAAACCACTGCCTTTGTTCTCAGTGTCCCCCAGATGTCTATAGTACACCCAGTTCTGTCTTCATTCTGAGACAGGTGAGACAGAAGCTGGTATTTTGGGCAGTCCTCAGCAAAGTTGGAATGTTGGGCACAATAGTCCAACTCTTTCCCTATTCAGGAAAAAGCTAGGAGCTGGGGGGCTCCTTCTGATCATATAACACTGTGCCAGGAGCAGGAATTATGGTGCAAGGGTATCTAGACTTTTCCTACCATCTTTGATGTGGTTGGTTACCCATCATGGTTACCCAAGGTGAAGGAGCCTCTTAAGTATTAGTTTCTGGGTTTCTCCCAAAAGGAATTTGCTCATGTATTACTGTTGAGTCAGTGTACCCATTGGGAGAAGGAGGGTCCAGTGCTTCCTGTTCCACCTTCTTGCTGACATCACCTCCTCTGTTTTTTAAGACATCAATTTTATCTACTTTTATCTTTTCCGGGAATAGTCTAAGCTATCAGGAGTGTCCATTATCTTTCAAGAGGAAGCCAAAGGACTGTAAGCCCCAACAGAAACCCATATTTAATGATACTAAAGCTTTTAATCACTTATATGTATTTGTACCTATAAGACAATAACATTTATTTACTTTATGAAGCACAGCGGCCTTAGAAAAAGCTTTAAAAAATTAGATAGTACCATTCATTAAAGATATTCAACAAATGTTGAAACTTGAAAGATTTTTCTTCTGTAGAGATTTTCGTTATCATGTTGAGAGGCATAGTAGCTTTAGCTTTGGGTGTGCGTGTGTGTTTAAATTCAACAACTCGCCTTGCTAACATGTCCTAATGCTAAATCTTGATTTTTTTACTCCTGCCACGTCTGAGTCTCCCCCAGACTTTGCCATCTAGCACCCCATTTATCTAGTTTTCAGACCAAAACCACCTAAGTCAAGGATGATTCCCTTTCTTGCATTCCCACATCTAATTCACCAGTAAGTCAGATCTGATCTATCCTCAAAATATAGTTTGAATCCAACCATTTCATATCACCTTCATAACTATCACCCTGGCTCACATTATACTCCTCGCCTGGACTATTACAATAGCACTTATCTCAGGGGCTTTCTTGACCATGACTCAGTAAATATTTTATATTTTAACTAAGCGTGCGCGCGCACACACACACACACACACACCTAGCTGAAACAAAAATTTTATGATATATGACTTACACTTACTATATACAATGTATTCTGATATTTTTATATTTATTTTTTTAAGTGGGTCATAATCCAGTAAATTGATATCAGGATCTCTAATTGGTGATCTGTTATTGAAAAATACCTCTTCTCACTCGTCTCACTGCTTTCACTCTTGCCCTCTATAGACAATTCTCTACATGGCAGCCAGAATGATTTTTCAAAACACAAGTTATATTACTTCCCTGCTTGTAATCCTCCAATTGCTTCCCATCTACTCAGAATAAAACCTCAATTCCTAAACATGAACTGCAAGGCTGTGGACCTGACCCCTGCCTATCTTTCTGACCTCGTCTCCTACCACTGCCCAGCATTCATCCCATCCCTGTCATGCCGGCCTCCTGCTGCTCCACAAACATACCAAGCTCGTTACAACCCCAAGGCCTGTGCACTAGCTATTTCCTCTGCCTAGAACACTCCCCAGATCATCACATAGCTCACTCTCTCACTTCATTTATCTACTCAATTTATTATCCCTCAAACAGGCCCTTCCTGACCATTCTTTCTAAAATTAGGTCCTGGTCATTCTTGGTCTTCTTATCCTGCTTTAATTTTCTTCATATCACTTACTACTCCCTGGGATTATATTATATAATTATATGTTCATTCATTATCTGTGTCCCTTGATAGATGTTAGTTTCATGGAGGTAGAGATTTCTGTCCTATTTTCTATAATTCCCTAGCATTTAGAGGGAAAACAAGTCTGGCAAAGAGGTGGCACTTGGATGTACAAAAGCATGTACAAATGATGACATGTTTTTCTCACCAAGCCCTCCAAAAGCCTTTTTTTTTTTTTTTTTCTTTCACTGCCTCTCATTGCCTCACTCAATTCTTCCCATTCCTCAGCACTGGAGTCTGTTTCTCTTGCACCAAAATGGAAGCTTTCTCCTCAGCAAACAGCTAACTCCTGAAAGTTTAATTTTAATAAATATTTCCTACTTCATCTAAATATAGAATTCCCTCTCACCACCACAAAATACTTCACTCATGTTCTTATTCACAGTTAATACTTATAGCCAAATCATTTTGTGTGTAGCCTCTATATGGCTTTGCGTCTTTTAAATTATGTTTAGAAGGCAGGGGCTAAGCCATCCTTCCACTGATGAGTATTATTTTGCCCAGTGCTAAGTTCCTAGAATATTATTAATAAATATTACATTCGATTTTAACAAGTAGAAGGTGGGGGATTAATAGTTGAAAGAATATAGGTTTTGAAGTAGACCATATCTAGGCCTGATCCCAGCTCTCACTTAACCCCACCAGGGTAACCTCTCTGGAGACAAATGTGTGTCAAATTCTTAGCACTACATGCAACACAATGAGCTCTCAACGAATCGTACCTGCTATTATTTAACTGGGCCGTTTGTGTGTCTAATAGGATAATACAGAAGATTCACTTACTCCTAGATGACTCTAGTGCAGGCCTCTCTCCAAATAGTTCTTTGTTGCTAAACAGAAGAATTTCAATGCTCCCTTTTGTGGAGATGGTATCTGTGTAAGGAAGCTGCTTATCTACTTAACCCATTCCTCCTTTACCACTATGGGGAAGTTTCTTTTTTTTTTTTTGCGGCACACGGGCCTCTCACTGTTGTGGCCTCTCCCATTGTGGAGCACAGGCTCCGGACGCGCAGGCTCAGCGGCCACGGCTCACGGGCCCAGCCACTCCGAGGCATGTGGGATCTTCCCGGACCGGGGCACGAACCCGTGTCCCCTGCATCGGCAGGCGGACTCTCAACCACTGCGCCACCAGGGAAGCCCTCCCGGTTTCTTAGGGAAAGCAGAAGATCATCTTCTTGAGAGTTCCTTCTGGTATTAAACTCTCTCTGATACCTAGTTTCCTTATTTGGGGGGAATAAAATAGTTTCTTCTTGCTATTTTCTTTCAGCAATCTTGGTCTCTAAGTACATTTTTTTCTTTTACTTTATTTAAATGAAAAATACACCCATATTCCTTCATTCAGTCAGTCAAAAAGCATTTCTTAAGGGAATGCTAAGCAAGGCATTAGCAGCTATATAAATAATGGTTAACAAAAGATCTAACCCCTGTCCTTGTTTAGTATGTGGTTTACACAGTGTACAAATTTCGAGAGTTTTCCCCAGAAAACATAATAATTAAGGGGAATTCCCTGGCAGTCCAGTGGTTAGGACTCCGTGCTTTCACTGAGGGCGAGGGTTCAATCCCTGGTCGGGGAACTAAGATCCCAAGGAACTAAGATCCCACAAGCCATGCAGTGCAGCCATAAATACATGCATATATACACACATACATAAAACACAGGTACTTAAAAAAAAAAGAATTAAGGTGAGAGGAAGGATAAGATTTTAAGTCACTTTATATTTAGAGTCTTCTATTCCCTATGACTTCTTTCACTTGAAATTTAATTGACTAGGGCCCAATGTAATGCATTGTACCCTGAGATGGAACATAAAGCCCAATGGGATAGGAGTCAACAGTCCCAGCATCAAGTCCTTCCATTAACAGAGCTATTCATAGATTTTCCATGAATAACTCTCAGGTCTTGATCAATTCACTTTACATCCTTTTGCCCCAGTCCTCTGTAAAATTATGAGGTTTTACTAAATAATCTCTAAGGCCCCTTCTGGTTAAAAGAATTCTATAGTCTGATTCCAAACTCCTTCTCTAGGGAAAAATAACTCAATATATGGATTTCCATAGATTTCAAGTTTACGACTTGCAATTTTGAATATATAAGTCAATTTCATACTCTTTCACAATCCAAAACTGTCAGACAAAATGTCTTCCCTGAAAAAGTGTCACCTGAAATCAAGGTATACAACCTGAAAAAGGTAAACTGCAGGCCATGGCACAATTACAAACATGTTATGTATACAAAACATGGGTTTCTTATATATAAGGGATCATCACCTGGGAAGAAATTCTTTTCTGAAATAAAAATATTCCAGGCTGAATCTCTTCAAAATCTCTATCAATTTGGCAAACCCTTTATCAAGGGATTCTTTGTGGTTTCTCAAGCTGTTCAGCATTAATATACAAAGATTTAGCTTCTCTTCCTTGATATATGTGAATTCCTATAAGAAGAGTCACAAAACAAACTCCACTGTTCCAATGTTAAATATAAGGAAATAAGAGGCAATATAACATGCTGTGGCCATTCCCACCTCAATAGCATTCACCGTTACTGGACTCTAAAATTCTAATTGAACAGATAGCAATTCGCAGTTGCCTACAGATTGATTACCCTGTGGGTTGATTATCTCAATTTAACAAGTACATATTAAGCACCCAGAGTGTGCCTAAAATTGAGCTTTGCTTTCTTTTTCTTAAGATACGTGACCATTTCATCAATAATCACAATCGCTTTAGAATATAATGGGACTAGGAAATGCAATAAAATCAGTATTTGTTGATTACCATATTCAAACACATATTAAAAACCTTTTTAAAAAGGTAAGTTTGGCAAGGGCTGAAATTAATATTCCAGAGTTTTCAGAGTTTACGTCATGCTTTAGCTTAACTCAGGGGGCTGAGAGATGTTAGGAAGTAGTCTGGCAGTCAAGAAGCAGAGCTAATAAGTGATGGATAAATTAAAGAGATTTCTTTTTATATGCTTCCTTTCTAACAAAACTGGAACTAGCTACCTCAGAAGCTTCCATTTTTGATATTCTGCTAACTTCTGGTACAATAAAACTGCCAGAGTCTCAGGAATTAGATTCTTTTGCACAATAGTCATTCTATCACAGTTAGAGAATTTTGATGGGAAAAATTCAAGCTTAGACCAGCCAGTCCTCACAAGGATTCAAATAAAATACACTTTTAATTAAATCAGCTTATTCACTCTTTGTCTCTCCAAGGCATATCCCATATCCTCACACTCACTGTCTCTTTTGTCACCCTCACACTCACACACACTTATCGTAACCATCACACTCTTACTGTCACCCATATATGCACACTCGACACACATCGCCAGAATGAGATGGCAGAACACTACAATAAAGTCTTAGGAATGATACTGTGTATAATAAGCATTACCTGGGTTAAGAAAGTACAAGAAAACCCAGGAAAATCACAAAATATAGAACACTTACAGTAAGCTTGTTCTCCCACTTTTCTTTCACAGTAATTTCTGGATTAGTTGCCCTAGTTACCCACTGTAGAGAGCTATCAATGAGTGTTTCAACTTCAGGAACCTCTTCATGCTGAAAAAGAGTTCCACATCTTCAACGAGGAATTCAGTGAAAGCCATATGCAATTATATAAGAAGAAGTAATTTAGACAAGGTTTTATACAGGTAATTTAGGAAGCCACCAGAGAGTTTCTTGTCATCTAAGGCCACCCAGTGGCTTTCCTTTATCCCAGGATGTTGCCATGTGTAGATGCTAACTCTCGTCAGGTGCCCTATAACATGCTGAATATATTGGATAGAACTGTTTTCCAGAATAAAACCTACCCATTTTCATTCCCCTCTCAAATAGAAGGAAACAAGCATTTTCATGGATTTTTTTCATTCATCAAACTAAATACTACCTAGAATATGCTAGGTACTGTGAAAGGGACTGGAAATACCAACATGAAAATGTTGTTCTCTGTCTTTTCTGACCATCTAGAGCTTCCAGTCAAAAATCTAAATGGAGAAAGAGGTACTAGCCATTAGCCAGAAGGAAACTGTCCAACAGATACTGCATCTTCAGCCCTTTGATACCAAAGATTAACCTGTAGGAAAAACAAGCTTAAGCAATCCATATCTAATGGTCAACTCGTTAGTCCTGATTGACCCAGAACTAGAAGATCCACATCAGGAAGGTTTGAGAAAAATCTTCTCATTCCGTAGTAGGATAAATTTGGGTCCCAACACACAGATACGCTTGTGCTCAACAAACAGACTGTAGGTCAATTACCTGCAGACGTTCCTGGCCAGTGAAACAGCACAGTATGCAGAGGTTATACAATACCAGCTTCTGAAGCATAGCTGTGAACTCCACTCCCTTTTGTTCAAGTGCTCTCAGTAACAGCAGCATTTCTTGGTCCATCATTGTGTCCAGAGATGACAAGCTGATTAAACGGCACTGCCACTTGGTTTCATTGTTCTGAAACAATTACCAAAACGTCCACAACTCTGTCATCTTAATAAAGAACATTATTTTTATTTTATGAAAATGATGCCCATGGGTCAATGTAATTATCCCCATCAAATAGTTCTAAATAGTCTTATGAAATCCTCCTAATATCCCCCCCCAAAACTGTTTTCATTTTCTCTCTTAGATGGCTTTAACTTAACATGTACTCATTCTTAAGGAAAATTCATGTATCCAATAGATAACATTTACATGTAGGTGATATTTTATGGCTCTAATTTTATGAAAAGAGGGGAAGGGAAAGAAATTCACAGAAAAAAACAAAAACTGCTGGGGGGCATGCAATAAATCCCATTGAAAACAGACTGGTTTCTTTTGTCTGTCAAAGCCTCTATGTCCCGTCATAGTTTAGACATGTGACAACAAAGTTAACTTTCTTCTTGCTATCTGTTGGAGGAAGGTCATAGGGCTCTTATTCCAGATTCCAATTAGAAGGCAAAGACTCCCTAATCCATTAGTGGGATAAACTTCAGAGCCAAAACACTGCCAGCTGTTTAACCCCTGTTCAGAACTCTAAAGCTTTACAGGGTGGCATCTTGGCATCATTATCATCTCGGAGGACCGGGGATAAAAACACATGGCCGTGGCAGATTTGCCACCACTTCATTCAGTCTGGCAGTTTGGCTTGGTATCAAAAACACAGGAAAAATGATGAGTATTTGAAACAGAATGTCAGGAAAGCACAGCCCTCAGCAGAATGTTCGAGGCTGCCTGAGACGGCCTTAGGTGAAGGCAGCATATGTGGCCCTGCATCCTTGGCAGGAGAAATTCAAACAGCAGTTGCCCCAAGGACATTCTCTCCTTTCAAGGTCATATCACAGCTGTCAACAGGAGGACATTCTGGGCATATCCATCATCTACCCAACGTGGAAAGACCATCAAAGTAGCGAAACAAAGCAATTTGCTAATAAAACATTTCCTAACGTAACAAGCACAAAACTGGAAAGTACAAAGGAGTAAAAATATAGCAGGGAGGTGGGTCCCAACATTTCATCCACAAGAAAGCTTTTGACTGTTTCCTCCCCTATTGTAAAGAAATGGGTCTACGAACAAACTGGAGACGTTTTTTTTGTTTGTTTGTTTTTTGCGTTACGCGGGCCTCTCACCGCTGTGGCCTCGCCCGTTGAGGAGCACAGGCTCTGGACGCACAGGCCCAGCGGCCATGGATCACGGGCCCAGTCGCTCCGCGGCACACGGGATCCTCCCGGACCGGGGCACGAACCCATGTCCCCTGCATCGGCAGGTGGACTCCCAAATACTGCGCCACCAGGGTAGCCCCAAACTGGAGATTTTAAAGCAATAATTCATTTTGCCATTTTAAAATTAACCCAAAACATATAAAAATGCTAATTTATGTTCAGAACATAATAATCAGTGTCATTAATTTGGGTTGGTACAATTACATCTTAATGCAAAGAAATTTCATCTTGTTTCTGAGCATCTTTATTTTTGGTAGATACATTTACTTTGGGGGTTTGGAGAAATACTAAAAATAGTTCATGGATCTCTACCGCTATCTTTCAGACCCCAGGCTGGGGATCACTGCCGGTAGTTTGTCCTGAAAAATAGAAAGAATATAAAGATTTCTAAAGTCCAGATTCACTGAACACACATTTCCACAACCCCATGCTGGAGTCTCACTATAGTTTTCAGCCATAACTTGAAAAAGATCTGTTCTTCCAGGCTAAGAGACTTTAGACTTAGGTTCTATAAACTATCAACAGATTCCCTCAAAATGTCATGAGTGCTTTGCAGCAAGCTACAGAACTTCACTTAATAGCAAGCTATCCCATGTGGTGATTATTTTTTAAAGCCTTCCATTTGACGATAATCACCTACCTTTGCAGACTGAGCAAGAAAGAGTTCACAGTGTAGAGAGTTTTCTCCTTCAGAGTTGACAGTCTTATGCTCTCCACTGACATTCAACTGGATTCCATTCCTTGGGGAAAAAAAAAAGAAAAAACAGTAGTCATCTGGTTAGGTATGCCTCCAATGTTATGTTTTAAGTCACCACAATAAGGTTTATTTATCACCAAACAATCAGTAAGCACCCATGTGTGCCAAGGATTGTATAAGGTACCTAAGAATACAGAGGGGAATAAGAGGTAGTCCCTGGGACTTCCCTGGTGGCACAGTGGTTAAGAATCCGCCTGCCAATGCAGGGGACACGGGTTTGAGCCCCGGTCTGGGAAGATTCTACATGCGCAGAGCAACTAAGTCCGTGCACCACAACTACTGAGACTGCGTTCTAGAGCCTGCAAGCCACAACTACTGAGCCCACGTGTCACAACTACTGAAGCCTGCGCACCTAGAGCCCGTGCTCCGCGACAAGAGAAGCCGTCGCAGTGAGAAGCCCATGCACGGCAACAAAGAGTAGCCCCTGCTCGCTGCAGCTAGAGAAAGCCTGCGTGCAGCAATGAAGACCCAACACAGCCATAAATGAATGAATGAATGAATGAATAAATAAATAGAAAGAGGTAGTCCCTGCCCTCCAGGAGCTGCACACACTAGTGACTCCAGGTGGTTGCGAACAGGTAAGCTATACTTTCTTTTTCTTAAGAATTGGAGCCAATAGTTAAAATTGTTAAAATTTTCACTAAAAATCTAGATTTCTGGTTTTTCTTTAAAAAATGGGAACATGTGGCCACACTGGGTCCATATATTCTTGATGTAACAATTATCTGGAGCTAAGCAGAGTAACCCCCCATCTTTACCTGGATAATGCACTCTCCTCATCGCCACTTCCCTAATGTAAGTATGTGCACTTACCCCACTGACTGTACTCATTTGTGTTACCTATGGACTCCTGGACTAGCATGTGACACATAGTCAGAAACAAACGATTATAATATAAGGTAGTGGGTGCTAGGAAAGAGGTAAGAACAACGTGCCATGCATGAACTCAGAAGCATTCCTTAATCTCAAGGTATCAGAAAAGCAAGGAAGGGTAAGGCAGGGTAATGCAAAACCTGTGAAGGAATTCGTCCTCTTAGGAGAGAAGCAGAGAAAATATCACTTACAAAGGTACAGAAGAAAAGAACGTGGCACATTCAAAGAACTGCATATAGCTCGGTAGGTGAAGAATGTAGGGCGGGGGCACATGACAGAAGGCTGGTGAAGGGGTGCTCTGTACTTACACGATGAGTTCCTGTTGCAAGTGCTGTAACTCATGAGCCAGTCTGTTTTTCTCCTCTCGTAAGTTCTGGAATCACATACAACATTAGGCCGCACGTGTTACTCTAGTGGGACCTTCACATTTACGTTTAATAACCCCACCTTGCAAGCTGTGAGATCATTATGGTGTACCTCTATAACGCTTTCGTATTCTATGATGGTTGACTTAAGTTCTTTTATACTTAAATCCTTCTGAAAAGTAGAAGAGAGAATTAATAGCAAATAAATGTATGAATCCACTAAATTGTATTTACTAGACTATCAATCTGAACCACGGAAGAATTGTAAACGCCCAAAGATGATGAGACCTTCTACTAATCTCATTATTGGAAAACTGAACTAGTCTGTGTTTGTGATTAAAACTAAGCAGAAAAGAATGGCACAGCAAGGCAGCTGTATCTGACTGGTGTTAATTACGTTCTGTCTTTGCCCGTCCAGTGGAATCATACCCTGCAAGGTAATTCTTAAGTCCAAGTCAGAATTATATTACTATGGTACATTTAAGAAAAAAAACAGTTTTTTACCTGCAGAATGACTAATGAATTATTAAGGCATCCAATTTTATCCAGTTCAAACCATATCTCTGTTAAAACCACAGTTTTGCACTGCAAGACCAGAGGGTACAGTCAGTGTCTGACCTATAGTTCTATCCCATGACTAGCATGGTGCCTGGAGCATGAGAAGTGCATTATGAGTGCTGGGCAGGAGTGCAAAATGGTGGAAAGACCAGAGTTACAGAGGAAGTGAGCAACCACCACTACCCCATGGCACTACATGGGGAGTGAGAACACCCACGATGAGGTGATACAGTTGGTACAATATTCAGTATCCTGGTCAATGTCCACAAGCTGTGAATGACTCCTTTGAAACCCCATAAACTGCAGGGGAAGGAAAAGAAGTGAAATACTGCTCTTTCTTCACTCTCCTGTCTTGTGGAATGTGGAAGTTTATTAACTTAGTGTGTATCTTTCCTGGGTCTCTTAAAGCCACCATAACCAGCATCTTGGTAGCCGGCAAACTTAGTTACCAGATGGGCTATAATCACAGGACACAAAGATAAATAGAATAATATCTATCTATCAAATCAATCAATCAAACTAGGTAGAAGATAACTGAGGATATATTCTTCTTTTTCCCTAAAACGACTGACTGCACGCTCATTTGTGTTGTTATGAATTAAAATTGCATCACCACTATCTAGCCAATGACTGGCAGATTGGCACACTAGTATTTGTTGAATAAAGGGATGAACATCACCAGAATTTACAGAGGATACGTTAAAACACCCCAGATGGAGAAGTCAGTATTCTTCACTCAGAAGAATATTTTTGTTCTTACAAATAAAGAAATGTCTTGTGACAGAATATTAGAATCAGATATGTTAACCGGGGTGAAGTTACACAAATGACCATCTCCTTCCTTTATGACTTGGAGAGAGCTAGTGAATCCCACAGGCCCTCATGTGAAGAGACAGAACCAACCTTCTGCAAACTTGCATCTTTATTAAGCAAAGTGTTCTCATATGTGCGTAACTGCATCTGAAAAGAAACACATTTAGGAAAGGCCATTGGGACATGGCTTTGGTAAAGGACAGTGCCACAAAATCATCCAATAGGGAGACATGTTTCTTTGGCACCTTTAACGTGCATGTGTTTTTCACTTTATAAAGAACATTCACGTTAGCCTCACAACAACCCTTGAGGTCAGGGTCATTGCCCTTGCTCTACCAGGAAGGAAATCGAACCTCAGCACTACCCAGAGACTTGCCCAGAGTCACACCCAGTAAGTGACAGAATGGAGACTAGAATCTGAGTCACCAACTCCAGCCAAGGGCTCTTCCCACTATTTCACACTTCATATAATAAGAGGACATAGAGAGTCTTCATTTTTTTGATGAAATTAAAAATCTAGATAGGACACGAACAGAGTCCATATGGACATACAGAAAGCTCTTCCTCTTTTAAAAACATAGTTTAAAAATGTTCAAGATTTCTTTTAGCAAAGTGAATATTAGGGATATATCAGTTTATTCAAACCAAAAGCAAGCTTGTTGGCGTAGGCTTCTAAATAGGATGTAATTGATTAAAATGTGTATTGATTGAATGGAAAACCTGGAAAAATAATCAGCATAGTCAGAAGTAGAATCATCATCACCATATATATTTGATATCCCTTTATAGTTCTAAAGGCATCTTCACATAATCATCTCATTTGAGTTTCCAACAAGCTTGTGGATGAGGTAGAAACTATCGTATCCATTTAATAGATGAGAAAATTGAGATTTAGAGAAGTTAACTACTTGCTTGTGGTTACAAAGCTTTTAAGTCGAGAAGACAGGATTTGAATCCGTGTCTTCTGGTTCTTTTCACTAGTTTATGACAGTTGTGTTTTCCAAAACAGTCATTCCTAGAATAAAATCAATTTTAATGTCTAAATTATAACTGCTATAATATATGTATATGTACATACCCACATGGAATTGGGGTGTCTGCTAAGAAAATTGAGAATTTCTCATATAGATATGAAATTTAAGTACATCATCATTTCAAACACATACGACAACAAAAAATATTGTTCAAATAAACCATTAGAGATGAGAATAAGCATGACACAAATTCTTGAATTTAAGGACAGTTGTCTTCTGTTTCCTGATAATAATGTATTGCAGATAAAACAAAAATACACAAAATATAGACTTTCTAGATGTAATATAGATAAAAATCATTTTTGTAAGATATCATTCCTTAAGGCAATAGAATTGAATTAAAAAATCAAGATAGATTTTTTCCCCCCATCTCTCCTCATTTTCTGCATTAAGAAGGTACAATAGCTGAAATCTTCCCTAACTTAGGGATTTGCAAAATCAGATACTGTTAAATTAGAAATTGTCACTATAATAAAAAGTATAAATAATAACAAGGGGTGGCAAGGATGTGGAGAAATTTGAACCCTCATACACAGCTGGTGGAAATGTAAAATAGCGCGGTCATTTTGGGAAAAGTCTGGCAGTTCCTCAAAACGTTAAACATAGAGTTATCATATGATACAGTAATTCCACTCCTAGGTATATACTCAAGAGAAATTACAATATATGTCCACACAAAAACTTGTGCATAAATATTCATAGCAGCATTACTCATAATAGTAAAAAAGTAGGAACAGTCCAAATGTCCAGCAACTGATGAATGGATAAACAAAATGTGCTATTTCCATACAGTGGAATATTATTCAGCCATAAAAGGAAATGAAGTAATGATATATGCTCCTACATGAGTGAACTTTGAAAACATTATGTTCAGTGAAAGAAGCCAATCACAAAAGACCATCTAATGTATACGACTCCATTTATATGAAATGTCCAGAATCGGTAAATCCATGGAGATAGAAAGCAGACTAGTGGTTGTCTGGGGTTGGGGAGGAATGGCGAGTGACTGCTAAAGGGATTTCTTTTGGGATGATTAAAGTATTTTAAAATTGGTTTTGGTGATGGTTACATAATTCTGAATATACTAAAAACCACTGACTCATATACTTTAAGTGCGTGAATTTAATGGCATGTGTATTATATATCAGTAAAGCTGCTACATTGAGAAAACAGAAACTGCCTTTTACATAACTCATATCTAGAGCAGTACAAATTTCAAAATTGATAACGAAAGGTTATTGTGTCAATGAGTCACATACACCTTCAAAAAGTAATACTAGTTTGATGAAAGAAAATATTTTACCAGTATTTGAGAAGTGCTTACTTGATGGTGTTTCTCAGTTTTAGACAATTCCTCAATCTTCTTTTCCAATTTATATATATCTATAATGTTCTTAGCATTCTAATGCAAAATAAGATAGTATTCTTAGATTCAGACCAAAAAAATAAAAGGAAATCACAAAGTGTTTTTTAGGAAGTAGTATTTTCATCATTGACATTGTAATCCATTTTAAATTAAGGGACAAAACTTTAGACTATGTCCAAAAATAACACAATCCTTTTAACGTGATCATCCAGGAATACTCCCAGCAATCCCTTCTTATTTTCCATTTCACCTCCAGCACTCACTCCCTAGTCACACCTTCAAAGTTGTCATTACCAGCAACTGGGATCCCTCCATTATCTTAATTGCAACATCTCACTCTTCAACCACCATTTCTTGTCTTTCCAGGTTACTTCTTTGTGCATCAGCAAACCTTCAATCCCCACTGGAGCCTACAATCCATTGATCCTACCACGTTCTCATTATCCTTCCACCTTCCCATGAGCTCCATTCCCTCTTGACTCAGCTTAAATTCTTCCATGGTCAATCGTTACAATCTCTCTCTTCCACACCCCTCCAATTCCCTTGGCTCTCCCCTACTTCTTAGTATTTTCTTTTTTCTTTTTTTTTTTTTTTTTGCGGTACGCAGGCCTCTCCCTGTTGTGGCCTCTCCCGTTGCGGAGTACAGGCTCCGGACGCCCAGGCTCAGCGGCCATGGCTCACGGGCCCAGCCGCTCCGCGGCATGTGGGATCTTCCCGGACCGGGACACGAACCCGTGTCCCCTGCATCGGCAGGCGGACTCTCAACCACTGTGCCACCAGGGAAGCCCGAATCTCCTAGTTTTTAACCTCTAGTTTTTAACCAAATAATTCACTTCACAGTTCTACTTTTCCTAACCACCCTAGTTTAAATTGCACTCCCCACAACTCTGTTTTCTTCTCTTCTTTTCTCTGTGGCACTAATCACCATCTAACATGCTAGTTTCACATGGGCTATTTTGTTTAAGTCTGTATCCTTAACGCCTAGAATAGAGTCTATCTCCCGATGAATGTGTGTATAATAAACAAACGAATAAATGTAAGTGAATAATTACCCGAACCATTGTGCCATTACTCTTCACATTGCATCAGATTTTTACTTCCTAAAGGATTCTTAGTGACATCTATAAGCCTTTTCTAACGTAAATCAATAATTGTAATGCTATCTCATGATGAAGGGTTCTAAGTCTCCTTCCTTCTATCTCAATTCTAAATTGGTATAGTACAATTCTTTGATGCTAGTCAATCATCTTAAATATGAGGACAAAAATATCTTACATTGGGAGCTTAACTGTAAAGCATTAGTTTCATGGAAACCTGGTCTTGTAGCTGTAACATGTCTGAATCTAACACAGGGTTTCTTTCCAATCTTTAGTTGTTCCTTTCCTATCTACTATGAATTTTTTTAATGTCCACTTGGGCCATAAATTGGAAAACTCATCAGACTGTTCACCACAGCTTAATAAATACATCTAATAAACTTATATAAAACACAAACAAAAAACCGTACATAATGATTAACTTTCAAAAGGTACCTATAGAGAATTTTCCTCCAAAATAGTAAGTTTCTGGTAGCTTTGCTACCTGTTCTTTCAACGTTTTGATTCTGTTGCTTAAAAATATATATTGCATAGAATTTTTCTTTTTTTTAGCGATTTTACTAGTATTTCCTAATATATATGAGAATGGGTATTATTAATCCCTCAAAAGATAAATGGCTTTTCCAAGGTTAGACTGTCAGTGAATTGAAGATCTGGGTCTTAGACTCAAAGACCTTTCCCATCTAGTTTCATGGAATAATAATAGAAAATTATTAGATAATGTCTATACTTTCCTTCTTGATTTGTATATTTTTTAGATGAGTTAATTTCATTTCACCTTAATTCTGAATTTCTTACATCCCATTTCTACCATGGATGATTACAAATGTATAACATACTTCTGTCCAGACAGGAAAACCCCGTCTACTCTTCCTCACTTATCATTTGACAAAGCAACCTGGTATTTGGTCCACAGGAGCCTGAAATTCACATGATTTATATTTAACCCAGGGTCAGCACCCATGATTGTATGATTTCCATATGCTTATCTGTGCCCTTTTAACAATTTCAACATACCTCTTCTTGGAGAATCCGAATCTTAAGAATCAGAGCCCGGTTTTCTGCCTCCTGATTTATTAAGAGAAAAATAATTTAAAAGTATTTGAGAAGTTTATGAAAATACCAAATATTTACTTCCAGGGCTATCAACATTTTTTCTTTTTATCCACCTTAAATATGACATTGACATATCACAAATAATCCTAGCCTAAAATATTCTCAATACGGGGTTAAGCCTTTGGCTTCGGTTTCTTGGGATCAGTGAAAAGTCACTCTTCTTGACTCAATCTAACTATGACAGGAAAGGAAAGACAGAAAAACAAAAGAATAAGCCTTTGTCTTCGGTTTCTTGGGATCAGTGAAAAGTCACTCTTCTTGACTCAATCTAACTATGACAGGAAAGGAAAGACGGAAAAACAAAAGAAAACAGCGTGGTATTTTTCCCTGCTACTTGTACCGCCATCTGCTTATGACAGATAGTGTGAACTCATCTATTTAAACGGCACCTTGAAATCAAAGAGTACTAGCTTTCTATTTGAAGCTGCGGCTATTCTCAGATTCAACATTACCAGAACATAGGAACATCAAAAATCATTTTATAATTAGGAGCCCTAAATTCAGAACCATCAGAAGAAAACATATTCCAGGACAGGATATACACCAAAATGTTAACAGTAAATGTTGTGGATAGGGTAGGGTAAAGATTTTGTGGGATTTTATTTTTTCTTTGCTAATATATATTTTCTTATTTTTACAGAGTGAACAGGTACTACCTTTATAACATAAAAATAAAAGGGAGGCCATCTCAGGCTAGGATGTCATTGGTACAAGAACGAAGGAACATAGGAACATAGTTGGAATCAGAAGACCTGAGTTCAGTTCTCACTCTACCATTTATTAGACATTGGACTTTGAATAATCAAAACATTTCTAAACTTTAGCTATAACTCTATTAATTTTTTTAAATGAAGAATAGCAAAAAAATATATATTAAAAGAATAGCAGCTTCTGTTTCTACCTCACAGAATCTCTGTGAGGACCAATGAGAGGAAACATTAAAAATTCTTTTGAAATTATAAAACATTGAATTGTAAAAGTGCAAAGGATTAGGACTGTATATCTGGGACTCTGCACTTTAGTAGCAGCTAACATCTAGCCCCAGGAGGAAAGAGGACATTACTGCTTTACATGTATTAACTCATTTAATCCTCCCAGCCTTAAAGTAGGCAGTATTGCCATGTCCACTTTGCACAGGGGAACTCTGAGGCTTAAAGACGTTATGTGGTTTGCCTAAAGTTAGATAGCCCTCAGGGTCGGGACTTGGATGCCCACTGCCTGACACCCAAGGGTGGGCTCTTGATCATTGCTCTACATGGCTTCCACATAGAAGCTTCTCAGTGGTCCCAGAATGAGTCTTTGCTGTAATGCATTCACAGAGACTTGCAGTCACCCGACACTCAGTGAGTCCAGTCCCCAAATTTTACTGTGAGGCAAAAGCTAAGCCAAGTTGTATTGGTTGTAGGAAGTCACGAGTGAAAGACACAGGCCTGGAATCCAAGTCTTCTGATGACTTAGACCTAAAAATAAATTAGTCTGAATGACTTTCAGCTGCCCCCCCACCATGGTTAGCAATGCGCAAATACTGATGGAAGGATTTTGAAGATTATTACTAAAGCTCTAGATAATAGTTTAACATTCCCAATAAAAAGAATTACTTCTCTGGTAGTTGAATTAAAGTTTAGTCTAAATAATGTTTTGCTCTAAAAATTACAAGCCTGTGCTTCTTTAGCATAAGGACTGATTAATGGAACTAATTACTAATCTGTACGTGCTGAGAAAATGGATTTAAAAAACAAAAATAAAACCTGAGAAAAAGGTGAAAGTTTGACAGAGAAAATTTTTTTGGAAAATGTAAGTGGTTTTTAGTGTCAGATATTTATGAATTCGCCTCTTAACTTCAGAAGGCATTCTAGATCTTCACAAATCATTGCAAATACGACTAATTTGTAAAGAATTTTAATCCTGGTTGAAAGGAAAGCACAGTTTTTTATCTTACCTGCCTTTACTTTTCTAAGGTGTTACCAATTCATTCATCAGTCTACTGATTTCTGATTTTTGTTTCCAAATAAACCCTCTTGGATTTTAGTTATATAAACTATTAATATAGTTCCATTTCAAAGTACTTGGATGACTTACTAATTGTTTGTTCTGGGCTACAATCATGGTCTTCTGCTCTTCTGAAGCGTTCATACTAATTTTCAGTTCCTCCAGTTCTTCTCTTAACAGATTTGTTCTCATAATAGCCTGGTGGGCACTGTGGGGTGGGGAGAGAAGGCAATGAGCAAAACCTCAAATATAACCGTCAAAGATACTAAGTAAAGCCACGGACTATTTTTAAACCCAAGTTGAAAACCACTGAAAACTCAAATCAGATGCCAACAACAGTAAAAAAAAAAAAAAAAAAAAAACTTACACAAGATCTTCCACAGTCCTTGGAAAAGGAAGGGATTTGGGTGGAGCATGGTTGGGGGGAAAAGGATAGAAGGAAACAAACATATTCCTGAAGATAGAGATTTGGAGGCTCCCTTTGAAATCCATCACTGGCTGAATCACACGGTTCTTTCCTTCTACTAATAAGATGTAATAGTAGTTAATGCAATCCCACAAACAGTTATGGAATAATATCATGATCAGGGGCTGTACCTTGCAAGAGGACCCATGATGTTGGACAAAAGAGACATGGTGTAACCTTAGAGAGGTCACATACTAGTGAAGGAGATGACAACTAAACAAACAAGTAGTTACAGATAGTCTCTATATGATATATTTTATTTAAAAGGTTTACTGCAACATTGTTTACAATAACAAAGCATTGGAAAGAAACAAAATGTCCAACAAGGGAAAACCTATTAAATGTATTATGGTGATCTATATCATGGAATTACCTATTTGTACTCCCAAAAGGTTACAGACTGTTTTCTGAGCAGGGTCTTGAAGAAGGTATAATTTTTTCCATACTAAGAAATTACATTGATCATTCAATCAATATTTATTGAGCTCCAACTCCATGCCATTCATTCTAATAGGCATTGAATAAGATAAAGATGAACCCAGTCATAAGAACTCTGTCCTCCTGGAATTTATAGTCTAGTAAGGTAAACAGACAATCATAACTGCTATTACAGTATAATAAGAACCAAGGCTGGAGTGAACCCAAGTTCTGTAGACACTATAAAAGGAAGATAGCTCAGATAATGAGGAGGAAGGGGAGGGGGACAGAGGGGGATAGAGGGGACAGAACAGAAGCTCATTGAGGGACTGCAAGCAGTCCGATATTGCTGGAGCATAGAGGGGAAAATGGGAGGTAGAGACAAGGCATCAGAGGCCCCATCGTGAAGGGGTTTGCAAACCAGATGAAGGACTTCGGATTTTACCCTGAGTGCGAAAGGAATGCATTGAAGTGGTTAAAGCAGGGGCATGATGTGGTCAGACGGGCAGTTAGGAGGAACCTGCCTGCTGGGGTGGCACAAGCTTTGGAAAAGGCGGGGAACCTAACCAGGAGGCTGCTGCAGTGACCCAGGTGAAAGGTGATGCTGACCTGAACTAAGTGGCAGCTATGGGAATGGAAGGAAGTAAATCTATTGCGAGAGATAAAGTGGGTAAATTAACAGGACTTGCTATTTGATGTAGAAGTGAAGTCTGAGGAAGTAAAAGGAGACAGAGATTTCTGGTTTGCAGGCAACTGGAAGGAAGGGACTGCTCTTCTATGGCAGACATTCTACTAAGCGCTGGGGCAACCAGGATAAATAAGACACGGTTCCTCCCATTAACGAGGACACATTAACACAGAAGGCAAATTATACCATGATGGGACAACAGCCAGTATCAAAAATAGGCTGGAAGTGCCGACAGGAAACAGGCTCTTCCTGAAGGATTGTGTGTGGGGGTGGGAGTTGGGGGCGGGGGTAGAAAAGAGGAGGCTTAATTCTGTAGACACTGGCATTCTCGCTGTCCATCCAGATTCTCTAGCCTTTCTGTCCATCCTGCAAGTTACCCAATTCCCTTCAAGACATGTCTTCACTGCTTAACTTAACCAGAGTCAGCTTCCTCTCAACTGCTGTGGCCTCTCCCGTTGCAGAGCACAGGCTCCAGACGCGCAGGCTCAGCGGCCATGGCTCACGGACCCAGCCGCTCCGCAGCATGTGGGATCCTCCCGGACCGAGGCACGAACCCCTGTCCCCTGCATCGGCAGGCGGACTCTCAACCACTGCACCACCAGGGAAGCCAAAGGTTAGCATATATTTTTTTAAATTTTATAGATTGGTTTGGAGGCTGGTCAAAAATTATGAGGGTAAGAGTTCATGGTCAGAATGCTTTACTGTCTTTTCAAGTTAACTTAGAACTTTTCTGTTCAGAATTTTAGACCTACAACGTCTGTACAGACATACTTTGTGAGAACCATGTTGCTTGTTTCCTGATGCTCAAGCATCTCCCAGCAACCTATTTTACCAGTATCTGACACTTTATCCGGTATGTCTCCAAGGTCCGTTATCCCCTTCTATCTTAAGCTAAGATCATGAAATTCTTATCATCCTTCTAGGCTACGGGTACCCTGAGGGTACATTTTAAACATGACTCATCAATGTATCTCTCATAATACTTAGCATGGGACTTTGCATAGAGTAAGAGTTCTACCGAACCACAGGCTGTTGGGATGGATTCACGCTTGATCCTTAGGCATACTGGTCTTACACAGAGATTGAATGACATAGGGAACATCATCACTAGAAAAGAACGAACAAACCTTACTGGTGGGAAAGTAAAACAGTGCTGCTGCTTTGGAAAACAGTTTGGCAGCTCCTCACAATGCTAAGTATAGGTTACTACCCAGCAATTCCACTCCTAGGTACACACCCAAGAGAACTGAAAACGTATGTCCACATAAAAGCTTGCACACAAATGTTCATAGCAGTACTGTTCATAAGAGTCAAAAAGTGGAAACAAACCAAGTGTCCAAACTGAGGTATATCCATACAATGGAGTATTATTCAGCCATAAAAAGGAATGAAGCAGTGATATATGCTACAACATGGATAAGCTTTGGAAATGTGATGCTAAGTGAAAGAAGCGAGACACAAAGGTCACATACTGTATGATTCCATTTATAGGAAAATGCCCAGAACAGGCAAATCCAGAGAGATAGAAAGTAGATTAGTGGCTGCCAGATGCTGAGACGAGGGGGAAATGGAGAGTGACTGCTAATCAGTATGGGATTTTTTTTTTAGAGTGATGAAAATATTCTGGAATTAAATCATGGTGATGGCCGTACAACCTTGTGAACATACTAAAAACCACTGAATTAATTGTATACCTTAAAAGGGTGAATTTTCTGCTATGTGAATTATATCTCAATAAGAAACGGATTTATTTTTTAAAAAAAGGAAAAAGAACTGAAAGCTCCCAGCACACAGTAACCCCATCACGGCTTACCTTTTTATCTGAAGGTTCAATTCAGTACAGTCCTCTGATAACTGGCTGTTAGCATCCTCCAAGCTTTCTAATGCCAATTTAAGCTTATTATTTTCCTCCTCCAATTTCTGCTTGTTGAAATGCAGGTCTGCTACATAGGTAATCAAATCAGGCACCTCTCTGCAGGTGAAAGAACGAATGAGAATAATCTTCAACATCTCTAATCCCCTCCTATCAAAGTAAGGCGAATGGTTAAGCCCAAAACAGGCTTAAATATTCCTGTGAGATTTTCTACTTTGTCTTCATCCATCCTCATAAGTGTAGTTTATTTACACAGTGTTTATTCAAGTACTTATTACAATAGCATCAAAGATTTTTCCAAAATTCCCAGATATTTAGCACCTGCCACTAGTGAAGTCGACTTCTACAGCTTTTATTTCCTCCTTTCCACTTTGCTCCCAACACCTGCCGCTGTCTACACTGAGGAGTTCCTATTTCTGCCTGGGTTATGGAAAGTCCTGAAATAACCTGATACTGCGCTCTTTCAGTCAGGAATCTTGGCAGGTTTGAATAGGCCTTTAACTAGGAAACAATTCCTAGGGTCTTATAATTGTAGCCTGAAGCTCACAATTTAGGACTCATCTTTCCTATCATTTTCTACAGCTTGTTAATGTTTGTGGGTGTCACTCTGGCCCCTGACATGTGATCATAAACCCTGTGAGAGTCAGGACTGTGTGTTTCATGGAGTCGCAGGCCTTCTCTTCCTCTTTGCCATATTTTATTAGAGTTTAGCACAGATTGGCTACATGGGTCCTACTCCACCATTTTTGCATGGATAAACCTGAAGTGGCAAAGATAAAATAAGCAAGGACAGGTCCAGTGGTTAAGACTCTGTGCATCCCGTGCAGCGGGCGTGGGTTCGATCCCTGGTCTGGGAACTAAGATCCCACATGCCACATGCCATGTGGTGTGTGGCAAAAAAATAATATTAAGGAAGGATAGAGTCACCTCCCCTTAATATCTAAACTCACATTTAGCAGAAAACAGCTTTTCTCATTCATATCTAAAAGTATCTATTAAAGAAGTGCTTTAAAAGTAATCCCCCAGGGCTTCCCTGGTGGCGCAGTGGTTGAGAGTCCGCCTGCCGATGCAGGGGACACTGGTTCATGCCCCGGTCCGGGAAGATCCCATATGCCGTGGAGCGGCTGGGCCCGTCAGCCATGGCCGCTGAGCCTGCGTGTCCGGAGCCTGTGCTCCGCAATGGGAGAGGCCACAGCAGTGAGAGGCCCGCGTAACGCAAAAAAAATAAAAATAAAAAAAGTAATCCCCCAAAGAGCTTAAGGTCAATGTCATAATTCTAGTTCAAATGGAATTTGTTCTCCATGGAAAACACATGAAGTCAAAGAAGGAGAAGTGTTTCATGAGTGAGGAAATGTTAATTCATGTCATACTAATCTTCCATAATTTGTGTTCCTAGTGAAACTACTTCTAATGCAATTGAGATAGAATAGGTAAAAGTTAAAAGTAAATTATATTAGCCCTACCACACACACACACAAGAAGAGCTAAGTGACTTTATTGTAAATAAAATACATAAATCTATGAAATAAATAAGAAAATTTGAGGCACTTAAGAAAGCATTGTAAGTTAAGAAAGCATTGTAAGTAAGAATGCTTACAAGACTCCTTTAAACATGTCTCCACCCAAAGCCTCAAAGCTCCGTGATACAGACTCTGTTATATCTGTGGTCATCTTAACTGAAACACATATAAGAGAGGTTTATGAAAAATCCATTTCTCCAAACCACAAGAAAGTGGCAGAACAATCCCAAAGACACACATTCATACTTGCTCCACCTGATTTTCTGCTGTCCTCTTCCAAAGCAGAATTACCCATTCTGCTGCTTGATCCATTATTCACTCCTTCCCTGTAACCAAAAAACAAAACCAATGAGCTAGGATTCTTTGTCAAACCAAAGCTTAGCTAATTTTTCAGTTGTGCTCTGTACTTTCTTATTCAGGTCTTTCTTTCTGAATTTTAAAACCATCTATTCATTCAGCAACTACTTGGAACCCAAAACTGTGCTTAAATACGGTCATAGAAAAGAAATATAAGGCGTACCTCCACCTTCCATAAACTTTTAATCTAACATGAAAAGAGAATGTGCGCACAGAAGTAGGTAGGTGTCGATGTACAGCAGCTTTGCTTAGGGGATGGGAGGTTTCAGTGGGTCAGGAAGTTGATGTAGTTTAAAGGGATAAGTGGACACTTGTAGAGGTAGCAAGACCTGGGCCTTAAAGAATTGGGAAGGAAAAGACACGAACAACTAATACTTTGAGATACACTGATGGTGTTCTTTCTCACGAAAAACCAAGTTGAACCTAGACTAACTGTACCTTGGAACATTTCACACCTGAAATTTGGGGAACCCTCTTCACAGGCCTCTATCCAGGACACCAATGCTAGCTCTAACCCCCAAAATAAACATATTAAAATTTCAACCATTTCTTTTCCGAGAGTCTTTATACTATGATTTTAGTTTTATCACTTAATCTTTCTAAATGCCAAACCCTTAGATTACCTCTCTGGAACAGCTCCAAAAGCCACTCAATTTGTACGTACGTCCCGTTGCATTTCAGTGTGAGATGTCTGTCAGAAGATGACTGAGCAGAGTAACTCAGACATCACTCTTACTATTCCTAGATCTACACCCATCACCATTTCTGAGTTTCTGTTCTGATATTTTGTATTTATATCTCCCATGTTTTTTCTTTTCCTTTCTATTTGTTATAAAAATAAGTTTTCTCTTTAGCCCTCACTCCACTTTATAAATGAATTATTGATACTTTTATTACACAATCAAACCTAAATATTTTAGTAAGAATAGAAAATTCATAAGAAAAGAGGACACAAACTTAAGGTCATCATGCAGGATAATCATTTTGGAGTATATTCCTCCCAACTTTTCTGTGCATATTTTTATTTCTTGACAAATAAGGGATCGTACTACATATACAGATCTATGGCCGATTGTTTGAAATGAATACATATGAATATTTCTCTTGTCAAGTATTTATCTAATTATAATTTTGAGTGGCTAATTAGGATTCTAGTGTATGGAAGTATTGTAAGTCATTTGTCCAAATATCTGCTTTTAAGTATTTCCATATTTGTTATATTTATTACTATCATAAACAACATTCTGCATATATAGAGTATATGATTGGTTATTTTTCCCGAAGTTACATTATTTGACCACATTACATATTTTTAAGGGTTTGATACACATTCCTAAATTGCCCGTGAAAAACTGTGCCAACTTACACCATTACCAACAAAGTATGAGAGGGCCTGTTTCTCCACCTGCCCTGATGACATGGGATAGAGTCATTCTTCTAAATCTTTGTTAACCTGATGGGCAAAAATGGTATGTTCTCTTTATTTGCATTTCTTTGATTACTAGTAAGATTAGATATTTTAATATATATTTATCTTGCCTTCACAATCAACTCGTGTATAACAAACAACATCTCAGTCACATTTTTTTTTTTTTTTTTTAGGTACGCCGGCCTCCCACCGCCGAGGCCTCGCCCGTCGCGGAGCACAGGCTCCAGACGCGCAGGCCCAGCGGCCACGGCCCACAGGCCCAGCCGCTCCGCGGCACGCGGGACCCTCCCGGACCAGGGCACGAACCCGCGCCCCCCGCACCGGCAGGCGGACCCCCAACCACTGCGCCACCAGGGAAGCCCCTCAGTCACATTTTTTGAGTCATTATATATCAGGAAACCATTGACCAAAACCGCCTGCCTTGGCCAGGCATGATGATAACCACTTGCATGAACTGTCTCACAACAGGAGGTCCCGATAAAGAACACAGTACTGGGCTTCCCTGGGGGCGCAGCGGTTAAGAATCCCCCTGCCACGTTCAGCGGAGACGGGAGCAAGATGGCGATTCCGGGCAGGCAGTATGGGCTTACTTTGCCAAAGAAAGCACAGCAGTTGCACCCTGTTTTGCAAAAACCTTCAGTGTTTGGGAATGATTCTGATGATGATGATGAGACCTCCGTAAGTGAAAGCCTTCAGAGAGAAGCTGCTAAGAAGCAAGCAATGAAACAGACCAAACTGGAAATCCAAAAGGCCCTTGCAGAAGATTCTACTGTATATGAATATGACAGTATTTATGATGAAATGAAGAAAAAAAAGGAAGAAAGTAATCCAAAATTGCTTTTGGGAAAAGACCGAAAGCCCAAGTACATTCACAACTTACTAAAAGCAGTTGAGATCAGAAAAAAGGAACAGGAAAAAAGAATGGAAAAGAAAATACAAAGAGAACGAGAAATGGAAAAGGGAGAATTTGATGATAAAGAGGCATTTGTAACATCTGCTTATAAGAAAAAACTGCAAGAGAGAGCTGAAGAGGAAGAAAGAGAAAGGAGGGCTGCTGCACTTGAAGCACGTTTGGATGTAACCAAGCAGAGCGATCTCAGTGGATTTTATAGGCACCTATTAAATCAAGCAGTTGGTGAAGAGGAAATACCTACATGCAGCTTTCGTGAAGCCAGGTCTGGGATAAAAGAAGAGAAATCAAAGGGATATTCCGATGAAGTAAGTTCAGAAGACAGAACAACACCTCATGAGAACTGCATTCTCCAAACTGTTGTGAAAGTAGAGGAAAACCCAGATGCAGACAGTGACTTTGATGCTAAGAGCAGTGAGGATGATGAAATGGAAGAAGATAATAAAGTGAACTGCAGAAGGGAAAAGGGCACAGAGACCTTAAAAAATGACTCCAGGCATCACAGAAGTCATACCCACTCACAGTCATCTAGTGAAGAAAGAGAGCATGGTACCAAATACCACACAAAAAGTTCCAAGTCAAGAGGACATGAGAAAAGGGAAGATCAGCACCAAGAGAGACAATCCAGGGAGGACAACTATTACACTGACCGTGATTACCAAAAAGAAAAGAAGGATTCCCATAGGCACAGAGAGGCCAGTTACAGAGATTCACACTGGAAGAGGCATGAACAAGAAGATAGACTGAGGGGAAGAGACCAGAGAGAAAGAAATGATAGGGAATGGAAAAGGGAGAGAGACAGGGAGAAATACCCCTCAAGAGAACAAGAAAGAGACAGACAACGAAATGATTATGACCGACACATTGAGAAAGGAGGAGAGAAGGAAGAGAAAAGCAAAGAAAAGGAAGAGCATATGAAAGCAAGGAAAGAAAGATATGAAAACAGTGATAAATACAGAGATAGAGAAAACCGAGAAGTAAGTGTTCAATCTTCAGAAAGAAATCAAGAAAGAAAGGAAAGCCCAAATTCTAGGGCAAAGGATAGGTTTCTTAACCAGGAAAGAGCCAATAAAATGAGAAACATGGAAAAGGACAAAGAAAGAAACACAGAGAAACCCTCTAGTTCTGAAACATCACTGGGAGCAAAACACAGATTCACAGAGAAATGCCAAGGGACTGGCAAAGAACAAGAGAGGCCACACGAGACAGTGAACAAGTTTGCAAAGCGGAGCAACGAAGAAACTGTAATGTCAGCGAGAGACAGATACTTGGCCCGGCAAATGGCACGGGTTAATGCAAAGACATATATTGAGAAAGAAGATGATTGATAACTGCCCCTGTAGGAAGACCTATGGAAACACAGAAAATTATAATTCCTGGAAAATGTTGAGTGAACACATAAAGGAGTGTGTTAACAGTGGTTGGGAGGGTATTTTAAAATATATTTTCAAAATTCATTTTTGGTTTAGGTTTAAGTCAGAAGTCAATCCTTTTATCTTGAATGTTTAACTAAATTAATATATAATATTTACTTATCAATACCACATTCTTGGTTGTATTCAAGCAACCTAAAGAGAGTGCTGAATCCCCGTAGGTACTTAATGAGGAAAATTGGCTCCACTACAACCATTAAAAAATAATTTAAATAACTCTTCTATGTTGCATTTGTTGCAGGAGCTGTTTGTTTTATAAATGTCATGTTTCAGATAAAAATATGTGGATTTGAACAGAGAATATTGTTTTACTTTATGTTCTAAAATTTGTATTAAAGTGTAAAATACAGATCACAAAAAAGAATCCCCCTGCCAATTCAGGGGACACAGGTTCGAGCCCTGATCCGGGAAGATCCCACGTGCCACAGCGCAACTAAGCCCGTGCACCACAGCTACTGAGCCTGCGCTCTAGAGCCCATGAGACACAACTACTGAAGCCCGTGCGCCTAGAGCCCATGCGCCACAACAAGAGAAGCCACCTCAGCGAGAAGCCCCCGCACCGCAACGAAGAGTAGCCCCTGCTCGCCGCACCTAGAGAAAGCCCGTGTGCAGCAACGAAAAACCCAACGCAGCCAAAACAACAACACCACCACACAGTGCTACCGCAGAAAACTAACCAGGAGAATGTGGGAGGCGCCAAAAAGAGGAAGGAAGAGACTCTATGTCCTGCCAACCTCCCAGAAACCCGCACGCTGGAATCCATCTTGGCAGAGGGATGCGCACGCCACCAGGGAGGATCCTGAGTCAGAATGATGGGTCAGAGACAACACGGAAACTAACCCCATTACCGCAAAACCCGAGACTGCGAGCCACGTGGCAGAGCAGTCCTCCTGGGTTCCCTTACCCTGCTGCTCTCCACCTGGGCACCGCTTCCCAATGAAGTCTCTTGCTTTGTCAGCACATGTGTCTCCTTGGACAATTCATTTCTGAGTGTTAGACAAGGGTGCACTCTCAGGCCCCGGAACGGGTCCCCCTTCCTGCAACATATACATCCTAACCCCGCATGAAATCTAGCAAGTTTTGCCACCGTTTGGGCTTAAAGCGTTCTTTAAGAAAACCCCTAGTACATATCAGCTGGTAGCTGGAGATGGGTGGCTGAGTAAAAGCCCAAGGGTTAGGCTTCCCGTGAAAGAAGATGATGCTTCTCCAGTATCCGCCCAGGGCACCTGATCTCATGGGTACCATGCTCCTTCTCCTTTTCTCAGCTTCACCATCCTTTCCTTTTCCTTTTAGCCTCCCTATATTCTAGGCTTCTAAATTACACTCACTGACTACATCTCCCCACTGACCTTAAAAGGGAGTTCATGCTGAATTTAGATTCGTTTGGTGACTTGGTGGTCAGCACCAATAATTTGCTTGACTCTTACGCCAGAAGAACGTAATAATATGTGCTGCCCCTAATCACAATAAATGAATGTTATCATAATTAACATAATAGGTTCTCAAAGTGTGCCCATCACCCCCCACCAACTCCCCCATCAGTATCAGTGTCACCTGGAAACATGCTAGAAATGCAAATTATCAGGCTTAACCCCAGACCTACTCAATCATGGTGGAGATACCCAACAATCAGGTAGAATACCATTTAGGTGATTCCAGTGCACGCTCAAATGTGAAAAGCACCAGATTACAGTATTTCCATCAGCGCAGAAAACAGTGATTAGCATTCATTGTAAGCCATTGTTAAAACAGAACCTGAAAACACGTCCTGCTGGGACGATGATTACCATTTGTTTCTGCAGTGAGCTATCCATTCTCTCATGATGGCCTGGAAGGTTTCCAGATTCACATGCATGTCTCTCTTTTCAGGATCGAGCCTGTTCCACAGCTCCTCAAGGCTACCATCTTCAGAACCTTGACTAGTTGTTTGTCTCAGGTAATCTATTACTTTGGTAACTCTGACTGAGCCTTAGGAAGAAGAAAGCCAAGTTAGTTTTCAAAGGTGGGGAAAGATTATTTTTTTAAAATGAGGCACTTAACTCTTTTAGGTCCCTTGGGAACCTAAACGTGCCTTATAACCCTCGCAGTACTGCTGAGTTGGTATCACAGAGTCAAAAGAGCACTGGCCTTGGGTTGGAGTCTAACAGACTAGGGTCAGATCTTGGCTCTGCACTGTATCAGCTGCGTGGCTCTGGGACAATCACTCAACCTCTTTGAGCCTCAGTGTACTTGTCTGTGAGATGATGCTACCACACAGAGTCGCTGTGAGATCTAAATAAGAACGACATATGTATTCAATAATCACTTGTGGGAAGTGATCAAAATGCCACTTGATTTTTGTCTCCCATTCTCTTCTTAAAAAACATTCGGTGAAGGAAGGGTTTCCTCTGCCCTAGATGAAACTTCAGCCTCCAGTAAGTGGTCTGACTTTTATTTGGGGGGAGGGGTAGAAAAGTCATTCTCAGACACAGTCAGTCCTACTATCACGTTCAGAAATTAAAGTCAAACAGACTATGTTAGTTATTAACACACCAATCTTCCTTAAGCATAAGACACGTCTTTTAACTAAGTCCTGACTTAGGCTAGCTGCTTGAAGGGGAGAAGGAAAAGGAAGTAGAAGGTTGATAGGGTAGATGCAGAAGTGAAGATTCTTCCCCCAGGAGGTAAGCAGAGACCCTGCTGTATATATAGAATAAGTCCAGTATATAATTAGAAGGAGGGGAGACTGAACAACTTTAAAGAGAGTATTAATTTAATGGAAAGTGTCATTTGGCTGTGACAGGAAGAAATGGAAGTAAAATTATTAATAATTATTTAGCGAGATGATTTTTATTCCTGTTTGCAGTACAGTTGGAGAGTCAAAAAAACACCTATATCTCATTTTCCTCCACTAAAACTCTGGAACCTGTAACATATACACCTCAAAACTCGAAAGGTCTCCTGTGATGGTTTTGCAACACGTTAACTTAACGGGGCCACATAATTCGGTTGCGTCTGTCGGGGTGTTTTTGAATGAGATGAACATTTAAACTGGTAGGCTAAGTTAACACAGACTGCCCTCCCTAATGTGTGTGGTCCTGGTTAGAACAAAAAGGCAGACCCTTCCCCAAGTGAGAGAGAGTTCTTCCTGCATGACTGCCTTTGAACCCGGACTTGTCTTTTTTCCTGACTTTGGACTCAAACAAAGACATCAGCTCCTTCTCAGTTTTCAGCCTGTCGACCTTTGGACGGGTTCCCTCCTGGTTCTCGGGTGTTTGGACGCTGACTGGGACTAAACCATCATCAGCTCTCCAGGATTTCGGCTTACTCACTCACCCTGCGGATCTTAGAACTTGTCTGCTTCCATAATCATGTGAGTCAATTCTTTACAATAAATCTCTTTATGTCCATTACACACGCACACACACACACACACATACACACACACCCATTGGTTCTGTTTCTAACACATCTCCCATCTCCCTTCAGTGGAACTTCCTTATTTTCTTCAGGGAAATATTTCCTTAAATTCTGTCCAAACAGAGAGGATTTGGGGCAATAAGTAAGCCCCATTCATCCTACCAATACAATTAAGAGTATAGGCAAATGTTTTGCTACGAGAATGTTCATTATGGATCATTATGGTGCTGTTTATAATAGAGAAAAAAAATCCAATTGAGACATGTTGTTTAAATATATTATGTTACATCCCCCAAAAGTACAGTATATAAAGCAAATTTGCTGACCCAGACAAGTACTCAAAATTATTAAGTGAGCAAAAGCTGATTATAAAGCAAGTCTGGGAACATTCCCATACATACTTAGGGAACTTGTTGTATATAGCTTAAGGAGAAAGAATGATGAAAAACAAGCCTTAAACCATTGTGGTGGTGAGGTGGACAGACTTCAGCGTGCCCCTTTATGATCCCTGCCTCCTAATGTTTACACCCCTGTGTAGTCTCCTCCCTTGATTGTGGGCATGACCTGGGACTTGCTTCTAAACAGTAGAATATGGCAAAGGAGACAGGATTACGTGTATCTAATTGCATGATTAAGTTACATAAGATCACAGTGCCTATCTTGCTGGAGTCATTCCCTTGCTGGCTTTGAAGAGGCAAACTGCCATATTATGGACTACCTATGTTTAGAGGTCCAACTAGTAAGAAACTGTCCAGCTGACAGCAACAAGACTCTGAAGCCCTCAGTACTACAACTGCAAGAAACTAAATTCTGCCACCTAGAGCAGGTCATTCCCCAGTCGAGCCACAGATGAGACAGCTGCCCTGGCCAACATCTTGATTGCAGCCTTGTGAGTGAGTTCCTTACCAGAGGACCCATGTAAACCATGTGTGAATTCCCGATGCACAGAAATTGTGAGGTAGTGAATGTGTGTGTCTTCAAGCCACCAAGTTTGTCGTAATTCAGCGACAGGAGACGACATAAGTAGTTTGGGTACTGCTCATCCGAAACCATTGTGTATGTATTGTAGAAGAAAGCAAAGGAACATTTACACTGGTGTCGCTGAGAACCAAGATTTTCTGTGGTTGAAAAAGGGCATACAGAACATGAGATGAGTAAAAACCCTGTAGTCCTGAATTTGCTTTAGAAGGAAGACTATGAACTCATAATGCAATATATCTTCAAAATTTTCAAGTACTTCTTAGGTCTGCCCACTGAAAATGCCTAGAAACAACCACCATCCCCTGCCCCCAGACTGTGGTCTCTATATATTATTTCCCATTAAAAGGAACCATGGATCCTTGAAGAAATAACTGATTCCAAGGTTGGGACAGGAAATATATGAGATAAGCCTAAAAACTTTTATAATACTAGGGAAAACAAGGAAGCTACTAAAAAGGATGGGGATGTCTCAAAATTATTAGTACCTGGGACACCTGGTTGCTCCAGGAAGTAATGAGATGCTCAAAGAAAGATGGGGACAATGCAGACAGACATAGGAGCCAGCTTAAAGGATATCTTGCCGGCCAACTCTGGGACAATTTGAGCATCAAAATAAATAATGATAGGGCTTCCCTGGTGGCGCAGTGGTTGACAGTCCGCCTGCCAATGCAGGGGACATGGGTTCGTGCCCCGGTCCGAGAAGATTCCATATGCTGCGGAGCAGCTGGGCCCCGTGAGCCATGGCCGCTGAGCCTGCGCGTCTGGAGCCTGTGCTCCACAACGGGAGAGGCCACAACAGTGAGAGGCCTGCATACCGCAAAAAAAAATAAAAAAATAAATAATGATAGTAACAGATTATATATATTGAATTAAGAAGAATCCAGAAATTCATAGTGATATTAATTCATTTAATTAGAGAAATGGTAAAACCCTGATGATAGATTGACAAGTAAAAAATATAGAAAGAATATTGGAAATTGAAAATTTTCTATTTGGCAACACCATGGTAAGAATTGATTTAGGCAAGAAATATCAGTAGATGCTATGTTTCTGATCACCAATTCCAATGTGTAGGGTTCTTCCCCCTCCCTCCTACCCCACCCCACAACATACACACATCCAAGCAATTCTCGAGACACTGGGTGTTCTACAGTTCAACCCAATTCTGACACTACCTATGTGGTGATAGTGTCAGAGCCATGGGTTAATGGCTCAGTCTTACAAAACTGACCCCACCCCCTGTAGACACCAATTCAAGGCCGGGTTATCACCTGTGCTTCTGATGGACCAGCTATAGATTGGAGGTTCCCATGACTCCTCTTTGTGTTCCATTAATTTGCTAGAGCAACTCACAGAACTCAAAGAAAATTTTTACTTAACTATATCACCAGTTTATTATACAAGGATATAACTCAGGAACAGCCAGATGGAAGAGATGTACAGGGCAAGGTATGGGGAAAGGGCATGGAGCTTCCGTGCTCTGCCCAGCATGCCACACTTTCCAAATCTCCACGTGGAAGCTTTCCAAACCTCTCCTTTTGGGTTTTTATGGTGGCTTCGTTACATAGCATGATTGATTAGATCATTGGCCATTGGTGATGAAACTCAATCTCCATCCCCTCTCCCCTCCCTGGAGGTCTGGGGAGTGGGACCGAAAGTTCCAACCACCTAATCACATGATTGGCTCCATTGGCAACTAGCCCTCATCCTAAGGTGGGGTCCAAAAGTCATTTCATTAACATAAAAAAGGCACCTTTATTGCTCTCATCACTTAGGAAATTGTAATGGTTTTAGGAGCTCTGTGCCACAAATGGGACAAAGACCAAATATATACTACTTATAATAAATCATAATATCACAGATGCTAAAACTAGTGAGTGAAAGTTTGATGACGAACAGAATGTTTACATAGATTCAAAGTATCTTCCCATATTTATTAATTACTGATGAAATAAAAATTCATATTCTAAGGCAAGTCAAGGAAAATTTAAACATAAAATATTTCCTCTGCTCTTTGGCCTCCTCTCTACCCTCTACTGTGCACTGTGTATCTACATTATGCATCCCAAACATCCCCATCAGCAGAAATACCTGCTCAACCAAAAAGAGCAACATTCTCTGAGCAACAGTAAGACAAATCCGTAGGACATAACCTTCCTTCTTAATCTTGTAAGGAGCCACGATGACCCACGATGACCCACGAACAACTACTCGCTTTGCATGCTTAGATCTGGAGTGTGTAGACTGTCAATAATATGTCGTTGAACGTACAGCCCTCTGTCTCAAAATGTGCTTTGATCTTTAACAGGCAGAACAGTTCTCAGAGCTTTCGGAAAGGCTGTTTCTGAGTTATAATCCTCAATTTGCCTCGAATAAAATTTTCCATTTCTTTCTTAGATCGACTGATTGATTTTTTTATAGCCATTATAAAGGAAAAATAGTAACTTTACAATAGGGATATTTGGCAGACACCACACTAATCAAGTGATCAAAGTTAAAAATCCTGAAATATTGTACGGAGAAGAACATAACATCACTTCCGTAGTGTGCCTGCAAAAATGTAGAACCTGAATAATCAAGAGGAAATATCATGGACTTCCCTGGTGGCGCAGTGGTTGGGAGTCCGCCTGCCGATGCAGGGGACACGGGTTCGTGCCCCGGTCCGGGAAGATCCCACATGCCGCGGAGCGGCTGGGCCCGTGAGCCATGGCCACTGAGCCTGCGCGTCCGGAGCCTGTGCTCCGCAACGGGAGAGGCGGCAGCAGTGAGAGACCCGCGTACTGCAAAAAAAACCCAAAAAACAAAAAAAAAAAGAGGAAATATGAGATGTTCTACAAAGTTACTGGCATATACTCTTCAAAAATTTCAAGGTCATAAAAGACAAGGAATCGAGGAACTCCTCCAGATTTAAGGAGACTAAAGAGATGTGACAACTGAATTCGATCCTGGACATGGAAACAAAAAAATCTATAAAGAATATTATTGGGAAAAATTGACAGAATTTGAATATAGACTTTTAAATTAGATAATAATATTGTATCAAGGTTAAATATCCTAATTTTGACAATCATTCTGTGGTCATGCAAGCAAATGTCCTTTGTAGGAAATACACACTGATGTACTTAGGGGTAAAAAGGCACAATATCTGCAATTCACTCTCAATCAGAAGCACAATCAAGCTTTTATCCTGCCTTTCCTTTGGGAAACAAGACTCAGCCACAGCCAAATAGTTGCTAGGCAGGGTAGAGTTTCTTTTTATAGATATTCCAGCTGATAAAATAGGAAGGAATAATAGACTATCACCTTTCACAACACCTAATGAAAGAATAAATCTAGGCCTTCATCCTCAAATAGTTCTGTCTTCTGATAAAAATATATACACCGTCTATGCGGAATCTTGCCAAAAGGAGATACAAAACTTTTATCTGATCAAACCTCTAAATGTAGGGGACAAAGAAACAGGTTGTGTTTCTAAGACCACACAATCACCAAAATTCAGACTGGGGGAAACTATGAGATAAAAGAATCAGTTTCATTAACAAATACCTTAAAATACAAAAAAGAGAGAATAGGAAGGGAAATAGAGAGAAGCTAGACGACCAATAACAATGAACAAACTTTTCTTGGATATTGATTGGAACAATTAAACTGTTTAAGAAAAAATAAATTTCTCACACAAATGAGAAAACAAATGCTGATAAGATTTTTTTTTTTTTTTTTTTTTTTGCGGTACGTGGGCCTCTCACTGTTGTGGCCTCTCCCGTTGCAGGGCACAGGCTCCGGACGCGCAGGCTCAGGGCCATGGCTCATGGGCCCAGCCGCTCCGCGGCATGTGGGATCTTCCCGGACCGGGGCACGAACCCACGTCCCCTGCATCGGCAGGCGGACTCTCAACCACTGCACCACCAGGGAAGCCCCTGATAAGATATTTGATAATAAGAAAGTATGTCACCTTTTTAGTCATAAAAATGACATTGTATAGTTGTGTCTGAAGTCAGTCTTTATCTTTTGAACGTACTGAAATATTTACAGGTGAAATAATATGATGTCATGTATTTGTCTCAAACTAATCCAGAGTGGAGGAGAGGAAAGTGGGTGGGGCTAGAAATGAGACATCATTATCTACGACACTATTTACATTATAAGGGTTATACCTCTTTACTCCTGTATATGTTTGTAATGTTCTATAATAAAGAAGTTTTAATCCAAATAAAACAAAACCATATTGACCAAGGAATTTGTGGAAGGTTATACAACAAACCATTAACAATGCTTACTCAGGGAAACAGAATTACTGATGAGTTTTTTCCCTTCTTTTCTATCTATTATTAATTTTATTACAGTGATCACAAGCCATTTACATGCTAAAAATTACTTGCGGAAATTTTAAAAAGAACACATCTCTAAGAAAAACAGAACTGAAAATCTAAAATTAACTCAAAAATTTGAGCTAAATTTGTGTAGCAGTTTTATATGTATGAAGTATATATTTCTTGTGAGGAAACAACTATGAGAGGTAAGTAGTTCCAGTCAATGATTGCAGCTGGTAAATCAGTTGATAAGCTCAATAAAATCATTCAAGACACTGTAAAATATGTAAAACAGGTACAAAGAAATTAACCAACCTCTAGACGGCCACTCTTCCTCCCAAATTAGGTTGTACCCACCACGTGTGTAGACACAGATGCACAGAGCACCACACATAAGCCATTTCCCTTTCTCTTGCAATAGAAAGTTACAATGACGCGATGAGTACCACCGAACATTTGAGCAGATAATTTTCAACTGACCTCTGCATTTGGTGTCACATGCATTAAAAATACTTGTAAGCAACTCCTCTTCACAGGTCCTGTTATTGCTATAGGTTACATCTTCCTTGCCATCATCAGTTCCTTGTTTCCACCCTAGGAGAAGAAAAAGTTTGCATACCCAGATGCTTTTCTGTGCTAATATGCTTAATTGCTCATTTTTTTTTGTTTTAATTTTAACAAGAAAACATATTTAAATAAAGAGCAGTCCACAATACTGGTTACTTAACTTGAATAGATCAAGCAGAAAAAGTGGTCTTGAAGGGTCTCTGATTATTCATTTTCCTTTCCTTATAAGTTTTATAAAGGTAGAATAAAAGGAGAGATGATGAAGAGGGAAATGAGCTTTACTGCCCTGTAACGTTAGAAGCACTCTGTGAAAAAGCAAATAGTGTAGCACAAATAGAAATATTTTAAGGAAAAATAGAGGGAATGTAAAGATTAGCTCTACAGAAAATGTGCCATTTTACATTGTTTTGTTTTTCAGGGCCTATCACATATGGGACTCTGTAAGCAATCCTCTAAATAGAATTCCAAAATTTCATTGAAATTGGCCTCCAAAATTTACATTCTCCCCTGGTCTACTTTATTGGCTCTACATTTTCTTACATGTTTTACTCTCACAAACACAAAAAATGCTAAAATGGTAGTTTTCAGCAAGGCATGTTGGAACTTTAGCTCCCCTGTATCTATGTCTTCCCATCATGCCATTCTAATTTGCCCAAGAGAAAGTTTGTTTTCAGGTCAGCAGAGAAATGCCAATGATTATGATTGTAAATACAATCTAGAATTTCTATCAGGTTTATAATTGAAAGCATAGAAAATACTTATATTTCACATCTAAGAGTTTTTTAAGAGAGTAAAAAACAATTTTAAGGGAAAGATGGATGCTTCCCTCCAAGTTTCGATAATGTACACTGGTATTTCATTTTAGTTCAGGTATTCTCATAGTGATATGCTCAAGGCTTTATCAGAAGAACAAATATTAAAAGATGAATATTTACCCTCTTCATTCAGAGATAATTTTTTCACCACTGAATCCTGAGGAGTAAAAAATTCGGAGCTCTGATTAGAGGTGGAATCAAAGTCGAGGGTTAAGGCGCTAAAATCATTTTCACTACAACAGTTTTTCAAATCCTTGTTAGAGAAGAGTTCCCTTTTTCTGATCTGCGGTATCAAAGATGTGTAATTCTGGGAGCTCTGTGATCTAGGCCTTGAGATGTTTTCCGAGCTTGTGAGGATAAGAGAATATGTGGCATACTCAGGAGAGCTGAGATGAGAGATGGATGGGGTTCTTGGAGACGCTCGTTGAGGATGTGAAGTAAAGGCACCAACTTTCTCAGGGCTTGAGGAGCGAGGGTCGGGCAGAGGAATGGCAGCAGTCATCATTTTCTTCAGTACCTCTTCAAAGTCTTTCTTGGGGTTAGTCTGTGGACTGTCAAACCTGCTAGATTGGTATCTGATAATCTGTTGGATGGGATTTGTACTCTCTTCTCTCTTTTGGATGGCTTGGATTTTTCTACAGATGCTTTGCACCGGGTTATGCCGCTTCTCAGTTGCTTTCTTGACAGAGGCCATTGTTGACTTTCCTCCAATGAGACAGAGGAAGTGGCTAAAGTACTGGCAAAAGTAGACATGTTTTTCAAAGTTAGCATTGTCCTAACAACAATGTAGCAATAGCTATTTATTCCCAAACCGACTTTGGTGGGATCAAGATGCCTTTAAACAGCTATCTTTAAACAACTGCTTTTTTATATTTAAGTATAGTTGATTTACAATGGTGTGTTAGTTTCAGGTGTACAGCAGAGTGATTCAGTTATACAGATTCTCTTCCATTATAGATTATTACAAGATATTGAATATAGGTCCCTGTGCTATACAGTAAGTCCTTGTTGTTTAAACAAATTTCCGCATGTCTAACTTTGGCCCTCAAATTTCTAGAAAATAATAACCGCTCACATATATAAAGTATTTCCCATGAGCCAGGCGTGGTACTAAGTTCTTTATATGTATCAACTCATTCATCCTCAGAACAACTCTATGAGGCAAGCATTACTATTCGCTCCATTTTCAGGCACAGAGAGAATAGGGACGTACCCAGAGTCACCTTAGATAAGTTCCAGAGTCCAGATTTGAACCCAGTTATTCCTGCTCCAGAGGACCCCTAACCACATTGCTTTTCATGTATATGTCAAATACGATGATGGTGATGATATGAAAGCTCCCATTTGAGTACCTATTCTGATTCTCAGCTATTGAGAACTTAATAAATATCCCCTTTATTGAGCATTTTACATGTATTATGTCTAAACTTCACACAAACCCCATCAGATATGTAGAAATATCCCCTTTTCACAGATAATAAAACTAAGTCTCAAAAAGGTCAAGTAATTTTCTATTGGTCACATCTCTAAGATCTGTGCCAAAGGTGGTCTGACTGCAGCATCATTTTATTTAATGGCAGCATATATGACCTTTAAAAAAAAAAAAGCATGATCTCACTTCTTATAAGATAGTAATTAAAGAACTTGGAAACAAATCCAAAATTTTGCCTAAACTGGTAAAATTTAATCTATGCAAAGAGTTACAATACCTTGAATAGTTATAAACAAATAGTTGAATAATTACAAAGAGTTTGAAAGTTATGATTTTTAGAACCTTAACAAAAATTTCCATTCAGGGCTCTTTTTAAAAAGTCCCCTAAAAGAAAATAAACAAAGAGGCATTTAGAAAGACTGGGAAGAAGAAGATACTCAAAATCTTCTCAATCTGGCTCATTTTACCTCAAGATGTTGGCCACCAGCTACAGCTAATGAAGTTTCCATCAACAGAATCCTTCTCTATTTAAGGTAATGGTCATCTTCGAACCTTTATGTTGTCACTTGACAATACCCTCCTCTCTGTCTATTCAAGGCTTATCTTTCAATGCCAAGCCTGAAACACATTGCCCTATTAAAATCTTGGAATCAGTGTATACTCAACGAACTCAAGCTTTCTGTTCTCTCCTAGGATGTATAACTGCACTGTACATGCTGTCATTTAATTAGATTTTGTCTTGGACTGTTTCAAATGTGTATGTACATTGTCTCCTCAATAACACTTTTAATTTCTTGTATTCAAAAGCCATGATGTGATTCTCTTTTAGATACTCAATACGTTATTGTTGGCATTGCTGATAATCCACAGTTGTATGTAATACAAATAATTACAAGGCTTGTGGACTTGTCCCCCAGCTGCAGTGAGTGTTGACTCTCAACGACTTGCAGCTACTAGTCTTTCTGGAGAATTTCCCCTATCCAAATGGGAGCTTCTCATTGCTCAGGTGGGAGGTTGGCAGTGAAGTAGTGGTAATGACAGAAGAGAATTCACCTGAGAATACAGGCATTCCAAATCTACGGCTGGTTGTGGTGGGGACACGGAAGGAGCCATCTGACTTCCCCGTATCAAGTAAAGACCCTCTTAAAGACTGGCTAAGTATCTGTCAGTGTTCTCAATGTGATGTGACTGTTTTTCCCTTCTAGAGCCAGTGAACTGAGGGACAGGTTGAGCTTGGGGCTAACCGAAGCCCTAGAACTTGAACCTCAGGCTCCTAGATCTGTCTGCCTAAGAACATCTGTGAACCTCTATGTGGGATGCTATTTGAGCCCCATTGAAAAGCCTCCCTCTGTGGGCATTTGTGACTGATCCAGATGAATGTTCCGAGTATATTAGACACTACATTTCTATCTGCTTTTCTGAGACGTTTTTCTCCTCCTACCATCTGTTTTCTAAACGTCCATGACTCACCTAAGTGAGCCCTGCTCCACGGTCTCCTGTCCGTCCTGTCCAAACATTTTTTTTTAGTTTTAGATCCTGGTAGAAAAGATTTACTGCAATCTGCCAAAACACTTAAAAAAATACAAGCCTAACTTGCTTTGTGCAATAACTGTCATTGAAAGAGTACTAACTGAAAATTAAAAACCGAAGGTTAACTGTACTAGTAGAATCGGTTGCTTGGAGTCTCTCTTTTACAAGGAATTTCCTCCTTATTTATCTGTTTTAGGTGATTGAATATTTACTATGTAAAGATGGTACACTTGTAGAAATCCCAATGGCTTCTTTTGTTTTTAAATTCTCTGAACCTCAGTTGTACTCCATACCATTCATTCCTTTAGACATTCAAGCCATATCTATTAAGTACCTAAGATGTGCTAAACCCAGTGCAGATATGGGTGGCACAATGACAAGCAAAACAGAATATCTGCTCTCCTAAAATTTTTGGTCTGTGAGAGCTACAGATAAAAACAAGTAAGATACTGGGCTTCCCTGGTGGCTCAGTGGTTGGGAGTCCGCCTGCCAATGCAGGGGGACGCCGGTTCCTGCCCCGGTCCGGGAGGATCCCACATGCCGCGGAGCGGCTGGGCCCGTGAGCCATGGCCGCTGAGCCTGCGCGTCCGGAGCCTGTGCTCCGCAGCGGGGGAGGCCACGGCAGTGAGAGGCCCCCGGACCGCAAAAAAAAAAAAACAAACAAATAAGATACTAAAATTGCCAGATTAAATCCAGGATGTTGAATAAAGTTTGAATTTCAGATAAACAATGGCTAATTTTTTTAGTGTAAGTATGTCGCAGGCATCAAAAAGTTGCACAGGAAAAATCTATACTGAAAAATTATTTGTTGGTTATCTACAACTCAAATTTCTCTGGGCGTCTTGCATTTCTAACTAGCTAAATCTAACAACCCTAAAGCCTAGAGATAATAAATAATTACACACTAGGAAAGAAAAGTGCTAGGGGCTATGAGAGTATATAATAGGGGTTATCCTAGTTTGGGAGGAAGGACAGGGAAAAATTGGGAGCATCTATTATGTGTCATGCACTGTGCATAATGTTATACGGATTGTTTGCTAAATCCAAGGGTATAAACAGAAAATTAAGTGGAATCATAAATCTGCTGTAGGAATGTCTATTTAGATTCACATTAGATAAATGTAATATAAAATATTAGAGATTATCCAAACAAGTTATTTCACTAATTTTATTTCTTTATTTCTCCTCTTGTTTTACCTATATCCCATTGTTCTCATTTCTAGAATGAGTCCCGTTATTATTATTGCCTGAATTGCCTTGTTGTATGTAGCAAAGCTCTTGAATCAACACGTTTCAACCATCTCCCTGATCCAGAACTATAAAGCAGTAATTAAAAACCTCTAATGCATGGCAACATCTATAAAACAAGTGTGATTTATTTCTTATCTGAAGTAAGATTATTCTCGCCAGTAATGTAACTACAGAGTTCAACATTAATCTCTAAGACATTTGCACTCTTTGAGACTTACAGAAAATTTTCTACATTTGTTCTGAGTTCCTAAAGAAGTCTTCAATAGATTAGAATAAATTCACCATGTATATATAACATAGACACTATCTCATATGCCTTAGGAATTTACAAAAAATATTAGAGCATAATTTGTGTTTTCAATATCCATATTCTTCAGTCACTAAGAAAACAGTTGGATTTCTTTGCAAAGAAAGACAAGATTTACAGAGATACAAAAATAACATCTTTGAAGATTTTTAGAAAGATTTCTGAATCAAACTCTGACTCAAAAAAGATTATGTTGACAATGTAATTATCTTTTCTTTAACAACCATTTAAAGTTCTTCTCCCTTTACTAATAGTTATTGCTTGAATGTTGAACTTCCAAACTTAAGATCAAGTAGGCTTATTTTAACAATCACTTGTTAATTAATTATGAAATCCAGGCAAATCTTTCATGACTCAACCTAAGTGAATTCCACTTGGTGGTTTAATTAAGGCAAAACCCTTAATTAATGTATGTAAAAAATGTAAATACATATGTTTATGTAGATAGATAAACAAGGGGCTCCTTTTGCCAAAAGAGTCCTTCACTAACAATTAGATGCCAGTAAACTTTTTTTTTTTTAACACCTTTACTGGAGTATAATTGCTTTACAATGGTGTGTTAGTTTCTGCTTTATAACAAAGTGAATCAGCTATATGTATACACATATCCCCATATCTCCTCCCTCTTGTGTCTTCCTCCCACCCTCCCTATCCCACCCCTCTAGGTGGTCACAAAGCACTGAGCTGATCTCCCTGTGCTATGTGGCCGCTTCCCACTAGCTATCTATTTTACATTTGGTGGTGTATATATGCCCATGCCACTCTCTCACTTCATCCTGGCTTACCCTTCTCCCTCCCTGTGTCCTCAAGTCCATTCTCTATGTCTGCGTCTTTATTCCTGTCCTGCCCCTAGGTTCTTCGTAACCATTATTTTTTTTTTTAGATTCCATATATATGTTAGCATATGGTATTTGTTTTTCTCTATCTGGCTTACTTCACTCTGTATGACAGACTCTAGGTCCATCCACCTCACTACAAATAACTCAGTTTCGTTTCTTTTTATGGCTGAGTAATATTCCATTGTATATATGTGCCACATCTTCTTTATCCATTCATCTGTTGATGGACACTTAGGTTGCTTCCATGTCTTGGCTATTGTAAATAGAGCTGCAATGAATATTGTGGTACATGACTCTTTTTGAATTAGGGTTTTCTCAGGGTATATGCCCAGTAGTGGGATTGCTTGGTCATATGGTAGTTCTACTTTTAGTTTTTTAAGGAACCTCCATACTGTTCTCCATAGTTAGATGCCAGTAAACTCTTTATTGACACATAAGAAGAAACATCTGTTCACTGAGATGTTCCCAGGAAACTCATCTTTAGGGAGACCAGTGGGAGAGCAGAGCATGGATTTCTACTTAACCAGTAAACTTTATATTTGCCAAATCACACTGTTTTTAGTCTCTTTGTGACTAGTATATAATGTGATAAAATAATAACACTTTTCCCCACCCTCTCTAGATAGATGGTAGCAGCTGTTAATCAAAATGATTTGCAAACCACAAGTCCCAGATTTAGTAAATGCTCAGTGAGTCTGCCATCTACAAACCTTTTTCATTTCTAATAATTGCAAGCTGGTGAGACTGGAAGCATCTCCTCCCACCACTTACTTAACCTTGTTATATTAAGCTCCTTGTCTGGGTCATACCAAGCTTATAAACATCTCATATTGGAACCATTCCTGAAATAGCACAGTCACAGATTATGCTTCTGAAAACTGTGTTCTTCTGTTTCAGTCCTTATTATAAGAAGTCTGGTTTTCTTCTCAGAGACCAGGGAAAAACCTATGATATATCTCTAACTCCAAGAATTCGGGTGTTCCCACATTCTGACAGTCTACAAAACCACATGACCACTTTCTACTAACACACATTCCAAATGACCAAGGCTAGAGACAACAACTCAGTGCTTTACCCTCTGAAAACAATTCTGGGATTTGTTTCCAAAAAAACGTTTTTGGGGAAGCTAGCTTTATCGCTTTCAGCTACTCATCTTTTCTCCCAATGTTTTCAGTGTTTTGGGTTTTTTTCCTACAGTTGTTTCAAATTTTCAGTGAGCTCTGTTGAACCTCCGTGTATCAAGTTTGGAGGTTTGTCTCATTCACAACAAACACATCGAACTGGAGACAATACAGTAGCTACATCTGGGGTTGCTTTTCCCTGTTTAGGGGAGGATTTTCTTGACTTTCGATGACTAAGAGCCACCATCAGCCAAAGTTTCATTATTTGCTCCGGGAAAACTCACCACCTTATTTTCACTTCCCTTCACCAGCATCCAAGAACCGTCTTCTGAGAACTGGAAATGGAGAGAGAGGCCTGTGGGATCAGATGATGTGGGTGGAGCTAACGTCTGCCAGGTGGTATGGAGCGAGGTGAGGCACAAAGGCTGGAGAAGAGGGAAGCCACTCACCAGCTACACCTGTCTCTCGGGTTCGGCGAGGCTCACGGGCGTATGGGCGTGAGGAAAGGCACGGGGAGGCTGGGGACTAACTACAGCTTGCTGAGGATCGGCGCCGTAGTGTGCTCGCCACCCCGTAATCACGCTATCACAAAATGAAGATCATCTAGAATATACTCTCTAATCAGGATGAAAAGTCTTTTTTTTGTTTATTTTGTTTTGTTTTTTCGGTATGCGGGCCTCTCACTGCTGTGGCCTCTCCCGTTGCGGAGCACAGGCTCCGGACGCGCAGGCTCAGCGGCCATGGCTCACGGGCCCAGCCACTCCACGGCATGTGGGATCCTCCCGGACCGGGGCATGAACCTGCGTCCCCTGCATCGGCAGGTGGACTCTCAACCACTGTGCCACCAGGGAAGCCCGAAAAGTCACTTTTTAAATTAAATTTCATATGTTTCTATTGGGCCAAATGCCGTATGGTTTCTCAAAGATTAATGCTATTAATCATTGCATCCTTTATGGGACCCTATCTGGTTTGGAAGACACAGCATATAAATTATGCAAACTGCAGTAAATGAGCAAAGAAGTAGATGAGTGGTACATTAAGCTCCAAGGGACGTCAGGATAGGGTGAGTTCAATGTGGGTTAAGAAGCCATTATAAAGTATTGTAGGTGGGATATAAGCTGGGCTTTAAATAATACATTATTTTGCATAACAGGGGCTTGGACACACCTGTGAGGTGGGGCGAGACTGAGTAAAGCCTAGTGGTGAGATTAAGCTTGTTGTTTTGGCAGCACTGGGTAAACAGCCTGATGGAACCGTGAAATAGGTGGGAGGGGGTGGAATAGTGCAAAAAATGTAAGTTTAAGTAGGGAGGACACAGGCAGATTCAGAAATAAACGAAACCTCATATAACGCCATTTCCCAACCAAGGAAATGATATTCAGCTGTGACAAGCATCTTAAAAACAGGACAAAACAAACCCACCACAAAACAAACAAACAAAAGCAAACCAGAATCAGGGTTCCAAATGTACAACCCGAAGCATCATAACTGGAACATTTTGTTCTCAAACTGGTAGGTTCACTTACTACCTGTGGTGCTTCCCCAGCCCGACCTCTGCAGTCCCTAATCACATGCTTCACAGACCTTAGCATCGGTGATTTCCTACTTCTCCCCTCTTTTCTCTCTTCCCCCACTCTGCATAGGATGCTCTGAAAATCTATTTTTGGAATATCAAGATTTTTATATATGCTCCTATGCTTGTGGGTCATCATCATTTCTGTCACCAGGCAAGAGGGAGAGGAAGTGTAGTTATTAAGAACTGGGGCTCTAGTTTCAAATAACCTGGGCCAAATCCTAGCCCTTCTGCCCACTAGGGAAAACATTGAATACCCAAAGTGGTCTCTGATAGTACATTATAAAGAAAAATTCTATATTTTTTTGAATTTTATTTTATTTATTTTTTATACAGCAGGTTCTTATTAGTTATCTGTTTTACACATATTCGTGTATATATGTCAATCCCAATCTCCCAATTCATCCCACCACGCCCCCTCCACTGTCCCACCTTGGTGTCCATACATTGTGACAAAGTATTGATATTTAATTCTCTGTGCCTCAGTTTCTTCGTCTGCAAAATTGCATCAATATTATGAATGACCTCCTGAGTTTACTGCAAGGATTAAATGAGATAACATATGTATGATACACTTTCTGAAACTCAGTGTATTTTTTTTTTTTTTTTTAAAACTCAGTGTATTTATTCGGATATTAAATGTCCTCTTAAAGCACAAAATAGTGCCAGAAATAACTAATTAACGCACTCCTCTCATTAGACTTGCCCTGTTTAATTTCCCATGAAATGAACTCTCTTATAACATCCACGCTTGTGATCTTCTTATCAATCCACAGATACCGAAACTAGCAACACCCAGAGAGATTTTCCTCCTAGTCATAAAGGAAGCCAGTGGCAGAGCCAGAAATAATATTCAAATTCTGAATCCACTAGACTGTATCACCTGTCTGGCAAACTCTACTCTTTCTTCCTCCTCCAAATGAATGTTTCATACCTGATGTTTCTCAGAGCAGTGAAATGAGTAACCTGAATTTATTCAGGAATAATCTGAATAAATTCCAATGGCTCTGCAATGAATTGAATAAACATGTTATTTCATCACTTATTATTTATCACTTATTTATTTCATCACTTTTTATTGTTTGCCTTGGGCTGATTCTAACAGAATACAGTCGCCTCTGGGTATCCATGGGGGATTGGTTCCAGGACCTGCTTGGATACCCAAATCTGTGGATGCTCAAGTTCCTTATGTAAAGTGACATAGTATTTGCATATAACTAAACAGCTTCTCTAGCCCTGAAAACATGCTTTGTTAACAGGGGAGGGAGTACAAAGGGATAAAATGCAGACTTTACCCCAAAAGAGCCAAGATGGGGCTTTGGCTTTTGGATATACTGCACGTAGGATGGATAACATGTTTCCTTGCCAAGTCATTTCCCTTTAAGGTAGGTTGACCAGACAGGGCCCCTGGTATTGCCAGACCTGAAAACAACTCTCTGTCTTGCTATAATTAGAGAACCTTTAAGAAATGCCATCCCCAACTCTTCAAAATTACATTTCAAGGAAATTAAATCTTGTTGTGTAAATAGGTAAAAAAAAAAAAAAAAACTATTCAAATAACATATATCCCCTTCTCTCTAATGCAGTCTTTTCAAAAATTTTTTAACGAATTTTCTTTTTTTTTTTTTGGCGTGCTGCTCAGCACATGGGATCTTAGTTCCCTGACCAAGGATTAAACCCATGCCCCCTGCAGTGAAAGCATGGAGTCTTAACCACTGGACCTCCAGGGAAGTCCCTCTAATGCAATCTTTAATGTTGCTAGACGTTAGCCAGTAGCTGGATCTCTGGAATTAATCTCTGGTTGATCTAAGGGACTCATTTTATCTAACCAAAAGTGGATTGGAGGGGAAGAGAAGCACTATTGGAAGAAGAGAAGGAAGGAAAGAGAATTTCAGGAAGGATTTACGCTCCTGAAATAAAGCAAGACCTACTCGTCCTCATTCAGTTTCCCAGCAGACTGACCTCTATGGACAGCATCAGTCTGGCTCCCCCGCCCTCTGATTTCCTGTTGAACTTGGCCAGATAGCGGAATCCTCCTTCATGAGAGGCATGGCTAAACATACATACATTTTATTTTTCAAAACCTGTTCTATAGGGCTTCCCTGGTGGCGCAGTGGTTGAGAGTCCGCCTGCCGATGCAGGGGACACGGGTTCGTTCCCCAGTCCGGGAAGATCCCACACGCCGCAGAGCGGCTGGGCCCGTGAGCCATGGCCACTGAGCCTGCGCGTCCAGAGCCTGTGCCTCCGCAATGGGAGAAGCCACGGCAGTGAGAGGTCCGCGTACCGCAAAAAAAAAAAAAAAAAAAAAAAACCTGCTCTGTGTAAAATTCACTATTTCCTTTTTTTCTAATGACTATTTCTTATAGTAGCTCCCTTAGATTCTAGGTATCATTGTCTTTAAACTGCTTTCTGTTAATTAAACCTTAATAAGCAAAGGCAGTGTCTTCAGGTAGCCAATTTTCATCAAGATACTATCCCAGAAAGAAAGGGACTGGGAATTTTAGGGATTTATGGGTTCCATTCCGAAAAGGAGGAGCCCAGAAGAGAATACTTTGGAAGAAACTCGGCAATATCTTTTTGGAGGAGGTTAAAATAGAGTGAGGCCCTGAAGATATTACAAGGTGTGTATTAGCTGAATGACAATCATCCGTTGCCCTCCCAGATTTACGCTCCTGAAATAAAGCAAGACCTACTCATCCTCATTCAGTTTCCCAGCAGACTGACCTCTACGGACAGCGTCAGTCTGGCTCCCCTGCCCTCTGATTTCCCGTTGAACTTGGCCAGTACAAGGCACCAGTAGAAAATAGATGGGCATGAGCAGAAAGAGCTTGGGACATTTTTCTCCTGGATCCCACCCTGCCAGGTCTGTCTGACAGTGGTCTGTGCTCTTCCACAGCTCCTGTCAGGCAGCCCTCTCCTAAAGTGACAGCCCTCACTTGGTTCTGAACATCTTCCCTCCCTTGGCCCTTGCTGGGATGCTGATGGCTCCCTAGAGCCACGACCCAGCACCACGTGGCACTCCCCACTCCTTATTATTTCCCTTAACCTTGCCCACACCATCATGATCAAAATTCTTTTCAGCCTCCCCTTTAAAAAACTGTGCCGTCTGTTTCCTAAGGGATCCTGACTGATATACACTCAGAGATTCTTTTTGTTGTCATGTTAATTTCCATAGCCCAATATGGCTGTCATCCACATTACACAAAGGGCATAATACCTCCCTTAAAATATTTTGTTTTTATTTTTAAGCTCTGGTAGCCTTTCCTTCTGGTTAAGTACATGCAGCTAATTCAAAGAAAGAGATTTGACTTAACAAACAAAACAAAAAAACAAAAACAAAACACTCCACAAACTTTCTTTTGAAAATTTGGATAGCTGTTGCTACACTGGTTTCCATAGCAATTGTATCAGTTTATCACCTCACCAACAATCTGTGAGCCTGTTTGGTTCCCCACACCCTCATCAAAGCAATGTGTTGATATTTGCCAACCTGATAAGTGAAACATGGCATCTCCTCATTTCAATTTGCATTTCTCTCCTTATGAATATGGTTTCATGTGTTTAAAGCTATTTGTGTTTCCATTTCTAGGTTCTATTTGTTCGTATTCTTTGGTCATTTTTCAATACGGGCTTGATTTTACCAATTTACAAAAGCTCTTTACGTATGAAGAAATTTAGTTCTTTGTATTTTATGTGTTAGGAATGCATTTGTACAATTTGTCATTTCTACTTTTATGGTATTTTTGCCACGCATATTTTTAAAAAATAAACTCAGATATCTATCTTTTCTGTGTGGCTTCTGAGGGTTTTTTGTTTTTTTTTTTTTTTTTTTTTTTTGCGGTACACGGGCCTCTCACCGTTGTGGCCTCTCCCGTTGCGGAGCGCAGGCTCCGGACGCGCAGGCTCAGCGGCCATGGCTCACGGGCCCAGCCGCTCCGCGGCATGCGGGATCCTCCCGGACCGGGGCACGAACCCGTGTCCCCTGCATCGGCAGGCGGACTCCCAACCACTGCGCCACCAGGGAAGCCCCCTTCTGAGTTTTTGTTAGACTTAGAAAGTCCTTCCTGACTCCAAAATCATAAATCATTCTCCCATGTTCTTTTCTAGTACTTTCATGAGTCAATACATTTAGACTTTATCTTGGTATATAGGGAGATAGGACTCCACCTTCATTATTTTTCAGATGACTACCAGGTTTTTCTAGGAGGTTATACTAGAGATATACTTGCACATATTTACAAAGATAAATGTTAAAATATATTTATTATAGTTTTGTTTGAAATGACAACATATTGAAAACAACTTCGCATCCTTCAATAAGGACTGGTTATATAAATTAGAGTTTATTCACACCTTACAATAAAATACAACTGTTTAAAAGAAAGAGGTTCTCTAAGGACTGATATGGAATCCCAAAATTATGTGCTCAAGTTATAAATCAACCCTAATGTGAAGAACAGTGTTTATTCAATTTCTGATTTTAAAATATACATACAGTACAAACCAAAGCAAAACATATGTACACATAGTTACAGAAAAAACTAGAGAAAAATGATAATCTGGGGGGCTAAGAAACGGGTAGAGAAGAGATTTAATTATTTATATTTTTTGTACTGTATTCATGTACAAGATCATCAGTTTAAATAAATGAATAAAAAAGAGAAAAAGTAATAGATTTTTAAAACTCAAGTCATTCTATTTTGGTGGCTGATTCATTATCATGTTATGTAGATTTGTAAGATAATATCATTTACATCATTGAAACCTGCCCCTTAGTTTAGCACTTTTTAATACATAGGTGTAAAAAATGTGGATCAGCAGTTCCCTCTGCTGGTCATCAGTTGAAATTCAATGACCTAGAAATCAATAAACCTATCTGATGCTTTATTTTGTGATAATTATCATGTACTCAGTATATCATGAGTGATAATATTTTATACCATAATTTTAAAAAAATCACAGTGGGAGTTTCCTAAAGTTAAAAAAAATCACACATTTTTGTAGCAGTTCACAATTCTAGAGTTTTAACTGTTGTCTGTGTACAGAACGCTACCTTTGATGATGTGGGAATACTGAGAATAAAATAACTTTTTTTTTTTTTTTTTTTTTTGCGGTACGCGGGTCTCTCACTGTTGTGGCATCTCCTGTCGCGGAGCACAGGTTCCGGACGCGCAGGCTCAGCGGCCATGGCCCACGGGCCCAGCCACTCCACGGCATGTGGGATCCTCCCGGACCGGGGCACGAACCCGTGTCCCCTGCATCGGCAGGCGGACTCCCAACCACTGTGCCACCAGGGAAGCCCCAAAATAACTATTTTTTAACAATAGTTATCAACAATTTGTATAAAAGTAAGCAACATTGTGTATGTCTTGTCAGGCTGTATATTTTCATCATGTTCATCACTGTTATGATTCATTCATTTTACAGATATCAAGTACTTGGTATGTGTCAGGCACATCCTAATGCTGGGATACACTGAATAGGCAAACTTCCTGCTGTCATAGAGCTTACTTCCTACCAAAGGAGACAAAATTAACATAATTGACGAAAAGTACATAGCATGCTAGTCTGATAAATGCTGAAGAAAGACAAATAAATATAATGTGAAGAATGAGTTTGGAGGGAAGGCTGCAATTGTAGATAGGGTAGCCAAAGGAGGGCTTACCTAGGGGTGAATTTGAATAAAGACCTGGAGCAACTGAAGAGGCTAGCCAGGAGATACCCAAGAAAATGCATCCAGGCAGAAAAGCAAGTGCAAAGGTCCTGAGGTGCAAGTTTGCCCGGCATGTTTGAGAAACAGCAAGGAGGCCTGTGTGACTGGAGTGAAAAGGATAGAGGAGAGTGGTAGGAAATGAGGTCAGAGCATTAATGGGGAAAACTAATCATGTAAGATCTTTGGGTTATAGAAGAACATTGGCTTTTACTCTAAGCAAGGTAGGAAGCCGTTGAAGGATTTTAAGGAGAGCGGGTATGTGCTCTGAATAAATGAATAAACTGAAAGGAGTCAAGGGTAGAAACAGTGAGATTAGTTAGATGTTTATAACAAGAATCCAGGAGGAGAAATAATGACAAGTAGTCATAGAGAGATGGACAGATGATGACGATAGATAGATAGATAGATGAATAGATAGGTAGATAGATAGAGAGAGAGAGAGGTAGATAGGTAGATAGATGCTGTTAGATGAGACAGGATATGCTGGCATGAGACTAACAGAAGACTCAAGAATGACTTCAAGATTTTGACCTGAGCAACTGGAGGAATGTAGCTGCAATTAATTGAGACGTCATAGAGGGAGGGATGAGTATCAGGAGCTCGGTTTCAGAAGGTTGAAGCTAAGATCCTATTAAATATTAAATATTCGGGGCTTCCCTGGTGGCGCAGTGGTTGAGATTCCGCCTGCCAATGCAGGGGACACGGGTTCGTGCCCCGGTCCGGGAGGATCCCACGTGCTGCGGAGCGGCTGGGCCCGTGAGCCATGGCCGCCGCTGAGCCTGCGCGTCCAGAGCCTGTGCTCTGCAACGCGAGAGGCCACAACAGTGAGAGGCCCGCGTACCGCAAAAATAAATAAATAAATAAATATTAAATATTCAAGTGGAGGTTGTCAAATAGGCAGTTGAGTACATGGTCTGGATTCAGGGGAGAGGTTTGGGTTGGAGATAGTATAAAACAGGGAGTCCTGGGGCTTCCCTGGTGGTGCAGTGGTTGAGAGTCCGCCTGCCAATGCAGGGGACACGGGTTCGAGCCCTGGTCTGGGAAGATCCCACATGCCGTGGAGCAACTAAGCCCGTGCGCCACAACTACTGAGCCTCCGCGTCTGGAGCTTGTGCCCCGCAACAAGAGAGGCCGCGACAGTGAGAGGCCCGAGCACTGTGATGAAGAGTGGCCCCCGCTTCCCGCAACTAGAGAAAAGCTCTCGCACAGAAATGAAGACCCAAGCAGCCAAAAATAAATTAATTAATTAAATTTAAAAGACAAAGCAAAACAGGGAGTCCTCAGCATAAAGGTGGCATATAAGTCTGTGGGACCTATTGAGCTCACCCAGGAAGTGAAGGCAGATGGGAAAGAGAAGTCCAAGGCCTGAGACCTATGACACGTCAACATCGATCAGTATGGGTAATGAGATGAGGAGGAACCAGCAAAAGAGAGAGCAGCAGAAAGGTAGAAGGGGGACTTCCCTGGTGGCCCAGTGGTTAAGAGTCCGCTTTCCAATGTAGGGGACTCGGGCTCGATCCCTCGTCAGGGGACTAAGATCTCACATACTGCGGGGGAGCTGAGCCCGTGCGCTACAACTACTGAGCCCATGCGCTCTAGAACCCATGCACCACAACTAGAGAGAGGACACACCGCGAGGAGCCCACATGCCGCAACTAAGACCCGATGCAGCCAAATAAATAAATAAACAAAATTTTTTTTTAAAAAAAGGAAGGTAGAAGGAGGAAAATCCAGTAAATGTGATGTCCTCAAAGCCAGGTGGGGAAAGTTTCAAGCAAGACAAAGTGATCAACTGCTGATCGGTCAAGTAAAATGAGGACCAGGACATGATTTTGGATTAGCAATAAAGGAGCAGGTAAGTGGTAATCTTGAAAAGAGCAATTTCATTTTGCAAACCAAAGAATGTTGCTCATCATCTAGTTCTACAAGAATGAAGTCACTAGCCACTGCAGTCACTGACCTTTAACACACCCTGAAAGGAGTTCAGGGCAGAGATCAGGAATGAGGCACTCTGTGCTCTGGGAAAAACTGGCAGAACAGGCCTTCAGATAGTTATTTTCAGGAGAAAATTTTATGAACCCAATGTCTTGCATCTTCTCATACCTAGAAAAGCACTAAAATCATTAACGGAGACACCTGCTCCTCGTGACTAGCAGCAACCTTCGACCGAGATCTGTGCTTGGTTGCACGTAATCCCTTCACCAAAATCACATGCATACTGACCTCCCCTCGCACCCCTTTGGAGCAGTTCCCCAAGCTACCTGAGAGGCTCCCAGGCTATAGTCCTCAGCAATCCCCAAATAAAACCTAACAGCTCTCATGTTGTGCTTTTTTTTTAGTTGACAATTATAATGTGTTTAAAAGTGAACAGGAGGAGAGAAATTAGAGACTGAGTATGGATCCTGCTTCTTAAGAGTTCACTGTGATTGGGGACCTCCCTGGTGGTGCAGTGGTTAAGAATCCGCCTGCCACTGCAAGGGACATGGGTTCGATCCCTGGCTCGGGAAGATCCCACATGCTGTGGAGCAACTAAGCCCCCTGCGCCACAGCTACTGAGCCCCCACAGCGCTCTAGAGCATGGGAGCCACAACTATTGAAGCCTGAGCACCTAGGGTCCGTGCTCCGTAACAAGGAAAGCCACCGCAATGAGAAGTCAGCGCACCACAATGGAGAGTAGCCCCCACTCACTGCAACTAGAGAAAGCCAGCGTGCGGCAACGAAGACCCAACGCAGCCATAAATTAATTAATTAATTTTTAAGAAAAAGAGTTAATTAATTAATTAGTTAATTAATTAATTAATATTTAAGAAAAAGAGTTCACTGTGATTCCTGTACAATATTGTGCTTTTTTTTTTTTTTGCCGTATGCGGGCCTCTCACTGCTGTGGCCTCTCCCGTTTTGGAGCACAGGCTCCGGACGCGCAGGCTCAGCAGCCGTGGCTCACGGGCGCAGCCGCTCCGCGGCATGTGGGATCTTCCCGGACGGGGGCACAAACCCGTGTCCCCTGCATCGGCAGGCGGACTCTCAACCACTGCACCACCAGGGAAGCCCCAATATTGTGCTTATAGTTAACAAAATTATATAGTGCACTTAAAAGTTTGTTAAGAGGTAGATCTTGTGTTAAGTATTTTGACCATTAAAAAAAAAGAGAAAAGAGACATAAGGAAACTTTTGGAGGTAATGGATATAATTATTGCCTTGATAATGGTGATGGTGTCACAGGTGTAGGCGTATGTCCAAACTCATCAAACTGTATACATTAAGTATGTGCTGGGGTTTTGTATGTTAATTCTACCTCAATGAAGCTGTTTAAAAAGAAAAAGAGTTTGCTATGAAAGGAAGGATAGAAATAGACAACAGCAGAGAAGAAAATGGAGTCAAGGGAGTTTAGTGCTTTGGGTTTCTTTTAGTTGGAAGAAATAAGAGTATGCTTGCATGTTTATGGGAATAATCTGATGCAGAGGGAAAAATTGAGATTGCAGGAGAGAGAGTTGGGAATGGTGGAAATTGTGGGTGACCATGTATCAGAGGAGGAGGCCTAGTAGCCGGTAAGGGCTAGCCACAGAGACAGCCTATCCCCAGGACTGGGAAGGTACTGCTGAGTTTGGGCCCAGATGCAGGTAGGTGGGTACAGGGGAGGGGTGGTGAATGTTTTCTTCTGATTGTTTCAATTATCTCAGCAAAGGGAAATAGTGTTGGAAGTTTGAGGAGAGAGGGAAACGTATAACAGAACCTAGGAGAAAGCAGGAGAGAGACTGGATTAGGGAAGTACAGTATAATTGCTGGACAGTATGAGAGTCAGCATGAAGGTTCATTGTCCCAAATCTCACGTGAGACCAGCTAGCACAGTTGCATGATTTTTAGCTGCGTGGGTATAAGCACAGAGTCAATGGAAAATTGGAGTTAACTAGGGTTGTGATTTATCCAAGCAAGTTTGATGTGAGACATGAGGAGTCAGTGGATCTGAGAGTGTGTGCAAAGCAGTGACTCTGCTGATGGACATGGGATTTAACCTGGGCAGAGAGGAAACATAGGACGTCAGTGAGGGGATACAGGACGATGCAACAGTAAGAGAATCAGTGGAGGGGAGATCCTGGTGGAGTGAAAGAACGGTGAAGGTGGGGTAGAAGATGGCAGTCAGAGTGGAATCCAGAATTTGGGATTCGACAGGGCTCTGGCTCTTGTAAAAAACAAGGTCTGTGACAATGAGTGGCAATGGTACTGCGTTCCAGTAACTATGTAAACCCAAAGTTTAGGTTCTTTCTCCAAGAGGAGGCTGTGTATGGCTCTAGTAACTGAGCCATTTATATTTTATATACCAGCCTGGGGTATACTTTCAAAAACAAGCCCTCAAGTGGTTCATGTTTCCATATTATATACTAGAACACCAAATAGAACACATACCCATATTTTTAAAATGGAAGAGGAATTTCATTCCTCCCAAATGTGCAATCATAAATACTTGAACCAGAGCTCTGTTTAGTTTGCAAGACAAACATGTTTTTACTTTTCCCGCCTGGCAGGTAAGAATTAGTGTTAGTGTTGTGTTATGTAAATATTACACCCACTTTCTTGTTTTTTATGATATGCAAAATGCAATCACTTATTCACCATGGCTTCTCCCCCATAAAACTACTCACAAAGTAACTAGCACACGGAGTTGAATAATAAATCACTCTCCATAAAACCTGCACATTCTCCACATACCCAAATCAACAGATTCAGCTTTGTTGTGTTATGGGAGAGAGGAAGTTTCTCAGACAAGAACTTCTAGTCCTGAAAATCGGCAGCCAGGTGTGAAACTGTGACAAGGGTAGAATGATCCTGACTCCTGTGATATAAGTCAGCACTGTGTAGGTCATAAGAGGGAGTCATCAATACTTACACCTTCTTTAAAATTCTTTCCAATAATTTGTTTTGTCTACCATTATCTTGCTGGGACAACTCAACTGGGCTTCATTTCCTGACCCTCAATATAGCATTTTTGTCAACAACAACCAAAGTGTGCTGGGGATTTATTTTTTTCGCCAATCACGTGACAGTGCTCACAGCACAGATGCTGGGGATTTCTTGGTGGCCTCTGCATGGACAGGACCGGCATGAATGAATCTGAGGCTCTGCTGAGACCCCAGAGTGCCTGCTCCCTTCATGCTGTTTTAAGTGCCACATATGGTTGCACGGAGGTCACTGTGAAAAGGAAGAGAAAGAAAGCAAAATAGCCTATGACCTCCATTATTTGCAAAAAATCACAATAATATATTTTGTTTTATCCTGGAGGAAGGCTGCATGGGTCAATCTGTTGATGAGTTTATTTCTTCTGAGTGAGTCATTTGGGATGGGAATGTTAATTTATTTGAGCAAACAGACATTATCACAGGGATAATGTCTGTTTATTTAACATTTATTAAAATAAATGTTAATTTATTTGAGCAAACAGACATTTTCACAGGGATAAAACTGAGCTAGATAACGATATATAAAACTGAGCTAGATAACGACTCCGTGCTTTTACTGCCGGGGACCTGGTTCGATACCTGGTCAGGGAACTAAAATCCCACAAGCAGCAAGGCGCAGCCGGAAAAAAAAAAAAAAAAGATATTATCACAAAACGGCACTGATGGCCATATCTACCTTATCTACTACTTAGGCTTTCTACATCTCTTGAAAAATGCTCCTCTGCCCCAAACAGGCAGATTTCCTCCTAGTCTGCTAGTTGCTCTTAATGGGAGAAAGGGCGGGGGGCGGGGGGTTATTTTATTCACGTAGAGTATGCTTAGTAAAGTCAAAGTTAGCCTTTAGGGAGCCTTTCCAACTTCTTGTTTCTGCTTACGCCTCCTCCGCCCCTGCCTATAATGGCAATGGCCCCTGCCTATTCTGACCAAACTTGCTTCACTCTCCCCACTAGAATTAACCATAACCATAAGAGGAGCAGGACAGCAGAGCAGTTAAGAGCATGGACCCAAGATCTAGACTGCCGAGGTTTCCTCTAAACTCTGCCTCTTGGACTTGACCTCTCTGTGGCAGTGTCTTTGTCTGTAAAATGGTGATAATAACAGGATCAAAGTGAGGATTAAGTGAACTGCTATATGTAAAGTACACAGAACACTGCCTAGCACAATGCGGGCACTCCGAGTGTTAGCTGTATAATTGCCAAAAATATATCGGACACCCCAAGTAGTTTCTTTCAGCTTCTCTAGGTCTTACACATCTGTCTTTATTAATTATGTATTGCTGGGAAGCAAATCACCCCGAGATTTAGAGGCCCAGATCAATAAACATGTATTACCTCACAGTTTCTGTGGGTGAGGAATCTGGGACTGTGTAGCTTGGTGGTTCTACTTCCAAGATCACTCCCGTGATTACTGGCGGGCCTCCATCCCTCACCACATGGGTCTCTCAGCACGGCTGCCTCACAACTTGGCGGTTGGCTTCCCCCAGGGTGAGCAATCCAAGAGAAAGTGGGAGAGAAGACGAAGAATTTACACAAACACACACACAGACCAAGAATAGCAAAGTCTTTTTAAACCTAATTTTGGAAGTGATATCCCATCATTTCTGCCATATTCTATTCATTATAATCAAGTCAGTAAATCCAGCCCACACTTAGATTCAGGGATAACACAAAGGCAGGGCTCACTGGGGAGAGCCTATCATACCTTTGATTGTGAGGTGAGTTAGAGGGGGTCCCTAAATTATTTTGCCTATACATAGATCGAGAGAGTGTATTCTTTTCCCCAGTGAGAACCAGCTTCTAACATCCACACTCTTACTAAACAGACACTAGTTTTGGCAATAAAAACTCATATTTAACATCCAATATACTAAGTTGCCAAGGTTGATGGCGGAGCTCGGAGAGCAGAGAGCTGGCTTTTTCTGTGCTGAGCTAGATAACGACCCTGGAACACATGCTGGAGAGCAGGGCAGCTGGTCACCCCTGGAAATGCAGCTTCAACTAATTGGCACATACGTAATATTCTGCCAACTACATTGAAGTTTTTAAAAGTAAATTACACACTTTATAACACCTTCCTCGAAGATATTCTGTATGTCCAACCAAAGTCCTATGTCTATGAATACCTCTTATTTTAGAAAATATGGCTATCAATAAAAGCATAAATAAAGGAAATAAGAACAAGAAAATGGTAGAACTTACATATTTTTCTAACGTACATGAGTCTCAAAATGGAAAATCCAGACAAGTGGAATGTCTGTGTTGAATCCCACTGCACAACAGCTCAAAGCTGAGAAAGTGTTTTGTTGACTTAATAAAGCTCTTTGGCAGCTCAGAAAGCTGTGGTGGCATTTCTGCAACACACAGTTGATCTTCAGTTAACTCTCAAATACAACTAAAACGGCAGGGGGACACCCAAAGCTGATAAAACGAGAATAGTACAAAAATAATCTTTAAATTTTTAAAGCAAATTATATATACTATGATCTCAAATATGTAAAGAGAAAAGGAAAAAGCCTGAAAAGTAAACCCAAATTATTAACAATGGAAGTTCTGAGTAGTCAAATTTTACTTTTCTTTAACTTCCAATATTTCCAAAATAAAGCCATGTGCTTGTGTGTGTATGTGTGCGCACACATACACACACACACACACACAGACATGCATGTTTTAAATAGAGCTTTTCCATATTGGACTTGCAATGTCAATGGGTGGTCAAAATCCATTATAGAAAACTAAGAAATTGAAATTCAGCTATCCTTCAATAATCTATTACATCCAAGCCTAGAAACTTCCTTCACAGCATTTTATATGCAGCCTGTTCTCTTCCAGAACAGACACTCTAGCAGTTTCATCTCTCTCAGAATCCATAGTGCTGGGCTTCCCTGGTGGCGCAGTGGTTAAGAGTCCACCGGCCAATGCAGGGGACACGGGTTCGAGCCCTGGTCTGGGAAGATCCCACATGCCGCAGATCAGCCAGGCCCATGCACCACAACTACTGAGCCTGTGCTCTAGAGCCCACGAGCCACAACTACTGAGCCTGCATGCCACAACTACTAAAGCCCGCGTGCCTAGAGCCTGTTCTCCGCAACAAGAGAAGCCACCACGATGAGAAGCTGGCGCACTGCAATGGAGAGTAGACCCCGCTTACTGTGACTAGAGAAAGCCCCTGGGCAGCAATGAAGACCCAACGCAGCCTTAAATAAATAAATAAATAAATTTATTAAAAAAAAAAAAAAAAAAAAGAATCCACAGTGCAACTGAGATCCCTGAGAATCTATATCTCTTCCAGGTTTGGGAGTGATTTCTAAGTCTCCTGTGGACCCATAATATCTGAAGTGCTGTCTATTTTTAAGAATATTTTCCCAAGTGGTAAAAATTAATTAAATATGACCACAAGTATATCATTCCAGCTTTATATTTCCTAAACCTGAGGAAACTGCTATGGCAAGCCACTTCCAGCTTGAAAGCAGATCCTGCCTGTTATACATTAGCCCACAAAGCTGTGACTATTAAGACACCAACTGACCAATCTACATACCACTCATTATCTGGAACCACACCAGAGGTTTTGGAAAAAATTGAACTCCTATGATTATATATGCTGCCCATATGTGGTTATTTAAATTAATTAAAATAAGATAAAATTCCATTCCTCAGTCACGTGAGCCACATTTCAAGGGCTCCATAGCCACACGGCTGGTGGCGACTCTATTGAACAGAGCAGAATATAGAACATTTTCGCCATCACAGTAAGCTCCATCTGACAGCGCTGCTTTTGATTATTGAAAAGTTACCTGTGGATGGACCTAGAGATGAACATAGTAAGTGAAGTAAGCCAAATAGAGAAAGGCAAATATCATATGATAACACTTATATGTAGAATCTAAAAAAAAAAGATACAAATGAATTTATACACAAAACAGAAATAGATCCACAGACATAAGAAATAAACTTATGGTTACCAAAGGAGAAGTGGGGGGAGGGATAAATTGGGAGTTTGGGATTAACATATTCACACTATTATATATAAAACAGGTAACCAAAGAGGACCTACTGTATAGCACAAGGAATTATACTCAATACTCTGTAATAACCTTTAAGGGAAAAGAAGCTGAAAAAATGGAGATATATATATATATATATATATATATATATATAACTGAATCACTTTGCTGTACAACTGAAACTAACACAACATTGTAAATCAACTATACTTCAATTAAAAAAAATTAAACAGAAAAAAGAAGACAGAAAATTTGCTTGATATCAGAAAATTCTGGTTACTTACTTTGTGACACAGATGTGTACATAATACAAAATTTTTTCTTATCTCCTGGAACTGAGAGTACAAAAAGGAATAGAACTTAAGTAAAATCAAGATATTAGAGAAAAAAATGAACAGAACCTTAGGACTGACTTCCAGGAGATTATCATCTAGACCTGTGATGGTGAATTGCTGTAATCTGTTTCTTTGCTCTTCACTGACTTTCCAAATTTCCCATAAACCCTCTCAGTGGGAGTTGTGACACTAGTGAAAAACACTAATGATATGGGACATCGGATGTTGCAGACATATTCCTGCCATTTTTGAAAAAAAGTATTACTCTCTTACACAGGATTTTGTTCTTACAGAAAGACTTAGTTTAAAGGCCACCTCTTTCATGCAGAGTTCCCTGATTCCACTTCCTTCTGTAACTCCCTTCCTTCCTTGGCAGCAGAGCATGGTGGTTAAAAGTCCTGATTGGAGGAGATTGCCCCGTTTCAAATCCCAGCTATGCTACTTACTAGCTGTGTGACCTCGGGCAAGTTGCTTAACCTCTCTGTGCTTCAGCAGCACCATCAGGAAAACAGCAATGATAATACTACCAATATGAAGAGGTTTTGTAAACATTCCACAACTTCAAACATATAAAGTGCTTAAAGTGGTACCTGCCACAAAGACAATACTCAGTGAATGTCAGCCAGAATTAAGTTATTCAAATATTTTTTCAACAAGTAAAATACTGTCTGTCTACTGTGAACTGTCCTATACTAAAAGAACTACTAGCTCTATTTTCTAACCTTCCAGAACACTTTGTTTCTTTATTAGGCAGGTTATAAAATCTATCATCTATTAGAGAGATCTCTGCAGTACCTGTCTCCACTACCTGATAAACTCTTGGAAGGCAATTAGTCTCTTCCATCCTCATGGTCCTAGTGTAATACATTCATTAGTCGTTAAATCAAGTGTCACACAATCTCTGTCACACTCCTTCTTGAATAATAACAAGGATCTGCAAAGGCCCCAAGTCAAAATGGTCTTTCTATTTGAGAAATACGTCAATTTAAACTTTCGTTTAAATGATTATGCAAAATAACTTTGCCATCTTGTTTCTGCATTCCCTCTTTCGCTGACTACAAATACTTCTGTCTCTCCTATAATTTCTGGAATCAGCTTTATTCTCATGTTGTCTCCCTTATTAATGAATGAAATAAATTTTTGACACATGTTCATTCTATATTTGTACGGAGTCGTGTTACTAGCTTTTGCAGTTTATTCTTTGGAAGTTTGGGAGGTCTTACTGAGATGTCCAAGTGGACTCATCTGCCAGGATCAATTAACCTGCCTTAGAGATACACCTCATGGGCTGCTTAAGCCCGGTCATGGGTCAATAGAATTTTCCCTCTGCTGACTCTCTCCTTCAGCTTCCTTTTCTTTTAATTCTGTGTATTTGTTTTTATTTCTTTTCTTGGCCAAATCTACTAATCTATCCACATTCTGTTTAACTTGTGATTTGGGCCATTTGTCTTTTCATTACTAGGTCCAGAAACCAGTGGATAAAAAAAGAGTGGTATGGGGCTTCCCTGGTGGTGCAGTGGTTGAGAGTCCACCTGCCGATGCAGGGGACACGGGTTCGTGGCCTGGTCCGGGAAGATCCCACATGCCGTGGAGCGGCTGGGCCCTTGAGCCATGGCCGCTGAGCCTGCGCGTCCGGAGCCTGTGCTTCGCAACGGGAGAGGCGGCAGCAGTGAGAGGCCCGCGCACCGCAAAAAGAGTGGTAAATGTTTAACAACTGGTTCTTTGAAGTGGCACAGGGGCTTATTTTCAGCATCTACTGACTTCTGTGGTATAAATACTTCCAATATAGCCAATGATGAGCTACCGATATGGAGTCCCTGACTGCAAAGCTAGGAATGGCTCTTGTGAGCCAGCGGAGCTGCCGTAACACACAGCTGGTCCTGGACCACTAGTTGGATCTTTGTTTTATAATTGAGAGAGCACCCTGTATATTCCTGAGTCCTTAGGAAATAGTGGTTGGACCACATTTTTTCTACAGTATGGTCCAGGAAGTCGTGGGTAATGGTCTTTTAGGCGTCACTTCCATGTGACGCACATGGTGGAAATCTCCTCATTAGTGGCAGCAATTGTTGGGAGCCAAGAAGTTTTCGCTATTAGAAGATGGCCGACATCCTGCTTCTCTTCCTGCTTAATGAGATAAAAGCCCGCGCCTAAAAACGAAAGCCCGCGCTTCCAACGAAAGCCCGCGCACGCAGCACCAATGATAATTTGCCAAGTACTTCCCTTATTCTGGATCCCGCCCCCCTTTCTCTGTACTGTATAAATACAGCTACTGCAGCAATAAAGGTTTGAGGCTTGATCAGGATTTTGTCTTGCCTCCATTCTTTCGCGTCTCCTGCCCCTTCTTCTCTTTTCAACCCCTACAGGTTCCTCCTCGGACTCACAAGGATTTGTCCTGCTGGTCGGGACTCCCGGGGACGCCCGGGGCCGAGCACAGCAATAATTGGAATAACTGAGGATCTGATTCCATCATCTGCCCCCTTGGTGATCTCTCTGAGAATGATGAGGATCAATCTTCCACTGGGTGAAACGTGACAGACAACGAATATGGTCTATTAGTCATTTTTTGTTTCTGTATTTGTCTATTCGTGATCACAAATCAATTCAGAAAATATTTTGTGCCCACTGGGAAGGAGAATAGCTCTTTGAGATATGACCAGAGTTTTTGTGTTTCTGTATTGACTTTTGACCAGTGACTAAGAACAGAAGGTATAAATTCTCTGAGGCCTGTGTGTCTATCACTGAGAACAGAAGGTGAAATATTAATAAATTAGATTGCAAATCATTAATACATTAAATTATAATGTCTCTAAAAAGAGTATGGACCAATTCCTTGAAAGATTCAATCTGCCAAAACTCATACTAGAAAAAATAACAATATGAACAGGCCTATATCTATTAAAGAAACAGAATAAATAATAAATAACCTTCCAAAATAGAAAGCAACATGCCCAGATGGATTCCTTGGTTAATTCTACCAAACATTTAAGGAAAAAAATTATTCCAACTCTCTACAAGCTCTTTCAGAGGATACAAACAGAGAGAATACTTCCTAACTCATTCTATGAGGCCAGTATTACCCTAATACCAAAACCAGACAAAGACATTACAAGAAAAGAAAATTTCAGGCCAATATCTCTCATGAAATAGATGCAAAAACCCTCAACAAAATGTTAGCAAATCACATCCAAGAAAGTATAAAAAGAATTATATACCACAGCCAAGTGGTATTTGTTCCAGATATGCCAGACTGGTGCAACATTTGAAAATCAATTAATATGATCCATTACATCAACAAACTAAAAAAGAAAAACCACATGATCATATCAATAGACGCAGAAAACGTATTTGACAAAATTCAATACCCGTTCATGATAAAAACTCTCAGTATACTAGGAAGAGAGGTGAACTTTCTCAACTTGATAGAGACTATCCACAAAATATCTCAAGATAACATTGTACTTAGTGGTGAGAAACGGGAAGCTGATGAAATAAAATTTGTGTTTTAAGGCAGAACAAGAAAAAAATTAAACATAAAATTCTCTCTCTGTGTTTGTTTGGGCCTCTTCCCTCCCGAATGTGCAGGGTGCAACTGCATTACACATTAACCAGAGCTCCTCAAAGTTGGGAGGGACCGCTCAACCATAAAGATCAATTTTTTTTTCTTTCTTCTTATCCTAGCTAAGTAAGTTCTTAAAAGAATAGTGTTCTTTCCCAGCTCTGTAGGAGGTCATGGTGACTTGCTGCTTGCTTTGTACGTGCTTATCTGGACTATGTATCCTTGGTAAACTACCAGTATGTCATTTTGATGTATGATCCTTTGTCTCAAAAATGTATATGATTAATGCCTTCGACTTCTAACAGGCAGAACAGTTCTCAGAGCTTTGAGAATCTGCTTCCTGGGTTATAATCCTCAGTTTGGCTCAAATAAAATTCCCTTTTTTTCTTCTTAACTTGATGGCTAATTTAATTTTCGTTGACAAAGATTTCCCACCAAGATCAGATACAAAGCAAGGATCCCCTCTCACCACTCCTTTTCAACATTTTATTGGAAGCCCTTGATAATGCAATGAGTCAAGAAAAGGAAATAGAAGGCATACAGATAGGGAAGGAAGACATGAAACTGTCTTCATTTGCAGATGACATGATCATCTATGTACAAAATCTGAAAGAATCTACGAGAAAAACAAAATTCCTGGAACTAATAAGTCATTCTAGCAAGGTTTCAGGACATAAGGTTAACATAAAAAAGTCAATTGCGTTCTTATATACAAACAATAAACTAATGGAATTTGAAATTTAAAATATAATAGTATCTATATTAGCACCCCCCAAAATGAAGTACTTTGGTATAAATCTAACAAGATATATACAAAATCTATATAAGAAAGACATAAAACTCTGATGAATAAAATCAAACTAAATAAATGGGGAGGATTTCCCTGGTGGTGCAGTGGTTAAGAATCCGCCTGCAAATGCAGGGGACACGGGTTCGAGCCCTGGTCCGGGAAGATCCCACATGCCACAGAGCAATTAAGCCCATGTGCCACAACTACTGAGCTTGCGCTCTAGAGCCCGTGAGCCACAACTACTGAGCCCACGTGCCGCAACTACTGAAGCCCGTGTGCTTAGAGCCCGCGCTCTGCAACAAGAGAAGCCACGGCAGTGAGAAGCCCGCACACCGCAACAAAGAGTAGCCCCCACTCGATGCAACTAGAGAAATCCCACATGCAGCAACGAAGACCCAACACAGCCAAAATAAATAAATAAATTTAACGAAAAATATAATAATAAAATAAATGGGGAGATATTCTATGTTCGTGGATCAAAAGATTCAACACTGTCAAGATATCAGTACTTTCCAACCTGATCTATAGATTCGATGCAATCCTAATCAAAATTGCAGCAAGTTATTTTACGGGTATTGACAATCTGATTATAAAGATTACATGGAGAGGCAAAAGACCCAGAATAGCCAACTCAATATTGAAGAAGAATAAAGTTGGAGGACTAATACTACCAGGCTTGAAGACTTACTGTAAAGCTACAAGAGTCTAGAGAGTATGATATTGGTAAAATAATAGACCAGTGGAGCAGAATAGAGAACCCAGAAATAGACCCCCATACACATAGTCAGCTGATCTTTGATAAAGGAGCAAAGGCAATACAATGGAGCAAAGATAGTCTCTTCAACAAATGATGCTGGAACAACTGGACATACACACGCAAAAAAAAAAAAAAAATGAATCTAGACACAGATCTTATGCCTCTCACAAAAATTAACTCAAAATGGATCATAGACTTGAATGTAAAACACAAAACTACAAAAGCTCCTAGAAGATAATGTAGGAGAAAACTTAGACGATCGTTTTTTTTGTTGTTGTTCTTTTTTTTCGGTACGCGGGCCTCTCACTGTTGTGGCCTCTCCCGTTGTGGAGCACAGGCTCCGGACGCGCAGGCTCAGCGGCCATGGCTCACGGGCCCAGCCGCTCCGCGGCATGTGGGATCTTCCCGGACCGGGGCACGAACCCGCGTCCCCTGCATCGGCAGGCGGACTCTCAACCACTGCGCCACCAGGGAAGCCCAGTAACAGACTTTTTAATGACAGTGATGACAAAATGGAGCTGGGCTGTCTGGGGCTTTGAAATCAATCTCAAAGTTAGTGTCTCTGGGAACTGTTAGAAATTCTGTCTCTTCTTCGAGTTCAGAAAAACACACAAACACATACACACAAAACAAAAAGCCCACTGCCCATGGATAAAGATATGGAATACATCAAGTTTGAAGAACGCCACTTCCTTTAATACCTTTTAACTGTGACTTTCCTGAAGTGTAGCGCCACTGACAGCATAACAATCTTGGCTGACGATGACACTCTTCATTTGGGAAACAGCATTTTTGGTGTCCAGGAGGGAAGTTTGTGGAATGTTTGCATATTGCAATGAGGGACCTCTGTGGGACACTCCTCTCAACATCAGAGGGAAATAGGAGAACAGACAGAGCCGTAGAGAGATTGTTCTCATATTCTTCTGTAGATGTTAATTCCCACAATTCCTCTTTCGCTTTACTTCTAGCTTCCCTTCAAGCTCTTTGCCTTTATACCACCTTCTCTCTGCCTTTGTTGCTTACATAGGAAAGTCATTGGATCTAGAAGTCATTGCCAGGCATGGTTCAGAATTTACTCATTAATTCATTTAGGTCTATCACCCCATCAGTCTCTATCCCTTTACCATGGTTTATTTATCCCCATAAAATTTTCTACTTGCCACCTGATTTTTAAAAAATAACACCTTTATTATTGAGATATAATTCACTTCATACAATTGACCTGTTTAAAGAGTATAATTCTATTTTATTGTATTCACAGAGTTGTGTGACCATCACCACAATTGCATTTTAGAACATTTTAATCATCCCCCCAAAAAACCCTGTACACATTAGCAGCGACTCTCTACTCCCCCCTCTCCCTAGACTGGCAACAACCATCTATTTTCTGTCCCTATGGATCTTCCTATTCTGGGTATTTCAGATAAGTGGAATTACGATTTGTGATCATTTGTGACTAGCTTTGCTCACTTTGTGTAATGTTTGCAAGGTTAATTCATTTTATAGTATATATCAGTAGTTCATTTCTTTTTATTACCAAATAATATTCTTTTGTGTGAATATACCGCATTTTATTTATCCATTCATCAGTTGATGGACATTTTGCTACCTGATTCATGTTCATTTTCTGTTTCCCACTCTAAAATATAAGCTCCATGGCCTTCCCTGGTGGCGCAGTGGTTGAGAGTCCGCCTGCCAATGCAGGGGACACGGGTCCGGGAGGATCCCACATGCCGCGGAGCGGCTGGGCCCGTGAGCCATGGCCGCTGAGCCTGCGCGTCCAGAGCCTGTGCTCTGCAACAGGAGAGGCCACAACAGTGAGAGGCCCACGTACCGCAAAAAATAAAATATAAGCTCCATGTGTATCACTTTTTTTTTTTTTTTTTTTTTTTACCACTCTACCCCTAGAATTTTGCCCAGTACCTGGCACTTTATAAGAGTTCAGGGAATTCCCTGGCGGTTCAGTGGTTAAGGCTCCGCCCTTTCATCACCCAGGGTTCGGGTTCAATCCCTGGTCCAGGAACTAAGATCCCACAAACACCGCAGAGACACCAAAAAAAAAAAAAAAAAAAAACAAATTTATCACATGAAAGACTCTATCATTCATTCACCTAACCAAATTTAGTTAAGCATCCACACACACATTTGTGTTGATGGGGACATGCAGGAAAGTTACTCTGGGGAGTGGAAAGTGAGGTGGGCAGGCAGCCAGCTAAGGAGGGAATGACAATCATGATCTGTGACCTGTTTTTCTCCTTTTCTTTGACATCCCCACATCAATGATATACGCACACCCAGGCACTAATTCAGGGGTTACGCGTTTGAAAAGCTGGCATCCTCCACCCCCAGGAGTGAGCGGTGGGTAAGGGTCTGGACTGGGCGCCAGGTCAGAATTTTCGTGCGCAAGAGGCTCTACCCACTGGGGCCCGTCTGGGGGAAACACAGCCTCAAGACTCTTCCTGCTGATGCAATCTGCAGGAGGGCCAGCGATCGCCGCTGCCGGGGCCAGTCTGCGAGGCGCCCGCCACGTGTGCCCGCCGCCACTCCAGCCACTTCCCCAGACTCGCGCCGCCCGGAACGCCTGGGACGCAGCGCCTTTGCCTCCGCTCTCCTCGAGCTGCTCTCACGGCCGACCGAACAATGAAGGTAACTGCTTATGATTCTGACTGTATTTTTACAAAACGTGTGTGTGGATTGAGCCTGCGATTCCTCGAACGCACAGTTGGCAGAAAGGGGAAGGAGGAAGGACCACACGGTTTTTTGCCACGCAAACGTTTGCAATTTTTCCCTTATCAGTCATCGTCGGACAGGACCTTACATTCTTCTTCTCTTCAGACTTCTGCTTAACCCCGCTCACAGGATGTACCGCCCTCCTCAAGCTCTTTCACGACTGCATTCGTGAACCGAGATAAAAGGCTGCTCGCAGCTCTTTCCCCTGCCTGTTTTGAATCGCGGAAAGGAAGAGGAAGCTCTTCTCAATTTTATAAGATGCACAGGAGGTGGGGAATTTCGGAGGAGAGGTCTGGGGGATGTCACTGGCTGTAAACGAGTTTTCTGCTCGGTGTTACGTTATAAAAGAGGGAGGTGCAGAACTAGGTAAGGGGGGCTGTCTCACCGCTATTAAAACAGAAGGCTTGTCTTACTTAGTTTCTTGTGAATAGTCAAGCTTCTAAGAGTTACAAATCAAAGAAGCCTAAGGGCATTCTTTTACTCAAGAACACCCTAGGGTCTTTTATTCTTATGCTAATCAAGGATAATTAGCCCAGCTGCCTATTCCTTGGGAAGGTTTATGTGTAGAAATGAACAGATTTAAGGGTTCTGTTTTCCTGGTCCTACACGCTGGAAAACTGCAATGATATGATAAACTGAAGGGCAGCTTTTTTAAAGGAAAATGAAGGATGGGCAAGTAGTCCTGCCTTCTAACATCTTGGAAGTAGGAGATTCCTATATGCAGTCTGAACTTTGAGGAGAAAAAAAAGCTGAGTTTCAGAGTTTCCAAGGAGAGAGATAAGTATGGTTTTCAACTGGGCTTATCCACAACCCATTCCAGTCTACAGTTTCACTTACGAGAAATAATATGTCAATGGTGCCTTTTCACCAAACAAAAATTTCCACTATGATTAGGCAGGAAACGAGTGGAAACGTAGTTCGGTATTAAGAAGAGATATGTAAATGCGCCGCGGTGAAAAATTCAGCAGCCGTCCTCTTCTAGAGTTAAGACATTCTATTTCTGACTTCTCATGCCTGTCTACTTTCAGCTGAAAAATACACTTTGATTGAGTATTGAATTAGTGAGTAAAAGGAGAAAATTATGAGAATAAACAGTCTTGCTTTTCCAACTTTCCCCTGTACCATGTGGAACTGTGGTTGATTATCTGTATGTAGTTGATTATCTGTAATTTCATGGGTGCTTTAACATGAGCCCGAAACCCCCTTCCCTTTTACGAGGTACTTTTTATAACACAGGAACTGAAGATATCTTCAAGTAGTCTCATTTCTGTTTTCTGATATCTTACTAAGATTAAGAAAGAAATGCTTATGTATTTTAGGCATGATCTAAGGAGTATTTAAGGTTCCTTTAAGTGTGTTTTTATTATTTCAAAAAACCTTTCTACTAATCTTTTACCTAAGTATTGCTCATACTTAGGTCATCATTTAAAAAAAAAAAGTTATTTGCACAAGACACCATGATAGGCTGTGTCCTCAGCAAATTTTCCAGACATGGTCTTGCCTGGGAGCTATTATTTTAAGATGGACACATACAGAATGGGCAACCGAGTGAGCACAATAGCGTATACATTGAATAGGATGTGTATAAAAATGGTAATTACATACTATAACTTACTGAATTAAGGTGAAGATTTATAAGAGACACATATCTGAAAGAACAGAGATAAGAAGTCATTGGCAGGGATGCATGGTTAAATGAAGGGAGAGGGCTGTTTGTGTGTGTGTGCTTGCAGGGGGCCCAACAGGGCGTGGGGCAGGGAGAGGGGATTCACATTCCAGACACAGGATGTGGCCCCTCAGGCCAGGCTCAGAGATGCATAGCTAGTTAAGCAGGCCTAACAAAAGGGCATTGGTAGAACCTGCAATGGTGAGAAAGAAAAAGGGAGAACAAAAAATGAGAGTTTAATTTTGGCCAATATTTCATTCAGTGAGCTTCCATAATAAATAACTTCATTTAATTTTAGAACTACAGAGAAAAAGGAAGATGAGTTAAGAAAATTTTCCATTTGTATGCAAGAATTTCTCTTGCCTGTCAGCTCATTGAACCTGAGAAGGTCTAATCATTTGAAACGGGCTTAAAACCTTGTGAGAGAAAGTTGAGAACAGTCCTCTGATTATTACAGAGGTTTATGCTAAGAATTAAAATCAAGTTATGGTTTCCTTCAGTAGTTGTGTATCTCCCAATTATTTTCATAATTTTAGATGTTATCCCTTACATCAGGTCAGGACTTTTAGTTCTCTAGGGGAGGAAAAATAATTTTCCCTCTACCCTTCTAGATTCTTGACTAAGATATCCCTGTAATAAAACACAGATTAACAGGAAAACAACCCCAGAAGTTTAATAACATGTATACCTCCTGATTACATGAAAGATACCCAGGAAAACGGAGTCCCTCCCTGCAATGGCCCAAGCTATCGCCTTAAATATCATCTTCAGCTAAAGACAAAAGAAAGATGCTGGAGCAGTGGAGCAAACCAGCTATGGGAGGTTATCAGACAATGCACAGAAAATTACCGATTTAAGTCGGTACCTTCTCGGTACAGAGAGGGAGACACCCTTACAAATAGGGATTTCCCTTGTAAATGCAACTTCTACTCTGTTTTCAAATATTCTTTTGTGTCTGCAGCCTTTCAGAGATAATCAGTTCAAAATAATCCTTCTGCCAAAGAGGCATATTTTAGGGGTGATCCACTCTGCTCCCCTTCAGTTCATTATTTCTAATATTAAGAGATAGACCAGGGAAGGGTTGACCTAAAACAAATAGACTGCGGCAAATATTTCTCCAGCAAAGATGGGTTTGTTTGGGATCAGCAGAGAATTGCAATTCGGTGTTCTCGACCAAGGCCAGCCACAAGCAAGTCTCTGCACAGCAAGGAAAGAAGTCTTTATAGAGGGGAGGACATTGGAACGGCTCTAGTAAACAGAGTCCATGGCTCTTCACTGACCAAGTTGCTGCTGGAGTCTTTCTTCTTCTCGTTGGGCTCTGCTGTCATTGTGGGCCCGAAGAATTCCCTCTTCTGGGCTCCTGACTCTATTAAATTGAAGTTTCTGTAATTTTTTAAAGAAGTGCACAGCTGGATAGTATAACCTGAGAGGTCTAGGCTTATGAGTAAACTTTTTCTGTGCATAAATGAAGAGTTGTTTCTAAACTGTGGGCGCTGTGAGTGTTCGGGTTAGTTATACCTTTGGGGGTTTCAGGTTGTTTGCCTCTCTGAATGGCCTCTCCTCAATGGGTGTAGAAAGATGAAAATGAAGAGTTTTCTCTCTTATTTTAGGCTTGGCAACTGTAATTCCTCTAACTAACAGATGTCACACTACGGAAACCCAGTGGAATGTTCAGCCTTATTATGCCCGAGGGGATTCAGTTACCCCATTAGACTGAGAATCTGGTACCTCCCATGATAGACATCATTATCCCAGGCAGCCTCCACTTCCTATATGGTACATCATTCTTTCTGAGCACAGGAGGATAAGGTGGCTGGTCTGCTCACTTTACAGTTGTAAATGTGGGCAGCCTTTGTGTTGTAACTTTATCCCCTTAACAGCTGTCCAAATACTCTAAACATTTAAAGTGACATATGGTAAACATTCCTACTGATGGGCTTTACCGAGTCTCTGTAGCCCATTTGGTAATACATGTCAGTGGCCATTCAACTAAGGCTACTGAAATTGGAATCCATGTACGTCAAACTTGGGTGCAACTCACATGTTTAAAATGTTTCCAAATGAAGCATTTGGGATGCTCTGATCCCTAAACATAACTTTGTAAATATTTGCACACATTTTTATCAGAAGATCTAGTCTATGATTCGCAATGTCAGTTGTAAATATGAAGCCACCACAGAATCAGTCTTTTCTATCACACGAGGGTTCATGATGTACCAGTTGCGCCTGTGCTTCTAATCAGTCTTCTCAAATCTACAAGATGAATAATAGTACCCTAGAAATTGAGTCTTACATCCTTAAAATAACTTAGAAACTGGATCACCTTATTAATACAGTATAGCATATAAATATTTTCCTATTGTCACATAGGCCATGCCCCTTCTGTGGGAAAAGCCATTTTGCAAAATATTTCTCTCATGTTCGGTGATTAATGGGAGAAAGAAAATCTTAAAAAAAGAGATAATCGTGCTCCAGAAATTTAGGGAAAAGATCAAGATGAGAAGAAAAAGGAAGACAAGTGAAAAAAAAAAATAGAGGGAATTACATCACAACAAGCAATAATCAGGAAAAGTCATACTGAAAAAGGTGATTCTTCGTGATTGAAAAATTTGTAAAATTCACCTAGTTCCATTAGTAGTCTTATATTTCATCTAAAAAGAACCAATTCATTAGTTTTTTTAAATTTTGATATGTAGATCTGAATATTTGATCAATTGCATGTACAGTCTATCCCCTAGTCTGAGAAATGTTTTTGCTATTTTGACTGGAGATGGTTAAGAATCCTAGGACATAATTAGACTTCAAATTCTACTTGACTCCTTATAAATCTAGACAGAAGGGGCACCTGTTGGGATGTTCTAAACCAAACAAGCTACAAATGTCTCTTATGTGACCAGCAAAGACCTCAATGGATTTCCGGCCTAAGGCCAAGGGTGGATTCGCACACGATGGTCTCTCAGCAGTTGTTAACATTCCATCACTATTAAAGGGCAATTTTGCCTAGTACGTTTCATTTCATTTTAGCTGATTCAGATTCAAAGTTATATTGTTTTGATTTTAGTACTAGATATTAGTGCAGGAATCTGAAGTCACAGTAAATGTTTCTTTGAACTTTGAAGATAAAAGGTAGAGTTAAAATGGAGCTGTAAGGTCACTTGAGAAAGCACAATAATGCATTGCTCAGGGATTCCATGGTTTTCAAGGTTAGTGAATGGTTTGTACTTGCAAGGTTAGTGTTGGTGTTCATAGTAGAAACACATCCAGGTTTTGGGAAGGACTTCTTTGCTTAACAAAAGTGTGATGCTTTATATTTTTAAATGCTATATAAGTTACGTAACATTGAATTGTAACCTCAAAACAGTCATATGGGGCTTCCCTGGTGGCGCAGTGGTTGAGAGTCTGCCTGCCGATGCAGGGGGCGCGGGTTCGTGCCCCGGTCCGGGAGGATCCCACGTGCCGCGGAGCGGCTGGGCCCGTGAGCCCTGGCCGCTGAGCCTGCGCGTGCTGAGCCTGCGCGTCCGGAGCCTGTGCTCCGCAGCCGGAGAGGCCACAGCAGTGAGAGGCCCGCGTACCGCAAAAAAAAAAAAAAACAGTCATATGAGGAAAGCATGGCGACTATTATTAACTCCCATTTTACAGGCAAGGAAAATGAAGATCAGAAAACTCACTTAAATTGTTTAAGATCACAAACTGCCCAACATTACGAGAAACTAGATATATTTGATTCCTAGTCCAGTGTGCTGTCTCCCTCACCGGTGGTTCTAGCTCTTTTTGGGTCTGATGTCGCTTTGCAAATCTTAGAAGAATGGATAATCACCTCAGCAAAATGCACAAATACACATAGGCACCAAATTTTATATCTAAATTATTTATTGTTAAAACCAAGGCAATGCAGTCCATACAGCATGAAAGACTAGTGGAAAATACTGAAATGATCTAGTTATTTAGAACAGTGGAGTGCTACTGGCTCTTGCACCTGAAATCAGCTGAGATATGTAAATATATAAGCAAGAGAGCCACACTGCCCTTTGAATATTGAAAATACCTGCCTTTAGTCCAAAAGGCAAGCAGTTATTTTCTTTGCCTTTTAGCAACACATGAGTTATCAGTTTCTTCTTTTTATCTCTTAAAGTACATAGTGTAGTGGAGGGAGAAAAAATTTTCCTCTTTCCTTTTAGGTTCATTTCCTGGCATCATGCAAATTAGGCTGACAACAGACAGATTAACAAGAGAAAACCAGAGTTTATTAGCTCTTGCAGCTTGCATACATACAGGAGAAACTCAGTGATGAGTAACTCAAGGGGTGGTTAGAGCTTGGGTTTATATAGCATCTTAACAAAGAGAAACAAATTTGTAAAGGCAAACCTTTTAAGTTTCCAAGGGCAGCAAACTGTGGGAAGGTAAGTATATGGGGGATACTAGTGGGGGAATATTTGTGCAGGTCCATCTCAGTACTGACTTTCTGTCTTCTTCATGGCTGTAAAACTTCTTCAGGAGAGGAGATTTTTGGCAGTCCTCTTTTCTCAGAAGTTTCTGCTTTTAGTCAGAGAAGGGAGGTTCCAGGAAGCCTTCCTGTTGCATCTGTTCATTCATTTTGAAGTGTATGCATGGCTGTTTTTATTAAACAGGGTTAGTACACAATTTCTTAGCAGAGTTTAGTAGTCTGGGGTGCCTACCCTTCCCATTTCATTGGTAACTTCCCTACCCAAATAGGTCTACATGGCTATGTTGCTACCAGATGACCACTGCCTCAGCCACAGCTAATTACAGCAAGGGTGGATATCTGGCCCAAGTCCAACCATCTTTCACTTCTTTCTTACTCTCTTATCCCCTACATTCAATCAGATACCATATCCTGAGGATTCTGTTTTATCTGTTTCTGTATGTTCTCTCTTTTCCATTGCTGGTGTACTGATCTATGCTCTCATTACTTCTTGCTTGCATTATTTCAAAAGTCTCTCAACTGGTCTCAAGATTATTTTTTCTTAATTTTCCTAAAGCATTATTTTGATTATGTCATTCACCCACTCAAAATACCTCTATGACTTCACCATTGTCTACTGAACTGAACTTAGTGCATGAGGCCTTTTTCTAATCTATCCTCTCTTCTATGTGGATGTGCTCCTCCAATCATTATGGAGGATTTGCTATTCCTCAAAATGAGCTTTTGCATTTCCATATATTCATTTCTAACTGCTTCTTCCTCATACCTCCTCCCCATTTGTGCCCTCCATCATGCCACTCACCATGTGGCTCAGCCCCCAGGCACTTTTTGAGAAAGTGACTTGTTTTACAGTAGAATGAGTATGGGTGGAAGATGGTAAGGTAAGAGTAGGGCTACCTTTTGAAGTCAGGAAATAAGATATTGATCATATCTTGCAATTTCTGCACTCACATTTCCTCTCTTCCATGAACCTTGTACCATCATTGGGGCTCTTACAGATATTGGTTGAGGTGAATCAATGACCACTTTCTAGACTTCCTAGATCCAGATTAATTGATTCTGTTTTATACTTCTTTGTTTTCAAACAGCAGATACATTTTTTTCCACATCTGGATTTATTTGAAGTCAAAGTTTTAATTGACTCCCAAAAGATAGAGGGTTATAAAACCAGACAACAGTTAGTACTTACATGTTTTAATGCTTATTGCCAAATTCAATTTATACAGCTAGTTTTTCCTGATTGATTTTTTAGGGGTGGTGAAACTGTACATAGATTGTAAGCATTCATTGCACACATTTCTGGGAAAGTTCATTCAAAAAGATGCTACATAACAATACGAACTGGACCCATGAAAATCATAAGGATCAAACTCAACAGTGCCAGTCCACTAAATCGCTACCGTCTTCAGATTTACGCAGTATGTAAAGAGAAAGCGTCCCTGCCACATCCCAAGCAACTGACTTAGAATATAGAACAAAGTCATGTGTCTAGGAATGTTAACAAATTCCAATACTGTTTAACATGGGGATTTTGTTGTTGTTTGCAAACAAAGCAGTTTTTAAGCAAACTAATTAATGCATACACAGACAAATCCAACAAAAGAGGCACTTAGAAGCAGTGTTCATTGAATATTAGAATTTTGAAAGAAAAAATCTATTAGGTCATTTTAGGCGTTTACTTCTGCTAAAGAAGGATTGTTCTTTTGAGTTTATTTTTCTAGCTTTCAATTCTATTCCACTTAAAAACCTAAAGAACCAAGACTTCTCAAATCTTCTGTGGACAATTTTGCCACTTACTATATTCACTATCTAAAAGTTTCCTGATAATTATTTTCCTTTCCTTTTAGTTCTGTATTCTATTTGCTCTAATTAGTAATGTCAGTAGTTCAGTGAATATGTAGATAGAGGATGTCAATAAGTCTTGTGCTCCTTTAATTATTTCATGCACGCCTCTTACATTAACACTGTGTCTGCTGGTCTACCGGCACCTTTCCTCCTCTTGACCAATGTTCTTAGAACATTTATTCACAGTAGTCCATCAGTCTACCATTTGATGTTAAAAGACAACTTTTTTTTTTTTTTTTTTGGCTGCGTTGGGTCTTTGTTGCTGTGCGCGGACTTTCTCTAGCTGTGGTGAGGCGGGGCTACTCTTTGTTGCGGTGCGCGGGCTTCTTATTGCGGTGGCTTGTCTTGTTGCGGAGCATGGGCTCCAGGCACATGGGCTTCAGTAGTTGCTGTGCGTGGGCTCAGTAGTTGTGGCTCGTGGGCTCTAGAGTGCAGGCTCAGTAGTTGTGGCCACAGGGTTAGTTGCTCTGCGGCATGTGGGATCTTCCCAGACCAAGGCTTGAACCCGTGTCCCCTGTATCGGCAGGCGGATTCTTAATCACTGTGCCAGGGAAGCCCGGACCTCATTCTCTTTTACACCTGATGAATATGTGGGTGACTTCCAATCTTTTCTTATTACAAACAATGCTGCAGTCAATACTCTCATTTGTATGTCACTTCACACATGTACACATAAATACAAGGCACTTTTAATTAAACTAAGTATTAACAACGATGTTGAACTATTAAATCTATCTCAGACTGTGTAGTTAAGATACTGTGGTTGCAAATGACCCCTCATTCCCAGCATCATAATGTTGTCTTTTGGGGCTTTCCTGGTGGCGCAGTGGTTAAGAATCCGCCTGCCAGTGTAGGAGACACAGGTTCAAGCCCTGGTCCAGGAAGATCCCACGTGTCACAGAGCAACTAAGCCCGTGCACCACAACTACTGAGCCCGTGCTCTAGAGCCCGTGAGCCATAACTGCTGAGCCCATATGCCGCAAGTACTGAAGCCCACGCACGTGGAACCCGTGCTCAGCAACAAGAGAAGCCACCGCAATGAGAAGCCCACGCACTGCAATGAAGACCCAATGCAGTCAAAAAAAAAAAAAGAATGAGGTTAAGAAAAAAACAACTAATGGAGGAAAGAATGAGTGAGCTCTCTATACACAGACTAAAGGAAAATCTCCATGAGCCTTTTCACTGTATACGTTTGTACATTTGCTTTTTGACCATGTGAGTTGATTACATTCAAAATTGAAATTAAAACAAAACAATGGAAATCCCTTGTAGTGGAATTAATTTGACTCTAGAGCCATTATCAAGGAAATCTGAAATTCTGGGTAATTGAGCACAGTCAGTTAAGACCAAGGATATATGTCTTGACAAAATCTCCAAACTATTATATTTAATTATAACTAACTAAAAATTATCCTTTGCTGTACACCTGAAACTAACAACATTGTAAATCAACTATACTCCAACGTACAATTAAAATTTTTTTTGAATTATCTATTGAGAAATCAGGTAAACATAATATGTACAACAAACTTTACAGTAACTGTTATATTAAGAATACACAGGGCTTCCCTGGTGGTGCAGTTGTTGAGAGTCCGCCTGCCGATGCAGGGGACACGGGTTCGTGCCCCGGTCTGGGAAGATCCCACATGCCACGGAGTGGCTGGGCCCGTGAGCCATGGCCGCTGAGCCTGTGCGTCCGGAGCCTGTGCTCTGCAATGGGAGAGGCCACAACAGTGAGAGGCCCACATACCGCAAAAAAAAAAAAAAAAAAAAAAAAAAAAGAATACACAGAAGAGAAGATGGCCTTCTATGAGCCAGGAAGTGGGCCCTCACCAGACACCAAATCTGCCTTGGTCTTGAACTTCCCAGCCTCCAGGTCTATAAGAAATAAATTTCTGTTGTTTACAAGGCAAAAAAAAAAAAAAAAGTATACAAACTCTTCTTGAAACCTAACATTTATAATAATGACTAGCAAACAATGATTGACTTGAGTTTCATTTAATTAAACACGTAGCTCTTACTAAGACTACCAGGCTTTATACCAGGTAACAGGCGAATGGAAATAATTCAAGCATTATTCATACTCTTGAGAAATTGCTCTATTCAGAAAGAGACATATAAAAAGTAACACAATAAAGTATAATGCAGGTTACAGCAGAAGTCTGCACAAAGTACCGTGGTACATGAAAAAGATTAGTCAGAGAAATCAGGGAAGGCTTGAAATCAGTGGAGATGATGTTTGAGCAGAAGCATGAGAGAAGCTCAGGTGAACAAGGAAGTAAGAGTGTTTTAGGCACATACGTGGCCCACATTCACCCACCCCCAGACTTCTGGACCTAGATTCAATCACTCATTCCTTTACCATAAAAGACCACGAGGAGGGCTTCCCTGGTGGCGCAGTTGTTGAGAGTCCGCCTGCTGATGCAGGGGACACGGGTTCGTGCCCCGGTCCAGGAAGATCCCACATGCCGTGGAGCAGCTGGGCCCGTGAGCCATGGCCGCTGAGCCTGCGCGTCCGGAGCCTGTGCTCCGCAACGGGAGAGGCCACGGCAGTGGGAGGCCCGCATACCGCCAAAAAAATAATAATAATAAAAAAAAGACCATGAGGAAAAGCGTACCTGGCCTCCCTTCCAGACCACTGGTAAATACAGAGGCCTGAGTACCCAACATCCTTGAGGAATGAACTATTAGAACTCACACCACTGGCAACCTTGCAGTCAGTTAAATTCACCAAATCACATTTTGCTCACAAAATGAGCAAATGGGGATCCCTGGTCAGGGATTGAACCCGGGCACCCTGCACTGGGAGTGCGGAGTCTTACCCACTGGACCACCAGGGAAGTCTCCAGCTGGCTCCTTATCACCCTGCCAGCCTCAGACTGAATGTCGCTACCTCAGAGATAACCTCACAACCCCCCGGTGATTCCCAGTCCTTTAGAGCACTAATTACAATTTACAGTTATTTACTGGTGTGATTATCTGTACGGTTTTGGGATTGATATCTGACTCTCCTGCTAGATCATACATTTCTTGAGGGCAAGGAGCATATCCAGTTTTTTTCCACTGTGTAAATGCATGTAATCCAATACCTGGCTTAGCATAAGTGGTTGGTGAGTGTGGTAAGCTGAGTAATGAACCCCCAGTTATGTCTATGGCTCAATCCTCTGAAGCTTTTATGGTAAAGGAGATTTTGCAGGTATGACTAAGTTATAGCTCTTGAGATGGGGAGATTATCCTTGATTTTCTGGCTGGGGCCAGTGTAATCACAGGGGTCTACAAAAGGAAGGCAGGAGGGTCACAGGAAGAGAAGGAGATGTGACAATGGAAGCAGAGGTTGGGGGGAAAGAGAGAGGGAGTAAGATTTGAAGATGCTATGCTGCTTGCTTTGAAGATGGAGAAGGGACCATAAGCCAAGGAACGCAGGTGGCTTCTACAAGCTGGAAAAGGCAAGGAAACAGATTCTCACCCTACAGCCTCCAGAAGGAATGTAGCTCTGCTGACACCTTGGGACTTCTGACCTCCAAAACTGCAAGATAATGCCACAGAATGTATGGTGATTGGTTACAGCAGCCATAGAAAATGAATATAGATTTTGGCACCTAGAAATGGGGTGCTACTGTAACAAATACCTGAAAATGCGGAAGTGGCTTTGTATTGGGCATTGGGCAGAGGATGAAAGAAATTTGAGGAGTACAAAAGGAAAAGCCTACATTGTCTTGAACCGATTGTTAGAAATATGGATGTTAAAAGCACCGCTGATGAGGGCTCTGAAAGTACTGGAGGATGTATTTATGGAAACCAGAGGAAAGGGGATCCTTATTATATAGTAGAAGAAAGCTTAGTGGGTTTGTGTATTACAGTTATGTGAAAAGCAGAATTTGTAAGTGATGAACTGAGATATTTAGCTGAGATTTCCAAGCAAAGTGTTGAAGTTGCAGCCTGGTTTCTTCTTTCTGATTATAGTAAAATGCAAAAGTAAAGAGATACGTCGAGGGGAGGACTGTTAAGCCCGAAGGAGCCAGGTCTTGATGGGTTGGGAAATTCTCAGACTCTTCGGATTATGAAAGACGCTCACGTGAGGAGATTCACCATTAGGAAAGCACGCTCTGGCTGAGGCTGAGTTAGGAGACCGTGGTGACATGCAAAGAAGAGGTGATGGTGCTTGGACTAGTGGGGTGGTGGCGGTGTGGAAAAGATAGAGGAATGAGTTGGTTTTATTGGGACTTTGTTTAGGGTCTTTGGGGCCTATAAATGGAAACACATGTTGCACTCTTATAGAGCTCCCTTTCCTGGCCACCTGAGCTCTCTGGCTGTCTAAACCCTCTCTGGAATGTTTTGTCTTAGTGTCCCTTGGGACCAGATCATCTTTTTCTCCAGAAATGCACTCTGGATTTCTCCCTGGACTAAAGGTCCAGTGAGGAGTGGTCTCTAGCTTCCTGCTCTTCCTCCATCACTCCATCAATGAGTCTTCCAGATGCCCTTTAGGCAACTCACTGGATCCACTTGGTCCAAGAGACAATCACCATCACATCTGTTTCACCCTGGGCACAGACCAGAGGGTGGGGCCGTCTTGTCCTTCAGTCCTTGGGTAGCAGACAAGTTAATACAGTGTTAACAGGATTAGAGAGAAAAGGAGAGATAATAGTAATGTGATGGAGCCACCAAGGGACCCAAAGCCTGTAAGGAAGATAGAAATCTCTTGATTAAGAGATCCAAAAACTAGAAGAACCAGAGCAGCTGGTGCCCAAAGGAAAACAAAACTGAGATGTGGTGATATAACTAATAGCAAAGAAGGAAGAACATCCACCCCCTTCTTCTCATTTCCCTCAAGATGATGACTTCAGATTACTATGAAGCACTCAGTGAACAAACATTTGAAGAGTACTTACTGTGTAAGCATCCGGCACTGCTCAAGGTCTTGAGGCTACGAGAATGAATACTCGGCAGAGTCAACACTCTCACGGCACTCCTAGGGAAAGGCCACGTAACATGATGGTTATGGGCAAAATCTGGGACCAGACTGCTGGTGTGTTTTCTTATCTATAAAACGGTGGTAATAATAGTACCTACCCCACAGGGTGCTGTGAGGATTCAATAAAATAACAAATGTAGAGCCCTTCTATCAGTGGTTTGAAATAAGTACTACGTAAATATTAACTGAAGTTATTCTAATTTGCTCTCATATGCTAACAAATAAAATATGTCAATTAGTGATGCAATAAAAAGGAAATAAAATGAAGTGATGTTATAGTGATAGAGCTGAGGGGAAGCCAATACCAATTTATACTGGCTGGTCAGGAAAAGCCTCACAGAGAAGGTGAATTTTGTGCTAAGACTCGAGTACCATGAAAAACCATGGGGTGATCTGGAGGTAGCAGCCCATGCATAGTGAGCGCAGAGTTAGCTTACTAAACTTCCTGGTGTTTAGTGAGAGAGGAGAAAAGTTTCAAGATAGGGCCACATCATGAATACTCCTTTAAGCCATGGTAAGGAGTGTGGATTTTATTCAAAGTGCAGTGGAACATTTGAGCAACAGATGGAATTACATTTTAAAAAGTCACTGGTGAGTCACTGGTGAGTCAAATAGTATATTATGGTTACATTTTTTTTCTTACACAACCTTTTGTTTTTCCCGTAGTTAATTATTGCATTCTTTTCTTCATTTGCTCACTTTACTACGTATTTATTACGAATTATTCCCAACTCTCAAATAGCCTCTATAATTTTGCATAGATCAAGTGTATCCTTTTATCTGTCAGTCCTTTTTTATTTTTCCTGGACTATTTTTTTTCTGCCACCCTTCTTGTTCTTGTTCCAATCTGTCCTGGTTTCTCTCCAGGACAGCTGCACAGCTGTCTTTCTAAGACTTCTCCTTGGCATCCTGTATCCTCTGTGTTAGGCCCCCAGATTTCTGAATCTCATGGCTTCCTCTTTCTTAGTTTACTTCCTCATTTATGTGGAGCATATCCTTCAGTAGTTTCCAATTAAAGAGTATGTAAGAGGTAAATGTTTTGATTCCTTGCATGCCTGAAAATGCTTTTGTTCTATCACACTAGGTTGATATTTGATTATGAACAGCTTTCTGAGTTAGAAATGATTTTGCATCCAAATTTTAAAGGAATTACTATATTATTTTCTAGTCTCCTGTGTCATTAATGAGAAGTCAAAGGGCGCTCTTATTTCAGACCCTTTTTACATGCAACCTATTTTTGTTCTTTCCAGAAGCATTCAGCATCTCTTTTTATTGCTTGTGTTTGGAAACTTTACGATGACATGAGTCCTTTCATCCTAGGAAATTTTCTGGTCATATATCTTTTGATAATTTCTTCCCCTCCTCTTTCTTCTTTTCTTTTTCTTAATCTCCTATTTGTTTATTGTTAGACTGCCTTGACTGATCCTCTAATTAAAAACATTTCTCCCCGAATGTCCAATTTGGGAAGGGGGGAGATTTCATCAATGTTATCTTCCAACCTTTTCCTTGAATTTAAAAATTTTAGTCTTCATATTTCTAAGACCATTAAAAATTCCCTAATTATTTAAATAATAACATCATGTTCTTGTTTCATGGATGAAATATCTTTTTTATATTTCTGAGGAAGTTAATTATAATTAAAACATTTTCTTCCTACTCTCTGTATTGCTCCTCCCTTATACCTCTTATTTGTTTCTGTTTTTTTGGGAGGAGGGGATTACCTTTCACGTAGGAGGCTTTCTTCAAATATCTGGTGACCTGTGCCAACCCATTTATATTTAAGAATGAGACAGCAAGAAGCCTCTGGGAAGCTCAGTACACATGCTTGGTGCCTTCTCTGGTCCATTTCACAGTTTTATGACCACGGGGAAGTGACTAGGCCATTTCATTGGAGGATTCCCAACTATCCTTAATTCTAGGTCTTTTCTCAGGGTGTTATATAGTTTTTTTCAGGAAGAATCATCCAATCTGCATAGGACTTTCTGCCTATGTTTTGTGGACCACTGTAGGGAACTAGTGGTTTCATCATTTAGCGTGTGGCTTTTCATTATTTTCCCTGGAAAGTGTTTAGGTTCCCTTAAGCCTGGATCTCTTGTGGCTCATTCCTGCAGTGAATAGATCTCTCATTTCCTGCTGGAATTAGGAAGAAGTAGTTACCTGGCTGGGCTAGGTGGGTGTGGAGCCCCAGAGGTAGGTGTATTTGAACCTTATATGGGTAAGACAGGATGTTAAATGGGACCATGGTCTCCATTGAGGCTCTAGTAGAGTCGACCCCCCATATCCACGACTCTACTACGTGGTTTTATATAAGGGACTTGGGCAGCCTTGGATTTTGGTATCTGAGGGGGCGTCCTGGAACCAATCCCCAGCAGATACTGTAGGGAACACAGAGAGACAAGTACCTATACATTCCAAGCAGACATTTTTGATGTATCCAGAGAACTTCCTAAAGGACAGCAAAATTAGTTCTATGAACTTTTAACTCATTATTTATCTCCAATTTATATGTAACAGAAGGCTGGAGATTGAGCAGGCAGGGAAGAAAAGCATTATTTGGAAAAAAATTGTTGGCCAAGCAAGGTGTGCTTGGCATTTCCTCTCTTTTACCCTGGAGGAGGGAAGGAGGGATACTCCCATCTCTCCTACAGGATCCTCACCAAAAACTATGTGAGGAGATCAGTGGGCCCTTTGCTGAAAGGGTCTGGAGTGGAGCCTGGAGATTTCTTTTGTTTGTTTGTTTTTTGCGGTACGTAGGCCTCTCACTGTTGTGGCCTCTCCCGTTGCAGAACACAGACTCTGGACGCGTAGGCTCAGTGGCCATGGCTCACGGGCCCAGCCGCTCCGCGGCATGTGGGATCTTCGCAGACCGGGGCACGAACCCGTGTCCCCTGCATCGGCAGGTGGACTCCCAACCACTGTGCCACCAGGGAAGCCCGAGCCTCGAGATTTCTTGAGCGCACTTTATTTGCGTTCCCTGGCATTTTGGGGGCGGGGTATATACCAGTGTCTGACTCTCCCCTGGGTCGGTCAAGGCTGGCTGGTGCTGCCTGTGATGGAAGAGTCAAGAGAGAGGTCTTCAGAGGATGCAGTTTACAATTCCAGAGTTTTGTGGGGCAAAGATGCCATGAGCTATGAGGACTCTTAGGAAAGAAACCATATCAGAATCAGCCAGAAAGGATCCTGTCCAAGAAGGATGCTTTCTGGGGCAAGGAGAAGCCAGCTGTCAGAGGCTGCTTAGGGGGAATAATGCCAGCATCAGAGCTGAAGGGGCCCCATCGGAGGTGAGGCAGGGTGTGCGCTACTGCAGAGGGGAACTGCAGGGCAGAGGTCTCCTTTGGTGGGGCGGTAAGAGAAGACAGGTGTGTGAAGCATCCATAGATGCCCTATGATGCTATAAAAAGCCAGCATTTGACCATTTGCCATGGGACGGGGTGGGAGGGCAATGCCAGAATATAATGGTCCTAGACAAGTCAGTTCCCGTTTCCTCTTGTTGCTGGTGCACGTGACCCTGGGGGATCCAGAAATTGCAGCTGGGGAGTAGAGAGAAGATGGAACAAGGAGAGTCATGAAAAAATAGGAGGCCACATTCCATGCTGGGTTTGGGGTGAGGGTTGATCAGGGAGAAACAGCTGTCAATGTGATGTGAAAGTTTCATTTCAGTTCACACTGGGTCTTTTAAATACTTGAAAACGAGATTGGACTCATACTTAAAAGTGACTGGGAACACAACAGGATCAGCCTGGTCGTCTCCACATGGCGAGCTAGTCTTTAAAAAGTGGGGTTGAGGGTGGTGGTGAGAGAAAAATAAAACTCTTACTGATTGTACTCATCCCAAGTTAATGCCATTCAGTAATGGTTATGCAGATTTTTATCAAAACTCCCTACTTCAGCTTTAAAATCCCTGGTGCCTCTCTTCTGAGTCTTTCTGAGCTTCTGTGAAGGAAATCAGATTTTCTTCAGTGTCTCCTTTGCAATGTGGTTTCAGTTCCTTCTAGGCTACAGAGTTGGTGATTTCTCACTTTCCGCTTTCTGCCTTCCAGAATGGCTGACGTCACTCGGTATTATTGTCTCCTATTCTCTTTCTCCTATGGATTACACTTTAAAAAATACTGTTGTTTCAGTGAGTTTCTGGAAGGATTGTGGAGAAATGGTCTTGTATTACACCACGTTTAACTGGAATCTCAGACAAATATTTTAAGGATAAATAATAATATTCTCAATTTTCCCAGTACTGTTACGTAGAGCTTGTGTATATAAATCACCTTGAGTTCTCCTTTTTTTCCCCCCATAATTGGATTTTTGGTCATTTCATCATCACCAAAGAGCTGAAATTTTTCTTTTCTTTTTCTTTCTTTCTTTTTTTTTTTTTGGCCACACCACGCAACTTGTGGGATTTCAGTTCCCCGACCAGGGATTGAACCCGGGCCCTTGGAAGTGAGAGCACAGAGTCCTGACCACTGGACAACCAGGGAATTCGTGAAATTTTTTTCAATTTAATTTTTTATTTTTACACAATCTTTAAGGTACTTTCCATTTAAAGTTATTACAAAATACTGGTTCTATTCCCCATGTTGCACAACACATCCTTGAGCCTGTCTTACACACAATAGTTTGTACCTCCCCCTCTCCACCCCTGTATTGCCCACCCACCCACTGGTAACCATTAGTTTGTTCTCTTATCTGTGAGTCTGCTTTTTTAATTTTATATTCACTCGTTTGTTATATTTTTTAGATTCCACATATAAGCGATATCATATAGTATTTATCTTTCTTGAAGAGATAAAATTTAACTCAAACCAAATAACTATTGTTTTATGCAAAATTTTTAATAAGGGGATGAAGATTGTAACTCAGAGTTGAAGTGGGGTTTAAAGGTTGTATGCGTTTTTTAATTATTCTGTCCCACATTTTACAGACAAGTGAAAAATTTATATATATGTATGAATTTTTATAATTTCTCCACAATTTTTTTTAGAGGACTTCCAAACCTACTGTATTAGGCAAGGATCTCCAGAGAAATAGAACCAATAGGACATATATGGAGAGAGAGATTTAGGCTAAGGAATTGGCTCATGCGATTGTGCGAGCTTGCAAGTTCAACATCTATAGGGCAAGTTGCAGGTTGGAAATTCTGGTAAGAGTTGATGCTGTAGTCCCAAGTCTAAAATTTGCAGGACAGACCAGGTAGGCTACAAACTCAAGGAGCGTTTCTGTGTTGCAGTCCCGAGGCCAAATTCCTTCTTCTGGAAAACAGTCTTTTTTTTTTTTTTTTTTTTCCCTCTTAAGGCCTTCAACTGATTTGTTGTGGCTCACCCACACTACGGAGGGTGATCTGCTTTACTCAAAGTCTGCTGATTTGAATGTTAATCACATCTAAAAATACCTCCACAGTAACATCTAGACTTATATTGGACCAAACAAATGGGCACCATAGCCTAGCCAAGTTGACACATAAAATTAGCCACCATCACACTTACTATAGAGATGACAGAATATGCAAAAAACAACCTGTATGTCCTTTATCTAGATTCATCAGTGGTTAAGCTTTTCATGTGCTTTATCTTTCTCTCAAGTGATGAATCATATGAAAATAAATTCCAGCTGTGATGATACTTCTCACCCAAAATACTTCATGTCCCAGGAATAGGGACATTCTCCAAATAGCACACTTAAGAAAATTAAAATTACTGCAGTGAGATCATTTCCAGTCCATATGCTGTTTGTTCCAGTTGGCCTCAGAATATTTTTCATAGCTTTGTGCTTATTGGTTTTGTTATTTACACATTGCATTTGTCTCTTTCCAGCCTAGAACTATCCCTTTTTCGCTGCTGTTCTTTTTCATGACACTGTCTGTTTTGAAGATTTCAGCCAGTTGTCTTGTAGGATGTCCCCACGTTCTGGATTTGTCTAGTTTTTTCTTTTGGGTCCAGGTTAAACCTCTCGGTAAGAATACCACTGAGGTGAGATTGTGTCCTCATTGCCTCCCATCAGGAAACACATAATGTTTGTTTGTACCTCCATGAACATGTTAAGTTTAATCACTTGGTGAAGGTGATGGCCAGGACTTCTCTCCTTGTAAAGGGATATTTCCCCCTTTTTATTTTTAAAAATTTTTTAATTTTTAAAACTATTATTATTTTTGGCTGCATCACGTGGCTTGCAGGATCTTAGTTCCCCAAGCAGGGACTGCACTGAGGCCACGGCAGTGAAAGCACCAAGTCCTAACCACTGGACCACCAGGGAATTCCCTCCCCCTTTTTCATTATTATGTAATCTGTGGCATGATACTTTGAGACTGTGGCTATCTCATTCTCCAACCACCTTTCATCTGATGATTTTAGCATCCCTTGACTGATCTAATTATATTATTCTCAGCATTGGTCCATTGGCATTCTCATGTAAAGAAGAGGTTTCCCTTTCTCTCTCTCCTCTCTCGTAATTTGTTATTTTATTATGTTATTAAAATTTATAATATTTTTCAATAAATGCTCAGTCTAGAAATGGGAGGAAATGAGAGAGTAAGTTACAAACATACCTGATTGAAAACACCTAGTGCTCCAATCATGCCATCATTTAGACCAAAAAGCTACCTGTGCAAAATCAACTTGTATATTTTTGTTCATTTTGTAATAAAATCTAACAGCAAATTAGTAAAACTTAAACAAATTGATCAAGATCCCCAGTAATTGCAGAGATGGGCATAGACTACATAGACTGCTTTCTACTTTCACATCTGTTAAGTGCTCTGTGTGGTCTGAAGACTTGGGTTCTAGTACCAGCACTGCCTCATTTTATTTTATTTTATTATTATTATTCTTTTTCTTTTGGCCATGCCATGCGGCATCTTTTATTTTATTTTATTATTATTATTTCTTTTTCTTTTGGCCATGCCACGCGGCATGTGGGATCTTAGTTCCAACCTGTGTCCCCTGCATTGGAAGTGAGGAGTCTTAACCATGGACGGCCAGCCAAAAAGCTGCCTCTTTTTAGATGTGACTTTGGTCAAGGCAATCTACCTTTCTGATATGCAGTTTGGTTATGTCCAAAGTGAACATGAGAACTTCACTTGGATACTTCATGGCCTTTGCCCTCAGTGACAACCTCTCCACAGCTGATCAGGTCTACTCCTATGCATAAAAGCACTAATGAAGTAGATCTGATTGCTAGTCTTGGAAATGTCTACTGGCAAGGCTGGCCCTTGGTGTCTGGGAACTTGAATTCCAGAGGGTTCCCACAGTTCCCTGATAAGAGTGGCTTACTGTACCTAAACTCTTTGTACAATGTGCTTTCTGCCATACATCTGTTTCCTTCTGGGAGTCTGAAATTTGTTATGTGCTGGTAGAGGGTGCCTACATGGCCAGCCCCCGCTAAAAACCTCGGGCACTGAGTCTCTACTGCGCTTCCCTGGTAGATGACATTTCACACGTGTTGTTGCACCGTGTTGCTGAAGGAACGAAGCACTTCCTGTGTGACTCTGCTGGGAGAGGACCCTTGGAAGCTTGCACCTGGTTTCCTCTGGGCTTTGCCCCAGGTGCCTTTTCCCTTTGCTCATCTGCCTTTGGTCCTTTTCATCCTGTAATAAATCACAGCTGTGAGCACTGAGTCCTGCACATCATCCTAGGAAACCATCACACTTTTTCCAATTTTCTCATCTGCAAAATGGAATTTATAATGATAATAATACCTACCTTATTATGATGTAGTATGAAACGTGTGGGATTAAGGGCATGATATAAATGTGTCTGATGGAGGGTGGTAATTATGATGTAGTATGAAACGTGTGGGATTAAGGGCATGATATAAATGCATCTGATGGAGGGTGGTTATTATGATGTAGTATGAAACGTGTGGGATTAAGGGCATGATATAACTGTGTCTGATGGAGGGTGGTTATTAGGATGTAGTATGAAACGTGTGGGATTAAGGGCATGATATAACTGTGTCTGATGGAGGGTGGTTATTATGATGTAGTATGAAACGTGTGGGATTAAGGGCATGATATAAATGTGTCTGATGGAGGGTGGTTATTATGATGTAGTATGAAACATGTGGGATTAAGGGCATGATATAAATGTGTCTGATGGCGGGTGGTTATTATGATGTAGTATGAAACGTGTGGGATTAAGGGCATGATATAACTGTGTCTGATAGAGGGTGGTTATTATGATGTAGTATGAAACGTGTGGGATTAAGGGCATGATGTAACTGTGTCTGATGGAGGGTGGTTATTAGGATGTAGTGTGGTCATTGTTTATATGAGGAACACCTTGTGTTTTGAGTGCATGCTGATGCCTTTTTGTCAAAGTAACACTGACACATCCGCTCACGTAAATTAACTATCAAATCTTTGACTCATTTGGTGAGAACAACAGGTTCACACACCAGCTTGTAAGGACACCTGCATCTTTCACTAAAATGTGTGTGGGTGTGTGTGTATGGGTGTGTGTTTCATCACTTAACAAATATGAAATAACTTGGGAGTTTTTTTATGGTCTGAATGTGTCCCCCCAGCGTTCACATGTTGAATCCTAACCCTCAAAGGTGATAATAGTAGTAGGTGGGTCCTTTAGAAGGGGACTAAGCTCTCACGACTGGGATTAGTACTTTATAAAAGAAGCTCAAGAGAGATCCCTTGCCCCTCTACCACCCGGTATATAACAAAAAGTCTGCATCCCCAAAGAAGGCCCTCACCAGTCATGTTGGTACCATGATCCTGGGCTTCCTGCCTCAAGAACTGGGAGAAATAAATGTTTGTTGTTTATCTGCTGCCCACTATTTATGCACCCCTATGTTCACTGCAACACTATTTATAATACCAAGAAATGGAAGCAACCCAAGTGTCCATCAACAGATGAATGGATAAAGAAATTGTAATACACACACACACACACACACACACACACACACACACACACACACACTGGAATATTATTCAGCCATGAGAAAGAAAGAAATCTTTCCATTTGCAACAACATGGATGGAACTTGAGGGCATTATTCTATCTGAAACTAAGTCAGACAGAGAAAGAAAAATACTGTATAATCTCACTCATATGTGGAATCTAAAAACAAGTAAACAAACAAATAAACAAACAAGCAAAGCCAAGCTCATAGATACAGAAACAGATTGGTAGTTGCCAGAGGTGGGGTTGAGGGCTGGGCAAAATGGGTGAAGGGGGTCAAAAGGTACAAAGTTCCAGTTATAAAATAAGTAAGTAAGTCCTGGGGATGTAATGTTAACTATAGTTAACAATGCTGTATTGCCTATTTGCAAGTTGCTAAGAGAGCAGAACTTAAAAATTCTCATCACAAGAAAAAAAATTTCTGTTAACTATGCATGGTGACAGATGTTAACTAGACTTATTGTGGTGACCATTTCACAATACACACAAATATAGAATTATGTTATACACTTGAAACTAGTATAATGTTATATGTCAACTATACCTCAATTTAAAAAAAAATGTAAGTTTTTTTACATGCTCACACTTTTAAAAACATCTTTTTCTATGGCAGAAGGTAGAGTGTATGAGAAATGCAATTCTTTACTGCTGACCCTAATTTTACACCGTAGATAGCTGCATTATTGTAAAGTCATAATATCTACTTATATTTTGTAAACTAATCATACTCAAATGCACAGAGTAAATCGCTTTTTAAAATCTGTACTCAGGCATAAAAAAGAACAAAGCAATGCCATTTGCAGCAACATGGGTGCCACTACAGATTATCATACTAAGTGAAGTAAGTCAGAAAGAGAAAGACAAATATCACATATTATCACTTATATGTGGAATCTAAAATATGGTACAAACGAACCTATCTACAGAAACAGACTCACAGATATAGAGAACAGACTTGTGGTTGACAAGGGGGAGGAGGGAGGGAGAGGGATGGACTGGGAGTTTGGGGTTGCTAGATGCAAACTACTATATTTAGAATGGATAAACTACAAGGTCCTACTGTACAGCACAGGGAACTATATTCAATATCCTGTGATAAACCATAAAGAATATAAAAAAGAACGTCTATATGTGTATAACTGAGTCACTTTGCTGTACAGCAGTAATTAACACAGCATTGTAAATCAACTCTACTTCAATAAAAAATTTTTTTAATAAATAAAAGCCATTTGTGGCAAAACTTTTGCATTGTAGAAATCCTATGACAGCGGTCCCCAACCTTTTTGGCACCAGGGACCGGTTTCGTGGAAGACAGTTTTTCCACGGACCCTGGGGTGGGGGGAGGCGGATGGTTTTGGGATGATTCAAGAGCATTGCATTTATCGTGCACTTTATTTCTATTATTATTACATTGTAATATATAATGAAGTAATTATACAACTCACCATAATGCAGAATCAGTGGGAGCCCTGAGCTTGCTTTCACTTGCCACTCACTGGTAAGGTTCTGATACAAGTCTGCAAGCAGTTGATTTATTATGGTCTCTGCGCAGGCAAACCTCTCTGCTAAGGATAACCTGTATTTGCAGCCGCTCCCCAGCGCTAGCATCACCGCCTCAGCTCCACCTCAGATCATCAGGCTTTAGATTCTCATAAGGAGCGCGCAACCTAGATCCCTCGCATGCGCAGTTCCCAGTAGGGTTCCCGCTCCTATGAGAATCTAACGCCGGCGCTGATCTGACAGGAGGCGGAGCTCAGGCGGTAATGCGAGCCATGGGGAGCGGCTGTAAATACAGATGAAGCTTTGCTCGCTCCCCCGCCACTCACCTCCTGCTGTGAGGCCCAGTTCCTAACAGGCCATGGACTGGTACCGGTCCGTGGCCTGGGGGTTGGGGTCCCCTGTCCTATGATATATCTGTTTGTTAAATTGAGACTGCCATATACTGGGCTTACTTTAGTGGGGAAAATGTATGCTGTCATCATTAGTGACAAAGAGCTTCCATACCGATTTTTAAAAGCAGAGAAATGAATTAACCAGGCTTTTTGAGGAAGTGAGTTTTAATTCACTTGAGGACTGCACCAAATCCAAACATTGAAGGAACCCTGATGGAAAACTGGTTTTTCTGTATGTTGCTCCAGTAATCTGAGGAAAGGCTAAAAATCCAGTGGACCTCTTAGTACAACAGAAGTGCTAGCCACATGGGAGTGGTCAATTTGCCAGGAGGATATATGGGTATCTAAGGTCAAACCACCCCTTCTCAGCCAGGCAGCAGGGTTGCAAGGAAGCCATGCCACAAAGTCTGTGTGTAGCAAGGTGAAAGTCCCGTGGATCCTTTCATCTCTATAAAATTAGAAATAATTTCAGTTTCACAGATGCCAAATTTTCTCAACTATTTCTCAGATATGAAGATTCAATATGAATCTTCACTATAATAATTATAACTTATGGAGTGAGAGCTTACTACGTGCTAGCACAGGCTAGTCCTCATGAATGCTCTATTATTAGCATTTCACAAGTGGAAAAATTGAGACACAGAAAGGTTAAGTAACTGGACCAAGCTTGCGGAGCCACTGAATCCAGCAATGTCACTCCAGAGTCTGTGCACTTTACCGCTGTGTTATAGGGTCTCCCTACAAACTTGATGAACCTGATATTAGAAAAAAGAAACAACTATAACATATTCTGTTTATGTTTGCAAAATGCTCTAACTTACATGTTTCCTTTTTACCTCTGTAGGGAAGATAGCTGAGGTTCAGAAATTAATGTATGGTTCAGAGACACAAGGAGATTTGCCCAAGGTTATAGATCTCCTAGATAACAGAGCTAGAGCTTGAAACAAAATCTTGCAATGAACTCGGAACGCATGACTTAGTGAGATTCAGAAGAAGTTCCGAGGGGCATTTCTATTCAGAAATGTGTGCAAGTTAGGGGAGGTAGGCAAAACATCTTGTAAATAGGTAAAGGCAGTTTTAGTAAGTAAGGTTCAATATATCTATGACACGGAGCCTGAACAGATGGCCGCTTTAAAATCTGTCTTTGATTCTTTTATGCCTAACACAATTGAGTTTACGTAGGTATCTACTTTCTACTCTTTCTCCTTCTCTCACTATATGTATGCGTGTGTAAAACAAATCAGCTTACCTGTCCATTTTTTTTTATTGTCACAATAAGTTTAGTTAACATCCATTATATCTTTATTTATTTATTTATTTATTTATTTATTTGCGGTACGCGGGCCTCTCACCGCCGTGGCCTCTCCCGTCGCGGAGCACAGGCTCCGGACGCGCAGGCTCAGCGGCCATGGCTCACGGGCCCAGCCGCTCCGCGGCACGCGGGATCCTCCCGGACCGGGGCACGAACCCGTGTCCCCTGCATCGGCAGGCGGACTCTCAACCACTGCGCCACCAGGGAAGCCCCCGTTATATCTTTTTTTAATTTAAACAAAAACATGGTGGATTTATACATTCAATCAATTTATTCAGAAAATATTTTTTGAGGTTCACACAGTTGCCTGGCTGTGTACTAAGCACTGGGAATCCAAAAGAGGATGAAGCCACTGCCCAGACAGTTAAAGACCGTAAAGAAGTGTCATAACTGCTCTAGTAAACGTAAGGTTAAACTAGCATCTCCAACCTGCAGAATTCACACCCCTGGGGATACAGGAAGACTTTCCAAAACAGTACACAGGACAGACAAGTGTTAGGAAGCCAATCATCTCCCAGGTTCTTAACCTTTATTTAACTCTTTCCCAAGCTCTGCCGGGAGGAGAACATCCATGGAGCAAGCATCTTGCCAGTTCTCTTTTCCCATCTCCCTTTTCTCAACAGCCTTCTCCCACACTACAGGAGAAAAGCTTTTCTTTCATTCACTCCAAATTGCCCAGCAAACCACCAGAGCACAAAGAAATGGACAGTTCAGATGATGTGTCTATAAAACCTTTTAAAATTAAGTCCTGATAAACCCACTGTTGGGCTTCACTCCTTCGTCTTATTGCTGTTCCTCGTCTGGGGTGGAGAACGGCATTAGAAACAGGAAGTTTTACTGTGTGTTGTGATAGTCTCAATTTGGACTATGTTTAAGATCGAGGCAGCAGAAGCAACGACAACTTTTGTTGAAAAGCCTTGCCTCTTCCATCCCCTGACTCTGATGAATCGTCTCGCCTGGTGAGGAACATTGAAGAAGGCGGCCGTTATTCATCCAGGTGACAGACACACGGCACTGTTCCTTCTGTGCCTTACCTTTCCACGTTAAAATGAGAGTATTTGAGGTTTATAGAAAGCATGCTGGAAATGACAGATATACAAGGCGTGCCCCTGGCCTTTTCACCTCGAGAAAGCCTGATGGCCTCTCATCCCGTTTGTTTGCATTTCTCTTGCATATTTGGAATGATCTCAAAGAGCAGGTGGTGATAAGTGTCCTGTTTACCGTTCTGATAGGGAATGGCACATCTTACAGCCAAAGGGACATATCTGAGAGAAGTTAGTTAGTATCTTATATTTTCTTGAACATATATTACACTCACAGGAAAGGCATTTACATTAACTATTTCCAAAAGTTCACTGTATTCCAAAATACCTAACTTTCCTTTGCTGTATATCTTTTGCTCACGTCAATCATCAAGCACTCCTCATTTTTCCTACTTATCATGTACTTATTAAAATTAGTTTATCTTAATGGGAGTATGTTGTGGATTCTACTGTAAATAGTATACTTAACAAACATGTATAAAACTTAATACATCTACCTTGATCGTGGCCCAAGGCCTTTTCTTTCTGCTGTTAATTTCCTCAAAGTAGATTAACTAGTACTCTTAAAAGCGGAGCAGCTGCTTTCGGTGGAAAACAAAATGTTCTCTAAAGCAATCCAGGATCTAATACTCTGGATTTAAAAAGCAAGCCTCGGGCTTCTCTGGTGGCACAGTGGTTGAGAGTCCGCCTGCCGATGCAGGGGACACAGGTTCGTGCCCCGGTCCGGGAAGATCCCACATGCCGCGGAGCGGCTGGGCCCGTGAGCCATGGCCGCTGAGCCTGCGCGTCTGGAGCCTGTGCTCTGCAATGGGAGAGGCCACAGCAGTGAGAGGCCCGCGTACCGCAAAAACAAAAAAAAAAACAAAAAAAAAAAGCAAGCCTCATTTAGTTAGGATTCATTTCTCCCTCTCAGAAGTTGATATGTGGTTCTATGTCTGTAAAATGCAATATTATAAGCATAATTATTTCCAAACATGAAATGAAATTTCTTATCTTTCTACCTAGATTCTTCAGGTGTCTGTTTCTCTGTCCTTCTGTCACTCCTTTTTAGGGTACGTCAAGATGACCCTAGTGTAGAGACTTGCCATGCTAAGGATTTCTTCTGTGTATGAAGGAAAATGAGAAGTGCCAGTGAGGGCGAGAGGAAGGGCAGGAAGGGAGGGAAAGCAAGAGCTTCAGAATTTGCAGAATCCACCGAGCTCAGGAGTCTGCACTTTGTCTGCGAGCCCAGTGGTTTCAAGGTGGTTGTGTACCCCCAGGATGTGCATCAGAGACCACTGGGGTGTCAGAAGCATTGATTATATTTATGTTTTTTCTAACATGTAGGAAAAAATGAAATTGTACGTATATTTAACTCACATGGGTTGACATGGGCACCATCTACTCAGTCCATCGGAGGGTCACAGTCACTGACTTTGAGCACTGAGTGTCCCGAGGCAGTGCAGGGGAAGGGTCTCCTGTGCAACCTTGAGCATCCTCTTTCAGCAGAGGGGGTTGTGACTGTGACAGTTTATATGAGCCTGGTTAAGGGGCTTTGTAGATTAAGTCAGCCAGTGTTAATTGATAATCCTTGAAAAAGGGACAACTACCTTTAACAGATTTCTGCAAACAGAATAAAACAAACACAAACAAAATTCAAAGCATATATCATCAGAGTCTACAAATAATAAATTCTGGAGAGAGTGTGGAGAAAAGGGAACCCTCCAACACTATTGGTGGGAATGTAAATCGGTACAGCCACTATGGAGAACAGTATGGAGCTTCCTTAAAAATCTGAGAATAGGGGCTTCCCTGGTGGCGCAGTGGTTGAGAGCCCGCCTGCCAATGCAGGGGACACGGGTTCATGCCCCGGTCCGGGAAGATTCCCACATGCCACGGAGCGGCTGGGCCTGTGAGCCATGGCTGCTGAGCCTGCGCCCCTCAACGGGAGAGGCCACAACAGTGAGAGGCCCACGTACCGCAAAAGAAAAAAAAAACAAAAAAAAAAAACAAAAAAAAACTGAGGATAGAGTTACCATGTGATCCAGCAATCTCACTCCTGGGCATATATCCAGAAGAGATGAAAAATCTAATTTGAAAAGATACATGCACCCCAATGTTCATAGCAGCACTATTTACAATAGCTAAGACACAGAAACAACCCAAGTGCCCATCAACAGAAGATGTGGAGATACACACACACACACACACACACACACACACACACACACACACACTGGAATATTACTCAGCCATAAAAAGAATGAAATATTTCCATTTGCATCAACACGGATGGACCTAGAGATTAGTAACTCAGACAAAGACAAATATTATATGATATCTCTTGTATATGGAATCTAAAAAATAACACAAATCAACTTATTTACAAAACAGAAAAAGACTCACAGACATAGAAATCAAACTTACGGTTACCAAAGGTGAAAAGGGGAGGGGAGGGATAAATTAGGAGTATGGGATTAACAGATACACACCACTGCCTATAAAATAGATAAACAATAAGGATTTAATATATAGCACAGGAACTATATTGAATATCTTGTAATAACCTATAATGGAAAAGAATCTGAAGCTGTATACCTGAAACTAAACAATATTTTAAATCAACTATAGTTAAATTAAAAAATATAAAATATTAGTGATATAAAAATAAGGAAATAACAAAAACAAAACAGCTAATATTTTTCCAATTCTATTTATTTGTTTATTTATTTATTTTCAGCTGCATTGGGTCTTCATTGCTGCATGCAGGCTTTCTCTAGCTGCTGCGAGTGGGGGCTACTCTTCCTTGTGGTGCGCGGGCTTCTCTTTGTTGCAGAGGATGGGCTCTAGGCGCATGGGCTTCAGTAGTTGTGGCTCGTGGATGCTAGAGTGCGGGCTCAGTAGTTGTGGCTCATGGGCTCTAGACAGCAGACTCAGTAGTTGCAGCGCATGGGCTTAGTTGTTCCACGGCGTGTGGGATGTTCCCGGACCAGGGCTCGAACCTGTGTCCGCTGCATTGGCAGGCAGATTCTTAACCACTGCACCACCAAAGAAGTCCCTATTTTTCCAGTTCTTATTACAGCTTCTCCATTATCCATATCCCGAGATAGAAATGCCAATGATTTAATCAGAACTGACAAGGACTGGGGCACAAAATTGTGGTATCATCATGAAGACTATTTAAAAGGGAATTCTATCTACTGTCATTAATGATTACTTAGCCCTTCTCTATATTTGGCCTGTAGCCAAGGATGGTAGACGAAAACCACCATAATTAGGAAGATATTTTAAAATGCTAATTATTTCATGTTTATCTCATGTTTATCTCATCTTTTTTATTCCTATTTTTGTGTATGACTTATGTATTAGGTTACTTTCATAAACGACTATATATGTTAGGCTTGCAAGCTGTTTTGGTTAACATTGCTATATGATCAACTAACCCAAAACTCTGTGGCTTAAAACAATGTTTTACTGTCTCTCATGGTCCATAGATTATCTGGGCTCAGCAGAGTAGGATTTTTCTTTTTTTTAACTTTTTATTTTATATTGGAGTATAGTTGGTAAACAATGTTGTGTGGGACCACCCTGGCGGCCCAGGGGTTAAGATTCCATGCTTCCAATGCAGGAGGCATGGGTTAGATCCCTGGTCAGGGAACTAAGATCCCACATTCCGCATGGCGTGGCCAGAAAACAAACAAGAAAACAATGTTGTGATAGTTTCAAGTGTACAGCAAAGTGATTCAGTTATACACATACGTGTATCTATTCTTTTTCAAATTCCATTCCCATTTTGGTTGCTACATAATAGTGAGCAGAGTTCCCTGTGCTATACAGTAGGTCCTTGCTGGTTAACCATCTTAAATACATACATGTCAATTCCAAACTTCCTAACTACCCCTCCCCCCCCTTCCCTTCTAGTAACTATAAGTTCATTCTCTTAGTATGTGAGTCTTAGCAGAGTACTTTTAACTTAGGCTGAACGCTCAGCAGGGCTGGATGCTCAAGATGACAACTCACACGGCTGGCAGCTGGTGCTGAATGTTGGCTGGGAGCTCATCTGGGACTGCTGACTAGTGAGCCCGTACATGGCCTCTCCCTCATTTGCACTTCTTACAGCATGGCGGCTGGGTTCCAAGTGAGGGAGTCCCAAGCACCTTCCAAGAGGAAGGATGCAGAAGCTGCCAGGCCATTTAAAGTGTACGCCTAGAATTGGAGCAGCATCGCTTTTACATTTCTGCTCTATGCTATTGGTCAAAACAGTCACAGGGCCCACCCGGATTCCAAGGGGTAGGGGGAAACTCCACCTCATCATGGAGTCGCACAGAAGAGCAGATGCAATGGGAGAAAATGTTGTGGCCAATCTTTGGAAAATACAATCTGCCACGCATGCCATCAGTTTTTAGTGATGGGTTTACAGTTGTAAAATTTGGAGCCACTGAAACAAGTCAGAACTGTAGGTAAGATCACAGTCTTGAGGGCACACTGATTTAACTAACAGCTCTTTGCTCTCGGGAAATTTAAGTAATGTCTCTGAGTCTCTGAAAATCAAGGAAGTAGAAGTTATGGTGTGTGTGTTGGGGAGGGGCTCTTTTGAGTATTAGGTGAGAAAATGTGTACCCAAAGTGTTACGGAAGCAAACCTGGGTCCACTGGCCCGTGCGTTGTAAAGCCAATCTACTGACGCCAGGTTGTGGTGAAGGAAAGTGCAGCGTTTATGATAGAGCGCCAAGCAAGGAGTCCAGGGCAGCTACTGCTCAAGATCCCTGAACTCCCCGATGGGCTTTTCAGCAAAGCATTTTTACTTTTTTTTTTTTTTTTTTTGCGGTACGTGGGCCTCTCACTGTTGTGGCCTCTCCCATTGCGGAGCACAGGTTCCGGACGCGCAGGCTCAGTGGCCATGGCTCATGGGCCCAGCCGCTCCACGGCATGTGGGATCTTCCTGGACCGGGGCACGAACCCGTGTCCCCTGCATGGGCAGGCAGACTCTCAACCACTGCGCCACCAGGGAAGCCCTCAGCAAAGCATTTTTAAAGGCCACGTGAGGAAGGGGCGTCGCAGGGTGCACAATTCTCTAACTGGTTGATGGTGAGGTAACAGGGCGGTGTCACAGGGGTTCACATTATCAATCCTTAGGCACCAATAGGTCTGGGGGCTTCGTACTCATGATCTTCAAGTAGTTTTCTTCCACCTGGTCGTGGTTTTTAGCATCTGTAAAACAGCTCCGGAGATGTGCATCAGATACCGTTATCTACGTACTTCGGATGGGAGCTAAAGCAGAAGATATGGGGGAGGGGTCTGTCCTGGGAAGGCCCCATAGGGTCCTGCTTGGTTACAAAAGTGCCCAGGACATCATAACTGGCTGGACCAGTAGCAGATATCATTATGGTTTTGAACTGGGGAGTGACTAATTTAGAAAAAGCTTTTCAGAGCAAGCACTCTGAGGACAGCATGGAGGATGTAGGAGGGAGGAGAGGAGATGGGAGATCAAGAATGGAGTGGGTGGAGGGACCACCTGGGAGACTGTGGCCGAAAGAGAGGAGCAGCGATGAAGGAGAGAAGCAGGTGGAGAAGAGAAATGCAGGCAGAGTCTCAGTGTGACTTGGGGACTTACTGAACGGGCCAAGAGAGGGAAGGGAAAAATCTAGAGCCACGCTTTTGTGATTGATCTTTTGTAGACTATAAGTAAATTTTTCTTTTTTTGCCTGCCCCCTGCCCCCGCCCTGTAAGTAAATTTTATTAAAGATCTGTTCCCATGAAATCATAAAGTCCTGATGAAAAGTTGTGTGAGGGCTTCCCTGGTGGCGCAGTGGTTGAGAGTCCGCCTGCCAATGCAAGGGACACGGGTTCGTGCCCCGGTCCGGGAAGATCCCACATGCCGCGGAGCGGCTGGGCCCGTGAGCCATGGCCGCTGAGCCTGCGCGTCCGGAGCCTGTGCTCTGCAACAGGAGAGGCCACAACAGTGAGAGGCCCGTGTACCACAAAAAAAAAAAAAAAAAAAAGAAAAGTTGTGTGAAAGTCGTATGTTTTGTAAATCAATTCACTTTACTGGTAAAAGTTATTATTCAAAGTGGAAAACAGGACACTAAAGATGGTGTGATCATTAAATTTAAAGTTAGTTAACTGTTATGGGTTGAATTGTGTCCCTTCAAAAAGATATATTGAAGTCCGAAAACCCCAGTAACCTGTGGATGTGATCTTACTTGGAAGGAGGGTCTTTGCAGATGTAATCAAGTTTAAATGAGGTCAAATTGAATTAGGATGGGTCTTTAATTCAATATGACTGGTGTCCTTATGAGAAGAGAAACAGAGACACAGGAAAGGAGACACCTGTGATCTCCCATCAGAGGGTGAAGGCTAGAGCTGCAAGCCAAGGAACAACTAAGGTTACCAGAAGCTGGAAGAGGCAAGGAAGGATTCTCCCCTACAGGTACCAAAGGAGGCATGGCCCTGCCCACCCCTCTTAGGACAGTAAGTTTCTGTGGTTTTAAGTCACCCAGTTAACGGTACTTTGTTACAACAGCCTGAGGAAACTGACACAGTAACTACAGTTGACCCTTAACACGGGGGTTAGGGGCAGGGACCGTCCATGCAGTTGAAAATCTGCACATAACTTAGAGTTGGCCCTCTTATCCGAAGATCTCATCCGAGGATTCAACCAACAGGGGATCGGGTAGTACTGTGGTATTTACTATTGAAAAAGATCCAATCTGTGTATGAGTGGACCCACGCAGCTCAAACCTGTGTTGTTTGAGGGGTTAGTTGTATATACAAAGGACTGCTAATTTTACTTGGGTAAAGGAGGCATGGCATAAGAAAGGCCAACTCAGAATTCTTTTGTCAAGATTTCTTTATGGTCATAGAAAAAAATTATTATTGACATGTAAAGGTCAAGTCAAACTTTCCAACGATGGGGTGTTCTCAGGGCAGGAAGGAGCTGTTTCTCATCCATCTGTGTCCTCCCAATGCCAAGCAGAAGGCATGCAAATAATAGGCGTGCAGTTTGTTTTATGAGCCAAACTGAGCCTCTTCTTGTTTTTGTTTTTTTTTGTTTGTTTGTTTGTTTTTTTGCGGTACGCGGGCCTCTCACTGCTGTGGCCTCTCCCGTTGCAGAGCACAGGCTCCGGACGCGCAGGCTCAGTGGCCATGGCTCACGGGCCCAGCCGCTCTGCGGCATGTGGGATCTTCCCGGACCGGGGCACGAACCCGTGTCCCCTGCATTGGCAGGCAGACTCTCAACCACTGTGCCACCAGGGAAGCCCGCCTCTCTTTTTTTTTTTTTTTTTTTTTTAACAAACTTTACATTAAAAACAAGAAACACTTGAAGTGCTCGATGTAGAGTTTTAAGATTTCTCCTCATATGATATAGTTCTGATTATTAATATACCTAACCTAAGGGCTACACATTAGTGAAAAGCAATCATGGTTGTTCATTTAAAGAAACAGAAAAATAACAGCTGACATTTATTGAGCAATTATGAGATGCTAACTAAGACTGCTGAGTCCCTTATACAGTATCTTCATGTTGAATCTCATCATTGCCTTGTCACTTACTCTAATTTAAAATGTGAGACTCAAAAGAGGTTAGTCATGTGCCAAAGATCATAGAGCTGATAAGTGACAGAGCCAGGACACCAGCTCTCAGCTATGGCCAAACTTATAACAATACCCCCAAGCTGCACTAAGACCACAGCCACATATGGCTATTTAAATGACAATGAATGAAAATTAAGCAAAATTAAAAATTTAGTTCCTTAAGCACACTAACCACATTTCAACCTCTCAATAGCTACTCGGCTTGGTGCAGAGACAGAACATTCTCATCATTGCAGGAAGTTCTGCTGGAAAGCACTGATCGAATCCCTTAACAGTCACAATACATTGAAAGCCCATATGATGGGTGGTTAAGGGAAGAGATGGAATAGTAGAAGAATGAGAACAGAGGAAAAGGAAGGAGAAAGACTTAGAGGGAGGAGTTCATGGAGAAAGGAGCCTAGATCTACCGGTAGAGTGGCCCCTGAGGATGTTTTTAGTCTATTATATTTGTAAACTTTGGCAGTTAAAATTCCAAAATATGTTAAATACATACTTTAAAAAAATTAGAGTTGCAATTCAACAGATAGTTAAGTCTCAGTTGTGTGCCTGGCATTGGGTGAGGGGGGATTCCTAGGTGAACAAAATGGACACAATTTCCCATCATCAAAATTAGAGCAACATTAATCCAATAATTAGAATAAAGTATGACAGTTATTTTGTAGTGGAAAGAATTCTATAGAAATAAATAGCAGAGGGACCCATGTAGCCTAGACAGGGCTTAGAAATGTCTCCCCAAAGAAATGCTGTCAAATAATCTGAGAAAGGAAGGATGAGAGAGGCAGTGGGCAGTAGCAGGGGGGTGTTGCAGGCAGACAGCCAGCTGTGAGAAGGCCTGATGTCAAAAAGAAGGGCTGAACTAAGTTACACGGGTGGCTGGAGAGAGGAAGAATAGCAAAAGGTGAGCCAGAGAGCCAGGGACAGGTGGGGGAGCTTGCTAAAATATTGTCATAAGGATGATGTAAAACCTGAAGATGTTTCAGCCAACAAGAGATATGTTCAGATTTGCATTTTGAGACAGTTTCTCTGGTTGACACGCTAAGAATGGCTTAATGGGAAGCAAGCCTGGTTACTTGGAAGCTATTTTGTACTAGGATGGCGGTAATATGGCTGGAAAAATGGTGATTGTCATGCTATTTGGAGCTAGAATGTAGATGGTGGTGATCACTTGGTTGTGTCTGAAGGATGACACTTATATTTCTAGCTGGGGAGACTTCATAGAGTAGGGGTCAGTAACCTACAAGCCAAATCCACTCTGTACTGTTTTTGTAAATACAATTTTATGGGAACACAGACATGCTTGCTCTTTTATGTATTGTCTATGGCTGCTTTTGTGATACAGTGACAGATTTTGAGTAGTTGCAGCAGAGACCACATGACCCTGGAAGCCTGGAATATTTACTATCTGGCCCTTTAAGAAAATGTTTGCCAACTGGGATAAATTATCATTACCTACAAGGTATTAAGATTTACTAGGGAAGGCTTTAAATAATTTACATCTGTTACATATGTTATGATAATCTACCTCAATCGGCAAACATGAAATGTTTGCTATTGTCCCATTTTACAGATGAGAAAACCAAGGCAGAGATATGACATTCTCATTCACACCCATAGCTTCAGTGATCACCACCAGTGACTTATCAAATGTTTACTTCTAATCCAGACTTTTCATTTGAGCTTCAGACAGGCTCAATATCTCTAGCAGCCTTGTATCTCTAACAGCCAGTCTCAGAGGCACCTCAAAACTCAATAGGCCCCAAACCAGATTCCTGCTCACCCTCTCCAACCACATCATCTGGGCTTCCCTGGTGGTGCATCGGCCTGCCAATGTAGGAGACACGGTTTCAAGCCCTGGTCAGGGAAGAATCCACATGCCGCGGAGCAACTAAGCCCGTGCACCACAACTACTGAGTCTGCTCTCTAGAGCCCGTGAGCCACAACTACTGAAGCCCATGCGCCTACAGCCCGTCCTCTGCAACAAAGCCACCACGATGAGAAGCCTACGCACCACAACGAAGAGTAGCCCCTGCTCAGCACAACCAGAGAAAAGCCCACATGCAGCAACAAAGACCCAACGCAGACAAAAAACAAAACAAAACAAAACCACCTCATCTTTCAGTGTTCCATTTTTCTTGGTGAATATCACAACCAGAGAAGCAAGCCAGAATCCAGGGAGCCCTCCTAGGCCCTTTGCCCTCCCTTGTTTCTTCTCATATCCAATCTATCTAAAGATTGCTGAAATCTGACTGCTTCTCTCCATCAGCATCACCTACCACCTGCCAAGTCCAGCTTTTTAATAGGATCATCTCACATGTGGGCTCTGTTAATAGCTTCCTTATAGCCCACTCCACCCAGGCCCTCCTCTAATCTCCAAGCTGCAGCCAGAGGGCACTTCAAGCCTGTCAACTCCCACCCCCATTCCCTACCAGATCCTAATCTTTTGAATGTTTTTTCTCCTTCTGAGGATTCCCGGGGCCCTTTCATTGTGGTTTTACATTGTTTTATTGTTTTTTGAGTTATTGTTCAGCTAACTGATAGAAATGCAAAATAATTCTTGTCAGTAGACATGCAAATCAATTCTGAAGGTCAGGGTTCAACTAACATCTCTCCTTCACTTGGAAGAAGCCAGTTTCATGTCCATTAGCAACTTCCTTTAACAATTCACTAACCCAGTAATGTGTCTGTTCTTTGAACCAGTTTTAACCTGTGCCTGGTAACTTCATTAAATGAGTTAGATAAACTCTACAAGTTCATTTTATATCTATATGACAGTCATACTTTTACCTTTTGGGGAAACGTAACCTTTAACTCTCTCTCTAAGGCACTAGCTGGTTGGCTCTCTGCCTCCCCCCCCAGGCTCACCTTTGATGGAGCCCCCTCCACATGTCTCTCCTCCAGCCCTGGCTCTCTCTCTTTTATAAGTACCACATTCCTTCCCTTCTCAAAGATGTCCTTTCTGCCTGGAACTCACTTTCATCCCAGACATTCTTCATCCTTTCTTCCTATAGTAAATTTGCTTATCCTCCAGATCTTTGCTCAAGGATTTCTTGCTGGAAAGCCTTTCCAGACCTTTCTGAGTCAGTTACATTCCATCACTCCATCATTAGAGGCTCTTAAAGCACAGGCAGCACTGGCTACATTTGCAATTTCACATTTGTGGGATTAGTTAACACTTTTTTAACACGAGTAACATTTTTCTACTTGGCTGGAGGCAATGCATGGTAATAGGATGGAGGTGTGCTCACGTTGCATCTCCAGCACTTAGCCCACTGCCTGCACAAATGTTACATACTTAATGAATATTTTAGACAGATTTTTGACTGTAAGCACATTACTGCTCAGGAGAGAGGTGGGCTGAAAAAATATGTATTAAGAAGTCATCAGCATCTAGATGCTGCCATGAAGATGCACCTGAAGGAAAACAATTGGGTTGAGCAAGATGAAAGCTACTAGGAACCTTGTGTAGGTGGAATAATTGGACAGAAGTCAAATTATAGTCACTTGAAAGGGAAGGAAACAGAAGCAGTTAATACAGATGGCACTTTCTCAGAGTTTGGCTCTGGAGGGGAGGAAAGGTCAGGGTGGCCCTGTAGTAAATCTTTAATAACACCATTCTTGTATTACACGTGCTTTCTTGGCTGAAAAGGGAGGATTTACAGGTCACATTTAAAATGGCAAGAAAATTGGAGTTGTATAGGATCTACCTTTAAAACAATAATAGGCTTTGAATGAACAGTACAGTGTAGACTTTTTAAAAATTATTTATTTATTTATTTATTTATTATTTATTTACGGCTGCGTTGGGTCTTCGTTGCTGTGCGCAGGCTTTTCTCTAGTTGTGGCGACCGGGGGGGCTACTCCTCGTTGTGGTGCACGGGCTTCTCATTGCGGTGGCTTCTCTTGCTGTGGAGCACGGGCCCTAGGCACACAGGCTTCAGTAGTTGTGGCTCGCGGGCTCTAGAGCGCAGGCTCAGTAGTTGTGGTGCACGGGCTTAGTTGCTCTGTGGCATGTGGGATCTTCCCGGACCAGGGATGAAACCCATGTCCGATTCTTAACTACTGCACCACCAGGCATGTCCCAGTGTAGACATTTAAACCAACATTTTGAACACAAATAAGTTGTCTGTAGCTCTTCAACTAAGGGTTTTTTATTTTTAGGCTTGGGGCAGGAGTCAAAAACTGACAGCCCTAGAGTATACTTAATCTGTATATCTTCTTGTTCAATTCAATTTTACATTTCTTTAAAAAGGACTCTGTCCAATAAAGGTGTAAAAAATATAAAAATAAAAATAAATAAATAAATAAACAAGACTCTGGTTTTTAGTGACATGTGACCTGTCAGGGCTCCACCCCAGCATAAGAGGCTTTTCTATGCCTAGTATTAAGGGGAGAGAGGAAGGGAGAAGTGAATGCAGTTTTCTGAGCAATAAGATTAGAGCTGTATTGTCTTTAGGGCTGTATGAAATCAATTCTAAAAGCAGAGTGGATTTAACCACTTTTACCCAAAATAAACTGCTCTCTCCCCTTCCTAAGGTCAAATCAGCACAAGTCACCACTTCCTATTAATTTAAAAGCCCAGAAAGGCTCATAATTTAGGTTGACATTGCTTCAGGAGCACACAGCAGACAATAGCCATTACAGTCTTCCTTTTTCCTCTTTCTAAATGTTGCCATCATAGGCCTACCTCAAAAAATTGTCAAAGCTGCTTGGTTGGGAACGCGTGGTCTACTTTGCCTGAAAGCGATAAATGGGTTGGGTGGGTAGGTGGGTCTAAGTGGCATCAAGGTGTTTGGGGAGAAACATCTCTTGGGGGATGTGAACCTAGCAGTCCCGTAACACCCCAAGTTACAAATCCGACTTGGGTAGGTGGCGGAAAGAAATCTAAAACCCGGATTCACGTTCTTCTCCTTCAGTTTGTGCGTGGAGGCTGGTGGCAGACAAGAACCCAGACACCACTGCCAGTCCCGGCTGCAAACTCTCGGGGCAGGAAGGGGGAGGGAAGCAGAAACTGCCTCTTGTGGGCTGGTCGAAGGAAGATCTGCCCTAATGTAAATTAATTTCCCCGAGGTTGCCTTCCCCTGGGCGGAGGGGCGTTTCCAGGCCCACCCAGGCTCTGTTTGGTAAATAAGGATGCTTGCTGAGTGCTTGCAGCCAGAAAGGCGCTCCAGCACTCTCGTGCCTTGGGGGCTGGGACTACGGCTTGGGGTTTCCCGACCGAAGGACCACAGTGACCTGACAGTTGAAGGTTTCTCCCCCAGGGATGCTGGAGGCGCTGCGCTGTTCCCTGCGCCTGGCCCTGGCCTGGGGTTCCGGGTGTTGGCGGCCGGCTCCGCGCGGTCCGTGCGCTGGAGCTTGGCCGCGCCGCCCGCTTTCGCGTCCAGCCGGGCACTGCGTGCCGCCGCAGCTCTCCGCAGCCGCGCGCTCCCGGAGCCGCCCCATGGCCAGCCCTCCCCCCGCCGCCGCCGCAGCCCTCGCCCGCCAGGTACCCCGACCCCGGGCGTTCGCGGCCGTAGGGGTGGGGCGGATTGGACCCCGGGTCCCGGAAGTCCACGGGCCCGGCCGGGCGCGCTGCTGCTGTTTCCCGCACCATCCTGCTTCGCCTTGCACCACCGTGCTGTCTCCATCCGGGAGTCAACTCTTTCCCCAGCCCTGCCCGAAATCTCGAGTCTCAACCTTGCGAATTCCTCGGAGAAGCCCCCGCCAGACAGGTCTAAAGTCCCGCCGGGGACCCGCTCCGGAGCGCGGCGCGAACAGCCACGGGGAGCGTGAGGGTCGCCATGGGAGCCGCTTTGGTGGAGGAGGGGTTGGTGGGGGGAAGCGGAATTTCTGGGCTGCCAGAACTGACAGCCGCATCCTGCGTGCCTTCGCCACCCCAAAATATTTTGACCGCAGCCTTCTGCCTCTTTGGATTCCCTTTCTTCCTCTTTCCCCTAGTGATGTACCAGATTAGGCTTTTTTTTTTTTTTTAAGGTCTTCACCGTTTCCAGTTCGACCTGTTTCCATTGTGTCCTTAAGTATGTTTAAAATTTACCCCCTAATTCCATGCGGTTTTGTCTTTAACGTGTGGGGTTTAGTGTCCTTGCGCCTGCATCGGAGGACCCTGCCCGTAGAGAAAATGGTTCACTCTGGTCCCCATCCTTTTTCTAGGCTTGCTATTGTGCGCCCGTGATCGACAAGACCACGAGGCTGCGCGCGCCCAGGAGGTTTTTTCTATAAATGGCTTAAAGCCCTAGTCTAGACTATTTTCTCGGATAAAAGGGGGAGACAATTACCTTCTTGTTCTTTGCTGGTGAACCCTGGCTCTGTAGGGCGAACCTGGAATTTAACCATTCTGCCCGAAGCCGGCTGTGGAGGACAAAAACAGCCGCGACCTCCGGCAGGGCAGAAAGAGAAGGGCAGCCCTCGCAGGACGCTCTCTCCTTTGGGGCTCGTGCCTGGGTGTTTGATTGATCCTCCTTTTCCTGTTTGCTTGGGGACCGGACCGGAGCGGAGCAAAGGGTGTGATGGTGAGTGATATTGATTACCCCAGACCCCAGTTACCCACCTAGTTTTACTTAATGGATTTAATTCTTCTTTTAAGGACTGCAATAATGGATGCTCCGCGGAATGTACCGGAGAAGGAGGATCAAAAGAGGTGGTGGAGACTTTTAAGGTAAGTTATTTGCCAGAGGCTAAGAGAAACAGCAATTCAATTGAATACAGCCATTTCTTGTTGAGATTGGGGCAGTTTTCACTGTACGGGTTTATACAGTAATTTAGATAAGCTATGCATTTTAAATTCCACTCTTCCAGGGGGAAAGTGGAGAGCAGTGCAGTACAGATGTGTCTAAAATTACCTGGCAGTTAATTGCTTATTTTATTTCATGAATTATAAAAGTTTTCTTGGAAAGTAACCAGTTCCTGAATTTCACCTAGAGGTTTACATGATTATATAATACTTTTAACCCTTCACCCTATTTGTGGAAAAAGTTAAACTCATGTATTTCGTCTTTAAGCAGCAGCTAACATTTTACAGTAAAAGAGGAAAAATGGCTGTATTTCCTTCTTTTCTCTCTAAATTATGGAATTTATATATTAAATGATCTCATACATCACAGAGGAATAGTGAGGAGCAAAAGAGAACGAATCTTGTAAAGTACTTTAAAAATCCTAAAATCATAAATGTAAGGTGTATTATCATTTTCTCTATAATTCATTATCTCCACCTACTCCCAACCCCCCACACCACAGAGATTTTTGCTTTTTTTTTTTGTCTCCTTCTGCTCTTCTGCTGCCTGTTTCAGTCACTGTCAATTGTCATCCATAGCACAGAGTGTCCTAATGATCTCACATCCTGGCAGGGTTCAGAGAGGGAGTGAAACTTGACTCATCAATTTCACACATACCCTGCTCTTACTGTGTGCCAGGGACGGTGCTAGGCATTGGAAATCCAAAGATAAATTTAATATAAGATCTCTGCTCTCAGGACTTTTTAAAAACCAAAATATAATAGGATATAGTAATAAGTTTGTGAATTTGCTCCTTGTCCTTTAATGTCCTTTGTAACCCAACAGTCAATCTACTCTGCTAGCCTATGAAGACTAAGCTCCTAATACATTTGAGGGACTTAGATGTTGAGATGTGGGTCCTTGAAAGAATGAGATGAAGAGGAATTCTACTTCATAATCTCTGAGGGTCATCTTATATAGTAAATTCCTCAAAGGTTATAGATAAATTAAAAATTTCCCCAAAGGCCTTTATACTTTTATACATAGAAGAATTGTTTGCAAAGTGAAGAGTTAATTCATCATGTAAGTAATCTTCTCTTTGTTAATTTAGATTTCAGGTAAGGAGGGGTGTATTGATAGTCTATGCTTATGTATTTGCATATCAAAACATGAGTGGTAATGGTGGTTGTATTCACTGTGCAAATGTGATGAGGTAAACGAAAAATGAAATTGATACTTTGGGGGAGAAAAATGGTGGCTTTTACAGGATCGTGTTGGCTTTGGACGTATTCTATCTCCCTTTTGATCAACTCCATTTATAACTTTTAAATTGCCTTTTGGGTCTCATGGGTAGTTTTCACATTGCATCTCTTCCCCCATTTTGATAGTCATTTTAACGTGAGGAAACCGTTATCCAAGAGTCCAGTAATGAGATGCCTTCTTACTGGGAAATCCTACAGAATCTTTCTGTGGACTCCAGGGTTGTTCTTGTTTCGAGGAGGTCAACTGTCTGTTTCTTCCCATCCCCCCTGCTTCCACAGAATGTGCCGCTCTAAAAGCCCTAATTTACTCCTATTCGTACCTCCTTATTAGATTTTTAGAAAGTGTCTGTAAATGATAATGAACGTGGCACCCATGGTTTTCCAAATGGAGCAAGACAAACACACTTGTTTTAGAACAAAGTTATGCAACATCTGATACAGTTGTAATGCAGAGATAGCCTTTGAAAGTTTTAAGTGCCAATTCAGAGAAGTACTGATGCCAGGTTGCCTGAATGCCGGCTGATACAGCCCTCAGGTGCTCTCGATCCAGTTGCAGTAGCCTGCTTGTGGCTTCCCCATCTCAGACCAAATGGTTCCCCAACCACACATTTTGAGTCAAGAAATTGTGGTTTTTAGTATGCCCTGTTTTTGTCAATATTTCTTGCCATTTCACAATCCAGTCTTTGTGGCCTTCCAGATTCTTCCACAAGTATATGGTATCCTGACTTTGAAGTCATCAGAGACCATCGGAGCATCAGAAAGAGCACTAAATTGAGCATCAAAACATAAAAAAGGCTTTGCTATTAACTAACCTGATCTCAGGGCAAGAGGGTCCTCCCCGCTATGGGTGGTCTTAGAGGTATTTTAAAGAGAGGATTCAGAAAAGTAAAAAATACGTACTAGGCCTTGATCATTCTTCAAGTTGGCTGTCTAAGGGTTTGGAATAACAACAACATCTTTTATGAATTATAGTAGTACAAGTTTTTGTTTTCAGTTTTGTTTGTACACAGTCTGTTATGTTGAGATATCCAAAACCGTGAAGATAAATCCAGGTTTAGTGAAGTTTAGAACAGAATTAATCGGACATGATACTGTGCTAAATGAGAGGCCAAAATGATAAAGAGAAGTGACTCCCATTTCCCAATTGTTCAAATCAATCTGAAGGATTTTATAGAGGAAACCAAGCATTTTGGAGAGTGGGCTGTCTATCTGGAGGGTTTGCATGAGCAGTAGGTAAGGCAAGTGTTAGGCAGTCGGAAAGCTGAGGATACCCCAGACTGCTGGGCTGGGTGAGGGTACTAGTTTCCACATTTACTGCTGGAGGAAGAAAGGAGGGAGTTTGGATAAACTGGAGGCACCTGATGTTCTGCTTTACAAGTGGAAGAAATAATGGAGAAAAACAGGTGAGGGTGGGAAGACATCTGTAGCCAAGCTTTAGTCCTTCTATCTCTTCCCATGTTAGACAAGAATATATAAGTGTTCAGGCACTAGGCTAATGTGTACCGCAAATACAGCCCCAGACACGTTCCTTGTTAACAGAACTCTGATTTTGTTCACAGTTCTCCAACCGGCCCTGGATGACAAACCTGCCTTCCCAGCCTCCTTTGCAGCTAGAGAGATCACTGTGACAGATTTCTAACCAATAAGGCATAGGGAATTTCTGGGAAATTTTTGCTTTTGCGGTCAAAGGGAACAGATTTGTCTGGTATTGTCCTTTTCCTCCCCTTTCTTTGGACTTTTATTAGATCATTAACACTGAAGCTACAGCTACAGCTGTAGCAGCCTTCTTTTGACCCAGAGGAGACGGCCAAGAAAATCACAGAGCCTTGACATTAACGGGTGCTGGCAGGCCTGGCTCCTCCAGACTTGTTATGAGAAAACCAGCTCCTGTTTGGTTTTTATTTACTTGCAGCTGAACGCATTGATTGGTAAATGATAAAAGGTTAATGCATAACATTAGTGAGAGGTAGAATTGTAAAAGGAAGTTAGTGCCTTGCTTGGGGTCCTTGATTTTGGGGTTAAAATATTTGGACTCGAGTCTGTAGCCATTTAGCTGTTCATGGACTTTTGAAGGTAATGATTAAACATGTGATACATGAAAGTACAAGTGTCTTAATTCAGTGATCGATATGGGAAGCAGGGTTGGGAGAATGTTGTGAGAATGATAAGCTCAAAAGTAATGAACAGGGCTTCCCTGGTGGCGCAGTGGTTGAGAGTCCGTCTGCCGATGCAGGGGACGCGGGTTCGTGCCCCGGTCCGGGAGGATCCCACATGCCGTGGAGTGGCTGGGCCCGTGAGCCATGGCTGCTGACCCTGCGTTTCCGGAGCCTGTGCTCCGCAACGGGAGAGGCCACAACAGTGAGAGGCCCGTGTACAGCAAAAAAAAAAAAAAAAAAAGTAATGAACATGCAAAGAAAATAGAGGAAAAATACACAATGAATGTGCTAGCAGAGGTCATCTCTGGGAAGTGGATATGTAGTTGCCAGGTAAAAGATGGAGATTTTTACTTTTCATTTTTCTTCTTTCAGTATAATTTTTTGAATAAATTAAGGATTAAGAAGTCTGGGCTTCCCTGGTGGCGCAGTGGTTGAGAGTCCGCCTGCCGATGCAGGGGACGCGGGTTCGTGCCCCGGTCCGGGAAGATCCCACATGCCGCGGAGCGGCTGGGCCCGTGAGCCATGGCCGCTGAGCCTGCGCGTCTGGAGCCTGTGCTCCGCAACAGGAGAGGCCACGACAGTGGGAGGCCCGCGTACCGCAAAAAAAAAAAAAAAAAAAAAAGTCAAGAAGTAGAAAGTATATGAATATCAGAGATAGAGCCCCAGTTTTGAAGGAAATATTATGTGTTCCGTTTTAGACATATTCAGTTTGAGATTACCAAGTTCATATGATTGCAAGAGAGTAAGTGGCTTTTGGTAAGTATTTACAAATCTGTGAGATTTGAATCTCTGTCACTGGTTCTCAGCCTTGTGCATTGGCATCTCCTGGAGAGCTTGAAACCAAAACTGATGTGGAGCCCCACTCCTGAGTTTCTTTTGCACTGAGCTTAGGTAGGGTGTGGGCATTGATATTTTTCTTAAAAAAAAAAAATCCTCCCAGGTAAGTCAACTCAGCAGCCAGTGTTGGGAACCATTGCTGTTCAAGTTGATGAAATCTTCAGGGGAGATGGTGTGGTGTGGTTCTCAGCCCTGACTGCACAGTTGGAATCCACTTGGGTAAACATAAACAAACAAGCACCCCCCTGCTCCATCCTTCTGGGATTCTGGAATGGGGTCCAGTTTAATGTTTTTTAAAAACCTCCATGGTTGAATCCAGTGTTTGGCCAGGGTTGAGAACACAGATGCCAAGAGGGGAAGTGTAGAGGCTCAAGGAAAAGGCTCAACATTACCCAGATTCTCTTATTTTTCCACCATTTAAACTCTCCTCCTTCCTCCAACTTTGCTCTTCCATACTTAGTAAAAACAGCAAGAAATTAAAGCATGGTAGCCTGGCTCTAGTATTATCCTTCCAGTTACCTGGAATGGAGAGAAAAACTGGGTTTACCTTAACTGCCAGCAGTGTCTGTGGTACTGGTTCCAGGGAAAGAAAGAAGATGGCATACAATCTTGGTTACACAGAGCCAGGGCTCGTGGAGAATTGGAATGTCAGTCAGTATACAATGGAGTAACTGGTTCTGTCAGACCCTCCCTTTCCTGCATCCCCACCATACTGGCTCTCTGCTGTTTCCTGTACATGCCAAGTGTGTTCCCACCTCAGGGCCTTTGCACTTGCTCCCTCTGCCTGAAAGACTTTGCCCCTAGATATCTAAATGACCTACCCTCTTCATTCAAGTTTCTGCTCAAATGTCACCTCATCAGGGAGGCCTTCCCTAACGCTTCTATCTAAAATAATCCTCCTCTTTCCCACTCTGTCCTTTCAAGCTGCTTTCATTTTCTTCTTCATGGCACTAATCACCTCCTGACATCTATTTATCCATTTATTTCTTTATACTGTTTTTCCCCCTCGCTAAGAGGACTCCCCTGAGTTTCTTTGTGCCTATAGCAATACAGGTACATAGTAGCTCAAAAACCGTTAGGTTAAAAAAAAAAAAAAAATTGTTAGGTTAATATGTTACTGAATTGATCAACCAGATCTTGCCGGGGTCCTAGCCTGGGCCAAGACCCCAGTTTTTCCCCCAGGGAGGTTCTTTTTCCAGTCAGATTGTGCAGCCAATAACAAAACCAACGCTGAGACTGGAACAGCACAAGCTTCATTCAGTGGTTAAAGAATGGAGAAGTGGGAACCTAGTTCATTAATCAACTTCTCAACCCAAGTTGGGCGGGTTGTATAGGAGGGTCAAGGTAAAAGGGAGGGAATTGGAAAGAGTGGGAGGAATATTCATGAGTTATATGAGAACAGGGGTGTGATCTGAACCCAGAACTGATGCAGCTCTCCTTTTCAGTCCTTGTACGTGCTTTTCTTGCTTTTCTGGTTGTTGTCATGGCAATCGTCAACTGTCATGGTGCTGGTGAGGGTGGCATTTAGCTAACTTATTACAGTGAGCGTATAATGGGGCCCAGGGTCTAGTGGAAGTCACATCGTCCTCCATCTTGGGCCTACTTGGTTCTAACCAGTTCTTGTTTTTTTCTTTCAGCTTCGTCCTGAAACTTAGATGAGTTTCTATTGGTTTCTATTCAAGGGAGGGGAAGGGGTATGATTCTGGGGCGACAACCTTCGTAACAGAATTGAATGAATAACACTTGTTCACAGAGGCTACCACCTGTCTTTGGCCGGCAGCAAGTGTGCCTGAGAAGGAAGGCTGAGCCCTTGCATCTTGGTATCTGCTGTGCTTGTTTAGTGCACTACCTGAGCCACTGTGCTGGTGCAGTGTTCACTGAGTGAATAAAAAGGCAAAATACTAAGAATAATAAAGCAGGTGAGGAAGGAAGAAGAGTGAGGGAAGGAAAAAAATAAAAAGAATCACCCTACAGTTTGATATGAGGCAAAGCCATAGTCTTTTTTTTTTTTTTTTGCCGTACGCGGGCCTCTCTCTGTTGTGGCCTTTCCCGTTGCGGAGCACAGGCTCCGGACGCGCAGGCTCAGCGGCCATGACTCACGGGCCCAGCCGCTCCGCGGCATGTGGGATCTTCCCGGACCGGGGCACGAACCCGCGTCCCCTGCATCGGCAGGCGGACTCTCAACCACTGCGCCACCAGGGAAGCCCAAAGCCATAGTCTTGTTTTTGAAATCTTCTATGCAGATTGTTGTTGGAATAAAGTTGTATATATTCCATTGCCTATTGGTTTCATGGTAGGTAGGGTTACTGGAAAGCCTAGAAATCCTGAAAGGTAGATGGACCCTGTGTGGTTTGCTTCTTGTTGATTAGCTAATGATAGAATTATTTGTTCGTTTTTTTCACATCTTTGTTGGAGTATAAATGCTTTACAATCTTGTGTTAGTTTCTGCTGTACAACAAAGTGAATCAGCTATGTGTATACATATATCCCCATATCCCCTCCCTTTTTCGTCTCCCTTCCACTCTCCCTATCCCACCCCTCTAGGTTGTCACAAAGCATCTAGTTGATCTTGTGCTATGCAGCTGCTTCCCACTAGCCATCCATTTTATGTTTGGTAGTGTATATATGTCAATGCTACTCTTTCACTTCATCCCAGCTTCCCCTTCCCCACCCCCTATGCCCTCAAGTCCGTTCTCTATATCTGCGTCTTTATTCCTGCCCTGCCACTAGGTTCATCAGTACCACTTTTTAAAATTCCATATATATGCATTAGCATACGGTATTTGTTTCTCTCTTTCTGACTTGCTTCACTCTCTGACAGACTCTAGGTCCATCCACCTCACTATAAATAACTCAGTTTCGTTTCTTTTTATGGCTGAGTAATATTCCATTGTACATATGTGCCACATCTTTATCCATTCATCTGTCGATGGACACTTAGGTTGCTTCCATGTCCTGGCTATTGTAAATAGAGCTGCAATGAACATTGTGGTCCATGACTTTTTTTGAAGTATCGTTTTCTCAGGATATATGCCCAGTAGTGGGATTGCTGGGTCATATGGTAGTTCTATTTTTAGTTTTTTAAGGAACCTCCATACTGTTCTCCATAGTGGCTGTATCAATTTACATTCCCACCAACAGTGCAAGAGGGTTCCCTTTTCTCCACACCCTCTCCAGCATTTATTGTTTCTAGATTTTCTGATGATGGTCATTCTGACTGGTATGAGGTGATAGATACCTCATTGTAGTTTTGACTTGCATTTTTGTGGTTTTGATTTGCATCATTGTGGCTTTGCTTTGCATTTCTCTAATGGTTAGTGATGTTGAGCATCATTTCATGTATTTGTTGGCCATATGTATGTCTTCCTTGGTAATGATAGAACTGTTTAGCTAATGTTAGAAATAGCAGGTGGAGGAATTCCCTGGTGGTCCAGTGGTTAGGACTCCACAGTTTCATTCTCGGGGCCCGGGTTTGAACCCTGGTTGGGGAACCAAGATCCCGCAAGCTGTGGGGTATGGCCAAAAAAAAAAAAAAAAGGAAGAAATAGCAGATGGGAGGTTGAGATTTTTTTTAATCTTTTTTTTTTTTTTTTTTTGCGGTGCGCGGGCCTCTCACTGTTTTGGCCTCTCCTGTTGTGGAGCACAGGCTCCGGACGCGCAGGCTCAGCTTCCATGGCTCATGCGCCCAGCTGCTCCGCGGCTTGTGGGATCTTCCCGGACCCGGGCACGAACCTGTGTATCGGCAGGCGGACTCTCAACCACTGTACCACCAGGGAAGACCTATCTTACTTTTTTTTTCCCCCCTCCCCTTCCTCCCTCCCTATCTTACTTTTGAAGAACCATGCAAATTACTGGTTTTGTCACTGGAAAAAAAAAAAAAAAAAGCTAAGGTCTGTTGCCTTTGCAATGTTTCAGATGTATCCAGAATTCAGGGATAAAAAACTCACCCCTTCTACTCACTCTCTCTGCTACATTTTCACCTACTTTCATCTTTCTGCTTTTTTGTTTTGTATCTTACTGCTCTCCCGTTATTAAGAAACTTTTATTAATAGTGTTAATAGGTAAAATTTTGCATTGTTTGTCTTACTATATTGATATAGTTCTAGATTTTTCTTAGCCCAGGATCCCCGCAGCCACTTTTTCAAAAAAGCTAACTAAAGCAAAAGCACAGGTACTTCCTTGTGGAAGAATACTGTGAAACCATTCATGTAATAAAAAGTTTATGTTAGAATTTCACTCACTTTAAATCCCGGCCATCTTCTGTGAATGAGTCTGTCATTCATTACGGAGTGCATCTGAAATCAACCAAAGTTATTTTCAGCATTTAAGAAAACTCTACTGCTGTGTGTGCCGGGCACTGTGCTAGGGCTGGAGATTTAACTGCAAATACTCTAGCCAGATTTCTTTTTTTTGCAGTACGCGGGCCTCTCACTGTTGTGGCCTCTCCCATTGCAGAGCACAGGCTCCAGATGCGTAGGTTCAGTGGCCATGGCTCACGGGCCCAGCCGCTCCGCGGCATGTGGGATCTTACCAGACCGGGGCACGAACCCATGTCCCCTGCATCGGCAGGCGGACTCTCAACCACTGCGCCACCAGGGAAGCCCCAGATTTCTTATCTAAACAGTCAAGAAGGATTGGCAAGCTTTTTGAATGGGCCAGATAATAAATATTTTCGGCTTGAGGGTCATCAGGTTTCTGTCACAGCTGATGGACCATGCCATCAGGTGAAATTTGCCCAACATCCTACCTAGTCTAGAGGATAAGGGGAGAGAAATGGAATTCAAAGATCAAAACAATTTAGCTGGAATAAATTTATTTTCTTGCACTTAGTAAAGGGTTTTAGGTTAACTTACTTACTTGGTTTAAGTACTGATAGAAGAAATTTTTTCCCCAAAGTTTTGCATTTTACTGGCATATTCCAAAGTAGCGTTACTAGACTGGCCTGAAAATTACAGTTAATATGTTGTCCTTAATGCCTTATACTTTGTAATGTGAGCTTTCTGGTTGTTTTGAAATAAATAACATTTTTATGTTATTTGGCAGCCGGAATGGGAGGGGAGTTTGGGGGAGAACGGATACATGCATATGTATGGCTGAGTCCCTCTACTGTACACCTGGAACTATCACATTGTTAATCGGCTATACGCCAAGATAAAATAAAAAGTTAAACAAAAAGTAAATAACATTTGTAGCCTAAATGTTTTTCTAAAAATAACTATCATTCATAATATATCAAATGACTAAAGCAGCTATAAAGCAGTGAATTAATCCGAAGTAATTAGATTATTTGAAAAATAATGATCAGAGCTGGTGATACGAAGTGAAATTCTGTATTTGATTTTGGGGGGAAATGACTACTTTTGTGTATAGAAAGAAGTGGAGTCTGATCTTCCTTAGAACCTATTAACAGCTTGAACTTGTCCTTGGTTAGTTTTGTTTTTAAGTGGTCTAAAAGCTCCTTCCCCTGTGGTTTTTGTCAGTATTCTACCGCTATTGTATAGTTAGTGGTGCTATTGTCTATGATCCGGATGCTTACGTGTTGGCCATTTGTAATAGGCAAGCCGGCTGTGGAGAGCTGGTGAAATGGGGCTGTGTGGAGTTGTTTCCTATTACTCTTATTTATCTTTCTTTGAATAAGGGGTCCTTTGTTCACTGTTTCCTCAATACAGAATAGAGGATTTATATCTTAGTGTTCAATCTCTACTTCTGTTTTCAACGAGGAAAACATTTGCTTCACTCTGCTTGCTGCCTGTCCCCTACGATGCACCCAGAGGATTTTGGAAGCCTTCTGCCAAGAATTCTTTGGGGGAGCTGGAGTATAACCGTCCCAAGAGCTGCAGTTCTTAATGACATTCTTTTTAGTTTAACAAGTCATTGTGAGTGTTGCTGTTTTCATTCTAAGACCCCTCTTTCTTCTTTCTCGAAGGATCCACATGGGTTCTGTGGTGGGAGTGAAGAAGAGATATGTTCTTTTAGCGTCATTTAACTCCATCTACTCTTTTGTCCCTGTTTCTAAATGCCACTGAATTTTGGTTCTGATATTTGTTCGGCAGTATACATTGCAGAGATTTCTTTTTTTTTTTTTGCTGTGCCCTGCGGCCTCTGGATCTTAGCTCCCTGACCTAACCACTGGACCGCCAGGGAATTCCCTACATTGAAGAGATTTTAAACAACAGTCCAAATTCTGAATGCAGGCATGATTTGCTTCTCTCACACAGTGTTAAGTTTCTGCGTTAGTTGCCAACATTTAAAAGTCAAATGACGGCCAGTGACTTAAATTGTATCTGTCTTTTTACCCTCTGTCTCATCTAGCCATGGATGTTCAGTTACTTTTCTTTAATGGTGCTGATTTTCTTCCCCAGGCTGAAGATCTAATAATCACACCAGCCACCGTTTTAAAGGAAAAACCAGACCCCAATACTCTGGTTTTTGGAACCGTTTTTACGGATCACATGTTAACAGTGGAGTGGTCCTCGGAGTTTGGATGGGAGAAACCACACATCAAGCCTCTTCAAAACCTGTCATTGCATCCAGGTTCGTCGGCTTTCCACTATGCAGTGGAAGTAAGTACTTGGGAATTAATGATGGCGACATGCTTGGTCTTTACTGGGGTTACTAAGTAGCTCCCCCGCTCAAATAGCTTTAGGGCAGCAGGGCTTTACCATATTAACTAGAGGCAATCATAAATGGCCTGTAAACAGTTGTATTGAGGGTAAGTCTTAAGGACTAAATTTTCAGATAATCTTGAATTTTTTAAAATCTCAATTAAAAAATCATGTAGCTGGTAAGCACGCTGTAGGGTATACAGAAATAAAAATATAATGTGCACATGAACTTGTAACATCGGCTTATAATATCATTTAAAAACTTATGTAGAGCAAATGGGAATGACAGTTGGCAAAAAAATTAGCAACCAAAAAGCCTGTACTGTTAATATTTCACTAAATCACCTCTCTTAGATCTTCTAATGATTGAGGAGAGGTCATTGAGTACAATATTATATTTAATGCTAACTGCATGGTTTTATGACAGCAATAACTTGTAGTTAGGCATGTTAAGGGACATGTAATTAAATGTCATCCTTCAGGCACGAGTGGGATAATTATAAGCATAAAATATTAAATAGTTAGAGGGTGCTTCTCTGGTCCTTCTCAGGATACACACTTAGCTAAATACACAATACACTCCCCATTCCCTTGATCCCAGTATATTTTACTCTTTTTTAATGTGTTAAATATCTTTCCTAGAATATTGGGATATAGAAATGAAGCAATGGCCTACTTACTAGGAGACTAAAAGGTGGTAATAGTAAATATTCAGAATGATAATAAAATAACTACATTTGTTTATTGAAATCCTGCAATACGCCCTGTACCTAGGTATTTTATACGGGTCATTTCATTTAATTGTTTTAAGTGAAAAAGCATATGGTTAATTATTCAGGTTCTGGAGTCAAACTTCCTGGGCTGAAAGCCTGTCTGTGGTCATATTATTTTAATCCAAAAGTGAACGTACGAATAATCTCCTTGGATTTCTTTCTCCTCCACTCATCAGCCCTACTGATTTTAGAATCCTATTGATTTTATTTTTAGAGCTACAATTACATGTGGTTTTGTTGATTTCAAAAGTATTTTTTGATAAATATGTGAAGATTTCGAAAAGTGAAGGAGAGACATGTGAAGTGTGAGTAGGGAACCTGGATGAAAGAAAATGCAATTTTATTACAGTTACTTCATTTTTCAGGTTGATATTAATATTTAGTGAGATAAAACGTAATTTGAAAAAATGGACAACATGTACTATTTAATGAATACTTATAAATGAGTGCCCACGTAGCTACCACCCGAGTAAGGAAATAGACCTAGACCCTTTGAGCATCCCAGAAGCCTTCTCGTGTCCCTTCCACATCATAAACCCTGTATCTTCTGGCACTCGTTATTCTTTCTTTTGTGGTAACTTTGCTTTTCTTTTCTTTTTGGATTGTATGTATCTCTAACACTACGGTTTTGCTTCTTTCTGAACTTTGCATAAGTGGAATTATAGTGTGCACACATGTGTGTGTGCGTGCGCCCGTGAACCTGTTTGAGCTCAGTGTTATGTGAGCTCTAAGCATCCAGGACCAACCCTAATATCTGTGGGTCCTGGGACAAATGTACAAGCAGAGCCATCTCAAAGTCCACCCTCTATCTCTTTCTGTCCCGGCTCCATCCTGTACCACAGGGGGCCTCGCACACACACGTAGATGCCCACACCACTTGTAAACCGATGACCCTTGGCCATCTTTGGACTTAGATGTGGACATCCTAGTAGTCCTGTCTGTTCTTAAGAGGATGAAACCAAGGATGCCCATTGAGGCCCTGGAAATAGGATCAGGGCCATTTGGGTAGGGAATTCTGGGGAACTGAGTACTTGGAGTCTGTCTAGAAAAAGGATTCAGCCAACTACTTGCTCCAAGGGGGTCACAGCTGGAGAAAGACAGGGGTGAGAGGCCCTCTAAAGTGTGAGGCTCTGGGCAGAGGCCCAGGTTATCTGGGTCAAAGAGTGGTAGGTACCACATCATATGCTCCTTGAAGCAATAGTATTCCGTTATGTGAATGTATTCAGTCTATTGTTGACGTGCGCTTGTGTGGTTTCCTTTTCTGTGAACATTCTTGTACATAGTGTGCTGGTGTGCTTGTATACATGTTTCTTTAAATCAGCAGTTCTCAAAGTGTGGTCCACAGACCCCTGGGCTCCCCTTTCAAGAGATCCCGTGTCCCGTGCATCGGCAGGTGGACTCGCAACCACTGCGCCACCGGGGAAGCCCTATGATGACTTTTTGATGTGTTCATTTGCTTATTCTGAACCACAGTCCCCAGAATAACATTTGTCATCTCCTGCTGGGGATGGACGACAAGGACATTCTCTTGTGAGCACTGGAGGACACAGGAAGGCAGTGGCGGTTTTGTTGCGTACACACGCCTTCTTCTAGTTATTCAGTCACACACTAATTTAGGTGCTGTTTGAAGGAATTTTGCAGATGGGGTTAAAGTCCCTAATTAGTTGATTCGAAGTCGATCAAAAGGGAGATTATTCTGGGTGAGCCTGACCTCAGGACTTCCACGCCGCAGCTAGGCCTACACATGCACTCGATCTCTTCCGCTGCCCCTCCTTCCTGACTCACTTGCAGATGGACTGCAGCCCACACCTCCTGGGTCCAGCCTGCTTGTGATCTTCTCCTTCTCACAGCCTGTCCTACAGATTTTGGACTTTGCTTAGCCAGCCTCCACAGATGCATTGGGCAGTTTCTTCTAATAAATCTGTAAATGTCATACGTATTTCTTTTCTTTTCTTTTTTTTTTTTTTCTTTGTTTTTTTTTTTTTAAATGGGATCCTCCCGGACCGGGGCACGAACCCGCGTCCTCTGCATCGGCAGGCGGTCTCTCAACCACTGCGCCACCAGGGAAGCCCTTCTTTTCTTTTTAAAAATAAATGTATTTATTTTTGGCTGCGTTGGGTCTTCGTTGCTGTGCGTGGGCTTTCTCTAGTTGCGGCGAGCGGGGGCTGCCCTTTGTTGCAGTGCACGGGCTTCTCATTGCGGAGCATGGGCTCTGGGCACACAGGCTTCAGTAGTTGTGACACACGGGCTCAGTAGTTGTGGCTTGCGGGCTCCAGAGCGTAGGCTCAGTAGTTGTGGTGCACGGCTTAGTTGCTCCACGGCACGTGGGATCTTCCCAGACCAGGGATCGAACCCGTGTCCCCTGCGTTGGCAGGCGGATTCTTAACCACTGCGCCACCAGGGAAGTTCCTGTTTTACGTATTTCTACGGGTTCTCTTTCTTCTCAGTTGAACTCTGACTGACGGACCATTGAATTTTAAGGAATTAACAGAGTATGAAAACCTCATTGATGGGGTTTGATTCCACAGTGTAACTAACCTTTAAGGGACTGCCACTTGTCAAGTTTTGGAGGAGTATCAGAGAAGAAGATCCACAATTATCTGAAAAGGTTAACAAAAATACTTCCTTTCTCAACCATACATCTATATGAGACTGGGTTTTCTTTGTGTACTTCAGCCGAAACAACATTGCAAGAGATTGAATGCAAAAGCAGATATGAGAATCCAGTTGTCTTTTGTTAAGCCCAAAATTAAAGATTTGCAATAATTTAAAACAATGCCACACTTAACATTAATTCTCTTGGAAAATATAATTTTAATGAAAATATTTTAACATGTCATAGTTTATTGTTAATAAATAAATAAATTCAAAATTTCTCACTACTGATAATGGTAAATATTGATAGAATTACCTTATAAATAAAAGCTCTTTGGGACCTTTATAATTTTTAAGAGTGTAAAGACATCCTGACACCAAAAAATTTGAGAGATGCTGCTTAAGGGTCTAGGAATATGCTGCTGGTACTGGATATTAACTTCATTTTTACACAAAAAGGGTAACTATTTTCCATAGTGGTTTTACCAGTTTTTACACCCACCAGCCATGAATTAGCAGCCACATTCAACCATGACTCATCAACCTTGCTGACTCTGAGTATAACCTGATTTTAAATTTTTAGCCAGTTTAATGCCATGGCAGATTACTGTGATGTTTATTTCAATGGATATCTCTTTATTTGAAGTCCCTGCTTGTTTCCATCTTTTGCTCACTATTGTGTTCCCTTTCTTTTTGATCTGTAGAAGTACTTTATATATTTTAGATATGGGTCCTTTATCAGTTATATGTGTTTTAAGTATCTTTTTAAGACTTTTTATTCTCTCCAGAATTTTTTGATGACAAGAAATACATTTAAATTTTAAAAAGTTGAATTTATCAATCTTTGCTTTATGTTTGGTCCTTTTGTGTCTCGCTTAAAGACTCTTTTTCTATTCCTAGATTATGAAGACATCTTCCTATATTATTGATTTTTGTCCTTCACAGTTAGGGCTTTAATTTCAGAAGTTGATTTTTGTATGAAGTAGGGTCCAATTCTTTTTTTTCCCCTACAGATACCCAACTGTCCCAGCACCATTAAAAAGACTGTTCTTTTCCTCCTGATACATTATGTCACATCTTAACATATACGCATGGGTCTGCTTCTCGATCTCCACTTGCATTCCATTGTCTTGTCTATCTGGATCTCTACTCTGTTTCATCATTTTGCTTGTCTATCTGGACAAATGTCGTACTGTCTTTATCTCCAAATCATTATAATGAGTCTGGATGTCTGCTAGGACAAATCCTTCTGTTTCTTCAAGAGTGCCTTGGATATTTCTTGGTCATTTGCTTTTCCATATTACTTTTAGATTCAGTTTATCATGTCAGTCAACTTTTGTCATTCAGTTTGTTACAAGAAAAATAAATGCCCTGACATGATTTTCATTTGGATTGCATTAAATATATAAATCAATTTGGAGAGAGTCTTTATAATATTGAATCTTTCAATCTATGAGTGGTGGATTGCCTTCTACATTTAGTTATGTCTTTAATGACTTGGTAAAATTTTATAGTTTCCTTATGGGTCTTTCACTTACCTTAGATTTTCCCCACTTAAGTATTCCTTTTAATTCTACCGTAAATAGTGTTTGTATTTTCTAACTGCTGCTGTTACATGGGAATATAATCTTGTATCTGGTTACCTTGCCTAAACAGATAATTTCAAAAGATTATATCAGTTTTTGTGTATTTTCTAAGTTTAATCTTATCTGTGTTGCATGATATATGACAGTTTTATTTTTTTCTTCTAACTTTATGCTGTTTATTTTATTATTTTTATATTGGTAGTACAATATTGAATTAAAGTAGTCGCAGCAGGCAGTGTGTGATGTTCTCAATCTGAAAGGAAAGCTTTAAATTTTACCATTTTAATAGATAAACAACAAGAACGTACTATATAGCACAGGGAACTATATTCAATATCTTGTAATAATCTATAATGGAAAAACATCTGAGAAAGAATATATAATGTGTGTGTGTGTGTGTGTGTATATATATATATATAACTGAATCACTTTGCTGTACACCTGAAACTAACACAACATTGTACATCAACTATAGTTCAATTAAAAAAAAATTACCATTTTAAGTATAGCGTTTGCTACAAGTTTATTTCTCACATAAGGAAGATTCCTTTTTTTCTTAGTTATCCAGGAAATTTTTTAAAAAATCATAAACTAATGTTCAGTTTTATAAGATGCATTTATTACAATGAGATGATCATATAGTTTTTTTCCACATAAACTCTTAATGTAATGAATCTCAGTACTGTATTTTCTTTTTTTTTTTTGCAGCCAAAAATTTTTTTTAATTCTCTTATTAAAAAAAAAAAAAAAAAAACTCTTCAAAGAATGAAGTGTGTGGCAGCCTCCTGAAGAGCTCTGGGTATCTGGACAGCTGAATGGATCACAGTTTAAATGTTTCCCATTTAAACATCACAATGTTCAGCTCCCAGAAGTTATAAGATCTTTCTTTGATTATAGCTCTGGAGGTAACGGGGGAGGGGGTGCAGCTGGATTAAAAAGCCTACATCTGAACCGGCCACTCGACAAAACGGTGAATCCTCTGCACAGAATTCATTACTGTATTTTCTAATGTTAAACCCAACTTCTATTACTGGGATAAATCCAGTTTAGTTAGGCTGTGTTACCCTTTGTGTATTTTGCATCTGTATTTTTCAAGTGAGATTATAATACAATCTTTGCATAAATTTGAACCTATATCAAATGTGTATAATTTTTAAACCGGGAAGTAAATGGAACTCTACGAAGTTACCTTCTTTATCTCCAGTAAAGCTTCTTGCCTGAAAGTCTTTTGTTTTATATTTAGCAATATAGCCTCACCAGCTTCATTTTAAAAAGTATTTGTATGATATATTGCTCTCTGTGCTTTTTTGGGTTTCAGATGTTATCAGCTGAGTTAATCTGACAACCATATCTTTTAACTGAAGCTTTAGTCCTACTACATTTAAAAAATTACCCATATATTTGCACTTCAACAAAACATCTCATTTTTTGCTTTTTTATTGTGCTCCAGGATTTATATTTCTTTTCTCATGTAAGCTTTAAGGCTGTAAGCATCTCAAGGCCCTCCTTTTCATTCTCATTCAGTTCAACATATTTTCTAATTTCCATCATTTTTCTTCTTTGACTCACACTTAATATTAAGTAATGGGTTTCTTCTTCTCCAGAATGTGGATATCTTGGGGTTATAGTTTTGGTTTTGATACCTAGCTTATCTTAAGGTCAGAAAACATGTGAAAAGAACAGGCCTTCTACAGGTGGTGTGCGCAGGGCTCTGTGTGTCCATTAGGTTAGTTTGTTGTTCTTGTTCAAATTGTCCATATCTTTACCATGTTCTAGCCTATTTGTTCTATCAATTACTTAGAGAACCTGTGGTAAAAATTTCCCTTTTTTTTTTTAATTTTAATTTTATTGCAGTGTAGTTGATGTACAGTGTTATGTTAGTTTCAGATGTACAACAAAGTGATTCACTTACACATATACGTACATTCATCCTGTTGTAGATTCTTTTCTTATGTAGGTTATCACAGAAAAAAAAATTCCCTTTAAAATGATTGATTTTCTCTTTTCTCTGTATTTGTCAATATGCACTAAATTCAAAGCCTTTTCATGTCCCTGCCCATGTTTGTCTGTGGCAGCTCCCTGAGAAGGTGGCATGGCCCTAACATAGTATAGCCTTGAGCTGCTTGGTTTCTGTGATTTGGGAGACTGAACCAGCTCTGGTCACATCTAGATTACCCACTCTCCAGAGTTCATGTGAGCCAGATAAAATGAAAAGATACATGGGTGTTTGGGGGTGGATTGGGGGCCGGGTACTGCAGGGCCTTTGATTCCATTTCTATTTTCTAGGCAGTCAGTCAGTCCATGTTGTGTGGAGATGTTTTCTTCCAGCCTCCACTGATGTGTGTTAACATCTGGCTCCTGTTAAGCAAAGGATAGCTCTGAATTCCCACCAGATCTTGGTAATAAAGGGACTTCTTATTATCCCAGTGACTGTAACCAGTCTGTCTGGCTCTTCTAGATTTAGGGTCTGTGTCAGTAGCTTTACATGGTAAAGGAGATGAGGGCCCATAGAAAAGTCAGTCTTTCGAACACAGGGATTGTTTTCATTTAGTTACCTTGTAACATTTATTTCTCTTTTATCTTCAGTTATTTGAAGGATTGAAGGCATTTCGGGGAGTAGATAATAAAATTCGTCTGTTTCGGCCAAACCTGAACATGGATAGAATGTACCGGTCTGCTATGAGGGCGACTTTGCCGGTATGTATATTTAGGTGTTTCTCTTGCTGTAATGGGTCACTGAATTCCACCAGACAAACCATTTCTGAATACTTAGAATACTTAGATCAGTATTTGGTATAAACCATATGAGCACTGAATTTCTCTCTGATCTGTTTTTTAATCAGTGAGTTAAAAATACAAGGAAATAACCATTTGGCAACTCCACAATCTGTTTCTTTATGAGTGTCTGTGGGAGATAATGGGATAAGGAAGAAAAATATGCCTCAAACTGAAATAATAAAATTTAAAGACCATACGAAATTATGATATGAAAATACGGTGTACTGCACAGATATATGTGGGATGTTTTGCCTAACTGCTTAAGACACTAGCAAGTATGCAGTGATTTAAGTAGTTGTTTTGATATTTCAGCCCAAGTTTTATTTAAAGAAGAAAAAAAGGATATATAAAATGGTTTCTCATGGCCACTGGGCCCTGGCTATAACATTGTTTTTTATGGAGCAGAATTCATTCTAAGGTGGGTTGGATTTAGACCCTAAGGTTCATGTCTAGGTAGGAGGTGACTTAGATTGCTTTCATTCCCTGAGACTTGACCAGGCTGTCTTTCTGAACTGAATGAAGTCTTTTCCCACTTTGACATACTTTGTTTGTCCCTAACCTTCAGCTGTGCGTTGGAGAAGCCCAAGTGATGACTCCTTTTTAGCCAGGCTCTTTTTTTTTGCCATACGCAGGCCTCTCACTGCCGTGGCCTCTCCTGTTATGGAGCACAGGCTCCGGACGCGCAGGCTCAGCGGCCATGGCTCACGGGCCCAGCCGCTCCGTGACATGTGGGATCTTCCCGGACCGGGGCACGAACCCGTGTCCCCTGCATCGGCAGGCGGACTCTCAACCACTGCACCACCAGGGAAGCCCTTCCTTCTTCCTTTTATAACACATGCTTCACCGACCTTCCTCAGAGGCAGAAGGGAAATTCAGGAAATTTCTTTGGACTCTGTCCTAGTTCCACTCTTTACCCATTACAGACAAATCATTGGGAAATCCTTTAAAATGAGGACAGAAGGAAAGGGAAGTAACATTTATTGGACAGCAACTGCCACAAACTGTGTTATGTGGTTTTACATTCCTTGCCATTTTAATCATAACAGTAAGCTATTGTCAAGAAGGTATGTATTGTAACTTTTAGCAGCACCTTTGTACGGAGAAGAAAACTCAAGCCCACAGAGGTTCAATGACTTGCCTAAGATGACACAGACTAATGGGACAGGGCAAGAGCTTCACTAGGGATGTAAGTTTTAAAATCCCTAGTGAAGTTCTTTCCACTAAATCTTACATCTAGATAGCAGTATCAGAGACCCTGTGCTTGATACAGGGAGATGGTATGTCCTATATGATTGGCAGTCCCGATTTCTATAACATTACCACACCGTGATTGCTGTTGTAAGTTAGTATTTAAATAGCCAAATCCTGATGTCATGAGCTCTATTCATGTGTGTTTCTGACTCGTTTTCTACCTTGGATAACCCATAGCATCTCTGAAAGTATGTTTCTTTGCCCTGCCAAGTGAATAGAAACTACTTATTTTACAAACTGTCACCCATCTGGTATATAAAACCCTTTTTCACCTTAGAAGTAACCTACTCTTTGCTTTTGCCCATTTTCCTGGATCATCTGAAAGAATGATCATCTGTCTCTTTCTTACTGATTTTCAGGTTATCTTAACATTTTTCTGTTACGACCCTTTGTTGGTTATGTTACAAATAACTTCACCCAGTGTGTCACTTACGTCGTTTGAAGAACAGAAGTTCTTAAGTTTTAAATAGTCAAATTTTGTCCATTTTTTTCCTTTATGATTTATGCTTTGTGTTTTTTAAGAATTCTACTTTAAAAAAAAGAATTCTACTTTAAGGTGACAGAGATATTTTGTATGTTTTTTTATAAAAGTCTTAATGTTTTCTCACATTTAAGTGTATAATCCAACTACAGTTGGTATTTGGGTATGGTAACAGGTAGGGAACCACTTTTTTTATCTTCCTCGTGTGGATAATCTCTCATTCCGTCACAATTTGCGGGGGGAAAAGTCACAGAAAAAAGAATTCTTGTTTGGGTTTATTATTACTTTAAAATATTTATTTATTTACTTATTATTATTTAATAAATTTATTTATTTTTTATTTTTGGCCGCGTTGGGTCTTCACACGGGCTGCACATGGGCTTTCTCTAGTTGCGGCAAGTGGGGGCTGCTCTTTGTTGTGGTATGCAGGCTTCTCATCGTGGTGGCCTCTCTTGTTGCGGAGCACGGGCTCTAGGCACGCAGGCTCAGTAGTTGTGGCGCACGGGCTTAATTGCTCCGCGGCATGTGGGGATCTTCCCAGACCAGGGCTCGAACCCGTGTCCCCTGCATTGGCAGGTGGATCCTTAACCATTGCGCCACCAGGGAAGCCCCTTATTATTTTAACTAAAAAAAATTTTTTTTGGCTGCGCTGTGCGGCCTTGTGGGATCTTAGTTCCTCCACCAGCATTGAAAAAGGGCCACTGCACTGAAAACACCGAGTCCTAACCACTGGACCACCAGGGAATTCCCTATTATTACTTTTTTAATAGTCAAAGCTTTCATGAGGATCATTTCTTACTGCTACAGTGGAAGAACATTGCATTATTCGTTATGTTTTTCATTCCTTCAGGCATTTGACAAGGAAGAGCTTTTAGAGTGTATTCAGCAGCTTGTGAAATTGGATCAAGAATGGGTCCCCTACTCAACATCTGCAAGTCTGTATATTCGTCCTACATTCATTGGAACTGAGGTGCAGACTGACTTCCTGTTTTGGGGTACTTTGGTGGGGGAGTTATCATTGTTTATGCTTGAAACTTCTAGTATGTAGTTTGAAATAGCCCCCCCAGCAGCATCATTAATGCTCCTTTCCCTTGATTATTAAGACTGTAAACATTTTTTTAAAGGGCCAGATAGTCAGTATTTTAAACTTTGTGAGCCATATGGTTTCTGTCACTAATCAGCTCTGCCACTGTGGTACAAACACAGCCACAGACACCAACATAAATAAGTAAAGAAATGAGCGAGGCTGTTTGCCTCCTGCTAATCAAGACTAACCATGATCTCCTCAGCTTAGCGGTGTAATGCCAGGTAAGTGCTCCTCCAAGGTAAGAGTGGTAATGGTTTTGAAATTTGGAGGAGAGAGAGCTGCCACTTTTATATCTTCATTTTCCTCATGTTTTGGGATTACTTGGTAAGGAGAGGGAGTGGAGGGCCCTCTTCCCCCACAGAAAGTGTTGGAAATAAAGTTCACAGTGGATATTAGGGGAGGCACTTGAGAGCTAGGGGAACAGGTTTAAACAACATGGCTGTGAGATCTCCCAGTAGCTCACAGTCTATTGGTTGGTGCCCTTGCAAAGGAAGGACATGCCTGGAGTGGCCAAGGCCATCTGTGTGGGTGAATATGTGATATAAAATATAAAGACCCTGTCCCTATCTCCTTCCTCTACTGGTTAGGGGTGGCCTTATGGAGAATGGGTGATATGAGAGATAATTGATGGGGGGAGTTGAATGTGGATGCGGGGGTGAAGGGGTGTGTGGCATATGGAGATCTTCAAGGATAGGGGCAAGGAGACAGAGCTTTTGCTATAGTCTACTCTCTACAAGGTAATTATATAGTTACCAGATTTTCCACTAGGTCGTATGAATGCAAGCAGTAAGGCCAGAGAATAAGTACCTAAGTGGTCCTTTGGGATCCTTTTTGATGCCTTTTGAAATACTATTAAGAGCCTGCATAATGAATTTCATGAATTGCAGTCTCCCTCATAAGCTCTAAAGAATTGGGACAATTTAAAAAGTTATCTTCTCCTTAAGTTTCTGACATTTTAATATTGCTGAGTTTTTAAATATCATTATTTAACTTCAGACTAAGAAGAAGTAATTTTTTAGTTTTGTTGAAACGTTTCTAATCTCAAAGCACTACCTTCTAGTTATCCTGAGGTGCTTTCCCACTCAGATCTGATTCTTCTATTCCTAGTTTGTTGAGAGTTTTTATCATGCATGCAGGTTGGATTTTGTTGAATGCTTTTTCTAAATGTCTTGACATGATTATGTGGTTTTGTCCTTTATTATAATGTATTATATTAACTCATTTTTAGCTGTTAAAACAACCTTGTATTCATTGGCTAAATCATACTTGCTCATGGTGAATAATTTACATTATATCTTGCTGTATTCACTTCGTGCAAATATTTTGCTACGAAGTTTTGTGTCAACGCTCATGAAAGGTGTTGGTCTGTAGTTTTCTAACGTACCTAGTTCTGTGATTTAGTCAATTCTTTAGAGTCCTGGAGTTCTATAATCTAGAGTTAGACAAGCTTTTAAATCTGATTTTATAGTCTGGCTGGTGGTCCCAATAATCCTGTCTATTGGTAGCCCTCACATTTTTGCATATGAATCACCCAGGTGTTGTTTAAAATACACATATTTATCCCAATCCCCAGAAATTCTGGTCGAGTAGGTCTGGATGGTGATTCTGATGCCTGCCCAAATTTACGAACCTCAGTGATAAAAATCCTGCCAAGCAGTCCTCTCCCACTGCACTCTTATCAACTTACATGTTGGATCATGCTTTGGACCTAAGAATCAAGAATTTTTAAAAATCTGCTTTCCAAGAATTGAAAGCAATAACTGATACCATCTGATGAGTCAACATTATTTATATTTGGTTGGTATGTTTATATCAACTAGAATCTTCTAATTCATGGTATAGGCAGAAAAAACAATAACGTGTAATTCAGAAATGAGCATGATACAAACAGCATTCAGTGAAGTATATGGATTTAAACATTTGTGCAACACATGAATGTTTATACAGTCCAGTCTGGTAATTATCACTTGTTTCCTTTTCATGGTGGCTACATTTGATATGTGAGCTACTGGCTGGAGGATTGGAGCCAGTGGGTTCTAGGTCACTAGGATTCTTTCATCAGGGGTGACTAACTTTTGCTTGCCTTTTTATGTTACTCGGTTTTCTGATGGCTCTGTCATGTCTCTGCCTTCATAGAAGAATTGCAGGCTCACCTCTGTATCAGTTATCTGATGCTTTGGTCTTGTGTGCTGCGAGCTAACATCCACTTTTTAAAAAAATTAATTTATTTGGGGCTGCGTTGGGTCTTCGTTGCTGCGCACAGGCTTTTCCTAGTTCAGGCGAGCGGGGGCTACTCTTCGTTGCAGTGTGCGCCTTCTCATTGCGGTGGCTTCTCTTGTTGCGGAACGTGGGCTCTAGGCGCACGGGCTTTAGTAGTTGTGGTGCGCGGGCTCAGTAGCTGTGGCTCACGGTCTCTAGAGCACAGACTCAGTAGTTGTGGCGCACAGGCTTAGTTGCTCTGCGGCTTGTGAGATCTTCCCAGACCAGGGCTCGAACCTGTGTCCCCTGAATTGGCAGGCGGATTCTTAACCACTGCGCCACCAGGGAAGTCCAACATCCACGTTTTTCTTTCATGGTATTTTCATGGTTATTTTAACTGATTAAGTGGGTCTTTTATCCAAGAGGTATTTTGATTTCTTTGAATGAGCAAATATATGTTGGGGAAATTTTTTAAGTGATGTGACCACCTACTTGCTCACGTGTGCCCTGTCTCTAGTCCCTGGTATGGCACTCACTTGTGTATAGAGAATATTCAGTATTCTTCAATAGACATATTTGTACTGGGCTCCAGCTTCGTCCCAAATAATCTAAGTCCATGGAGCCAGTATCAGACACTGTAAACTACTTACAAGAGAATCACCATCCCAAGTCTTGTGAAAGAATTAATATGTCTAGCAGTCTTTAATGCTTTATTTACTCCAGGGATTGCAAACTTGCACCAAGGTGGAAATATTTTTATCTTTGAGAGCTGCACTTCATCCTATGGGCAGGGTGTTGTTTTCATTTTCATGAGCTGTGATGTGACAGTCTGATGTTAATTACTGCTCCTCACACTCAGATTTTGTAGCTGCCATATAATTTGAGAGTAGCTCTGACACCAACTTATGAATTACATTTGCAAAGGTGCTCTGCCTCTCTACGTGTTTTATAATCAATGGATTCTTCATTATTTTTATTATTTTACACAGGTAATACCTATGTACCAATGTTTTTGTGCAGTTCTTCATGTCTTCCAGCCTTCTCTGATAATAATTGGATCCATTACTAAAATCCTTTCAGATTTAGGATTGTAATAAACAGAAGAGTATTTTTTGGAACATGTATTACTAGCTAATTAAATAGCCAGTGAATAGAGATTGCCAATAAAAAGATACCAGGTAGAAATTTGAAAAAATAAAAAATTTCTATAAAGTTTACATTATTAAGCAAAATACTAAACAGGATTACATAAACCTCTTGTAAAACATTTAAATTAGAGGATAAAATCATTCATGATCCCAAACAATTTCTCATATTAAAAAAGAATTTCAGGGCTTCCCTGGTGGCACAGTGGTTGGGAGTCCGCCTGCCGACGCAAGGGATCACGGGTTCGTGCCCCGGTCCGGGAGGATCCCACATGCCGCGGAGCCTGTGCATCCGGAGCCTGTGCTCCACAGCGGGAGAGGCCACAACAGTGAGAGGCCCGCGTACCGCAAAAAAAAAAAAACAAAAAAAAGAATTTCAGCATCATTTAAATCAATATGTTCTGAAATATTTATTTACAGGTAGTTAAAAACTTAAAGAGGAACTAAAAGCTGTAGTGTTTCAAACTGCTGCTGATTGTTAGTTGGAAATTAGATAAAATCAAATCATAATGTTTAAATAAAAAACATTTACATAAACAGTTTCTAAATTTTCACTTTACCAGCTAAGAAGCTAAACTTATATGATTATCAGGTTCAGTACTGAATACCTGAGAAAGCTCTAAAGAAGCTGGCTTGTGCTGGTTTTAACATCTGTTTTATCCAACTCTACCCTGTTTGGTAACTCTGAGAAGGTATAGCTACACATGCGTAGATGGGCTTTTATTTCCTCAGCAATCCCGATAAGTGTACACAGGTACTTTGACCATGGTCCATAGCAAAATATGCACAACCACAAACTGAGATTCCCTCTGATCGTTGCTCCAAGCCTCCCACTTTTCCAGTTTATCTCAGCATCACCTCACCTACTCTCTCCACTGGGGAGGTGGTGCTAAATAATATCAGGGCTGAGAATAAGTGTCGTAAGGAGGGTCGAGTCTGATGGTAGAGACAGCCCTCTGGGCTGCAGTGGTCAGCCTGCCCAGCCCCTCTGACCAGGTCCCAGGCTGTCTACCACACACACATCTGCAAGCTACCAGCAGATTTGACTTTTTCAGCTGTACTCCAAGACAAGACTGACCTTGAATCTAACACATCCTTCTACTTTGGAGCACCCCAAATATATTTCTGGAGTTGAGCTCAACTGGAGAAGCTGTCTGCTTCAGGTTAATACCACCTCCAGTGCACAGAATACAATCTGGACAATGCAGAACAACATTTAAAATCATTTCACGTAAAGTTTCCCCATCCACAACTTCATTGTAAAACTTTCAGTATGATGTTTTCATGAGAACTCGAATTTCAAAATCCTGCTGCCAAATGATCCACTCTGATTTTTGGTTCACTCCACAGGGAGCTTAAGGGCATGTAAGTATCATAGACATGTCTTTCTTTTCCTTTTATCACCTTGTAAAATCTTTCTATTACACAGATAATTTTACCTATAATCATAACAATTTCCATGAAAAGAATTCTCTACTCACAGCCTTTGTTTATGTATGCTTATACACCTTTTCATCTTTTCCCTTTATGATTAGGCTCTATAAATGAAAGAATCTGAACAGATTGGAAAACTAGTTATTACAGCAGCAATTTGTAACCGTTAAGTTGGGTCTTGTCCACACTTGGAATGTATTCTTTTGCAGTCCTATTTGAGAGTTTATATGTATCTCATTACACTATTTATAAACAGTTAAAAGTCATACTTGCATAACTATTAACATGTTTTATATTAACAGCCCCCTTTTTAGTATCTTCAAAGCTCAGTTATCTGTTCTTAGAGATACAGCTTGTCTCTATTGATTTTAGTCTTTAATGATCAGCTTGCTGTTATCAGGGCACTCTTAACAATGGACATCCTCTTGAGGCTGTTCTTGCCCATTGCAACATTATTACAGGGGAAGATTGTTTTTATTCTCTTTGTTTTTACTTTTTTGGAGTGTTGGTGCACATGGTTAATAATGATACCGCTCAGTTCATGGCACTTACCATCGCCGGGCAGAAGGGGGGCCCTCTCTTTGTTTTTTAATTCCCCTTTATCTTCCCTACTCTCATCTCCTCTTCCGCCATTGGAAATCATTCTTATGTATTGAATGAATATTCTTTTGGTTTATATGGGTTTTAAGTATCTCTTATTACCTTGGATGCCTGTAATTTTAATTTATATAAATGATTTTGTCTTACACATCTCATTGTGTCTCTTAACATTTTCCCTCTGTGCTGTGTTTCTCATTTCTATCCAGGTTACTGTGTGTAGATCCAGTCCATCACTTCTAACTGCTGCAGAGTTCCCCACGCTGGGCACTAACCACACTTTGTCCAAGTTCCTTTACTGGGATTCCATTTCCCTGTTTCCTTATATGCAATGAGCAGTTTGAAAATATGCAACCTAGGGAATTGCTGAAAGAGTTACTGTTTTCCCTGAAAGATGCCGTAGGCCAATCCCAAGAAAGTCCTGCTGCCTTTCAGGGAGGTCCTGCTTCTATTTGACGAAACACTGTGGTCCAGTCTGTCGTCACCCCCATCACCTGGCATTGTGAAGTTCTCCTAAGTGCCAGGCGCTATGCTTGGTGCTATCCCTGCACTGACTGACAGCAGCCCTGTGAGTAGGTGCCACTGGCATCACTTTAGAGATGAGGAGACTGAGGCCCACAGAGGTGAAATCAGAACCCCTGTGTTCTTGCTTCTGTGCTGTAGCATCTTTTATGCACTGGTTACTGTGCTGTTCTAGGGATGCTACCTCCCTGCCTTCATGGAACTCAGTGTCTCATGGAGCTTGTGGGAGCGTCAGACCCATGGAATGAATGTGTTGATAGATGTAGGTCAGTGTGGTGAAGAAATGGGGCCTGGTCGAATAAGACTGCTTGTTGTGGTAACTCGGATGGGAGCTAATAAGTGCTTTCCCGTCTTGTTTCTGTTTTTGTTTTTTATGGTAATTTAGTTTGACAAGGATGGCAATACAATTCATTGGGGGAAAGTATAATCTTTTTTTTTTTCATTTTTATTGGCGTATAGTTGATTTACAATGTGGTGTTAGTTTGTGCTGTGCAGTGAAGTGGATCAGTTATATCGATATATATACATATATACCCACTCTTTTTAGATTCTATTCCCATATAGGTCATTACGGAATATTGAGTAGAGTTCCCAGTGCTGTACAGTAGGTTCTTATTAGTTATCTATTTTATATCTAGTAGTGTGTGTATGTCAATCCCAATCTCCCAGTTTGTTCCTGCATCCCATCTCGTTTTAATGTAAATCTGCCTTCATGTCCGTTTCCTTTCCTCCTCTGAGCTACCAGCTTTCCTGCTCTCAATTACAGTTGACATAATCATTCCAGATTTTATATATTGTATTATATATTTTACAATATGTTATATGTATTCTATAACACACATGTATAGTCACACTAAGTCTAAAGTTCATTCACAGTGCTTCTGAGTTTAGGAATATCAGTTTTCACATGAAACCTGCCAGTATATTTCTGGGATTTTAAAGGAGGGATTAGGGGGAGGGAAAAATTTGATTAAAAAATTCAGATAGGACTTCTCTGGTGGCGCAGTGGTTGAGAGTCCGCCTGCCGATGCAGGGGACACGGGTTCGTGCCCCGGTCTGGGAAGATCCCACATGCGGAGCGGCTGGGCCCATGAGCCATGGCCGCTGGGCCTGTGCGTCCGGAGCCTGTGCTCCGCAACGCTCCGCAACGGGAGAGGCCACAGCAGTGAGAGGCCCACGTACCGCAAAAAAAAAAAAAAAAAAAAAAAAATTCAGATAGTCCCAAAAGTATACAATGGAAAGGAAGTTTCCTTCCTACTCTTATTCTGATCCAGAGTCCACAGTTCACCTCCTTCTGAGCAATTCCTGTTGCCAGTTTTTCTTCTATCTGTCTAGAGATATATATAGATAAATATACACACCTCTTACCTGCTTACATGTGTTTGTACATTAAGTATTATCCTTCTTTTTACAAAACTGGCAGTAACTCTTTGCCCAGTTTTTGCCAATACTCAAGACTGTTTTCAAATGATTTTTCTTATTGGCTGTGTTGGTTCTTCATTGCTGCACGTGGGCTTTCTCTAGTTGCGGCAAGCAGGGGCTACTCTTCGTTGCGGTGCGCGGGCTTCTCACTGCGGTGCCTTCTCTTGTTGCAGAGCACAGGCTCTAGGCATGTAGGCATCCGTAGTTGTGGCGCATGGGCTCAGTAGTTGTGGTGCGCGGACTGTAGAACACAGACTCAGTATTTGCGGCACACAGACTTAGTTGCGCCACGGCATGTGGCATCTTCCTGGACCAGGGCTGGAACCCGTGTCCCCTGCATTGGCAGGCGGATTCTTAACCACTGCGCCACCAGGGAAGTCCAGAGAAGGGATGTCTTAGTCAGCTTGGGCTGCCGTGACAGAATACAAAGATTAGGTGTCTTAAACACCAGAATTAATTTCCTCACAGTTCTGGAGGCTGGAAGTCCAATATCAAAGTGCCAACAGGGTGGGTTTCTGGTGAAGCCTCGCTTAGTGGCTTGTATATGTCCACTTTGTCACTGTGCCCCTCAGGGCGTTTCCTCTGTTTCGGGGGAGGAAGGGGGGTGCGGGAGGGAGCAGGGTGCACTTGCTCTGGTGTCTCCAGGCTGACAGGATTAGGGCCCCATCCTTTTGACCTCATTTAACCTCAGTTACCTCCTTAAAAGCCTTATCTCCAAATGCATTCACATTGCGGGTCAGGGCTTCAATGTATACTTTTTAAGTAGAAAATTGAGGAGGAATCTGAAGGGTTCTGTATGGTTTGAACATGGGTTGCCTAGAGTATGAGAGCTGTGGTGAAGGCTGAGGGTAGAAGGAAGATCTGGTTTGAACTCTCTTCACATTAGGAAATCCTGGGAATTTCACTGTTTTGTTTTTTTTTTTAATCAAACTCATATCGAAAAAGAGCTCTGGACTAAGAGTAGAAGATGTAGAGCTTAATAACTGAAACTTTGGGTGAGTCATTTGAGCCTCAGTTTCTTCAACTTAAAAATAGGAATTATAACCCTTAACTTCCTGGATTGTTGGATTTTCTGAGATAATGGCTATGGAATGTCTTGGAAACTGAAAAGTACTGTGTAATTACTGAGGATGCTGTACGTGGGCCTCTCACTGTTGTGGCCTCTCCCGTTGAGGAGCACAGGCTCCGGACGCACAGGCTCAGCGGCCATGGCTCACGGGCCCAGCCGCTCTGCAGGCATATGGGATCTTCCTGGACCGGGGCACAAACCAGTGTCCCCTGCATCGGCAGGCGGATTCTCAACCACTGCGCCACCAGGGAAGGCCTGGCAGGCGGATTCTTAACCACTGCGCCACCAGGGAAGTCCCTTTTGATTAATATTATACTATCATAAACTACTCTTAATTGTAGGAGTAGTGCAGAATTTAAATTGCTTTCCATGTAAGAAGGGAGAATTAAGAAAAAGGAACAAATAATGGTTCCTTGAGGGTAGAAACAGACCTAATCACCAAGTTCCCTTCCTGATAAAGGAAGGGAACTTGGTGATTAGGTCTGTTTCTACCTTAAAGTTACATTCCATAAAGTTTCCCTGTTTCCCTTCCATAAAGTTACATTTTACTTATTCTCACTCATGAAGCAGTGTGACCATTTTCAGTAAAGTCACAGTTCTTTTCATGAAAAGATATTTGACATAAATAATCATTTAAGGTTGAAGGTGACTGAGCTATGATCAACACCAGTACTTGAAGTGCTTGTAAAGCATGAGTTGACCTTGCTTAAATTTAAAATAAAATGTTAGTACACATAAACACATTTTTTTCTCAGCATTGAAAAACTCTAGTCTATTATTTACCTGCTTGCTAAGAGTAAAAGTATTGCTTAAAGGTTTATCAAGATACTCTTTTCTAGAAATAGATTTAATGCATGTTATTCTGTTTTCCATCTGTGCTCTCTCTACTACCACCTAGTGGAATAAGTGCAAGTTTACCTGTCAATTAAATCAGGGGAAGGAAATGAATAAGATGAAATTTATCTCTGAAAAATATTTCCATGATCATGAGTTATTGTTACTTTTTAAAAAAATATTTACTTATTTATTTGGCTGCGCTGGGTCTTAGTTGTGGTGTGTGGGATCTTTGTTGCGGCATGCGGGATCTTTTAGTTGAGGTACGTGGGCTTTTAGTTGAGGCATGTGGGATCTAGTTCCCTGACCAGGGATCGAACCCGGGCCCCCTGCATTGGGAGCGTGAGTCTTAACCACTGGACCACCAGGGAAGTCCTTGTTACTTTTTTTAATAGTGTGTAGGTTGCAAAAAATATGTGAGTGAGAAAAGTCCAGGCATTCATGTGGTATCTAATAAAATGCTTTTCAGCTTGTCCATAAATAAGCTATTTTATTTAGAACATTAGAAGCTAGGTAAATTACTGAGATGTGTCCTGCATATTGTATTTCTAAATTATGTTGAGAAGCTTAATTCCTCATTATAATGGTCAATAAAAAATTTTTTTTAAATATTAAGCTTCAAAGCATCCCTGATATGAAGTGTACTTACTTAACTGATAGGTAAATAAAACTGCAGAGATAAGATAGTCAGTTTTTATCAAAGTTGGGAAGAAAGGCAGGTGTGTGTGTTATCCTGAGGATTTCTTTTCCAAATAACGAAACCAAAAAAAGCAAATGGAGTTTAAGTCTCCTCATTTTTCCCTTGTAGGGGTGTCCTCTTTAGCCCCCATTAAAGAACAGACAGAAATGAGCAAAAAAGCCAAAACCTGTGGTCGCTTGCTGACTCATATCTTTTTTTTTTTTTTTGCGGTATGCGGGCCTCTCACTGTTGTGGCCTCTCCCGTGGCCCCGGACGCAGGCTTAGTGGCCATGGCTTACAGGCCCAGCTGCTCCGCAGCCTGTGGGATCTTCCCGGGGTACGAACCCGTGTCCCCTGCATCAGCAGGTGGACTCTTAACCACTGCGCCACCAGGGAAGCCCTGACTCATTTCTTTAACTCAGTTATCCGTCACTTATAATCCGTTTTTTGTGGGGCCACGTGGTCCTCACATTCACATGGAGTGTGAATGGACTCAGCTTCCCATTTCCTATGCCTTTCCGATGGCATCAGTGTACACATATGCAATCACATTTTATTCTGCTCACGGATATTTTCCCTACCTGATTCTTGATGATCTGGGCACAAGTAGTGGGTGAGGGGCCTTGAGCTAATAGGTAGTGGGGGAGGAGATTTCATTGAAATTCAGAAAAAAATATATCCCTAGGTCCACTTTCAGTCAGTTTCATGGAATATTACAACAGCCACAAAATCAGGGGAACGGAGTCTCCTCTCATTATTTCCACGCCAGACTACTACCCCATCCAGGCAGACCAGGTTCCTTTTGAAGACTGGACACAAGTATCTTATATCCCAATACTTAACGTAAGAGTCCTGACTTGTTTTCTTACTCGTGTGGTCTTGAATTTCACAGGATAGCCCAGTGGCCTTTTTTGCCTTTATAATACGTAGCCCTCAAAACTTTTCAGTCTCTCAGTTTTCCTCAAAAAACAACTGGCAGTAATTACTTAGAACCACTTCTGTGCTGGCGGAATTTGTATGATTTCGCATCGTTGGCTTGTGATTTTCCAGTATTGGTGGGAGAGGCCATTTTCTATCTTTGTCATTCCTGACACGAATTCCTGAGTCCTTCATCCTCTTGTCTTTTTTTGGGGGGAGGGGCGGTTAGCTTCTAGTGCAGCTATGCTCCTGCTGTCTGCTGTCTCTCACAGTCAGGTGTACTGATGGCACACTCCCCCGAGCCCACTGCCTGCGGGAGGCACTGGTATGTCCAGAAGCAGAAGAGCAAGTTAGAGAAGCAGCTATTAGGTTTCACCCCCAAAGACTGAAATCATGTCTAGGTTCTTCCCTTTTTCAGTTCCCAATCAGTGCAACACTGAAAGGTGTTATATGGCTAGTTGTTAAAAATATACTCCTCTGAAAAAGCCTACTGTTAAAAAAGTTGACAAATTTGCTTTTCCTTTAAAATCTTAACTCAGAAAGCAAAGTAAAATGGAACCAAAGTACCCCATTCTCGGTGTTTTCTTCTTGAAAGAGAAGACCATCAGGCTTGTGTAACTCAGCTTTAGAAGTAACAGCTGTCCAGGGCTTCCCTGGTGGCGCAGTGGTTGAGAGTCCGCCTGCCGATGCAGGGGACGCGGGTTCGTGCCCCGGTCCGGGAAGATCCCACATGCCGCGGAGCGGATGGGCCTGTGAGCCATGGCCGCTGAGCCTGCGCGTCTGGAGCCTGTGCTCCGCAACGGGAGAGGCCACAGCAGTGAGAGGCCCGCGTACCGCAAAAAAAAAAAGTGCACTTAGAAGTAACAGCTGTCCGTAGTCCCTTCTGGGAGATGGTTACAGATCTCTTCTAGACTTTGAGACTGGTGTCTGCATTTTAAATTAACAGTTGTGTGTACTTTTGCTTTATTACAGCCTTCTCTGGGAGTCAAGAAGCCTACTAAAGCCCTGCTCTTTGTAATCTTGAGCCCAGTGGGACCTTATTTTTCAAGTGGGAGCTTTAATCCAGTGTCCCTGTGGGCCAATCCGAAGTACGTAAGAGCCTGGAAAGGTGGGACCGGGGACTGCAAGATGGGAGGGTAAGTCAGTCTGTGTTTCTGTCTAAAGGAAAGAGTCCCTCGTGACCATTTAGTTATTGCCATTTCACTTCAATACAAGTACATACATTAGTTTTTACATTGTAATGCTCATTTTTATTCTGTGTTTAGTTTTCAGTGTTTTGAATGTGCTAGTTGTTTAAAGGGTAACCTGTGTGGCCCCCTCGTAAGGGAGAAACATTGACTGTTATACATAGGCAAGAGCTAAAGTAACTAAACCAGGAGTAAAAGCAGTGCTTTGAATGAACTACCCCTGGATGCTGGGCCCTGGCCGCAGGCTGAAAGTTGGCATTCAAGAGCATCTGGTACTGGGGCCCAAGCTCCCAGTTGGCTCCAAGTAGTCCTGTCTGGGGAAGATGCCTGCTTCATTGAAGTGCTGTCCTCATTGCCACAGATTGTAGACATACCTGCTGCCAACTGGCTGAGGGATAGCCGTGCTTTGGCTTGGTCAGGCCAGTCGCATAGGCCATATGTAGCTGGCTGGAAGTAAAAGAGCATTTGCAAGTGTTAGACAATTTCAGGGGTGGACTTGGCCGTGAATCGGGAATGCCCTGATGCGTGAACAAGAATTGCTGGATTAACCAGCATGGCTCTTCCTTTGTGTGTATCACACACCCAGGGCAGCAGCAGGCCCGCAAGGTGACTCAGTGACTGTCTTCTGGGCCCTGTTACAAAATGTAGATTCATGGAGCCCTGGCAGAATTGAAGGATGTGCTGCTGGGATGCCAGAGAGACATTGACAGCTGGCTTTGACCCCTCCATAGACTTTATTTCCTTCTTTTCTACCAAGAAAATAGCATGTTGACAAAATTCTATGTCCTGTCATCCCTGTTGGTATTCCCTCATAACTGCATTCCCTCAAGGGGTTAGAGAAACCCTGTTGGAGTCCATTAAACTAAAGAAGTCACTTTTTTTCCTTCTGCGCTAGAGCACTCCTTCCTGACTATGTCCTAGGCTAGCCAGGTCCAAAACTACTATTGTTTGCTCTCTTGATGTCTTTTTTACTTGTTCAGACTTCTTCACAGGCCATATGCATATGCACCACTGCATACGGCCTGTATTACTCTATTAAAACTTCCCTTAGAGTGCAGTAAAGCAACGATCTCGATGAAGAGATAATAACGTAAACGTTTTTCTTCTTTAAACCTTGCTCTCTAGCTCCTCCTACCTGCTTAGGGAAAAGTTAACATGGGAACACTGAGAAATTGGAGGGAAATCTTTAGTTTGGTGTCTAGGCAGATTGTTATTTGTTATAAAGAAGATATAATGCAGTCTTACAGAATATATGATCACTATAGGGCAATTAAAAATTAATACTTTCTGGGACTTCCCTGGCAGTCCAGTGGTTGAGACTCCACGCTTCCAGTGCTGGGGGCGCGGGTTCGATCCTTGGTCGGGGAACTGGGATCCCACATAACACGAAGCTCGGCCAAAAAAACAAACAAACAGACTTTCTGTACAACACAAGGAGTGAGCCCCAGTGTTACTATGTACGCCTAGTGTATCAGTATTGGCGGGGAAACTAAAGTTGGGGAGTAAGGGTATATAGGAGCTCTATTTTTTGCTCTGTTTTTCTGTAAACCTGAAACTGCTCTAAAAAATAAAGTCAATTATAAAATAAATTAATAGTTAAGCTCAGTTGGACCAGGATCAGTGGAAGCTGACTTGAAATCTCTTAGAGGAGAGAGTACTAGATCTCATAAGTAAAAGGAAAAATGGCGAGAGGGCAGGCGGGAACCAAAGAATGGGCTTGTCCCACACACGCCTGTTGTTTCCAAGAAGTTCCAAAGCTCTCTACTCCTGTCCTTCCCACCTGGAGGAGTCCAAGGGAAACACAGGATTTTGCATTTACCATCATCCAGTTTAGTTGACAAAGACTTTTGTCAGGAACCTTAGATTTGTGTATTATTGCTCTTTTCTAAACATAATTAATTTATTAGTTACCTTCTAAGCTTTTTTAAAAAAATCAACTAGTATTTATTTATTTATTTTGCGATACACGGGCTTCTCCCTGTTGTGGCCTCTCCCATTGCGGAGCGCAGGCTCAGCAGCCATGGCTCACGGGCGCAGCCGCTCCGCGGCATGTGGGATCTTCCCATACCGGGGCACGAACCCGTGTCCCCTGCATCGGCAGGCGGGCTCTCAACCACTGCACCACCAGGGAAGCCCCCAATTAGTATTTATTAAATAGCTATTGATTTTCATAAGCTCAAGAACTTTCTGCTTTCTATCTCAGTGAATCGGAGGAAGGGAGAGGAGAATATATATATATATATATATACATATATATAAAATTCTAAGATTATTTCACTGTTTTGAAGCCATCAGAGATAATATTATCCTTTTATTTCTAAGTGTACTTTAGTGAGAAAAGTAACAGTGGCACACGGTTGAAGGAGAGTTCTAGCACAGTGGTTCGCACCTGTGGGCGCAAATTGAAATCGCCTGGAGGAGCTTGGCCACTGAGTGATGTCTGGGTCCGCCTGTTAGAGATTCTGGTTTAGTTGGTCTGGCAGATAGCCTGAGCAGCAGGATCATTTTTATTGTGCAGCTAATCTTGAGAAGCACTGAGCTAGAAGTCAGTCTTTCATCAGAGGAACATCTTGATTCCCAGGCAATTTCTTAGTTAATTTGCACTGATTCAGGCCTCTCCCTCTCTCCATCTTAATTTACCTCCTTTTTCCCTTATATTCTCATTCTGCATTTGAGTGCAAGCTTTGAAGTCAGAAGGACCTGGCTCAAAAACCTAACTCCTTTGGCATGTTACTTGTCTAAGCCTCAGTTTCCTCATTTATAAAGTCAGGGTAATAATGCCTACTTTACCTGTGAGGATGAAGCGAGATAATATAAAGTGCATAGGACCCTGGCTGGCGTATAGGGAGCTCTCGGCAAGTGTGGTGTTAGAACCAAGCAGTTACCAGAGTGGACTTGGGAATCAGATATCTGAGAGTCATACACATACATAGTCATACACGTCACACATCTGTGTAATCTTGTACAATTAAGTCCTCTCTTCCTTCAGGTCCTCAAAAGTATAATAAAGTCTAGGGTTGTGTTGAGACAATTCATTGAAATAATGGGGTTAAGCACTTAGTACCCTGCCTGGTAGGTGGTACCCTCTCAACAGACAATACTTTCTATTGTAAGGCTCTCTTTCTTGTTTCATCTCCAGGACTCTCTTTATCTTAAGAGCAATCAGTTGGATTTCACACAATAGAATTTACTCTTTGGGAAGGATGTATTTAATATTTCCATCTCCCGGATTCTATTTAAAATTATATTAAAATTTTTTCTATGTAGACAGTTTTCCCACTTTTTCATTTTTCTCTTTCCTCCAAGAACATGTGTTTCTCTTCTGAATATTGGCAGCACATGGGAGGAAACCCAAATATATTACCAAGGTATCAGTTACCCTGTGGCCATTAATAATACAGTTTACACCTGAGAGAGAATTTTTTTTTGGTTGCCTGGGTCTTCATTGCTGCGCGCGGGCTTTCTCTAGTTGCGGCGAGCGGGGGCTGCTCCTCATTGTGGTGCAGTGGCTTCTCTTATTGCAGAGCACGGGCTCTAGGTGCACGGGCTTCAGTAGTTAGAGCAGGCGGGCTCAGTAGTTGCAGCACGCAGGCCCCAGAGCGCGTGGGCTTCAGTAGTTGAGGCTCAGGCTCAGTAGTTGTGGTGCACGGGCTTAGTTGCCCCATAGCATGTGGGATCGTCCCAGACCAGGGATCAAATCCGTGTCCCCTGCATTGGCAGACGGATTCTTAGCCACTGCGATACACACTTGTGTTTGGGGAAAAACACCACCTATAAATAAATACTCCGTTTCCTTTCAATGCACTGAAGCAGTCGGGATCTTTAATTCGTTTTCCTGCCCAAGTAGCTTTATGATGCTGGGGAGCCATGGTTTTGATTCAGCCATGCTCTCAAAAGTGTATGTTTGTTTTTAGAAGTTTCTTTGAAAGGCTAGATATTCACACTGAAAATTCTCTGTGCCTTTTTTTTTTTGCGGTACGCCGGCCTCTCACTGCTGGGGCCTCTCCCGTTGCGGAGCACAGGCTCCAGACGCACAGGCTCAGCGGCCATGGCTCACGGGCCCAGCCGCTCCGCAGCATGTGGGATCTTCCCGGACCGGGGCACGAACCCGTGTCCCCTGCATCGGCAGGCGGACTCTCAACCACTGCGCCACCGGGGAAGCCCTCTATGTGCTTTTGAACAGACCAAAGGGCATTATACTTAGGAGAGAAATTGTTTCTTTGTCTTCAGATGTGTGTCTCAACAAGTTTATCTTATGAACTAGAGAAAAGTCAATTAAAATAGTCATTAAAAAACAACCTTAATTTCATTAGGATATAACAGGCTTATATAGCCTGTTTCTTAACTTTTATTATTTTATTTTTGCCAAACAATCTATGCAGTATATCAAGCGAGTATTTTTACTTGCCAAATGAATCAGTGATGCAAAATATGAACCGACTTGCTTTAGTTCATTTATAACCCAATAGTAGAAGCAAAAGAACTGCATCTGGGCCTGCTGGCTCCAAACCCACGCTCTTTCTACCAGACTCCCCCTGCAGCCTGGTTTAGACTCATTCAAAAGTACTCATGATTGAACTCAGTTATTGCCTATTTGCCATTAAAAACAAAAGCCTCCTGCATATCAGAATTGTGTCATCTCCAGATTGACCGATAATTTATATTTTATTACTTGTGTTTTGAAGTATACATATTGAGGGTCTTTTTTTTTTTTTTAATTTTTATTTTATTTATTTATTTTTGGCTGCATTGGGTCTTCATTGCTGTGTGTGGGCTTTCACTAGTTGTGGCGAGCAGGGGCTACTCTTGTTTGCGGTGCGCGGACTTCTCATTGCGGTGGCTTCTCTTGTTGCAGAGCATGGGCTCTAGGCACGCAGGCTTCAGTAGTTGTGGTGTGTGGGCTCAGTAGTTATGGCTCACGGGCTCTAGAGCACAGGCTCAGTAGTTGCGGCATGTGGGCTTAGTTGCTCCGCGGCATGTGGGATCTTCCCAGACCAGGGCTTGAACCCGTGTCCCCGGCAGTGGCAGACGGATTCTTTTTTTTTTTTTTTTTTTAATATCTTTATTGGAGTATATTTGCTTTACATTGTTGTGTTAGTTTCTGCTGTATAACAAAGTGAATCATCTATATGTATACATATATCCCCATATCCCCTCCCTCTTGCGTCTCCCTCCCACCCTCCCTATCCCACCCCTCTAGGTGGTCACAAAGCAATGAACTGACCTCCCTGTGCTATGTGGCTGCTTCTCGCTAGCTATCTATTTTATATTTGGTAGTGTATATATGTCCATGCCACTCTCTCACTTCGTCCCAGCTTACCCTAACCCCTCCCCATGTCCTCAAGTCCATTCTCTACATCTGCATCTTTATTCCTGTCCTGCCCCGAGGTTCTTCAGAACCATTTTTTTTTTTTTTTTTAGATTCCATATATATGTGTTAGCATACGGTATTTGTTTTTCTCTTTCTGACTTACTTCACTCTGTATGGCAGTCTCTAGGTTCATCCACCTCACTACAAATAACTCAATTTCCTTTCTTTTTATGGCTGAGTAATATTCCATTGTATATATGTGCCACATCTTCTTTATCCATTCATCTGTTGATGGACACTTAGTTTGCTAAACTTGATAGACTTTTTTTTTTTTTTTTTTAAACATCTTTATTGGGGTATAATTGCTTTACAATGGTGTGTTAGTTTCTGCTTTACAACAAAGTGAATCAGCTATACATATACATATGTTCCCATATGTCTTCCCTCTTGCGTCTCCCTCCCTCCCACTCTCCCCATCCCACCCTTCCAGGCTGTCACAAAGCACCGAGCTAATATCCCTGTGCCTTGCGGCTGCTTCCCCCCAGCTATCTACCTTACTACGTTTGTTAGTGTGTATATGTCCATGACTCTCTCTCGCCCTGTCAAAACTCACCCTTCCCCCTCCCCATATCCTTAAGTCCGTTCTCCAGTAGGTCTGCGTCTTTATTCCTATCTTACCCCTAGGTTCTTCATGACATTTTTTTCCCTTAAATTCCATATATATGTGTTAGCATACGGTATTTGTCTTTTTCTTTCTGACTTACTTCACTCTGTATGACAGATTCTAGGTCTATCCATCTCATTACAAATAGCTCAATTTCATTTCTTTTTAAGGCTGAGTAATATTCCATTGTGTATATGTGCCACATCTTCTTTATCCATTCATCCGATGATGGGCGCTTAGGTTGTTTCCATGTCCTGGCTATTGTAAATAGAGCTGCAATGAACATTTTGGTACATGACTCTCTTTGAATTTTGGTTTTCTCAGGGTATATGCCAAGTAGTGGGATTGCTGGGTCATATGGTAATTCTATTTGTAGTTTTTTAAGGAACCTCCATACTGTTCTCCACAGTGGCTGAACCAATTCACATTCCCACCAGCAGTGCAAGAGTGTCCCCTTTTCTCCACACCCTCTCCAGCATTTATTGTTTCTAGATTTTTTGATGATGGCCATTCTGACTGGTGTGAGATGATATCTCATTGTAGTTTTGATTTGCATTTCTCTAATGATTAATGATGTTGAGCATTCTTTCATGTGTTTGTTGGCATTCTGTATATCTTCTTTGGAGAAATGTCTATTTAGGTCTTCTGCCCATTTTTGGATGGGGTTGTTTGTTTTTTTGTTATTGAGCTGCATGAGCTGCTTGTAAATTTTGGAGATTAATCCTTTGTCAGTTGCTTCATTTGCAAATGTTTTCTCCCATTCTGAGGGTTGTCTTTTGGTCTTGGTTATGGTTTCCTTTGCTGTGCAAAAGCTTTGAAGTTTCATTAGGTCCCATTTGTTTATTTTTGTTTTTATTTCCATTACTCTAGGAGGTGGGTCAGAAAGGATCTTGCTGTGATTTATGTCATAGAGTGTTCTTCCTATGTTTTCTTCTAAGAGTTTGATAGTTTCTGGCCTTACATTTAGGTCTTTAATCCATTTTGAGCTTATTTTTGTGTATGGTGTTAGGGAGTGATCTAATCTCATACTTTTACATGTACCTGTCCAGTTTTCCCAGCACCATTTATTGAAGAGGCTGTCCTTTCTCCACTGTACATTCCTGCCTCCTTTATCAAAGATAAGGTGTCCATATGTGCGTGGGTTTATCTCTGGGCTTTCTATCCTGTTCCACTGATCTATCTTTCTGTTTTTGTGCCAGTACCATACTGTCTTGATTACTGTTGCTTTGTAATATAGTCTGAAGTCAGGGAGCCTTATTCCTCCAGCTCCTTTTTTCGTTCTAAAGATTGCTTTGGCTATTCGGGGTCTTTTGTGTTTCCATACAAATTGCGAAATTTTTTTGTTCTAGTGGCAGACGGATTCTTAACCACTGCGCCAGCAGGGAAGTCCTGAGGGTCTTTTAAAGGAATCTTAACACCTTGGATTGAGTAAACCCCTTCATGCCCCAGATTGCAATAGCCCTATAGTGTGGTGCCTGTTTCCCATAGCTTTCTAGAATAGTTTAGTTATTAGTCAATAGTCTTTGAGTTACAAGTCAGAAAACCAGCTCACACCATCTTAAGCAGAGAAGGGATTGATTGGCTCATGTAAGTGGGATGGTGGCTGTGTTCTAATAGGAGCTCAGATCATTGTTGCCAGGTTTCTTCTGCCCTTGCCTGTGTCCTGCCCATGCTGCTTCCTCCCCAATCCCTCTTCCCTCCCTTTCCCTCTGCTTCCGTCCTACCTCCATCTCTTGTCATAGCTTCTGGCTATGTGTTAACTTAGGGCTCTCCTACTTCAGACGCCTTCTCCTTTGAAGGCTGGTGATTATGGACACAGTAGACCCAGGCTTACGTCATAGCACACAAGCTGCCGCTACTCTCAAAGGGAGAAAATACATCTTTCAGGTTTCATACATTAAAATGAATGAGTGAATGAACTCACAGGAGAACTTATGAGCAGCTTAGTTACTTGCCCACCCTTTTTTTTGTTCAGTTGTGGCAGGACAAGATGCTGTGATTGTCAACCCAAGCAGAATGACTTGGCTCCATGGGAAGAGCCGAAGAGAATATAGTGGGAAGAGTATGTGTGCAGATGAGAATGGCACGTAGCCACTATGATATATGGCTTTTGTGCTTACCTTACACTTTGACTTAGACAATACTATAGTTTTTAATCTTGCCCAGGTGTAAAAGAGATCATTAAAAGGCCTAGGTGGGTATTTTGTAGAAGGTAACATTAATGCTTTGTAGCAGTTATTGTTATATGTTTGATTATTTCTGTGTACTTCTGGGGGTTCATAGTCCGAGGTGGGCCTAGGGTTTATTTCCTATGCCTAATTGTCATGGCAGTTCTTTTCAAACTTGTTTGCTACTATCCTCTGAAAGCCAAGGAAAGTGAATTATATAACCAGGGGCATAGAAAGGCAAGCGAGCATCACATTTATTTGAGGACTCTCATGTTTTATCTAAAACATTGATTCATATTTTGTATTATACTCCATAATTTTCCCATTTAAGTTTAATAAAAGATAAATTTAAAATATTACTTCCTTTTCTCCTAAAGCAACAGAAAATTGGAGAACTCATTAATGCGGACAGTGAGAGCCAGGCATCGTTATGAATGAATCTACCCATGCCAAATGAAATTTTTTTTTTAACATCTTTATTGGAGTATAATTGCTTTACAATGGTGGGTTAGTTTCTGCTTTATAACAGAGTGAATCAGTTATACGTATACATATGTTCCCGTATCTCTTCCCTCTTGCATCTCCCTCCTTCCCACCCTCCAAATGAAATTTTAAGGTATAAGGAACATTAATATTTCTGTTTAGTTTAGAATTCAGTTCTCTTTCCAAATGATAGACCATTTGTGAAAATATATCTTCTTAAAAAAAGTCAATTCCAAGATATTTCAATTTCTTATCTCTGTAGTTTTGAGTTTATTCTCCACGGGCCGCGCGCGTGTGTGTGTGTGTGTGTGTGTGTGTGAAATGTCAATTGTATCTTACACTCTGATTCACAAAGGAAAGTGTTCCCCTAACACGTTTACTTAAGCTTCTCCTAGGAGTCAGGTAACGAATGAATAACCTACTAAACTACATTGTCATTCCAGGAAGATATGCCATGTTCCTTTGATTTTGAGTAATCCAAGGTGAATAGTGCTGGTTGAGAAAAACAGGCTTTTGGAATACTTTTTGGTTAAAATCAGGATTTTTAACATCTTGCCTCACCTTTTAGGGAATTTAGACCTTGGACATAGGCGTTTCTTGGTTATACTGAAAGGTCTCAGAGCACAGGGTTGGTGTTCTGCTAAATAATAGCTGTAACTTCATAGTAGTTACTTCTCTAAGCCTCAGTTTCTCATCTGAACCATGGAAATAATGATCGTGGCTAACTCACAGTGTTGGTGTGGGGTTTAAATGAAATGTAAAATTGATTGGTATGTGAAAAAAATAATAAGTTTTTAAGTGTTGCTAACTTGTCTATTTACCTGTGTTTAACTTTTCAAGTTAGAATTCCATGATTTTTCTTTGCTCTCTCTTTGTCAAATGAGTGCAATTAGACCATTTAGGTTCTCTAATGGGTTTCCTTTAATATTATGCAGTTAACTAGAGAGTATATATTATTAAAAAACATAGTACATTGACTACATCCACACGTGAATTAAAGACTTACTGGGAGGTAGGAGCTGAAGTATAGTCATAATCAGTATGTTTCCTCTTTCTTAAAAGGAATTATGGCTCATCTCTCTTTGCCCAATGTGAAGCAATGGATAACGCGTGTCAGCAGGTTCTGTGGCTCTATGGAGAGGATAATCAGATAACTGAAGTTGGAACAATGAATCTTTTTCTTTACTGGATAAATGAAGATGGAGGTAATCCACTCAGATTTCAGATCTTGGCTCTTTTTGAGTCATTCTCAGTGGGACTGGAAAGAAAAGAACTAGAACCTTAGAACAAGAGAATAAGTAACACGCTTGCAAAATCTAAGAAATTCTGTGCTTTTGCTGTCCAAGTAAACATGAGTTTGAGTTTACAGCATCTATAAAGATTTTGAGTTTTATTTTTGTTTTTTGGCTTTAGATGTACTTACTACTGAGATGTCAACTGAAGGAATTTATTTATTTATTTATTTTTGGCTGTGTTGGGTCTTCGTTGCTGCGTGTGGGCTTTCTGTAGTTGTGGTGAGCGGGGGCTACTCTTCGTTGCGGTGGCTTCTCCTGCTGCAGAGCACAGGCTCTAGGCGCGCGGGCCTCAGCAGTTGTGGCACGTGGGCTCAGTAGCTGTGGCTCGCAGGCTCAGTAGTTGTGGCACACGGGCTTAGTTGCTCCGTGGCATGTGGGATCTTCCCGGACCAGGGCTCGAACCCGTGTCGCCTGCATTGGCAGGCAGATTCTTAACCACTGCGCCACCAGCGAAGTCCCAACTGAAGGAATTTAAATCTCCACAATTTGAAGATATACAGCCTTATCCCCTTTACCATCTTATCATTTTTCCTATCTGAAATCCCTTGCATTTGGAGATGGGTCAATTCAGTGGTTATTTACCATATACTATGTATAAAATGCTGTAGTAATAAACACAGTCTACTGTTTCTACTGATACGAAATTGAGTGTACTCTCTTGTAATTCATTTAACAATCATTGCCCTTTCTGCTTTTTTTTGTGTGTGTGGTACGCGGGCCTCTCACTGTTGTGGCCTCTGCTGTTGCAGAGCACAGGCTCAGCGGCCATGGCTCACGGGCCCAGCCGCTCCGCGGCTTGTGGGATCTTCCCGGGCCGGGGCACGAACCCGTGCCCTTTCTGCATATTTTGACAATACATTAGAAGCCTTCCAGATTTATTCTGGAGCTCAGTTTGAATGAAGAACACTATTTTTAAGGACAGATCGATCTATTTGGGTATTGTTTTTAGATTCTGGTTCATTTGAGACTATTAATATATGTTAGTATAAAAATCAGTACTTCTTTGTTACCTTTAATATCCTGAATGCTCACTTTATCCCTCTTTGCGATTAGTGTTTTTAATTAGTTGGCAGAGACCACAGCAGTTCAGTGATGTTTTGGCAAAGTCTATGGTATTAGATTAAATGGTATTTTTCCCAATAATGGAGGGGAAAATACATATATATCCATTTATTTTCATTAGAATTTTAATAGTCAAACAATTTAAAAACATTTTTAGGCCTGTTTACATTCTTTAGGCTGTTCATTTCACAGTACTGAGACAAGAAATGTAAAATGATAAGTTTCTAAATACTTGTGAAGTCTCGGGATTGGTTTTAATTAAAATTGTAAATGAAATTTTAATTTTAAAGCAGCTATAGTAGCCTCTATTGCTCTTTTGTTATTTGGCTGCAAATAGAGGAAAATGGTGGTTCAAATGTGACTGACTTCAGAGCTAATTTGAGCATTACTTGCAGAGTTATAAGATGAACCTTATATTTCGGTCAGAGTTAGAATAAACAGAAGATGTAGTGAGTACGCCGTGTCCTGGGGTTGACCACTGGTAATCCTTAGCATATGAAAAGCCAGGTATAGATCATATGCTCATTCTTCCATACCTGCTGTTTGTACTTGACACTCTTGAAAAACAAAATTTGTACTGGAATATTTGTGATTTCTAAATTTGAGTTATTTCATATGACCTGTATCAAAAGCTGTGCTTGGGGGCTTCCCTGGTGGCGCAGTGGTTGAGAGTCCAGCTGCCGATGCAGGGGACACGGGTTTGTGCCCCGGTCTGGGAGGATCCCACATGCTGTAGAGCGGCTGGGCCTGTGAGCCATGGCCGCTGAGCCTGCGCGTCTGGAGCTTGTGCTCCGCAACGGGAGAGGCCACAACAGTGAGAGGACCGCATACCGCAAAAAAAAACCACAAAAAGGCGTGCTTTTTGACAGCCAGTGTTGGACAGGCAGTATTACTTAGGAGATAATAAATTGATGCAACTCATTCTTTCCACTTGCCCACTGCCATCCCCACCCCCCAGAAAACCCACACAACCCCAAACAAAACCAGTTACATCATACAGAAGTGGCACCATCCTTATTTATGGATGGGAGATGTCAGGATTTAAGCACAGTCTGAATCAGAGCTACATGATTTAACCAGAAACACCAGAAACTGTCCTGATGAAAAATGACCCCTTATGCAAACAGTAATCATGAACCACTTGCACCATGGCTTTTAAAAGTCAGAAGAGAAATGAATGAATTTCTCTCTGGCTCTTATAAAATATACAAGACCTTAAGAGTTATTCTTCAGGTTATGGTTGCGTGAGATAACTTTAGTTCTAATGTGAAGATCCTCCGTCAATTTGAGGCTGTCCACCTGCCAGATCAGATAAAATTTGAAGGAAGGAGAAAGGAAATGGAATAAATGTTTGAACAGTACTCTGAGAGAAGTGAGTAGAATGTCAGGAATAACCTTTGGGCTTAAAAAAAAAAAAAAAGACATTGAAGCAACTCCCGTAACTTTGATTTATACCACGTGGCTTTAGGAAAATACAAAGAATAATGTGTTGAAAATCAGAAAGATACTGATTTTCCTCCCCCCCTCCCCAACTTTACCAAAAGCAGAGTTCTTCCCATGAGCACCCACTCTCACTGCTCCTTTGGGACAAGGTGGCTGCCACAGGGCTGTGCACTATTTTGTGGCACTTGGCCTGAAACGCATGTGGTTTTTTGTTCTGTTTGTCTTTGTTTTTGGAGCAGAGAAAGGTTTATTGCAAGGCCATGCAAGGAGGTGAGGTGGCTCATGCCCTGAAAAGCCTCGAGCTCTTTTGTTTTTAAATTGAACTATAGCTGATTTACAATGTTGTGTTAGTTTCAGGTGTACAACAAAGTGATTCAGTTATATATACATATATGTATGTGTGTGTGTATATATATTCTTTTTCAGATTCTTTCCCCTTATAGGTTATTACAGAATACCGAGTATAGTTCCTTGTGCTATATAGTAGTAGGTCCTTGTTGTTTATTCATGTGGGTTTTGATTCCAGTAACAGCAGCCGTGGTTGTAAGATCTCATGGCCCCGTATTCTCCTTTTTTATTCCGTTGATGAGTAATTTAACACACACACTTGCTACTCACTGTTGAGAAAACAGTTTTGTCTTGTACCAGACACTGGAGCTACCTTGAGAGTAAGGCTCAGTTGTGGTTGAGTTCACAGTTGGTTTTGGGAGGCATTTACACTGCCTCTGCTTGGAGTACTCTTCCTGCATGGCTGCTGGCCCCCCTCCTTCAAGTCTTTGCCACATACCCCATTCTCAGTAAGGCTTTCCCTGGATTCCTTAATACCAATCTTAAACTCTCTCCCCCAGCACTCCCCATCGCCTCCCCCCTTTTTCGCCTCCATCATCTGACATACAATTTAATACAATTGTTTGCCTCTGCTTGTTAGAAAGTAAGCAAGGAGTTACATCGGTTTGGTTCACTGCTGTATCCAAAGTGCTTAGAACAGCCAACGGCACTGATACTGATAGACACTCAGTGTATATTGTTGAACGAATGAAGAATTGTACTGATGGTGTTTGGGGTATTCCTGGTTCCCATTAGTGCTTGAATTTGGGAAGTCACAGATGAAGCCAGCTGTTATTGCTTCTAAATCCTTCATCTCCCCAAAATGATTTCTCTGTCAAGAACAAGCTTCATTCGTAGGCTCTCTTTTCCTCCTGTTGAGCAATCTGGAGCCTGTTTTGGCTCTTGTAATCATGTTTGTGGTTGCAGAGGAAAATGAATATTTCTCACCCAAATGTTGTCATGTCATCATCTCTGTCTGGCAACCAGAGAAGCAGATGTTCTGTTCCTTGACCTCAAGCTAGTGGTTCTAGTTTTGGGTGTTAAATATATTTCACAAAACTGCATTTGCACACGAGGGGCCGCTGTTTTCATTTAACTTTATGCCGTCTTAGAGCTCAGCAAGTATTAGGAATGGTCCCGTTTGGGAACACTAGAAGTGTTTGTCTATATGTGTGCAGTGTGTATGCATACGTGTACACACATATAGATCTATACATTTATATAGCCAGCTAGCTTGCTATTGCAAAACACATGTTTATTTTGAGACAAACACTTCTAAACAAGACAAAAAGTAGCCCTAAGAACATTGCCAAGAACAAATTTTCTTCTTTTGAGAAGTGTTTTTCAGCAGATAAGTTTTAGAAATAAAATTCAAAGAAATCATACTGCTGTATCCTAGCAAAAAGGATTATTCATTTATTTTCTTATTCAAAAACATTTATTACATACCACTCAGGGCCAGGCACATTGCTGAGGGGACACAGGAATGAACATAAGAGTTTCAGTCTTCCAGAGAGCTGGGTTGTCGAGGATGTCTGATGTGGCCACAGTGGAGTGGGTGAGCCCAGACCACAGTTTACGAAAGAAAGGGCGGTGGCCACAGTGTTGGGAGACTTAGGCTCTGGTCCCGACTGGTCCCCAGTGTCACCAACCTTGGCAAGTCACTTATGTTTTTAGGGCCTCAGTTTATCCTTCTATAAAATAAGGATTGAACTAGGTGATTTCTAAAGTCTTTTTTGCCTGCATCAAATGGCTTTGGAGCTCAAAGACTGATTTCTACACTGCTTTAGCTACCCAGTGATCCTTTCCAGCATCCTTGTGAATTCCTCTGCAGACACATGATGGGCAACCCATCATCTGTTACAAGGCTCAACGTGTATATAAAGTGATGGTTGAAGGTTTGAATTTCTCACTAGATTCAGCTTCCTGGGTGCCAGAGGTGAGGAGGAGGGCGGATGTTGAGTACCGGAGGCATCCTTCTGTAAGGAGGCTTTGTGGCTGGCGGACCACACTGACTCCTGCAGACAGGTCATAATGCCAGCCCTCACCATGGTTGGGAGTGTCTGCGGTCATTCTCAGAGTAGACCAGTGTCTGGACCTTGGGTCTGTGAGTCACCCGTGGAGTGTTATTTTGGTTCTTTTTGGATTTCTTTTTTTCCTTCCTTTTTTTTTTTGAATTTATTTATTTAGTTTTGGCTGCATTGGGTCTTCGTTGCTGGGTGCAGGCTTTCTCTAGTTGTGGCGAGCGGGGGCTACTCTTTGTTGCGGTGTGCAGGTTTCTCACTGCCGTGGCTTCTCTTGTTGCGGAGCACGGGCTCTAGGCTTGCGGGCTCAGTAGTTGTGATTTGCAGGCTCTAGAGCGCAGGCTCAGTAGTTGTGGCTCACGGGCTTAGTTGCTCTGCGGCATGTGAGATCTTCCCGGACCAGGGCTCGAACCCGTGTCCCCTACATTGGCAGGCAGATTCTTAACCACTGTACCACCAGGGAAGCCCCTTCTCTATTATTTCTTTGTTAGCCATACATGCCTGAGCCCACTCTGAGCCCATTACATCTGAATCTCAGAGGGTGAAGTCAACATCTCCATATTTGATGTGGATACTTCACCAGGCTTGGAAATCACTCTGGATAGACTTGTCAAAGGCCAGTGTGGGAGCAGTGATGGCCTGAGTGGGCACGGACACCTCTTAGGGCTGGGTTTCTCCACAGTATTCATAGAAGGTTTGGTAATGCCCAGTGTTTCTGAGTAAGGGTCTATCTACATTATCCTAATTACTAACCAGCTTTAATCCACTGAGGTAAATTTTGACTTTGGAATGTTCCTCTTAAGAGTATTTTATAACTCTTACTGTTTGTTAGTGGGAAGCCATCTCATTTTTCACAGGTTAAGGATAAATTGAAGGTGGTAGGATGACTGATCTCCTTTCTTGTTCCTTTTTTTTTTTTTTTTTAAACATAAGGATCTACCTGAAGTATGAGTTGATTTGGAAAGTTTGACAATGCAGAACAGTGACCTCCTTTTCATGTTTACTACCAGTGAAATTGCAAGAAACTTTTTTTTTTTAGTGGCTGTTGATAAAAGGCATGGCTAATAAAGTTTGAAACTATTCCAATTTCTAATTGACAGAGGAAGAACTGGCAACTCCTCCGCTAGATGGCATCATTCTTCCAGGAGTGACAAGGCAGAGCATCCTGGACCTGGCACACAAGTGGGTGGGTGCCTTTGACATGAACCACTTTTATAAGCATGGAACAAAAAGTAATCAAAAAAAGTCCAGCATAGTATTGAAATAATATCCTGTAGTTCCAACCAATGCTGTCTAATCTTTAAATCTTAACTTGAGTGAAAAGAACTCTTCTAGAAGGACTGTCTTGGTGAGACTATCAAGTAAGTATTGTCTGTAGGGAGGGCAGGCAGAAACCAGTTCAGCAGGTCGTCATAGTGAAGAAGTATTCTAGTACTAGTCTCAAGCTTTATACCAGGTGTCTCCTACCGACTCATCTGGTTTATCCTCCGAGGGCTTCCTTTTCACCGGCCTTTAACTTTTCAAGTCTGAGTGTGTTGTTTCCAAATGGCAGTGGTACGTAGTCCTTCCCTTTTTCTGTTTATTCCAGTGTAACCGTGCTAGAAGTTAAAGAATTTTACTGACATATAAATGCTTACTAACATGACAGTATTAGTTTCACGGCCTTCTTTCTCCCTCCTTCCTGCCCCCGTCCTCCCAAATTCACATACATGCTTATTTTAACATCTAACCATTCAAGCAAATGTAAAGTTGTTTTCAGTAGCCTTTCTGATTCAAGTGACACAGGCACGTGTGTTAAACCATTCGGTATTGGAAGTGACTTAGCATATTCAAGATGAATACTGAATGAGTTGATTAATCTGGCAAAGGTTCCTGGATGGGACTTTTGACCCATGTATTGAAATGGTCTCCAAGGGACAAGAAAAGGCTTTGAGCAGACTGTGGTGAAACAGTGCTAATAGGACAAATGTTTAGAAACACACACGTCTACGAGAGTACAGTTTCTCTGGAAAAGGCTTCGGAAATAGAGAAAACGTGCTATAAATAATTCTCAAAACCCTGAAGTAGACAAGACCCAACTGCCGCATGCTGGCTGGCGCATTGGGCATGACATTTACAAACTGTTGGTATAATTTCAAACAGCTTGCCCTGTCCTAATTGTGTTTTCAATTGGAAAGATGTATTTTCCAAGCTCAGTGATTTTTGTTTTATTAAAGAAAAAAATCAACCAAGTACAGAAGGTTTGATGAGAAGTTCCAAGTGGAAATTCCCCCACGCTAATGATTTGCTAGCATGAAAAATAGGTTATTATAGAGGAAGTTTCTTCCTGACTCCTTAGCTATAATTTATTTTTAAAACTGTGAGACACAAATGCCAAGAGGCACGCGGGGGGTTACCACTGTTTGCCAGGTAGGGGAAATTGTCCAAAAATAAGTGAGGGTGAGCAGAGTAAAAAGAATTCTGTTTATGTACAAGAGATTTTTTTTTCTTTTCTTTTCTTTTCCACAACGCAGAACTCGGCTTGTTCTCACTTGGCTGATTTGCTGGACTTTATTTATTTATTTGCCTTTGTACAACTTAATTGCAATCGCAGACTGAGATAGGTTGAAACTTATAAAAAGCCATATTTCTGTTGCAGGCATATTTCCCTACCCTTCCAAATATACTTACACCATGATGCATGCTTCTAATGTTTTGAATCTTTCCAAGGGCTGTGATTTCCATTTTTATCTATTGTGGATTTGTAGATTTTAAAAAATACTCTCATCTTATTTTTTAAAAATGTATTCATTCTTTGTTGCCCTTAATTCAGATAGCCTCCTGACTAGCTTTGAACTTTAACCACTAACATAGGAGAATGAGAGTTAAACAGATTAAAGAATGAGTATTAAACAGATAGTTTAAACATAGCTTAAAAGCATCAGATTTTTTTTTCCACTTCCTATCCTTGAGCAAATAAATAGTTCAGCTGAAGTCGATGAGCGGGTATACCAGTAATTCTATGATTCAAATCAACCTAATACAGCACCAGAGAGAAGGAAGAGGATTGCTGCTGTGAAGTGGACTGAATCCGTGAATTTAGGAAGAAAAAATATACAATGTAATTTCTCAAATAAAGTCCAAATACACTATGTTTTAAAGTAATGAAATGTTTCAGATATTTAAATTCAGTCTCTGTTTCTACTCCATAAAAGAAACAGTAGAAAGAGGACCAAATTTGGAGCCAGTCATTTTCAGACCTGAGTTCAAATCCAGTTTCTGCCATTTACTAGCTGTGTGGCCTTCAGGGTGTCACTCAGCCTCCTTGAACTTTAATTTCCTCATCTGTAAAATGGGGATGATATTACCCACCTTAAAAATTAGAGAACGTGGCATGTGGTGGATGCTCGATAAATGGTGGCTATAATTATTAATATTAGATAATATATTTTCTCTTATGATAAATAGAGTTTAGAATACACATTAAGTAGCACTTGGGGTGCATCAACTTGTGAGACTTTGGCCATGATAACAAATAAAAGGCAGAAAAGCAGGCATGTATTAAAACATACCACGTACTCTGTCATGCTGATCTTATATTTTCTATTATCATCTCATTTAAAGATGCTGTGACCTTGGAGCAGGTTGCTTAGCATCTCAGGGTGTTTCTCAATAAGATGGTGTCAATCTCTCCAGCTTTCCCTCTAAGGACAATTATGACATTATCTGAGTTCAGTCAGAATGTAAAGTAGAATGGTCCGTACCACCGGGCATTTTTTGTATGCCTTTTCCTTAAAAATATATTTATTTTTATTTCTATTCCAAACAGGGAGAATTTAAGGTGTCAGAGAGGTACCTCACCATGGACGACCTGAACACAGCCGTGGAGGAGAACCGCGTGAGGGAGATGTTTGGTTCTGGTACCGCCTGTGTTGTTTGCCCAGTTTCGAATATACTGTACAAGGGTGAGGTAAGAGACTGTTTCTTCACTTCCTATCATTTTCAAACATTTGCGTGTAATTTAATTCTTTAAATATGTGGACAAAGTGCTAGTTGGACCCAGGATGCGAAGGATTTTTTAAATAACTTAGCGTTCTGTTAACTGTGGCAGTTTGTCCCGATGAACTTGTGTTAGCAAATGACTTACTCATCTTTCCAGTGGTTTCCTGTAAACTCCAACAGTTTTGTCCTTCGTTATCATACCTGCCTTACATCAGTTTAGGGATTGGAGATGTACCATTAGACTTATACTCATTTCTTTCTATCATCTCACTAAGGAAGGTTTTACAGCTAAGTGAAATTGCAGTCTCTGGTTTCCAAAAGTACTTCTGAACTACTGGAGTAGGAATAGCAAATTATTAAAGGAAACTCATTTGAATGATCAACTCCTACATTTTTCATCTTCATCATCGTCATCATCATTAATTAGACCACTTCATAAAAAATTTTCATTTGGCAAACCTCATGGCATTTACTAAAATCTTTCAGAAGGAATTCAAGCATTTAGTTAGAAGAAATTTCCTCCTAGTAAATTAATCTTGTTTATATGTGATGTAGATCCATTTTCTTGTTAGTTTTTTTACTTTCCTCTTTACAACACACTCCAATACTTATGGTTAACATCGTCATCTAACTTCATAATTCAGAGGCATGTGGGCATTATTTTTATAATGTGAATTGGCTTAAATTACTCATAATAAATACAAATGCTTATTGGTTTGGGGGGCTTTTGTTTGTTTTGTTTTCTTTTTATTTTTGGCTGCATTGGGTCTTCGTTGCTGCGCGTGTGCTTTCTCTTGTTGCGGCGAGCGGGTTCTCATTGCAGTGGATTCCCTTGTTGCAGAGCTCGGGCTCTAGGCCCGTGGGCTTCAGTAGATGTGGCACATGGGCTCAGTAGCTGTGGCTCACAGGCTCTAGAGCACAGGCTCAGTAGTGGTGGTGCACGGGCTTAGCTGCTCCGTGGCATGGGATCTTCCCGGACCAGGGCTCGAACCTGTGTCCCCTGCATTGGCAGGCAGATTCTTAACCAGTGCACCACCAGGGAAGTCCCTTCTATTGGTCTTTTTTTTTTTTTGACATTTTTATTGGAGTATAATTGCTTTACAATGGTGTGTTAGTTTCTGCTTTATAATAAAGTGAATTAATTATACATATACATATATCCCCATATCTCTTCCCTCTTGCGTCTCCCTCCCTCCCACCCTCCCTAGCCCACCGTTCTAGCTGGTCACAAAGCAAGGAGCTGATCTCCCTGTACTATGCAGCGGCTTCCCACTAGCTATCTATTTTACATGCCACTCTCTCACTTCGCCCCAGCTTACCCTTCCCCCTCCCCGTGTCTTCAAGTCCATTCTCTAGTAGGTCTGTGTCTTTATTCCTGTCTTGCCCCTAGATCCTTCATGACCTTTTTTTTTTTTTTTTTTTTTAAGATTCCATATGTATGTGTTAGCATATGGTATTTGTTTTTCTCTTTCTGACTTACTTCACTCTGTAGGACAGACTCTAGGTCCATCCACCTAACTACAAATAACTCAATTTCGTTTCTTTTTATGGCTGAGTAATGTTCCATTGTATATATGTGCCACATCTTTATCCATTCATCTGTCAATGGACACTTAGGTTGCACCCATGTCCTGGCTATTGTAAATAGTGTCTCAGTGAATATTGGGGTGCATGTGTCTTTTTGAATTATGGTTTTCTCTGGGTATATGCCCAGTAATGGGATTGCTGTATCATAACGTAGCTCTGTTCTTAGTTTTTTAAGGAACCTCCATACTGTTCTCCATAGTGGCGGTATCAATTTACATTCCCACAAACAGTGCAAGAAGGTTCCTTTTTCTCCACACCCTCTCCAGAATTTATTGTTTGTAGATTTTTTGATGATGGCCATTCTGACTGGTGTGAGGTGATACCTCATTGTAGTTTTGATTTGCATTTCTCTAGTGATTAGTGATGTTGAGCATCCTTTCATGCATTTGTTGGCAATCTGTATATCTTCTTTGGAGAAATGTCTGTTTAGGTCTTCTGCCCATTTTTGGATTGGGTTCTTTGTCTTTTTGATGTTGAGCTACATGAGCTGCTTGTATATTTTGGAGATTAATCCTTTGTCAATTGCTTCGTTTGCAAATATTTTCTCCCATTCTCAGGGTTGTCTTTTCATCTTGTTTATGGTTTCCTTTGCTGTGCAAAAGCTTTTAAGTTTCATTAGGTCCCATTTGTTTATTTTTGTTTTTATTTCCATTTCTCTAGGAGCTGGGTCAAAAAGGGTCTTGCTGTGATTTATGTCATAGAGTGTTCTGTGTATGTTTTCCTCTAAGAGTTTTATAGTGTCTGGCCTTACACTTAAGCCTTTAATCCATTTTGAGATTATTTTTGTGTATGGTGTTAGGGAGTGTTCTAATTTCATTCCTGTACATGTAGCTGTCCAATTTTCCCAGCACCACTTATTAAAGAGGCTGTCTTTTCTCCATTGTATATTCTTGCCTCCTTTTTCAAAGATAAGGTGACCATATGTGCATGGGTTTATCTCTATTCTACTGGTTTTTTTTTTTTTTTTTTTGCGGTACACGGGCCTCTCACTGTTGTGGCCTCTCCCGTTGCAGAGCACAGGCTCTGGACACACAGGCTCAGCGGCCATGGCTCACGGGCCCAGCCGCTCTGCGGCATGTGGGATCTTCCCAGACCGGGGAACAAACCCGTGTCCCCTGCACTGGCAGGCGGACTCTCAACCACTGCGCCACCAGGGAAGCCCCTATTCTATTGGTTTTTAAATTCAACATTATAATTATTTTTTCCTCAGCTGGGTGGATTGATTTTTTTTTTTCTGCTAATTTTAATGGTGGTTGCTTGATTGCTTGAGATTTTCAAACTTGGCTCCTGACATAATTCCATCTACAGATTGATTTTTCAAGGGAGATGAATTATTCTATTATATATGAATGCTTACACTGATTATAAAGCTACTGTTTCACATTTTACTATGGTAGTATCTAGGTAATATATTATCAGTCCACTTTTTAAATGAACTAAAGTTGTCATTAGGTCAGATTTTTAAAGTCCAGTTATTCTCCTCTAGAAGTAAGTTAATAAAGTTTAACACATTTTTATGGTTTTGTTTTAGGGAGCCATTCAGAGCCAAAAGGTACATTGAATTATCCTCTTATCCTAAAGGGCATAATAAGAAAAGTAAGAGTACGGACTCTCTACTAAAATCAAACTATGAAAAGCCTGCAAGCCAGCGAGGCATGATTGGGCATGACTCAAAGTATAAATTAGGGCACATAAAATCTCTGTGCCCTGAATTTAACCATGCTGTCCAACTTCGTGGAATTTGTGGCACCTGGAAGTTTGGCTTAGAACAGACAGATTTGGCAGCCCCTTTTGTGAAGATACGGACTTGCTTCAATTTATGTCCCTGAAATGACTTGCTTTAATTTGCGGCACACTGTCTTTTGAGGTCTCATTCCCTGCCAAGAGCGTTAGATGTGGAGGCTAATCATTCATCCTCGTAGATTCTCAGGATGCTGGAAGAGGTAGGGTTCTTTAAGTTTAGCCCCTATTCTAGGTACCCCTGCTTCTCATTGGTTCCTCACATCAGCCCGAAGACTGGCATATAAACCAGTTATGCCCTGAAATCAGTTGGTAGGAAACGAACAACCTATCACTGGCTAGTTCATTTTTATTCAAATTCAGAATAGAAAAGAATCTTCGGCATAAGGAGCTAGCATCCATAATGAGGTTACCATAGTGCCATTCCTTATTTCAGTAAAACTGCTGAGTTTCTTACTTGTTGTTACTGTGTACGTGGATATCCTCAAATGATTTCGTGTCTGGTTTTCTTTCATAGACTATACACATCCCAACTATGGAGAATGGGCCTAAGCTTGCAAGCCGCATCTTGGACAAATTGACTGATATTCAGGTAAGGGCTTCTATTTTTAAAATGCTGTCTTTTTTTCATTCAAAGCCTAGAACCAAATCATACTTCTCTCAGTGGAGAGAAGAGAGTAAGTGCTACCATCTGAGGTCAACAAATTAAATTTAAGGAAGATGTTCCCAATAGTATGTGTGGGCATGAGCAAAGCAGAAATGAGTAAAAAGATACACAGTTTAAAAAAAAAAAAAAAATATATATATATAGTCAGGGACTCAATTACTTAACATTTTTAAAAAATATATAAATTTTGATAACACTTAAAAATCTCATGAAAAGTATAACAGACTTCTTATAAAAGAAGAGACTTTAAAGTAGAAGAAAGCACAGAAAAAAACTAATATTACCTGTGATGACATCACAGATAAAATCACTTAACTTTTGATATCTCAACTTTCAGTATTTTGTAAGCACTCAATGTATTTTTAGATAGATATTTTTCTGACAGTGGGATCGTACGTAATTTTGTTAACCTGCTTTTTTTCAATTAATAAATCATTTGCTTTTTCGTATCAACAAATTTTAAAATTCTACATATAAAGTTTAATTAAATTCCACTATGTTGTATACCATAATTTTTAAAGAAATCTTATTGAACATTTAAGTTGTTGGAAATTCTTTCACCATTATAAACAGTGCATCCTCGATTTCTTCCTTAGGATAAATTCCTGGAATTGTAATTATCAGGTCAAAGAGTGTGCACACCTATTTTTTAATACTGCTAACTTTGTTTTGCCTATTTTTTCTGAGCAACAATCTACAGTAATGTCATCAGGCAGTTAAGCGTCTTTCTAGGTAGACATATCGTATACCAGGTAAACCTGGGTCACCTGTAAAAGATATTGTTCTAAAGTTTGCTGAGCCCGGATGCCATCGTTGCCAGTCAGTGAAAATACCCGAGGGAGCTGAGATTCATATTGAAATGTGAAATAAAGTTTGATAGATTGGGTGACATCAAATGGTGTGGGGTCTTAAAAAGTAAGCAAAAATGTAAAGTTGGTTGGGAAAGCAGCAGGTCCCTACAGAGAACTTTGGATGAAAATGCTATTTTTTGAAGACTTAGCAACTTTTATGCAAAATTTATAGCATTAAAAGAAAAGAATTATTGTGCTTTTAGAACCAATGAGTTGTCTTACACTCTTCAATAGAAGTGTTCTATAGGAATTTTCTGTAAGCTAAATAAAGGAATATCTTAACATTGAAGACTTAAAATTTATTCAGAGTTGGTTTCTACATAGAACCAATCCAAAGTAATTCGAAGAAATTTAATAAAAATTTCTGCATGGATGGTTCATGTATTTTTATTTTTAGAGTTGTCTGGGTAAGATTACAGAAGCCAGGAATGTAGCTGAGGGAAGTGAATGCTTTTGATTCATTCATTCAACAGATACATAGTATTGAGCACAAACTGTGTGCCAGAGGCAGTTCAGGTGCTGGTGATAGAGTAGTGGAAAAAGTGACCGAAAAACTGGAGAGGTCAAAGCACACTGATATAGACGAAAGACAAATTTATTCAATTTAAATGTGAGACCGTATCAAAAGGTTTAAAAATAAAAGTTATATATGAAGCAGAAAATGAGAAGAAGTAGACCATTTTCCTCTTACCTGTGTATATGCTCTATATAACTTGGTGCTTGTGGCCAAGAAGTTAATACTCTAGGTAGTAAAGTATAAATGGTAGTAACACTAAAAACTAATGATACGTTCAGAGCTTCACACTGAACAAGGAAACAAGGGGATACATGAGATAATACAAGGATTCTGAATTAAACTGCAAACCAGAAGCACCAAATCTGCTCCAAATTGTTAAGTAACAAAGGACCATCCATTTGGAATCTAAGACCACCACTTTCTTCTTTTTCAATTATTTTGTGCCTGTGGGCATGGAACCTACAGTTTCGAAATCACTCTCTTACAAGCTGGCAAATTGGTGCTGTCAGCCAAGCTACTAAATTGTCTGTTTCTCTCCAAGAAAAATAATTGAAGTATAATTATTGAGGAAGAAGCGTAGAATTGCATCATGTTTTACATTTGATCTCTTTGACATTGCATGGAAAGGTGATGTTTCCTCCAAAGTGCTCTGGTGAATTGAAGAAGAGAGCAACAATAACCAAGAAACCTCAAGGTTCCTACAGTGTGACCTAGAGGGAAGATACCTTCTTAACCACATATCTGATTTTTATTTGACTTGTGTACTTCTGTATACAAGTAAGAATCTCTGAGGTTGAGTGTTCATCCCATTTGGCTAATTATCCACATAGTTCCCTGGATCTTAGATTGCCCTACAAATACCTCTTAGGAGGGGGACATTTCAGATGACAGGATTCTTCTGTTTTTGTTTTAAATAAGTTTGTTTGTTTATTTTTGGTTGTTTTGGGTCTTCATTGCTGCGCGTGGGCTTTCCCTAGTTGCGGCGAGCGGGGGGCTACTCTTCGTTGTGGTGCACAGGCTTCTCATTGCGGTGACTTCTCTTCTTGTGGAGCACAGGCTCTAGGCCCCGGGGGTTTCAGTAGTTGTGGCATGCGGGCTCTAGAGCGCAGGCTCAGTAGTTGTGGTGGACGGGCTTAGTTGCTCCATGGCATGTGGGATCTTCCCCGACCAGGGCTCGAACCTGTGTCCCCTGCATTGACAGACAGATTCTCAACCACCAGGGAAGTCTTGTTTTTCTTTCTTCTTTTTTTTTTTTAATGCAACAAAGAAAAACACTTCTGTGTTCATACTTAACCAAATTTGAACCCGGAGAACATCGCCACATTGCCCATGTTTCCCCTCTCTCCCATTGCTCTTTGCTATTCCAGTTCCCATCATCTTCACCTTTGTCGCTGCCATTTGGGGTCTTCTCTGTCATCCAATATGCTCTGCTCTCTGCTGCTTCCTTTCTGCCTTTCTGTATCTTCTACAGTTTTCCCACTTGATAAGGTGTTGGTTATCCTTCGAGACACATCTCCTTTAGGAATCTTTTCAGTCTCTTGAACAGCGTCCCTTTCCCCAAGTACAAACACATATTCATCCACTTAAGTGCTGCTTCATCCTCCAGCTTCCATGGCCCCTGGGATGATCACATATGACCTTTTTTTTTTTTTTTTTTTTTTTTTTTTTTTTTTTTAATGGGATGACATTTATTCCTTTTCCAAATGTTACAGTAAAACCAGGTGGAAGAGAATGGTTTTAGCAGTTAGGGGGAAAAAAAAGTACAAATCTGGGGTTTGGCCATTAAGTTATTTACAACAATGGGAGGGGGGGAAAAAAAGACAACAAAAAGTTGTTTCACATCACGTACCTCCCCTCGACCCCAAAGCTTAATACTTGCTTACCAAGTCAAAAAAGAGACACAGTTGATTCACAAGCTGGAGGTTTGAACTTGAGTAAGACATTTATAAAAAACCTAGACCGGGGCAGTGTCCTCCCCAGCCCAGGGGCCACTAGGCACAACACGAGAGTAAAAACTCAACAGGGGAAGGCTGGCCACTCAGGGTTTGGGAGTATAGCCACCCCTACATGGGGCTCGGGGATTTGGGGAATAAACAACACCTACTTGGAAAAGAATTGGGGAAGAAAACTAGCAACTGCCTTCTGCACGGGTGGGGACAGGGAAGGAGGCAGGGACAGGGGCAGGAGCATTTCACATCACTAACCCAACTTGGGAAACTGCAAGGGACCATCTTCAACTGGCCTTAAGGGGAAGACCAGGTGGATGATGGGAGAATCCACAGGAGGGGGAGGGAGAAGAGAGGGAACGTGGCGAGGAGGCAACAGCCCCTTCCTTTCTGGGCACAGGAAGGTAGCCAGGGCACCAGGTCCAGGCAGTGACCACAAGGACAGTGCAGTTTTCTGCAGCTTAGAGACCACCCACCTGCCCCCACCCAGCTACTCATTCTGCCCGCCCGCTGGTGTAGGGCCTCCAGAGGTGGATGGCTGTGCGCCCCGGCCCGCACCAGCCTCTCCCCTGTGGCCTGGGGCTCCTGGCTCTCCGGTGGCGGCAGCCTTCCCTCCCTGGGCGGTGCCTCCCTCGCCGCAGGCACCGAGCCCCCTGCTCCTGCCCTTCCTCTGTGGGTGACAAGGCAGAAGGATGCCCCCTGCCCCCTCCCTCCGATTTCTCTTGAAGGCCAGGCTGCTCAGTTTGAAAGGTTTCTTTTTTTTTTTTTTTTTTTCTTTTTTTTTTTTGTGGTACGTGGGCCTCTCACTGTTGTGGCCTCTCCCGCTGTGGAGCACAGGCTCCGGACGTGCAGGCTCAGCGGCCATGGCTCACGGGGCCCAGCCGCTCCGCAGCATGTGGGATCTTCCCGGACCGGGGCACGAACCCGTGTCCCCTGCATCGGCAGGCGGACTCTCAACCACTGCGCCACCAGGGAAGCCCTGAAAGGTTTCTTGAAAGAGAATTTCTTCTTCTTGGGGGTCTCCTTGGGCGGGACCTCCCCCTTGGCCTCAGCACCTTGGCTGGGGGGTGCCGGCTCGATGGCATCGCCAGTGGCCCCGGCTGCCTCCTCTGTTCCGTTCACGGGGGGCGACTCCCTTCACCTTTGGGGGATGAGTCTGCATGGCTTTTCGCGTGGCCGTCCTCCGGTCCACTGACCTGAGCGGGGGAAGCGCCGGCTGTCTCCTCTCAGTTCACGTCGCCGTCGCCGCGGGGAGCCTTGGAGGTCCGGTTGCCCGTGAGCTGCCCGGGGCGCGAGCCGCAGTGGATCTTATCTATTGGTCCAGGAGGGATGGCGCCTGAGGGGGAGGGTTGGCGGAGGAGACCGAGCTGCAGCTCCGCTCCGCGCGGGATGCCCCACATATGACCTTTATATTATGTTCTAATTAGTCACACACTTACCTTTGTTCCGTGGTTGTCTGAGGGTGGGCATTGTTTTATTCTCTTTTGGTAAACCTAGTATTAGGTACAGGGCCTGGGCCATAGTACACACTCAGTAATGTTTCTTAAATAAAGGAATGAATGGGTGATTGACACACCAAGCAAGTACTAAAGAGTAAAAATGTGTTGCCTTTTGCATATTAACACATTCTGAGAAGAGATGGGAGGAAGGTCTTGAATAACGTCAAATTATTTTTCAAAAAAACCTTCAGAGAATCTGATTTAGGTCTTTTCAAAGTGAGATACACATCAACTGCTGTCAAGATCAGATAAAAGCTGGAACCCGGGTCTTCAGGGTAGCATGTTTGACTAACTAGCAGTGCTACTATTACCATTTCAGAAAGTGGGAGGAGTGATTGCCAAGACCCAGAGGTGGACATCTTCCACAGTTTAAAATAAGGGAAGCTGAATGGGATAGAAGCAGGATCTGTGTTCATTGCACGTCACCAGATAGAATTTGAAAAATCTGTTTTCCCACCAGTGGCTACAACTTTGTAAGAATAAATGACCATTAGTTGTTACTGTATTTTTCTTGTTTTCAGTGGAACAGCTTGATGACCTTAGTTCTGGAAGTTAAGAGTCCCACCCCTTTCGTGTGCAGACTTGGTAAACATTCCAGATTGCCTTGGTGGCTCAGTCCCTTGACCAGCTTCCCAGCCCCTCCTTGTTCCCTAATCCACACTTCTCCCCTTGTTACGGGATCACAGAACTTTGCATGGCCATCGAATGCGATTTAGAACCAGGATGGCAAAGTGCTACCTGGTGAGCAGTGCTGGTTATATTTTTTTTGGCCTTGTGGAGAGTAAGTACCTGATGTGAAGATTCACCTTTTATGTTGCTAAGAATTTTCTGCTGAATGTAGGAAGTATTTTAGCGAAGGCCTTGTAAAATTTGCAGTACGTGCAGTGAATGCAAATAATAAGCTTGTCGTTAGTCGTATTTTAGTTCAGTGTTCTAATTGGAATTGATGAAAAGATAAAAATTCTGCACATCACACTGAGCCTTCCAGGTGGACTCAAAGTACCATCCTACAGGCTCGATTTGATTTGCTGCGTTGCAAACATTAAAGGTGTGGGACTGCCACTATGGTTGTGTTAGCGACACTGCCAGTGGGATAAGGACAGCCTGGCTCAGGCAGATGAGTGTTTTCTTGCCCCTGCTTCTCTGGACACCTCTTGAGGAAGAATTTCTATCCCTGCTAAAATCTGTCACTTCTACTCTGAATTATTTTGCCTTGGAAAATTAAATGACGTTATCCATCATTGAAATGAAAGGTGATTGTTAACCACCTAGGTCTAGATATTATGAATTACCTGTATTATCACATCTCTTGGATACATCTCGGAATGCTATGATTTTACACAAAAGCATAAATTATAGGATGAGAGAGATAAACCTTAACACATATTCTGCAGGTTCATAGAATTACACAGCCTATGACTGTCATTGTATTGAAAATTGATCTTGACTGTTTTTAAAACTAAAACAACTAATTGAAAGCAAATTCACTTTAACTGGTGAGATTCAAGATGAAATTATAGTGGTCATGAATCACGTTTTGTAACAAGATCTGCTAAAATGTCAATATGCTGATGCCCAATTATTAATGACTAAAGTGTCTGATGTATTAATGGGAATCCACATAAGAAAAATAAAACATATATTTTGCTCTTACCCCTAAGTTGTGTCGCCACCATCTATAAATCAGGCAGAATTCGGGAATGTTTTATCCAGCGTTCATCATTAATCAACAGAGTCAACAGTGGGGGGCAACCATCTTTAGGCAACCCTTTCTGATGTGGATTAAGCAAGTCACTTATAGTCATTGCGCTTCCTTCATTCTCCTTTTCATGTAAACCAGAAGGTTGTAGGTGGACCCATTCCTGGCTTCCAGTTTTTTTTTTTTACCAATTTGATAGATTCTGTTCTCCGAGGTCTTTTTAAATTATTTTTTAAAATTAATTAATTAATTTGGTTGTGCCAGATCTTTAGTTGCGGCAGGCTCCTTAGTTGCAGCTCTTGGGCTCCTTAGCTGTGGCATATGTAATGTTAGTCGTGGCATGCATGTGGGATCTAGTTCCCTGACCAGGGATCGAACCCAGGCCCCCTGCATTGGGTGCACAGAGTCTTAACCACTGCACCACCAGGGAAGTCCCCTCTGAGGTCTTCAAAGTTCTTTAAGAGGCATCCAGCACATGGACATTGTGATGTAGAAGGAATAGCATTTCATAGAGGCAGAACTGGGCTGTGATTAAGAGCTTCCTAGAAGAGAACAGACTTGTGGTTGCCAAGGGGGGCAGTGGGGTGGGGGAGGGATGGATTGAGAGTTTGGGGTTAGGAAATGCAAACTATTATATATAGAATGGATAAACAACAAGGTCCTACTGTAGAGCACAGGGAACTATATTCAGTATCCTGTGATGTACTGCTATATTTATTTATTTATTTTTGGCTGTGTTGAGTCTTCATTGCTGTGGCGAGCAGGGGCTACTCTTTGTTGCAGTGCGCAGGCTTCTCATTGCAGTGGCTTCTCTTGTTGTGGAGCACGGGCTCTAGGCATGCGGGCTTCAGTAGTTGTGGCACGTGGGCTCAGTAGTTGTGGCATGCAGGCTGTAGAGCGCACACTCAGTAGCTGTGGCGCACAGGCTTAGTTGCTCCGCAGCATGTGGGATCTTCCCGGACCAGAGCTCGAACCTGTGTCCCCTGCATTGGCGGGCAGATTCTTAACCACTGTGCCACCAGGGAAGCCCCTGTACTGCTATATTTAAAATGGGTAATCAACAAAGACCTACTGTATAGCACAGGGAACTCTGCTCAATGTTATGGGGCAGCCTGGATGGGAGGAGAGTTTGGGGGAGAATGGATACATGTATATGTGGCCGAGTCCCTTTGCTGTGCACCTGAAATTATCACAACATTGTTTATCGGCTATACTCCAAGATAAAATAAAAAGTTTAAAAAAATCCTGTGATAAACCATAATGGAAAAGAATATGAAAAGGAATATATATATGTATAATTGAATCATTATGCTGTACCACAGAAATTAACACAATATTGCAAATCAACTTTACTTCAATACAATTTTTTTTTTTTTTTTAAAGAGTTTCCTTGAGCCTCAGTGTCCTTAAATGAGAAGCTGGGCTTAAAAGTTCATTGCTCTTCACACTTGATTTTTAAGCCATAGAAATTTTCTACAAATGAAACCTTTCCTGGAATCCCACTATATAAAACCAGTAGAAGTGGAATTGCTCTGAAGTGAAATCCAGAGCCCCACTTATGTGGCTCATCCCCTGCATGCTAGATGGTCATTAATGTTCTTTCTAGTTCAGGAATTCTGTTGTTTGTGTTCATTTCAACTCAAGTTATATTAGTACTAAAGAGGCAATTCATGTGGAAAGGGGACATGATCTGAGACGCTAAATACAGAATGGCAATGAAAAGGCATATATGTAAGGGACCTATACCAGCTATAAATCTGAGCTCCACAGTAATTATAAAATTTGTGATTCTTTCCAGGTATTTATTTACACACAGTCTTACTTTCAATGTGAATATGCTTTTAATGTTCAAAACAGAAGTGAACCTTTTGTACAACGTTGGTTATATCATTAAGTTTATTTATAAGCTGTTCCTGCGCTGTGAGTTTTTACACTGAAACATGTTTTCTTGCTTTTGTTGTAGTACGGAAGAGAAGAGAGTGATTGGACAATCACAGTATCCTGAATGGAAAAGAACAGGCTATCATTTGTGTGTTCTTGGGACAGACTGTTGCATTTGAATTATGAGAAATTTCTTTGGCTACCTGTTTTGTTGTGCATAATGTAGTTTGTATTATCAGCGTTACCAGGGCGATTGTTTCCTCGTGCCAGAGAAGATGAATTGCAGTCATCCAGTGGTAGTTTATAAACTTGCTCCTAGAAGCTTACCTTACCTTCTCTAGAAAGATGAGAATGGAAGCCATCTAAGCGTAGAATTTTCCTCCATAACCTGAGTGCTTCCCTTGGTCCTTCAATCAGATAAAAAAGTGTTTATTCTTTAGCATAAGTTATGTTCTGCTCCTCAACCAAGTGAGTGTTTTTGTGTTTGAAAGCTGATCTGAGTAAATTTCATAGGTACCATTTCCTGCGACACATCTTCATCCTCAGAAAGTGTTTGTTGTTTTTTGTTTTTAAATCAAGACTTTGAGAAACTGGGTTTCCTCCCCTCATATTTCTTTCCAGGTCCCCTAAGTCCGTCTTAGGGAAAATCTCTCCCTCCTTCCTGGTGTCCCGGTCTGCGCCAGGCTCTCCTGGTGCATCAGCAAGGCCCACCCCTGCCCTTTCCACATTGTGTTGTAATCAGCAGTCAGGCTTCACTACAAGACTGAGGGTCTTGTGCCTTATAGATCTTTGTATTCCCCTGCCTGTCACATAACAAGGAATGGATGAACATGTACCTTCTATAGAAGTGTACCTTCTTTGTTTCTATATTGTGAAACCTCTTTTATTAGAATTTGTGATCGATTCTGACTTTGTATTTACCTCATTCAGCAGTTCACATGTGCGTGAATATAAACAGAACTGGTGGCACTTAAAATGATAATGATTCACTTATTTTTAATTAACGATTTTCATATTGTCTTTATTTGAAGACTGTCTTGGAATTAAAGTAATAGCTCTAGAGAGATCGTGATACCATACCAACCAAATGGAAATGATATATGTTTCGTGTTAAACACAGAAGTGTTGTGTTAAGTACAAAATAAATCATATTTAGCTTTTTGATAGAAAGCAAAGAGGTATATACTCTGGATTTTATACTCTGGTTTTATAGGTGCTCATTTCTGTTGAATGGGGATTGGATAAGCACATGGTTAGGGTACAGGGAGAGTGATTATAGATGATATTTTCCTTGTTTAGGAGCCACGAGTTAAAATTGTATCCTGGTTTATCTAGGGGAAAGTCAAATCTTGATAGAAAACATTTACCCTTGGAAGGTCAACTCTCAGACATTATATTTTGGTTTCCTTTAGTCCAAATAACTTTCATCTTGCTGATCATATTTCATCCTCTTTTCAGAGCAAGGAAAAAAATCCTAAAAGTTTTGCCGTGCTGGAAAATTTTCCTTAAGGCATTTAGCAGCACATAGCAAATGGGGCTTTGATTCTTTTCCAAGACTTTTGGCCATAGAGTCTTTTTAGATAGGAACGGTGAAATGAAAATGAGGGAAGTATAAGATGAAAAGGAATGGTAAAAATGTCTTTTAGGGGGCTTTTAATTGGCGATCTGAAGTCTTGGGAGAGTCTGTTCTTTTTAGGTAGGGCTGAAGTGCTTTAACTACCCTCTGCACAAATGTGTTCACCAAGCAGCATTCTGAGAGCAGACATTTGCCTTGGCTAAATCCTGGGACCTCATTTTCAATACTGTAGGCTAGAAATGACTTGAGGTAATCCTAACCTGTCAAGTAGCCCATAATAACCAGACTCAACATTCCTATGAGAAATGGAAGTCATCTATTTGCCACAAAAACATTTTATACTTTGCATCTCTGAATTTAGTATGGCGAGACGTTTTCGTTGTAAGAGTTCGAGAACAATGTGTCCTGACATTATGTCTGTGTGATTTCTTTCATCAGACCTTAAGAGCATTTTAAGCCCTTTCTACCAGACTCTGAAGATGAAGGTTATACGTTTAAAGAAACAAGGTCTCCTAAAACAGAGGACGCAATCTGCCATTCTCGTTTAAGTAATAAGACAGGAAATTGACCCTGACACTAACTTGTTAAATAGATTTAAAGGGAACATCTGCACATCTCTTTTCCTTGTGCACTATTTGTTTAATTGCAGTGGATTAATACAGCAAGAGTGGCACATTATAACTAGGCAATTATCCATTCCTCAAGACTTAGTTATCGCAACACTAATTGATCATTTAAGGCGTAAGATAGGCTAGCATTAGGAACATGTGAGGCTAATCTGCTCAAAAAGATCAACAAATTAATATTGTTGCTGATATTTGCATAATTGGCTGCAATTAGTTAATGTTTAATTGGGTCGATCAAATGGGATTCAGCAGTTCACATGTGCGTGAATATAAACAGAACTGGCGGCACTTAAAATGATCATGATTAACTTACTTTGCGTGTTCTCTTCCTTCCACTTTTTTTTCAGTTTTTACACTTCAGACCAAGTTCATCAGCCTTTTTCAAAACACATCAGTAGAAACCAAGATTTTAAAACGAAGCTTTCAGGCATTAGACAAAACCTGAGCATTTCCTAAAGCTAGTCGCTATTAGGAATTTTCTTTGTTACAGTCATTTATCAAGGCTTCAACTCACGATACACCAAAAGAAGAGTCCATTTCAGGGATGTGTATCGTGCTCCCCAGAACCTGCAGGACTGAATAAACTAGTAATACCTAATCAAACCTTTACTTTCAAAAGTACAAAGGAAAAGGGAAAGGGAAAGAGGAATAAATGACTGAGAAAACTTGTTAGGGAATCGCTTTTTTTTCTACCTGGTAAACACCGTTATTCTGTTCTCAAAAGATTGTCACGAGAAAAAAAAAAGATCAGAGGTAGCAAGAAAGCGCAATGTCACATCGATTCTATAACTTGGGAATGTCAGCCCTCCGGAAGATCTGGGAAGCCTACATTATACACCCTGGGTGAAAACTCTATCATATCTAGCTTTCCTGAAATCAGAGTACTCTGGGGCACTTAAAGGCAATTAATGAGTATATCTTGGTCAAAAGAATTGTAGGAACTTTATTAAAGCTTCGGTTTCAGCTCTGCTTTAGGGAGTTTGTGCTATAAAATTGGCTGCCAACATAAGCTTATTTATTTTCCCCATTCCCACTTAGTGCTCAATCACTGTATTCTTTTTCCTTTAAAGGTTCCTTTTTAAAATTATATGTTCACTTTACCCTTATGATTGGGAAAAATATTTTAAGCAGGAAACGACAACATTCACTGTCAATGAGTGATATTTTCTAAAATATTTAGAGCAATAAACATTCATGAGATGCACTAAAGCTTAGACAGGGGTTAGAGAAACATTGTAAGAGGGCTCTTTGATTTCATGTCCTGATTCTAAATAGGATCAAAGAATTATTCCTTTAATGTGGATTAAGGATATGCAAAAACTTAAGTTATAAATAGTAATCCTGGCACATAATTTTAGTAGATGTTTATAACACCTATCACTTTGTTTTGCCACAAGTAGAATTTGTTCAGCTGTCTGTTTTCCAGATATCTCCTCAACAAGAGGAGGCAGAGTACCACTCTCTGAATAAGCATTACTTATTAATTGACAAAGATCACAGAGATTATAATTAATTGGATCAGTTAACTTGAGAAATGTTGATTGAGTACCCACAAATAGGTGTCTAACACAACTCACAGTAGGGATTAGAAAGTTAGTTTTAGAAAATAAGTAGTATAAAGACATTACCCTCGTGGAGTTTATACTCTCCTACTTGAAGTTTTAGGTATAAAAGTAATATTTAATACAGTTAGATGATAAGGAGACAAAGGCCAGAGCACACCTCTGTTATTGGTGTGCTATCAAGAAATCACAATAAACATTTTCATCTCATTTTTAAAAGAAATAATGTCCTTTTTTTCCATTCCTGTCTTTCCTCTCACTCAGTAGATTAGTATTTAGGGGTTCTTGGTGTGAATTACCTCCCGGTTTACTGTTTACTGCTAACCTGATACATTTGTTAACTGCATTCCTTTGGAGCCATGTTAAGTCGTCATGGTTCATCTAACAAAAGAACACCTCAGGTTACAGCATCCTTGCTGATCTTAAAGTCAGGTATTATTGAAATAAACAAAATGTTCCTAGAGTGACGTTTTCTGGAAAATGTCAATTATGAATCGAACTGTTGAGACTGTTGGCTTGAAAATGATGGATTACAGCTACTCAGAAAATAGCAGGTGGAAGACTTAACTTTAATACAACAGTTTTTCACAGTTTGAGGTTTTAAAAGAAAGGCCATTTAAAGTATTGCAAAGAGATTCTTTTTTATCATTGTGAGAAAGTTCTTTTAAAAATACAAAGGTAGAAGAATGTGATTTATTTTCCATCTTCAGTATACATACCATAGTAAAAAACTCCTCAGATATTAATTTGAGGAAGTGATAAAGAAACATATCAATAGAATAGAAACATATCAAGTTTTTGGAGGTAAATAATTCCCTGGGATGAGATATATGTAAACATATTTGCTTTAGTCAATGATAAAGGCATGAAATTCAGTCTTAGCAAATGAGGTGGTCTTTAAAATCTGCTGGATACAAGTATTGAAGTTTTAAGTAATCTTTGTATACTTTCTGTCTGAAAGTTTGTTTTGCATACCACATACCCATTAATAAGGTCTAAAACATGAGTTATATAATGTTCTACCTATGGAACCCACTGTTGGGATGGTAACTATTGTGAGCTGTGATCCGGGAATGAATTAAAATGTATTATCATTGACATGTATTTTCTCTACATGTCCACTGTCACAATGGCTAGGTTCCTTGTTACCCATCATTGAATGGAGACAATTTTAACTACAGAAGATGTCAGAGGAAGAACAAATGGTAGTAGAGAAAGTGAGGCAAAAAGTCGAACTTGCTTCTGTGCTGTCCAAGAGAGCTCTTTTTCCTCATTCTGCCAGCCGTCGGGATCTTTCAACATAGGTGCCAAGTACAAATAGCGCCAGTTAGAAAGTGACTGAATATAGTGGTCAGCTTATCAGATAATCTTGAGATAATGATCTAACGGTCATGTTACATGGGAACTACTTTAGATTACTACCAATATGGTTAAGACTTTATAATTGCATAGTCTATAAGACCTATTTTGTCATTTCTTCAACCATTTTATTTTAAGATCTGTGAAGCTTCTTGAGACTGAATAAAAGAATAAGTGGCGAGGAGTAGATGGTGACTTCTCTTTCCCCTTGGGAATACTATTTGCCACCATCCCCCTTTCCTTGGTGAAGGTTAACTGATTTGGAAATTAGTTGAATATTATCATTTTATTTTTAACTAAAATGTACAACACGCTGCGATTTCCTCAAGCTAATTTCACAATGGTCATTACAGTCATTCTCAGGGTCAAGACAGGAATACAGATAACCTGCCTCAATTTCTACTTCATTGATAAGTGTTTGAAGAGTGTTGGTATTCAAGAATATGGCAGTAAGTAGATTCTGAATGAAATTTTAAGGATAAGCTGGCTAATCTGTATGCACCTATAAATTCTGCAGATGGTCCCCTGTTGACATAAAAGAATGCATGATCCCATAGTTAGCCAATAAATGGAGCCTAACCCCCTAGGCTGAAGAATCTGTGCTTACTTGATAACGGTGGCTGAGAGAAAAGTAGTGTGAGGAAGTAGTTTTTAAATCAGTTTATAGTTAGAAATGGGAGAATACCAGCTTAACAATGGAATTTTTAGAATGTGTTCTCTTGCATCGTAAGTCTGATTGTAACGAAAAAGCCCCAGGCATTGCTTGTCTCAAATTTCTCTGGTTGTATAGTGATTCTTGAGATTATCTTTAAGGATAATCAAGTAGAAAGAAATAAACATTTTATAAATAAGCCTTGGTTCTCATGAGCAATTGTTTAAAGGATTTAAGCTCACTGAAAGCGTAATAATGGAAATGTGGAAAATATGGTGGGTAAAGGAAACTACCTCATTCTTCGAAGGTTTTGTAGAAGCACAATTAAGCATTCTTAAATGGCTTTGTTACGTATGAACCATCTGGTATGAAAGAACTGTATTTGTTACGTCTAAAGGACCTGGAATAATTGTATTTTGCTGGCAATAGACATATTCTTTATTGTTCGCAGGTTCCTCATCAAATCCTCATCAAATTATACACTGATTCTGTCATCAATAAAACAATTTCAAGGATTCCTGTTTGTGTAGTCTCTTGAAATCAGCATTGTTGAATGCATAAAATAATAATGCTCAATTACTGTTTTTTTGATGTTCCAAGGTTTTTGGTCATGGGATGTAAATGCGGTGTGGTGTTTTTAAACCAAAATGACTTTGAGAGAGAGAAGGAATTAAGCACACCAGAAAGACCTGAAACCATACCCCTGGCTAGAGTCTAAATATGTCTCACATTTTCAAACACGTGGATAAGAAATTCAATGGGCATTTAAGAGTTGTCCTTTCCTCTGGTATGGATCCGTCTTTAGCAAAATTTAGCTTTGTCTTTTGCATTTTGAGCAGAATAAGGGGAATGGATTACTTCTTCCCATTCACTGTCACGAATCTCACTGATGAAACAACACACACACATATGTGGCTTTAGAATAAAACACAGTATAAAGTGAAAGGCATTCGATTTAAACTTAGAGAACATCAATGATGTGTCCTTTTCAAACAGTGATGTGTATAAATTACTGTCATGAGCACATATCTTTGAGCGAATAAAGCCAGATGCAGTATCTCTGAGGGTCACATTTCATTCATTTTCTTGTGATTTGTCCCAACAATTGCAAGTGCAGCAAATCCTAAGGTTTCTCGAGGAGTTTCTGTAAACTGAACTTAAAAGTGTCAAAGTGCTCGGTGACCCTCTTCTCCCGGCCCTGTCAACCTGTGAAAATATTGGCCTTTATCAAGATTTTTATCAAGAAGTTTCGTGCAGAGTTTGGAAGGTCCAGGTGAAGGTTATTAGTCAAGTTCTCTGACAGTGTCAATGCTCAAATCCCACAAGAGCGACAAAGATAGATAGACCTGTCATTCCTGCGGGTGATGACATACATTCACTGGAGCTTATATGATTTATCAGATGAGACAGCAGTCTCCTTCAGCGGAGAAAGTGTCTCTTCTACGTGGGTTTACTAACAGAAGCCAAAAAAAAAAAAAAAAGCGGGGAGGGGGGCAATTTTCAGCCTTTGTAATTATTTTTCTGTTACATTGATTCGATTTGATCTTAAGCATATTTTTTGAATCAAGAATTGATTCCACATACATGGCCTTTCACAGGTGCTTGACACCATCATATCTTTAGATGAAATGTTCTATGGTAGCCTGACACTATTTAAAATTGTGACGACTTGTAGAGTCACACTCCTGTAACCAACAAACCCACAGCCAACACGTAGACTCTTCTGTGTGTGTAGAATCATCACTGGGCTTGTTCTCTAGCTATGTCTTTAGGCAGCAAGGATAGTTTTGATGGAAACCCATGGTTCCTTCTCTCCAAAGGTCATCATCAGGAAGTCAATAGGATTTTTGAAAAATTACAACCCTAAAGAGGTGGGTAGAGTGTAACACAAGAGCTTCACTTATGAAAACATTTTAGAGTTGCAAGATTCAGGCTGATTGTATCCTAAATGCAATATACCTATTTTTAAACTGAACTGATTGAATTAAGAGATTAAATTGCATTGTTTTCAAGATAGTTACGATAATCTAGTAAGCATTTCTCATCCATATCCATGATAATGATACGCAGAGGTAGTGCATGCTTTTCTCCGGCATCCTCCAAGCCACAGCTGGATGTAACGAAACCTCTTGCTGTGCAGGTTGCCTAACAAGTAATGGTTAAGAGCCACCAACTGATCCTTTGATCTTCAACTAGCTACTTAAATTGGTGAAAAAATGGAGATCCTTGTAGTACCAACCTCATGCATTACAAAGATTAATGAGTTAATATTGTAAGGTGCTTACAACAGTTCATGTGTAAAGCTGATGAGATTTGATTAAAAATAAGAGAGTGAACACAAAGACAGAGGGGCTAATAGATACTTCACCATATACTGGTGAAGAAGCTGGGATCAGCCCCTCCCTCTAGGCCTGGTGGGGGTGGTGAAACGTCCCGGATCCAGGGTGCAAATACTTGCCACCGGACAAGTGGCATCATCTAGCTCCCCTTACTGCATAAGGTGAGTTTAGAAACGTGTAATCTGCTCAAGCCTGGAGATAAAAGCCATTAAGCAGTGGTTGGTAAAATTATTGAGAAGTAATCAGGTGTTTTCAGTTTTTAGAAATACAAATTGTTTCATGTTCCACACGAATATAACCATGATGGTTAATTTCATGTGCCCATTTGACTAGGCAACGGTATCCAGTTGTTTGGTGAAACACTAGCCTAGATGTTGCTGTGCAAACGGTATTTTTTTAATGCGATTAACATTTTTTTTTTTTTTTGGCTGTGGCATGTGGGATCTTAGTTCCCCGACCAGGGATTGAACCCACACCCCCTGCACTGGAAGTGCCGAGTCTTAACCACTGGACCGCCAGGGAAGTCCGTGATTAACGTTTAAATCAGTAGAATTTGAGTAAAACAGATTATTCTCCCTAATGTGGGTGGGCCACATCCAATCATTTGAAGGCCTTAAGTCATGTTATATATTATACATAAATATTATATAGGTTCTATATACATTGGTTCTGTTTCTCTATAGAACCCTGACTAGTACAACAATGAACAACATTCTTAACACTCTTATTTATGGTTCCCTCTTCTAAGGAAGAAAATCATGTGCTATATTATCTCCTTTTGACTCTGGTGTCTTACCTAAGGCATGCCTAGCTTTCAGAAAATTGTTCATTGCATAAGGCACCGGTGATAGTTTGTTCAGAATTCCAGGACTAGCTACGTTATACAACCCAAACTGACTAAATGAAGGCAGACCTCACCAGTGAAATTTCAGGCATCAGTGAGGAAAATCGTTTTTAGTGTTGGGTCATGAAATACCCCATAAAATACTGTTAGCTTAGTGTTTCTTGCCTGAATCAATGTCCTTAGAATGCAATGCGGCCGAAAGTAGATGGTAAGAACTCCCTTTTTGGTATAATTAAGGGATGGGGTTATTTTGTCAGGTGAGCAGTCATCTTGGTGGCAGAAATCAGTTTCACAGACCCACTAGGCTACAAGGGTCATCATGGAGTCGTCTGGACCGTGCTGACCTCACACAGCACGGCCACCAGGTCCAACCCCATACTTACCGATGCTCTCACTACCACTCTCAATCTAGGAATCATCTTTGTAGTTGTCTGGACTTTTATTTACCTACCTTCCCCATATATTAAAGTTATATTTTGCAAGACAGTCTTTGTAAACTCCTGAGTAAAGAGAACCAATCGGTCTGCTTCTCCAGTGATATTTGACAAGGCAATTTAAAGGCAATACGAAGCCAAATGAGGTTAAGTGATGGGGACAGAGAACATCCAAAATACTTCCTCATCAGTTTGGTTTTTGTCACATGAGAAGGTGATTTCGTATTTCCTATGAGAAGAAATGGTATATTTCTTGGGCTGGCTTTTGCCATAAGCACGAGGTTAATGTTTGCATTTTCTGCAAGAGTAGTCCTCCGCCCCAGTTTAATGCAAACTCTCTCTCTTTTTTCTTTTTGGCTGTGCTGAGCAGCATGCAGGATCTTAGTTCCCCAACCAGTGATTGAACCCGTGCTTCCAGCGGTGGAAGCTTGGAGTCTTAACCACTGGACTTCCGGGGAAGTCCCTGCAAACTCTCTTTAATGTCAGTAATTCCAACACACTTCAACAGTTATTCTCATGACTATTCACTGACTTGAATGGCTAGTATTCAGCTGAACATATGAAGGCCACAGATGGTTCTACTCTCATCCTTCCGCTCTCATCTAGGTGACCATGAGAACTTACAATTTTTTATGTCAATGGTTGCCTCTACCACTTGACCAATAACTCTTCAAAGGATTGCATCTTCCTCATTCTCCTATCTTCTCAGAGCAAAATTCTTTAATCCTATTATATAATCAATCCTATTATATAATTGTAAACAGTGGCAAATAACAATGACAATCATATAAGCAGAAACAAAACCTCACATGAAAAAAGAAAACTTGGCACCAAAACTCAAGATGTAAAATAAGACAAGAAAAAGAAACTCCCATCCACATACTCACGTGTGGTGCTAGAAAATGTGCAACGGTGCACAGCAGCTGACATGTGTTATCTTAACAGATGCAGCCTACACTGACAAGTATGTATTAAATATGATTCTGTGGTATGTATTAAACACCCTGTGTAGTGCTCAGCATCGAGGAGGTGCACAATATTTGTCAGCCCCACACTTTTTCTTGAAGCACCACTTAGCTCCAAGTATTGAAGACATTTCATCTGCAGACTTAATCTCACCTCATTCATGAGTTAATTGGAAACAGGTCTGATAGTACATTAACAGCAGAAATTCAGAAGCATGAAATTAGCTTTGCTGTCCTAATCCCAGCATCTGGTGTCTCTTGGATGAGCCCCTGGATCCCACTGCACTTTCTCCCTAACCCTCAACCTGCATGTCCATCCATCCTGATTGACTGGATTTCTGCACTGATACAGTTCTTTGTAAGAATCACCCTGCTCACAGCCTCAGCCCATCTGACCGGGGCCCAGCCACTGCCTCAAGCTTGGACATCATCTCTTCCTACCTAGACATAGACTAATCCAGTTTCCATCCAGATTGACTCCTTTGGAACAAAAGCACTGCCTATTGTTCGATTATGATGATTGCTGGACCCCATCAACCAGACTGTAACCGTTCATTATTGAAAATGACCTTGATTAGACCTGAGTTTGCCAAAACCCATGGACAAGGTAATTCAGGCTGAGCCCTATCTCCCCCATCAGGTGGCATCTTGCCTGGCACTGTTATTGTCTGCCAGCTTGCTCTTGATCTCAACTCGCAAGAGCTCCTTCTTGGCCCAAAGAGACATAGCATTTAGCTTTGAAAATCATCTTAGCTTCCTGTTGCTTGGGATTAATTTAATTTATTGTTTTTAGAGAGTGACTTTTAAAATCTAAAACAACTACTGGATGAGTTTCGAAGTTATCTAAAACCTCGCTACCCAAAGCATCCTTACTAGACGAACAACATGGGCCTCTCCTAGGCACTTGTTAGAAGTGCAGAATCTCAGGCCCCTCCCCAGATCTACTGAATCGGAATCTGCATTTTAACAAGGTAATTCATTTGCACATTCACATTTGAAAACGCTGATCTAAGTACTTCTCAGCAAACATCAAATGGAGGTACTCCTGAGAAACTATTGCGAGGTTAGAAAAAGATTTATTTGTTTATTTTTTAAAATATTTTCTGTTGATTTTGTATAGATATTCTTTATTTTGTTTAGGTTATATCTCTTTCTTCCCTCTATTATTATTATTATTGTTATATTTTTGAGCCGTACCTCTCGAGGCTTGTGGTATCTTAGTTCTCCGACCAGGGATTGAACCCGGATCTTCAGCAGTAAAAGTGCAGAGTCCTAACCACTGGACCACCAGGGAGTTCCCAGAAAAACATTCATCTGAAAGATAGAATCAGTTTTATCAACAAAGGCATTTGTTCTGAAGTCGAAGTGATTTTACGTCACTGTGCTCAAGGTAGTCAAGTTTGCTCAAAACCCAACGTGTGCAGGTTTGATTATGAAATGCACTTCCTGGATTGCTAATTGTTTCTGAGTTTTCTCCTGGCACTTCCTTTCTGTCTCAGCCTCACGTGAGTAAATTGTCATAGTGGTCTCCGTGAAAATTACCGCACAGGAAACGACAGGAGACTCTTAATTACTGAATTCCCACACAGCATTTATTCTTTATATTAGAGCCATTGGAGAGCCTCTGGACCTATATACACAATTAAAAAGATAAACAAGATTCCCAGCCAAGTTGCAGCTGTTCTTAACTTTCTTGGAACACTAACCTGGATAACTGCTTCCTTTTATATCAGAGTAAGTTCCCTGCCAGTGACAGTTCATTGTCTAATAACCTGAGGGACTGGAATGTGCTTGTGAGGCAGTGCAGGTGCAGTGCTGGGCCCGAGGGATCCCAGTGGCTTTTCCTTCCCCAGCTCTGAGTGTAGTAGGTTTCTTAGAACCTGAAATTAGGGTGCTGAGAGGCAAGTCAGTTAGGTTTAGCTCCTACCAGAAGAATGTTTCTTGCTCTACTGTGGACCAGAAGTGACTCACATTGGCTGCACTACACCTAAACCAGCACAGACAGAAGAAACAGCTGGCCCTTTTAGAAGATCATTCTGATGTTTAACGTGTTAGGAATATTTTTTCTCTAAAGTCTAAAATCCTTTTTGCTGCCAAATGAAGACGTTTTCCTACATATTCTATCTACAGACAGACATCTACACACTGGAGAAAATGATAGAATATTAGTGTTCGGTGTTCAATAATTCTCTAGGTGAAACTCCACTTCTCCTCTTTGTGCCTCATTTTTTCTCTTTAACTTTTGTGTCTTTTTAAAAACCCTCTCAAAGCTCTCTTCTTCTCTCAGCCTTCAGACTCTGCACCCGGACAGTGAGCTTTAGTGACCTTCTGGGCAATGGAGAGGACACAGTCCTTACAGGCAGCATTCCTTTTATACTTCCTGATAAGATGCTCTTTTTCCTACATTGCTTTACTCCCCCCTGGAGAATCAACTGTAGTTATTTCTTCAGTGGCCTTTTCTGTTCAGCCATTGTGGTTGTCCCTTTTACCCCTCTTCATCCTCGTTTAAGATACTTTCTCCAGTTTGCCGGTAAGTAACAGGTCTACTTCTAACTTCCAGATAGTCCTTGTGTTGCTAAAATGAAATTTGGTGTCACCAGTGTTTAAACCAAGAGGAAACTCCGAGCAGTTGTAGTGTAATGCTAAGCAACAGGCTGAAGTCTGGAGTTCTGGACGTGAGGCTCTGACCCCCTATCTCCTCCACCAGCTCTGCCAACTGGCCCCGTGACCTCGAACAGATTTACTGCTTTGAAAAGAAGGACCTCCATTGGTTGACTCCTTAAGTCTCTTCTTGCTCTAAGCTTCCTCCAGTCTGAGAAATCTGTCATTAGTGGACTCAGTCTTTTTCATGATCCTTTCCATCCCTCCACTCTCCTTTAATTTTTCTATTTTTAAGAGCTCATTTGCTTGAAAATTACTCTTAGGAGAGAATCTGAAGGTAATCATCTACTTTTAATAAAGGAAGTATTAAGGAATATATACAAAAATCCAAAACATTATAAAGATGAATACTTTTATCATTATGCACCCACCTCACAACTTGAATAAATAAAATATCACCATTAAAGTTTAATCCACTCAATTTTTTTTTTTTTTTGGCAGTACGCAGGCCTCTCACTGTTGTGGCCTTTCCCGTTGCGGAGCACAGGCTCCGGACGCGCAGGCTCAGCGGCCATGGCTCACGGGCCCAGCCGCTCCGCGGCATGTGGGATCTTCCCGGACCGGGACACGAACCCGTGTCCCCTGCATCGGCAGGCGGACTCTCAACCACTGCGCCACCAGGGAAGCCCCACTCAATATTTTAATTTAATCCTCTCATCTATTGCCATTCCTTCTCTATACCTAGGAGGTAACCTCTCTCCAAGGTAGTCTTTTAGCCTTTAATGTAAATTCAAGTCATAGTGTTACGTCTGCGAGGGCTATTGTATTTTAGCCTAAGCTCTAATGATAAAATAAATAAGTCATAAATACATTTATCAGAATTTTTGGCAGATGGAAAAGACACGAGGAGCAGAGTGTCCATCCCGGTGGAAAGAGCTGACGCTGAGAATCATAATATACCTATATTTTGTCCTACGTGTGTCAACGAGTGGACTTTTCCTGTTGCCGGTGTTTTACTTACATATGGAGGGCTCTTGCAACAGTACTAATCCTAACTTTTCTTTCGCATTTTTTAATTGCTTAATGTCCTTGTTCATTAGCTTTCTCTTTGGAAACTGACTATGGAGGAATATGGGAACAGTAGTGGTATCTACAGGAGAGAGACAAAGAACGACTACTTTATGATTTATTAGTTCAACAACAAACTTGTTTAATTTAGAACACATATCAGTAATTACGTCAGTCCTAGCTGACAATCACCTATAGCAACACTTGGAGTTACTAGGCTTTTGCTCTGCCCACAATGTTGCCAACATCATCTTTGCTTTTTCCTTACCAACCATCTTCCAGCCATACTGACCACCCTCCGGGTTCTCAAAAATATGCAGATCCATCTCTTTTCCCAGGCCTTTCACACATGTTCTTCTTCTGCTCTTCACAGTGTTAGTTATTTCTCCTCCTCCATCTCCTCAGATGGCCACCTTGTCTACAGTGGATCCGCACTCCCCTTATCTCATCTCAGCCCTCTCTTAGTTTTCCTCTAAGCATGTATCACAATTGCAATTTTACTGTCTCCTCCTTTAAAACATAAGCGCTGTGTGGGCAGACACCTTTCTGTCTTCCTTACCAATTGCTTACCATAGTCTTTAGCAATAGGAGGGATTTAATTGTATCTTTTAAAAGAAAAAAAGTAAGAGAGGGAAAGAAAGAAAGAAAGAGAGAGAGAGAGAAAGAAAGAAAAAAAAGAGAAAGAAAGAAAGAAAAAGAAAGAAAGAAAGAAAAAGATGAGAGGGAAGGAAGGAGGGAAGGAAGAAGGAAGGAAAAGAGACAAAGTGAGTACTCACTTTCTGTATAAATCTTGTGTCTTTTTTTTTTTAGTAGTAATTCATGGAAATATCCCTTGACTGTGGTTCAAGTCTTTGCCACAGTGAATCTTATTGTATGGTAAATTGGACATTTCTTCATTAAATTATTGGTTTGAAAGAGAATCTTGACATTTTCAAGTCCTTTAAATAGACTTAAAGCGCCAGCACTAGCAGTCAACCATCTCTGGGAGGCTATTGTAGATTTTTTTAAAAAACTTTTAACTTTGAGATAATTACAGATTCACACGCAGTTGTAAGAAATAATTCACAGGAACCCTGTGAATCCTTCACTCAGTTGCCCCCAGTGGTAACATCTTGCATTACTATAGTACAGCGTCACAACCAGGAAAATGGTTGTTTTTAACAAAGTGACAGGTTTGTTTTGTTTTTTTCAATTCCAATTCTTTATTCATTCTTTATCTCTTTCACAAAAGAGCTTGAGGTGGTATATAAAAAGGATAAATATAATACCATTGTTTTACAATTAATTACAAAGGAGGAAAACAAGGTTAAAAGCAGCTAAGAAAATAAGGTTAACTCTTGGGGATAATTCAAAGTTTATAACCTAGTTCTCTGCAGGGTCAACAGATTCGAATTAATTCCCAACTGGAAACATGCCAACTCTTCCATGGAAGACAAAGCCGTTCTTAGTTCCTAAAACAATAAAAAGTTCTCATAACGGACAACTAAGTATGCTTATAAGAGACACAGTTTTTAATCATTTTCCTTGAATTACAGTGAATGTGACAAGTGGGGAACCACAGAGCTAACTCTTTAGCTGAATATCTGCCTCCTGCAAGACAATAGATCTTATCATAGACCTTCAGGGTCACTCACGTAGCATCAAAACACTAGATGCTAAATTATCAAACGGCACAGTATTATTAAACTCCTATGAGTCAGTCACAGGGAACAGGCAGATCTACTCAAAAATATTCTGGTTTTCCTCCTTCTGGGTCTCTGTTAAGATTGCAATTTCCAGCCCCCTTGAAGTTAAGCTTAGCCAGTGACTTGCTTCAGCCAATGAAATATGAGTGGAATTGACATGTGTCACTTCCAAGTGGAAGCATTTAATTGGTGGTGTCAACTGCACACCTCTTTTCCCTACTTCAGTGATAGTGGGATCGTGAGTTAGCAAGAAGCCTCCATTATCCTGGGCCCCAAGAGACTAAAAGAAGCAGAGACCTCTCTGCTGATCGATGTTGGACTCATTGAATGAATGAGAAATAAACCTGAATGGAGGTTGAGATTTGATAGTTGTTCATTATCATAGGTTAACTTGATAGCCCATCTTGGTTGTTATAGGGAAAAAAATCCCTTAAAATATAGTTACTTGATTATTCTATCTAGTCAGGTTCCTTTTCTTGAGGCTATCTATGCCCATTTCCTCCCATTGATGAGCGTGGAAAAGACTGGTTGCAGTATTAAGTGGATCTTGCCGCCAATTTAGCTGTAAGTATGATTTGGTCCTCGTTTGCTCTGAAAATAATCTGTCCATGACACTCTACGTGAGGATGACTCTAGCAACATACTGAAACTTTGGGAGCATCTCACGACTAGTCCCATAAGAACTAGTTGACTCGTTAAAGGAGAATAGCTCCTCATTAAAACCCAAACCTCGGGGGTCAAGTGACAAAGTGAGATGGGAGGAAGTTGGCTGTTTGCTTTTGATACATCTGACATCTCCCATTGCCGTGACTGCTTCCTGCACTTCATCCTTACAGGCACTGCTCACTCTTTGGTGATAAAAGGAAAGGGGAAAAGGTACTCACACAAAGCATTTTTAATTATCTGTTAATTGGATGAAATGGCAGTTAAAGTGCCTAAGGGCTATATGCATATTCACAGATTGTCTTCAAAGGGTACAATTACCAAAGCCAATGAAAAAGATTATGAGTTCATATTGGATTGTGATTTGGGGTGGAGGAGTGTGAGGTCTGTTCAGATATCTTCCTCCAAATAGCTCCTAAGATTAATTTGTCTCTCTGGTTTTATATGATAATGTGTAGAGGTACAGTTTGCCTGGGAGCATAGCATGCTTGTCAAAGGAACAATTTCCACAGTGGGTAGTTATTGGCCACTTTCCTGATTGCTCTAGGTACACAATACTCAAGAGGTACAGGATGGATTTCTTACTCAATATAAAAGTTTAGATAATATTTTCCATGATTTCCATGTCTAATATTATTTCCATCAGAAATAAGTATTTCTGCTTGTGGTAAAGATTAAATATAATATTCCCTTTGTGAATTTCCATGGGAACATAAAAACAGTATTTTTGAGAGTGGTAGCAACATTTTCTTTCAGAGCTGCTGAAAAGAGTATGGAAAAGACATTTTGGGATACCATGCTGAACTCCTCTCTCTGCCTTGAAGAATATTTTGACAGTTAAGATTTAATGTCCGAGTGACAACGCAGTAAACATAAGTTCAAATTCCACAGGCCCAGGAATGGATGGGAATTACAGGCACTTTACTCTGTCTGCCCGCGTTCTGCTCAGCTTCTGAGGTCCGTGCAGGGGAAGATGTGGAAGGGGAAAAAAGCCATACACATCCCCAGGGCACCCTCTAAGTGCCTGAGTTTTTGTCACTATATTCCTGCCACTTCAGATAATGTAAGGCAGCTGGCGAAATATAAATGCTCAGTGACCACAGTTTGGAGATCTCCAAAGATAAAAGTTTTTTCAGTTACTTTGTGGTCAGGTCCATCTGAAAGAACCATTGACTTTTTAAAAAATATTTTTTAAATTAATAGATTATTATTTTTAAAATGTTAATTGAAATATAGTTGATTTACAATGTTGTGTTAATTTCAGGTGTACTGAAAAGTGATTCAGTTTGTGTGTGTGTGTGTGTATGTATATACATATATACACACATATATATATATATTTTTGATTCTTTTCCATCATAGCTTATTACAAGATATTGAGTATAGCTCCCTGTGCTATACAGTAGGTCTTTGTTGGATATCTATTTTATGTATAGGAGTCTGTATATTTTAATCCCAAACTCCTAATTTATCTCCCCCTTCCTTTCCCCTGTGGTAACCATAAGTTTTTTTTCTATGTCTGTGGGTCTATTTCTGTTTTGTAAATTAATAGATTATTTTTTAGAGCTAGTTTAGGTTTACAGAAAAATTGAGCACAGGTACAGAGTTCCCATTCTCTTCCTTCCCCCATTCCCTTATTATTAACGTATTGCAATAGTGTGGTACATTTGTTACAATTGATGAACCAATATTGATACGTTATTTTTTTTTAATTTATTTTATTTATATTTATTTTTGGCAATGTTGGGTCTTCGTTGCTGCGCGTGGGCTTCTCATCGTGGTGTCTTCTTTTACTGTGGAGCATGGGCTCTAGACACATGGGTTTCAGTAGATGTGGCACGTGGGCTCAGTAGTTGTGGCTTGTGGGCTCTAGAGCGCAGGCTCAGTAGTTGTGGCACACGGGCTTAGTTGCTCCGCGGCATGTGGGATTGTCCTGGACCAGAGCTTAGAACCCATGTCCCCTGTATTGGTAGGAAGATTCTTAACCACTGCGCCACCAGGGAAGCCCCAATACGTTATTATTTATTAAAACCCATCCTTCACTTTGGATTCACTTTTGTGTTATGCAGTTTTATGGGTTTTGACAAATGCGTAATGTCTTTTTTTTAATATTTGAAATTGAATAACTATAATATTTGTTTAAACCCCACATTTGTTTATTTATTTTTTTATTTTTGACTGTGTTGGGTCTTCGTTTCTGTGCGAGGACTTTCTCTAGTCGTGGCAAGCAAGGGTCACTCTTCATCGCAGTGTGCGGGCCTCTCACTATCGCGGCCTCTCTTGTTGCGGAGCACAGGCTCCAGATGCGCAGGCTCAGTAGTTGTGGCTCATGGGCCTAGTTGCTCCACAGCATGTGGGATCTTCCCAGACCAGGGCTCGAACCCGTGTCCCCTGCATTAGCAGGCAGATTCTCAACCACTGCGCCACCAGGGAAGCCTGCATAATGTCTTATATCTACCATTATAGTATCAGATAGAATAATTTCACCTAAAAATCCCCTGTAAGAGACATTGACTTTTATAGCTACTTAAGAAGTGTGTTCCCAGCCTCCTGGCCCTCTGGACACAGTCTGGCTCCACAGGGCTGAATTCTGTAACCAAGAGGTGCTCTGTAGTAATGAGAGATGTGTGGCCTGGTGGTAAAGTGAATTGGCCCTGCTCTGCCACTGCCACATCATTTAGCCTCTCTCATCTGTAAAATGGAGCTAAGTATACAGTACTTGGTACATGAGTATTAGATGAGATTATACATGTAAAGAACTTAGAACAGTGCCAGGTAGATAGCAGGTACTCCATACATTTTAGCTGAAATGATTATTCAAAAATGAACGTAGGTGTAGAACTAAACACATACACACATATACACACACATGAGTACAAGTTAAATTAGGAAAATCCAAATAAGTTCAGTGGGTTGTATCAATGTCAACATCCTAGTTGGGATAGAATCCTACAGTATTGTAAAATATTACTTATCACTGGGGAGATGGGGCAAAGTGCAGCTCTATTATTTCTTACATGTAGCGTGTGAATCTATAATGGTCTCAATAACAATTTCAATTTAAAGTAATTCAGGCAGCGGGGGCAGGGGCGGGCAGTGCTTTAGGGGTTACCAGTTAGAGATGGAGAAATGGCAACGGGGAATCCTTGATCACACCCCACCTGGGAACTAAAATCAGCCATCAGGACCTTTGGGAAAAGTTGGGGAAATTTGGATACAGAATGAGAATTGTGCTCTTATTTTTGTTAGAATGACCTGGGTATTGTGGTTATAGAAGGAGAAAAAGATGAATTTAGTGCCTCAACTCTTCATGGCCTGAACCTGCAAGGCTGTGACAAGCTGATTATTAGAAAGCCTCCCTACATAACTCTTCTTTTAAAAAAAAAAATATATATATATTTATTTATTTGGCTGCACTGGGTCTTAGTTGCAGCACAGAGGATCTTCAGTTGCAGCATGTGGGATCTAGATCCCTCACCAGGAATTGAACCTGGTCTCCCTGTATTGGGAATGCAGAGTCTTAGCCACTGGATCCACCAGGGAAGTGCCCCAACATAACTCTTTACTTTAGAGTTATAATCACCACCACGCTCTCAATGTCTGCTCAAAATTTCTAGAAGAGAAACTCAAAAAGCCACAGTAGGCCATTATTTTGCCCAAGACGTAAGCCTTTAGACACTGCAAACAAAAAGTCTTTCTATAAGAGGGTCACCAGCTCTACGGGACATATTCTCAATAAGGAACTATTAATCATACATTATGTGCAAGCTTCCTCCCAAAATGAACTACCCAGATATAAAACGGAACAACAGGCTCTACTGAGGATTCAGCCTCCTTGAATTTGAATGCCACAGATGTATTCCCAGCAAGACAAATGAATGAGTAATTATGACAGCACAGTGATAGACTGTATGGTTTAGACAGTGTCATTTCGACTTTAGCCAAGGCGTTTAATGTTCCTGTTTGTAAAACACTTTGTTCCCATAAACAGCTAGATCTTGGGAATTTCCTTATTATCTAACTTTCAAGTTCTTGCAGCTGAGGAGTGCATTTCCAGGCATGAAAGTTTAGGGAATGCCTTTTCACCTACTGAAGATATTCACATTGCGTAGAAGTTTTAGATAAAGAACTGCTCTATCTCACCTTCAAAGAATTGTAATAACATATGCATTTTTTTCCTCTCTAAAGATCTTTTGTCGACCAGGCTCCTCTCTTTCTGATCTTTTCTGATAGAAAGTTACCAGCATGAACATGCTTGTGGTATTCCTGGAACTGTTATGTTAAACTACATTTTTAAAGGTATTTTGAATTCAAATATGAAAATAAGCTCCCGTGGGTTATTCTTCCTGAGTGTAGATATATATATTTCTTTTTTTTTTTTAACATCTTTATTGGAGTATAATTGCTTTACAATGTTGTGTTAGTTTCTGCTGTATAACAAAGTGAATCAGCTATATGTATACATATATCCCCATATCCCCCTCCCTCTTGCGTCTCCCGCCCACCCTCCCTACCCCACCCCTCTAGGGGGACACAAAGCACCGGGCTGATCTCCCTGTGCTATGCGGCTGCTTCCCACTAGCTATCTATTTTATATTTGGTAGTGTATATATGTCCATGTCACTCTCTCAAAAAATATGGAATGCTTCACGAATTTGCGTGTCATCCTTGCACAGGGGGCCATGCTAATCTTCTTTGTATCGTTCCAATTTTAGTAAATGTGCTGCCGAAGTGAGCACTAAATATATATTTCCAAATTATAAAAATGTGGGGTTTTAAAAATATTTATTTATTTATTTGGCTGTGTCGGGTCTTAGTTGCAGTACGTGGGATCTTTGTTGCGGCGTGGAGGAGATTTTCGTTGCTACATGTGGGATCTAGTTCTCTGACCAGCAGTCGAACCCGGGTGCTCTGCATTGGGAGTGCAGAGTCTTAGCCACTGGACCACCAGGGAAGTCCCTATAAAGTGTGTTTTTAAATGTATGCTTCATGGATCAGATATTTAGGACAGGTACCATCCACACTCCACCCACAGTAGTAGCTCGTCAACACTCGGGGAGTTATTTTTTATAGATTAAATAGAAGAGTTAAATCACATACGAGTAACCGGGGCTACCAAATTTAGTTTCTCTCTTGGTTAGTATTGTTTCTTTCAGCAGCTTTACCCATATATTACAGGTTACTTCTCATTTGTTTGCAATGAAAATATTGTCTCATGCGTTAAGGTGTTTTGCTTTTTTGGTTTTTTTAAATTCTGAAAATGGAGAAGTGTTTGTTCAGATGATGGTTTAGGCATCAATCACAATTTCCCCTTTTGCAAAAAAAGGGGGTGGTGGGAGTTGTTAACAATTAACAAGTAATCTCTAGTTCCCTTTCAGATTCCATATCCTTTGAGTCAACTCATTAGGTGCTCAGAAGAATACCCAGAAAGCTATGGCACCTAATATCTGTTTTAAAAAGATAATTTTCTATCTTCCCAACTACTCTTCTCAACTTGAAATGCCCCAGTTGGTTTAGCTTTCCCCAGATTTAAATTTTTCCTGGCACAAAGTTAAAGCTATTTTGGTAAATTTTAGCTTACTTTGCCTTGAAACCCATTGAAGTTTAAGTGATAAATAAAATTATCATTTTTCCTCTGAGCCAACAAACATGAGACATTATTCTGAGAGATGGAAAGGGGAAGTTTACAACCATACTAAGTCAAAGTTTTTGATAAACTAACGGTGGTACCAGCATTAGGTATCCAAGGAACAATATGGCTCTTTAAGGTAAATCTATCTTTGGAATAAGTAGAATAAAAGTAGTTTTCTCTGAGATGCTCTCATTTAAGGCATTAATTTGAGTGCCTTACACACACACACACACACACACACACACACACACACACACACACACACCCCTGCTGTACTTAGAAACTAAGTACCTGGATTAAATTGTATCTCTAGATGGATATTGATAGATAGGAAGATAGATATAACATAGCCGAATGTCAGTTATAGTTTAAAAATATAGACCATGCTAACTATACGTTTATATAAATAAATAAATGGACCAGTTTGTCTCTCTAAAGCCTTTTATGGCTTTAATTGGACTGCTTGTTTCCTTTAGCCTTTCGTTGTTATAGCTATATGGCAGTTAGCCGTACTTGAGTACATATTATAGGTAGGTGTTTTTTTCCCATTAAGTGTCATTTTTACTAGATTCATTTATTTATGTATTTATTTATTTTTGGCTGCATTGAGTCTTCGTTGCAGTGCGTGGGCTTCTCATTGCTGTGGCTCGTCTTGCTGCCGAGCACGGGCTCTAGGTGTGCGGGCATCAGTACTTGTGGCGCAGGGGCTGAGCTGCTCCACAGCATGTGGGATCTTCCCGGACCAGGGCTTGAACCTGTGTCCTCTGCGTTGGCAGGCAGATACTAGATTCATTTAGTTTGGTTTTGAAGGTAAGCTCCTAAAAGCTTGCACTTGAAGCAGCGTACTAAGCCATGCTTAGTACAACTGGAATTGTATCACAGCTCAATATTTTGGGCTTTTTAAAGGTAAAGGAGTAATATTGTTCTCTTCAAAGAGCAAAATCTGTCCTCATACAAAATCTGTCCTTTGGTAGAGAAAGATCCATTCTTTAATGTGGGGAAGATGAATACTTTTATGGAGTACAGTTTCTGTATCTTCCTCTGTAAGAGTTTAAACTAGTGTTTTATTCTGCAGCCTTTCCAGGCAACCCCTGTTCTTTTCACTTTTATCTTGTCCTTATTTTGGCTTTCCTAAAATAATCTCATTTTCATGGCTTGCATAACTTGAGCATACATTTCCTGATAAAACGCACTTTCCAACCCTTACTCCTTTCACTTAACACTTAAAACGTGTCCTGTCTCCAGTGATTGGAGGTCCTCATTGATTTCAGCTACCAGGATCACCCCCAGATTATTCTTCATATCAGACTTCGCATAGGCTTGGTTTTGTTGACGTGGACACAATTACTTTTTTACTTTCCAAAAGACATGCAGACCTCTTCTTCCTGTCTTAAATTAGCTTTGAGATCTGATTTGTTTCTACCCAACACAAAGGAACATTGCTCATGCTGGATATCTTCACACCTCCCAGTCAGTGACTTTCCTGAAAGTTCTTTTTCTTTTTAATAATTATTTTATTTTAATGACTTTATTTTTTTTGTTTTTTTCTTTTTTTTTTTTTTTGTGGTACATGGGCCTCTCACTGTTGAGGCCTCTCCCGTTGCGGAGCACAGGCTCCGGACGCGCAGGTTCAGCGGCCATGGCTCACAGGCCCAGCTGCTCCCTGGCATGTGGGATCTTCCCGGACCGGGGCACGAACCCGTGTCCCCTGCATCGGCAGGCGGACTCTCAACCACTGCCCCACCAGGGAAGCCCCTAATGACTTTATTTTAATAGTGATTTGTGGTTGTGAGGATTCTATGAGTTCATTTATGGAAAGCATTTACTCAATAACTGTTAGTTGTTCTGGATACTCCTACTGGGTTGTTACTACTGGACGTTGGTCTTTCTTCCAGGACTGCGTTTTGGATACTGATTGCTCTCTACTTTGGCAGATGTCCATTGTTAGCTCTCTCTTGTTGGTTGATATTGTGGGTTCTCTGCCCTCTTCTGCCTCCACAAGGAACTTTGCACTGTAGTTTCTTTTTATTTATTTATTTCTTTAGGCTGCACCAGGTCTTAGTTGCAGCACGAGGGATCTTAGTTACGGCATGTGGACTTCTTGGTTACGGCATGCCTGCAGGATCTAGTTCCCCTGCCAGGAATCGAACCCAGGCCCACTGCATTGGGAGTGTGGAGTCTTAGCCACTGGACCACCAGGGAAGTCTCTGAAAGTTCTTTTTCTGTCTTTAAAGTCTAGTCCTTGACTGCAAATCCCTCAGAATTCTTACAGTCTATTCATAGAAAATGATGTCCTTTCCTCAAGAGATTTATGACTTACTATGGGGAAGCTGGAAGAGGGGATCAAATATTACATTAGCTTGTTAGGAACGGGTAGAATTAATTTGGAAATGCTTCTTAGATTATGTAGGTTTACAGCTGTAGTCTAGTAGTATATAGCTGGATGGGTAACTTCCCTGAGACTTCTGACTTCCTCAGAATATTGGAACACATGTTGAGATTATTTCATTTTTTTTTGGCTGCGCTGGGTCTTCGTTGTGGCACGCGGGTTCTTCTTCGTTGCAGCACTCGGACTTCTCTAGTTGTGGCACGTGGGCTTCAGAGCATGTGAGCTCCTGAGCACAAGGGCTCAGTAGTTGCAACGTGCAGGCTTAGTTGACCCGCAGCATGTGGGATCTTAGTTCCCTAACCAGGGATTGAACCCACGTCCCCTGCATTGGAAGGTGGGTTCTTAACCACTGGACCACCAGGAAAGTCCCCAAGCTTATTTCTTATGTTTATCAATATTGACCTGGCAACCTTAATATGTCATGGGAGATAACTGATATGATTATAGTTAGTGGATTGGATATGGGGACCTTCTAATTTAAGGTATATGCATATTTTGTCCTCCTTAAAGAAATGCAGAGAAGTTCAGAAGATCTGATTTTCTCAATGTAATTTTGTAATTTCATGTCAGTTGAAGTGAATTCCCTTGATTCCAAGGTTTAAATGAGACATGATTAAGACAGAAAGAAACTGGACATCTGAGCAACAGGTGTTTCACGTGAAATTCTCAGCAGTAAACCAGGGAACACAGGAAGGTGTCATATGCAACACACATAGATGGTGTGAAAGAACAAGAGGATGCCAGAGTGGGCAGAGGAGAAATGAAAGAAGAGAAGGAGGAGGTAGGGCCAAGCGTGTGAAAAGAATGTTTCAAAAAGGTGGTTGATGGATTTCGAAGAGAGGTACTTTTATTTTTCCTTAGTTTAGGCTATGTTTAGGTGTTCACCTAATTACTCTTTACTTCCATACAAAATGAGAGAGAGTTCTCATACAGAATGCTTGGCTAATGCCCATAACTCACAAGTTTTGTTGATAAACACTTCAAAACAGAAGTATTATTTCTAATGGGTTTTCACTAAGAGAGTGTTTGAGATATATAGGGGTCTACTTATGGAAATTAAGAATATTCTCTCCTTAGTGTTTTTCTCTCCCTGCATCTTCCCTGCCCATACTATTTACTCCACTTGCTTTTTTGACTCGAATATCAGGTGTTGAACAAGCCCAAAGATTATAAATTTATAATCTCTGTCATCAAATGACCTTAATTTTGCCTTTATTTTTTAATGAATAATTGGATCATGAGTGAGTTTTAGAAATATTCAACTAAAAACCAGGAACATTGATTAATTTCTGGAGGCCGATAAATAGGACCCATTTGATTATTTTTATTAAGAAAATATTAGAGATTCCTCTTTGGTTACGAAGAAGTATAAATTTTGTTCACTGCTATGGAATAGCCATTGCCCCAGTTGATGGAAAAATAAATGGGAATTCATTCAAAATTGAAATACCGTATTATAGAAATGATTTTACTTACAAGGTTCAATATTTGATTATTTTTAAACTAAATTTTGATGACATTACATATACAAAATTGCATAAGCTTACTATGCTTGTAAAAAAATAAGGAAAAAAAGCAAATTCGAAAAGAATATAATTATACCTCTAAAGTGATCTGATAATGCTTAACCTTTGGGATGGAAACAAGGACAACTTGACCGAAGAAAATGTCATTACCAATCTCCTTGAAGCAAGCAGTGATTAAATGCAAAGGAGCAGTATTTCTTTTCTTTTTTATTTATATAATTTATTTATTTTTGGCTGCATTGGGTCTTTGTTGCTGCACGTGGGCTTTCTCTAGTTGCGGCGAGAAGGGGCCACTCTTCATTGTGGTGCACGGGCTTCTCAATACGGTGGCTTCTCTTGTTTCAGAGCACGGGCTCTAGGTGTGCGGGCTTCAGTAGTTGTGGCTCACGGGCTCTAGAGCGCAGGCTCAGTAGTTGTGGCGCACGGGCTTAGTTGCTCCATGGCATTGGCAGGCGGATTCTTAACCACTGAGCCACCATGGAAGCCCAAGGAGCAGTATTTCTTTCTTTTTTTTTTTCTATGGTGAAATTTTTTATTTCAGATATGGTAGCATTAAGACCATGGAAAGGTATCAAAATAAGCAGTGCTACACGTTTGGAAGGCATTAAAACAAATGTATTAATAATGAAGAAATAAATATTGTATTTCATATTTTAAAATGTTTACATAGAAATATGGTAGAACATTTTACAATTACTGAATTTTTATGCTTTTCTGCTGCTTAAGAAATTTTCCATAATCCAAAGAATTATGTTCACTTTGTAACTGTAGTTTAAATTATTGGAGGGAATTTAATAAATTAAATTATAGTCAATACTTAGGAAAAATTTGCTTACCAAATCATATTTATTTCATGAATATATATGTGTGTATATATATTATATATATATATATAAAACAAAGCACAAAGCGTTATAAATATTCTTCTCCATGCTCAAAAGACCTTCAGATAGTGAAGAATCATATTAACACAACCAATTTATTTATTCCATTGTCCTTAATGGTTATTAAAAGATGTTAGAAAAAGAGAATGCTCAGATATAGATGCACTTTATTTGAAGAAAATCTTAAGTATCCAAACCGTGGGTTCTTAATCCATATAAATAAATGACTGTTCTTTTCATAAAACATAACCATAGTTTTCTCCAAAAGAGCTAGTTTTCCCCCTTATTCATTTTTTTTTTTTTTATAAATTTATTTATTTATTTTTGGGTGTGTTGGGTCTTCGTTTCTGTGAGAGGGCTTTCTGTAGTTGCGGTGAGCCGGGACCACTCTTCATCGCGGTGCGCGGGCCTCTCACAGTTGTGGCCTCTCCCGTTGCGGAGCACAGGCTCCGGACACGCAGGCTCAGCAGCCATGGCTCACGGGCCCAGCCGCTCCGCGGCATGTGGGATCTTCCCAGACCAGGGCTCGAACCCGTGTCCCCTGCGTTGGCAGGCGGACTCTCAACCACTGCGCCACCAGGGAAGCCCCCCCTTATTCATTTAAAGCAGTATTTGTTTCATAAAAATTAAACTCAGAGCTTTTAAGAACTCTTCTATTTATATATGTATGACACACCCATTACTGTATTATACTAGATTACTTCTCATTTTCCTTACATTTTTATTTTTAAATTTTATTTATTTTTTAATTTGGTTGCGCCGGGTCTTAGCTGCGGCAGGCGCTCTCCTTAGTTGCAGCTCATGGGCTCCGTAATTGCAGCAGGTGAGCTCCTCAGCTGCAGCTCGTGGGCTCCTTAGTTGCGACATGCAAACTCTTAGTTGCAGCATGCATGTGGGATCTAGTTCACTGACCAAGGATCGAACTCAGGCCCCCCACATTGGGAGTGCAGAGTCCCATCCACTGCGCCACCAGGGAAGTCCCCCCTTACATTTTTAAATTTCAGAAAGTAGAATTTACAAAAGATAATTTTTTTTAGAAATTTCATGTAATGTCTGAAACATTTATATTAACATATTTCCATACAAAAGTATGTCTTGAGTTGATTGAAGAGTGCTGTAATTTTCCTTGTTCTAAGAAGTTAAACATTTAAAAATTAACATATACTCTCTGTTGCTCACAAGTAAGAATTTTACCTTCTGAATCCTCCTCTCACTAGCTGATTTTTCGATAGGTGTGTTCTCTTTTATTGTTTCATTATGCAGCCTTTGAGTCATTTTAAAGTTATTAAATATTTTAAATTAGATGCAGCAATTTGAAACATCTCATATGACATTATAATTTTTTTGAGCAGTTTTTGTATCTAAGCTCCATGTGCACATGTCTCTAGAAGTGCCTTCTATTTTTCAAATATTTAGCGGAAAAGTTTAGAAATAAACATATCTTGGAAGTTTTTCACATGGGCGCTGTGTACATTCAGGGTCATAAGTACAGTGGGCCCTCCGTATCCACAGGTTCTGCATCACCTCAAATGGAAGATCGACTACTAGCCATTTTATACAGGGGACTTGAGTATCCGCGGATTCTGGTATCCAGGGAGGTTCTGGAACAAATCCCCCATGGATACTGCAGGATGAATGTGTATTTGAAGCTATTTTTTAATACTGCAATGTTTTGTTTTATCTATTTGTTGTGTCTATACTCTAAAATATCTATAGGGAATTTATTTCTCACGAGGATTTAATTGCCAACTTACTACCTATGTAGAAATTTAACATGGCTTTGTGAGTTCCTGGATGTATTTCTAAAGTGTACATAGTACTATGTATCAGCAAGCACAGCGATCCGCTTCCAAAAGGAATGGGATGTCAGTGTAATTACACTGGTATCCACTGCTTTTCAAAAGTTTGCTTTAAGCCATGCTGCTTTTAAGGAAGACCCTCATTAGTCCCTGTTTTTGCTAATGGACAGAAATCCAAACAGATTTCCACTTTCAGAAAAAAAGTGAAAATAGCAATCAGCATTTGTTTTGCAGGGAGTTGTTAAAGAGGCATCACAGGTCTAGTAGCTTGAGCGGCCCCGCCAAGCTCCTTCCCAGGGAAATACATGCAACATCTCAGGATCAAGCCACCATAGATTTGAACTGTGTCTGTGAGCATCTGTGCTTTATCTCAATATATTTTGTTCATCCATTAGCAAGATGTGTTCTACAGTAATTGCTTCTTCACTTTACACCATTTCAACTTAGGAAAGTTTTCATAGGAAGGATCTACTTTCGGGTAAACCTATATCTCCATTTATTTTAGGATATGGATAACGCTACACACACACACACACACACACACACGCACACACACAAACACACAAATCAGGATCTGGACTTTAATAAACCTTATAGAATAATAATGTCTGTTTCATTGCCAAACATGACTGCTTTGGTGTGTATTTGTGTAATGATGGGGCAGGATGGGTAGGGCGTACAGGAGTGAGTTAAGTTAGTACCAATTATACATGGTCAAGGAACCATGGACTCACATATTTCAAGTGACCCAAGACACTGTTGCTATAACATTTTCTCAAAATGGTCTTCCCTTTGCCTGAGAAGAGTAAAATAATATAGTGTAACTTAGCTGAGGAAATTACCATGTGCCCACGAGCCTTGAGAGAAATCAGGTCATCTTCATAGAAATCAGGTAGTAAGCCCTTGCAAAACTTAATATGTATGGTATTTCTTGCTTCCCGTTGTATTCTTGCCAGAATTTTGTGACATTCATATTTATGGTAGGCAATGTGCAAACATTTGGCTGTGGCAAATTCTGGACTCTTAATAGGCTGGGGAGAACCAGCAGGAAGGAACAGGGAGGGTGAGTGAGCAGAGTCAGAAGACATTGAAACATGGGGAACAGGTATGGGTACACTGGATTGTCTGTCAGCAACTCAGCTTCACTCATGTCCCCTTAAACATTTTCCTCCTGCAGGGACGAACTCCAGAAATACTGTTCTCAGAATCCCTCTCCAATATGTTTCTGGATTAGATTCTGCTAAATGGTAGACTTTCCCATGAGGTTTGGAGGGTGCACAAAGGGAGAGCCGTTATTCTCCAGTGGCAGCTGGGATCATCCATGGTGGCTTCCTCTGTCTTCTGGGGTCCTGCTGGGAGTTACCCACTGCGGTGCCACAGGTGGCTGAAGATCTCCAGTGGAAGCTTTCCTGCGATCCCTGTACTTCCTGATTAAATAACTTGGCCAAGGTCAAACAGCTAAGCAAAAAAAGCATGAATTCAAGCTCAAGAACTGAACTCCAGAGCCTATGCTTTTATCCACTCTCTGTAGTGACTGCTACAGAGTGGAGATGGGATGCTATTCTGCTGTCTTCAAGTGCTCTTGTATTTTCTTTTCATCTTTGACAAGTCGTCAGGCCAACCTTTGACCATCCCTTAACTATAACTTTACCCTTTTCCATTGCTTCCATTATTCTGTTAAGGCAAAATAGAGCAACAGTCTGTCCTTTCTGCCAGCCGCGACAACCTAAAAGCAAGGCTTTATTTTGTTGAAAGCCTGGAGAGGTACCTTATTTGTAGAATTTATTTAACAACCTTAGCTTAGAGAGACTGTACTGGGGTAGCTTTATTAGCACTTCCCAGACCTCACTGTACACTCCAGTCTCTAGGAGGACATTTCAGTAATAAGCATCCCCACGTCCCACATCAGACCTACTGAATCAGAATCTGAGGATGAGACCCAGACACCTGCATCTTTAACAAGCATCCCCAGGTGATTATCATGCATTCCGATAGATACTGATCCCCATCCTGTGGTCTGAAGATACTACCATTTCAACAGAGGAGAGGGTTATTGGAGGAAGTTCTACATACCCTGCTTCAAACAAAGCAATTCCATTTTTAGCTTGTTTATACATTGGAGTGCCACTGGATTTTATTTGCTAAAAGAGTTCCACTACTTTATTTTTAAACCACTACCATTCTCTCAGTTGAATAGCTCTCCTCAACTCTACATATTTTCCTGTTTAATTCCTCAGCAGCAGCACGAAGTTCAAATGCCTTTCTTTCCCAGCTCACCAGGACACTTCTCTCCGTTTTGCATTCCATCTCTTCCTGATTCTCATAGGTAACTGGAATTGAGCTGAAAATATTCCCAATTAGAAACACAGTCCTTTACTTTTCTCTCAGCAATGAAATCATTGCATGCATATAATTACACAATGGAAACACTGAAGAAAGCTCCTTGGTTTTTCTTTGAACAGATTTCCATATATCTATGTGACCTTGTTTATGTTTGTCATTTATACTAATATGTTCTGAAAGCAAAAGGAGTATTTAATTTGCTTGACATAATATTCAAAATCCGAGTCAGGTGTACTTTTTTTAAAAAGTTAATTAATCAATTTTTGGCTGCATTGGGTCTTCGTTACTGCACACAGGCTTTCTCTAGTTGTGATGAGCAGAGGCGGGGAGCAAGGGCTACTCTTTGTTGCTGTGCATGGGCCTCTCATTGTGGTGGCTTCTCTTATTGCAGAGCACGGGTTCTAGGCGCGCAGGCTTCGGTAGTTGTGACACGCTGGCTCAGTAGTTGTGACTTGCAGGCTCTAGAGCGCAGGCTCAGTAGTTGTGGCGTATCGGCTTAGTTGCTCCGCGGCATGTGGGATCTTCCCAGACGAGGCCTGAAACCCGTGTCCCCTGCATTGGCAGGCGGATTCTTAACCACTGCGCCACCAGGGAAGTCGTGAGTCAAGTGTACTTACAAGCTAAGATCACTATGCTAAAGTACTGGTTTCCGTCATCTAATGAAACTATTAGGTTTTTCCCCTGTGTTTAATGACTAGAGACCGTAGATTCTATGTTGTGAGTCAAAGGAATTAGGGAAGGAGAGTGAACAGTACCAAGTAAAATTCCTGATGATGGCTAGAGATGGATTTCAAAGCACACACCAATCACATCACACTCACATACAAAGCCCAGAATATTTCAGAATTTTTGCCTGATAAGAATTATATGAACTTGAAAAAATATATGTACTATTTTAAAACTTTAATATGTATTTACATCACTTTCATATATAGTTATGAAATATGTCTCTGAGAAAACTGCAGACGCCCTGAAGTGTTTTAATTTCTCAACTGATGCAACTATTGCCACCCCTCCCTTGTCTGAGCACCAAACCCTGTACCTTTTACCCGTTATCTGTGAAACATCATGCAAAGCACTTTATGTGCATCATCTCAAACCATCCTCAGTATAATGACAGGATGTAGCTATCATATATTATTCCATTGTACAGATAGGAAAGCTAAGGCCTAGAGATGTTAGGAAACTTTCCCAAGGCAATACTGCTAGGGAACAGAGGAAGCTGGATACACATCCTAGGGTTTTAATTCATCAATTTTTTTTTTTTTTTTTTTGCGGTACGCGGGCCTCTCACTGTTGTGGCCTCTCCCGTTGCGGAGCGCAGGCTCCGGACGCGCAGGCTCAGCGGCCATGGCTCACGGGCCCAGCCGCTCCGCGGCATGTGGGATCTTCCCAGACCGGGGCACGAACCCGCGACCCCTGCATCGGCAGGCGGACTCTCAACCACTGCGCCACCAGGGAAGCCCCTAGGGTTTGAATTCTAGCAACCAAGTGCCTACCATGATGCTATTTTGCCCAGTTCTCCAGTGAAACAAATGTTAAATGTCAGCTGGCCAATCACTAGCCAAATCTCTTTTCTCCTCTGCCTTTTACTACTTCCTCCTTTTAAGGTTCAGGAGGTAGCATGCTCTGGTGGGATAAGCACTGTCTCTGTCGCTTTGGCAGATACATGAACTTGGCAGATGTATCAATTATTTCTACCCTATGAGCTTCAATTCCTCTGAAAAATGGGCACATCGACCCTACAGGGTTGCTGTGAAGATGAAACAAAATAATATGTATGGATGTGCTCTACCCAGGGCCCAGTCAGTGGGCGTTCAATAAATGCGAGCTTTTCTTCTTGCCTACTTTTCTCTTTTTTTTCTTTGTTATTAGCTCCACAAAAACGAACAAACGGACACAAAAACCCTAAGCTGCTTTTTATTCTATGTTCTTTGAGTCCCCATAATTGGAGGTGTTCAAAGAAAAAAGTGAATGACTCCTTGATGGAATGTTGTGGCTGGGATTGAGGCCGTCTGGGTTACTGGCTTCACCAACACTTAATTCGCCTTAACTCTCCACTTCTATGATTCCATGACAAATTACTGATCAGAATGTGTCATTTTATTTTTAAAGGATTTAGTTACGGGTAACTTTACCCTCTTCACCTCTTTTTTTGGTTACCTCTTATTGTGTCAAAAACAGAATGACCTCAAAGGGTGCAGTGAAGTGAATGGTAGCGCGTTCATTTGATAGCCTGCTATACAAGTTGATAATAAGGTAGAACAGAAATACATGCTTTTATATCTATTCCGGTTTAGCGACTGCCCAGATTGTGATCGATAAGTCTTTCAAAGGAAGTCTATGTTGCCAGAAAGTCACTTCAGAATCTTTAACAAATTTCTCTACTATTGGACACCTAAATTTTGTATTAGGTCAACTCTGGCTTCTGGATCCTAAAATTTTGGTAAAAGTTAATTCTTGCTCACATGAAGCACAACATTCCTAGTCAGGATGGTCTTCCACGTGGTTGTTCCAGGGAAGGACCCAGGCTTCTTCTCCTAGTAGCTTTATCATCATCTAGGGCTTTGGGTTTCTTCACTGGGTTCTTTGTATCTCACCAACATCAGAGCATGAAGGATCGCTCAGGAGGTAGTTAGGGACAAGAACTTGAGGCTGTTTGTATCACTTCTTTTTTTTTTATTTAATTTTTATTTTATATTGGAGTATAGTTGATGTACGATGTTGTGTTCGTTTCAGGTGTGCGGCAACGTGATTCAGTTATGCATATGCATGTATCCATCCCTTTTCAGAGTCCTTCCCCATGTAGGTCATTACAGAGTATTGTGTGGTATCGCTTCTGCTCACATTCCATCACCCAGAAACGCGGTCCTATAATCATCTGTACCAGCAGAAGAGGCTGGGAAATGTAGTCCAGCTGTGTGTCCAGGAAACAGATTTCGCTGACGATCCAGCAGCTTCTACCATAGGTTATTTCCGATGTATGGCTAGCATAAACAACTCTGAGATGAACACCACTTTATTTCAATCTTTGGTCACATTCTTAAACTTTTCCTTAGGATGCATTAGGTACAGTGGGAATTTAGCCAAAGACTAACTTTAACACACATTTTCGCATTTGATACAGTCAACTGGCCTTCTGGAAAGTTGGATTAGTTTGCTACACATTAGGATTACCCAGGGAGCTTTTAAAAAATCATAATGCCCAGGTTACACCGTGGACCAGTCAAATCAGAATGTCTGGGGGTGAAACCAGACATCAGTGTTTTAAAAAGTCTCCAAGTGACCCAATGTGGAACAGAATTTGGGAACTACTGCCTTAGGGATGCCAGACCAGAACACTGAAGGACAATGTTTGTGTCTGTTAGTGACAGCACAGTGGTCCAGAACTACCTATAACAGGACTATCACATGTCAGAGAAATAGACTTCTGGCCTGTGTAAGTCTGTTATTTGCAATCTCAGTTACAGCCACTGAACCTATATACTAATAAAGGTGGGTTACTGTCATTAAAACTGACTGACTTTATTTCACAGGGAAAAAATGTCTTCTCCACCAGCATTATATAATGGTAATCATTTTTCCATATATTTTTTTTTTTTGCGGTACACCGATCTCTCACTGCTGCAGCCTCTCCCGTTGCGGAGCACAGGCTCCGGATGCGCAGGCTCAGCGACCATGGCTCATGGGCCCAGCCGCTCTGCAGCATGTGGGATCTTCCCAGACCGGGGCACGAACCCGTGTCCCCTGAATCGGCAGGCGGACTCTAAACCACTGCGCCACCAGGGAAGCCCAACAAGTATGCTCTTTCAGAATCCTAGTCAATTAGAAATGAGCATTAGTTTCTTCAGCTGTAAAATGATATCTATCCCTTAGGGTTGGTGTCATTATCAAGTTAGATGGTTGGGAACGTGATTGATAATTTTTAATCTCTGTATACATTCTAGTTATTTTGAGAATGATGTTCCGGTAGACCTCGAATGGCTACCCTCATTTTCAAGTCCTTTCAAAAATGCTGTGCCTTTCTTTTATTACCAAATTTGAGAAATTACTTTAAAAGACTGCTATTTTCCAAAATGTCTGTTCTCCCCATCCTGAAGTGAGAAACATCAAACACATCCCGGAGTGAATGAGGCCAGAGTAAACTATTTTCTGGATATTTCCTCTCCCCTAGAGATTTTAAAGTGGTAGACACAGGTTATAAATCAACAAAAACTTAAAGTTGTCAGCCAAAAGATGCCTTCTTGGGACTTCCCTGGCAGTCCAGTGGTTAAGACTTCACCTTCCAGCGCAGGGGGTGCGGGTTTGATCCCTGGTCAGGGAGCTAAGATCCCACTTGCCTTGCAGCCAAAAAACCAAAACAAAACAAAAGCAATATTGTGACAAATTCAATAAAGACTTTAAAAATGGTCCACATAGGGGTTTCCCTGGTGGCGCAGTGGTTGAGAGTCCGCCTGCCGATGCAGGGAACACGGGTTCGTGCCCCGGTCCAGGAAGATCCCACATGCCTCGGAGCGGCTGGGCGCATGAGCCGTGGCCGCTGAGTCTGTGCGTCCGGAGCCTGTGCTCCGCAACGGGAGAGGCCACAACAGTGAGAGGCCCGCGTACCGCAAAAAAAAAAAAAAAAAGGTCCACATCAAAAAAAAAAAACTTAAAAAAATGGGAATAAAAAAAAAAAGATGCCTTCTTTTTTCAACTGCTACCCGTGTCTCTGGTCACATAGGGAATGGATATGGATGGAGCGAGTCTGTGGAATATTACTCTAGCTCCCACCCTTTGCCTCCTCTTCTAGATTAGTCGTGAAATGCCAGCAGCATGCTGAACCTCCGGCAGCTCGTGATCTGTATTGCTGTTATAAATACGGTAAAACTGGGTGTTGAGCACTGTCGAAGGTGTCCATCACTAGCCTATCAATGGCATTACTATAGAAAAGAAAGTAACTCATCATAAATGGCATTTCGGTGTTGTAAGGTTGGTGGGAAAGTTATCTGTATGTTCTAAAAGAGGCGTCCAAAGCAGAGTCTCTCCACAGAACAGAAACTAACATTAGAAAATAACGACATTTATTGAATGTGTCAGTAACTGTAGATGTTTGTACGCCTCTGTGTGCACACACATGCGTTGGTGACGAGGCTGAACGGTAGGATGAGGTGAGGGACAAAGGTTGGGTGTTGGAAGAGAAGAAGAAATAAGGACTGACCCTTCCCACAAGGAATTTTAAACTTAGTTGGACGTTTTCTTAAGGGATGGCCATGTTAAGAATGCTTTGCCTAATATGCATTAGTGAGAGAAAATTAACCAACTGTACCCTGAGTCCACAAGAACTAAAATGATAAAAATAAAAAATGTTGCAAACACTAGAATGCAGCTTTCCTCTACTCTGTCTCCAATATAAATGGTAATAAACCACTGCCAACATGTTGATGCCACCAGAAGTCAAGGACTTGAATTTTGGATATTTGCTCAAGGTTTTTAATTAATGCTCTAACTCACAGACCCTGCACAATAATGGCTGCCCAAGGATGTCTAGGTCTTAATCCGTGGAATCTGTGAATATGTTACTTTGCATGGAAAAAGAGAATTTGCAGATCTCATTAATGAACTTGAGATGAGGAGACTATTCTGGATAGATTGGGGGTTTGCGGGGGAGAACCCAACCTAACCACATGAGTCCTTAAAAGCAGAGAACATTTCCCAGCTGAGGTCAGAATCAAAGGGAGATGTGACCATGTAAGATTAGTTGGAAGGATGCAGTATGGCTGGTTTTGAAGATGAAGCAAGGGAACCATGAGTGAATGTGAGTAGCTGCTAAAAGCTGTGTCCACTACAACCTAGAAGATGCAAGGATTCTCCCCTAGAAAGGAACGCTGTCCTGCTAACACCTTGATTTTAGCCCCATGAGACCTGTTGCCGCCTTCTAACCTCCAGAACTCAAAGATAATAAATTTGGGTTGTTTTGAGTCAGTGAGTTTGTGATAATTTGTTACAGCAGTAATAGAAAAAAAAAATCCTGTCTTTAAAAGTCCCCTCCATAGGAAAGTGGCGGGGGGTGGTGGTGGGATGAACTGGGAGATCGGGATTGACATATATACACTAATATGTGTAAAATAGATAACTAATAAGAACCTGCTGTATAAAAAATGTTTTAAAAAGTCCTCCCCCTAGAACAATTTCCCCCTTTATTTATCCTACAGTTGTTTTGTTCTTGAACAATAGATGGTGCTAAGCATCCATGTTTCTAGTGTCGTCAACCAGATCCTCCAGTTGGAAATAATTAGGACCATATGACAACAGTTGAAACAGTTACTCATGAAAATCTACAAATCACATAGTTGGGGATTCAGAAAACCTTCTTCAGAGTAGTGATGAACGCCAGGATGTTGGAGTTTGGGTTGCTATAATTCAAAAGTAACTACTTATTGAAAACTCAAAGAACAATAAAACATATTTTCTGTTTGCTATATCGAATTGCTTACATCCCTTAAAAATATTAAAACTTGAACTTCAATCCTCCTTCAAAAACACTGAACACCCTGAGGCCACACAGTATATGAAAGTGAATTGGAGATGAGAAGCTACAGGGAAAAGATGCTGCCAAAGGAGTTATGCTGCTGTTGCTGGCTTTTTTACATGTGGTGTGATACAACACTTAAGAAAAGCAGTAGAAGATAGCATTCATGTTTTTCTTGCAAACTATTCACTGTGTGTTTTCTTATTAGTGCTGACTTTGAACAAATGCAACGTTATTTATATTTAGTCCCTAATGGGCAAGATTATATCAGTTTGACTAATTTTTAGTAGTCTAAAGTATCTGTATATGTAGATTTCTGATATTATTATAATTTGTAAAAGCATGATCTGTGCTATGATAATATTTTCGACCACAGCTCTATATTCAATTCTCTTCAGTCTAATATAATAAGACGGGTGGTTGGCATCTTGGATTTGATGACTAGCGTTGTATAATGTATCATTTCGGGACTCAAGTAAACCCTCTTATAAGAAGAGGGAAAGAGGGTGCATTCTGAGGTCTTTGGGGAGCCAGTGAATGGAAAGGTTTAGGAGCACTCAGTGATCTCAGTATCAGTACGATCACTGCTTCCATCCTTTACCTTTTCTAAACGATAAATTAAAGATACTCATTTTCTGAATAAAAGCAAACAACACCTGAAGGATGAATATTTTTCAACTGAGAGTGCAGGCAGGCAATACATATCCACTTAGAAAAACCACAAACTCTTGGGAACTGAACGATGAATCCTTTGAAATTCTGAGACCATCGACTAGAAACATAGATAATGACAGAAATGTCAAGGGGACAGCATATAATGTCAAGGAGACATCTCATTTCTCTTTAGGTAAATAACTTCTTAATCTCCTCTAAGCACAATTCAAGATTTTATCTATTTGAAAGCCTCCTCCATTACTCAAGGGCCAATCCCTGGAACACTCTGCTCCTACACAGGTAAGAATCAGGCCAAGAGACAGTACTTAACGCACACTGACTACCCCATACCACGGTGTATTCTGAGTACAATTATATTCAGCTTGTGCTCTTGAATTAGTGAAATTAAAGAAGTGTTTAAAGGGACTGAATCAGGAGGAATACAAGTCATCAAGGGCCACACAAATGAAGAAAGATATTCTTTAAAAATTAAAATCAGGACTTCCTTGGTGGCGCAGTGGTTAAGAATCCGCCTGCCAATGCAGGGGACGTGGGTTCAATCCCTGGTCTGGGAAGATCCCACATGCTGCGGAGCAACTAAGCCCATGTGCCACAACTACTGAGCCCATGCACCGCAACTACTGAAGACCATGCGCCTAGAGCCTGGGCTCTGCAACAAGAGAAGCCACCACAATGAGAAGCCCGTGCACCGCAACAGAGAGTAGCCACCACTCGCCGCAACTAGAGAAAGCCCATGTGCAGCAATGAAGACCCAACACAGCCAAAAAAAAAAAATTAAAATCAATTTCTAAAATCTGTTTAAGTAAGGAAGAAGGCAGAGCTATGATTTTCAATTGAGGAACCAGGGAATTGTCAAAAGTTTTAACTTTTAGCAGTGTCACAAAACGTGAGAGCATTTTCTTTCTTTTTTTTTTTAATCATATGGTTTTTATTCTTCGATTTGTTAATATGGTATATCACATTGATTTGCATATATTGAAGAATCCTTGCATCCCTGGATTAAATCCCACTTGATCATGGTGTATGATCCTTTTAATGTGTTGGATTCTGTTTGCTAGTATTTTGTTGAGGATTTTTCCATCTATATTCATCAGTTATATTGGTCCCTAGTTTTCTTTTTTTGGAGTATCTTTGTCTGGTTTTGGTATCAGGGTGATGGTGGCCTCACAGAATGAGTTTGGGAGTTTTCCTTCTTCTGCAATTTTTTGGAAGAGTTTGAGAAGGATGGGTGTTAGCTCTTCTCTAAATGTTTGATAGAATCCACCTGTGAAGCCATCTGGTCCTGGACTTTTGTTTGTTGGAAGATTTTTAATCACAGTTTCAATTTCATTACTTGTGATTGGTCTGTTCATATTTTCTATTTCTTCCTGGTTCAGTCTTGGAAGGTTATACCTTTCTAAGAATTTGTCTGTCTCTTCCAGGTTGTCCATTTTATGGGCATAGAGTTGCTTGTAGTCGTCTCTTAGGATGCTTTGTATTTCTGCTGTGTCTGTTGTAACTTCTCATTTTTCATTTCTAATTTTATTGATTTGAGTCCTGAGAGCATTTTCTTATAAATCTAATGTCATGGTCAAAATGCTCTCACAACCTAATTTTTAGGAATTTATAAAATTATTTGCAGTGTATTTATATACTTTATAGGAACGGGTGAGAAATTGTGTATGGCAAGGGGGAGGGGTGGCGGACGGTGGAAGTAGAGGCAACAGAGAGCTGGTTGGTGGCAGAGAGAGGTGACAAAAAAATCAGTCTTATTTAAAACTGACTTAAATGACCACCAGAGGGACTCCAAAGTTCACTCATTGATATTGTACTCCAAGCAAGAAATGTTTTAGAAGATTTAGATTTAGGAACACGCTAAATAGTTAAAATATGGATAAAATACAGCAATAGGTGTTAGCCATTAATTCAGAGGAAGAAACTCAGATGCTTAAAATCGAGAGTTTTCAAAGACCACCAGTGGGGATAGAAAAGACTGTAATAATTGATATGAGAGATTTGTTAAATAGTTAAGTTTGGTCTGGATTTAAAATGCTGTTTTATTTCCCCAAATTTCCAGTCTCTGTTCTGCCAGAAGGTGTTGCTGTAATATAGCTGGGCTTGGAGGACAAAGTAATGTGGGATGAAATGTGGTCAGACTGAATAAAAATGTAAACCATATAAGTATATAGAATTCAGGCACAAAGCTATCCATTATATGGGGAAAAGAGGGCTTTACTGTAGTATGTGTCCTGCTATAAATAGTTCAGCAAAATGTAAACATGAAATATTTCCCCAGTGATATTTGCAGCCATATAAACAGTAACCCTACTTTTCTTTTCATTAACTCTCATTTCTTAATAAAGGGACTTCTGTAGGGTGAAATTTGGGAAAAAATAGAAATGATCTGTAACTTTTTTTATAACAGGCTATAGCATACATGGAATAAAAACTGGAATTTAAAGCCAGCAGATTTTTTTTTTTTTTTACAAACCAAAGCTTTGCTTTAATGTATGAAGTCCCATATGTTATAGAAACAAGCACAGTGGTGCACAAAGGAAGAAAAACTAACAAAGGATTGAATAAAGTGGAATACAATCTTCTTTTTTTTTTTTTTTAAAGTTAGGATTTCTTCCAATATTGGTAAACAAAACTCAAACTGAATACTTCTTTTAAAAATCTCACACAGTCAGTCAAAATTTTAAAACTGATTGTTAAAATGAATGTCTTTTTAACTGAGTTAAAATGTATTTTCACTCAGACTTAATCCAGAATATATTAATTTTACTCTCAAAATTCAGACCAAGGCAACTCATTCTTTTTTTTTTGCGGTACGCAGGCCTCTCACTGTTGTGGCCTCTCCCGTTGCGGAGCACAGGCTCCGGACGCGCAGGCTCAGCGGCCATGGCTCACGGGCCCAGCCGCAGGGGCACGAACCCTGTCCCCTGCATCGGCAGGCGGACTCTCAACCACTGCGCCACCAGGGAAGCCCTAGAGATGGAAAATTTAATGATGCAGGAGGGAGGGGCAGATTTCTGCAGTGATGTCTTTAGTAGGTCAGAGGCACTGGGATCCAGGGTCTGAGTGGAAGGTCAGGCTTGAACAGGAGAGCAGACAATTCACCTATGGTAACCAGCAGGAAGGTAACATATGTGACTGAGGCAGGACCGGAACTCAAATGAAGGTCTGTTGGACTCAGAGTTCAAGCTCTGTCCACTATGCTACACGAAGGGAAGAAAAAATGAAGCTAATCATGGCATTAAACCACCCACTCAGATGATCTATGTACCCGTCATAATCAGGGAAACCCAGAGATGCGTCATGATGTGATGGAAAGCATGGGCATTTTAAGGCCTCATTTGATCCTCCACTGGGTGTGTGACTCATCATCTGTTAGGTGAGAATAACATTACCTGCAGTGCCCTTTTTCCAGGGTTGTTGTGAAGATCAAATGGAGCCATATATATGGAAGTGCTCCAAGCTATAAAGAACTATACAGAACACGGTGTAATAATCAAGAGTATTAACCACCTCAGGTCCTTTGTACTTCTTGTTCCCTCTGCCTGGAATAATTTTACACTTGTTCTTTGCACATCTCTCTTGATTTTATCATTCTTGTCTCAGCTCAGAGAGGTCCTCTTTGACCACACAAAAGTGGTCCCCGTGCCCCATACTGACTCGGTCATTCTCTATCCCCTTGCTATATTTTAATATCTTCTTAGCACTTATACATATTTGAAATCATCTTACATAATTATTTGTTAGTTTACACATTGGTTGTCTTCCGTACTGAAATAGACTCCATAAGAAGAGCAATCTTTTTCACTAGTTTTCCCCAGAACCTAGAACAGTGCCTCGCACATAGTGGGTCCTCAATAAATATCTATTGAATATCATTATTATCTTAATTGTCCTAGAGATAATTTGCCAAAATAAAATACCAATTTAAAGGAAATGCTGAAAAGCTGTTACCTTTTAAAGTTTCATTATTTAACAGCACAGCAACAATAAATGACTCCGATTTAGTGGAAACTTCCAAAACAGTTTCCTAACAATTCTCCTCTTCTGTGATTTCCCTCCAGGAGGAAAATCTTATTTGATGTGCTTAACAACTGTAGTAATTCATCACCGTGACAAACATCAGAGAATTGTAACAAATTGCAGGTCTTAGGAAACATTCAATCAGTATTAAGCCAAGAAAGGAGACCTGTCTCTAGTTTTAATGGAGTTAGAACCTCCCTTCTTAGAGCACGTTAATGCCCTTCTATTGTTTTGCTTGACTATAGTTAAGAAAATTTATGGTGCAAAAGAATGTCTAGGAAGGGAGGTGTACTCAGGGTCTGGGCCCAAGACACAGTGGACTGTTCTCCCCTTCCAAAAGGGCTTGCAGAGACAGCATTTGGACCTCCTTGATACTTAGCAGGAGGTCCTGTGATTGTGCATGACCTCCACCATTCCTGTGAACTGTGCTCTCCAGAATGGGAGAATTATATGCTGTGGTCATTTGGCTTTTGCTTCCAAAGGCCTGGTTATTTTTCAGTTGGGTTAGTATGCTCCACACACCAGAATTGGTCACAGAAAAATTAACAGGCGACATTTGCTAACAGGATAGACAAGTGTGAACTGACCCAGTATATTGAATAATAGATGACTGTCCAGTGATAAAGTCAATTTACAGAAGGACTGTGGGCTAGATTTTGTTCCCCAGTATTTCTTTACTTCCTGTGTTAATTGATGTTGTGTGACTTGTGTTATTTTTTGTAGCAGAAAAAAAAATCTTATTCCAAATACTATCGCTATCTTGCATGCCTTTATTTCTTCTTCTCTCCTTCCTGCCATCCCTCCCTCCCTCTCTCTTTCTCTCCCTTTTTTCCTTCCTTTTTCCCTACTTCCCCCCACCTTCTAGTCTTTTTCAAATGCTCTCTGTAGAATGAGGGTCTTTCAAGGAACCTATAATCCATCCTTCTTAGAATTTGCCTCCAAAAAGGAGAATAAATCTAAAGTAACAGAAAGTTCATCTAGCCTACATTTCTGTTAGAAAGAGATTTCCATCATCGGTTTGCTTCCCTGTGTGAACATTCAGAGCCCTGTGTGTAGCTGCAGAGATAAGAACTGTGAGTTATGCTGCAGAGTTGACTCTGACCAAGATGATGGCCCATCAAGCAGCCATGTGAGCAAAAATAGATCATTTTCTTTTTCTTCCCTGCACTGGAGCATCAGAGTCTAAAAAGGTGGAACTTTTTATTGAATTCTCTTAATTTACCGAGAAGATATTTCCAAGGAAGGCCACGTGGATTTGAAGCAATGAAAATCAGGTTCATTTTCTCCTGGAACTATAAAATACAAATGCGTCATCATCCATCATCCATATTTCTAGCCCTTTGTGCATCTTATATGAGCCTTATCTCTCTGATTGTGACTGTTGACCTTCCCTCCTCACTGGACCATGAGTTCTTAAAGAGTAATGTGTCTTGGTTACTTTGAAACTCCCCAGGCATACATAGTTGGATCACACAATAGGTGGTAAGTGTTTGAGCAATGAATGAATCAATGAATGAGTTACGTTAGAATATATTTCTTTTTTTTTTTTTTTTTTTTTTTTGCCATACGCCGGCCTCTCACTGTTGTGGCCTCTCCCGTTGCGGAGCACAGGCTCCGGACGCACAGGCTCAAGCGGCCATGGTTCACGGGCCCAGCTGCTCCGCGGCATGTGGGATCTTCCCGGACCGGGGCACGAACCCATGTCCCTTGCATCGGCAGGCGGGCTCTCAACCACTGAGCCTCCAGGGAAGCCCAGAATATACTTCTCACTGAAGTCTGTGTCAAATCCTATACTTTTTAAATTAATTAATTAATTAATTAATTAACTTTGGCCATGTTGGGTCTTCGTTGCTGCACGCGGGCTTTCTCTAGTTGCGGCAAGTGGGGGCTACTCTTCATTGCAGTGCACAGGCTTCTCATTGCAGCGGCTTCTCTTGTTGCAGAGCACGGGCTGTAGGCGTGTGGGCTTCAGTAGTGGTGGCTTGTGAGCTCTAGAGGGCAGGCTCAGTAGTTGTGGCGCATGGGCTTAGTTGCTCCGTGGCATGTGGCACCAGGGCTCGAACCCATGTCTCTTGCATTGTCAGGCTGATTCTTAACCATTGCACCACCAGTGAAGTCCCCTATATTTTTTAAAAGATCACATAATCTGTCACTACACCCCAGAACTATGTACCCTTACTGTTCCCTCAGTGGCTTGAGCTGGAAAACTCTGTACTGCCTTTTAGCAGAGGGTGGTGCGTGAACTGTACAGACTGTAGATCAATTCACATCAAGCAGGCTTGCAAGAAATGTTAACACGTAGCTACCAACAAGGCAGTGAAACATCCCAGAAACAAAATTATAAGTACATTTACGTGGAACATTACCATTTTCAAACTGCTCTCTGTGAAAAAAAAAGTGTTTATGTTCAGGTGTATGTCAATATGAATGACATATTCTTGTATAAACACCAAGATTCTAATGAATTCTCCTTCATTTCAAAGAGGGAAAAATAAAGTCAGAGTAATTTGTATGATTCTTCCTGAACCAGCTGATGCCAAGGACACATGGTTTCTGGCGACGGAGTCAAACTACTAGAACACAGGAGAGGTGTGATTCAGTAGAGTTTATCATGTCACCAATTTTATTCCATCCCCCAGGTTTGAGAAGGGTCATTATTTGGACACTGCATGAAATCAGCACATGCTGGAAGCAACTGCTGGATGAATGACAGTAGTGTGCTGTTTTTTTTTGGTCATCAAATAGCAGTGTTTGGGTCCAGTCTCTGTATTTTAAAGAGGATAAGACAAAAGCAATCTATCCCTAATTTACAAGTTCACAGAACACACACAGTATGTCCATAACCAGACCATTGATTTGTTGCCTGATCTCGACAACAGGGCCTCAATTTGATTTCACCACTAAGTCTTCCACATTCAGAGGATGCAGGGGTGCACGCATCACTGACCATAAAAGGAATTAAAGTAACAATGTTAAATTTTTAAAAGAGGAGCTATTGTAAACTGTGACTTCCTCATTGCTTTTGATAGAGGGTTTTGTTTGTCACTTCTCTCCAAACAAAACAAAATTCAAGCCAATGAGGATGAGGATGGAAGTCTTGTACAAACAGTACCGTTTTTCTTGAACTTCAGTAGAGCAAAAGCAACCTACATGCCTTGCCAAAGTCAGTACTTAAATCTCTCTCATAAAATTTAAAGAAGACCCTAATTTATACAATGCAGGTTACAAGATTAAGTGAAGGATGATGAATCAGATAAGCCGGCACAGGGCATCCTGAGGAATAGTTTAATGGATATAAATTGAAATTCTATCACACAACGAAGAGTTAAAAAGCAGCCACTAATTTCCTTTCATTCACCTCCTTTCTTCAGTTTCACCTTGAAATAGCGTCAACAATGTTTTACCCATCTTTCCCCAAGACAAATGATCAATAAGGGACAGAGTGTCCAAATACATATATATGTAATTGGGATGCAATGAGTATTTTTTATGTTTAGGAAGAGCCTTAATTGTGACGGTAGTTTTTAAATTAAGTGATGGTTCCTGAAATCCTCTAGGGACGAGCAACAATATGCCCTGTGTATATAGCTTTTTGGTCAGATTTTCAGGGAAGTTAATTTTACAATAATGTGGCTCATATAGCCACGGTTGCCCACGTTACTGAATCAGCCTTGCATTTTCTTTTGCCTGAGAAATAGGGCAGAGTCTCCTTGTAACATGGTCCTCCTTCAGCCTCGTAGCGAGTAAAGTAACGAAGTGAACCAAACACTTAAACATCCCTAAACCCCACCTGCTGAAATGCAGTTTGGTAGACTTGGCAGTGACAATTCAGTTATGATTAACTCTTGATAGGTCATATGAGTGGTGAATATTGATAATTAAGATTAGAATTATTCTATTTTTTCCACCCTAGATCCTTAATCAGAGAGAAGAATAGATTGCAGTTTAGAGCATGGTCCAAAGTAGCTACCATAAGAAAGAAACTTTTTGACATCTTTTAAAATTTAGTAGATGAGAATGCTGCTTTCCAGTCTATCATATATCTGTTGGCAGTTCAACGTCCTTAAGCATACGATTGCATCTCTTTAGTTTATTTTAAAGTGCTGGGCAAGTGTAGCTCAAGTCCATTCTTCCAACCAGCTGGCAGCCCTTAAGCCCAGAAGCAGAGCCTGAGACAAGGACTTGGGTACAGGTAGTTTATTTGGAAGGTGAGAGAGGTGGGAGAGTGAGCAAGGAAGGAAGAGAGGCAGTAAAGGATGCATCACTGACCTTCTTCCTTTTGCAGGCACTGGGGCTCAACCCTCTGCAGAACCATGTATATTGCGCCTCTGAAGGACAGGGGCTGGGGTACTTACCCCTCATTAGCTGTGGATTCTGCCCAAGGACATTAGCTCTCCTGCACTTCTGGGTCTGCCCTTCTGGCAGCTTGATAAAGCACTGGTGGTTTGGGGAAAGGGCTTGAGACAGAAAAATTAAAGATGGGGTGGGCACTCAGGCTGGGATGTTGTGAACTTGCACGAGAGCTGTCCTTCACTACAGCAGATGTAATCGGAGGTGATTGAGAGGATACAGTGTGGAATGCCAGAAGCATGTACTTCATTCTCAAATGTAGCACTTTGAGCTCATTTTATTTTACAAATTTTTCTCAATGTATATTCTGGTAAAATTGATGCTCCAGAGAGCATGTTCATCCTGTGGTGTTGAGTGGTCCTGGTATACCCATCTAGAAGCCCAGAAATAAATGCTAATTTGGAAATCATAGTGGAAGATACACTAATAGCCGAAGAGTTGTCTAGCGTGGTGGGGACGGGTAGCACTCAATGGTCAAGAGAAGAGAAGGTAGCTTCAAACTTGTTTTTCATCTGTTCCCTTAGCTTCTCTGGATTATATTAATTTCTCTGTTTCAGCTCCTACTGTAGAACGGAGTCTTAGATTCTCTCTATGTAGTTACCACTGAGAACTGCTGGGTGCATGAGACATGACTGTGGATCACTCAGCTCATAGTAGAGCAGAAACTTGGCCTAGGTTCTCTAATTCCAAGCCCAATGCATTTTCTGTTAACCAGAGAAACAAATATTGGCTGAAATTTGGAAGCAATATGTCCAGACGACGGTCTATTTGATCAAATAGTGTGTTATACACATTACAATCCACTCACATTCTGGGGAGCTATGTCAAGAATAAAGAACCCAGGAAATGAGTCTGAAGAAGAAAGTTTGGGTCTGATTTCTATCACTTAAGGGCACAGGAAAAGCATTTTTGAATACTTGCTTTAAGGAAGGCATGAGCATATTTATTGCAAATCAAGGAGAAAGATTTGGGGTTGGTACAGGCTGGAAGTTGCTTGTCCAGAAGGAATACTTGTCCTCAGTATTTTTCTCTTAGCCACATTTCCAGGTTTTCATCTGTTCTCCACTAAAACCCTTAGGAAAAACAAAACTACTGGATTTGCCAGGAGTTTTAGTGGGGAAAGTTCTCTGGAAAGTTAGCTATGAGGGAGAAAGAAAAGCAGTACTGGGCAGAGGGAGAGACAAGTCAGATGCAGTGGCAACAGAACCTCATCTGATCCAGTGGGAGCTCTGGAGCTAGAATGACACATCAAAGTTGGGCCCAAGAGAGCAAGAGGCAGAGCCTTTACACCCTCACAGAGATGAGTCCTTGCATGAGGATGAGTAACTTTGAGCTAGGTGGCTCCTTTTCACCAAGGGCGATTCCTGGAGAGGGACCCAATTACCAGTCACCAGAAACCAACACTCCCGGAGTGGGGATGAGAACCTCAGTCTGACGGGGGTGTTGAGCAGTGAGCCCTGGTATCCACAACACAAAGTGACAAAAATAACTCAATTTCTAGAGCTATCTCAAATACATTTTGTTTTTAAAGTATGCTTTCATCTCCGTGAAGCCCAGATGTATGGCTGTTCTTGGATCCCCCCCAAGATACAGTTTTTGTGTGTATATATACTTAATACATTATATGTACATATAATATGTTTTGTGTGTATAATTATATATATATATATATCGTATTTTATTTATCTCACCGTATAATAACCTCTCCTCCCATTTCTTGAGCTAGCCTGAATCTCTTACCAAACAAAAAGGGAGAATCCATTCCACTGATCACCAAGGAGAAGAGAACAAACCTCAAAGGGCTATGCCAGAAGATGCCAGAAGAACACCATTAATCAAATTTAATATTAATAGACCCACTAATGTTAAATCAATATCGAACCTTCCCATTTATGAATGAATTCGCTGAAGTCTTTCAATCCTGTACCTAATGGATATTGATTCTTTCTTTATGAGAATTTGAGTGGAATATCCATGAGGGCAAGGTTTGGATTAATTTCTATGAGAAAATTCTAAGAAAGTTACCTAGTCCCTGAAGATACACAGACTGAAGTGACAAAATAATTTTAGGAGACATCTGTCTGCATGGCCTGGTGACATAAGGATGGACTTTGAATCGAAGAAGGCCCAGATGTGACTAATGGCTCTGCCACTGTGTTACCTTGGGCAAGTCCCTCAACCCCTCTGAATATCCATTCTTTGTTTCTAAAATTGAGACTGCAACACATTAGTTAAAGAGTTGTTGTGAGAACTAATGAAATCATACACACACAGACGCACGTCACCAGTGGTAGTGCTTGCCACGTAGTAGCAAGTACATACTATCCATCCTTTTATGTTTATTATAGCCAGTCCTTACTGACTGAGTAGTCTTGTTAGCAGTTGAATGTAATTAATACCCATGGAGTCGATTCTCCCTTATTCTACAACCAGATTCCAGGAGCCCTTGATCTGCTTTGGGAATATATATTCAGGACTGGGCTAGAATCCTTCCTTTAACCATAGCCTTCCTGTAAAGCACACCTGGTCCAGGAATTTCCTTGCTTGGAGCATCTCTTCCAAGTGGATCAGACTGAGGGCCTCTGCCAATGTTGAGCTCTAGAAGGATGTGGTTAGATTAGCATCACTTCTGGCTTTTTTTTTTTTTTTCTTGGCTGCGTTGGGTCTTCGTTGCTGTACGTGGGCTTTTTCTCTGGTTGTGGCTAGCGGGGGCCACTCCTCTTTGCGGTCCTCAGGCTTCTCACTGCGGTGGCTTCTCCTGTTGGGAGCACAGGCTCTAGATGTGCAGGCTTCAGTAGTTGTGGCACACGGGCTCAGTAGTTGTGGCTTGCAGGCTCAGTAGTTGTGGCGCACGGGCTTAGTTGCTCCGCAGCATGTGGGATACTCCCGGGCCAGGGCTCGAACCCGTGTCTCCTGCATGGGCAGGCGGATTCTTACCACTGTGCCACCCGGGAAGTCCCCACTTCTGGCTTATTGCAGGTATTCAACACGTATTGGGTTTCCTTTCCCACCTTTGGTCCAGGTACATCTCTTGAACTCTTCAGAATCCCAGGAAGATTCCCTGAGATTTTACTGAACTCACAGGAAATTCCTCAAAGCAGTATACCAATGACTAATGGAACACATGGTCAGCTTCTAGTTTCCCTGTTGGGCCCTTCAGGTGCTAAATTATTACAGACCCTGGGCCCTTCAGGTGCTAAATTATTACAGCCCCATCGTCAGAGTTGGATCCCAAGGACTGGGAACTTCTGTCACAGGTTCAGCTCCAGGGAATAATATTTCTGGTTTTAGGTCAGCCCTGTAACAAAAACTGTAAAACCGCCCCGTAGAATGTGGTGGTAAATGCCGGCACCCTGGGGGGCCATGCCTACTGCCTGCATTCAATTCTGTAGTCTCCAAGCACAAAAAAATAATCCTGAATTCGATGTGTTCTTATAATCTAGGGAAGGCCTTTACAAAATGTTGGAACAAATAGTGTCCCAAATTGGTTCCGTAATTAAGGTATGCAGAGCTCGACTTCAAAGATCCCTGACGTCTGTTTTAAGGGATGCTGTTAGCCAGCAGATAATTGTACATAGTAGCTATAGAGCCATTAGAGGAGCTTAATCTATACAGAAAGCTTTGGATATTAGGAGCTTCTGGGACATTGCTTCTACAGTAATGCCTCATCTGCAGATATTACCCCAAATGTGCACTTTTCTCCATTATATTTTATTTTTTAAAGCCAGAGACTTTGCATTTGGGTACAGTTTTGTAACAGGATGAATAGGTACCCCAAAGATACTTTGGTTGCTATGAAAGGTAAAAACATGATGAGAAAACTAAGAAAGATTTCAAGGATACAGTTCTTATGACCTGTTAAACACGTGTGGGGTGGAGAAGCAGCCCCAGGATGGCCCCAGAGAGGAAACCTATTCGCGTTAGAGTCAGCCGTGCGCCAGGCACCGTTTAAGGCACTCTATCTTATCCTTAAGAAGTCAGGCGAGTAGGAGATGTGAAATTCAAAATGGATCCAGGAGTTTTTTGTTTCATTTTGTTTTGTTTTACTAAAAACCTCTGAATTGTACATTTTATTTACCTATTTTCTTTTTTATCATTTTTATTGGAGTGTAGTTGACTTGCAACGTTGTGTTAGTTTCTGCTGTACAGCAAAGTGACTCAGTTATACATATACATATGTCCACTCTTTTTTAGATTCTTTTCCCATATAGGCCATTGCAGAGTTTTGAGTAGAGTTCCCTGTGCTCTACAGTAGGTCTTCATTAGTTATCTATTTTATATAGAGTGGTGTGTATATGTCAATCCCAATCTCTCAATTTATCCCTCCCCCTCTTACCCCCTGGTAAATCCAGGAGTTTTGTTTTTCCTAAGGGTTTTAGTGGAGAACAGATAAAAACCTGGAAATGTGGCTAAGAGAAAAATACTGAGGACAAGGATTCCTTCTGGACAGGCAACTTCCAGCCTGTACCAACCCCAAATCTTTCTCCTTGATTTGCAATAAATATGCTTTTATAAGTAATAATTATTGAACAGCTGAAGGGGGAAACCAAATCATCTCAAACAGTGACAGAGTTAATGAGAAGAAGAATCCAACATCCTTGCTCAGTCACTTTAAATAGCATAGGGATTATTATTGCTGTTATTACTAGTGTCTACTCACGTTCAATTCATCCCACCTACCTCCACCACACACATACACTTTTAACTTTTATAGTGAATCTCTTGCATAACAGGCCACATACAAAGGCTTGGTTAAAAAACCTCCTCCCAGCCTGTTGCAATATTTATAAAGCCCTGGCTTTTAACACACAGCAAGAAGGGCTTAGTAAAACAAAGGGCATCATAATTTATTGTTTTAAGGTTATTGATTCAATAAATTAACAATAATTTCCATGAAGGGTAGGAAACCTGGTGCCATAAAAGTTTATTTATTCCTACTTTAACTAGCATTGATTAGAGTATTCAAATTGTCCCAGTGCTCTATAATCACTCTTTATAGGTGAAATGCCCTCCACTGTGCAGGAGACAGTAAAATAAACATTCTACCAGAAGCGACAATGGCTCCTTTAAAAACCAGAAACCCTAGATTTTTTTTTCAAGAGGGAAGAAATAGTTCAGATAGAGCTTTTAATACATGCTGTGTGCATGTTGGGCTCTGTTCCCTGATATTTTGCAAGGACATAGTTTTAGGAGGCTATTGCCATGGTTAGCAAACAGGTAGGATCTAAATGGTGATATTTATATCCCATCCCTCAAACAAAGAGATCTTTTTGTTGTTGTTGCTTGGGTTTAAACTATCATTGTATGTGGCCTTTAAGAACAAGGTGGATTTTTTTTTTCAGGCATGTATTGTTTCAGTGCTTTTGTTCCTCAAGTGGTGACTAAACCTTCAAGGTGACTTTGTGAGGGCATTGTAAAATTGTAAATAACTTGAACAAACAGGTACTGCTTTTTCTTTTGTAACCACAGGGCAGATTAATTTGAAGTAACTATCTGAAAAGAGAGAACAATGGGCCAGCTAGCTCATTAGGCATCCCAGACCTGCACTTGGGTTTCTCCTGTCCTCAGGATCACCTCTCCTTTCTAGAGCACCAATATGGTAGCGTCACGCTTCCCTTTTATATCTTCACCCGTCCCATTTCCCTCCTCTCTAGACATCCGGATAACGGATTGTATTTGTCGGCTTTCGTGCTGTATTTTCCAATGTGATTTCTTATCTTTTCCACCAGCAAGGAATCTCCAAGCTGAAATATGATTTAGAAACAGGCGTTTGCAGTAATTAATAAAATGAAATGAAATAAAATACAATAAACCTCTTAGTCACCAAAAGGCTTATGATTTACATAGGCTTTAAATGATCGTTGGTGTTAGATTGTTTCTCAGAATGCAGCTCAGGAATTTTAAGTTGTCAGATTAACTGCTGCATTTACTGGTCTGTTTGATTAGGTGAGCATAGTTTATATTCCCTCTTGGAGACCTAAATAGCAACCATTTCCTACCAAAACAGCACTGAGAACAAAGGCCTCATTCAGAGTGCAGTGGGCATTGCTCTATAGGCCTTTGTATGTGAAACAACATGGTTTCTAAGCACCTCGAAAGGAAAAGGTGCAACTAATTTTTTCACTATACACGTAATAGGCAGAAAAAGAATCACGTTGCATACCAAAGAATATATTCTATCAGAAGTGCACGGAGTGTTTGTTTGTACTGCTGGGCTCTCCAAGGCTGGAAGAAAAAATTACTGTGGTCATTTCTGAAGGACAGCAGACAACAGAAAACACTGTTGGGAGGGATGATCTGGTCTCATCATTTCAACTACTCACAAACGCTCTAGAGATTGATGAAGATTCTTTTAGTCCAGAGCCGTCTTTTTAAGAACCTTCCATGGGCTAGGCTCTGTACTGGGCGTTGCGGGCATAAAAGCCCATCAGGGGGGCTTCCCTGGTGGCACAGTGATTGAGAGTCCGCCTGCCGATTCAGGGGACACGGGTTCGTGCCCCGGTCCGGGAAGATCCCACGTGCCGCAGAGCGGCTGGGCCCGTGAGCCGTGGCCGCTGAGCCTGCGCGTCCGGAGCCTGTGCTCCGCAACGGGAGGGGCCACAACAGTGAGAGGCCCGCGTACCGCAAAAAAAAAAAAAAAGCCAATCAGCTTCATGACACCAATTATTTCAATGACAAAGACGGAGTACAGAGGAGGGATGTCTTCTTCAAGAAGATGACCCCTAAGCTAGATCCTAGAGATAGGAGCTAAGGCAGCAACTCCAGATAGAGGTGATGCACCAGCAAGGCGTGGGAAATATCCATACAGGAATCTACAAGGGGTTACTGATGCTGAATCATAAGTGGAGTTTAGGACTGAAAGAAGATGAAGAGAAAGGAGAAAGCGGGATCCACAGAGCACTTCCTGTGCCAGGCTAAGTAGTTTGAACTTGATCCTGTAGGAGCCTCTGCGCCTCTGAAGGGTTTTGAAGGGCAAGGAGGCAGATAAAGCTGGCCAGTCTGCACGATTCCAGCTCCAAAGTGATTAATTGGTTAGTTGTTCATTTGGGGTCCCAAAGTGAATCTCGTTACACTGGTAATATACGTTTTCCCTTTTTTTTTTTTGCGGTACGCGGGCCTCTCACTGTCGTGGCTTCTCGCCTTGCGGAGCACAGGCTCCGGACGCGCAGGCTCAGCGGCCATGGCTCACGGGCCCAGCCGCTTCGCGGCATGTGGGATCCTCCCGGACCGGGGCACGAACCCCTGGCCCCTGCATCGGCAGGCGGACTCTCAGCCACTGCGCCACCAGGGAAGCCCAATATACATTTTCTTGACCTGCCTTTCCTCGCTTCACTGTCTACACTGTTTGAATTCACAGATAGCCACTCAACATTTCCCTTTTCTTGCAAAGTTAATGTATCATTCGTTGAGGGACGTTATTTGTCACCCATGAAGACACACACCAATCATTTTATGAAGGACTTTCAAAAGGATAAACGTGCGATACCACCAGTTCCTTAGTGTCTGAGGAATGGTATTCTTGAGGAGTTTAAAGGAAACTCAGAAGCGTCCCCCAGGGCTGTGGGGGTAATGCAAAATTGCACAATAAAAGTTTTCAAAAACAAGATAAACACAATCTGGCTTTCCCCATCTCTGCTGCCATATTCTGGTAGTTATTTTCTCTTTCCAATGCATTAAGACGAAGGGGCTATTTGGGTGAAGCAAATGCTCTTACAGTTACATACACTGGAAAAACACATGTTCTGTACATATATGTTATGTCATTCAGATGTAAAGTATTTAACTTTTGATCCCAAACTGCTAGTCTAGTGTCTCAGATCACATCGGCTAGTCTAGTGTCTCGGCAAGACAGCTGTGTGCACTTGCCAAGACAGCCAGGTTTTAACCTCTCGATTGAATGACCACCCTGCAATGGGAGAGCTACACTCAGGGTGAAATGGGCAATCACCCGTTTTAATTGAGGCTGGACTTGATTTACTTCTACCCGTAGTTCTCGCCACTTCTGTGAGGATGAGAACCATCCTGGGTGCCTGTTCGGTGTGCCGCTTACTAGACATGCCCTCTGTGAACTTTGCTTCAGTAGGTCTGGTTTGGGGTCCAAGGATCTGTTTTTGTCAAGCTCAGCAGCTGTTCCTGCACTTCAGGGAACTTTGGGAAACATTGCACAAATGATCAAGTACATTGAGTAAGACAGCATTCTTCAACTCGCCATATATGTAGCATTAAGCTTTAAGAGACGCTATAATGTAGCATCGAAATAATGAGGAAAGCGTTGGGGTTACACATTCTATAATTTCGTTGGTTATTTTAGTAGAAGGAATGAAAGCAATATAAAAAGCCACTGTCCCAACTTGTTTATTGGGTCTCCAGATTACTAAAGTACTGCCAATTAGTTTGCAGTAAGAAAAAATTGTGGGTCAGGCGATATTTTTTTTTCATTACTGAGTGAAATAAATTTGTTATTGGTGCTTCAGTTAAGAAAAATAAATCATTTGTTTCTTCCAAATACAATGTATTACACGCTTATGTGACAATGAAGGTGATCTTTTGGGTCTGTGGTACCTGCTCTGTCATCACCCTCATCTATGCCATCCCTCCATAGAAACCATTACAAATAAAACTTACCTAAGGCAAAAACCTGCTTGCCAGCAATGGTTTTTTTCAAACTAGTTTTAAAGCAGCTGGATACTTTTTCCAAAACCTCAGTATATAGACAAGTAGGAACAGCTATATTTTCATCGGGGGCTAGAGGAGTGGGGTAGGGGAGCATGTCTGCAGGGTTTCCCAGCTCTAAATCAGCACCTTCCTAATTCACCAGCCTCCCTGTGGTTGGAGAGGAGAGTTCAAGTCATGAGGATAACAAAGAGTTGATGTTAAATGGAAAATGGTGTTTTGGTAACTCCTGAAACACCTCCACAGACAGGACAGAGCAGAGTTTGAAAATCTCTGCTAGAGTTTTTCCCTCAAGGGTGATAGCCCTGTTCACTCAATCCAAACAGCACCTACCACATGCCAGAGACTAACGAAAGGTTTATCATAGGGCATTTTCGTCGCGTGCTATCAGAGAAATTTTCAGAGTTTACATCCTTTCACAAGGAACAATTACAATTTTAATAAAGCACGTAGGATCTCAAGCAGCAAAGAGAAGAGAGAGTGTTTCTACTTCATTGATAAAGCATGCATGCTCTTTTAGAGTAAGGTCCCACCGGTAACGGTGATATCCTAACTTTGTGTGTGGGAAGCCTCTGGGGTGCAGGGAGATGGGCTGGAATTAGAAGGCATGGCTGTTTCTGTTTAACTTGCTTTGCACAGAGCTGTCTGCAGGTGGACACTCAACAAAAGCTGCCCGTCTTAGCATCCAGAGATACGGTTGTGATCAGTCATATTATTAAATTATTCCTCTCATATTAAGTAACCACAATTTCAACACAGGCTTCTCTTGATAGATGTACAATTCCTATAGCCTATTGGAACTATATTTGGGGTGTGCTGTGATTTCGTTTGCTGTGCCACTCATAGTGGAAAAAATATGCCACACTTTTTTAAGCAAACAGGCTTCTTTTCACAGTGGACAGAGAATACTGTTAAACAGAGGAAACACAGTATCCCTTTTCATAGCAAGAGATCAAATGTCTGCAGAAGAGTTTAATTTATACTTCGCCATGTGCCAGAGCCCAGTCTGAGACATAGCAAGACTTCAGTACTTTGAATCAGGTCATAGTTTCCACCCTGGATGACATCATCCCTTTTAAAATAGAATAAATGGAATTCCACATTATACTATGGGTAGGGATTATAGGAAATTAAAAGACGTATAGTGTCAGCGCACTAAGTAATTGTGACGTTGAGCTGGGAAAATAACACTTAGGCAGCAAGTTCTTCTTGGGTGTTATTTGTGAAAGAGGTTTTGCTCAGCTTTCCAGGAGAGTGGAAGAGAAGTGTTGCCGTGTAGCCCAGAAAGTAAAAATCTATGCCGTGCTTGCTTGAAGTTTGCCCTTTTCAAAATATATGTAAGCATTAAGTTAGATCAGAGGTGTGTCTTGATTTCACTGTCCACCGGCCCGGCTGTCTGACGCTTTCTGGATTTAGTTCTCTGGTTTTCGTGTGTTGGCGATGAGGATTTTACAGAAGGAAGTTCAGCCGCCTGCAGCTTGGGGTGGATGCAGTTAGAGAGATGGGGAGAAACCCTGTTCAGCCAAAAGAAGTTCTGAAGTTAAAATATGATCGCATACTCTGTGAATGCCCTCAAACGCAATTATCCCACATAAGCTGAATTGTTATAAAAACCAGAGGTTTTTGGTTGGTCTGTAGAGAAATTGCCTGGAAGAGAAAGCTGTAACGGTCACAAGTTAGAGGGAGGACCTTTTCTTCACAATGTACTTTTGGGCTGACTTTTGACCTTATTTTGTACAGTTTTGTAAGTGAAGGAATTTGCTATGTTTCCTGAACAAATGAAGATACACACTAGACCCGCCTGCAACGGGTGTATTACACATAAGCCTTCTTTCTGTTGATGGGTAATGAAAAGACAGTATTTTCATTCTCTTGCGCTCTCTTTACAATCACGTTTGTGGCATTAAATGGTTGCGGTGTTGAGATTTGCACACCTTTTAAAAAGAGCCCAGTGAGCAAGGCCTTCCCTTTGGGAAGATTATGGCTGGAAAAATGGGGGTTCCGAGAGAGTGAGTACAAATCCACTGCAGGTGAGCCAGCACACTTTAATCACATAATATATTTATAATACATCCCTAGGAATTCATGTTTGCTTTGAATCTACCTACCAGATAGGCCACGAGGAGATAGAAATGACTTACCGTGGTCTCTAGTGCCCAGCGCTGAGTATATGCTCTGCTTCTGTTCACACATAATCAGCAAGCAAAGGAGGAGGTGGCAGCTGCTCAAAAGAGCTCTTGGGAGGGAGATGTACAGGTGGGAGTTTTTACATCTTGACACACTGATAAGATTTCAGCATGGCTTCAAAGCTTATTCCAATAAATGACCCACGCCAGTATTTCTTTGAAAATTCTAATCTGTTGCTAAAACAGAGCAAACCAAGTTCTCCTTTGTGGACTTGAGTAAACACATTCCTCACCACCATCAAAGACTGTGGCAAGAAGAGGGAAGGACCTGCCTTTGTGATTCAAGAGTCCTCCACGAGTATTCTATGCATATTTGTGGGAACAGTCACATCTTTCAAAGAACAACCCAAACCAAATACTTCTGGTAATCTCCAGGCTTTTAATGTGTAACAAAGAAGGGTAATGGGTTCAGGTGTGTTATTTGGAGCCTTTCTGTGACTGCAGGACCAGATCAATAGCCACACTTGCTCCTCTGGGGCACCTGCTTATGGAAGGAGCTCAGAATATTGGAGAAAGAAGCGTTATACAAGGAGATGGGGAAACTGAAGCAATGAAAAGTTCTTGACCGGGTCAAAGTCAATATGACTGGTCAATAGAGGAGCAGAAAGCAGAGAACTTGCATTGTCCAGCTCTAGCTCTCTGCTATGACATCATGTACAGAATACGACGCCTTCGAGTTGGTAGAAAGGGTGATCAGGGTGGGTCTTGAAGCCACAGAGTCTAATGTGTTCCACAGCAGGGAACACTCTGTCCATTTACCCAGATTACAGTAAGTCTTACTCTTTGTGAAAGTTTAAAAGAGGAAAAATGAGCCCTAGTCTGGGCTCTATGTTAGCAGCTTCTATGGTACTCTTAAAAATGGGTAGCAAATTGAAAACGGCTTGGTGATGGAAACAGTGTTAGGTTTCCCCAGAGAAACAGAAGCAATAGAAGTGTGTGTGCATGTGCGTGTGTGTGTGTGTGTGTGTAGATAGATAGATAGAGAGATTTATTTTAAGAAACTGGTTCATGTGATTGTGAAGGCTGGCAAGTCCAAAATCTACAGTGTGGGCCAGCTTATTGGAGACCCAGGGAAGAGGTGATGCTGTAGGATGAGTCCGGCAGCAGTCTGCTGTCGGAATTCCCCCTTCTTTGGGGGAGGTTGGTCTTTTTCTTTTAAGGCCTTTAACTTATTGGATGAGGCCATCCCCGATATGGAGGGGAATCTGCTTTACTCAAAATCTATGGATTTAAATGTTACTCTCATCTTAAAAAAAACCTTCATAGAAACATCCAGACTAATGTTTGATCACATATATGGGTACCATGGCCCAGCCAAGCTGACACATAAAATTAACCGTTACAGACACAAGGCAGGGTAATTATTGAGATGGGAGATGGGAGACTCCCCAGGAGTCCCCAGGAGTCCCCAGGAATACTAGATGCCAGAGACCAGGCAGCAGCTACAGCCCCCTACCTGATCACACAAGACATGGGAAATATATTCTCTGATGGAAACAGGTACTTTTCCTTTTTATTGATTATGGTGGGACATTTTCTGAAAGTCATTTAGAGTAAATTTCATACCCAGAGAAAGTAATATATGGGAAGAAAGAATGTTGGAAAGTTATCAGCAGAGAACGATTATACACTCTCATATAGCACGCAAACACGTGTATAAAGCGTTGGACCAAATTTGAAGTAAGTAAGCCATATCCAAATGAAAATAGGGAAGTGAGAAAATGAAATTCAAGTAAGTGTTCAAACATATAAACATCCATTAACAAATATATAATTGAGCTCCTACTGTAATGTGACACATTATCAAGTCCTGGTTAATCACCCCTTTTGGTAAGATTGATAAAGTTTTAAACACTTTAATAATGGTATAGGTAGAAAGATGTACTTTGGAGATCATTATGTCAACAAACCCCACGAGTAGATAAGTGATAGTATTACTGAATATATGTTATCTCTATATCACATTTAAATCAAACGGTGCATATGCCACAGCTACTGTCTTTTTGGGTGTGGGTATGTATGCTTACACAGATATGTACTTTTCTCTTTCTCTCTTACATGTGCACATCTATGTATGTATGTATGTATGTATGTATGTATGTATGTATCTACCTACCTACCTACCTATCTACCTCTCTATCTATCTACAAATGCATGAGGATATGAACTCGATTTCTATTGTGATAATACTAATCAATGTTTTTTGAGTACCTACTGTGTGCCAGGCAGTGTGCTAATCTCTAGGAATATAATAAGGAACATAATGATCATGGTTTACCTTTTGTACATATTGGAGCTTATATTTTGGTGAAGGAGAAAATACAAAAAATAGACAAGAATAAGTACAATAGTTACAATTAGCATTTAAGTGTTATGAAATTAAGGGAAAGGGGCTTAAGATAGAAAATTAGGAGACCTACTTTGTTTTTTAATTAATTAGTTAATTTTTTAAATTGAAGTATAGTTGATTTACAATGTTTCAGGTGTACAGCAAAGTGATTCAGTTATACATACATATATATTCTTTTTCAGATTATTTTCCATTACAGGTTATTACAAGATATTGAATATAGTTCCCTGTGCTATACAACAGGACCTCATTTATCTATTGCATATATAGAAGCATATATCTGTTAATCCCAAATTCCCAATTTATCCCTCCCGCCCCACCTTTCCCCTTTGGTAACCATAAGTTTGTTTTCTATATCTGTGAGTCTATTTCTGTTTTGTAAATAAGTTCATCTGTATCATTTTCTATTTCCACATAAAGAAGATGTGCAAACGTAAAATAGATAGCTAGTGGGAAGCAGCTGCAGAGCACAGGGAGATCAGCTCGGTACTTTGCGACCACCTAGAGGGGTGGGATAGGGAGGGTGGAAGGGAGGGAGATGCAAGAGGGAAGAGGTATGGGGACATATGTATATGTATAACTGGTTCACTTTGTTATAAAGCAGAAGCTAACACCACTGTAAAGCAATTATACTCCAATAAAGATGTTAAAAAAAAAGATGTGGTATATATATGTGTATACACACACACACACACTGGAATATTACTTGGCCATAAAAAAGAATGGAATAATGTCATTTGCAGCAACATGGATAGACCTAGAGATTATCATACTAAGTGAAGTAAGTCAGACAGAGATATGCCTACTTTAAATAGCAAGTCAAGGGGAATTCCCTGGCAGTCCAGTGGTTAGGACACCAAGCTTCAACTGCGGGGGCATAGGTTCGATCCCTGGTTGGGGAACTAAGGTCCTGCATGCCACAGGGCATGGCCAAAAAAAAAATTTTTTTTTGAAAAAAGAATTCTCAGACATTAAAAAAAAATAACAGATCATGAAGGAAATCTCTGAGAAGTTGATATTTAGCTTGAAGCCTGGAGGATGAGAGCATTCCAGGCAGAGAAAACAGTAATTTGAAGCATTTTCAGAAAGGAGGACTTGAGACATTAAAAAATAAAAAACCCAGAGATACTAGAGTGGTGGGCACATACTGAGGAAGAGCAGGGGCAGTGTGAGTTGAGACTGGGGAGGTGAACAGGACCTCACAGGCCATGATAAGGGCTTTGGACTCCATTCTAAGAGCTATGGGAAGACACCAAAGCAGTGGAGTGACATCAGACAAAATTTATATTTTAGTAAGCTGATTATTGCTGCTGTATTGAGCATGGCAGGATGAAGGGTAAGAATGGAAGAGATGAGATCAATCAAGCCTAAAATAGCCCATGCAGTGAGATGACAGTGAACTAGTCTGTGGTGGGGGCAGAAGAGATGTAGAAAAACAAACTGATTAAGACATACTTTGGAGATAGATTTGGCAAGACTTACTGTTGTATGGACGTGGGGCGTGAGGAAAAGGAAAAATCAAGGATGACACCTGTACTTCTCACTTGAGAAACTGAGTGGATGGTGGTGACATTTACTGAGAAGGGGAAGACTGGATCTTCTGATGGGGAAACAGTTTTGAGGAGGAAATCAAGAATTTCATTTTGGATATGCTGAGTTTGAAATGTTTGTAAGGTATCCTATTTAAATAAGCGATGTGGTGTGTGAGTATGCAGCTCAGAAGTGAGGTAAGTTCTGGAGTCATCAAAATTAAGATGGTATTTAAGCCCATGGGAATGATGAGATTTCCAAGTGGATTATTTAAAGAAGTTAAGAGGCTTCCTATTTGAGCCTTGAATTCTATTTAGAGATTAGTTATAGGAGAAGGATCCAGCAAAAGAGAATGCCAGAAAAGTAAAAGGAAAATCAAAACAGTGTGTTTTTTCAAAAGCCAAGAAAAGACATAATTTCAAGACAGAAGCAGTATTTACCTGTAACAAACACTGCTGCAAAACTGCATGCATTGTGAATAGGAAAGAGTCCACTGAATTGGGAATCATGGAGTTCACTGGTGATGTTGACAAGTGATTATGCCCTCCCTTTGAAAGTGCTTGGAGTTGGGAATTCCCTGGCGGTCCAGTGGTTAGGACTCTGCTCTTCCACTGCAGGGGGCACAGGTTTGATCCCTGGTAGGAGAACTAAGATCTCACAAGCCGCACGGTGCAGCCCCCCAAAAAAGTGCTTGGAGTAGAAACTGGATTGTAGGGACTTCCCTGGTGGCGCAGTGGTTAAGAATCCGCCTGCCCAATGCAGGGGACACAGGTTCAAGCCCTGGTCCAGGAAGATCCCACATGCTGAGGAGCAACTAAGCCCACGTGCCACAACTACTGAGCCTGCGCTCTAGAGTCCACAAGCCACAACTACTGAGCCCGCGTGCTGCAACTACTGAAGCCCGCTCACCTAGAGCCCATGCTCCGTGACAAAAGAAGCCACCATAATGAGAAGCCCGTGCACTGCAACAAAGAGTACGCCCACTCGCTGCAACTAGAGAAAGCCATGCAGCAACGAAGACCCAATGCAGCCAAAAATAAATATTTTAAAAAAGAAATTAGAGGGCTTCCCTGGTGGCGCAGTGATTGAGAGTCCGCCTGCCGATGGAGGGGACACGAGTTCGTGCCCCGGTCCGGGAAGATCCCACATGCCGCGGAGCGGCTGGGCCCGTGAGCCATGGCCGCTGAGCCTGCGCGTCCGGAGCCTGTGCTCTGCAACGGGAAGGGCCACAACAGTGAGAGGCCCGCGTACCGCAAAAAAAAAAAAAAAAAAAAAGAAAAGAAATTAGATTGTAGATAATTGAAATATAAATGGGAGATGAGGAATTTATGTACATAGGTCTTTCTTTTGAGAGATTCATATTCAGATATGCAGGAGAACAGAAAAATGGGGTAATTGCAGGAGAAAGATGTGATTTTATTAATGGTAGATACCAAACATGTACATTTTCTGAGAGCACTGACTTCTGATTTGCAAGAAAGTACAACAGAAGGAACCAAGAAGTAACACTTGAGATGGAAGAAGAGAAAGAATCAAGAGCACACATGGATAAATCGAATGGCAGTTTGTAATATGACTCACATGGAAAAACCCTGTAATAAACATTCTAATATACTTTTTCCTTTCTAACTCAAAGCCATTCTAAACAGATTGTTCAAGGTTTAATAGAATAACTCAACCCATGAAATGACTTGATGTCATTGTAGTGTAACATTTCAGGGAAAGAGACCTTTACTGAGAAAGTAATTCAACTATAGCATTTCTTAAAAAGAAAATGTAAATGTATCTTTAATTTCCTGATTCTTCCCTTCTGAGTCTGGAATGCCCAGTTGATCTACCTCAAGAGGCAGAGATGGCAGAGAAATCTCTCCCCACCCTCTGTAAAAACCAGCCCACTAGAGCTTGTAGCACTCAGGACCACAGGCTCTCATGATTTCATATGCTGATTTTAAAATAACCCTATATTAGCCCAAATTTTCATCTCCAAACTCAGTGCTCAATCAACGGGACTTTCTTCATTTGTTTAAAACTGAAGGCAAAAGACTTACTCTCAGTCAATTCAGGGCTTCCTCCATTTGCCTTAGGATTGTTTTTTGGTTTTGTTTTGTTTTTGATTTTTTTGTTGAAGTATAGTTGATTTACAATATTGTGTTAGTTTCTGGTGTACAGCAAAGTGATTCAGTTTTATATATATATTCTTTTTCAGATTCTTTTCCATTATAGATTATTACAAGTATTAAATATAGTTCCCTGGGGCTTCCCTGGTGGCGCAGTGATTGAGAATCCGCCTGCCGATGCAGGGGACACGGGTTCGTGCCCCGGTCCGGGAAGATCCCACATGCCGCGGAGCGGCTGGGCCCGTGAGCCATGGCCGCTGAGCCTGCGCGTCCGGAGCCTGTGCTCCGCAGAGGGAGAGGCCACAACAGTGAGAGGCCCACATACCGCAAAAAAAAAAAAAAAAATATAGTTCCCTGTGCTAAGAGTAGAACCTAGTTGTTTATTTCATATGTAGTAGTGTATACCTGTTAATCCTAAACTCCTAATTCATCCCTCCCCCCTCTTTTCCTCTTTGGTAACCATAGGTTTGTTTTCTATGTCTGTGAGTCTGTTTCTGTTTTGTAAATAAGTTCATTTGTATCATTTTCTTAGGTTCCACATATAAGTGATATCATATGATATTTGTCTTTGTCTGACTTACTTCACTTAGTATGATAATCTCTAGGTCCATCCATGTTTCTACAAGTGGCGTTATGTCATTCTTTCTAGGGCTGAGTAATATTCCGCTGGGTATATATGTACCACACCTTTATCCATTCATGTCAATGGACATTTAGGTTGCTTCCATGTCTTGACTATTGTAAGTAGTGCTGCTATGAACATTGGGGTGCATGTATCTTTTCTAATTTAAGTTTTCTCCAGATATATGCCCAGGGGTAGGATTGCTGGATCATATGGTAGCTTTATTTTTAGTTTTTTAAGGAACTTCCATACTGTTTTCCATAGTGGCTGCACCAATTTACATTCCCACCAACAGTGTAAGAGCATTCCCTTTTCTCCACACCCTGTCCTGCATTTATTATTTTTCTCTTTTCATTTTTAAGATTTGGAGGGATTATGCGGTGCCAGGATGTGGGTTTGGGAGTGGACCTGTGCCCCTCTCCTTTGCAAGGTACCCATGTTGTCGCCTGCTGGGATGCCCTCATTGTTATCTGGTCTTTGGTCATTAGTCCACACAGATTATTGCTATAAACTCCTTGTCCTTTCAAACCCTGGGCTTTTTGTGCAATGTCTGAGTTCTCTTGGATATCGGGAAACATTCCTCTGGTATCACACAGCTGTGGGTTGCAGCAAACTCCGTGAGGCTGTCTCACTGCCAAGTGCCTGAACACCTCTATAGGCCTTTCTGCTCTGGAGTTTTGGACTACAAGAAAAGAAAGCAGATCTCTCCCTGTTCTCACATTCCTCAAAACTATCTGGAAATTTCTACCCACTTCCTAAGAGTTGGCGTGTGGTTGGGGAAGTGGAGACCCCAGGAGGCCTGTTTCTCTAGCACACTACATCATAAACCCTGTACTTTAAACTGCTCTCCTTCCTGAGTCAAAAAAAATATTTATTTAGTTTGAATACAGGGTAGCTCGATTCTTTCTCTTCTTGCAAATCTGTGGTTTATGGCCTGATCTAAACTTGTACCTTTTTTAAAAACAAATTTATTGAGATATAACTCTGAGACCATGCAACTCATCCATTTTCAGTGTACAATTCAATATCCTTTAGTGTATTTGTAGAGTTATACAACCACCAGCACAATTTCTAACCTAAACTTTTGAAACTTTCCACAGCCAACGATTTGATTCTTTTTTTTTACTTTTCTTGAGGCATTGGAAAGTTTCCTGAATGAAGAAAATAAGCAGGAAAAGAAAATGCACATGGGGAAACCTTGATTAATATATCAAAATATTAATCTGCCACAATGTGTGGGTCTCTGTGGTCTATAGCCGGCCCTTCAATACAATGAACTTCCTGTGTAACATGGATGTAGAAAGCTGTATAAAGCGCGGTTTGGCTTGTTTGCAAAAGATCTCCATCTTTCTCTCCTTTTGCTCATCCCCTCTTTAAGTTTACAGATGTTTCTTTTACATGAGTCATCAAAATTTGGAGAATGAAGCTGCACAGTGAACATACCATTAGGTAACTTATTCCATCTCCTATTTCTATAACGTTAGCCCCAGTTTCACCTCATATGGAATTTGCTCTGAATTCAGATTTTAACTACATTTTCTTGTCCATCCAGATGTTGCCACGATATTATAAGAGCAGTTGGGCCTGGGGCAAGTTTCACCTCTGTGATAAGGATTTGTGTGGGTACCTCTGGTTCAAAGCATGGTAAGATTTCAGGAGTCCACAAGCCATGAACGCACCACATGTGTTGAAAGATATGCCTGAAAATGCAACGTAGTGTTTTCAGCTAAGCAATCGCATGCTATGGCTCAATCATGCAAAGCCATAGCAGGAGATCATGACCCTACCTGTACAATTTGTTAAATTCGTAGATACAGGCAAATCTGACTATGGATCTAAATTACCTAGATTTCTCGATGATATAAAACTGAAGAACCACAATTTTGTCACGAAACCTTGCTTACCTGCTCTCGCATCAGTATGTGGCTAAAAAAAGGAAAGGAAAAAACTTCCTTTTTATGGAACTCTGGCATTTATATTTCTTATTTTCCTTGAGAAAGGGAAATGGAGAAAGAAGTGAAAAGAAATATTGGAAAACCTGCCAGACTAGCGATTAGCATTTTTTTGGATCCTAAGGAAACTGTCAGTTTTTTGTTTCTGTTTGCTTTTGTTTTTGTTTTGCTTTGGTCAAATATGAAGGCCAGCACGGCAGGTAAAATATTTTACTCTTTGTTTCGCCAGTATTTAGTCCTTATGGCTGTCGTGCCTCTGTCATATCTCAGGATAGAAATTTCCTTACGGGCAACATGATTAGAAATACAATGAGGTGATGGACTGACTTACACATATTGTGAAATGATTACCACAATAGATTTATTTAGCATCCATCATTTCATACGGATACAATAAAAAGGAAAGAAGAAAAAAATAGATATGCAATGAGGGCTATTAAATATATTTGAGTACAGGCAGCAAAATTGCCGTGCGATGCATCTCAAGAGACAGTCCAAAAGTATTATGTGTGCACACAAATGAATCCTGCCCACACACAGTCCCTTCCTCTGGTCTCATTTTGTCCTTCCTTTCATGACTAATTCCTTCAGTGTCAGTTTAGCCTCCTGATGTTGGCATATATTTGACTCCTAAACGTGCACCAACATCAGGAAGCAAGCCCGGATGGGAAAGGTGAAGGGGTGAGAGCAGAGAATAGACAAGACCAAAAGGAACGAAATGAGAAACAAAGGAAAAGCTGAGGTTTGAAAAACTTCTTTTCTGTGGTCGTTTTGGAAACTGGCCTCCGACACACGTCATGACTCTTTCACAGTGGCTCTGAAACTGAGGGTTCAGCTTTCACCCATGAAGAGAATCGCCAGTGTACCTGTGGTTATTTGAAGATTATACATGATATTTGGCGACCTTCTAAGATGGACAGCCACGATTCCATTTTTTTTAATAAGCCCCATGCAGTGGAAAAAATCCAGATTTTAAGTTGAAAAGTTCTCAAGGGCAATAATCTAATAGTAACAATAGCTAACAACTACTGAGTGTTCACTGTGCTTTGTGCCAGAACGTCATGACCTCCTGACTCTACTATGATCTCATTTAACCCTTACAGCGAACATTGGAGGAATGCTCTGTCATCCTCCCCCATCTCACAGCTAAGATACTAAGGCTCAGAGTCCAGAATGCTAACCATTACACAAGAATAGATACATGTATATCTATTGTATATGTATGTATAACTGAATCACTTCGCTGTACACCTGAAACTAACACAACATTGTAAATCAACTATAGTCCAATATAAAATAAAAACTTTTTTTTTTTTTTTTTTTTTTGCGGTACGTGGGCCTCTTACTGTTGTGGCCTCTCCCGTTGCGGAGCACAGGCTCCGGACGTGCAGGCTCAGCGGCCGTGGCTCACGGGCCCAGCCGCTCCGCGGCATGTGGGATCTTCCCGGACCGGGTCACGAACCCGTGTCCCCTGCATCGGCAGGCGGACTCTCAACCACTGCACCACCAGGGAAGCCCTAAAATAAAAACTTTTTTAAAAAGGGAATTCCCTGGCAGTCCGGTGGTTAGGACTCCGTGCTCTCACTGCCAAGGGCCTGGGTTCAGTCCCTGGTGGGGAAACTAAGATCCCACAGAGCAGAGCGGCCAAAAAAAAAGCATACAAAGTATACATAAGTATATATGCTGTATCCAAGAAGATAGTTTAATATCTTTACATTTTCCAACTAACTACATACACTAGATATAATGGACATTTTTGATGCTAGTTAACATCAAAAGTAAAAAAATCAATCATCTAATTAATAAGATTTTTAAAAAATTAAAACAAACAAACAGAAAGAAACTAAGGCTCCCAGAGGCAAAGTACTTTGCCTGAGGACACACAGTCACTTAGAGGCTCTAGTGCCTATACTCCTTAGAACTGCGCCCTCACTACTCCCTCTTCATAGCCCGCTGCTTCTGATTCTGAAGAATTTTTTTTTTTTTTAAAGAGTATTTGTCTCAGTTAAAAGCTTTGCAGAACAAGCAGTATAAAACCCTGGAATAAGATGTTTTTTAAAGTTCCCAATTAATTTTCCATTTATCAGACCCTTGAGTACCACATGGAAACCCAAGAAAACGACCAACTCGAGTCCCCTAAGGAAGAGCCAATGGAGACATTGTCTCACCTCCACCCGCCAACCCCTCTGAGCACAGCATGCTCCCAGCAGAGCCTGTGGGCAGCCCCGGACAACGTCTTTGAAAAGGAAGCTCTTTTCCCACCCTGTACTTAACATTCCTGTGACCTTCTGTGTGTACTGCAACATAGATTCATTCTTTATTTTAAAATTTCTCTTTTTTTCCCCCCCAAAAAGTCCCAGACTTTGGTGGCTTTTGCATAGCTGAACAACTGAATATGTGTCTCCAAAGATAACGTTAAGAGGTGGGGAACTGGGGTTGGAGTAGGCACACACACACACGCATCCTTGGCCTTATGAAAGTAATTTCTTATGAGTGTCAAATGGTTAAATGGTTGCTGGCCGAGAGAAACAGAAATGAGGAAGTATCCAGGACAGATAAAACTGAGCTGATTACAATGGAAGCACACACACACACACACACACACACACACACATTCATTTATTGAAAAATGTTCAGGCCACCTCCATGCTGTATTTTTTTCCTTTTTATTAAAGTATGATATACATGCAAAAAAGTGCATAAAGTTTGAATGTAGAGCTTGACAAATTTTCACAAAGTGAACACACCAATATAACCAGTACCGAGTTTAAGAAAGAAAACACTATCAGGGCCCCAGAAACCTCCATTTTCCCCTCCCAGTCACTGCCTACCCTAAAGGTAATCTCTCTCTTGACTTCTAACCCATAGGTTAGCTCAGTCCATTTCTTAACTCTACATTAATGGGATCATACAATACGTACTTTTTGTGTGCCTGTCTTCTTTGTATGTAGCAATAGTTTATTCATTCTCATTTTATGTTATTTTATTCTGTAAACACACCTCAACTTATCTCAATTCTATTGTTGGTAGAGCCTTGGATAGTTTCCAGTTTAAGGCTATTATGAATAGGGCTGCTATGAATGTTCTTGTACATGTCTCTTGGTAAACATATGTTTTTACTTCTGCTGAGATAACCATAAATGTTAAAAACAGGTTCCTTACCTGTTTTATACTCTTCTGAGTGATATTTATCCCATGCATTTCTGACTCTATTATTAAAGCAATTCAGTTGTCTTTTCTTTTTAATCTGCCTCCTTCTTTGCTTTCCCTCTTCCTGAACTTCCTTTCTTCCTAAAACAAAACTGACCTCAGACGCTGGGAAAATCAAAAATACATAGCTCCAAGCTCATCATCTGAGGATGTAATAATGAGTGTGTTGTTTTAAATTACTTTCCATCATGGTCCATGCTGTCTCCAAAGGTCAAGCCTTCATCCCTTGTGTGTTCCGTGGGAGTACATGGCACATGTGACCAAAAGTAGAGGAGTTTCCAACAAAATTCAAAAAAACTTCTGGTCTTCTCACAGAAGTCTTTTTTTTTTTTTTTTTAAGGTAAAAGAATCTACATTTGATTCTCTGAATCTAGCTCATTTTAATATGAGCCATTTCTGTATGCAAAGGACTGCTGACACCAGCAAGTTTTATAGTACTGATTACTATGGAAACATTTATCTATAAATATAAAATCCTTTAAAGCTTAGCCTTTTATCTTTATAGAAAAAGGCCTGTTTATGTCACTTCTAAGATTCCAGCTTTAATGTAGACATGAGCTATTCTAATGCCAAACAAGATAACCTCAGTGTTGGAGCCATGCACGCTTTGAAAATTGGAATTTGTGCTAAAACTATCATTTTTTGATAAAATATTAATAATGAAATAAAAATATTTAAAGAAGTTCACTTAAGCCTATAGCCCTGGTCTGTTGGATTCTTTTTGTTGAATTTAATATTGTGAATATGTCTCACTTCTTTTTCTCTTCTAATTCATGTTCTCTTCCATTCTTTGTGCAAGTGTGTGTGTGTGTGTGTGTGTGTGTGTGTGTGTGTGTGTGTTAGTTGCAATGACTGCCAAAGTGGAAGTAATTCATTCATTAACCTTTTCCTTTGGCATATTTATGGATTTTTCTCTTTCAAAGTTCCTGTAAAACCAGATATGATGATGCAATGTCTTTGTATTATTATCACTTCCTTTCTTGTTTCTCTTTTACTAAAACATATCACTTTAAATAACTAGAGGTTTACAAGAGGAAATTATTGCAAAATGAGAGGGGAGAGGTTGCCCTGTGGCCCAAGGGAGAGCACTTTATAATTTCCTGCTTCCTCATGGGATAGGTAAGTGAATTGAGATGGAAGTGGGAAAACTTGGGGCAGAAGGAAAGCACCTGAAGAAGATAATTATTGTCCCCTCTTTTTTTATATAAATTGGAAAATCCAGGAGTTAAGGGGCTAGCCCTAAACGAGCAGCTCTCTCTACTTCAGCACAACCATCTAGATTTAACATAATTATTTCTCAAATGTATTCATGCCTCAAATCTGTCTCTAGTCCAGCAATTTTGAGTTATGCCCAAATAATTACAGTCTGAGTAGTTAAAACCCTCTGAGACACTTCTACGTTTCCGTTCACTAGCAGAAATGCCCCCATGCTTAAAAAGTTATAATACAAAAATATATGTCAGTACAATTGTCCAGCTTTCAACCAGTGTTTTATCAGTGCAGTTTTACAGAACCCTAGAAGTAAAGAGAAGAGGAGAGAGTTGCCGAGGTGCAGGAGAAAGGCACGCTCTGCAATTTCGTGGGTCTACCAGATGTCACTGAAGAGGTAAAGTGTTAAAGGACGAAATCCAGAGGAGCGGCTTCTCATCATGGCTGTGAGGATGGGAAGGAGATGCCAAAAAAGTGTGGCTGTCACAACTGACCCAATTAACTTTTTAATTGCCAAATTCCTACTTATTTATCTTGGTGGTACATAAATAGAGGTTCAAAAAATATCTTTGAGACACCATCCATTTTAGACGACGTTTTAGATGTTGTGAGGACTGACTTCGGTTGCTAGATAAATCTTCAGTCTGAGGGAAGTAAGAGTCCATTGACAGGATATATGGGAGTTATTATGGCAACATAGAATTGTAAAATCACAGGGTTGGAAGAGGGCCAGAGACTTATCTATTCTGACCACCTGGGTCTTAGCCATAATTTTTTAGAAGCAAAGAGAAAGAACATATTTCATAGATATTAAACAATAAGGGTCACAGAGTCAAATCTCTTTTCAGTATTCTCCTTTGATCTGCTATTTTCTCGTTCCTTTGAGCACCAGGAAAAAGGATTCAACTATGGAATATTTGTCCAACGCTGCAGATAGCAGCCACACTTATGGGCTATGCGTTGTTATTAAGTGGCATAGACAGGGCCGACTCTGAGAAGATTGTGATATAAGGAATGATCGCTGGCACATTCCTACCTTCACTATATCTCTCTGTCCTTTCTCTCCGCACATCTCACCAACCCCCTTTTCCCTACTCCACACCAAGATGTGTCTTGCTCCCCGGCTTAATCCAGGCTTGAATTCTTCACTTATAGTAACAGAAATAATAATTTTATACACTTCACAGTGTTGAAATTACAAGATTAAATAATGTCTTTAGTTCCATATCCAGCACATATTAAGGCCTCGGTAAGCAATGACTTTTATTATTTCTGCCAACTGCTGAAGATGTAACCCATCCAAGGGTACTGAGAATGTAAGATAGTACTTGAAGATGGAAAAAGCAATTAATGGATGGGATTGACATTTGCAAGCAGAGTGTTACCTGTTCAACACCTATTTATTGGGCATCCACTATGTATCAAGCCCTCTGCTTCAGGGCTGGGAATAGAAGATTTAAAAACACTCGTTGTTCTTAACTTGATGGAGCAAATGGTCTAACGAAGGAAACCAAAACCAACTATGAGCGTTAGCCACACAAGTATTTGTATAACACCAGTTGTAATTAGAGCAATGAAGGAAAAATAAAGGGAGATATGAGCATGTATAGCATGGGGATCAAATTTCAGAAGTGAATCGGGAAAGCTTGTCTGAAAAGTGCCACTTGAGTTGAGTTAGGCAAGGAAGAGTGGTGGGGTGGGAGATGACTCTTCCTGGCAGCAGAAGTGGGTGTGCCTCCTGGGACTGGCCTTGGGTAATGCGGCAGGAATTGTAAAGAGAAGAAATTGGCCTGTGACCGTCTTCCTTCCTCCTCTACCCAGCCCCCAACCTCTCTTGGTTCAAATGCCACCATCTCAAGTTTCACAGTCCAGCTACTTCTCAGGTTGAATTGCAGAAGACTGGGGCCCCTCTTTTCCTCCTCACAAAGTAGACCACTGCTCCCCTTTGCTTCCCTTGCTTAAGAGGCACTGAATAAAACTCAGCTTGCTGTCTCTTCGTATGTGCCACCCCGGTGCATCGACTAGGCCTCCAAGGCCCAGATTTGACCTGAACACACCTTTCAATCCCAAACCATATGAAACTGCAAGGTTTGCTAAACCTGATATGAACCTGATCTTATTGTTATTTTTTTAACTGAACTGTCAACTGAATTTAAACCATTTCAAAGTAAGCCTAAAGAACTTGTTTGAGCCAGACCTAAGCTCACATGTTTTTTAAAAAACTAATAAACCAGAACTAAATCAGGATATTGAACCTAAACAATCATTTCATTTAGTTTGAGCACCCATCCTGAAGAAAGAATATTGATTATGGGACAATTGAAAGATGTTTAGGTTAGTTGCAACCAGAATCATGCTTCGAGATGTTTGGGAAATTTCAGAATTCGTTTTCATTTTTCTGAAGAAATTTTTGACAAGAAGTGTATATTTTTTGTTGTCAATCTTGGAATTCTACATTTCCCCCTGCAATTTTCAAGGAACTCTCATCACTATAGGAACCCCCAAATCGAGATTTATGGGAAAGTTAAATAAAAATTAAAGGTTTGATTCCTTCTTGGTGCTCCTTCTGGCTTTCCATAATAACTGTGTTTTGTTTTAGAGCTGGTAAAGGAAAAAGGGATTTGGGAATGTTTTCTTTCTAGTCAAAAGCTTCTCTTATGTGAGGAGACATGGGAAAACCAGATGAGATATGACAGTGTAGTGATACGCAAAAAATTTTGACCGAAAATGTAAAGTCCATTTGAAAAAGCAGTGACTGACCTTGACAGCCCTTCTAGGTCTAGATACTACAGTGAGTAGAATCTTCTCCCTTTGGTGCCAATAAGAGCTAGTTCTATGGGGTCAGCATTAAGCAGTTTCCACTTAATGCTTCATCGCTTTGTGAGGCGTTTCATAACTTGACTTTGGGTTTTAGACACTGAGCCCTGGGTAAAAGCACACAATTTCCCCTTCATTTAAGCTCCAGTTGAACTGAACCACTGGCTTAATGATAACCTCTCCATTAGTATTGCTAACAAAGAAAATTTCAAGTTGATTTACTTTGCATTTCTAATGATCTGAACTAGTTCTTGACTTTTGAACTAAGTGGAGTTCTGTGTAGGATCTTGCACAGATCAAAATGGATTCAATTGCAAGCAAAAATACCAGTTAGCAAACACAGCCCTTCCAACCACTCCGCCCCCCCCCCCCCCCCCCCGCCTCCCTGCCCCCGGAACGTCTCTTATTTTGGAAGGAAAAATAACATTTCTTAGTCCCTTAAGTTCCAAAATTTTTAAATATTTTACCATTATCAATGGTATCATGATAATTCTGGGACATGAGTTTTTAGTGTGCCAATTTTTCAGATCAGGAAACTGAATTTTCTTTGGGTGCAGTAACTCCATTTCACGTGGCCAGTAGGGGGCAGAGCCAGGATTTGGCTTGTTTTTCTGATTCTGCAGTTTTACTTTTCATGGTGCCATGTGCACCAACAACACTAGGACAAAACAAATCACACAGAAAGCCTTTTATCAAAAGCTTAACGCCCTCCCAGTTGGGTCCTCCATCTGTAGAACGGGGTGTCCCCACAGCACGTTGTGTTGAGTTAGTTGTGAGTGCGTGTAAGACGAGGCTTAGATTTCCTCTATCATTATCTTCTGGGAGAGAAAGAACTACACTGGAAAGGACTTGTTCTGAAAAAGTGTCCTTCTTATACTCCTCACTCCAGTTTGAACTCTTGAACCTGCGGCAATGACACGAGAGCCAGATACTTGGACGGGAAACTCAGTGTCCTGGCGTAGGAAGCTCTGAGCCTTCTCTCCCTTTGTTCCCAAGCATCTCTGAAATATGCCATCTGCTTATTGTCAGACTAGATGAATCATCATGTTCTGGATCTCTTTGTCTTCATCTCTGAAATGAGGGCCATACTTCCTAGGTCTTCTTGTACCTAAGTGCGGTGGTAAGATTTAATTAGCCAATATCTATGAAGTCTTTGAACATCTTAGGGGTAACAAAGTGCTAAATGAATCTAACATTTTATTAAAAAGTAGTATTTCTCGGGCTTCCCTGGTGGCTCAGTGGTTGAGAGCCCGCCTGCCGATGCAGGGGACACGGGTTCGTGCCCCGGTCCGGGAAGATCCCACATGCCGCGGAGCGGCTGGGCCCGTGAGCCATGGCCTCTGAGCCTGCGCGTCCGGAGCCTGTGCTCCGCAACGGGAGAGGCCACAGCAGTGAGAGGGCCGCGTGCCGCAAAAAAAAAAAAGTATTATTTCTCTAGGGAGTAATTAAATGAAAAACTTTAATACAATAATCTCATGGCAATCTTTGCTCACCTACATTAATGAATCAAACTTTTGTATAGATGATTAATATCAACTTTGAAAACACAGAACTAAAAGAAATTTAATGTTTGCATTTCTGCTTTTGTTGTTTATGTTTGTAAACCCACAGTTATAGCGATGGAAATGTAAAGTTCCCAACCTTAGTAATGTTTGGGTTAAATCTTTCTTCAGCGACTGTAAAGTTACCACCTATTTGAGATCAGTAAATCGGGAAGACAGCTTGTGCTTCTGCTGGTTTACAAGTGGAGACATTGACATTAGACCATCTAGAAGGATTGTTCTGCCTACATTAATATGAAGTGATGATCATTTCTCTAAGTAATTTAGATGTAGCTCTTGAACAATAGCTCTGAGGCAACCAAGAGAAAGGGGCCACCCCACCACCACTCACACATACACACATGCACAGTAATTCAACTGGAATACTAAGGAGGCACGGGTTCGTTAACTCAGTAAAAGGTAAGTAATGTAATACAAGTAATAGCATTGCCTTTCATTTGGGGTTGCCAAATACTTTTCCAATATCACATCTCCACTAGGAACTAGTCAGTCAAGAAAGTACAAAGAATTTAGTTTTTAAGGGCCAAATATAATCCTGAATTCTAATTTACACAGCCTGTCAGCTCCCATTCAACTCATTTCTAAAGTTCAGAGATACAAGGTAATGAGATAGGAAAATTAAAAAGATAGTGCCTTACTCATATCACATATTCAATAAAAGTTTGTTGAGTTAAATTAAGTTGAATTAAGCAATGACCTAACTAATCCAGATTAAGACATTCCATCCCTTAGCAGTTTCGTTTTTGTTGTTGTTGATTTTGGACTCACTTCAGAGGAAAAGAACAAAGTATTCTTTTGGGAACTTATTTTTTTAAGTCCATTTTGGTTTATTTTAAATCAAACGTGAAGCCTTAGAAGAGTTTGAAATTATGCTTCTATTGCCTTCAGCTCAACAAATGACAAATCACCTGATGAGAAATTTATCTAAACCACCAAAAAAATCCCCTGTCTTTATCATACTTCCTCTTACCACATCTTTCCCCTTCACTGCAACATGTCATTTCTAGTCTTTATGGAAAAGACTTCTTTCTTTTGAAATAGGTTTAGTAGTTTGGGCTCTTCTCTTCAGTAGGAGAAACATAAAGAATTGCATCATTTCTAAGACAATTATCTTAAAGAGGTGAAAATGTAGTGGCCGACATCGCCGAAATCGGCAGCGGTGTAGAGTAAGAAATGAAAACTTGGACCTCAGTTTCCTGATCTGCAAAATGAAGGAGTGAGAATAAAATCTGTTCAAGCCTTAGCATTCAATGCGGTTAACTCAAGATTGTGAAACCCAAAAGGCTGAAGTTCAAAGGCCTCCCTGGGGAAAATTTTCCAGAGGAAATGCCACTTGGTATCCATGGCCACCACCTTCTAGGAGGGAATTTGTTGGGGATATTGTTTCTCATTGGAAAGAAGGCTGTGGGACTTGAGAAATTTCAAAGAGATCTTTGGTCCTATCTGCACCCATAGTTTTGTTTTTGTTTTTTCTGTTTTGTTTCAAGTGCAGAGTGGGGTTTTTTGTTAGTATGGTTTTTTGGTAGTGCCGTCGGTCCACTATGGGGTAGCTAATCTACGGTTTGGCTGAAATGTTCACTTTTCAACTGATTAGATGACATCTTGTGGACATAACCTTAGACCTGGCTAATTAAGATCTGTTTTATACAAACAACTGAACTTTTTAGTTTATCCTTCTCACTTTATTATGTAAGAATCTTAGACTGTAGGAGTTGGTGTATAACTTAGAGATTTTTTCTGCTCCCATCATTTTCTAATTGAGGAAACTGTCAGGAAGGAGAAATAGAAGTTAGATTTTCTTTCATCCAGTTTTATATTGACTTTGTAGGTGACTCTGGCAACATGTCTTATAGGCTTATGTGACTATAATAGGGAATTCTTTTATATCCACAAGGCTGTCAGATTTTTTTAAAAAGTCCATACTTTAGAAAAATTAAATTCTTCATAGTGGGGTGTTTTAGTTGAAACCTCCTAATATTTAATTCTGATAATTAACTCTGTCTGTCTATCTGTAGCACTTTGAAGATGAAATGGGATCACATTTTTAAGATGTCTACTAGTAGGCACAAACACGTAAATTCCTTCTTTCCTGCAGCCCACCCATGCCCTACCATGTGCAAATGAGTGTTCCTTCCCTACCTTCAGTTGAAGCCACAAAAGAGATCTCGTTCTTAGCATCATCATAAAGACAGCAGCAAATGTTTAGAAAAGTGCTTCAGTGATAACAGGCAGAAAAATGCATTTGTGAATTGATCGCATTTCTCAGATATCTTGGGGCTTCATTTTGCCCTTTTTTGTATGTGCAGTGATTGTGAATTGCAGAACACTTAGCATATGTTTTTTGATTCATTCAAAGTGTGAAATGATTAATTGAGGAATCTCATATTGTTGGGGATAGACGTGTAATGCAATTTTATTTTGCCAAACCCTGCCTTTCAGTGTACTATAGCAATTCCCCTTTTCTCATCCTTAATAGCATCTTGGGCATATGTATGATTTACCAATCAGTTACAGTTGTTAAAAATTTGTCCAGGCCTATTTAAAATTTCAATCTCATATTCAATTCAGAGCTCTTGCTCTCATCATTGCAGCCTAGATTTCTGTAGTAAGGAGTTTGGAGTAGAGAGGAAGGCATGGCGTGGCATGGGATAGCCTCTCCTTCTTCAAAGTTTAATTCCGTTGATTTGTCTACAGTAAAAAGGAAAACAGAAGGGGAAGAAGTAACTTCAGCACAATGCTCTCTCCATGAGGTTGACTGTCCATACCCTCCTTTCATCTTCAGTCATTTTTTTATATCGACTGTGGGAGAAGAAGTTGTAGTGGTGATTGTCTGTAAGAGGGCCAGTTCTGTGCCTCCTAATACACCTGACCCCAACTGTCAGAACTTAATAGCATCTATCTATGGACTGAAGTGTAATTTTACAGTCTGAGTTTTGAACCTTAACTGCAGCTGTGGATAACAAAAAAGTCCTTCCCACACAACATCCTATTAGAGCAGCAAAGTAATTCTTGAGACAAATTTGTATTTCTGTATGCACCCTGTGTGTGTCTATGTGTGTTTGCAGTGGATTATCTGTAGGGAAAAAGATATAACTGAAAATTCTTGATGAGACTTTGTCATATTGCATAAGAAGGGAAGTATAAGAGCTAGACATTCATTAGGTTTCTTGAGCAGAGTATTTCCTATAGCTCTTAACCTTTGATGTTCAATCTCTCTGTCTCTGTCTGTCTGTCTGTTGTTTGTCTGTCTCTCTCTCTCTCACTTACACACCCCCAAAATTGTTCCTTCCCTAGTTTTTCCCTTCTCAGAAAATAATGCTACTATGCATTGTGAATGACCACAGCCACTGGTTTTCAAAGATGCAGCAGTAACTTCAAGTTCATTGAACTTAAATAGAATTCTGGGACCGTATTTGATAACTGTCCATCTTCTCCCAATTTTGGCTACTTAAACTAGGTTGTTTTACCATAATGGATAAGAGAGGCCTAATATACAGTAATATCTTCACCTCTTATCTTTGAATAGATATTCACATTTTATATTTTAAAAATAGGGTGGACAGATTCTGAAAATCAGAAGAGCCACTTTTAGTCACTGTTGTGACAGGCATCAAACCCACAGCAATACTAAAGAATCTTGGGCAACAAAGTATTACAGGTAGGCCCAAGGAAAGCATTGATTTAAGAAAATTTATACTGTTTTATTTTGGTAGAGCAAAACATTCAGAGAGAGGTGTGTTTAAGAGATCATTTGAACCTAGAACTCAAACTAATGTATCCTCCTCTCTACCATACTGAATTCAATTCAAATCAGCAAATATTTACTAAAGTTCACTATGTGCAGAGCTCTATTATTTTAATCTCTGGGGGGAAAAATAAGTTGCTAAGTTTTAAAGGTAAGTTTACAAACTTGTTTTTTTTGATTATCTGAAAGAAATATATTTTTGTTACCACTCAGCTACAGAAAAATGATGATTTGAGTGACAAATCTGTAAACTTATTTCTCCTGGCAATATTTTTCAAAGTCTCTAAGCAATACTGTATTTTATTTCTACCCAGTTGAGAAAAAGTTTAGTGACTCAATTAGCAACTGTACTAACAGACCTCATTTCATGAAGTTTCAGCTATCTTAACCTCGTCAGTGTGGCTTCTTAAGATTGGTCTTTTGAGTGAAAGCAACAAATGTTTATTGAAACTTCTTAAAACTGGACTCCTAGGTTATGTCAATACTTCAAAAGTAAAGTTGAAGGTGATAAAAAATGTTTGGACTGTCCAAATTTACAAATAACTCATCTCCAAAACCTGGTCAAGAGTCTCTCTTAGGGACACAGAGGAAAATGCAGTGGACCAGGCTGACTGAATCTTCCAGCCACTTTATATCTCTGATCTCTGCATAATCTCTAGGGATGTGGAAGCAATTTGTCTTTAGTGTCTATCAAGTATCATTTTTGTCATGTTGTTTCCGGGCATTTTCCTTTAAGTGTGTCTTACAATTGTGCTCCATTCTGGCTGCCAAAAGCAGGTGGGACAGTGCAGGCTCAATATTTAGTCCAGTGTTGACTTTCTTTTCCTTTTGTTCTGCCTCCCTTCCCATACCGCTCTAGAAACACATCAAATTACCGTTATTTCTGGCTGATGAGTCTAATTAGTTGAAGAGAGGGAATTATTTTGATTACCCTGAAGTGTGAATGACCCACTAGTTGGCCTAGTGTCTTGCACTCCCAGGAGCACTTATGTTTACAAGTCAAATTTTTAAACCCAAAATAGGGAGGCTCCATGGTGGGTTCTCGGGCAATAGAACAAGAAAAGCTTTAAATCAAACTCCAACAGAAGAACTGTATTTCATTGTCGTTTTCCCCCTTGCCATTTTTACCTTCATGAAATGTTTCTCCCTATCTTAAATGTTTTCCTAGACAACAGAAAACACACACATAAAGCATGCATCTATTCAAATTCTTAAATCTTTACAAAAGGTCATAAATTTGTCTGGTGTCAAGAACTGTGAAGAATCTGCGAGTTTACTTTATTTGCACGCTAACAAATTGGCTTGTCATAGTTCCATGGATGCTGGTAGAAGACACAAGACTCTTGGGTCAGAGACAAAAGACAGTTTAATACTCACGGCAACAAAAGAAGCCCAGATCATCAGCATTTTTGCATCAGTTTCCTGAGCCCCAATTCTCACAAATTGATGCAAAGAGGGCCAGGTCACACCTTCAGGTCAGTGGGTTGTGTTACAGGAGAGGAGCCTGATGTACATAGGGAACTTGGATCTTTCACAATGGGCAGTAAATATTTACGCTCTTTGTTCTGGAGGGAGACTTTATCTTTATTATATTGAACTCATGGCTCCACCAAACAAATTTCTCATGATATTGCTATACCAAAAACCCTATGTCAAGTGCCAAGTCCATCATTCCTGGTACCTTCTATTTAAACTTTGAGGACCTCTTGATTCTACAGCCAAAGACATGTTGCTTTCTAGCTGCGGCTGCAAGGTTTGCTATCGCTGGGTGATTTAGGCTTGACTGAATCCATTTCTTTGAAGATCCATCTTACTCTGGGGAAACTGCCGGCTGTTACCAAGAAAGCATGTTATATTCTTGCCTAGGTTCATCCTAAGGGCTAGGGAAGGTTTCCAGGACAACAACACTGACCACAAGAAGTTATGTACATTTCTTTGGGTCCGTTTATCACTCTTTAGTGGGTCATCTTCAACAATTGTAAAGCCAATCAGGACAAAAAGAACCCAATTTTCCTGGGAGTCTTTTTTTGGGGAAATCTCCCTTCAAAAGGCCAAAGGTCACTTTTATCAACAAGGACTGATCACAAAAAAACTTTGAGACATTTACTGTAGATTGTAAAGTAGATTGAAGTAGATTGAAGTAGATTGAATCTTGGTAGATTGAATCTACCAAGTAGATTGAAGGTTGGCGTGATGACAGAGTGTGAGCCATTTGATGGGCCAACTGTCGCCAGTCTTCCTTGATAAGTATTACGCACCCTTCCTCCTTCTATCCTGAGCATACCAGGCCAAGTTCTACCTGTATGGTCAAAACTTTCTCTCCTTTAATGTGCAGTGTAGGTGTTATGTCTCTGCAACTCTTGTCTGAAAGGGGGCATACCAGGATGAATCTTGTTATTTGTTACAATGTAGGGGACCTGAGGCTGCCCACCAGATGGGAAAGGAAGTCCTTCCCCCACTCCACCACTGCCATCCCCACCCCTGACCTGGAGGAGAGTTAGCAAAAACCAGAGCAGTGTTTGGGCAGCTGTCTTTTTTTTTTTTTTTTTTTTGCAGTACGCGGGCCTCTCACTGTTGTGGCCTCTCCCGTTCAGAGCACAGGCTCCGGACGCGCAGGCTCAGCGGCCATGGTTCACGGGCCCAGCCGCTCCGCGGCATGTGGGATCTTCCCGGACCAGGGCACGAACCCGTGTTCCCTGCATCGGCAGGCGGACTCTCAACCACTGCGCCACCAGGGAAGCCCCTGGGCAGCTGTCTTTGAACTTTTTCCTGTGTTCAGTCTTCAACCACTTTCCAAATACCTCCTCCTTAACAGAGAGAAGGAACACTTACAGCCCAGTACACCATACAATTTGGCCAGCATATTCACTACTGATTGTATGGACTCCATCAAGTCCCTTTAATTGGCCTATGAGACCACCACCCTTCCTTCTTCATGTTGCCATGACCAGTCGGCTTCCCATCCTCATCTCTAAAACTGCCAAGTGTCTGGGATTTCATTCCACTTGCGAGCAAAAATGTTAACCTGCCACAGTATCATAGATGCAGGTAGAAGACACAAGACTCCTAGATCAGAGACTAAGAACAATTTGTTACTCACAGCAATAGAAGCAGTCAGAGTATCAGCATTTTTGTGCCAGTTCCTCTAGCGTCAGTCTGCCCAGATTGGTGTAAAGAGGACTGGATGACACCTGCACACACAGTGGGTTATGTTACAGGAGAGGAATTCTGAGCTTAGGGAACCAGAATCTTTTATAATAGTCACAAAGTGTACCTGCCCTTTGTTCCGGAGGGAGACACTATTTCCATCTTCTTTTTTTTTTTTTTAAATAGATTTATTTATTTTTGGCTGCATTGGGTCTTCGCTGTTGCCCGCGGGCTTTCTCTAGTTGCAGGGAGCGGGGGCTGCTCTTCATTGCGATGCGCGGGCTTCTCATGAGGTGGCCTCTCTTGTTGCAGAGCGCGGGCTTCAATAGTTGTGGCGCATGGGCTCAGTAGTTGTGGCTCGCGGGCTCTAGAGCGCAGGCTCAGTAGTTGTGGCGCACAGGCTTAGTTGCTCCGCGGCATGTGGGATCTTCCCGGACCAGGGCTCGAACCTGTGTCCCCTGCATTGGCAGACGGATTCTTAATCACTGCACCACCAGGGAAGCCCTAGTTCCATCTTCTAAAGCTGTTAAGCAAATCTAATCTTTGCTCCGAAGTGAGAAACTGTCTCTATATTCAAAGCCTGTCTGTGATACAAGCTTCCTTGAAAAGATAGTCTGGAACAAAGGTCAGTCAATGCTTCTCTTTCAAGATGTGCAGAAATACAATAGACCCATAGAGAATAGAGAATTGTTTCCCCACACTTGGAAGGAAGGGGAAATAGTGCAGCTACAAGTAGCCTTTGTTTTATAAGGACCCAATTGAAAACAATAGCACAGGAAAACAAGTTTGGGAATATGAACAATTGAGTTTTTGTTTCTTTTTTGATAGTTGGAAAGTATATTTCAGTGAACAATATATTTAGCAGTTTATCAAACGTTATATTAAGCTTACAGGTTTATAAAAGGTATGCACTGAGGTTTCTTCTGAAAGTTCTCACATGACATATTGCCATGAACTGTTACTCTCCTAATAGGAGAGACAAGGTCTTTTAGTGAATGGGCCTAGACTCATCCCATTCCGTGTATTCCTTAGGTTGCAAAGAGCCATGGAACTTCACAACGAAAGTGAAATTGGTAGATGTTTGGCATTGGAAGGATTGAATTGGGTCTGTAGGGCAGTGGTGGCAATCTGGCTGCTTTATTTTCCACTTAGGAAACATGATAGGTTACAATTTTGTCAATTATACCTTAATAAAGCTGAAAAAGGTAAAAAAGAACGAAACATGATGGGATTTTGACTTACTAATAAAACAGAAAACATCTTTTTCTCACTCTGAGAACTCAAACATATACATGCTTCCATTCAGAAGGGTCTTCCCAATAGCTGGAACCGTTGTACAAGATTTGGGTAACGACTAAGTGTAGAGCAATTGTTCATTTGCTGTGTAGGTAGATTTTGTGTCTACTCTAGTTACGTAGATTATAAAGAATTTTCCATTGCCAGCGTACATTGAGTTAGTCTTACAGTTCTAACTGGCTCTGGGTCTTTCAAATCCTGACACTCCTAGTTACTGTGTAGACTTGGGCAAGTTATGCAAGCCCTGGGCCCTCTTCTTTTTTTCTCTGTTAAAAAAGCAAAAAACAAAAAAACTATAGATAACTCACTTATGAGGTTTCCTGGCATGAAATTAAATACCTTAAAAAAAACCTTGTACACTGCATAGTACATAATAAGTTCTCAATAAAAGCCTGTTCCCACCTTTCCCATGTGGTTTGACTCCATATGGAGAGAAGGTCATCATTCTTCATTTCCATGCTACTCATTGCTTCGTAAATTCCTCATTGATCCAGGAACAGAAATTTAGCCTCCGTGAAGGACCTTGCCTCCTTCTACCAGAGAACAAACTTCTCTGCTCACTGACTTCATATTCTGTTGTTTGTCACGGTCCCCAGATCACATCCATGTGGAATAATAAAGGCTCACTCCGCAGACAGCAGACAAGTCCTGGGATTGATTCCATGTGAGAGCTCATAACAGAGGGGAGTGTGTTAAAAAGCTAAAGAACAGATTTAAAAAAGCCTAAAATCCTTAGAATCTCAGCTTCAGATCCTGGCAGGATTGAATTAGCTTTTTTTCCTCTGGAGTAGTTAAACTTAGTTTCATGTGTTTTGTCTGAGTACTGCGTGTGGGAGTGGGAATCTATATCATTCAGATGGAAGCTTTCATCTGTTTCAAGCCTGTATGTATATTAAAACAGCCATGAAATTTTATATGTGCTCAAAGCCTAAAAATATCAGTACAGACCTTAAGAGAATCAGACAGAGGGCTGGAGAAAGATTTAATATTCAGTACTTCTCCTTTCTACTTCTTTTTGCATCATTTTAATAAAAAGGTGGGTTGACAGGAGCTCTAAAAATGTACTTTGAAAACTGAGCAATTGTCCACTTTAATGCATATTTTAAGATTACAATTACAAACACATTAAAATAAAAAAACCCACAAACATTTCCTCAATAGCAGGGAATGAAGACCCAATTTGTCCAAATGAGAGCCTTCAATCTCCTTTTTATTTATTTTCTTTTTTAACTGCTCCAGTCATGCTGTCAACATAATCTTGAGTTCCTTTAAAAACCTTCAGGGAACAAGGGGAGGAAGTAAAGATGCCTCAGAGGGATAAATGGCATCTGTGGATGGGAGCCTACCCTGAAAATAGGTGTTTTGGAGTCTTACATTGAGGTCACATTCCTACTTTCCAGGGTTCTGTATCATTGGTACCTTAAGTTATTTATCAAATTCAAGGTGCCCTTTTTTTTTTCGCTTAAAAGCAATGTAAGTGTCTGTCAATCTTCTAAAGCAATAAAGATTGCTTTATTAAATAGAACTGGGGCTTCCCTGGTGGCGCAGTGGTTGAGAGTCCACCTGCCAATGCAGGGGACACAAGTTCGTGCCCCGGTCCAGGAAGATCCCACGTGTCGTGGAGCGGCTGGGCCCGTGAGCCATGGCCACCGAGCCTACGTGTCCGGAGCCTATGTGCTCCGCAATGGGAGACGCCACAACAGTGAGAGGCCCGCGTACCAAAAAAAAAAAAAAAAAAAAAATAGAGCTGAATGAATGATTTCACCAGAACAGGATTCCATTACACTGGAGAGCCACTTTTTTTTTTCCCATCCAAGACATCCTGAAGCTGTCTGTAGATGAGTCTTTGGCTCCCAGGACAATGCCTCAATCACCAAGGACCTGTAGATATGTCATTGAACTCATCCATCCCTTTGCTCCATGATCTTGAGAAAAACTTGCCTTTGCTACACTCAGCACCATGACCTCCGCATCTTCCCCTTCTATCCACTTCTCCACATGAAAGTAAGAGCTAAAGCATATGAAGACCTATTTTTGGTAAATGTCATGGTTTTTCACATCACTGAGTAAGCATGAAAATTTCTCTCTAAATATTTGAATCACTTCATTTATAGTCAAGGACACTTTCTCAAAATGAACATTTTAAAGCCAACCAATTTGACTATACATCTGGGTTTGAACCCAAGAAAGGCAGAAACACTATAGTTGATCAATTTGTATTACTATTCTTATCTGGTGGTCTCACTTTGAGGAAACCACAAAGATGTAATTTTGGGAAGTCACAGCTTTAGGGCTGGGGCTGAGTTAGAGGTGTTGGATTTTCTGGTGGTCAATGATTGTATAACTCACAGCATAAAATTGTGAAAAAAGATTTTTAGTGAATTTTTCTTCTTAACACATTGGCTTTTTTCAGAGCAGTAATTTTGAATTATGACAATTTGGAAAGAATGAATGCAGTGTGACATCCAGCAAAGAACAAACTACTAAATTTAGGGATTAGAATAAACTCAGACCTAGGTCCATCTATGCCATTTTTTAGTTTTGTTGTGTTGGGCAAGTTGCATACCAATATGGTGTCAATTCCTTCTCCATCAAATAAAGAATTGGCTTAGATCAGAGCTCTCAAAATTTGTGCTTTAGACTTGTGAAATTGTCTGCAGAAGTAAAATTATAAAATAAATTAAAATAAATTGGGAAATGCTGCATACTATACTCTCCAAATTTACATTAGCATGGTAAAGGCTGTGGAAGGTTCTGGAGTTAAAGACCCCAGCTGTACTTTAGTACAGTATTTTCAAATTTTTTTTTTCTAGTGACACATCTTAATATCTTTTGGGGGTAGAGTATAACAAATATCTTTAAGAAACTCTAGATTCAGTGATCTCTGACACCCTTTCCAGCTAGCGCTCAATTATACCAGTTATTCTGCTTTTGTTATTTTTTTTAAACATCTTTATTGGAGTATAATTGCTTTACAATGTTGTGTTAGTTTCTGCTGTATAACAAAGTGAATCAACTATACATATACATATATCCCCATATCTCCTCCCTCTTGCATCTCCCTCTCTCCCTCCCTATCACACCCCTCTAGGTGGTCACAACTGCTTTTGTTATTTTTTATATTTTGACAATAGGAGAGGTTTTTTTTGTTCATTTTTGGTAATTTCTCAGGTAAAGAATAACAGGAGATGAAATCATTTAGTTGCCTAAGGATTCATTAGAATGAGTCCCTCTGTCCCATTTAAGGTACTTTCCAGTATTAAAGTTTATGATTCTAAGATTCTAATTTGAGACCAGGGACAATTCTTCCTATAAGAAAAATTAATTGTAGTTTATAGCTTCTAGAAAGCCTTTTGTTACTTCATGCACCTATTAACGTACACAAATGTTTATTTTCCCCCCCAAATTATCATCTCAACATAAGAATAGATTTACCTACAAGTGACAGAGACATTTGGTAGCCTCGTAGCTACTACTTTTAATGCTTCTGAAAAAGCATATTTTTCATTACATAGTATTTTTAATCTAATTAAATTTTAAGCTATATGTTGGTACAAATTTACACAGGCATTAAAATCTCTGGTTACTCTTCAAGACATTATATCGAAGTGTATGTGCTGTTGATTTTACTCATTTGAATACTTTTTTGTCTAAAAAATCTACATCTTTTGTTCAGAGAAAAGAGCAGGAAAGAGTGCATGCCTGAATCTTTAAATAGATGTTCAAGTTCATTTATAAAGAAGATAATCTTTGTTTTGAAAGATTGCATCCTCATTGCCTCCAGTTTATCTCTTTCATCAAAGTGGTTCAAGATGTATTGATATTTTGGTAAAAAAACAAAACAAAACATTTCCAACAGTTCCAGAATCTAAAAATAAGTACCATGTGTTTTATTTACCATAAAAAAATTGCTGAAATATTTTCTAATTACTCCCTCTCTCTAATTGGTCACCCTTCCTCTAGTTCTAAGTGGAGGATGGTAAAATACTCCCAGTACCCACAAGGTGGCATGGCCTTCTTGTGTAATTCAGTTTCATTTGGTTTATTTCTACTTTAGCGGCTCCCTATTGTAGATTCTACTCTTTTATTAATGTTTTGAATTCCACTTTATGGTTTTATTTTTCCTCACTTGTAGCCTATGTACAGGGCTTGAATTTCTAGACTGAGACATATTTTTCACAAACAGAGGCATTCAAGCAAAACTCTTCAGTCTTTTCTAATTGTTTCAGACCACTTTGGAGCCGAATTTAAATTCTTTGACTTGGAATAATGCTTAATGTCTATCATAATGCCTAATAAATACTAGGTACTGAGTAAATATTTGCTGTGGAATTTCATGACTTGCCTTATGGGAAAAAGTATTCAAATACTCTATATCATCAGAATAATTTCTGGATACTTTTAAATATGTTTACTTGCTGGTGAAAAAGATCTGCCTCCATTGCCCAGGAAGTACTGTTATTTTATGATATTACAAAAATATGTTATGGATTAGGGTGAAATTTCCATCCTATCTCAACTGTAAACAAGGCATGGTTAATTCAGATTATCCACGTACTTTTTTCCTCGATAAACATTTGTGGATGCTCTGTCTATACCCAGCGCTGTGCTAACTGCTAAAGAACATGCAAGAATGGGTAAGAAATAGATAAGTGGGTAGATATGTAATCGCAATATTATAACAGTCATACAGTCATTCATTTATTCATTCAACAAATATTTATTGAGCTTTTACTGGGTGCCAGGTGTTGTGGATGGTGAATAGTGAAAAAAATAGTCAGAAATTTGACATGAGAGTGAGGAAGACAAACAATGAACTAAATAAATAAGATGAGTGAAATACATAGTACAATTGAAAATAATAGGTGCTAAAGAGAAAAAATAAATCAGAGAAAGGGCCAGGATTGGGAGGAATGAGAGTAGTTAGGCTTTTAATTTGAGTAGTCGGAGGAGGCCTAAGAAGGCAGACTGCAAAAGAGTTAAAGAAGGTACAGAGGTGAGTTGTGTATTTATCTCGGGGAAGAACATCTCGGCAGCAGGGAGGGGAAGTACAAAGGCTCCAACTTGGGAGTGGGTCACTGCTGGAAGGTGTGCAACCTCAGAGTCTTGTGTGAAATGAGGTGGGAGCAAAGGGGAGTTAGGGGCCCTCCAGGGAAGCTAACGAGGACTTTGCAGAAGAAGGGAAATTTCCCCAGGACCAAAGGAAGAGAACAGCACTCCTGGTAGAAAGAACAGCAGGAGCAAAGCCATGGAGACATAAAAGCTAATGATGTGTTTGCCTGGTAAGCATAAAAATGAGACAGTAAATGGGACAAACATGCAATAATAGTCTTGTATGCACAACTCCATGTTATATCCACTTGGGAGAAAAAAACGATGATTTTACCAGACTCATTTTGAGAAAAAGAATAGCTCAGAATTTTAATTGAGGCAAAACATGAAAAAGAAATTAACCGACAGTATGTGTGCAGGGTCATCTTAACCGATAATTTGTATCTGTTTTCCATTACAGAGAAATCTATGTTCCTTGTCATTGGGATTAGGAAACTTTGAGTTCAAAATGCCTAAGAGGATAGACAAGAAAACTGAGTACCCTATATTTTCTAGATGCCAGTTCTGCTTTTGAGATAAGGCACCCAGTATGCAGTGTCTGCCTTGGAATGCACTAAATTTTAGATATCGGAGATCTGGACAGTGGATAGGGTAAGCCTCTTTTATGAGAGGTTTCACCAGAGGGAGAGCTCACTGGATTCTATCTGATGGCTTTTTCTAGGTTTCGAACGTTTAGTAGCGTTCAGATAAGGGGATGGAAAACTATCCCTTGATTATTTTGGAGAAACAGAATCTGACACGTTCAACTATAACAACTGCAGTTCTAAATGAATGTATACTTCTGCCACAGCCGTATGTTTTCTTTGCTTTTGTTCTTTTTTTTTAAGACAAAATGGTGGGTTTAAATCTCAGTCTACAACTTCAGGTGTGCAAGCTACCATTTATTTTCCTAAAATTCAACTTAATCTCTCCTTTCAGACATCACTCCACTAGCATGGCAGAAAACTTAACTTCGGTACTTTAAAAAAAAATTTTAGCAAAGTTTAGTTGATTTACAATGTTGTGTTAATTTCTGCTGTACAGCAAAGTGACTCAGTTATACATATGTATATTCTTTTTCAGATTCTTTTCCATTAGGGTTTATCACAGGATATTGAATAGAGTTCCCTGTGCTCTACAGTAGGACCTTGTTGTTAATCCAACTTTGGGACTTTGATGGGCCCCTTCCCTCCTGAAGTTCTGGCAAGTGTTTGTGAAGGTCGTGAGGAAGTCTAAGGCCCTACATGGGGTGGAATCCGCTCCACACACACAGCTACGGGGAAACTGTCAACCATCTGTCCCTGTGGCACCTTCAGGCCTGTGGCTCCCCCGCTGATTCCATGACACCATTGGGGGCAGGAATTTGCTGCTGCTTTCTTGGCACGCTAGGGCCATGAGAATCCTTGCCGGGCCACCCTTTGTCCCATATGCCTGAATGTTAATTCCCTGCCCAGGTTCATGTTATCTCTCCCTGGCTCTGCCCTACACATTCTCAGCCTCTATCCCCTCAGGGCTAACTTGTCCCTTCTGTCTCTCCTCCCCATAATCCCAAAGAAACTGTTTCGAAGGCTAGAAAGGAAATCTTTCTGCCCCTGTGTTTTCTTCACTAGGTGGCCTAATATCCTGAATCATCCACATTCTCCCAAGAGTTGGGCTCTTGGAAACAAAGTATAGGAAGACCAGAGGATGTTTTCTGCCCCCTCCTGTAACCCTTCTAAGCCAGGGCCCTGAGACTGATTCTCTGCTCTAACCACTGGAGGGAAAGAGAGAAATACCAGAGGAGGAAAAAAGTTGCTATTTCACAAATATTCACATGAGTTCATACACCTAAAGGCTGTGTTCAGAGTCAAAGTATTTATTGATATGTGTCTGTGCTTTTTATGGGAAGACAAGGTTACAGATCTCCATCAGGCAATCTTAGGCAACGCCTTTAACCTTATAGCACTAGTTTCCTTACATGTAAACAGTGGACACTAAGCCTGCAATTCCTGACTGGAAGACGGTTGTGAGGCTTCAATGAGGCAATTGTATGAATGTGGTTAATCATTATGCAGGTATATATACATACATAAAGTACCAATAGCACTCTTCTGTTTTTAGTTCAAAATTCTGTTTTGAATTTCAAGAGACCTACGTTTTCAAGAGTAGTAAAACTAGGGATGAAACAGAATTATTAGACTTACAAGATAAAGTGTCAGTTTGTATTCTCTTTCCTAGGAAGAGTAGAAAATCTCATGATTGTTATAGATCCTCCTCTTTGCCCAGACCTCTGCACAAATCTCTTCCGTTCTGCCCATTTCCTTCTTAACACCAGTGGCAGTGTCACGAGGGCATTATTTTGTCCACATCTCTGAGAATGTTGTAGCATCCTCAGGGCTGAAGGATGGGATGGTGTGTGGAGGTTTCTGAGCCAACTTTGGTTGAGTAGAGGATTAGGAGCCAGGGGCTTGCACCTGCCTTGGAACTCGGCACAGCACTGAGTACAAACCAGCTTCCACGTTACTGTTCCTCACATGATAGGACCCTGGAAAGTGGGGTCCAGGATGTCTGAACAGATGTCCACACAGAGAGCCAGCAGGAGTCAGGCAACAGTAGTGGGCCTGGATTCCCTGGCAGGCCAGCTGTTGCTCTCCTTACTGGCCCTTCCCTGTCTGTGCTTCATTTGCCTCTCAACAGATACACACACACACACACACACACACACACACACACACACACACACACGTGCAGACCGAGTCCTGTGACCTGCAACAACAGGGGAACATTTTCACAGACTATTAACCCCCATGTGTATGAAATTATAGCACTTATGGTACATTTCAATCCTAGTCTTATTTCTTTTTCTTCTGATGCTACTTAATTATTTCTCCCTTCTATCATTTCTCTAAGCAAGATATTCAGATATAGTTGTGGGGTTTTTTACATAGAAAGGTAATAACCCTCACGTATTGATTGAGTACTTACTGTTGGCCCAGCCTTGTGCCGAGCTCTTTACAGTCATTATGTCGTCTGATCCTTACAAAAGCCTCCGAGGTAAGAATTATTATTTCCTTATTTCGCTTATGGATGAGGAAGCCAGAGCTTAGCACAATGTGTCTTTCTCTGAGGTCACGCAGTCAGTGGCAAAATGACCACTCTGACCCCAAGTGCTCTGACTCTGGAGCTTATGCTCTTAAACACCACAGTATATGGATAAGGAAACTGAGGCACAGAGAGATTCTGGGAACTCATTCACAGTTCTCAAATGAAGATCTGATCACACAAAGTAATTTCTCCTGACCTTCAATCCAGGACCCCACCCCATTGTCTTTGGTCAAGTCTAAACGCACACTGAACAGGGAAGCACCAGCTCCACTCGGGGACACACTTTGTACAATCTCACTCCAGCAGATCACACAGCCCTGCTTTCTCCGTGATGAATGACGATGAGCTGCAAGCTTCCCCTGATCGAGTAAGTGCCGCTACTCCTTTTCTGCTTACTTTCCTGCGGGGTGTCTCCATGGAACCTAAAACTCAAACATTTTGGAGGGACCCCTTTTAAGAACACACAATTAGGGATTCAACATCAGAAATATTTATTTATTCCAAATGGGAAATGAAATCAAATCAAATAATAAGTGTCAGGAAACTAAGTACCACAGATATCCTAAAATTCATAGAAATCATGTATTTGTCTCAGTGAACTGCCTGATAATCTCCACAATACTTTGTTTCCCTCTACTTTTCCCTGCGTAATTCAGACTGCCTTTTCCTGTAACAACCAATAAACAAGTCAGTCATTTCTTCAGGACGGTTGACTGATTTTTTAAATTAAGTGTTGAGATGAGCAAAACGTCAGTGACTTGACAAACAGACATCCTCCCTTTGGGTGGTGTCACTACAGGTTTGGGCTGTACAAACACAGGAATTCTGACAAATTCTATTTCATGAAATTCGTATCAAAAAAGACAAATTGTGCATTGCATTTGTAGTTGTATACACACCATTATCAAGTACAGTCTTGACTGGAGAGAACTTCTATTATGACTAAGCAAAAAGGAGAACTCAATTTCCTACTTACAAATTTACATGTTATAGAATTACTCACTTCAGATACCATACATTTCACTTCAGATACCATACATTTCGGATACCATACATTTCAAACCTTGGCTGTTCTTTCCTTTCCACATACAGCTGGTGCTGAGTGCTGTGGGACACTTTCATACCAGATAGAACCTCTGACCCTGTATCTTTATGGCACGACACCAGGAGAGTCAGCACAGTGGGAGAGAGGAAGCCTGGAACCCAACACTACACTGGGATGAATGGCAGGAACCCAGCTACACACGAATGTGCCTGCGAACCACATAGATACATCCCACTGAACCAAAAAACGTGTATCCTCAGACTCACCTGAGCTAGATCCAGGAAATACCCATGACCACATCAACACCATCTGAATGGAGGAAAGTAGGACCAAAAATTGGAGTGAAAGAGCTACCTTAACCAAAATGTCTTTGGTTAATATCTTACTTTTTCAAACCTTGCAAAGACTTGTGGCCTTGGGAACACATTTCTAGAGCCTCTCCCAGAGCCTTGGATGTACACTGTATAAATGAAGGGTCCTGAAACTTAGCAATTTATGAACATGTTGGATAAAGGAATGCTTTCCGTCCATTGTAATGATTGTCAATGTCTCAAACTCCTTTGTCACTAAGGCTTTGACAGCTCAAGATGTATTTGCACTTCGTCAACTATTAGCTAAGGTATGTGTTGCATGCCTTGAGGTTATGAACATAGATTGCTTCATGAGAATTAAAGAATCACAAGGCCTTTAAGGGTCTTAATTTATTTCTCTGACCCTAGGGTTTAAAGAAAGCAGAGGGTGAGTTAGAACCTGGCAAGCAGACAACCACAGTTACAATTATAATGCAATTTAATTATGACATAAAAATGCAATGAGTCACAGTGGGACACCAACCTAACTTATTAAAAAGTGGAAAAAATTGTTAACCAGTTGTTTTGTTTTCCCACACAAACAACTGGTTTAATGTTTACATTGGATAAATCTGTGAGTTTTCACATCTGTAAATGAACACAATCCTACCCCCTACTAGACTGTAAAGCTTAATGGAACAGAAATCATGTCTATTTAGCTTACTCTTACACCCTCAGTTCCCGGAGTATTAGCAAACATGTGGTAGCTAGCATAGAAATATCTGGCAAATGAATGAAATGAAAGGATGTCAATTATTCAGCTTCTGCTATGGCACATCCTAATACAAATTTCCTGTTACTGTTGTAATCAATTACCACAAACTCAGCGGCTTAAATCAACACAAATTTATTATCTCACAAATCTGGAGGTCAGGTTTGAAAAGAGTCCTATGGGGGCAAAATCAAGGTGGCAGCAGGGCTGCATTCCTTCTGGAGACGCGAGGGGAGAGTTCATCGCCTTTTCCACCTTCTCAGGGCCTCTTGCTTTCCTTGACTCACGTCCCCTTCCTCCACCTTCAAAGCACATCACTCCAACCTTTGATCCTCTTTCCCCATCTCCTTTTTCTGACTCTGATTCTATTGTCTCCCTCTCATCAACATCCTTTTTTTTTTTTTTTTTTTATAAATTTATTTATTTTATTTTTGGCTGTGTTGGGTCTTCATTTCTGTGCAAGGGCTTTCTCTAGTTGCGGCGAGCGGGGGCCACTCTTCATCGCGGTGCACGGGCCTCTTGTTGCGGAGCACAGGCTCCAGAGGCGCAGGCTCAGTAGTTGTGGCTCACGGGCCCAGTTGCTCTGCGGCATGTGGGATCTTCCCAGACCAGGGCTCGAACCCATGTCCCCTGCAGTGGCAGGCAGATTCTCAACCACTGCACCACCAGGGAAGCCCTCATCAGCATCCTTGAGATTTCATTAGGCCCGGATAATCCAGGACAATCTCCCCATCTAAAGATCACCAACTTAATCCCATCTACAAATTTCCTTCTGCCATGTAAGTTAAAATGTTCACAGGGTTGGGGGCTTAGGATGTAAATATCTCTGGGGGCCATTATTCTGTCTACCACATCAGGAAGAAAATCACTCCCACAGGATTTGTTTTTAGGAACAATTATTGGAACCAACAGAGTTTAGACCTTCTGACTTCTGAGCTAGTGTTTCTTCATTGAAACACTTCTTTTACTAAAGTAGACATTTTTTTTTAAAGTAGTCTAGTGTCTAGAAAGATTTGCTGGACACAAGGACCACAAAAAGGTATATATTCATACCAAGAAGAAGTAGTACAGATGTTGGGAAAATTGGCTCTCTTTAGTTTAGCAATTTATAATCCAGATGAGTGGATGTATCATAGGTATGATACCCTATCAGTTCTTTCCTTATTGCTTATTCAATTCTGGGAGACACTCAAAAGGCTCTGTTAGTAAGGACTTATTTCCTTTTCTCCGTTGCCTCTCCTATTCTCTATATGAGTTACACAGAAACTAACTTCGCTCAAGTGTCAAGATCAAGATATTTCTTTAATCATGCTTCTCAGAGAGCCGATAATTTAATAGGGTATATGATAATCACTGAAAACATTTTCAGAAGAATATGGGTTGCAGACTGCCTCAGTGTGAACTAATAAGCGGTAGAACTCCTGACACTTTCTAGGTGCTCAATAAATCTTTTTAAACTAATTACACATTTATAGTTAATGAGGGTAGAATGAGAATCATTTCAGTTTCCTAGAGCAGATAATTTCTTATAGATACACTGGCTGGGATGTAACAGTGCGTCTGAAGGCACCAATTCCACACTTAAATGATGAAAAGATAGAAACGAGAGGGGAGTGGTCCCAGGATCTTGTGACAATATATTGTGGATAACAGGCATTAAAAAAAACTCTTTTGAAACTTGGTGTCTTCCATTGCACATTAAAACATCACAGTATTATTTCTCCGGTCTGACTCAACAAAGTGCCCCCACTGAGTCATCTGGCCACTTCCTGGGTGTTCCCCCTCGAAGCCTTCACACCCAGGGTCTGCCTGTACTCCACCCTGCTGGGCAATGATCTCAACAGGGTTCATTAACTACAGTCTTGATAGACCCTACTTATGTCATGGTCCCTGTGGAGACCAGGATCCCATCCCTGGAGACTGACACAGAGGAGGGTTTAAACAACAGCAATTAGTCGGGAATTGTCTCCTACGTGTCATCTGTGAGAACCATCTGACCTCACAAGCCAGACTCTCTGTGGTGGAAAGGGTGGTATGTGCCTTACAGGAAATGCAAAAATGACTTCAGGGCATTACATACATGATTAGCCAGAGGGTGAAGTGTAGCACTGAAATCTTTCTTCAGATTTTTAGTGTAGAAAGACAAGTAGGGGGAGGGAGAGAACAAAGGTCAGCTGATGAAGGGTGGGATCGATGATATGGTCTAAGGCGAAAGAGCTCCTGTGGCTTCACTCACTCACTTACTCACTCCCTCAGCAGGTATTCATGAAACCCTTGTTATGGGGCAAAGCCACTGATCTGGACCTTTCTCCTCCTTACCTCTATTTTCTCCTGCTGCCAGCTCTTTTTTTTGTTGTCCCCAATTTGAATGTTTTTCATACTTGGAGCTGTATAAACTTCTCTTCACCACCAGATTCTTTGATCTAGGAAAAATAGCAGCCCTTTGAATAGCAGAATAGGAATCTTTGTTCCATAATTTTCCTTTTTTCTAGAGAACTTTGAACAGAACCATGTCAGGAACATTTGAAGTTAAAGGGTTCCCATGGTTTGACCACACCCCGAGCTCTTTGGGATCATCTTAGCTCCTTTTCACAGGGTTTTTATTTTTTACACAATTTGGTCACACTCTTTTGAGGCTAATTATATACTGGCCTTGCAATCTTCACAAGATTTGCACATGACAAGCTCTGATTTGCTTGTTAGTCAGTGAAGGCAATCTTCAAAATGAAGCTTCATAAATAACCAAAAGGGAGATTTTATACTCAACAGTAAAGCTAATTTATACTTACAAGGATTTTTCCATGATGCATTATACAGTGTTAGGCATAATATTTTAATCTCCTACACTTTAACACACATTTCAGCCAACCTGACTTTGATTGACCTATGACATCTGGGTGCTCCATAACGTTTTGTGAGACATACTGCACGACATCATATTATGGGCTGTAATGTATTATAATGCAGTCTCTTAAGACTCTCCCTCTCTGTCTTCCACACACTTGCACACACACACACACACACACACACACACGTGCACAAACTTAGATGCTCATGTTCAATGGTCCCCAAACTTAAGCGATATTTCTCCCTCTTCTGTTATCCATTAATTATTCTGGTAGTGGAACAAAAGCAGCTCTGTTTATTTCTGAGAAACTCTAAAGATGTGTGTATAGATAGCAACACATGCCAACAACCTAAATATAGACGAATCTTCCCAGGGTTCTCTCAGCATAAAATACCATGAATGACCTGACCGATAAATAACGTATCAGGAGAAAACACGTTGTGATAAACAAGGTGCATACAGATCTAGGTTCTAGAAATAGTTTAACTACTAATTAGTACTGTGACCTTCTGGAGATCATCTAACCCTTCCGAAACTCTTAAACAGACTATTACCTACCCTACCCACTTCCTGGGTTATGAGGACAAAATAGAGGAATGCACAGGAAAGCAGCTTGAACAACTTAATCCTCTACACAGATGACATTTAAAGTCCATTTTATCTAAGTTTGTAGAGTTGCTTTAGAATGAAAACTGTTTCTTCTGTGCTTGAGTTTATCAGCTGGGAAACCATTTTAAAAATGGGAATTGATTAACTTTTAAGACAATCAATCGCACTTCTTAAAAGAAGCTATATGAGCCACTATAAAATCCTCCTGTTTACGTTCCAAGATTCAGATTGAGGCCCCTTGTGTGACACTCAAAACTCTTCCCCTCTACACCTAATCAGACTTGGACATTTTACAAAATACTGACAACTTGCCATGGCTGTAAGTATAACTATCCTTCAAGAATTCAGGTGGACAGAGACTTTGCTTTTAATCTGATTTCCTACTCACACAGCCAATTAAGAGATTAAAAGGACAGGCCCGTTTTAAAATTTGTTATTTCCAGACCCTGGTGGCGTGTTGGCACTGTGTTTTGACTAGGCTGACAGGAGTATATTTATAGGGAAGAATTCTACCTCAATTCTTTTGTTCAGCTCGTTACAATTGATTTACTTTTATTCTTTTTTTGGGTTCCTGATGGAATTTTTCCAGGTCACAGTGATGCCTAGTTTGTATCATTCAATGCCAATGAGGTGACAAACACTCCCGCAGAAGTCAAATGCAGGACTTGAAGAGTGCAGGTGTTCGGAAGCTTGTACACCATGCAGTGTTTGACTGTGGGATTCATTACGGCTTATGGGACAATAGCAGTGCCCGAAGGGCTCTGATGACAGGAACACATTTGCAGCTTTTGCTGCCGAGCCATACAGATGCGGAAGGGATGTTTACATTCATCTGAAAGAGACATGTTCAATACCACCTGAGCCACCTCTGTGGCTCCTGTCCCCGGTTTGTTAGAGCCACAGGCTTACACACCTGCCAAGAAGTGTGAGCACACCTTAGGTCTTTATAAAACGCATCTGTGTGCAACTTTTGATCGCTTTTACAAAACACGCAATTACGGCTCCGAGTAAGTTCCCTTCAGCTACTTTCTAGCCAAGGGAAGTAGGTGTAAAAAGTTCTCAGTGGACTGGAATTCCCAATGCCACTTGGATTCTGGGCTTCGGGTCTCTTTCTATCATCTGTGCATGTATTCTGAGAAGGTTCGGGTTCAAAGGACACGTGGTCTAGAAAAATCACAGGTTCATGTTAAAAATTCACCTTGGTAGTAATTTGGGGAGTGGTGATTTGAAGTAAGCAATGATAAATCGTTCAGTTGTGGTGAGCAAAGTGTGGTAATATGCTTTGCTATCCCTACTTAGCAATATCTATTGCCTTTTTATGTATAAAAGTCATGAATAAGGAGATTTTCTTTTCTGGCAATTCGAATGCCATGTTAAATTGCAAGTTCATTAACACAGGGCTTTTGAATTGGAAGAAAATTGTGCTGAAGTAGTTGCGACAGTCTTTAGGGAGAAGAGAAGGACGAGGCTTAAGCCAAGCTCTTTCTCCCCTTCCCTGAGGCCTAAGACCCTGTAACACCAGCATCATTGTCCTGGCAGTCTCCTGCCAGGCTGCCCACCTGAGCTGGGAGCCATTAAGGGCTTCATAGCTCAGAAGCTTTGAAGCCGTAAGTCAAATTCTTCACACGCAGCCATATCAGAAACATTCATCATCAGAAGCATTCACAGAATGATAGTGACTATTTTTTAATAACTTATTTTGGTCTGTGGTCAATTAATTCTCTACCAGCTTCGGTTAGCAGTGGAGTCTTCTGGAATCCTTCCTTCTGTTGCATGAGCCCTCTTTTCTCCTTCACCCTCCAGGTCTGACTCTGCCTTTTCTCGGAAGTTCTCTTGTAGGTCCTCCCTGCTCCATGGTGGCACCAGAGATATTTGCACTCAGGCTGGAGGGTGTGAAGTTCTTTCTGAAGGTTATGACCTTCGCTTTTCTCCTCTTCTTCTCCTTCTAGGAAGTCAAAGCTTGCAGCATCTTCTCAGGGCAGTTTTCACAAATCACACTACTAAAAAAGAATAGTAATAAAGAATAATGAAGAGATGATAAAGAATAGTGAAAGTACCAACTAGACATAGTAAATGATCACAAATATAAAAAGTGCATAGGGAGTCCAGCTCAGGAAATACCTCCCTTAGAGACGCTATTCTTTTCTCTTTCTCTTTCTTCTTCCTTCCCTCCTACATTCCCTCCTTTCTTCCTTCTTTCTTTTCTTCCTTCTAAAAGGTCTATTAAGTTACTTCTATGTGCTGGTGGGTCAACACACAGTGCACTTAAATGAGGTGGTTCGCATAGAGTTTAATAAAAAGGACATAAACAAAGGTGTGGGCTGGGATAAGGACACTAACAAGAGGTAGTATAAAATTCTGGGTCTTAGTCATAAGGGGGAGCCATCACTACCCCTAGGCCTGAAGGGGCGACGGTCAGAAAAGATTACTAGAACCCAGGAGGGAGAACTGAATGGAGAAGGCCTCCTGAGATGCACCTTGGCCTTTAAGAGAGGGACACAGACAGTTCACAGCAGCCTGACTCATTTTTAGACCTTATTCTCTTCTTGTCTTCCAGTCTCCAGCAGGGACCTCCCATAGGCCCACACAGCTGGCAGCCGATACAAGTCCGGCTCCCAAGGCACAAAGCCGGGAGGGGGTGAAGAGTGGCATGGGGGCGACAAACAAAGGACACACAGCCCAGCTGGAAGTGGAGTACACCTGGAGATACGAACGGGACAAAGGGGAAGCCCTGCTACTCAGTCAACCTGCATCCCTGGTGGGGGCGATAGAAAACATGAGAGAGGATCACAGTGTGGGCACAGAGAAGAGGGGGAGATTTAAACCAGATTGAGAACTGCAGTGACAGGGGAAGCGGGGGCAAGGTTGGGGAGCACGGACCTCAAAGGCTTCTGGGAGGAAGCGCGGCCTCAGCTGAGTCTTTAACAGGCTGTAGGTAGAGATGGGCGAGGGAGCGTTAGGGCAGACGGAGCAGTGCGTATGAGGCCAAGAAGTGAGAGAATGATTATACGAAGCAAACACTGGACCATATAATGGAAAGGACAGGTGGCTGGAGATGAAGATGGAAAAGAGGACCAGGGCCATGCTCTGGACAGATATGCATGGAGCTTGAGTTTTATTTGAGACACAATAGATACCCACTGTGATACCTTCAGGAGGCGAGAGACACAGCCGAAGGTCACTTAGGAATTGCACTGTGGGCAGTGAGGCAGTATATGTGCTGTTCGAAGTGAGGTTAAGATTAGGGCCTGGAGATGACTCGGGCTTCTAACGGTAAAACAGGGCAATGGATGCAAAAAGGGGGACATACAGGACACTTCTGTCTGAAGGCCTAAGTCTAGCTCCGCCCATTCTGGCTTCTTTCTGAGTCCACAAGATGTACATATATTCCCTCCCCAGTCTGAGCTGCTCTTCTTCCAGATTTTTTTTTTTTTGCAGTACGCGGGCCTCTCACTGTCGTGGCCTCTCCCGTTGCGGAGCACAGGCTCCGGACGCTTAGGCTCAGCGGCCATGGCTCACGGGCGCAGCCACTCCGTGGCATGTGGGATCGTCCCGGACCGGGGCATGAACCCGTGTCCCCTGCATCGGCAGGCGGACTCTCAACCACTGCGCCACCAGGGAAGCCCCTCTTCCTGACTTTTGCCAAGCAGGAGTGCGCCTTCCCGTCAGAAGCAGAATCTTCTGAACTATTTTCCTTCCTTCCATCGCGCCTCTTTCTCCGTGAAGAGGTCTAATGCCCTCCTCTTGCCTCCCAAAGACTCAGTCAACCCCTATCAGTTAACATGTATTTTATTACAGTGAAATGACCCTTTGATGGCTCTATTTCCCCCACGGAAAAGTGAGGCTCTTGGAGACTGGGACCTCACCCTCCCCACTTTGGTATCTGCAGTCCCTGGCTCACAGTAGGTTTGAGTGTGTATTTACCAGATTAAGTTGAACTGAACTTCTGACCTACCTCCCTCTTGTCTAAGTGCCCAGTGTTCACAAGAATGGGGCCAGGAGAGAGAAGGTGCAGCCTCTTGACTGACCAGATTCACTGAATCTACACTGAGGCTCAAAATCTACCACTGACAGATGGTATAACCAGATCACCATCACATCTGAATTTCCACCCAGCTATCTGGATTCTCTAAAACTCCCTTTCCTCCAGAATTCTTTGTGGTCCTTATAAAGACCCAAGAGCAGCATCAAGAGAAATGGTATTTTGGAGAAATTTGTAAATTATGAGGAGACATATAGCGATAATTTCCTGTATTTCTAGCTATCTGTAATTAATAGTTAATTTCTTACATCCTTAGCTATAGTTAGTTTACATATCGAAACAGGAAACACTTAAAAAATATACCTATGAGGTCAGGCAAAGTCTCCAGTAAAGCCTGAAGTGTAGGGATACAAATCTGTCATATAAGCTCTTCTCTTCTATCCTACGAAATCCTTCAGAAGAGACAAAAGAACCCAAATAGAAGGGCCTGCCAATCCTAAGTGACAAAGTAGTAGAAGGATATATCACAAGGAGACAATTGCCAGGAGGGTAAAGGAAAATTATAACAGTTACAATGTACTGAGTATGTATTTTGGGAGCTGGACAGCTTAGCCACACTACCTTTAATGTTCAGGAAAATCCTGTAGGGTAGATTTTTTTATCCCCATTTTATAGATAGGTTCACTGAAGTTCAAAGTAGTTCTTTCAATCAGCAGACATTTACAGCATTCCTCCTAGGTACCAGGCACTGTGCTAATTCAGCACCTTTTCCAAAGCCACACAGCAGAGCGGGATTCTGAACTCTCATATGTCTTGAGTCAAAAGATGAATCTTTTCTCTACACTGTTTTCCTTTTCCAACCCACTTGGTTTAGCTTTGTAGAGACATTTCCTTGAATTTATAGTATCAGCATAAGGTAACTGTTTTGAACATTGTGTTGCTGTGATATTTTCAGACTTATAAGGTTCAGCTAGCATCTCACTTGAACCTCCCAGCATTTTAACATAAAGCCAGCTGAAACTGCACACAATCGAATCCAGTCTTGAGTGCATTTCTCTATGTGGGCAGAATGCATATGTGACGGATTTCAGTGGGAGAGATCTAATTCTCAACAGTTTTAGTTATATTGTTACTGGGACTTTAATACATCTTGAGTTTTCATAGATTGATTGCAAAATGCATGTTAATTATTTCTGTGTCAAATATAGGCACAATGGATGCCTGCATAAACTTTGTTTTCCTTCATACTGTACTAACCCCAACTCTCCCATTCATGACTCCCGGTGGCCTGATTCATGGCAATTAATAAGAAAAACATATCCCCTTCTCACACCTCCCACATGTTTCTGCTTGAATGGGACTCCCATGAGTGGTGGCCACCAGCTTGGACACTGCTCCATGCTATTTTCAAATATGGTCAGGAAAGTGTAGGGGAAGGTCACAGTGTCCACCACTGTATGCTTAGTTGCTTATGTGGCCAGGACAGGTGCAAGCCACACTAGAAAAAACATTTTAATTTTTTTTTATTGTTTTACTGAAGTATAGTTGATTTACAATGTTGTGTTAATTTCTGCTGTACAGTAAAGTGATTCAGTTATACATATATAGATACCTCCTTTTTTTATATTCTTTTCCATTATGGTTTATCATAGGATATTGAATATAGATCCCTGTGTTATACAGTAGGACCTTGTTGTTTATCCATTCTGTATACAATAGCTTACATCTGCTAACCCCAAACTCCCACTCCTTCCCTCCCCCAACCCCCTCCCCCTTGGCAACCACAAGTCTGTAGAAAGAACATTTTAAAGCACACTCCCAGAGAGTGAAACATTGGGTTTGATGGCATCAGAGATAGATGTTCTCCTTTCTGTGGGTCTCCATCCTCCCCCATCCCTTTCTCTCCACCAAAGAGAGCTCTCTGTGAGCTAAGCAATGTCTTTTCTGAAGCCATAGTTGGAGAACTGGATTATAATTATTTTGCGTTTGTTTAAAAAGTGATGGGAAATGAAGAACTGATTATTAGGAAAATTTTAAAGTTGGCAGATTTGTCTTCAGTAACTCAGCTCCCTTAAGAGGTCCCTGTGTACCTGCTTCCAATGTCTTTTTAACCCTAGAATTAATCTCCTGGACCAGTGCCTTGGGAACTCCCTATCTTGTCTCACTGTTTTTCTTCTTTTTCCATCCCTTTCCAACACGGTCTTTTACCTTACTCCAAAAGTTACTTATTTGCAAACTTATACCTTTAGGTTTCTACATTCTCCCCCACCCCACAAAAAAATCTAGTTATAAAAATAAAACTTAAAAAAATAAAAGCTAACTTTTTTGCTTTGTTATTGAGTATTTTTGAGTGCTTACAATGTGGTAGACAGCCTGCTAAGAAATTCACATGTACCATCTCAGTTAGTCCTCATAACAACTCCTACACTGTAACAAAATCCAGCCATTCATTCATTCAATCAATTAGTTATTCAAACAATATGCCCTGAGTGTCTACTCTATGTGAGGTAGTGTTCTAGTGTTTAACAAGACATGGGTCTGATTGAGATTAAAGTCTAGACAAGGACACAGATAACAAACAAGGAGACAAATAAGATCATTTCAGGTAGTAAGAAGTGGCATAAGGGAAATAAAATAGGATTGTGCAATCAAGATGGACATTAAATAGAGTGGTGAGAGAAGACTTCTTTGAGGTAATGATTTTTAAGTTCAGACTTAAATGATAGAAGAGTTAGACATATAAATATCTGCGAGAAGAACATTCTAGAAAAAGGAAACAGTGCTAATAAAGACTTGGAAATAGAAATAATCTAAGAGAAACAGGTAGAACACTAATGCTTCTGGACCACAGTGAGCAAAGGCAAGAGTATTAGATTAGGGATTGAGAGCATAGCTGGGTGCCAGCACCTATAAAGCCGTGTAGGCAATGGGAAAGGGTTTGGCTTATATTCTGAGAGTCAGAATAAAAGAGTGGCATGGTCTGATTTATGATTTTAAAAGATCAGCATAGAGAATGGATCGCAGGGGTCCAAGATTGTAAATAGACATGTTGAATAGTCCCGAAGAAAGATGGTGAGTGGCTCAGATGCTAGTGGTATAAGTGAAAGTGATTCAGTCTTCAGGACAGATAAAAGAGAAGTTTTGAGAGTAGAACTATTAGGTAGTAGGATGAATGTGGGTCGGGGTGATGGGAAGAGAAGTGAAAGATGATTCATAGTTTTTAGCTTAGCAGTTAGGTTGTGTCATGATTGAGATGAGGATGAGTAGGGGGAAGAGTGGGGTTTTTTAGTGTGTGTTTCTTTCTTAATTAGGATTGAGTTGAGGGAAATCCAGAGTTTTTCTTGTCATGCCTTTTAGACATCCAATAAAGATGCCAAGTTGGCTACGAGTCTAACACTCAGGAGAGTAGTCAGGGTTGGACATATAAACTTGGGAGTTATTAGCATTTTAATTTACAGGTGGTATTTAAAGTCTTGGGACTGAATGAGATATTCTTAGACACAGAAAAAGAAGAAAAGAGAATTCAGGCCTGAGTTGTGAGTCACTCTTAAGATTTAAAGGTTAGGTAGAGAGAAAAGATCCAGCAGAGGAAATTAAAAGGGAATGGCCAGGAAGGCAGGTAGGGTATTAGGAGGGAGTAGAGTCACAGGAAGCCAAGAGGAGAAACTGTTTCAAGGAGGAAAACGTGATTTCTTGTGTCCATTGATGCTGAAATGTTGAATAAGGTAATAGCAGAGAATGACCACGGAATGACATGGAGGCCGAAGAGACTAAAGTTTGATTAGAGAGAAATAGGAGGTAAAGAAGTGGAAATAGTCAGAAAATCAAGGCTTAAAGGATGGAGTAACTTGTTCAGGGTTTGAACTTAATTCAACTTTAGAACCCAAGGGGCCTGACTTCAAGGCTAGACTCGGAACTCACCTCTGTGTTAGGGAAAAGGATAAAAGTGACACCTAGTCACCCCCATCCATTATTTTCTGAGTAACCAATGCTCAGTGACCTCAGGAAGCCAGTGATGTGTGGATGTTTACTGATCCAGAGAAGGGCTGTGACACTCTGACCAGATGGGCAGTGTTGGGGGAAAGACAGTGCCAGGAAAGGTAGTGGGAGGGGAAATACTTTGAGAGAACATATTAAATTCACAGTTTAATTATTTACATATGCATAGTTACATTTCATAACGCATTATATCATTGGATTTCTACAGAAACCCAGTAAGTTAGAAATTGTTCTGAGAAGACATCTGCATGGCAATTCCTAAGGAAGGAAGGGCAAGGATTACAGTTACAAGCAAATCATTGGAGAGATTAAATCATTTTTTTTTTGTTTTCCGTTAGCATAGCTATTCGACTTCTGTCTTCATACGAATACTTGAAAATCCTGGATTACATCTATACCATGCATTCATCTATTCATCCATCCATCCATTTATTCACCAGAAGTACACCTGGCTTTAGGCTTATCCCATGGGCTTCATTATCAAATCACGGGACTTATCCTTAAGAAACTTACGTTTGTTGGGATGAAAAAGTCACAAAAGGACATAAGGGCAACATTTGCTATGATATACATACACAAGTGTATTATGCCTAACAGTGCCAGAGTCAATACATATTGGAATTTGGTGGTTGGAAGAAGTGTTATAGGGCTAAAAGTAGGAATTGGTAAATCTGCTCTGGATGAGATAAAATGGCTTTTTTTTGTATTGCCAGCAGTATTGCCATGCTGGCTTGGTGGAGTCTGAAGGAGAAAAGTAGAAAAAAAGAATGGGGAGGGCTGCAAGATATTTAGGACAGATTCTTCAGGCAGAAGAAGTGCTCTGAGTAAGGGCACACAGGGGTGAAACAATACTGATATTCTTGTGAAATGGCAATTAGCTTAGCATGTCTGAGCACAGTTTGGAGACAGAGGGTAAGTAAAGTAAGAAATGAAATTAGCTAGGTATTAGTAATAAATAATTATTATATACAAGAATGATTTCTTTGAAGTTTCAGACAATGCTCTATATACTATTATTACCCATTTTGCAGATGTGGAAATTGAAGCACTGAGATTTTAAGTCATTTGCCCTAGATCACAACGCTGGTAAGTGGCCGAGTAGAGAGTTGAATCCAGGCAAATTGGCTCTGGGTCCTATCCCTCCAATGCCACGCTGAAGGCTTTTTATGCAATTCTAAAAAGTTTGGGCTTTAATCTCTAGGAAACAGAGATCTGGTGAAATTTTATATGCCATCACTTCCATAGGATCTCATGCTCCTTAGATAGGATTCAGCCATTCCCTGAATAGAATTCAAGGGATGTATGAATTTGGATGGGAAAAAAATTACATCTTTATTTACACAAATGTCTAACTGTACTGTAGCCTTTCCTTAAATTATGAATTTAGGTAACAAACCTCAATAGTACCTGTGGCTGGTATATTTTCACATGACACATCAAATTTGTTGCAGGTATCTTGAAATATCATTTACACTCACGGCTGTTCAAAATTACAATAGTCATTAGACCTGCTGCTAGATCTTATTATTTAATGCATTAAGGAAGACACACATTTATTAATTTATTATATCACAAATTTGCTTTTTAAATGTTGATAACTGTCTCTCAATATCATTGGTTTCTTTTGCAGTCCTCTGCATTTAAAATCACTATTAGGAGAACGGATCCATTGGCTTCTCCAAACTGCCAAAGAAATCAAGGTACCCATAAAAAAAAAAAGTTTAAAGAACCCCGATCTAGTCCAGATTCGTATGTAATATAGTAATCCCCTTGGTTCCATTATTCAGAGGCATTTGGGTAGAATTTGTTTACCATTTCCAGTGATTGGGGAGTTCGCTATCCAACAAATGAATACTTTTTATTTCTTTAAAGCCCAAAAGTTTTTGAAAACTCTTTTATATATTGGAATAACTGGATAGTTAAACTTTCACCCCCACCCCCCAACCCCTTTTTAGAACTGCCCTTCCCTCTTGAGCTACGTTCCTTTTAAAAAATGTTAACTACTTCTATCTGGTTTCTTTGAGATCTATTTTCCTGAAGGCCAGGGTGTGTTTCTGACTCTTTCCAAAATCCCCACCCCTCACTCTTAAAATCTGCAAGTTATCAGGGTGATGGTTTCACAAGTTTCCTGGCACTGACACATCACGATCTAGTCCTTCCCTGAAATTCATAATGAGATTGAGTTATAGGTCTCCTTATTGCTTCCTCAACCATCTGAGACATGTAACTACTAGGAAAGCAAGGCAATAATTGATCCGATACATGTTTTTAGCAGAATAAAACTTTCATGGCTGTCTAGATAAAGCCCCAGCTCTTTCCCCATCGCTTCTGGATTCTGTTGCTTTGTCAGTGGTATTGGCTGCCTTCAGAAAACACCATGCATCTCCAGTCTCGGGCCATTTAGTGTGAAGTTTACTTCCACGACGATATCTGTTCTGTTTCTCTCTCCTTTATCACCAATGGTCAAATGATCTCCACCATATTTCTACACCTTGCTTCATGAATTTTCATACAGATGCATGCCTTCCTGACAAGTTAGATCTATTTCCTTTGAAACAGTATGTCTTTCCACTGCCATCTTACAGTTGGCAATTGTCTCCTTCCCATCAAGTCACAGTGATTTCTGTTTTCCTTGGCTGCCACTGTAAATTTGCAGAAAGGAAAGAATTTGCAGTTCCTGGGGACTATCTATGCTGCGTTGGGTGTAACCACAGAGTTAGAACGGACTGCTACAGGCACCACTCAGGAAACTTGGCAACAGAAATCCACTTCCCATCCCCTTAGCACAGCTGTGAATGCCATTGTCAAGCAATTTATAGTGAACTTTAAAAAAGTGTTTAAAGACAGAAAATTGTAGCGGGAGTTGGTAAAGTCAGTGCTTCTTTTTTTACACTTCTCGTTTGTTCTTTGGTGTTTGAGATATAAGTTCACTCAAAAAAAAAAAAATGTTAGGAGACTTTCCTGGTGGCGCAGTGGTTAAGAATCTGCCTGGCAATGCAAGGGACACGGATTTGAGCCCTGGTCTGGGAAGATCCCACATGCCGCGGAGCAACTAAGCCCATGCACCGCAACTACTGAGCCTGTACCCTAGAGCCTGCAAACCGCAACTATTGAGCCCAAGCCACAACTACTGAAGCCTGTGCACCTAGCTCCCCTGCTCCACAACAAGAGAAGCCACCGCAATGAGAAGCAGGTGCACCGCAATGAAGAGTAGCCCAGAATATTACATAACAGAAACTCAACAATACTACTTCTTTCTCTCCCCTAAATGTTTTGTTTCCATTTTCAAGTCTGGGATCAAATCTCTTAGGAAAAATAATAAGATAAATAAAGGGTGAAAATGCAAAATACCCAATTCTGGAGTCCCTGACCCTAAGTATATATACATTTTTCATAGTATTAATAGTATTTCATAGTATTTTTGAAGTTATATTTCCACAGAACAAATCAATTCATAACATAATACATTTTCTTGTTGTAGAGACTGGGATAAAACAGTATAATTTTTAGAAGTTAGGAGCCCAAAGTAGTAACAGATCCTAAGGCTGAGAATGCCTACATGGCTGGGTTGTTTGAGCATGGAAGGTAAGTAAAGATGCTGCAACTGTAACTACTAGATACAATTTTGTGATCACCTATTTGAAAGCCAGTAGAAAGTAGAAGCCCAGAGACATATCTTTAAACGATTATCACATATCCAAGGAATAAAGACACTGGAACACTTAAAAAGCGTTTACATTCTTTTTTTTTTTTTAACATCTTTATTGGAGTCCAATTGCTTTACAATGTTGTGTTAGTTTCTGCCATATAACAAAGTGAATCAGCTATACATATACATACATCCCCATATCTCCTCCCTCTTGCGTCTCCCTCACACCCTCCCTATCCCACCCCTCTAGGTGGTCACAAAGCACGAAGCTGATGAGTTTTACCAAACTTTTACTTTCATGTAACCTTCACCACAACCAAGGTATAGAACAATATCAGGTCAGGTATTTTTTTTTTTACTTTTACCCACATATTTATTACTTACAGCACTCTTCATTCCTTGTGTAAATAAGTTTCCATGTGGTGTTATTTTCCTTCCACTTAAAGAACTACCTTAAAACATTTATTGTAAATCCCTGCCCTGATATTCTCATGAGGAAGACAGACAATAAATAAAATATACAGGATGTTGGAAGGAAAAAAACATTTCTGGTAGTGCAAATCTATTAGTGACAGATCCTTTCAGGTCTTGCTTTTTAAAAAACATTTTTATTTTGCCTTCATTTTCTTAAAGAATATTTTCACTGGATATAGAAGGCTAGGAGGGAAGACTTCTGGTTGCTGTTTCCTTTTAAACACTTTAAAGATGTTGTTTCATTGTTTTCTGTCTTACAAAGTTCTGCCAAGAAATCCATGGTCAATCTTATCTTTACGCCTTTATTCAGACCCCTTTTATGTTAGAGGACAGAAATAGTGTGTCTTTTTAGCTGCATTGAAATTTTTCTCTTTATTCCTGGATTTCAGCTATTTGATTATGATGTGCCTTGGTGAGATTTCTTGTGCATTTATAACGTCTGGGACTCTTTATAATTCCCAAATATATGAGTTTATAGTTTTCACTGAACTTGACAAAATTTTGGCCATTATTTATCCACATATTTTTCTGCTCCTTCCTCAACACACACACTTCTCCTGAAATTCCATTGCACGTGTATTGGGCCACTTGCTATCATCCTATAGGTCACAGAGGCTCTGTTCATTTTTTTGTTCAGCCTTTTTTCTTTTCATGTTTCATTTTGAAATGTTTCTGTTGGTATGTCTTCTGGATCACGCACTTCGTATTCTGTTGTAACTAATTTGCTGTTAAATTTTTGCTGGCAACCTTTTCATGTCAGATACCGTATTTTTCACCTCTGGATGTATTATTTCATTCTTTTCATATCATCCATTTTTATGTTTCTTTTAAATTCTTTAACATATTTATAATAGGTTTTTAAACCTCTTTATGAATTTCATCATGTTGGCCAGTTCTAGGAATGTTTTTATTGACTAATTTTTCTTCTGGTTATGGGTCACATTTTCCTGTTTCTTCATATAGCTAAAATTTTGGTGGGGGGGTACTAGATATTTTGAATTTTACATTGTTGAGCTTCTAGATTTTGTTTCTTCCTTAAAAGGGTGTTGGACTTTATTCTATCAAGCAGTTAACGTTTCTTGCTCAGGATTTAATCTTTCTCTGATTTTAGAGTTGCCTATTCTCTAGAGCTAGAATATTCTTACTACTAAGGCAAGAGCTTTCTGAGATTTCCAAAAGTCCCAGACTTCAACCCTCTTTGAGCTCTGAGAATTGTTTAGTTTTTTTTTTTTTTTTTAAACATCTTTATTGGGGTATAATTGCTTTACAATGGTGTGTTAGTTTCTGCTTTATAACAAAGTGAATCAGTTATACAAATACATATGTTCCCATATCTCTTCCCTCTTGCGTCTCCCTCCCTCCCACCCTCCCTATCCCACCCCTCTAGGTGGACACAAAGCACCGAGCTGATCTCCCTGTGCTATGCGGCAGCTTCCCACTAGCTATCTACCTTACGTTTGGTAGTGTATATATGTCCGTTCCTCTCTCTCGCTTTGTCACAGCTTACCCTTCCCCCTCCCATATCCTCAAGTCCATTCTCTAGTAGGTCTGTGTCTTTATTCCTGTCCTACCCCTAGGTTCTTCATGACATTTTTTCCCCTTAAATTCCATATATATGTGTTAGCATACGGTATTTGTCTTTCTCTTTCTGACTTACTTCACTCTATATGACAGACTCTAGGTCTATCCACCTCATTACAAATAGCTCAATTTCGTTTCTTTTTATGACTGAGTAATATTCCATTGTATATATGTGCCACATCTTCTTTATCCATTCATCAGTCGATGGACACTTAGGTTGTTTCCATCTCCGGGCTACTGTAAATAGAGCTGCAATGAACATTTTGGTACATGACTATTTTTGAATTATGGTTTTCTCAGGGTATATGCCCAGTAGTGGGATTGCTGGGTCACATGGTAGTTCTATCTGTAGTTTTTTAAGGAATTTCCATACTGTTCTCCATAGTAGCTGTACCAATTCACATTCTCACCAGCAGTGCAAGAGTGTTCGCTTTTCTCCACACCCTCTCCAGCATTTATTGTTTCTAGATTTTTTGATGATGGCCATTCTGACTGGTGTGAGATGATAACTCATTGTAGTTTTGATTTGCATTTCTCTAATGATTAATGATGTTGAGCATTCTTTCATGTGTTTGTTGGCAGTCTGTATATCTTCTTTGGAGAAATGTCTATTTAGGTCTTCTGCCCATTTTTGGATTGGGTTGTTTGTTTTTTTGTTATTGAGATGCATGAGCTGCTTATAAATTTTGGAGATTAATCCTTTGTCAGTTGCTTCATTTGCAAATATTTTCTCCCATTCTGAGGGTTGTCTTTTGGTCTTGTTTATGGTTTCCTTTGCTGTGCAAAAGCTTTGAAGTTTCATTAGGTCCCATTTGTTTCTTTTTGTTTTTATTTCCATTTCTCTAGGAAGTGGGTCAAAAAGGATCTTGCTGTGATTTATGTCATAGAGTGTTCTGCCTATGTTTTCCTCTAAAAGTTTGATAATTTCTGGCCTTACATTTAGGTCTTTAATCCATTTTGAGCTTATTTTTGTGTATGGTGTTAGGGAGTGATCTAATCTCATACTTTTACATGTGCCTGTCCAGTTTTCCCAGCACCACTTATTGTACATTCCTGCCTCCTTTATCAAAGATAAGCTGACCATATGTGCGTGGGTTTAATCTCTGGGCTTTCTATCCTGTTCCATTGATCTATCTTTCTGTTTTTGTGCCAGTACCATACTGTCTTGATTACTGTGGCTTTGTAGTATAGTCTGAAGCCAGGCAACCTGATTCCTCCAGCTCTGTTTTTCGTTCTCAAGATTACTTTGGCTATTCGGGGTCTTTTGTGTTTCCATACAAATTGTGAAATTTTTTGTTCTAGTTCTGTGAAAAATGTCACTGGTAGTTTGATCGCAATTGCATTCAATCTGTAGATTTCTTTGGGTAGTAGAGTTATTTTCACAATGTTGATTCTTCCAATCCAAGAACATGGTATATCTCTCCATCAATTTGTATCATCTTTAATTTCTTTCATCAGTGTCTTATAACTTTCTGCATACAGGTCTTTTGTCTCCTTAGGTAGGTTTATTCCTAGATATTTTATTCTTTTTGTTGCAGTGGTAAATGGGAGTGTTTCCTTATTTTCTCTTTCAGATTTTTCATCATTAGTGTATAGGAATGCCAGAGATTTCTGTGCATTAATTTTGTATCCTGCTACTTTACCAAATTCATTGATTAGCTCTAGTAGTTTTCTGGTAGCATCTTTAGGATTCTCTATGTATAGTATCATGTCATCTGCAAACAGTGACAGCTTTACTTCTTTTCCGATTTGGATTCCTTTTATTTCCTTTTCTTCTCTGATTGCTGTGGCTAAAACTTCCAAAACTATGTTGAATAAGAGTGGTGAGAGTGGACAACCTTGTCTTGTTCCTGATCTTAGTGGAAATGCTTTCAGTTTTTCATCATTGTGGACAATGTTGGCTGTGGGTTTGTCATATATGGCCTTTATTATGTTGAGGAAAGTTCCCTCTATGCCTACTTTCTGCAGGGTTTTTATCATAAATCGGTGTTGAATTTTGTCAAAAGCTTTCTCTGCATCTATTGAGATGATCATATGGTTTTTCTCCTTCAATTTGTTAATATGGTGTATCACGTTGATTGATTTGCGTATATTGAAGAATCCTTGCATTCCTGGAATAAACCCCACTTGATCATGGTGTATGATCCGTTTAATGTGCTGTTGGATTCTGTTTGCTCGTATTTTGTTGAGGATTTTTGCATCTATGTTTATCAGTGATATTGGCCTGTAGTTTTCTTTCTTTGTGACATCTTTGTCTGGTTTTGGTATCAAGGTGATGGTGGCCTCATAGAATGAGTTTGGGAGTGTTCCTCCCTCTGCTATATTTTGGAAGAGTTTGAGAAAGATAGGTGTTAGCTCTTCTCTAAATGTTTGATAGAATTCGCCTGTGAAGCCATCTGGTCCTGGGCTTTTGTTTGTTGGAAGATTTTTCATCACAGTTTCAATTTCAGTGCTTGTGATTGGTCTGTTCATATTTTCTATTTCTTCCTGATTCAGTCTTGGGCAGGTTGTGCATTTCTAAGAATTTGTCCATTTCTTCCAGGTTGTCCATTTTATTGGCATAGAGTTGCTTGTAGTAATCTCTCATGACCTTTTGTATTTCTCCAGTGTCAGTTTTTACTTCTCCTTTTTCATTTCTAATTCTCTTGATTTGAGTCTTCTCCCTTTTTTTCTTGATGAGTCTGGCTAATGGTTTATCAATTTTGTTTATCTTCTCAAAGAACTAGCTTTTAATTTTATTGATCTTTGCTATCGTTTCCTTCATTTCTTTTTCATTTATTTCTGATCTGATTTTTATGATTTCTTTCCTTCTGCTAACTTTGGGGTTTTTTTGTTCTTCTTTCTCTAATTGCTTTAGGTGCAAGTTTAGGTTGTTTATTCGAGATGTTTCCTGTTTCTTAAGGTAGGATTTTATTGCTATAAACTTCCCTCTTAGAACTGCTTTTGCTGTATCCCATAGGTTTTGGGTCGTCGTGTCTCCATTGTCATTTGTTTCTAGGTACTTTTCTATTTCCTCTTTGATTTCTTCAGTGATCACTTCGTTATTAAGTAGTGTATTGTTTAGCCTCCATGTGTTTGTATTCTTTACAGACCTTTTCCTGTAATTGATATCTAGTCTCATAGCGTTGTGGTCAGAAAAGATACTTGATACAATTTCAATTTTCTTAAATTTACCAAGGCTTGATTTGTGACCCAAGATATGATCTATCCTGGAGAATGTTCCATGAGCACTTGAGAAAAATGTGTGTTCTGTTGTTTTTGGATGGAATGTCCTATAAATATCAGTTAAGTCCATCTTGTTTAATGTATCATTGAAAGCTTGTGTTTCCTTATTTATTTTCATTTTGGATGATCTGTCCATTGGTGAAAGTGGGGTGTTAAAGTCCCCTACTATGAATGTGTTACTGTCGATTTCCCCTTTTATGGCTGTTAGTATTTGCCTTATGTATTGAGGTGCTCCTATGTTGGGTGCATAAATATTTACAATTGTTATATCTTCTTCTTGGAGGGATCCCTTGATCATTATGTAGTGTCCTTCTTTGTCTCTTCTAATAGTCTTTATTTTAAAGTCTATTTTGTCTGATATGAGAATCGCTACTCCAGCTCTCTGTTGATTTCCATTTGCATGGAATATCTTTTTCCATCCCCTCACTTTCAGTCTGTATGTGTCTCTAGGTCTGAAGTGGGTCTCTTGTAGACAGCATCTATATGGGTATTGTTTTTGCATCCATTCAGCCAATCTACATCCTTTGGTGGGAGTATTTAGTCCATTTACATTTAAGGTAATTATCGATATGTATGTTCCTATTCCCATTTTCTTAATTGTTTTGGGTTCGTTATTGTAGGTCTTTTCCTTCTCTTGTGTTTCTTGCCTAGAGAAGTTCCTTTAGCATTTGTTGTAAGGCTGGTTTGGTGGTGCTGAACTCTCTCAGCTTTTGCTTGTCTGTAAAGCTTTTAATTTCTCCATCAAATCTGAATGAGATCCTTGCTGGGTAGAGTAATCTTGGTTGCAGGTTTTTCTCCTTCATCACTTTAAGTATGTCCTGCCAGTCCTTTCTGGCTTGCAGAGTTTCTACTGAAAGATCAGCTGTTAACCTTATGGGGATTCCCTTGTGTGTTATTTGTTGTTTTTCCCTTGCTGCTTTTAATATGTTTTCTTTGTATTTAATTTTTGACAGTTTGATTAATATGTGTCTTGGCGTATTTCCTTGGATTTATCCTGTATGGGGCTATCTGTGCTTCCTGGACTTGATTAACTATTTCCTTTCCCATATTAGGGAAGTTTTCAACTATAATCTCTTCAAATATTTTCTCAGTCTCTTTCTTTTTCTCTTCTTCTTCTGGAACCCCTATAATTCGAATGTTGGTGTGTTTAATGTTGTCCCAGAAGTCTCTGAGACTGTCCTCAGTTCTTTTCATTCTTTTTTTCTTTATTCTGCTCCTCAGTAGTTATTTCCACTATTTTATCTTCCAGGTCACTTATCCGTTCTTCTGCCTCAGTTATTCTGCTATTGATCCCATCTAGAGTATTTTTAATTTCATTTATTGTGTTGTGCATCGTTGCTTGTTTCATCTTTAGTTCTTCTAGGTCCTTGTTAAATGTTTCTTGTATTTTGTCTATTCTATTTCCAAGATTTTGGATCATCTTTACTATCATTATTCTGAATTCTTTTTCAGGTAGACTGCCTATTTCCTCTTCATTTTTTAGGTTTGGTGGGTTTTTATCTTGCTCCTTCAACTGCTGTGTGTTTTTCTGTCTTCTCATTTTGCTTATCTTACTGTGTTTGGGGTCTCCTTTTTGCAGGCTGCAGGTCCGTAGTTCCCATTGTTTTTGGTGTCTGTCCCCAGTTGCTAAGGTTGGTTCAGTGGGTTGTGTAGGCTCCCTGGTGGAGGGGACTAGTGCCTGTGTTCTGGTGGATGAGGCTGGATCTTGTCTTTCTGGTGGGCAGGTCCACATCTGGTGGTGTGTTTTGGGGTGTCTTTGGACTTATTATGATTTTAGGCGCCTCTCTGCTAATGGGTGGGGTTGTGTTCCTGTCTTGCTAGTTGTTTGGCATAGGGTGTCCAGCACTGTAGCTTGCTGGTCGTTGAGTGAAGCTGGGTGCTGGTGTTGAGATTGAGATCTCTGGGAGATTTTCACCTTTTGATATTATGTGGAGCTGGGAGGTCTCTTGTGGACCAGTGTCCTGAAGTTGGCTCTCCCACCTCAGAGGCACAGCACTGACTCCTTGCTGGAGCACCAAGAGCCTTTCATCCACACAGCTCAGAATAAAAGGGAGAAAAAGTAGAAAGAGAATTAGTAGAAGTAGAGAGAAAGAAAGAAGGAAGGAAGGAAGGAAAGAAAGAAAGAAAGAAAGAAAGAAAGAAGGAAGGAAGGAAAGAAAGGAGGGAGGGAGGGAGGGAGGGAGGAGGGAGGGAAGGAAGGAAGGAAAAAAGAAAGAAGATAAAGTAAAAGAAAATAAAGTAAGATAAAATAAAATAAACTTATTAAAATAAAAAATAATTTTTAAGAAAATAAATTTTAAAAAAACACAAAAAAACGGACAGATAGAACCCTAGGACAAATGGTGGAAGCAAAGCTATACAGACAAAATCTCACACAGAAGCATACACATACACACTCACAAAAAAAGGAAAAGGGGAAAAAAATCATAAATCTTGCTCTCAAGGTCCACCTCCTCAATTTGGGATGATTCATTGTCTATTCATGTATTCCACAGACGCAGGGTACATCAAGTTGATTGTGGAGCTTTAATCCGCTGCTCCTGAGGCTGCTGGGAGAGATCTCCCTTTCTCTTCTTTGTTTTCACAGCTCCCGGGGCTCAGCTTTGGATTTGGCCCCACTTCTGCGTGTAGGTCGCCTGAGGGCGTCTGTTCTTCATTCAGACAGGACGGGGTTAAAGGAGCAGCTGCTTCGGGGGCTCCGGCTCACTCAGGCCGGGGGGGAGGGAGGGGCACTGCGTGCGGGGCGGGCCTGCGGCGGCAGAGGCCGTCGTGACGCACCAGCGTGAGGCGCGCCGTGCGTTCTCCCGGGGAAGTTGTCCCTGGATCCCGGGACCCTGGCAGTGGCGGGCTGCACAGGCTCCCCAGAAGTGGGGTGTGGATAGTGACCTGTGCTCGCACACAGGCTTCTTGGTGGTGGCAGCAACAGCCTTAGCGTCTCATGCCCGCCTCTGGGGTCCGCGCTTTTAGCCGCGGCTCGCGAGCGTCTCTGGAGCTCCTTTAAGCAGCGCTCTTAATCCTCTCTCCTCGCGCACCAGGAAACAAAGAGGGAAGAAAACGTCTCCTGCCTCTTCGGCAGGTCCAGAGTTTTCCCCGGACTCCCTCCCGGCTAGCCGTGGCGCACTAATCCCTGCAGGCTGTGTTCACGCCGCCAACCCCAGTCCTCTCCCGGCGCTCCGACCGAAGCCCAAGCCTCAGCTCCCAGCCCCGCCCGCCCCGGCAGGTGAGCAGACAAGCCTCTCGGGCTGGTGAGTGCCGGTCGGCACCGATCCTCTGTGCGGGAATCTCTCCGCTTTGCCCTCCGCACCCCTGTTGCTGTGCTCTCCTCCGCGGCCCCGAAGCTCCCTGCCTCTGCCACCCGCAGTCTCCACCCGCGAAGGGGCTTCTAGTGTGTGGAAATCTTTCCTCCTTCACGGCTCCCTCCCACTGGTGCAGGTCCCGTCCCTATTCTTTTGTCTCTGTTTATTCTTTTTTCTTTTGCCCTACCCAGGTACATGGGGAGTTTCTTGCCTTTTGGGAGGTCAGAGGTCTTCTGCCAGCATTCAGTAGGTGTTCTGTAGGAGTTGTTCCACGTGTAGATGTATTTCTGGTGTATCTGTGGAGAGGAAGGTGATCGCCGCGTCTTACTCTTCCGCCATCTTCCCCTAGTCCTCTCCGAATCAGGAACACTGGGGCTGGAACCCAGTCATCTGTGTTTTCACAGGTCCTCCTGGGGATTCTGATGCACGCTAGACAAAGTTTGAGAACCAGTGATCTGCTAGTGTTGGAGGGCCTCCTGAAGAGGTGGGGGTGGCTGTGGCTCACCGTGAGGACAAGGACACTGGTAGCAGAAGTTCTGGGAAGTACTTCTTGGCGTGAGCCCTCTCGGAGTCCACCATTAGCCGCACCAAGGAGCCTCGGTAATAAAGATTTATGTCTATGTTTTCTTCTAAGAATTTTATACTTTTAGCTGTCACATTTTGGTCTTTGATTCATTTTGAGTTACTTTTTTATATGGTGTGAAGTAGTCTCAAGCATTTTAAATGTTCTTCTACATTGTTATAAGTATTTTGAATGGTCCACATCTTAAATACTCTGATTTATCTCATAAAGTTATGAAGATTATATCATTCTGCTTTCAGTTAATACACAGATCTGTGTAATAATCACTTTTATTCTCCTCTTTCTTTAAAAACTATAGAGAACAGACAACTCTGTATTTAAAAAAAATTTTTTTTGTGGTATGCGGGCCTCTCACTGTTGTGGCCTCTCCCGTTGTGGAGCACAGGCTCTGGATGCGCAGGCTCAGCAGCCATGGCTCACGGGCCCAGCCGCTCTGCGGCATGTGGGATCTTCCCGGACCGGGGCACGAACCCGTGTCCCCTGCATCGGCAGGCGGACTCTCAACCACTGCGCCACCAGGGAAGCCCTACACGTATTTTTTTTCTGGATATAAATGTTATTTACATACCTGTAAGGGTCAAATAATTGAAGTGGAAACCCCAAACCTCTTTTAATCAGGTTAAGGATAAACAGGGTCATTAGTATCAGCTTTAAACATAACTTGGAGGTTTTTAAAAATGAATTATTTGAAATTTGTTGTTTTACCATAGCTACAGCAAAATGGCTTTGTGGAAATATCCTTTATTTCTCCAAATGCTTTTTATGAAGCACATTTTAAATGACTTCAGTATATTCCATCAAGTGGACATAGCATCCTATACTTATTTTCTTTTTGTTTTGAAATTTTATGCTTTAAATGGATTCTAACTTGATTTATCTTATCCCAATGAGTACACCTAATATTTGGGTTAGCTCTAGCCCAGTTTATTGGCTAGAGCTGTAATAATGTATTTTCTCTCTCTCTGGTGGACAATTGTAATGCTCTTTGTAATAAGTAACTATTATATACCCAAAGGATAGTTGGTTGTATTAAAAGAACCATTTATAAAAGTTGTTATTTCTGTAAATGTGAGTTTCTGTATGGTTTCATTTAATCATTTGTATTTTTACTTTCCAAAATAAGTGAGCAAAATGGAAAAAGCCTATAAAAGTGGGCCTTTTAGCCTAAAAGAACAAAAATTATACGTGTACTTGGCAAAGGGACATAGAGATATTGTTATGTGGATGAGGCAGCGACTAGTGAATGTAAAATAGTGATTTTTTTAAAATTTCACTAACATGCCATTCATTGTTCTCCCATACTTTCTGGCAGGTTCTCCTGTGACTTTGACCTTCACACTGGTCTTCGGTCCACAATGCAAGTCACAGGTGCTGGGACGGATTGCCCTGTGAAACTTCTAGTAGAAGGAAAGCAATGTAAGTGTCTAATACATGGAAAGCAAAGAGTAAAGAAGTGCTTAAGCCCTCAACTTAAAATGTGCAGGACATTTGCTTATTTGCTTTGTCAATATTAGAGAATTTCATATTACAGGATATTAGCTGAGGTTGAGAGGCCCTAAGAGGCCCAAGTAAGATATTAAAATCAGTTAACATTTAAGAATCATTAAGAGTCTTTTTCCTTATTTTCAAGGCATATGCTAATCATCAGTTGGAATCAAGTATTTCCTCTCATGGAGTACTATTCCATAGTTAAGTAAAAGATAGGATTTCTTTTGAAGTATATGATCACTGCTTATTATAGGGGAACAGACAAGGAAGCATATTCATTTTTTTTTTTACTGTATAGAAACTTGATTTAAGGGTTCATAAGGATAGCATTTATTTTAAGCTATTGTATTGAACATAATATTTCCCTAGGACTATTTTCATTTACTCTTGGCATAGTATCATTTATTTTATTTAATCATTCAACTCTTTTATTTAACTGAAATTCTCTCATTCACTCAGTAAATTTTCTCAGAGAGCATTAATTGAGCAGTAACCAGCACCAGGCACTGAGGTCCATGTTACTGTCTGAGAGACCCTTGGGTTGTTTTGGGGCTTAAATAATTCGATAGACATATTCAGCTACTGTGTTCAAACCATAGAATTGTGTGGAGCTTCTAAAGCAGGAGCTATACTGCATCTATCTTTGTATCTCCAGTTATACTGTAGACACTCAGTTACATATTTGTCAAATTAAATTGAGTAGCATCCTTGAGCGTTAGACTTGGAGATGTAGTGTCTAAGAGGCTCATAGAGGTGCCCCAGAGATGGCCAAAAGGTAGCGTGACAAGGCAGATTTCTGGGAGTTCCCTACTTATATGTCAGCTAGAGTAGACTCCCTTTTATCTATTGGGTTTCTGTATAAGATTTCATTTTTTAAAAATGCATCTACTGCTAAAAAATATTACAGTCATTGGTAATTCAATTGCCTCAATTACAAATGAGGTAAATCTAGTTTTCAGGAATCTATATCGGTTATAAGTTACGTAAATCTTTCTAAACAGATGTAGTTCACATCATGTCCCCTGCTTGCCCTTTTTTTCTTCCTTTCTTTCTTTTCTCTCTCTCTCTTTTTTTTTTTTTGGTTGTTTTTTTAAAAATAAGGGGGGGCCAACAGCCTAAAAATAATTTTCTTAAGAAACGATGAAGCAATAAAGTACAGAAGCCTTTGAAGACTGCTAGCAAGTTATGTCAGTGTTTGTAATGTGAAACTGCTTGAGGTCTCTTCAATGCTGTGTGCCCTCACACTGTGCGTGAATTCATTAAAACAATGCAGAATTCTTCTGGGGCAGGAAAATAAGGAAACTAATTTTTAAATGACTAAGGACTGAGGGTAAGCGTCTCTGTTAATTTCCCTGGCCTAATGGAGAACACATACATATGCTATCAGCTCATCTCTATCATTAAAAATAAGTTAGAACCGAAAACATGTACAATCACATCAAGGCTTGTCAATTAAAAGTCAACCCAGGAAAAATGTTTTGGAGATTACTGAGCCTGTCAGCTTCCACTGAAAGTGAGACGAGGTCTAGAGAGCAAGGCCTTGGTTAATGTTGAGATCTTTGTTATAAAGCAAAGAAAAACTGCTTCCTCCAGGTAACTTGGTATTGATGTCATTTGCCTTAAGAGAATATTTCCAGATTATTAAACTGATTATTCGTCATACACTTTAACTTGTGAACTCTAGGAATAAGTCAACAAGACTGATTCAGAAATACAAGGGCTAGGACACTTGTGGGGACTTTCCTGGCTGTCCAGTGGTTAAGAATCCGCCTTCCGATGCAGGGGACATGGGTTCGATCCCTGGTCGGGGAACTAAGATCCCACATGGCACAGGGCAACTAAGCCCGCACACTGTAACTACTGAGCCTGCGAGCCACAACTAGAGAGAAGCCCGTACACAACAACGATAGATCCTGCGTGCTGCAACGAAGATCCAGTGTGCTGCAACTAAGGCCCAACACAGCGAAATAAGTAAATAAATATTAAAATAATAGTAATAATAAACTCAGCCTCAAAATGTTTTTTTTTTTAAAAACGAAATACAAGGGCTAAATGTCATGAGAGGTGTATCTCTCCCTTTTGCAGCAGAAAATTACAGAAAACTCTCGAATAAGCATTTTTCTTACCACTGAGATTGTGAAATTTTTTTTAACTTCAGAGAATGGAATGCAACTCTCTGATGGACTTTTGTTTTCAATTTTCAAAACTGTTTCATGAGCTGAAAATTTCAAAGGAGTGGTTGGGAATAAATGTTATTTACAAATTCCAGAAGCCCATAAACTTCCTTTTCTTTACAAAATGGCCAACTGAATATTTTGAACTCATGTGTCTATCAAAAATGTAGATGCGGGCTTCCCTGGTGGCGTAGTGGTTGAGAGTCCGCCTGCCGATGCAGGGGACGCGGGTTCGTGCCCCGGTCCGGGAAGATCCCACATGCCGCGGAGCGGCTGCGCCCGTGAGCCACGGCTGCTGAGCCTGCGTGTCCGGAGCCTGTGCTCCACAACGGGAGAGGCCACAATAGTGAGAGGCCCGCGTACCGCAAAAACAAAAACAAAAACAAAACAAACAAATAAAAAAACACAATACAAAAGGTACAAAATGAAGGCAGTCTTCATGATACAATTTGAAATGACAGGCCAACCACGCCACTTTAGTATTAAAAAGTCAGGATGATGAAGGAAAAATGTTGGATAGCCTACCAAAACAGAGGAGGTAGCAGTCAAAAGCAAGTATTGTTCTTCTTCCGTCGACTCAGAGAGAATGGTTGCACTAAGGAGTAAACAGGCAGTGAGGGAAAGAACAGCATGTTGCAGAAGCAGAACGAGAGTATAGCTGAGGAGGGATGGGGAGAGATGGGGGCGTGAAGAATGACTGCACGGCCAGGGACAGAGAAGTTGAATTGTGAATTAAAGAAGCAGAATATATGACACAGACCTAGACATCATCATACTAAATGAAGTAAGTCAGAAAGAGAAAGATAAATACCATATCAAATCACTTATACATGGAATCTAAAATACGGCACAAATGAACATATCTATGAAACAGGAACAGACTCACAGACATAGAGAACAGACTTGTGGTTGCCAAGGCAGGGGTGGAGGAGGGATGGACTGGGAGTTTGGGATTAGCAGATGCAAACTGTTATATATAGAATGGATAAACAATAAGGTCCTACTGTATAACACAGGGAACTACATTCAATATCCTGTGATAAAATATACTGGAAAAGAATATGAAAAAGAATATACACATATGTATAACTGAGTCACTTTGCTGTACAGCAGAAATTAACAGAACATTGTAAATCAAACAGACTTCAATAAAATTAATTTAAAAAGAATATACGACACAAAGCATTTATCCAGATGGAATTAAGTAACATTTATAATAGGTAACATGGGAAGGAGATGAGGGGATGTAGACTCTCTCTCTTTATTGTGTTCTATCACAGTAGAGGGTAAAATAATATGAATGAAAATTTTTTTACGATGAAAAAGAAATGACTACCTATGCAAGGTATTTGTTCTTTGTGAGTGTCTAAAATGTATGCTCTACGTGTCTTGGTGAGAAAGTATATCTTGTCTCTTAAATACATTTTAATTCTAATTGTATTTATTGCATAACTATTCCCTAAAGGACAACGCACCTTTGGTTGCAGAGCCATAATCTTTGAATTCTTGTTAAGATTTGTCTGAGTTTTGTTTCATATCCACCTCTATGGTGATCATTTTGTAAAAATAAATATTTATACTTTAAAAAGTTGTATAGGCTTATAACAAAGCTTAAAACAAAACAAAGCAAGGCAACATCTGCTCTACGAATGCAAACTCTGCTTTCTACAGAGGCAACCACTTTCAACAGAGGGTTTACCTCTCTGTTTCCACAAATGCTTTTGCACGTCTGTTGATCGCGCATGCGTGCGCGCAGGCTCACACACACACGTACACATTTGCCTGGAACGGGAATAGGCAGGTTTTCCCAGATGAACTATAGATTCGCCCTTAGAACTCTCTCAAGGTGCTGTTCCACCGAACAACTTGGGGGAGCACTTTCCTCTTTTCTCCAAGAGGTCTCATGAGATGTGGCATGGGCCCAAACAGATCCCCAAATCAGTTTGAGCAGGCTATAATGCTCATAAACTTGGACCCTAGACACAGGCTCCAGCTTTTCTGGGAGAAATTTTATATACTACTTGCTAATTTGGATGGTGTTCTTGTTATTCAGAGTTCATCCTTCTAATTTGAGTCACATCTGTGACTGCTTAGCTGAACTGGGAGCCTCAGCATTGAGCTCTATCTTCGTTTGCTCAAGGGACACATGGTGTGGTAGGAGCCATCATGCTTTGTTTTTACAAATCAAACTCTTAATTAATTACTGAACATACTGCAATCCACTAATCAAGCTGTATTTTTTGAGACATTTCTGACTGATAAATATCTAGTCATCTGGCTTTGCAATATATCCTCTTGTCCTTGCTTTAGACAAAAATGGTAGGAGTCATCGGAAATGTATCTTTTTATGTGTGATTTGTTCAATGTCATGCATGAGCTTGGAAGAAAATAATTTCCCATAGAATTATATCCATATTCTTCTGGCCCACACTGAGAGGTAGTGTTTTCGAGTCAGAGCGGGCACTGAATGCAAAATCATAAAAGACTTGTGTTCAAATTCTGGCTTGGCTATTTCCAACTGATGGAACTTTAAATCTCAGTTTCTTATTTGTAGATTTGTTTTGAAAATTAAATGAGAAAAACCACATAAAACACCTAGTTCTGTGCTGGGCATCTAGCTAGCAGTGAAGTTTCCGATCATCCATTCATTCCCTCATTCCCACAAATATTTATGGAGGATTACCTGCAATTTCCTAGGCTTTTAGGCATGGAGAAAATGATTGTAGGCAAGATAGATAGAAAAAGTGGCTCTTTACATGAAGCTTATACTCTGGGGGAGGGGGATTCATAATAAATCAGAAATAAACAAATAAGTGAAGTAATTATTTTGTTTTTTAGATAATTGTGTATATATCTCACTTTCCATGCGATGAAAAGTTTTGTGAGAACAGTGTCTTACCGTTTTCTTTATCAAGATCACTATTGCACAAATTAGGAAACAGCTGTTGAGTAAATAAATGAACAAATGTAAGAAAGTCTCTAATCTATCTATATATGTGGAATGGCTTATGGTTTTACAGGAATATTTTAATAAGCACATCTATTACAAAATTCAAAAAGCATTCCTGAGATTCTTAAAGAGGCAGTATGGGGCAAAGGGTAAGAACAACGAATGCCCTGCACCCAGATTTCCTGGGTTTGAACAACAGTATGTAGCTATGTGACTTAAACACTCTGTGCCTCAGTTTACCCACAAGGAAAATTTGAGTAACAAATACCTCTAGAATATAGCTGTCATGCAGATTTAAAGAACTATTTCATGCGGAACATTTAAGAACCGTGGCACATAGCAAGCATTCAATAAATGTCAGATTTTTTTCTTTAACTAGAGAGCTATTTCTCAAACCAGACTGTCTAAACAAATGGGAGTTCTTGGGAATTTACTCAGAAGTCTTCTCATTTGTATAAGAATTTTACATTTTGTGTTTTCATTTTGATGAAAAATTTCAAAAATATTAAAGTTTGTTTATTTTGGAAATCTACCAAGCCATTTCAGTGCCCATATTTGCACTTACACTTAAAGTTGCTTTGAGTGATCACCCAACATGACAGTGTTTAGCTTTTAGTTTCTCAGACTCTGGGCTTACATGTATTCCTGAGAGTTTAAAATTTCTCGAGATTGAAAAATACTGTTTTGGAGCCTCAAGCGTATATGTGCCATAAGCCGTAATACACATGTTCACAGTGCAAAACGCATCTGTCATTCAACACATGTTTATCATGGCCCTCATTCATGCCGTCTCCCAATTCTTTTGGATGCTCTGTCTTCAGGCCACATAGTAGGATTTCACTTCTTTTTGTTTGTTTGTTTTTTAACATCTTTACTGGAATATAATTGATTTACAATGGTGTATTAGTTTCTGCTTTATAACAAAGCTATACATATACATATATCTCCTCCCTCTTGCGTCTCCCTCCCACCCTCCCTATCCCACCCCTCTAGGTTGTCACAAAGCACGGAGCTGATCTCCCTGTGCTATGCGGCTGCTTCCCACTAGCTATCTATTTTACATTTGGTAGTATATATAAGTCCATGCCACTCTCTCACCTCATCCCATCCTACCCTTGCCCCTCCCTGTGTCCTCAAGTCCATTCTCTACATCTGTGTCTTTATTCCTGTCCTGCCCCTAGGTTCTTCTTAACCATTTTTTTTTTTTTAGATTCCATATATATGTGTTAGCATACAGTATTTGTTTTTCTCTTTCTGACTTACTTCAGTCTGTATGACAGTCACTAGGTCCATCCACCTCACTACAAGTAACTCAATTTTGTTTCTTTTTAAGGCCGAGTAATACTCCATTGTATATATGTGCCACATCTTCTTTATCCATTCATCTGTCGATGGACACCTAGGTTGCTTCCATGTCCTGGCTATTGTAAGTAGAGCTGCAATGAACATTGTGGTACATGACTCTTTTTGAATTATGTTTTTCTCAGGGTTCCCTTTTCTCCACAAAATCTACAGACAGTAAAGGGTTCCCTTTTTGAATTATGTTTTTCTCAGGGTTCCCTTTTCTCCACAAAATCTACAGACAGTAAAGGCTGGAGAGAGGATTTCACTTCTTGGTCTTGTTTCTGTTTGGATGGTGAGGGGACCTGTGGCTACTTCTGGCCCATAAGTGGTGAGCAGAATCAACATGTGTTACTTCTGTACCAGTGTGTTTAATTGTTGGTGTAAGACCTTCCAGAACCCACTTTTCAAGTTTTAGCTGTTCATTGTCTGCAACCCTGAGCATCCCTGCCAACTTATGTTGGACATGTAGCATACATGAGAAATAACTTATTTGTTGATTTAAGCTACTGAGATTTGTATGTTGTTTTCCATAACTGCAACCCAATTAGTATGTAATTTCATTGCACCTATTGTGTCTAAGCCATGATGAAGCTGATGTATAAATCAAAAGTAAGTCAGTTTCCCAGTGCAGACTTTTCTTCTCAGTTTACACCCTGCCAAATTATATTCTGAGAGCTGAGTTAATGTAAGCCTTTTATTATCTTAAACTTTCACTCAACTTGAAACTCCTCAGGTTCATGTTATTCTCCCTCATCAATGAGGATGATAATAAAGCACATACAGTGTCTACGCTTCTCACCAGATGCTACGTAAACAGTAAAGATTTATTCTCCCAAGAGAAATGGAGAGCTGCCACAGGGAAAAAAAGAATATTGCTTGGCAAGATGGTCTCTCTCAGCCTGATGTGCCACTCCCAGGCTGGATCTCTGGAGTTGCCTAGTGGTGGTTCCTAGTGGCAGCTTGAGACAGATCCTTCAGAAGTCATATTTGCCCGCTACTCTCAGTCAGTCACAAGACCCAACTGAGTCCACTAGAGCCAATTTGAAGTTCTTCAAAAGAACAGGTCTTTCTCAGAACAAATTCTGTGTGCTAACACATATATATGGAATCTAAAAAAAAACCAGTTCTGAAGAACTTAGGGGCAGGACAGGAAAAAAGACGCAAACATAGAGAATGGACTTGAGGACACAGGGAGGGGGAAAGGTAGGCTGGGACGAGGTGAGAGAGTGGCATGGACATGTGTACACTGCCAAGTGTGAAGTGGATAGCTAGTAGGAAGCAGCTGCATGGCACAGGGAGATTGGCTCAGTGCTTTGTGACCACCTAGAGGGGTGGGTTGGGGAGGGTGGTGCGGGAGACACATGAGGGAGGGGATTTGGGGACATATGTATAAGTATGGCTGATTCACTTTGTTGTACGGTAGAAGCTGGTACAACATTGTAGAGCAATTATATGCCAATAAAGATGTTAAAATAAATAAATAAAATAAAAAAGAACAGGTCTTTTAAAGATTTGTCTATAGCATTGCTCTGGCATCAGGCGTAGGTCCAGTGAGCAAGTGGGAAAAGCAAAAGATCTTGCTTTTATCACCATGTCATCTAATAATATCTCTACTCTGCTCTAAAATGAATCATGGGCCCCGTGCCCTATAGGCTCTTCCTTGTCTCCAAGCTCATTGTCCATCTCCCTCAGAGATGTTCTTCCAAGGGGTTGGAGTTTATATCCCAATATTTTCTTGTGTCAGGACCTGAACTCAAAGAAAGAGACCAGAAAGTCTACTTCAAATAACAACCAGAAAGTCTACTTCAAAAACCACCCCCTCCCATATGTTCAGTCCAGATTAGGTACTTTAAAATTTTTTTCTTGAAACATAAAAAAGTCCTAGCTCATATTTAAAACACTAAAGCATGAGTTTTGAAGTGAGATACTTTCTCTTTAAGCAACATTTTTACTTTATACAACATCAATTAATGCATTCGAGAAATTTTTTCTGGAGCATGTACATGCAAGTAAGCCACCATATTGAACAAAAGGGGGAAAGTGGAAAGAAATAAGGCTGAAACATTTTATAGGAACATGATCATGAAGGATTTGTAAGACACGTCAAAATGTTTGAATTTATCCTAAGGACAATGGAAAGCCATTGAAAGACCCGGTGGGTAACAAGGTAAGATTTGCATTTTAAAATAACCACTCTGGCTACAGCAAGATGGTGGGGTCAAGACTGGGAGTTAAGGTAAAAGTAAGGAAGTTGTTTTAGACATTCAGATGAGAGAGGGTGGTGGCTTTGACTTGAAGATCAAGAAGGAGATTTAATATGGAGGTACTAATTTGGGAGTCAGCATAGACATGAGCACTGAAGCTCTATGAGTGGTTGATAATACAGGGATTGTATGGGAAGAACATGATCAAGGACGGAACCAAGACAAACATCAATCCTTAACGGTCTGGCAGGAAAAAGAACTGTGAAAGAAACTAAGAAGTATTAGAGGACAGATATACCAGGGGAGTGTGGTATCACGGAGCATAGGAAAGAGATTGTTTGAAAAACTAGTGTTAAAAGATTACATAGGTTAGGGACCAAAATATTTCTGTTAGATTTCATAGCTTAGGAGATTTCTGTTGGAGCAAGCAGTGTCAACGACCATGGTAGGAAAAAGCAGATTGTGGTAGGTTGATGAGTAAAAGAAAAAAGTAAAGAGAATAAATACAGATAGCTCTTTCAGGAAAATTATCTTTGAAAGAAAAAAGAGGAGAATAGCTGGAAGGAGATACAGACTCAAGGAAATTTTCTTCTGTTTTACTGCTAATTTTAAGGAGAGTATAGAAAGAGAGAGGTAGAAGGTCTAGAGAAAGCAGGTGGAAGGATTTTCTTAAAGGGACAAGAGGGAATGGGTGGAGGGATTAACATTAGACATTAGGAACATCTCTTCCCTTGTAACTGGAGGGAAACAGAAAGGATGGCTGTGGAAATGGCTAAATTTCTAGGTTTGGTAACATACAGTTAAGGGATTTACCTTTTGGCTATTTTCCTTTTGAAGTTGGAGGTGAGGTCATCGGTTGAGATTCAGTGGTGAGGTTGATGTTGGAAGTTTGGGGGGAGAGAGTGAAGATTCTTTGAAATAACTTCTGTAAAAAACTGAAGAGAGCTGATGATGGATGAGTACATCTTGCTCACAATTGGGGGGAGGCAGTTAAATGAGATGATGTATGGAAAGGTGTATGTGGTCGGTGCAAAATAACTCAATAAATAGTAGCTATTATTATTATTAATATGATCGTTTTCCTTCTCCTTTTTATGCCACAATACTAATTCTAGCTTTTATTTACAGCTCCACTTCTTCTTTGAAATTTGATCTCTTTGGTTTCTCTTAAGTTTCTTCCTTCACTCCACCTCGAGGCTCTTGCTTTCAGCTCATCACTTTCATCTCTTTCAACTCTTTCCGCTTGGTTGTTTTACATAATGCCTTATTGATACTGTCCCTTCCAAGTTGGCCTGGTCCCCAGCATATCTTCTTCTGATTATTTCCCTGTAGGACAGTTCCGTCACCTCTCTCTTGAGCTCATCATCAGAACTCAAACAATACCGAGGCCAGGGAAATCATGAGCGTTCTGTGGTTTACCAAAACTTATTGGCAAGAGAAATCCGAATCATAGCCCTGAGTTCCAATAGTATGATTCCATGAAAAGAATCAACTAGGTTAGAGGATCAAATTTAATCAGTTATAAGACTATGAAGCTGAAAGTTTTAGAGATGTTTATGGCTCTAGCAGGCAAAACGAGGTATTTTGTCTTTATGTATTTGCAATTGCCAATCCATCTCTTAGGTAAATCTGTATTTTTTTAAATTATAGTTGAAATCTGTCTTTAAAAACCCTTTTTGTAACGAAACAAAGCTGATCTCCCCGACAACTCTGCCTCTTCTACTGTTTGAGCTGCTGTCAGAGAAACTTCCTTCCATTCATCTAGTGCCTTTCTCCCTAAACTTGAGCTTTATCTCAGGACCTCTCCAAGCTCCATGACTGGAACCCTGGGGTCTTGGCTCTGACTAGCTATAGTTTATAGTCTGAGAAGGTGGGGCATCCACCCTGCCTTTCTCAACTCCTTTCCTTATTTATTATCCTGTCTAAGCATTTTCCCTCACCTCTCACCACTTTCAAGTGAATAATATGAAACTGAACATTTTATTAGTGAAATGACCACAGTAGATGATTACTGAGTGGAGAAACGAATCTCCCTCCTGAAAAAATGATAAGCCATTTTCATTGACTGGTGATCCCACAACTATATTTCATGAGGTTGACTGTGCATAGATCAAACTTTAACCCTCTTACAACTCATACCTTGGCTGCATTTTTAGGGGCACCTAGTATATACTTCATTTTTTTTTTTTTTTTTTGCGGTACTTGGGCCTCTCGCTGTTGTGGCCTCTCCCGTTGCGGAGCACAGGCTCCAGATGCGCAGGCTCAGCGGCCATGGCTCACGGGCCCAGCCGCTCTGCGGCATGTGGGATCTTCCCGGACCGGGGCACGAACCCGGGTCCCCTACATCGGCAGGCAGACTCTCAACCACTGCACCACCAGGGAAGCCCTATACTTCATTTTGATTATTAAAGCAGCGCAGCTTCATCACTGCTCACTGTGTAAGAAATCATATGAAAGCCTGCTATCAATTTAAAAGTATGCAAGGAGTGTGTTTTTGAAACCTGGCAGAGGGCACATGTAGACACACCAGAAACAACCTCAGCCTCTCAATCCCAGTGAACTTTGTTGGAAAGAAACTGAGCATGCAGGTACAGAATGGTTGAGTGATTTTTTTTTTTTTCCTGACCAACAGAGCTGCTTGTTAGCAACTTGAAAGGACGCCTAGATCCAAAATAGTATTAACCAAGTGTTTCTTCAATATGAGATCATTATGTTTCTCTTCTAAATCCAAATACTAATTGCAACCTTGCTGTGAGCATACAGTATTAGGGCCATCATAGCCATGGCAACAGAATGCAACATAAAGTGGGATCCTGTCATTGGCACAGCACTGCTAGTGGTTTGGGTGGCGAATGAGCACTTTCTTACAGCATCTCCAATATCCAACTCCAAAGAGGGGATCCTACCGCATACCTTTAGGCAACTTTGCCATACAGGTTCTGTGACCTTTGAATGTTTTGTATGTTTCTGTAATTAATTTCAGTACAAGATAGCTTGTTAATCCATGGACAAAAATACAAGCACAAATGAAAATTTCAACAGGCACTTTATAATGGCCATTTACATTTCAGAATTAAACCCGTAATAAAAACTTTTTTGTACTTATAATTGGACTGATTTTTAACAGCCAGTGATAAACATCTATGTAAATAGCCTCCCAAAGATTTTACACTTAAGAAAAAAAAGCCCTTTAAATGAGCTTCTTAAAGTCACCTTCTCTGCTTTGCATGATAGTTGTAATGCAAAATAATAAACAGCACAGGGCAGGAGTACAACACTACCAGGATGATAGGGTGCCATTTATACGAAGATAATTAGGCATTTAAAACCTACCAATACCAATTTTAAAACCTACCAATTAAAAAAAAAAACCAACAGTGTGCTTACAGTAAACTCATTGAAATAAATTTACATTCGCCTTTGCCATGCTTTCATTGCAAAGGTGTCCACAGCTTGTGCTGCCCCAAGGATTCTGTTTTTGTGTGTAGGAAGTGAGGTGCAGATTAAGAGTTCATAACCCAGTCTACCTTTCTATAAAAACAAAAAGTATTTTGTAGAGATTTGCTGTAAACATATGAACCATATGCCATTGTTAAAAAGAAAGGAAACAGTTGTGTTGGCGGAAAGACTTGTTACTATTAGGAAGATTGAAGCGTGAACAGAACTCCATACTCATTTGCTCCTAGAGTACGCAGGAAAGAGCAAAGGAGACAATGGGATCTGCCATCTGCGTTCAGAAGCAAATGCATCGGGCTTTGCTTTCATATTCGCCTCCTCAAGAATTTACCTGAAAATGGGCCACGGAATTCATGTGAAATCAATCAAAAGATCATGTCGCTTTCCCAGATGTACAAAGCATGACGTGTCATTTTGACCACAAAAAAATTTGAACACTTGAGCAATAAAGAAGTCCCTAGCAGATAGATCAGTAGATATATATATATATTATTATTATTAGTGCTTCATTGATTCATCTACTCATTCATTCACTCCTTCATTTTTCAAACATGTATTAGTCACCTGCTTTGTGTCAGGCATTATACTAGATGCTGGCAATTCAAATACAAATTCAACACTCAGAGATGAAGCATGTTAACAAGTAATTTCGGTAAAAACAGGGTAAATTATGAGTGAGTTTTACACAAAGCGCGATGGAAGCAGGAAGGAGAAAATGACTTAATCTGCTGCTGTAAAGGAAGAGTTCATAATAATAGGCAACATTTGAACTAAGTGTTGAAGGATAAACAGGTGTTTGCTGAAGGATGAAGAGGGGGAAAAAATAGGTAGAGAAATCTGTGGGGGGAGCTTTAGAAGCTGGAGGCACCTAAGCATTAGATTTTAGTACAGCAAGTAGTGCCTAGAACATAGGGTGTTCATTTGGAAGACATTCGCTGTTTCCCTATTTACCTTTCCATTAAATCTTATTTCTTCATCCTGGTCTGCAAAGCCTTTCATAATTGTGTGTGCGGCGGGGGAAGTGGAGACGGAATTGTTGACTTAAATAATTGTGAAACCCAGGAGAATCATTTGGGGCATAGCTGAATTTAAGTGCTCAGAAGAATCTCTCAGTTTTACTTTCCTCAGTTTTGGGTCCATTCTCAAGGTTGTACTTACTCCATGTATGACCCTAGAAACCCAGAAGACATTTGGATTTGTTTAAGGGATGATTCTTCCAAAGAAAAAACTGGGATATTGTCCCCAAATTGTTAACCATTTTCTAAGAACCATTTATTGAATAGTCAAATTTGTTTTATATATACCAAAAAATTGGAACAGCCAGTGCTCTTGACTATATATTTGGTTGAATTCATGAATTAAGTCAATAAATATCTATTGGATGCTTCCTATATGCCAGGCACTGTTCCAGTGATTTGTGTATATATCTTTGACACACCTTTATTTTTTAAAACCTTTGTGATTTGTTTTATTGTGAGTCAATGTTTCTCAAAATGTAAAACACATACTTGTGAGGATACTTGAGGTTATTTTACACTCAGAAGTAAAAGATGTTGAATCAACCAGTACAAATGACTTTTCCCTTTCAGTTCTCCTTTAATCCTTCTAATTATGTCAGCAAAAAGTCTGTCTAGTACCTGGGTGTCTATAACATCCTTTTCAACAAAGAGGGCTTCTGGTAAGCTCAATAGCTAGCCAAAATTTAGTGACAGTGTTTTATTTATTTTACAAAACTTTTGACTAAACAACTTTTATGCAATTTTAATATAATTAGTTTACAAAAGTTTTTATATAAAATAATTTTATTTATACAATTTCATTCTATTAAAGGCAAAAAAATTCTAACTTACCAGTTGCAGTATTGATATGAAGTTTCTTCTTAAGTGATTTAAGTAATACATGCATATTGTTTACTTGAAAGATTTGAAATAATTAATTTTATTAGTGATGCATGATTAAGGTAAAATTTGTGAGGGCTATAAGTAAACAACTGAAATTTGGAGTATTCCATATTAGGGCAGGATCCCCCCGCCATTCTAAAATTTCTCATGTATTTGTATGTGTTTATTGGTTCACATGATCTTCATAATAACTTTGTAAATTTCTACGAAAACTCATTGGATTTTATTATAATTTAATTATATCTATAAATTCATATTTAAATGAAAAGTTCATTTGTTATAGGCAGTCTTCTTTTCCAGGAACATGGCACAGTTCTTCATTAATGAATTCCTATGTACCTTATTAGGAGTCCATCATTTTCTTCATTAAATCCCATATATTTCCTTTTAAACATATATTTAGATATTTTATGATTCTGTTGCTATTGTTAAAGGGATTTTAAAAAAATGTGTTTTCTACCTGATTATCTCTTATATATGATACAGCTATTGCTTTTGCATACATTTGTATCCAACCATTCTTCGAAATTATTTTGTTACTTGGGATAGTGCAGTGTTTCATTCTCGCTTTTTTTTTCTAGGCAGACAGTCATAATTTGCAAATAATGATTGGTTAATCCTTTTCTTTCCAGTAGTTACTACCTTTATTTCTGTTTCGTGTCATACTATCCAGGACTTTGAAAATAAGTTTATTTGACAGTGTTGATAGCAAGTATACTTTTTATCTGCTCTTAATTTTTTTTTTTTTTTTTTGCGGTACGCAGGCCTCTCACTGTTGTGGCCTCTCGTTGCGGAGCACAGGCTCCGGACGCGCAGGCTCAGTGGCCATGGCTCACGGGCCCAGCCGCTCCGCGGCATGTGGGATCTTCCTGGACCGGGGCACGAACCCGTGTCCCCTGCATCGGTAGGCGGACTCTCAACCACTGCACCACCAGGGAAGCCCTATCTGCTCTTAATTTTAATGGGAATGTATCTTCTTTTGTACCACTAAGTTCCGTGTTAGATATTGATTTAAGAGGTTTTGTGGGTTTGGGTTTTTTTTTTTTTCATTTAGGGAAATATCCTTCCATTTCTAGTTACCTAAGAGTTATAGAAGTACAATTTTCTATGTTTATAAGACAACAATAATTTTAGTCTTTAATATGTAAAGTGTTGTGTTTGCACATAATACTGGGCAGAGCCATGACTCTCATTGAATTTAAATTGGTGGCAGGAACTTTGTTTTCATAATAGGCAGTTTGATTACATTCATCGGTCTCCTTCTTGACCACCTCAGACTAGACTTTATATGTGGCAAAGTCAAACTTAATTGACAAATGTTTTGTTTTGTTTTGTTTTGTCCCAGTATTTTATTGTGAGAGTGCTTACACATTCACAAATTTTTTTCTTAAGTACAATAATTACCAATATACTCACCATCTAGATTTAACCATACATATATGTATGTACATATATTCTTTTCTTTTTAATTGACAAATATTAATGAAATAAAATTTTTGCCAGATGGCCTCTCTGGAAGAGAGGTTAAAGTTCTCTTCAAGAAGTTAAAAGTTCTTTGCTTCTGAAAAAAATCAGAATTTTTTTAAACTAGATTAGAATTTACAGATTATCTAATTAAAACACTTTAATTAGATTTATTTTTAAGATATATTTGCATAAGTTACCAATTATTTATTTAATATTAGTCTAGTAGTACTAGCTAAGGAAACGCAAAATTCTTATTCTTCACTGTCTCCAATGTATATGAAGTTAACATATATCATATTATATATGATAGAGAAAGAACCAGGAATGTCCAAAAAAATAAAATAAAATACATTAACATGTATGAAGTTCCGTCAGACTTTCATAATTTCTATTTTACTTTGCATTTCTTAATAGTTAGTGGACATGTGAGAACTGCTGTCAAAATCTACCTGTTAGGGCTTCCCTGGTGGCGCAGTGGTTGAGAGTCTGCCTGCCGATGTAGGGGACATGGGTTAGTGCCCCGGTCTGGGAGGATCCCACATGCCGCGGAGCGGCTGGGCCCGTGAGCCATGGCCACTGAGCCTGTGTGTCCGGAGCCCGTGCTCCGCAACACGAGAGGCCAGAACAGTGAATGGCCCGCGTACCGCAAAAAAAAAAAAAAAAAAAATCTACCTGTTATAAGAAAGAAAGGGAAGACCTAAATATCTCATTCTACCTGTGGGTGAAAATCAGACAGGCCAATTATGATTCAACCTAACAAAGAATTTTTCAAGAATGAAACCTTCCCCAAAAAGGAATGGAAAACTTCGTGAGGTAGTCTATGTCTTAATCAATCAATGATATATGGGTTGCCACGTCATCCAAAGATGTTTTCTCTAGTAAGTTCGTATAAGATCACTCTGTTTATTTCTCTTTGCATTTATTTCTATTAAAAAGTATATGGTTTAAAAATAGTTAGTGGAATAAAACAAGAGTTTTGTCTTTGTTATACTGGCTTTGAGTTATTTCTAGGCTATTGGGTTAGAGATAATGTGAGGTTGTCAGATGCACTTGAACAAGGAGAGAATTTGAAGTTTGGAAAAATCTATGTAAGAAACAGAAGAAATAAGAAAAGTTAATAGGTTCCCTCAAAATTAAGGAGAAATGGAAAATAGCCTCGCATGTCTATCGACACCAAATAGATGGTAAAAAGTTAATTAGAAACTTTTATAATTTTAAAAAATAGGAGGGCTTCCCTGGTGGCGCAATGGTTGAGAGTCCGCCTGCCGATGCAGGGGACACGGGTTCGTGCCCCGGTGGGGGAAGATCCCACATGCTGCGGAGCAACTAAGCCCGTGAGCCATGGCCGCTGAGCCTGCGCGTCCGGAGCCTGTGCTCCGCAACGGGAGAGGACACCACAGTGAGAGGCCCGCGTACCGCAAAAAGAAAAAAAAATATATATATATAGAAGAAAAAGTCATCATAAAGAGGAAAATGGTCATACATTTTCCTGAGTTTTGTTTGTTTGTTTGTTTTTTAATATAGGCACATGTAGGCCTTTAACAGTTTTTAAAAAATCACCGTCAGGCATGAAGGTAAGAGAAATTGACTTTTTCTTTCACTGTTTGTCTCAATGCCACATGGCTTGCCTTAGCCTTTTTTGTTACCTTTGAAATTAATGCACACTGAGTAAAATAGTATATCAGACAAATACAAAAACAGATCTTGACATACAAAAAAACCTGAACTATTTCTGCTTTGCCAAAATACTTGGATATTAACAAAGCTGAAAATATTTAATTATCAGGCAATAATAAATTGATTCAACCATGATTTACTTAAATTATTTTTATATATCTCCGTAGTTATACCCCAAAAGAGGAAAATATAGGACAAATTAGAAGTGGAAGTTTTATTACAATGTTAATAATAGTTCGTATTTAATTGAGATCACATCTTTCATCTTATCTTTCTCCCACCAATGGCTCGTTTTTATTCTTAACATCTTGTTTTCAGTACAGAATTGTCACCCACTGGTTTTCAATTATAGAGATGCCCATATTGATTCTACTCTTGATTTTAACTCACAACTGAAAAATTACTTATTTGGTCCTATAAAGCTGTATTCTGTAGCTAGTTTAAGCCCTTTTATAAATTTATGTGGACGCAAAATACATAAAGATAAAACTCATAAACAGACTTTAAATTATTTTAAGTCAAATCACTATTAAAATGTAAGAAGACAAATAGTAATCAAAAATGTCATCACCATATGGAGGAAAACTTGATGTCAGTCACAGCATTTATAAAGAACAGGTGGCGCTTAAGCAATCAGAAACCCCTTATGGAATTACACAAATGTAACCTAAATTCCATAGATCTGTAGGAAAGTGATGTACATAAATTAGACAAAAGATCTTTCATTAACACTTACGTCCTAAGTTGTTTGACTATAATTTCCAAAGTTTCAGAAGGAATGAAAATATTCTCCTGCACACCACACTGTTTACTTCTACGTTTCCTAAGGCAATAATTGCATCCTTTGTTTCCTGTCAAAGACTGTGCATGTTATTTATTTTAAAAGAGATCTAGGTCTGTGAAACCACCATAGGTGTTGTAATACCCTCTGTGCCAAAGACCTGGCAACAAGAATGGGGGGAGGGGGCGGATACTGAGGTCAGTCTGGGCTTGAGACCATCAGCTGAGCCATTTAGAGCCTGACTGGTCCAAAAGCATCCAACCATATAGCATCTGCTGTCCAGAGAAGCTGTTCTGAATCCCCTCAGTCTGACGGCAGTGCTGAGTGTGCAAAGCTTAAACCAGAACCAATTTTTCTGAACTCAAATTTTACACGATTCACGGGAAGTCATTTAGGGGATAAAAAGAGCTATTAGGAGTAAGTGAAAACGTTGAAGCAAAAATCATAACTTCAAAATGGTTTGAGGAAGAGTAGATTGATATTTTGACCTGTGGTTTTATAGTATTCTCATAAGAAAATCTCTTCACACTTCGGCCTTTCCAAATAATATTGGTGGTGACGCCCACTGATAATTGGAATAAAACTCTCATTTTGAAAAAATGTCCTGGGGTTGTATTTCATTTGAGGTCACCTATCGGACTTGAGAACAATTAGCAGCTGCAGATCTTCCACTGTTAATAGGTGAGCCTTGTAATTACCTCCAAAAGGAAATTCCCCTGTCCGAGTTCTTCCATATCAATCTAATTTCTGGAATTGACTGAATAGTGCAAAATCCCAGATGGCGGACTAGAGTGCTACTGACTCTGTTTCACATTTTTATTCAGAATTCACATAAATGTCAACTTTCCACTAATTTTTTTCTTTAATATGAAAACTCAAGGTTACATTTTTGGAAGAAAATAAATTGAGTTTCAGTTGCACAGACACGCTAAGTGGAACTCAGGCACAAAGATCGGAATTAAGCTGCTTCCATTTTTTATGCATTTTATTGCTTTTGTGTCCATTTCCTTCTTAGAATATGTTAAAAATATGCTAGTTTCTTTTGAACTACTTGATTTCCTGATAACTTCTTTCTGCTTAAAGGATGTTATATACAACCATAGATTTCCAAAGTAGTTGGTATCGCTAAAAGTTGCAGATTCAAAGTTATTTCCCCATACAAAATCACTTCAATCATAAGGCATAATTAATATTAACATTTCCACACACTAATTCTTATAGCACTATTCTGTACCTCTCTTGGGATGCTTGCCATTTTCTACTTGGTTCAGTGTACATTTTCATACCTCCAACTGAACTTCCGTTAGTCCCTTGTTTATGGGCCTTGCTTATGTTTCTGTCCCCTCTCCTGTTTCTCATAGCACCTGGCATGAAATAAACTCAATTAAATCTGTTGAATGAATAAAAGAAAGGATGCAGGAAAGTATGTTACGTTAGCTTCCTGATATTTTCTCTAGGGTTCTATATTTAAAGTTTATTAAATCGAATACAATACAATTCAGTAGTGACTGGATGTTATTCAGGTTCTGATTTGGGGATAACTTTGAATATCCGTGTTTAGGGTAAGAATTCTCACACCAAGAATGTCTTCATATTTCTAGATGTATTTAGGTAGATTCCGCTTTAACATAATTTTTTAGTCTGTAAAATGAGCATACTACTTCCTACCCAATGTATTCATAAGAAGTGAGGAGATAAGAGCTTTTCCAAATTATATCAAGCATCTGTAAATACCATTTATGGTGAAGAGAAGAATTGCTTTCCTTGTTTTTTCAGAATATTCTAGGGCACACTGAGTTGCTAAAATACAAGTAAACAGATGCAAAAACCTAAGTGTAAATTATATAAAACAAAAACAGATAAAATTGGAGACAGGAATATGCATTCTCCTGTTGAAACAATAATACAGTATAAAAACAAAAATAGTTGTTGATTTTTTTAGAGTTTACAGGTGTTCAGAATGCACTGTGCTAAGTGCTTCACATGCAATTTCCAACTTAATCCCAACAATGATCCTGTGCTACAGGTACTGTTATTACCCTTTTTCCCAGAAAGGAACACGGAGGTTTTCAGAGATTAAATAATGTATCCAAGGGTGATAGATGATAAACAGCAGGCTGAAGATTCAAACCCAGGTATCTCTCACCCAATGCCTCCATCCTTTCCTTTGCTATGTGGTCCCTGTACTGGCGTGTGAGGTTGCTGAAAACCCATCAGCATGACCAGCATGGGGAGTTATATCCAATGAAAGATACCTATGTTTATTTCCTAGGTGAAATCTTTTCCTCCTCCCTTCACCCATAAACATAGGGCGGTCAGTGCCATTCAGTTGCCAGTGAAATTTTAAATAAAATCTTTCTGAAAACGTGCAGTAAGGTAAGAGATTTGAGTGTCACCACCCTCACCCACAGGGTGAGGAGCTGGTGCCCTCCTAGAAGAAGTAGGAATAACTTGAATCCATCTGCAAAGTAACATTTTTCTGGTAATCAGGGGATCTTCCCCCACTGGGTTCAAAGGCCTTCCCTCTTCTTTGTTGCGCAATTTCTAAAGCATTATGCAATACATAAAGAAACGACCAAGAACATATCATTGCCTTGGAAACTGCTATGGAATTGGACAGACTGTAGGTTGTTCGGAGCAAATGTTCTGTTGCTGCAGTCCGGGCAGTAGCAGTGACTGGCAAGGTGGCTGAGCGCTCATCTGTTGATCTTGATGTCAACCTAACTTGTCATCCCTGCCCTAAGGATGAGACAGGGAAGTTCATCTTGTTTTGCTTCCTTTAAATAAGGACATTTGAATTATTTCATTCCCAACTGACAATGATGAAATACAAAGATAAGGGCTAAAGACAAAACAATAGCTTTCTGGGGTAGTTATCCCTAGTTCACGGAGATGAGAATTTGCAACCTATGTTTTTAATAAATAAATTCTAACTGTATGACCTTGGGAGACCCTACTGCTTCTTTTAAACATAATTGTGACTCTTACGCTGCCTTTATAATGGCCAAAGTTAAGGGAAGAAAACCTTCTGAATTCAGAGAATGCCACTCACTGTGGTCCTTTCTAATGAATGTCTGGGACAACAAATAAAAGTCTGTATAAAATAAGAGGGAAAAAATTAAGGAATGAGGGTAGGGAGTCATTCCTCAGGAGCTATTTCCCAAGAAGTGAATGTGACTCTGCTAGTTGTACCATTTTATTTATTTGTTTGTTGGTGGAAACACTGAGAATAAAAATAAAAGTGATCCTTTTGTGATCCTGTTTGGCCGTGACAGATTCCTTCAGCATTGCCATAGTAACTGAAAGAAGTGCATTTATGAATAGACTTAGATTTCTAAGGCTTGAATTTCCTGCCAAGAAGAGAACACAGGGTGGAGAAAACAGAGGAAAGTCAAGGCAATGGGAAAGAAAACAGATTGAGGTGTTGATTTCCCAGCTCTGTCCTTTGGAGAGTGCAGGCACACACCAGGTGAGGCTGATCTCACCTTCTTGGGCCTCCTAAGATTTTTAGATCTTGAAATTAGTCCTCTTTCAGCAGAATAAATTTAGGCAATTTCTTCAGCTCCTTTTGATACCAGGAAGGGGAAAACAATCCTCGAGATTATCAAAATTATCAAAATAATAAGAAGGAGAATCTCCTCAGATGTGGTTAGGTGAGGACGTGGAACAGAGATGGCAGGGCCAGGCGAGCAAAACACTTCATAAGTGAAATGACCTCGATTAAGGAAAAGTCCTACTGTTTATTTGCTAAGTGTTTTGAGAGATATTTCTCTAAATAATAATAATAAAACAAACAATGAAAGAGGGGTGATAAATGGTAATGGTTGTATTGTAGAGAACAGTGTGGTAGGGACCACATGGTAGAGAGCACAGGCCTAAGATGGACAGGTAGTTTCTGGCAAGAGGAATATGAGCTTATTGTTGCCAGATCTTCCTATTTTTCAAGAGAAGCTGGAAGTCAGTATTTTTACTTGAAATCTTCTGATATTTTTGTTATGCTCAAAGATTTTAAAATACAATTAGGCCAAACGAAATATGCCCAGAAATTACATTTAGCTCATAGATGAACAGTTCGTGACTCCCAGAGTCTGAGTCTAAACTCAGAATTGTGTCTCTAGAGCACAAGCCAGTGGTAACAAGGAAGTGGCCGGAGCTGAGAGAGATTCAGGAGATGGAGAGAGGCAGAGGGGATGATGTCTTATGAAGCCTGGTAGAACTAAGACCACGTTGAGAGGCAGACACCACCAATCTCCAGGGCTTGAGGTAGAAAATAGACACTTTGGGCTTCACATTTGAATATTCAATTTTTATTGAGTGTCTGCTTTATTTCAGAAAATGTACTAAACAGGAAACTGCCCTAAAATTTAAGGAACTTTAAATTAAAATCAGTGTTAATAAAGTGAACATTTATTCACCCACCTCCCAGTTTAAGAAATAGACCATTGTGAGGATTTTTGAGGCTCTTTGTAAGCCCTTCCCCAATTACATCCCTCTCTCCTACCCAGATGTAAGTCCTGAATTTTGTGAAAATAGCTCCCTTGCCTTTTTTTCTTTTAGTTTTTATAGTCTTATGTGGTTGTTTATATCTGTTTATATATTGTTACTTCTACTACAGTTGTTTATAGTGTAACATACTGTATACACTATATATTTATCTACTTTAGAGTATATATTCTATATTCTCTCCCAAGTATAGAGCATATATTCTAAAGTATATAGTATATATATATAATATATAATACACGAGTGTTATTAGTATATTTACATATAGTATGTTTGTTTATAGTTGCTGTTTATAAGTATTTCATTTTTCCCTTATTTGAATTCTACGTAAATTAAATCATACTCTCTCTGTTTTTCTAGCTTGCTATTTTTTGTTGTTTGACAATATTTTTAAATTCATTCACACTGATGTTTGTAAGCTATCTTCACTGTATTCTTATCACCATCTGTTTATTCCATTGTATTATGGAATGTGTGTATCCATTCTTCTGTTAGGAGTCATTTGGATGTTTCTGTTTTTTGCTGTCATAACCTATGTTGTTATGAATGTTTTAATCCATGCTTCCTGTTTCAGTCATAGTTCTCCAGAGAAACAGAACCAATAGGATATATACAGAGACACACCTCATTGTACTGTGCTTTGCGTTATTGCACTTTGCAGATATTGCATTTTTTTACAAACTGAAGGATTGTGGCACCCCTGCCTTGAACAAGTCTGTTGGCACCACTTTCCAACAGCATTTGCTGGCTTCATGTTTCTGTGTCACATTTTGGTAATTTTCACAATATTTCAGACTTTTTCATTATTATTATATTTGTTACAGTGATCTGCAACCTTCGATGTTACTGCTGCTACAACCAGCTGAAGGCTCAGATGTTGGTTAGTACTTTTTAGCAATAAAGTATTTTTTAATTAAGGTATGTATACATATTTTTAGACATAATACTATTGCACACTTAACAGACTACAGTATAGTGTAAACATAACTTTTATATGCACTGGGAAACGAAAAATTTCATGTGACTTGCTTTTTTTGCAGTACTTGCTTTATTGTGGCAATCTGGAACCAGAGAGAGAGAGAGAGAAGGGCAGAGACAGACAGACAGAGACAGAGAGAGACAGAGAGAGAGAGTAAAAGAAATTAGCTCATGCAATTTCATGCAATTATGGAGACTGACAAGTCCCAAGATCTGAAATCAGCAGGCTGGAGACTCAGGAGAGATGATGTGTAGCTCCAGTGTGAAGCTGGCAGGTGTTAAGGTGCAAGAAGGGCTGCCCATGTTCCAGTTCATGTCTGAAGGCAGGAAAAGACCAGTGTCTTAGCTCAAGTGGTCAGGCAGAAGGAGCTCCCTTCTACTCCTGGGAGGGCCAGCCTTTTTGTCCTATTCAGGCCTTCAACGGATTGAATGAGGCCCACCCACATTAGGGAGGGCAATCTGCTTTACTCAGTCTACCAATTCAAATATTAATCTCATCCAAGAACACCCTCACAGACACACCTAAACAATATTCGGCCAAATATCTGGGCACCCTGTGGCCCAGTCAATTCAACACATAAAATTAACCATCACACTTCCTGATCCACTTGTTCAAGAATTCCTCCAGGAAATATAGACAGGAATATAACTGAAGAAGCATTAAGTATGTGCATATTAAACTTCAATTTGTTTTTCAAAGTAGTTGTGCCAATGTACATTTCTATTTGAAATCTTGAAAAGAGTTGCCATCGCTCCACATGCTTGCCAACATTATCAGTCTTTTTGAAGATGTGGTGGATGTGAAATGGAATGTTACTGTGTTTTTGATATGCATAAACTAAATAGCCTACCAAGAAAGTAGGAAAACAGAAGCAGAATATGCCCAAAGAAACTAAAAAGAAGGAAATAATAAATACAGGAGCAGAAAACAGTATAGTATGTTTTTTAAAAAAAATACAGTAAAGAAGAGACAAAGCTAAAGGTTGAGTCTTTGTAAAACGTTCAAAAATATCTTCTAGCCAACATCATACCAGAGTCCCTGAGCAGCAGATAAGGGGAAAAAAAAAGTCTCAAATTGTCAAAGAAAATAACTGCTGTTATTCACATATGGTTTGATTGTCTACATAGAAAACCCCAAAGACTCCATGGCCAATTTATTAAAATCAGTAAGAGAGCTTAGCAAACTTTCTAGATGTAAAACTAACATATAAAAGTTAATTCTTTCTATAAATTATGTAAAAGTACCTAGAAAATGTAATAAAATAAGAAACAGAATGGTAAAAAAATGGTGTCATAAACGAATAAATCTAACAAAAAAGTTCAAGAGTTTTAAGTAGATAAAATTTAAACTTTATAAAGATACTAAAGAAGATGTAAATAATGTAGCGACACATCATGTTCTTGGAGAGTAAGGCTTAATATTCAATATACGGATTCCATATTATTCTAATCAAAATCCTAATGGTTCTTCATAAAACTTGGCAAAGTGTTTCATATATATATGTATATGAACAAAGGGTGTGGAATAGCCAAAACTCCTTTAAAATGACTTTCTCCACCAGAAATCAAAACTTACTGTTAACAGCATGGCTAGCACATGCTCTCCTCTGACTGTTCAGAATTTGAGTATCTCCTAGGTGTGTTTGGGCACCAGCAATACTCAGGTCACAACTCCCCAGCATGTATTCTTTCCCTGGCCTCCCAGGATCTCACGCTATGAATGTGCCGTTTAATTTTCAGTCATTGACTCAAAGAGAACGCTGAGCATATTTCTGGAGCTCTTGTCTCCTTAGCTGCTCTCTAGTGCTCTGGCCATCAAATGCCAGCTGGTTTTCATCTACCTAAACGGCGATCTCTGTCTTGTGAACTCAGAGAGTCTACTGTGCTCTTCTTGGACTCCGTTTCTGTGCTGCCTTTGGAAGGTACCTCTAGATAAGGAGGCTTGGGAGGCTCACCTCGTTTGTATCCTTCCTCTGGAGGATCCAGTTGCTGGTTGCTGCTGTCCAATGACTCAAAGCAGAAGTTGAAATATTTTGTCCTGTTTTTCGGTTGTTTATAGCAGGAGTTTTATTATGGTACCAGTTAGCCCATGATGGCTAGACTTTCATGACTTCTTTTGACACGACTCTAGAAATCTGAAGACTTCTTTGCTAGCTGGTGTGACAAGATGTCCCAGGTTAATCTGGTCCAAAATTTTGTCAGCAGATCTGGCATCAGTTCTTTTCTGTAAGGAGTCCTGGTTCCTTTATGGAAAACGGTATTTGAATCAAGATGAGAGGAATTCATTACTGCTGGGTTATTTTTTGTTTCTAGAACAAAAGCTCTTTCAGTTGCCAGGGCTAAGATCTATCTAGATCTGTATCTACATCTACAGCTAGATCTAGACACACAATGAATTCATGCTATTCTCTGTTGAATCCACTCCATCAGGTTTTTACCCTATTTATCTACCAACATTTATGTTATTAAGATCACCAATGTCCTTCCATTTTCTAAATCCCTTAGTCAGTCTTCAGTCTTTCATCATTTTCAGCATATCAGCAGCTTTTGACACAGTTGCTCCCTCCCTCTCCTTTTTGAAATACTTTATTCCCTTATCTTCTGCGACACATGGCTTTCTACTCAACATGTCCACTTGGATAGCCCAAAGGCCTCTCATATTTAACAAGTCCAAACAGACTCTTGATTTTCCTTCTGAAATTTTCTTTTTACATAGTCTTCTTAATCTCACTAAATGCTAACTCCACCCTTCCAGTTTCACAGGTCAAAACCTTGGAACAAGTGTTGACTCTGCTGTTTATTCCAGACCCCAAATTCTGTACATCAAATCTAATTTCTTGGGCTCCATTTTCAAAATATATCTAGGGTCTGACCACCTCTCACCACTTCCATCACCACAGTCCTGGTATAAGGCACCATTATTTCTCAACTAGATTATTGCAATAATCTCCTAACTTGTCTCCCTGTTTCCACACTTAGCCCCTAGGCAAGAATAAGTCCATTAAAAATTAAGTCACTTCATTCCATAACACCACTGAAAACTCTTTAGCATCTTCACTTCTTTGCAGAGTAAATAACCAGCGTTATTAAAATGACTCACAAGAACTGCGTGTATCACTTCTCTGACTTTACCCTCTTTTACTCTCCCCTCACCCACTCTACTCCAGCACACTGTCCTCCTTGCTATTTCTTGAGCATGTTAAAGATGCTCCTATATTAGGAGTTTGTTACTTGCTATTCCCACCACCTTTTTGGGAAATTACTCTTTTCTCAGATATTTTCTCTCCTTTTTAGGTAATCCTCTGCATAGCATTTTTCACAATCTACGATTATATATATTTTACTTGTTTATTGGTTTATTATATATTCTTTGTCCCTAGAATCTAAGGCGGTCAAGGAGAATGCCTAGAATACTACAGGAAGTTAAAACATATTTTGTTTAAAAAATGAATAAACAGATGTTTACTGAGCACCTACTATGTTTCAGGGACTGTGCTGCTGCTCACTAGCCCATGTATGTAACATATAACCCCTTCCTTCAATAGAAGTAGGGGAAGCAAATGGTCAATTTCCTTTTAAAGCCCCTGACACTGGTCTTGCACTTCCATGCACTTAGGCTACTGTTATTCCCTCCCATTTCTTGAAGCTTTATGTGTGAGTACCTTTGATATATTATAGCCCTTTGACCTTTGAGAAAGCCATGCTCTAAAAATAGTCTAGAGGGCCAGCTCTGAGAAAACCAAACTGGGGATTGATACCACCTCTCTCTGTGGCTTTGGGCAAATTCAAGAACCTTTCTGCTTCTGTTTCCCCAGCTGTAAAATAGGATTAATAGTTCCTCTTGATGGGAGTCTTCTGAGGATTCTTTCATTCATGTAGTAATATTTATCAAAAATGGTCTAAGTGCTAAGTAGTATTATGCCTAATTAATTAGGTCCTCATCTCCCTGGTGTGGGTTATGGTGTCTGGCTGGTCATTAATAAAATATGCTGGAAGCTTTGCAGATTATCCTTTCAGAGCTCTCCTAATGGCTGCATAAGCAGAGCACGAATTGGGCATCCAAACTTGCAGTTAAATACATACAGCTGTTTGAGTTCTACCGCACTCACATTTATTTAGTTCTCAGAAAATACAAAATTGGAAGGTGCTGTAAACACCAGTTAAGAAAGAGAAATACTACAAAGAATCCTAGGGTGGTTAGTAATAAAGCCAGGAAATAAAACTAAGGCTCGGGCTTCCCTGGTGGCACAGTGGTTGAGAGTCCGCCTGCCGATGCAGCGGACACGGGTTCTGTGTCCCGGTCTGGGAAGATCCCACATGCCGCGGAGCGGCTGGGCCCGTGAGCCATGGCCTCTGAACCTGCACGTCCGGAGCCTGTGCTCCGCAACGGGAGAGGCCACAGCAGTGAGAGGCCTGCGTACCGCAAAAAAAACCCCAAAAAACTAAGGCTCAATTCGGATTTGCCAGATAATACCCATGGGAATCCTAACACCTCCCCTGAAAATTTGAGTGGTAGTGAGATCGTAGTGAAATAATAAACAATATTATAACTAGTTGCCATGGATGCCATTATAGGAGAAATTATATAAGGATGTAGGATAAGACATCACTTAGGGATGATATTTATATTACTGTTTTGTCACATCACAGGAGAAGATATTTTTCAGAGACTATACCTGTAGTAAAACTGTTATCATTTGAGTTCCCCAGAAAGCAGAGTCTCTGTGCTCTTATTTTATTTTATTATTTTTGCGTTATGCGGGCCTCTCACTGTTGTGGCCTCTCCTGTTGCGGAGCACAGGCTCCGGACGCGCAGGCTCAGCGGCCATGGCTCACGGGCCCAGCCGCTCCGCGGCATGTGGGATCTTCCCGGACCGGGACACGAACCCGTGTCCCCTGCATCGGCAGGCGGACCCTCAACCACTGCGCCACGAGGGAAGCCCTTTGTGCTCTTATTTTAAAATCCAGTGCAATCCCAAAGAGCAGGAGTGAGGCATAAGCAAAGTGAAGAACAGAAGGAAGGAAAAGCAACACGATGGTATGTTACTGAACTGGCTGTTGCTACCTGCAATTGATTGCTCAGTGCATGGGACCGTGCCCCTCCAGACCCTCTCAGGAAAACATAGCAAGGTTGTGAGGTTTCTGTACTTAGACCACATATCCATTCAAACGTTCCCACATCCATGAGCCTTCTAATCCTTTCTTCCCTGCTGTGCCAAGGAAGATCTGGTGTCTTCATTTGCTGTTGGCCATCATTACATACAAGTTTCAAGGAGCCATCCCGATAAGCTATTAGGGCTGGTTCCAGGAATCCTTGACACGATATTGAATCCTAAATGCCTCCTGTCAATAAAATCTCCCTATCCGGGCTTATACTCCACCCCTTCCAATCCTCCTTTTTTCCCCCTGAATCAGAACATACTATCTTAGAGTTAGGAGGATGGACTAAATAGATTGTTTAATACAATCTCCTACCTAATGGAAGAATTCTCCCTGAAACACTGTTCAGTGGCTGTCACTGAGCCTCTGTCTGCACGTCCATGCACCTAGTCTATTGTTATTTCCACACATCATACTACTTAGTACTTACCGTTTTCACATGTCTGAAACTTTTTAGAATTCTATCCGCCCTTAGCTTCTGTGACACCTGATTTTTTTCTCCAGTATTTATGGCTACTTCTTATCAAGTATCCTTTGCCAGTTCCTCTTCATCAACTTGTCCCTTAAATGACTGTATTTCCCAAGCTCCAACTTTGGTCATCTGATTTTTTCCTTCAATAACTAAGTGCTGTGTGTCCTCGTATAAACCTCTGTCTTCAACTACCAGCTCCCAGTTCTGCGTCTCTAACCCAGAGCACTCTGAGCGCTCCAGCTCTGTAATTTCAATTCTCTGCTGCTCATCTTTACTTGGATGTCACATAGGCCCCTCAAATGGAACATATCCCAAACAGAACCCATATTTTTTTTCCTTCCAAATCCCTTCTTTCTGCTGTTCTCATATCTTGGTGAATGGGATTCTTAGGCAACCGTCTACCCAAACCAAAGGTCTAGGAACAAAAACTGGATGCTTTTCTTCTCTCACCAATGTAAACTTCCAAGGGATTCTAAATCCTAAAAAAAAAAATTTGTACTCAGGTTAGGATTCACATTTCACAAACAGATTTAAAAAATATATATATTTATTTATTTATTTTTGGCTGTGTTGGGTCTTTGTTTCTGTGCGAGGGCTTTCTCTAGTTGCTGCGAGCGGGGGCCACTCTTCATCGCGGTGCACGGGCCTCTCACTGTCACGGCCTCTCTTGTTGCGGAGCACAGGCTCCAGACACGCAGTCTCAGTAGTTGTGGCTCAAGGGCCTGGTTGCTCCGCGGCATGTGGGATCTTCCCAGACCATGGCTCGAAGCCATGTCCCCTGTATTGGCAGGCAGACTCTCAACCACTGCACCACCAGGGAAGCCCCCACAAACAGATTTTTACGAGTAAATTCATTATGCCTCAAAAACTAATTTTTAAGTCAATGCCCAACATGTAGTTCTCTCTAGCCACTGATTTTCTGTCTTATCATCACTCCCATATTGCTCTATACTTTCTTAAACTAACCCAGACCTGCACTTCTCCCCTATCCTCTAAACCCTCCTACTCTACCGTCTGGGACTAAGCGCCATAAGGAAAAAATTTCAAGACATCACTAAGCTCTTCTGAAAGTATTCCCCACACTTCCTTTGACATATCTGAAATCTACCTCTTACTAAAGAATACAACTTTCCCTGCAATTCTGCACCTACCCTGCAATGTTTCCTTGTCATCTACATACCTCAGGGTTACGATGTTTCACCATATCCTTGGTTCTTAGCATTAAACTTCGTACATAGTTGAAATTCAATAAATGTTTTGATTGAATAGACCCATCCCCTTCACCTGTCCCCACTGCTGCTGCCTTAATTCAGGTGTGCGTCAGCTATAACTTAGGTGACTGCAGGTACGGTTGATCCTCATTATTTGTGGGTTCTATATTTGAAAATTATCCTACTTGCCAAAATTTGTTTATAACCCTTAAAATCAATATTTGCAGGCTTTCACAGTCATTCCTGGACATGCTCAGACTGTGAAACATTCGAGTCTCTCAGTGAGCAGTGAGCATTTTCCCATCTGAGACTGAACAAGGCAGCGCTCTGCTTTTTTGTTGCAGCTCTCAGACTGTAAACGAGTATACTTTTGGCGGTCTATTCAGTGCCACATGTTTTGCATTTTCGTGCCTTTTTTCTTCGGTGATTCTGCTGTTTAAAATGACCACCGAGCACAGTGCTGAAGTGCTGTCTAGTATTCCCAAGCGCAAGAAGGCTGTGACGTTAGAATAAGCACTATTCGGGCACGAATAACAGTGCTGTTGGCCATAACTTCAATGTTAATCAATCAACAGTGGGGTACATCCAAAAAAGGAAGATGGAATTTGTTGATCTATACATGAGGCACTCCAGAAAGTGCTACAGTACCATCATAGTACGTGATGAAGCTATGGAAATGGTGGAGAAGTGGATACATTTGTGGATTCATGAGATGATGACCGATTAAAAATAACATGGCGGACAGCAATGTTGTGAGGCTGAAAGCCAAAGAATAATGGTCATATTAACCAGGGTCAGGAAGATGTTACACCCTTCTCAGCTAGAAATGCTGCATATAATTTTTTTTTCTTGTGATGTGATTTTTTTTAAATTGAAGTATAGTAGATTTACAATATCATGTTAGTTTCAGGTAGCACAGTGATTCAGTTATACATATATATATGTATTTAAGTATTTTTAAGATATGTATTACATAAGGTATATCTAAACATAAATACACATAAAGCCAGATTATATGTTGATTGGTTGGTGAAAATGTTGTGACCAGAGGCTTACAAGGAACCCAACCCTGTCCTTTCCCCTGAGGCAATGACTCAGTGTTCGTTAGTCCAGTGTTTGCAACAGCTTTCTAGAGCAAAACTACTGCTAACAATGAGAACCAGTCCTAATGCCTCCAGCCTGCCCCTCTGTTGCTTAAGGGATCTTTCTAAAACGAAAATCTAATGACGTCATTGCCTAGTTTTAATGCTTCAAGGCTCACATAGCTTTCAGGATAAAGTTCAAATTCCTTAGTTTAGAATACAACTCAGGCCTCATTTCCTATCAAAGCTGCCACACACGTGTCCTTTCTTCCAATTATCAGAGCGTCTTGAGTTTTCACCAATTCTTTTATGCTCTTTTGATTTTCCCATACATTTACACATGCGGTTTCCTCTGCTCCAAAGGCCCTTCCTGCCTCCCCTTACTTGAGCTAGTTAATGCCTATTCATCTCTCTAATCTTATCTCAAGTGCACTTTTCTCTGGGCCTTCACTGACCCCACAGCCTGATCCAGATGCCCTTTCTCTCTGCCCCCAGGAATACCTCTAATATAGCCCGTACTGTGAGGCTTGATTTTCCTTATTCTGTCTCTCTCACTAGGCTAAAAAGTCTTTCAGAGCAGGAATCATGTCTTTTTAAATTTTTTCTTCTTAGTACCAAGGACAGTGCCTGACATATTTAGCATACAGCAAAACTGAATATATGTGAATTAATTCAAAATGAATATGTGAATGATTAGCTTTGAAATCTACTCCCTTCAAATATTTGAGGAATTTGCAGGCTGAACACTTTAAGTTCACATACCTCTTTCTCAATAAACATGTGCTCCAGAACTTTTTCCCTGGCTTCTCTCCAAGACCCATCCTGGGTCACATCCGTTGGTTCAAAAGTTCATTTTAAACCATGGTACGCCTGGAACACTGTGAGCCATATACGAGGTACGGTATGAAGTGTATCGAGTACAATGGTCTTTTATTTCCTTTGATTAGTGTACTTTAAGTAAAAATGAATAAATAAATGAATGAGTCCTAATGCAGCCTTAAGATTTCTTCCTCCTCCCACATCTTTTTGTCCCATATCATTCTGCTGACTCCAATTGACGCTGCTATTAATTAAAATCCCTATGTATTTTTCATACATATTGCCGGTAAACCAAATATCAGTACATGCTTAGAAGATTATATTTTTAAATTCTGAATGCACGCTATATCATTTAATCCTTAGTTAATTTTACCCAGTAGGTTTTGGTCCATCGTTACACTTTGTACATACTATTAAATATAAACTCTTTTACATAAAGCATTAGTTATCCTTCTCAATTTCATGAGATATGTTTTGACCCAAGTCATTGACAGTAATATTAAAAAGGCACAAGGACCTTGACCTTGACCTTGGTTTTATATCTGAAATTTACCAAAATGCTTTTAGTACAATTATTTACTTATTTGGAAATCCTCCTAGCCATATTATCAACTGACCCAAATGTATACATACAGTTCATAAAGGAGGCTGTACAGTTGAAGAGTATAGGTGTAGAGCAGCCCTGCATTCAAATCCCATCTCTACACTTACTAGCTGACAACTCTGGCAAATTACTTAACCTCTGTCAGTGTCACTTTCCTCACCTTAATCAGAGAAATTGCACCCACGCATGGCTTTTGTAAGCATTAGAGATAATGAACATGATATGCCTACCGCAGTGGGTGGCTTATAGTTCATAAATGGCTAAAACGAGAGAATTGTTAGACGCCCTCCTGAAATCTAGATATCTACGGCATCACGTTGAACTTCAGTTGGTAAGCACGCCAGAAAAAACCTAAATGAGTTTAGCATTCAACCTATGTGATCCTAATAGAAACCTGCCTCCTGATCAGTTTTTGCTGCTTCAAGTAGTGCAGAGAACCCTTTTAGCACAAAAATTGTAGAATAAGATCATATACTGCTCTGGTCCAATTGATTATTGTTTTTTATTCCCCTCCCACCCACCCAAAATAGTCAGAGGAAAATGTGCACTTCGCCTCACATTATCAGCGCGTGATAATGACCAGGGGTGATACACATGCACTAATCTATATTTCTGAATTACTGATAAATGCTTGCATCCATTCTGTTTTCAGTCTGACATTAGCATACTTTTGCTAATTTTAACATTTCCTGCTAGCACTCCTCCAGAGTCTTTTACCTTTCTATCACTCAAGTTGGCTGCTTGCTTTGCGGTTCTTTTTTTCATCTCATCCCAATTTCACCTCTGGCAAACAGATACATACAACATAAGGGCAAGTACCAATTTGATCTTGCTGTTGCTTTACTTTGCTTCTTTAGATCATTATTAATTCCACTCCCTTCCCTCATCTTGTTCCTAACAAGATCCAAGAGGCATCTTGGTGTGGTCTTAGCAAACCCATACCACTTCGCAAAGATTGCGATATTCTTCCCTATGTCCTTTCAAAATCGCTTTTAAACTGCTCTCTAACACTTTTCCAGGGATTATTGATGATCTCAGCTTTCGATTGTGTTTCTAATATACCATTTTCCACTTGTATAAAATCAGGACGTTTACCTATTTCCAGTCTTCTGCCTTCATAAGTCTTTTCTGTAAATACTCGACGGCCTCTGCTGACAGTATTTCTGAGATCACACCTGTAAATTCCCTCAGTTCCCTGGGAATAATTTCCCTGAATCTGGGGACTTGAATTTATTCAAAACAGCTAGGCGCTCTCTCATCATCTCTTCACCTAATTTGAGCATTATTTTCCTCTTAACCATGTTTGTTCCACTCTTTTCAGTTTGAAGATCATTTTCCTTGATAGAGAAAATAGAAGCAAATTAGGAGATGAGTAGTTTTTGCTTGCTGTAATCTGTTAGCATAATAAGATGAAAATCAAACAACGAGCCTGTTTTTACCTTATTCCTTTTTTACTCTAAGATAGACTTTAAAGTTTTTTTCCCCTGGTCTTTGGCTGTTTTACACTCAAACTTATTCTGAAGCTTGATTTTCCTGATGCAATTCTCTGCCTTTATTTTTCTGTTTTGTTTTCATTTTTGCTTATGTGCCTTTCTCTCAAACTTTTTAACATGTTTACATGGTTTTACACATGAACCCAACAAAACTCCCCAAGCAGCCTAAGTAGTTGTGTTTAATTTCAACCTCCTTTTGGTCATGTTTATATAATTAAAAATTAATTTTGAGATTTTTATATTTGAGTGTGTCCCCATCATGACCAGTTTGAGCCACTGAAGCAGATTGATCTGTGGTGGAGCCCCCATTCTGAGCGTAAGCTGCCACTAGAACGAGTCTCGTAAGCCAGGGTGGCAAGCCGGCTGGAAGTCTATTTTGCGTGACACTGAGGAGCTTTGCATGTCAGCTTGGCCCAGTAAAAACCCTCTGATGAAACAGGCTCTGTTCAGAAAAAAAAGAAGAGTGATTCTGAGTATAATGTATGGTGGTGACTGTCATTTGAATTCATTCCTGTCCTTGTCTAATTCTCAGGGAGAGACAGAGCTCTTAGCTGGGGCCATCAGATATATAGATAAACTTAGCTCACACTCCCAATTTCATGACATGAGAAAATCCAAATCCCTTTTTTTTAATGTCTGTAAATTCCTAGAATTGGGTCATTTTCTGAATACTCCAAGAAGTGTGTGTGTGTGTGTGTGTGCGCGCGCGTGCGCGCGTGTGCGTGTATGTGCGTGTGCGTGTGCGTGTGTGTGTGTGTGTGTGTGTGTTGGGGGAGAAGTTGCAGAGCCTGAAATCTTCTGCAAGAAGCTTAGGAGCCAGATCCAGAGAAATGTGAGTTATCATCATTAACATGATACCTTTGAATTCACAGAGTCGTGAATCTGGGGCAGGAGGGAGTTTTGTTTCTTTCTTTAACATTTTTGAAAGTCTTCAAGGATAAAGACTCCACACACACGCAACCACAGACAAACACACAGCACACACGCACACACACACACACCCCTGGTGAATAGGTAAATACAGCACACAGTAGGTCCTTGCTAAATATTTCTGATAATGAAACCATTCAAATGGAGGGCATGAATATAAATACATCCAGCACTACTTTATTTGGTTGTTACGAATTCTGAAATGACATAATTCCTTTAACTCTTTTTTCCCAAATTCCCTGTGATGCCCACCTGACCAAGTAGCCCTCCCTTATATTCAGAATTAATTTCAGAGATGAAGCTCCCTCTGTCCCCACCTCCTCTTTCTGTGAAATGGCAGTTAGCAGGCAAGCCAAGAAATGATCAGACATTCCACTTTTAGCAGAATGATTTTGCTAGCAGCTCCCTCGATAATTGAAGTCTCTCAATACCACTACATTTGATCTCCTTGTCAGTTATGCCATGTGGGTTAGAATTATATTCAGAATTACATAAATGAATATAACATACTAGAATTAGAAAGATTTTTATTTGTCCCTGTTTTTCTTTTTAACCCTATTATGTTCAAAACATCTTCACATCATCATTTTTGTATGTTACCCTATAAAATATTACAAGGGAAATGTCCAGTTCTTTACCCTGTACACTTCTGCCTTATCCTTCACCAAGGAGTAAACTTCATATAGGAAGAAGTGCATTATTATCTTCAAGGGCTTTAATTGGTCTTCCCAATTTACCCATGTCCAAAGATACGTGTAAATTAAATGTTGTCCTTCACCACAATCCCTCATTGCCCTTCTGACAAACTTTAAGACCCATCAGAACCTAAGTGGCAAAATGTCTTTGGCAAAGTCTTCCTTGTACTTCCTTTGAACTAGTTCTCAACATTGCACATATTTCTCTTACAAGACCTTTCACACTACTTCCTGATACCTTTATGTTAGGCAAAAAAATAGCATGTAAATAATTCCAACATTTTTCTCCTGGCTGCTAAAGAGATTACTGGCCCGGGCTTCCCTGGTGGCGCAGTGGTTGAGAGTCCGCCTGCTGATGCAGGGGACACGGGTTCGTGCCCCGGTCCGGGAGGATCCCTCATGCCGCGGAGCGGCTGGGCCCGTGAGCCATGGCCGCTGAGCCTGCGCGTCCGGAGCCTGTGCTCCGCAACGGGAGAGGCCACAACAGTGAGAGGCCGGCGTACCGCAAAAAAAAAAAAAGAAAGAGATTGCTGGCCCAGCTAGATCTGTTTCTTCCCTTACTCCTAAGATTTTCTCTGGCAGACTTAAAGCAGAATCAGGAGATAAGGATGTCTTGAAGCAAAATTTCATGGGGATTATGCAGCTGGGGGAGGGGGAGAAAGAAATATTCCATGAGTTTGGAAGAAAGGCAGGAATAGCTGCAGTGAGAGTAAAATGGGTGAGAATGGGGTTTTTAAAAACAAAGGTTGTACTTCATTTTTTAGAGTTTGAGATACATAAGTTGACCCTCTTCAAAAACACTTTTTTGGTTGTTTGACTATGCTTCTGTAATTGCTCTGAGATTGGACCACAAGAGATCCTGGTTTCCACAGGGTTACATTTTGTTTATTGGTCTCTGTGATCTCTTCTGTAAGCTCCTTGCGGGAGGGACTACGCTATTAATTTCTACATTCCCGGTTCTTAGACCATAACATGTATTTAATAAATATCTGTTGAACTGAAAACTAGAAATGTTTCATTTCACAAATGAGGAAGTCAGGAGGTTCCCCCAAATCTGTACAGCTGTGCCCTCTAGCAAGCTTGAAGTGCTTGAACCTTTAATGTCATCAACACTTAATTAAAATTTTTCTTTAACTAATGCTAACTAATGTTGCTGCTAATTTTAGTGGAAAATAAATCAGGGGCTCTTCTAATATGATTCAACCCTATGCCACAATGAACAATTACAATAGGAGATTTAGGGAGACACATATAGGACCTTCTGATGCTAGGGCCAGTTAAATAAAATTGTTAAATACATCTGCCCTATGGCATACTGCTCCCTCCATCTGAGAAGTAGTTCTGTTATATAAATGACCTTTCTAGTCAGTTCAGTACAGATCCTGTGCTCTAAAAAATTTAGGGTGCTCTTCTCGCCAGAAATATAATTCAAAGATTTCTTAAAGTATTAAGGTGAAAAACAAAAGGAATAATAACAAAATTCTGATTTTTCCTGTGATGCATGTTTGAATTTTTAAAAACTATAAGGTATAAAAAACTTCCACAAACTTATTTTCTTATCTGTTTGAGCCAGCTCTGTTAGTGCCCTCTCCCTATTGAAACATGTGATTTTTTTTTTTTAAGAACTAAAGTTGACAAAATTTGCATCATGAAATTAAATTTCTACCATCCTCTTATTGATGGTGAAAGTATGTAGTGATGAGAAACATATGCATTCGAGCTTCAGGGACTTAAACACTCTTTTAGGCTAGGAATTTGAAATCTAGACAGCCCAAGACAGGATTTTGTCAAATGACATCAAGTCTGTTTTCAGAAAAATAATCTAGACTTTTAGACACCTATTCTAGCATTCCTTCAACCACACCCAATATTTCAATACAAGCCTACATTTCCAGAGCAAAGTGTAATAAGAGCTTTTCTATGCCTTCTTTGATGTTTTACCTTATACACAGTGAGTGGAGAAAATATTAATCATTCTAGTATTCACTGAATCTCTACTATGCATTAAGATTTATATGATGTGTCATGAGAAATGCAAAAAAAGAAAAAAAAAGGAAAGAAAGAAAGAAAAGAAAAAAAAAAAGAAATAAAGCACTATTCCCACCAACCCTGAATTTATTGCATTGTTGCTATTGATTATAGAAAAACTATTGCTTAGATAGCTAGTGGGAAGCAGCCGCATAGCACAGGGAGATCAGCTCAATGCTTTGTGACCACCTAGAGGGGTGGGGTAGGGAGGGTGGGAGGGAGGGAGATGCAAGAGGGAAGAGATATGGGGACATATGTATATGTATAACTGATTCACTTTGTTATAAAGCAGAAACTGACATACCATTGTAAAGCAATTATACTCTAATAAAGATGTTTAAAAAAAAACTATTGCTGTTTAGAGGCTAGAAATAATAATTATGCTAATGATCTTTAATTATAATAATCATAATGCAATCTCTCATCTGTTTCCAGTTAGTTTTCAGTGAGAGCTGTTCCACATGTAGATATATTTTTGATGTACTCATGGGGGGAGGTGAGCTCCATGTCTTCTTACTCTGTCATCTTGTACAGGAGCCCTGTTTTCATAATTGTTTGTTCCTTGGCTGCACTAGTGAGGCTTCTGCAAGAGTCCAGGATGGTTTTTTCTGCCTTTTTCAGCAGGGAGGGTGGTCAGTGGGCCTGGGTACCCACGCTTAGAGAAATGGGGGGGCATCACTTGACCTTGAATGTGCGTCTCAGACAGGTATAGCAATTTAGAGTTTACAAAAACACAATCTCAGTTATCCTCATAACCCTATGTAAATTGCTATTTCTTTCATTTTAGTGGTGAGGAAACAGATTCAGATTGTCTCAGTGGCAGAATCTTTGAGCGACAAACAGAAACAGACTAATCATTTCTTATTTGTACAGTAACGTCAACATGAGGGAAATTGTTTAAAAATGAGAATCCTTGTAGTAAATTAAACAAGGACAATCTTACAGTAACTTAACACTGAAAGATTGTAATGTACAAGAAGGTTGAATGTCAGCAAATATACAATATTAAAATGATAGAGTGGTCAACCAAAAGAGGAAAATCTCACTTTATTTTTTTTTTAATTTTATTGTAGTGATGGCATACAATAAATTGTGCCTATTTAAAGTGATGACAGATGTTAACTAGACTTATTATGGTGATCATTTCACAATGTATACAAATATGGAACCATTGTGTTATACATATGAAATTAATATTTTGTTATATGTCAATTATACTTCAATTAAAAAAATGTGTATGATTTGATAAGTTTTGACGTATATATGTGTGTGTGTGTGTATATATATATATATATATATATGCCCATGAAACCATCACCACAATCAAAATAATAAACATACCCATCATCCCCAAAAGTTTCCTCCTGCCCCTGTGTAGTCTTTTCCTTCTGCCCCTTCCCTCCCCATCCCCCTTTTCCCAGGCAACAACGGATCTGTGTTCTGTCACTATAGATTAGTTTGCCTTTTCTATAATTTCATATAAACACAACCAAAAACTGTGTATTTTTCCCCCTCTGGCTCATTTTACTCATGATATTGAGAGTTATCCCTGTTACAGCATATATCAGTGGTTTATTCCTTTTAATTGCTGAGATGTAATTTCATAGGATCAGCATAACACAGTTTGTTTATCCATTCACCAGTTGATGAACTTTTTTGCATTGTTTCCAGGTTTCACATGATACAAAAAAGCTGTTATGAATAATTTTGTCCAATTCCTTGTGTGGACATATGCTTTTATTTCTCTTGGGTAAATATCTGGGGACAGAATGGCTGGATTAACTTTTTAGACACTGCCAAACTGTTTCCCAAAGGGCTTGTACCATTTTACATTTCCACCAGCATTACATGAGAGTAATAATTCCTCCGTATTCTCACCAACACTTGGTATGGTCAGACTTTTTAATTTTAGCCATTGTAATAGATATATAATAGTATCTCATTGTGATTTTAATTTGTGTTTCTCTGAGAACTAATGATATGAGAATCTTTTCTTCTACTTATTTGCCATCTGTATATCTTCTTGGGTAAAGTGTGTGTTTAAAACTTTTGTCTATTTTTATTGTTTTTTGTTGTTTTCTTATTATTGATATATCAATTCTTTACATATTCTGGATACAAGTTTTTTTTTAATCAGATATATAATTTGAAAATATTTTCTCCCAGTCCCTGCTTGTTTTTTTATTTTATTAAGAATATCTCTCAAAGAGCAGAAGTTTTAAATTTTGATGTAGTCCAATTTATCAATTTTTTTTTCTTTATGGATTGTGCTTTTGGTGTCATAGCCAAGAAACATTTACCTAATCCAAGGTCACAAAGGTTTTCCCCTATGTTCTTTTCTGGCTCTTTTATAGTTTTAGATTTTGCACTTATATCTATAATCCACTCTGAGTTAATTTTGGTATATTGTGCAGAAAGTCTCACTTTAATATCAGATAAATTTTCTGATTTAACTGTGGCATGGCCTGTCAAGAAGAGTAGTGGGAATTGCTCTGTTGGAGTCATTTTCAATACAATTGGGAAAAAAATTAAGGGATTGACTAAGTAAACAACTCTGCATGTGCAAAAGATGATACCAACTGGGTGTGCTTTCTATCATGCCATTTGCCTATTTTCTGATTCTTTGTCTGCTTTTCTGAAACAATTGTCATCGTATCAAGGAAGCTAAAATCCCTTAAATTCACAAGTTGATGAATTTCACATAATGTAAGGTTACTGGATAATATTTTCATGCAATTTCCAACTGGTACTCATTTTATCCCCTTGAAAATACGAGAAGCACAGGTTTCTCCCCAATCCACTAAAAGTTCATATATCTCCTTTGAGTAGCTTATTCCTTCTATTTGACACTCTAATTGATGTCTGGGGTGATATTTTAGAGTTTTCTTTGAATTCATTTACTCAATTTTTCAGCAAGAAGATTCTCCTGAGTACTAGCCTTTATACTGGGTTTTAGCTGGAAGATAGTATCTTTTGAAAAAAACGATAACTTACTGTCATATCCATTGTTCCCCATAGATTTCTTCTTTGTAGTTTAATCTTTATAATTAAACATTTAACTAGGTGAAAGATAGGCTACCAGAGTTCTTTTTAGAATAATGACTAATGTCGTCTTATTCAAAATTGGGGTCATGACCCCTAGGAAATCTTAGAGAGGTTTATGGGAAATATGGAAATTTCCAAAATTATCTCAGAATCCTGAGTTTTGTAGGGCATTTAGCTAGCTTGCATGTAACCACCAGGGTTATGTGTACTTAAGGAAAAATGGCCTCTTCCATCTCTAGAGTCTCTCCCTGCCTTTTGTCATTCTCTGCCTTGAACACACCTTAAGATGCAGATACGGGTCTTAGAATTGAGACAATCAGTCTTATCTTGACTAATATTTATACCTGCAAAATAAATTGTTTGATTTTTGTGCAAGAAAGATGCCATGAAATGAAACATGGATTAGAGGAAACTATAGAGGAAGAAAACTTTAAATTCTTATGTATAAAAATGATCTATGTACATCCAGGATTAGCAAACTAGCATCAAGCAATTACTTGCTTAGTCAAATTAATTTGCCCAATGAAACTTTATTTAATTTTGGTAGAGGTTTCGCTGATAAGCACAGTGGTCCCCTGTCCATTATCTTCCTGCTCTTCCCTCACTCAAAGGAAAGTATAAAGGCAAAAAGTACATCTTAGCTGCTATTTCTTTACAACTTCTTCAAGGAGGCCAATAGATACTTTTGGCAAAGGCTGCCAGAAGCTACGCAGTATCTATCCTCCCTTTCTTTCTTAGTAACAGAAACTCAAGTTTTTCAGGAGGACAATGTATGCAGCCAGAAAATTACATTTTCCAACCTCTTTCTAGCTAAGGTACACCTATGTGATTAACTTCTGGTCAGTGAGGCATAAGCATAATTGTTTTGTAGGATTTCTGAGCGAGGAGCTTAGAAAGTATTTGCCTCTCCTTTATTTTTTTGCGAGAGAGCAATAAACTAATTTGATAAATTGCTACTGTTTGGGGTTTTCTGTTATGTGCCCCTGAACCTAATGCTAACTGATACAATATGCACTAATGATTACAAGCAAATTCTAAAGGTGGTTGTAAAGGAGCAAAATCAGTATCTCAGCATGTCCTGGGGTATCCCTGACCACCCTCCTCAATCTAAAGCTTTTGTCTAAACCTAATTTGAACCTTTCAGTCTGTTTCTAGAGTCAACCAGGAGAGGAAGTATTGTTCTAAGTAGTGTCTTATTACAGAAACCAAGTTTATCACATTTTCCTTTACAAAATTAGTGCGTGCTCATTATGGACAATGTAAGAAACTCAGAAATATAGTAAGAAATGGAAATGTAGAAAATAATCCATATTCTAACTAGCTAAAAATAACTACAGTTAATACTTTGATATACTTACCTAGGGTTTTTTTCTCTGCTGAGTTTCTATAACATATAAGTATGTTGCATATATGATTTCATATTCTGCCTTTTTCCTCTTAAAGGATGCTAAAAACATTTTGATGGTCACATATTTTATTGAGTGGGTATAACATTTTCTACCTAATCATTCACACGCTGTTGGATATTTTGGGTTTTAACTGATGATATGATGCAGCAATAGGAAGGATTATGTGTATAACCCTATTGAAATTGTGCACCCACAGCTTGGTTCCATACCTGTGTACATTTAGAAAGTACAATCCTAATGGGGAAAAAATAATTGGAAAGATATTCCACTCTTGATCATGTCTCTTAAAGCCGTGCTTCTCAAGCTTACACACTCATAGGCTTGTTGAGATGCTGGTTGCTCCCCCTACCCGCAAGATTCCGATTCAGTAGATGTGGTTTGGGACCTGAGAATTTGCACTTCTAACACATGCCCAGTTGATGACGATGCTTTTAGAGTCATAGTCTTGAAAGGCATTAGAAAGAGGTCAATGAGGCATATATTTTCTTATCCCTCTTCTCCCCAATTCTCAATCCCTAAATTTGCCAGTCTTTCTTTGCTAGTATCTTCCCCAAAACTTCTAGGTTCCCCAAACTTTCCTTTATCTGTAAGTCATATGGCTTTTACTCTCTGACAGTCTATCTCTGCTTCTCCACTTTCCTGCCAACTTCCAGTTCCTGGCTTCTCTTACTTGCTCAGATTTTGTATAACATTAGCAGAGTCTGGCCAAGATAGACCCATCTCAGAGGTTGGGGCAGGGACTGAGCTGAAAATGATAGAAGTGTCTTTATACAGGGGGAAATCTAAGAACCCGCCAATATTAAGAAAATTAATTCCATCACGAGCAATAAAGATTATTTTATTAGAATAAATTCCCAGGAGCAGAATTCCTGGGTCAAGAGATGAGAGCTGCTTAAATCTTGATCTAGATCGAGAGGTCAAGAGTACAGATGCCAAAGTCTGACACACATGAATTTAAATCTCACTTCTGCTGGTTGTGCGATTTGGGGAAGATCAATTAACCCTACCAAGTCTCAGTTTCCTCATGTGTAAAGTATAAAAATTATAGCATTTACTAATAGGGTGGTTTTGAGGATTATATGTGACAATGAAAGTAATGCTTAGCAAATTCCCTGGAATTTAGTAAGAGCTCTGTTGATGTTATTATTGCTCTTGCTGTTGTTATTATTGTTGCTAAATTACTTCTGGAGGGTTTTCCAGATCCATACTCCTATGAATAATGTAGCAGAGTAGTAACTTGGTAGTTATTAGGGTCTAACTACACCAAACAGTCTTCGTGGCTATGTTGGGGATGAAAAGAAGGAGTTCTTCCTAATTAATTTAAAAAGTCTGCTTACTAGAATTTGAAGGAACAGTGGAACTAATGATTCACAATATAAGAAACTTACTGAAATTAATTCATGTTCATACAACATGAAGCTGAATTGGATGGATAATTTCCTACCCACTATAATATCTTTTAAATAATTTTTTTACCATTCTTCTGGTCAGAAAGTTCCTCATAGTTTTTAGCCATAGTTAAGACCCGAGTATAAATGGACCCTTTGTGGTTACAAGAATGTGAAGCACAGCATGGCATGCTTTCTGTTTTTCTCAACCAAATATCTCTGATTTTTGATTCTGTTATTCTTTCCTTATAGCTTTTGTTTTTCAACTCTTCACTCATTGTTGTTGATTAAAATTATCAAACTGGGAGTTTTAGTTTCAGATTTTCTGTTGCTCTTATGTGATGCTCAGAAAGTAAGTCAAATTCCTAGTGCCTCAGTTTACATTTGTCAAATACGCACATAATAGGAACTACGTAATACACTTGAATCTTTCGATCCATAAAAATAAATTTGCAAAGTCTTGGTGCAATGCACCATAAACTGCAAAACATATTCGATCTTCTACTTATTATCGGTGAAGTCAGAAAAGCTTCAAAATCACAGTCATTTGTTTCAGGAATGGCAAGTACGGCTTCTATTGTGTACATTAAAGTCTATTATTCAAGAGAAACATAAAGTAAATCTTGTGTGAGCTGAGTCGATTTTTGTCTTACCACGCAAAAAAGGCAGCAGATAAAGAAGATGACCTTTGTTAAAAGGAAAAAAATCTTCAATACCTGGTGTTCACTGCCAGTGGGTGTTCTGGTGTTGGCTCTTAAAAGAAGCAGGAATCCTATTGTCATTCCTTCTAGCTTTAATGATAAAATTTACTTTCAAGTTTGTGTTTAGTCTCAGGCTATAAAAGTTCAGTACCTCCCCAGCACTTGATTCTGGGTCATTTCTTGGGGACCCTCACCATACTCTGAGACAAAATAAGCAGCTCCACATAAAAAAGCTCCAAGTTTCAGCACTGAGTGCTGAAACTGGTACAAGAGCAAGGCTGTTAACAGCAATCGAATTGATTTTGAACTTCAGGAGATTTGCCTTCTCCCTGACTCTCAAGGCTTGGCTCTGACTTAGATTAAATCTCTTTCTATTTAAATAGACAAGAGCTGTACTGGAGGAGAGGAGGAGAAAGAGAAATAAATTATAAATTATGAAAGCACAAATATATATGCAAAAGCAATCAGGGGCTTTGACAGAAGAGTACAATTTATAACCCACCCCTAGATATCCAGTCTGTATTATTGCTAAGAATTTTAGCAAGTGATTAGAATTGGGTTGACCCAGCTTATTAGTAGTTGAAGGCAAATGAAGACCTTTAGTTTGAAGAAACATTCATGCTTCTAGATGACTATATTTCAAGAAGGAGAATAGTTGTGAAGTTTGCAAAATTTTGCCCACTAAGGACATAAATGTTCTGAGACCCTGAAAATATATAACTAAAACATCTTTCATAAAACCGTTAGGATATCAATCATGGCTTCTCATCAGGAAAACATTGTTGAACCCTATTTGGTATATACTGCATCCTCTCTCTCAGGCCCTTTTTTTCCTTTGGCAAATTGTGGGATTAACATAGTAACAACTGACTCAACCATCCTGTGAGGTTCCAATGTGCATTGGTTCATTTATTCTTTCATTCATTCTTTTGTGGTTTCATTAATACAATACTAAGGGCTGGAGGTACACATATAAAACAAAATTCCTGTCCCCAAGGGATTCAGCCTGTTGAATGCCAGGCCATGTCTTCTAACTCATTTACCTCAGTGGTCCCCGAAACGGTCAGCGATGCTTCTGACTCTCCAAGCATGCATTTCCGGGATTAACACTGTCTGGTTCCTATTGCATAGGGACAGCTTTTGCCTAGGAGTTCACTCATCCCACTTTAAAGGCAGTCTAGCTGAGAGGAAAGAGGCCCTTCTCTATTCCTTCATCTCCACTCTTACCGCTAATGCTATTACCTTTGACAGGTAACATTTGGATCCTTGGGCTGGTTGTCATAAGAATTTAGAAAACGAAGGATGGCCTCTCTTTAGGAAATGACTGGAAATCTCTGCTCTAGATACTACCTTGTCTTTTGCCTTCTCACTCTTTTTTTTTTTTTTTTTAACTTTGGCAAATGAATAAGAGAGGTTACAACCATTAAATCTCAAACAATAGAGACAATTTAAAGTTATCAGGTGAAGACAAATAAAAGGAGCTCATTAGAATCCTAACAATCATAATTTGTATAAGAACTGAAAAACACTTTTTGAGTCAAGCAACAGAGTAATTTTTAAGTGTACAGATAATGATAATTGGATATTAATGACATAATACAACATCTTGTCTGAAACTAGAAAATGACATTAAGCATTGTTTCCATTGTCATTTCAAGATTTGGTGCTGGTAACAAAGTAAGATTTTAAATGCCTTAGGAGTTGTACGACAAAACCACAATTTGGAAAGCTTTTTGGTATTTAATTAAACATCAGTGTGAGCATAACTTTCCTAGTACAGGTTGGCACATACCAATTGGTAAAACATGACAGTGATGAGACTATTAATCAGATTTTAGATTTTGGCAACAGAATGTATTGTTTTAAATCTAAGTAAGTACAGTGGTCCCCACTTATCCACAGGGGATACATTCCAAGATCCCCAGTGGATGCCTGAAACAACCGATAGTACTGAACCCTCTATATACTATAATTTTTTTCCTGTACATACATACCTATGATAAAGGTTAATTTATAAAATAGGCACGGGAAGAGATTAGCAACAATAATGAATAATAAAGTTGAACAATTATAATAATATACTGTAATAAAAGTTACGTGGTCTCTCTCTCAAAAATCTCATTGTACAAATTTAATGCTTTTTCCATCTTAACTAAGTGCTTATCATGCACTGTACCTTAAAATTTCCATTTTGAGGTTCGACAGCAAAACTAGCATGACTTTCTTTTTCTTTCTTCACAGTTTTACAGAAAGAAGATTCATTCTTACCTCAGATCTTAGCAGCCTCAGCATACGATATTTTTTCTTTCCTTATTAAGTGAAGAACTTTCACCTTTTCACTTAAAGGAAATACGTTAGGGAATTCCCTGGCTGTCCGGTGGTTAGGACTCCATGCTCTCACTGCGGAGGGCCCGGGTTCAATCCCTGGTTGGGGAACTAAGATCCCACAAGCCGTGCAGTGCGACCAAAAAAAAAAGTAGGTTATGGGCTCCTCTTTGTCGTATTTGAATTGCCAGCATGACAACTCTTGCACTTTGGGGCCTTTATTAAGTAAAATAAGGGTTACTTGATCACAAGCACTGAGACACCACAATCTGACAACCAAGTTGGCTACCAAGTGACTAAAGAGTGGGATATGCTGGGCAAAGGGGTGATTCACACCCCCGGGACAGAGCAGAATTTCATCACACTTTCCATTTAATATTTTCAGACTGCAGTTGAACATGGGTAACTGAAACCTCAGAAGGCAAAACTGCAGATAAGGGAGGACTGCTGTAATGTACATACATACATACAAGTAAAGATTGTTTTTCTCATAAATGAGATTTTATCATTCTACAATTTGATTTTCACTTACTAATGTGTCTAGGAGATAGCTAAATGTCAGAACATATACAATCTTCATTCGTACTAACCGATGCATTGTATTCCGTACCACAGATATACCATAATCTACTTAATCATTCTTCTTAATATGAATACTTGTGTGGTTGGTTGTTTTCACTATTATAAGTTATGCCGAAATGAACACCTTTGCACGTTCATATCTGAGTACATATATATGTATTTTTGTAAGATAAATTTTAAAGTGGAATACTTGGATTAAAAAATACAACCAAAAATCAACACAAAATATTATGCCAGTTTACCTACAATGGCTGTATGTTTATATCCACTTCTATCTTTATCAATGCTAGATATTATAATTTTCTAAAATTTTGACACTGGAGATTTTATATATGTATAATTATTTCACTTGAATTTTCACAATTACTAATTAAGATTTACTTTTGTATTTTAGAAATGCGTGTTTTTGTCATTATACACATATATTCAATGTATGTTGTGACTTGCTTACATGTGCTCTTTTCTCATTTTTCTACTGGACTGTCCTTTTGTTATTGAGTGGGGGTTTTTAACCCTTTGTGTATTATATAGGTCTATCATGTTTTCCTACTCTGTCTGTTGTCTATTTTCTTAAAGTATGGGGTTGGGGCATACAAAAGTTTAACATTTTTATGTAACCAAATCTGTGATTATTTTTATGGCCTCTGGATTTATGTCTTGCCTTAGAAAGCCTTTATTACCATAAGATTATAAAAATTTTCTCCTGCACATACTTCTAATATTTTCATTGTTTAATATTTTACAGTTTTTGTTTAATCTACTTGTAATTTATTTTCATGTATTTTGTTCTGTAGGAATCTTATATTAAATCTAACTTTAATTTTTATAAGAATTTCCAGTTTCCAAACACTATTTATTAATTATTGCATAATTTCTCCTGATTTTAGGAGAAAATATTCCTGTATGTCTATATATGATATTCCTAAATGTCTATATATGTGTATCTCTTTCTGACTTCTCTATTCCATCAAATAGATAAGTGTTTATCTCTTTGTCCAAGCTACTACTTAAATTTCTATATTTTAAAGTTTTGAAATGGGAAAATTCCCAGTATTGATTTTTTTCTCCTTCTCTGAAAAGTTTCTTGCTTATTCTTATACATTGTCTCTTTGTGAATTTTAGAACCAGTTTGTTAAGTACTGTAACCAATTCTGTTATAATTTCTGCATCCTTTATTAATCAGTGTTTATAATGATCACAGAAATTTTTATCTTTTCTTATTCAACATGAAAAATGTCCTTTGAAAATCATTCATACCTTAAAAGAACTTAAAATGTATTTGGAGAGAATAATAATTTCTACAAACTCCTTATGAACAGCCTCCTAATAAGGTCGAGAAAAACATGTATTACTCACATTAAGATCACTTAAAATACTAGGAACATTTTCAACAGTAAGCAGAAGTGATTTTTGAAAGCAAAGTAAAACCATCTTCAAATAGTTTCTCCACTTGGGGAATTCTATAAATCCTGAGAAATGATATCATCAGTATAGCTTCTCAAATATTATGCTGTGTCAGGTCAGTGGGAACATCTAAATGAATTAATCATTTAATAATAAATAAGTTGTGTGTTTGATCAATGATATTTTTCTTAAAGCTGTTGAATAGGAGACCATATACTCCCGCATGAAGCCACGAAACAACTATGGCCTTAAGGTTTCAACATTCTGACAAAGTTTGGCACATAAAAAGGTTCCTTATAAGTATACTGTCTCTTAAACGGTAACGGAGAGGGAGAAAATTACAAGATGACTTGTTCCATCATATCATACATTTTAAATTGTACATCATGGATTCAGATCATAAATACATTTTTTCTGGTCCCCAAGTGCCCCTACATAGCCTAATATGTACATGCTATATCATCCTAGCCAACCACATACATACATATATTTTTACAAATAGACAAAGATTTACAGATAGACAAACATATATACATATATCAACATACAAATATATATGCTTCACCACATGCACGTGCGTGCATTGGAAAGAGTAAAGCAAAAGGAACAAACAAAACAAACAAGCAAAAATAAAAAGATGAAGATATGTATATTCAGAAAACACTGAGGAGGGAACCCTGGGTGCACAGTGAAAGAAAACATGGAAGAAAACAGACACACGGAAAAGGTAGGGAGTGCTGGCAAGAAAGCTGCATAGAAGTGGAATCGTTTAACACAAAGTGCAGTTACATCAGCAAGTATTGCATCTGACCTAGATTGTTTGACCTTCTCACCTTCCAAAATTAAATGCAAATATAAGATTTTGTGAAAGGCCATGCATTTGTCTAAAATTGCATCTTGAATGAGCTTACTAAGGTTATAAAAACTTCCTCATGTGACCAAGAATGAATTCACATGTTTGCTCTAAATAGGTATAATATACATACCAAATATGAAATGGAGTTTTCTTAGAACATTGTTGTATGTTTATGTACTAGCAGAAAAACAATATATTTCTTGGGAAGGGAACATAATACACAGCATCTAATTTCAGCGAGTCATTTCTAAATTTTCTTACTTCCAAATGATTTTTTTTAATTAAGAAAAAAAGAAACGCTTTTATCAAGGTTGCCTACAGTGCAGAAAAGGGCACTTAGTTGGGAAATATTGATATTACTTGAATAATGGGCTTTTACACATTTAGCTCACTATTTATCTACATGATAGAACCTCATTTGGGATACCTGTGAGTAGAGTACTTTTCCGAGTTAATGCAGCCAGATTTATAGACGGTCCTTCGGGAGGATACTGCCTTTCTGGGATAACACACTGTGGGAAATGTGTCTCCCAATATATTCATCAAAGGTTAAGCATAACACACATGAGACATCAAAAGGGGCAGCCTTTGGCTAAACACCAACTTTTATCTTCTTAAAAATAATTCCTACTGTTTTATTTGCCTTAATTGCTATTTGTTTAACTACCAATGCTCAAAGGAATTAGGGAGAATCTTTAGAACCCAATTGTAAAAAAAAGCTTAAATGCAAACACTTACCGTGATATTCAAACCAAGTAGTATGAATAACTACAAGATTTTTCCCAGTTAGTGTATAAAGTTTCTGTATGTATGTGTTCTATATAATGTTAACATTTCTCCTATTAAGCTGGTTGTAAAGTGATGCTATATCTAGAAAAATAAATGCCATCTTAAAATGAAAAAAAAAATCTTATTGATACGGCAACTTGCATGAAAAGTTAACGAAGTGAGGAATGGTCACCATGAGGCCATTCATGATTCTTCTTGCTTTTTTTCCCAGCAAAAGAAAAGAGGACAAGGGTAACTTGTGAAGGTGACAAATTGAGTGAATTTATCTCAGTATTTCAAGAATTAATTACTGGGACTTCCCTGGTGGTCCAGTGGCTAAGACCCCACACTCCCAGTGCAGAAGGCCTGGGTTCAATCTCTCAGGGAACTCGATTCCACATGCTGCAACCAAGAGTTCGCATGCCGCAACTAAAAGATCCCACGAGCCGCAACTCAGCCAATAAATAAATAGATAGATTGATAAATATTAAAGAATTAATTATTATGTAAACTACTTGTTGACTTCCCTCCCATCCCCACCCCTTGTTTATTATTTCTCAGAAATGTAGAGTCATGTAGGCATGCAATTTGCCAATGCAGAGGGCATACAGATTTACCCCAGTTCTCCTCATTCTCCATCCGGGGGCTACAAGAATCTTCTCAGATCTTAAACAGGAAGGCACGTCCTTGTGCACAGACCCTATCTAGATTTTTTTTTTTTTTTAACATCTAACAGAAATACAGAAATGGGGCTTCCCTGGTGGCGCAGTGGTTGAGAGTCCGCCTGCCGATGCGGGGGACACGGGTTCGTGCCCCGGTCCGGGAAGATCCCACATGCCGCGGAGCGGCTGGGCCCGTGAGCCATGGCCGCTGAGCCTGCGCGTCCGGAGCCTGTGCTCCGCAACGGGAGAGGCCACAACAGTGAGAGACCCACGTACCGCAAAAAAAGAAAAAAAGAAATACAGAAGTGTGGCTCTAGTGGACAGGAAGAGATCTTCTATTCCCACTGCCTCATATTATATGAGGGAAGGGCTTGTTTCTGGGTAACATGAAGCATTTGTCATCATTTTTCTGCCAGAAGAGTACAGAGTAAATCTAGAACCCACAAATTCATTGCTTCCAGGACACCTCTGTCTCTGACAACTTCATTTCCCAGAATGCAGTGCCACTCTGCCCTCTCTCCCTTTCCTGGGTTGAGCTGCAATACTGGTAGTTGTAGACTTCAAGCAAATGTGGGAAGAGGACTGCTGATGGGACAGAGAGTAGCCTCTTCATAAATCAGTTCCAGGACATGGCAGAGGGGTGGCTGCTTCATTTTCAAGTTCTATTTTAGGGTGGGATTGAGTGAGTAGAGGTCCAAGTGACGCTTCTTTCCACCTTCAGTTTTGGTTCAGCTGTTTCAGAGATCATCGTGATTAATGGCAATTTCATACAGAACCTCATTAGTCATTGGTTAATTCAACACATATTAATTGTTGGCCTACTATGTTAGTCACCTAGCAGATGACTACTAGGTTAGTCATCTCTACCTGAAAATGAATATTCACACTATGTACTATGGCAGATACCCAGTACAACTAAAATCTATGAATGGATAGCAGCTCTCCATGTGTTCCTCAAAATACAGGCTCCTGATGACCTACCAAGTTAAGACAAACTCTGTGGAATTATGTTCAAAGCCATATTTAGTCCCAAACTACTTTCACAAAATTTTGCCCACATTTTTCTCTCCTTTTTGTCCCTCTGGAAACCAAATTAGGCTTGACTTTCTGAGCAGAATTCTTCCCATCATTCATTTGTTTGTTTTCCTCCTACCTATGCTCCCTTTGTTATTTTTGCATGTTGAAAATATGTATCATTTAAATTAATTCTCCGTTCTTAAAGCCTTTTCTGATACCCCCAGATTAAATGGGAACTCTCTCCTTTATACTCTTAAATACTTTGTACCTATTCCTGTAAAATTAACATTTTGATTTATTCTTAGCATTTGTATACTTGTAGTGATATCCTAAGCTCTATTAGAGTACGAATTGTATTCTGCTTGCCTTTCCACAACAGTAATTTATACAAAGTAAAATCTCAATATATATTAGAAGGGAAATGAACTAACTTTGACATATTTCTCTGATTTGGCTTCTAGTGGTATGTAACTTTTTTTTGAGTTCCATGTGTTATCTAGAGAAAAAGTATTTCCATTGTACAAATCTAAAAATAAATACAGAATTTGATATTTTCCCTCCTTTCTCTCTTCCAGTGATAATATGTATTTGATGATGTTAATTCTTGTGAGGCTAAACCTTTGATGGCATCCTTGTAAGCCAGTTTCTGGAAAGATATTCCAAACAAACAATTGTCTTCCTTTACTATTGGAAGTAGACTTGAGACTCAGGAGAGTGTTATCTCTATTTTTTAGAAAATGAAATATTGAAATAAAATATTTTAGTTAGACTCGTCTAGTGCAAAACAATTCTTCTTTCCCTACACCCATCATGTATAACATTCTTATTTCTGATAAATTACGAAGTTTCTACTTTTGAATTTAAGAAATGTGTCCTAATACACATTATCTTTTCCTCCTGGGGCAGCAGGTTGAATTTGTCTAAATGTTCTAATAAAGAGTTCTGTGTATTTGGCCTTATCGGTGGCATAAGAAAAACTACTACTTACAGACACCGCTATTGTTATCATCAAAAAAAAAAAGAAAGGAAAGAAAAAAACCTTTGTTTTAAAATTTGCTTGGACTGAGTGCATAGACTCCATTTCCTGAAGTGTAGAGTGGTATAGGCCGCTACATGAATAATGAAAGTAACTGCAAAACCCATGTCCCGCTAATACTCCCTTGACGTTAAACAAGGGCAGTTCTGTCTTTAAAATACTAAACCGTTTATTCTTATAACATTCAATCTCTTCTAGGAATTTCAAGTGCTTTTGAACTTATAGATTGTTTCGGATTATTCACAGTAAGTGACCTGTTTCTCCTGGAGTTTCTTTGAATTGAGAAGCCCCCCAGGGATGCCAGAAGAGAAGAGAAAGGAAACAAACCTGACTCACCATAGTCAGTTAGTTTACAGTTGAAAGTGAGTAATGGAGCTGTGTGACCAGCAGCATGACCTTCAACTAGTAAGTGCTCCTCATGGACTTACAGTTAGGAGCCTTTTAATTCAGGCTCTAGTCTTGTCCAATATTAGGTTTAATTAATCCCTCTGCCTTTTTGCAGCCTAGCTTGGAACAATAATACTAATAACTTCCGGAGATGCTCTCTATCGATTTAATTAACCCATGATCTGCTAAATTTCAGCATTCAAATATATTACTGTTAACTGATGGATCTTGTTTTAGGGGTGGTGGTGATTATATATATATATATATATATATGTATATATCACAAATCTCTTACTATTGTCTGGATTATTTTATGAAATTTTTACTCTGACATAGCTTTACTCTTCATTTCAAAAGACAAAGTCCTGAAGAGTTTAGAATAATGTCATTTCCCCCTTGCTCACAATAAAACTAATATGAAAGAAGAAATACAATCTTGCCTTAAATACTTATATTGGCTAAGGGCCAGTTAGAATAAGCATATTAAATCCCAATCCCTCAGATGGCAAGAATTTCCTCTTCCCTCAGCTGCAGAGGCTGGTGCTCAGGAAGTGGTAGTATCATCATGTTTTGGAAGTATCCACTAATTTTACATAGAATTACCTGTATAAAAGTAATACTGCTGGAGACAGAAAAACAGCAATGTATGAATAGCGAAACTTTAGGAATAGTTATTCTCCGTTTTTTCCAGGTTGAGTGTGTTTATGATCTGTGTACCTCTAGGGAGATTAGTCTAGTAGTATTTGTTGAACACTTTCAAAGTGCTTGGAAATGACGGTCAAACAAGAACATGATCCCTGTGTTCAAGTGTCTCTATTAAAAAGAGACAAAGATCTTTTAAGCCTGCTCCAGGTACATTGGCTTAATGTAATAGTGTTCCTTGAAAGACATATGTAAATTTATAGTTTTGCAAATCGAATCACGTTTTCTTATATATTTAAATGTAATCTTCATACCTGCTTTACAATAGGATTCTGTCTGTCTGTCCAAGGAGATTCCTTAAGATTTGAGATTTCAGTGATGAAAAATCATTTTAAGGGACACAGAACAACCACTTCTCCCACTTCTGAGAGGTGTGGTGAGCTTGAAGAGAAATCATGCAATTTTCCTACTTTGCTTCAGAAAACAGTCTTGAACTGAGTGAGCCACCCATCTCACATATCTCAGAGCCAGCGTTTGTGTTGGTGACACTAGGTATGCAGCGCCTCCAGGGTTAGCTGTGGATAAATGCCCCTGAAGATACTGCTGTATGTTGCCAAACCTCTAAGTCTCTATAAGGGGTGCTCCCACTCCTTCCAGTTTGGTCCCTCACTGAGGGACTATGGATGCTGAATGAAATCAAGGGGACAAAGCTACATGGGATCCCCAAAGACTCTGCATTCATATATGAGACCTAAGTCAGAGCATCTCTGAGAGTATCTTCTGTTTGAGAGAACAACATTTTCCCTGAGTTGAAGAAGTAGGACACATTTAAAAATATTCCTTGAACTCCAGCCAAATTAACTAAAAGAACTTCATCCTATAAATTTTTAAAAACTGGGGTTTTACTGTACTTTCACTATTTTCACCTAACGGAATTGGCTATGGCCACTTCCCTGAGCTCTGTAAAAAGAAAGTAATAGTTAGAGAACAAACACTTAAATGTAAAGAGAAGTTTGTAAAAGAGATGAACTTTTTGAAGGGGGTAATTTGATCATTGAAGAAACCATCTAGAGCAGACTTCAGAAATCTAGAGATGAAGATCTGCGACCTGAAAGTGGTATAATCAGAGAAAGAGACTGTTCCAAGCAGAAAATGAAGCAGGAGATAGAATTGGCAGAGTTAAAGGCTGTGATGAGAAGAGTAAAGATTCAAAATGGACTCAAAACCATATACAAAAGTTAACTCAAAGTGGATCATAGACATACATGTAAAACCTAAAACTACAAACACAGGAGAAAGTTTTTGAGATCTTGAGTTAGCCAAAGATATCTTAGAACCAAAAATTACAAACCATAAAAGAGAATTTGATAAATTGGACTTAATCAACTAAGATCTTTTGTTCTTTGAAAGAAGTTGTTAAGAAAATGAAAAGTCAAGCTGCAGACTGGGAGAAAAAATTTTAAATCATATATCAGATAAAGAGCTTAAATCTAGAATACACAAAGAATTCTTAATCTTAATAAGAAGGCGAATAACCCAATTTTTTTAAATGGGCAATAAAGTTGAATACATATTTCCTCCAAAGAAAGCATGCAGATGGAAAAGAATCACAAGAAAAGATGCTCAATATCATTACTCATTAGGGAAATAAAAGCCACAATAGGATACCACTACATACCAATTAAGATGGCTAAAGTGATCAGTTGACCACGCCAAGTGTTGACAAGCATGCAGAGCAACTGGAAATCTCATACATAGTTGGTAGGAATGTAAAATGGTACAACCAATTTGAAACAGTGAGGCAGTTTTTAATAAAGGTAAGCATACACTTTTTTTTTTTTAAGCATACACTTAATATACAATCCAGTAATCCCATACCTAAGTTTTTACTGAAGAGAATTGAAAGCATCTAACCACACAAAGTCTTGTACATGAATGTGTATAGCAGTTTTATTTGAAATGACCAGAAACTGGAAACTATTGTATTCATCAACTGGTGAATAAACAAATTATGGTATACTTATAAAATAGGATATTACTCATTAACAAAAAGGAAAAAACTACACATATATACAACATGGGTGAAAAAAACCAGACATAAAACTACATGCCGTAAAGATACCATTTCTATGAAATTTCAAAACGGGCAAAACTATAGTGAGAGAAAGAAAAGTGACTGCCAGGGGCCAGGCTAAAGAGAAGGGGACGTGAGGGGACTTTTTGGAGTAGTGAGAATGTTCTGTGTTTCAGTTATGGTGGTGTTTATACAACCGTATCTGTTGGGCAAAACTTACCAAAATATACACTTAAAATTCATTAACTTTACTGCATGAAAACTATACTTAAATAAATCTGATTTTTAAAACTGACTCAAAGTTACTGAATTTGAAAGCAAAACCAGTGAAGGAAGAAATTAAAGAGACCAGACATTGTCCTGCTTTAAGTTGAGGGAGGTACACCTGTTGGAGCAGAAGCATCCTTGTCTCAATAACCAAACTGGTGATCTTGGCCAAATCACATAACTTCTCTGACCCTCAGTTTTCCCAGACAAATTGCAGAGATTGAACAAAATGGCTTTTCTTTACAGCTCTGAAATTGACAAAAGAGTTGGGTATTCTTATGTCAAGGAGAGCCAATTCTGAGGAGCATTTAATCAAGAATTTTGATTCCTTTTTATCAGGCTGTGTTAATAAAATTGAAAAAGGAAAACTCTGATTTATGTAGTTTGACAGTGTTTCAAAACAAATTGAAATGGAAAGGTTGAATAAGAAAACACAGGAAAGAAAGTGGCTCCGTAAATAAAGTTTTCATATAAAAAACTTCCTCTGATGTACCTCTATTTGCACAGAATATTTTAACAGTGCTGAGGATTAGTCACTATCAACACAGACCAGTGGAGTTTAGGGTATCAAAAACACATGGGGTTATTAAGTGGTAGACTTGAAAATATCCAATGGTGCTTGACATTAAGAAAAAAAGAAACAATAGATGAAGTGTTAAAATGGTGGAAATGTAACAGGGAAGCCTTGTATTTTAAGAGCCACAATACTGAAATAACTTCAGGAGATTGGCTTACACTCAAACAGGAAATTGACCAAATCAACATTTGGCTTGAGATAATGAAGTGATAAAAGGAGCAGTGGGGGGAGCACAACTGTGAGTGAGAAAGAGGCAGTGGAAGTTCTGTGTTAAGCTATGAGGCTGTTTCTGAAAAGTGTTTTTAATTAAACCTCTCCACCCAGTGTTCATGAAACGTAAACACAATACTGAATTAATGCCTTTGGGAACAGGTAAAATATTAAAAAACAAAAACAAAAAAAACCAAATTGGACCAGCAAAAGCGCCTCCATCTTTTCAGGCAAAAGTCTACACTGGTTTTGTTTTTGTTTTTATTTTTAATTGATGGTCCTATTTCAGGGAGTAACAAGGCAATTAAGAAAACAAACCTATTGTGAAAGCAGATGAAGAAGGGACCAGGTTGCACAAAAACACCTAAGAATGAATTTTGCTTTTCCCCAATCCGTATCTCTCCTAGTCTCTGCCTCAGGTTGGAGCTGAGTTCAGCTCCAGGACCTGGTAACTGGAACTTGACATTAGGAGCAAAGGCCTGGTAGCTGGACCCAGGACCAAACCAGTGAGCAGCTAGCCAATGAAGAACCCAACCAAAGCTGAAAGAGAAGATGAGTTAAACCAACTAGGCTTAGAGTTTAACACAGAATTAGTAAGTAAGTGCAACCACCTAGAAATGAACTAATGAGGCTTTCAGAAGTTGAACTAATGTACCTAAAAATGTTCTTTCTCCTCTTTCTGTTTCCCTCTCTCTCTCTCTGTCTCTCTCTCCCCATTCTCTGTTCCCACCCTGTCTTCCTGCAGTTATTTCTTTCCTTATCCAAATCTGAAACTGCATTGACAAAAATCAGAGTTGTCACAGAACTCTAAATGACATAGGGTATTTTAGTTTGTACACTGGGGAGTCTTTGAGGTAACAAATAATAATAATGACTAACATTTATAGTATATTTTCTACTTGCCAAGCGCTGTTTGTACTTTGCAAAACGAATCAAAGCAAAAAGCTTTATGAGATAGTACCGTTATCATTCCCATTTTACAATGATGCAGTTTGAATGACTTGCCGAAGGTTGCAGAGCTTGAGAGGAGAGTGACAGAGCAAGAATGAAAACCCAAGAAATCTGGTTCCAACTAGTATTAATAACCACAGGCCAATGGAGTAGCGTGGGAGGGACCCAGATCTAGAATGAAAATTGCCCTTAGGATGGAGCTGATCCCTGGAAGAACAGACCCAAATGCAGGTGCAGGAAGTTCAGTCCTGTGTGCAGAGCATGGTGTCCAGGGGGTGTGGCAGTATTTAACAGGTGGTGGTACAGTCCCACAGTCAAACTCAAAGAGGTTCAGCCTGGGGTTGGGGGATTCCAAAAGGTCAAACAAGAGCGTTGAGAGAGAAACAATTGTTAATATGGCCCCTGTTCTAGAACTAGAAATGCTGGAAATGGCACCAAGATAGAATTCAAGCAAAGAAAACAAGACTGAGATCTAGTTACCCTTACTGATGGGACTGAAGCCATCACCATGTTTGCACCAAGGCTCAACCTCCCTTCGGCTGCTCTCAGCCAATGACTTAGTGTGGCAACGCGTCCTGGGAGATGTGGGACTCCTTTGATGGGCTGCCTTGGTTTGAAAAAGCCTGGCCAAACTTTCCTTAGGTGGTATAATAAGCTTCCACGTAACACCTTCTTCTCTTCACTCAGCATCAGTTGTCATCTGACAGCTCTCTCCCACTCCCTTTCCGCCTCATTTTTTTTCACAGATGTTTCCCCTAATAAAATCCTTGCACCTTTAATCCCATTTGGGCTTCTGCTTCTTATAAGACCCAGACTAACAAAAGCATCTTATGCTTGTATAGTGCTTTACCGTTTACAGAGCATTGTCACATATATTTGCCCATTTGATCTTCCCAGAGTTCTGTGAGGTAAGCGGGGTAGGTCCAGGTATACCCACTTTACAAGTTTGGAAATTGAAGCTTGGAGAAATCAAATGCTGTATCTATGGTGTGCAACCCACAAGATGGCCCCTAACAATCCCTGCCTCCAGGTATTCACGGCCTTGTGTATTCCAGGAGGCAGGGAATACATCCCCTTGAGTGTGGGCTAGACTTAGTGAATGACTTCTAATGAATAGAATATGACGAACTAATGGATTTTCACTTTGGAGATAAGATTATAGAAGTCTGCAGCTTCCATCTCTGTGCTCTCTCTTGCTTTCTATTGAATCATTTGCCCTAAAGGAAAAGAGCTGCCATGTTCTAAGGCAGCCCCATAGAGAAATTCATATGGTAAAGGACCAAGGACTGCCAACAACCATGTGCGTGCATTTGGCAATGGATCTTCCCCCTCAACCCCAGTCAGGACTACAGATGAGACCACAGCTCTGGCTGATAGCTTGACTGCAACCTTATAAGAGACCCTGAGCCAGAGACACCCAGCTAAGCCACAGCTGGATTCTTGGTCTACAGAAACTGTGAAATATTAAATGTTTATTATTTTAAACTGCTAAGTAAAGGGAGAATTTTTAAGTAGCAATAGAAAACGAACACAGTATCCAACGTTCAGAATAAGTAAGTAGCCAAATTCAGAATTGAAACTTATCCCAAAACTTTGTCTCGCTGCATTTTATTCTTATTTCTACCCCAGTTTTCAGTACAACCTGTCTCCTTTCTTTTTGTAAACAAAGTTGAATCACTACTTCTTTTATTTTTAACGGTATGGTCTAAGAAACATTTTTGCTGTGGTAACAAACATCCCTAAATCTCAGTGGCCTTGAACACGGAACATTTATATTTGGATCACGAGTCTGTCGGTTGGTTGTAGCTCGGCTGGATGCTTCTCAGGTCTGTTCAGTTCTGCTCTATATATCTTCACATCCCAGGCTAAAGGACCAAGGCTAAAGAAGCTGTCCTTAGCTGGAAATGCTGTTCTCATGGCAGAGGCAGGAAGACAAGAGGCCAGACTGAATCATTTAAATACATTTATAGTTTCTGCTCAGAAGTGGTATACATTGTGTTCACTCACATTCCACTAGCCAAAGCAATCACTTAGCCAGCCCAACAATGTGATAGGATGGAATATGCTGCCTAAAGAGGCATGGCGTTGGAGGACAGAGAGAATGAAAACTGCCCACCAAACTGAGAAGTGTCTTGACACTGAAAAAAGAGGCAGACAGCTCCATATAATCAATGGATCAGTGTATTGTACAGTAAGTTACTACAGGGTGGTATCAGCGTCAGGCAGACAATGCTTCCAGAAAATTCACAGCTACACTCTGCACCGTTGACAGGCCATTGGGACAATTTTATAGTTAACCTGGAGAAGGGGGGGTAGGTGCTTGGAAACAGGACATACATTCCTTAGTCAAGACTTATGAAAGGATAACTAGTCTCGTGGCCACTGGGAATAAGTCAGTGAAGGGTTTCATCATTGTTTGGGGAGTAGCGGAACATAGAGGCTACCTGGTCCTAATGATTATCAAACAATATCTATTCACTACAAAGCCCTTGATGACAGAGAAGTGATTTACCGCACAGTACAGTCCTGGGTCTGGGTCTACTGTACAGTCCAGGGTCAGCGGAAGGACAGGAGAAAGTGTAAGGGCCCAAAATGGATTCAGTTATGCTAACAGCCATACACATGGGAAGTTACATGGCAAAGGGTGTGGATTTATAATGCATGGGAGCTACAGTTAGGAAGAATAATATAATCTACCACATATGATTATGAATGGTTATGAATTTAGACCATATCAATGGTTGAAAAATTAATGCTTAGAAATTTTTAAAAATTAAAGTATTAATTGTAATAAATTGTCCCCCTTAAAGTACATCATAAAAACACCAACACTCACGGAAACCATTGAGCAGAAGGGTAGCAAATGCTAGGCTATCATTTGGAAAAGCAATTGTCAGAGCAACCACATCCAAAATGAGTGACCTTGGTTTAGTCATTATATCTTTCCAGTCATAAATTTTAGAGATGCAAATTGTTCCCTTCAATACCATGCTCACTTAAGATGTATTTTTCTACTTTGTTTTTTAAGTGGACTTGAAAGCCCATAGGAAAACATATGAGATCCCTTGCTTAATCCATGAAATGGTTAACACATCCTATCAACCCTGAGTTGGCCATTATTAGAATTTCTAAAAAGTTGTTACCACTATGCCTTGGAGAAAAAAAAAAATAGAAAAGAGAAGATGCAAATTGTTTTTTTTTTAACAACCAAACGTTCCGGTAATGATTTTCCACTCTTTGCCTATCTTGATGCTTTATATAGATTCTAGGTTAAAAATATCTGCTGTAATAAAGAAATAGGCAGCCAGCAAATTAGGAAGTAGGCAAAGCTAATTAAAAGAATTCTAAAGACTATTGAAGGTACAGTCCTACTCGATTTTTAAAAGAAATGTCAATGTTTCAACCTTTTCTAGACAGTATTTTCACAGTTGATTTTTAGATTAACTTCACTGGCATCGTCACACTTTTCTACAAAAATATCACAGCAATGATGTATGTTGATGTCTGGCAGTCCAGCTTATCCTCTGGCTGGATGCTAAACACATCCCCTGTGTTTTCTGATGGACCTATAACAAAAGTACCCTAAGTACAGTAGCCACAGAGGAGAGAACTGAGGGGGTTGAGGAACCAATGGTACATATGGATACGCAACACAAAATCAGTCTGCTTCAAAGGGACAGCACCAGGAGAGAAGGCGTACATAGAGTAAGCTCTCTCTCCTTTTGCGTTAGCCTAACTAAAGCCAAGAGAGACCAATGCTTTCAGGTTTGTATAAGCTTAATTTCCAACTTCAAGCAAAGGTTGGGCCATCACTTTTTTTTAACGGTAGGAGTAATAGGGAATTCAGTTCTATTAGCTGTTTCTAGCCTCCAGTTCTTCCAGAGCTAGTTCATCTGGGTGGAAAAATACTTAGGTGTAATCTGCATGTTTATGACCAAGGTTATATAACTGCAGCGCTGTTTTTGAGTCTTTATACCAGAGTCCTAAAACAATACAATGAGGATATTATTCTCTGAAAGTTTGTTAATGTAGGTGGGTCCCTCTTTCTATCTCTTCTCTAGGTCCTTCCCCGAGTCACTGGGTCTCTAACTTTCCTTATGTTTTTACTTTCCCCTACTTATTTTTAGTTTCCCAATATATGTATTTTGTATGTTTCTCAAATTAACTAGGCATAAAACTGCAAGGCATTTCAAGCTCTTTTTTTAATATAAATTTGTCATGCAGATACCTAAATTTTCTCTTTAAACATAGTTTTTTGCCCTAACTTATTATGCACCCTATTTTTTTTATTGTTGTAGGGGGCTTGATCAGTAGATTTCAACTTAATAAAAGGACCCTCTACTGTTTCCATAACACAACAGGATTGAACACTGGGATGTTGACTCTGATGATCTCCAACTGATGTCATTATGAGCAGCATTTAAACACTGAACTTTTTTTTTTTTTTGCGGTACGCGGAGCCTCTCACTGTTGTGGCCTCTCCCGTTGCGGAGCACAGGCTCCAGACGCGCAGGCTCAGCGGCCATGGCTCACGGGCGCAGCCGCTCCGCGGCATGTGGGATCTTCCCGGACCAGGGCACGAACCCGTGTCCCCTGCATCGGCAGGCGGACTCTCAACCACTGCGCCACCAGGGAAGCCCCAACACTGAACTTTTTAATACGTGAGTCCCATGTTAACGCAGAGTAAATATGTTCTATTAAGTATTTGATTCCATAAAGAGCTACGTAGCTTGTTAATGCTTTGAAAGAATTAACACTATCTTTAAATGGGTAAGTCCATACAGTGGTTTTGGAGTCTCTCTCTATATATATATTTTTTGGAGTACACAAACTCTGGGTCTTAGTTTTCTTGTAAACCAAGATGACTGACAAACTTCAAGTTCTGTTAATTTATTTTATTTCTATATTTTCTGAAATTCATTGGATCATATTTAGCAAGTCACATTAAATTCAGTTACTCCTTCTTTGAGATTGGTCATAGGGAGAATTATAATAAGGCCTCGGATCTTAAAAATGTGCATAAATTAAGTAAAACTGTGCACATTTTTAAAAAGTTAGCCAAAATGTACTGAGAAATTGTATTCTAATATGTATGGTTATGACTTCATTAAGTAATATTTTGTTACGTTTGAAAATACAAAAATTACAATTTACCCACTTCTATTAAACACATTTAAAATATAAATAAACAGTGCTATACATAATTTTGTGAGTTATAAGCCTCACATGTTAGTTTACTGTTCACATTTTTGTTCTCATTCTTTCAGAGTAGAAAATCTAAACTCCTACTACATGTTTGGATACTAGTATTACATGCATAGATTATTTTAAATATATGAACTTATTACTTAACCAAGAATATGAGTAATAAGAACCAGATAGTCATCCAGGGAATGCCATTACTATCTGATAGAACTCACAGCAAAATTTCATTCGAATTCTTCAGTGAGTCAGAACACTTGGTTCAAGCTCTTTCTGTCCTCTCTCTCGACAGTGCTTCGTATCCTTGGCCACATGCACAGCCATGAGCAGAAACACCAAAAACTCTGAGGAAAGGCATTGTTGAAAAGAGCTGGAAACTGAGCCTTTCTCCTAAGACTTCCAGCCACGAATTCAAAATTAGAGGGATTCAGAAATCTTGAAATCCCTGGCTAGTCATTAGAACTGTGTTTCCAAATATTTATTATGTGTCTATCCATCACTGACTGTAATAAATATTACTCAAGTGTTTATATGAAAGTAATAAAAATCAGTGACCATAAATATTATAATGTATTTTTACGTACACTGCTACTAGCAGAGCTTGAAATTTAGTTCCGTTTTTAGGCTAGGCTCTCTCCTCAATGACTAACTCAGGCAACTGAAGCCCAAATTAACTCATCATATTCATGGTTCCTGGCTGTGCAGCTTGGCAGCTCTGACAGAGGAGCCTCCTGGCATACAGTATAGACAGGACAAAACCGACATTCACATTCAACCTGACACTCAGGTTGCCTATTGTAAGAAGAGCTGTTGAGAATAGAGCCATATTTTAGGCCTAGGTAGTGATACTGAATGGATGCTACCCGTTATACAGAATTTTCTTTACATGTAATATAATTTCATTTCACCAACAGTTGCTAAAAAGTGGATGACAACCCAAATGAGAACCACTGTCCAAAGGAGCCAATTTTACATGTGAGTGACTGCTTTTATCATGTGATTTAAAGTTGTAAGTGGCAGCCCTTGCTCCCAAAATTCAGTCTCCTCTGTTGTCTGAAATCTATCAGCAATAATTCGGTATCATCACCCTGATACCGAAACCAGACAAAGATACCACAAAAGAAGAAAGTTACAGGCCGATATCACAGATGAACACAGACACAGAAATCCTCAACAAAATACTAGCAATCCGAATCCAACAAACATTAAGAGGATAATACACCATGATCAAGTGGGATTTATCCCAGGGATGCAAGGATTCTTCAATATCCACAAATCAATCAGTGTGATAAACCACATCAACAAACTGAAGAATAAAAACCATATGATCATCTCAATAGATGCAGAAAAAGCAATAATTCCTTCCAGTGGAGAACATAAATACTTCTCTGGATGGCTACATTTCATTGGAAATAATTTGGGGAGGGATGCCCAAATTAAATACCCCAAATTTTAGAGTGAAGAAATTTGTTAGGCATTTTATTCATTCATTAATTTTAATTTTATTCATTCATTCATTAATTTTTCATTCACTCATTCATCTCACTGATTCCTACAACTGATAGAGCACCTTCTATCGGCCAAGCGCTCTTCTAGGTGATGAAAATCTTGAGGGGAGCCCTTGAGAGGAGCACATCCCCATTTGGCAGCAGAACACTGAGCTGGTGAAGTTACCCAAAGTGGGGAAAGAGGCATGGAACAGGGAAAAGACATTCACCAAATCTACTCTGCTACTTCACAGTTTTGCCTAAAGCTGACACTGGCAGTGCCCACAGGTGTCCAACTTCGACCACAACTGGTGAAGCATGCAAAAAGCTGCCTTGAAAAAGGGAAGTTGACTTCGGAAGTGCAGGATTCCCTAGAGTCCAAGATTTCATTGGTTGAGAACAAGTTTTCCTTAGCATTTAAAAAATGTTGTACTGTAAATCCTTCAGTGGCATAATCCAATTAGTCTCCCAAAGAAGCTGCTCAACATATTAAGACACATACGTTCAGCACATCTAAAATGGAAAATTTCATCTTCCTGATCAAGCCAACTCCCCTATTTTTGTAAACAGGACCAGACACAAGACTTGAAACCACAAAATCACCTTGGACTACACATTCCAATCCTCTTTCCCACCTCCCGTGTTCCATTGTGGCCATGTTCTTTTCTTTCTCCTTCTACAATCCTTTCCTTCCCCGCTATGTTCTGCCTCAATCTGAGCTAATGTATCAACAACTTAAGTCATCTCCCTGCCTTCAGCATTTCTACCTCTACTATCCATCCTGAAAGCTGCCACTATAAAATCATTTTGATCGTATTGTTCGTCCTTTTGCTGCAAGGTAAACGCTCCTAAAATTTAGCTTCAGGCCCTTGTTGTACCTCAAATTGTGCTACAGCCGACCCTTAACCTTGCTGAGCTTCAGATAAAACCTGAACCCCTTAGCTTGGTATTAGATTTATCTACCTCTATCCTTACCATCTTATGTATAACCACTATTTTAAGGCTTCTATTTCAGTCCAGATGGTTTACTCACCCCTCCTTAACCACTCTTCATTTTTCCAGTTTCATATATTTACTCGTAATTGTTCCACACACACATGCACACACGCGCGTGCGCACACACACCCACACAACTACAGATTTAAGCTTTGTGCAGCACTCGACAGTTCTTGGGATGTCTCTGAGTCTGATTGTCAACTGTAAATGAAATTTTAAATATCTAACCTCTCAAACTTGTAGGCTCTTTCTGAGGACCAAAGAAACTAATATTTTATTGACTCCTTGTTATATGCCAAACACTTTGCTAGTCTCAATAAGGTATCACGTTGCCTTATTAAAATCTTCCAGTGATTCTGTGATAGAGGTAGATCTTATTTTCATTTTACAAATAAGGAAACTGAGACAATCATTTGTATGTAAATACTTTGAAAACTGAGAAACAGCTAGAAAAATGTGTGTTTTTGTCTGTTTGTGACCTCCTATTAAATCTTCTGTTTTATGCAATCTTAACTTTTTCTCCAACTACATTTTAAGGTATAAATGATTTTATGTATTTCTTTAGAGTGTATCCTCTCATGATAGTTACTAGAGTTAATAATTGCTTTGTAAGTATTTTCAGGTTTATTTTGATATACAGCTTATGTGATAGTTGATTGATGATTTTTGCTTTTCCATCAGAGGAGCTTAAAATTTTCTTTCCTCCATTTTTGCCTATTAGGTGGCAGCCACATACCTGACATTAAAGAGGCTATGGAGGGGTTACCAAGGAAAAGAGATAAGCCTCACTTATGTGGGCTGCCTCAGGGTGTTATACATAGGTATAATTAAGATTTGTCCTATTTGAAAATATTTCAAAATATATTTAAATGAGCCAATCAAATCTGACCTAATGAAGGGGAAAATATTAAGAGTAATTGAACACTATCTGCGGCATATTTTAAAAAGATCTATTAGTGATGAGGCAACTGAGGATAACTTCACTTCCCTAGTGCTAAATACAATAGACAAGATAATGATAGAGGCTCATCAGACTCTACCTTTGAAACCTGCCTTTGATGATTTAAATAGAGGAAGTAAAACTAGTTAATGCTTGAGCAGGGATTTGTTTATTCTATTTATCTGAAACTAAAGCCAACTATCATAGTAAGTTGAATGACCTTAAATCTCCATATTTGAGCAGAACTTAATGGACCATTTGCTGATAGATGAATTCAAGAAAATAAACCAGCTCCCAAATATGTGTGTGGGTATACTATACTATATACTTTGCTACTCAACTCTAAAAACAAATGTTTCTTTTGTGGAAAAATTAAAGTGATAGATGCTAAACAACTTTCTATATAAATAAAGATCCTAGACTCAAAAGGTGGCTGATTCAACTTAATTTTTAAAATTGTACTTTAGGTATACCTAATGATTAAAACTTTTTGGTTAAAAAAGGTGAGTTTGATTTCTACTACTTTTTTTCCTGTTCTCCAATTAGAAAGAACATGTTTTCATGGTACTTTGCTCAGTAGAAGTAAACATTTAAGGATGGCTCCCTCTAAGTCCATTTTTTCAACATGAAACAGGATGCCTGGCATGAACTACATTTCCTTTATTGCAGTCTGTTAAATTCCAAATACAGTTATACATCTTAATATAAGAAATATGTGTGACATAGCACATTTTCCAAGACAATATGTTTGAAATGAAGGATGAACTAGGGAAATTAATCCAGCAGTCTATTAGATGATGACGGTTTAAGGAAATGCAGTCTTATCTTTTCCACGCATCAAGGCCATCAGTTTTGCCTTTATCCACTAGAGGGGGTAATGTTCTTCCATCCTAAAAGGACATGGAATTATCCCAATGAGATTTAAATGCGCACAGTGACCTTATTTCTTTTGAAACCAGGTTAATTAAATAATATAATACAATGGATGCCAAAAATACCAATGAAAGTTGCTTCAAAAACATTTGTGGAAAAAAAAAAAACATTTGTGACCCCAAGATCAGAAATAGTTGTTTTTGTCCACCCTAAAACTTTGCAAAATCCGTGGTTGTAAAAAGGATGGGTTAAATGTGTTTTAGCTAAGAGAGGAAAATTTTACATAAAGTAACGTTTTCTATGACCATTCCAAAAAGTACTGTGTTCTTTTCCATGTGATTAATTTCACCTTACTAGAGTTGGTAACTGGATTGTTGTCTGTTTGGTTCAGCAAGGAGGCAAATCACCTCTTTACATTTAAGGATGCATTTAAGAAATAATTAAAGAATTAAATAGATTTATAGAAGTTTATAATAAACATCATAAATACATGAATTTGACATATTACATGGTTGAATAGTGATACAGGATTCAGAATACTTAAAGATCAATACATATATACAGAACTGGTTTTTCACATATAACTATGTAATTGTCACGGTTTATCATGGTAAAATTTTCTTTTAATAAATTCCAAGTCAATAACACAAAAATGTTTTTTTCTTTAAACCTACTGAAAAATAGTTCGAATTGGCAGAATAGCCAATCATGTTTGGTTGTTAAAAGATAATCAAAAAAAAAAAAAAAAAAAGATAATCAAAGTAATTGGTTAGAAATAACCAGTTGCCACACTGATGAGATGTCATAATTATAATTAACTGTGCTATTAGGTCAGTTGTTTAGTTATTTCTGTGAATAAGAAAAAGCCTAATCAAAATGCAGAATAATTAGTTCAGTTGAAAAGAAGAGATATAATTTGTGAAAAGCAAGTATATTACATCAACCTTATTTTTCATAATCCTAATCATTTTCTAAAATAAAAAATATTTCTAGTTCCTGGAGATTATTTCCCTTGAATAATAGGTACAGCAGTGGTTTCAAGTGGTGGGTGAATACCATACTTACCATACAACTTTTAAAAATATTCATGCCAAGAGCCCCCCTACAGGAATGCTGATTCAGTGGATCTGGGTTGGGATCTCAGCATGGGGACTTGTAAAAAAAAATCTCCACATTCTAATCTGTAGCCCTGGCTGAGTGTCACTGCACTGCCCAATTGTACCTGACTAGGTTTTTCTCCTTGTTATTTGACCCCTAGAAAGTATATATTAGAAAGTCTTTGGAGGCAAAAGAAGAAAATTACCGTGAATTATTATGACTTTTTACAGGAAAATCTCCTATTGTATGAATGAGAGTAAAGACCTCAAAATACCTATGTGTGATAGCGAATTCCACATTACAGTGCAAATAAACATGCTTTTGAAGTTCTGTATTGTTTCTTAGTAATTTTTGCTGCCTGGAGATTTTCCAAAGACAGCTAACAAAGGCTTGTAGAAAAGACAGCATTATGGAAAAAGTTTTGCTAGAGACAAGAACAAATATTTACAAACAGTAATTCCAAATAGACCCAAAACCCTATAAATAACTGTTGTGTTCTTGTAAATATATTACCATAAAAATACAGTTATTTTAAAAGTAAGCAATAGCTTTATCTACAATACACATTAAAACAAATTACAGTGAGGTCACATCTCAAATGGAGATTTTATAATAACTGAGAAGTTAAATTATATGCGTCTAAAATGAATTCGGCCTGTTTTCACAATGAAATATGGGCCACCTATAATTTATTTTACTATAAATAAGATTTCCTATGTATGTTATAGATACTTATTATTAATTTCCAGTGCATGATTTACTTTAATCAATATAAGAACAAACTTACTGTAAAATAGAGAAAGATTCTATTTTTTTTCTCCTAGAAAGTCTTTTTTTACACTTACTAAAAAGGCGCTGTGGCTACAAAGAGCAACAGGGCCAGTGGAAGGAATTAATATGTATCCAATTTGCAATGCAATAGCATATTCTGCATGTATTAAAGATGTTGGGAGCTATGGGTTCCCAGAAGAAAAAGTGTCCAACTCTGCCTCTAAGAAGTCCAGATGTGGTGAAGGTGGCAGTTGTGGAAAATCACTGAAGCGTCAGAAGTAGTTTCAGGATTCATTCATTCAATTCATCAAAGTATACAGAGAACTTACTCGGCACATGTGCAGCATTTTTTTTTTCAAAAAGCAGATAATCCTTAAGAGAGATGTTGAAAACTAGCCAGAAGAACAATGCAGAGAATGATGAATGACAGTGGGGATGGAAAGTGCTATAGCGGGTTTAAAGAAGGAAAGATCTTAAGAGGTATGTGGCATTAACCAGGACTTGAAGTCCAGGTGAGATTGTTTCTGGAGAAAGGAATAGCATCAGAAGGCACAGGCAGGAAAACGTGGCGACAAAATATCATATACTAACGCTCTAGAAAAATGGTATAGATGATCTTATTTGCAAAGCAGAAATAGAGACACAGAGGTAGAGAACAACCGTATGGATACCAAGGGGAAAGTGGGCGTGGTGGGAGGAATTGGGAGATTGGGATTGACACATAGACACTATAGATACTACGTTTAAAGTAGACAACTAATGAGAACATACTGTATAGCACAGGGAACTCTACTTAATGCACTGTGGGAAAGAAACCCAAAATGGGTTTCTAAATGGGAAAGAAGCCCAAAAAAGAGGGGATATATGTATATGTATAGCTGATTCATTTTGCTATACAGTAGAAACTAACACAATATTGTAAAGCAACTATACTCCAATAAAAATTAATTAAAAAAAAAAAACGTGGCGACAATCTGGGGATGCTTTTTTTCTCTAGTTTGCTTGGAGAGTGTATTTTGTCCCTTAAACCCAGATCACATCCTTCTTCACTCCAGGAATAACTTCTGAGCTGTTCCATTCAGATCAACTCCTGAGTTTCTACTAGATTTATCACTGGAACCACTTAAACAATTAATTATGTGCTATTTTGCATTGTTTTCTAATTGTTTATTATATTTTTTAACTTCTTAGCTCTCTACATTGTGAATTCTTTGAGGGCAGGGATTGCTTTTGTACACATGTGATATCTTTCACATTGTTTACTATCCTATTTAGACACACAGTTCAAATTCAGCAAGTATTTGTTTATTGACTGATTATATGACTAAATGTAGTAGTGGTAGGCTTGCCAGGTAAAAATGTAGGAAAGCCAGTTAAATTTGAATTTCAGATAAATAATAAAAATATTGGTGGGTCTTACTTGCACTAAAATATCATTCATTGTTTATTTGAAATTGAAAATCAAATTTAACCGTATGTATATATGTATGTATACATATATATACTCACACAGATTTAGGAGGAAAAAAATATATATAAATATATTTTTTCTTCCTAAATCTGGCAGCCCTAGGTAGTGGTGTATTCTTTATGGCTTTGTCAAAGTTTCCAATGTACTGAATGTCAATTCCTGACCTTTCATCCAAGAATAAACTCACTTATTTTGTTGTTTGGAGGCTGCTTCTTCCCAGAATAAGTGAACTGCATAAAATAAGAAGAATAAACGAATAACAGACATTTTTCAACCAAAGACAAGTGGCTGAAGATGAAAGGATGAACAAAACCCAGTGGCTGAATCAGAAGGGATGAACATGAGAGCCCAGAGTCTACACAGAGGATAGGAGGTGATACAGGTGGGAGGAGAATGCTGTCTGAAGACCTAGATAGGGAGATGAGTTGGGAAATAAGTTAAAAACAGGGAGAGACAGGAGAGGCAAGTTTAAAAAAAAAAAAAAAACAAAAGAATTTTAAAAATGAAAAGAGAGAAAATGGTGAGAATGAAAAGTTGATGAAACTAGAATAGAAAAAAAGCAGGAGATGAAGAAATAGAATGAGATTGAAGAAGTATGAGGAGTAACACACACACACACACACACACACACAGAGGAGGGAAAAAGCCTGATTGGGATCGTGTGACAGGAAAAAACTCTAGGAAAGGAACATGGGCTAAGAATTAATGCTTTTTAAAAATAAATTAATATTACATACAATATTCAAACTTAAAAAGAAGAAAATTCTGCAATATGGGACAGCATGGGTGAAGCTTGAGGACATTATGTTAAGTGAAATAAGCATGTCACAGAAAGACAAATACCGCATGATTCAACTTATATGAGGCATCTACAATAATCAAATGCATAGACTCAAAATGCAGAATGACAATTGCCAGTGGCTGGCTGGAGGGAGAAAAGCAGAGTTACTAATCAACGGGTATAAAGTTTCAGTTAAGCGAGATGAGTAAGTTCTAGACCTGTGCCAAACAACATGGTACCTATGGTCAACAACACTATATGGTGCACTTAATAATTTGTTAAGAGGGTAGATCTCTTACCAAAATAAAATAAATCATGAAAATTATAGTGTGAGAGAAAAATGTCAAATTTATGACATTATAATCTGCATTTGTATGGTAGCTCTTTCTGAATTCTTCCAGACACTTTTTTTCTTCCCTACCTACATAGGCAAGGACATAGAATACCAAATGTCATCTCTGGCTTTTTGTGGACTGAGAGACTTGTTTTTCCTTCCTACAGGAAGTATTGAGGCATTAACCAGGTATGAGACAGGCATAGATAAGTAACACTTTTAATTCATCTACTTCAAAATCCTGTACATTTTTTTTTTTTTTTTTTTTTCCGGTACGCGGGCATCTCACTGTTGTGGCCTCTCCCGTTGCGGAGCAGAGGCTCCGGACGCACAGGCTCAGCGGCCATGGCTCACGGGCCCAGCCGCTCCGCGGCATGTGGGATCTTCCCGGAGCGGGGCACGAACCCGTGTGCCCTACATCGGCAGGCGGACTCTCAACCACTGCGCCACCAGGGAAGCCCGAAAATCCTGTAAGTTTTACCAAAATCTTAGATAACTGCTTGATGGGTAGTTTTATAAGCCAACAACTTACTTCCCCATATAGTTCTCTGCCTTGTTCAGTGGCTTCTTGGTCATACCGCACTAACAAATGGGATGCATTTTTTAAAATTTAGAATATGTTGAAAATAAATTTTACTTATAACTCTGATTCTTGACATGTATTTTGTACATGTGTCGGAAGGACTGGGAGGGGTGGGAATTGTATTGTTTTGTTTCCAAAACTAATGAAAAACAAAGAAAATCTGCCCTGATGGTCCAAGTTTGTTTTCATTTCAACTTCAAAGATAGAAAACCTGCTTTTCTAGGAAATAGCAGGAGGGCTGCTCAACTGTCCTGCCTTGAAAACCTGTCTCCCACATAAATCAGTTGTGTTGACAGAGAGCACTTCCCTGAAAGAAATCACCATTTCTTCCCCTGTCTCCTGCTTATTTTTAATACATAGCATTTACCGAACCCAGATAGGATGAAGAATTATGGGCTACATAGCCTTGTATTTATATACATTATTAGTTACACGTACAAAAAATAGGGCTGAAGTTCTTATGTTAACCTAGAGGATAGTCTCTAGAGGCAAGCCAAAGGGCTCTGTCTTGTCTAGTCAATGTTTTTTTTTTTTTTGGTCAGAGACTTAGATGACAACATAAAAAAATACTTACCAAATATGTATTTGAGCATAATTTTGGGAGTTGAGAAATTCCATGTATGATGGAGTTAAGAGTTAAGATCCACAAAAACCCCAAAACTCCAACATGTGCAAAGAAGGGTCAAATCTAACAATATGAAATTTAATAGGGGTAAATTTGGAACTTAACACTTGAGTGCCCCTCCCCTCCCCTCCCTTCCCCTTCCCTTCCCTCCCCTCTCCTCCTCTCCCTTCCCTATTCCCATCCCATTCCTTCCCTCTCTCTCTGTCACACACACACACACACACACAAAACTGCACTACTGTGCATCCCTGGTGGTGCAGTGGTTGAGAGTCCGCCTGCCAATGCAGGGAACATGGGTTCGTTCCCAGGTCTGGGAAGATCCCACATGCCGTGGAGCGGCTGGCCCCATGAGCCATGGCTACTGGGCCTGCGCGTCCGGAGCCTGTGCTCCGCAATGGGAGAGGCCCCTACAGTGAGAGGCCCGCGTACCACAAAAAACAACAACAACAAAAAACTGCATTACTCTCAGTTGAGGGAAGCATGGCTTATTGGAGATTGTGTAACAAAGATTTCAAAGATTTATGGATTTTATTTCAATAAAAGCCGGCAGTATGATGTGGCCGCTGAGAAAGCTAATTAATGCACCTTTGAGTGTGGTAATAGACCTATAATGGTTTGAATGAGGGAAGTGATTGTCCTGCTCCAGAGACTGGTTTGAACAATCTTGGTGTGTTACATTCAGCTCTGAGGATCTGGGAAACATAGACAAATTAGACTGTATCCAAAGGAGAACAATTCTTGGATAAGGAAACTCACAATAATTTTCCATGAGTTTCATCTGAAGGAATGGAAATATTAGCCTAGAGAAGAGAATATTCTTGGGCAATGGTAGTTAACTTCCAACTATTCATCAGGTATCTGAAAGTGTATTAAATGGAAAAGAAATCAGATGTTCTCATGAATGGTAGAGGTGGAATTAATAAGTTGATGTTGAAGGAGATAGATATTGGCTCAATATAAAGAAATACTGTTTGTCTGAACTTAGAGTAGGTTGTTATGGAGGAGTTCCCCACTTGGGGAAATTCAAGTATAGTCTGGAAAACCATTGGTGTGGATGTTAAAGAATTCAACGTCAGAAGGATGAATGTATTAGATAATATTTAAGGCCTGGGACACAGTATATTTTAGCCAGTAAAGTTACATTCTCTGAAGTCAAACAAATTAGACCCAACATTTAGAGTCTATGTGACACTGACAGAGTATATAACCTCTTTGTTCCCCAGTTTCTTTATCTATAAAATAAAAATAATAGAAATTAACTCAGGATTATTGAGAAGATTAAGTGAGAAATTCAAATACAGTGATTAGTACAGAGTAAATATTTAATACATGATGCTTTGTTTAATTTTAAGATTTAGGTCCATTCCAACTCTGACAGTTGGAAGTCATTTGTAATAAAAATTTGGATTTGACTTGGATATTCTTGCATTGGGTCCTCTTCCAATGCTACCATACGTGATTTTCGTTCACTTTCTCTCTCTCTCTCTCCCTCCCTCCCTCCCTTCCTTCCTTTCTTTCCCCACCCTCCCCCACTCCCTCCCCCACTTAGCATAATACAGACACTCCTAGGACTCATTTACTCTCTGTTGGCTGGGACTATAGTTATAGCTTATTAAGTGCCTAGAAAGTTTTTATTTCTTGTGAGTATTGTTACCTTGGGAAAATGCAGAAGAGAAAGAGTAAATTTACAGGTCTTGATTTCAACCTATGACAAACTCCTCACATATAATTTGCACCCCATTAATTAACAGAGTGTTTTTATCATTGCTTCTGATGTAGCCTATTAAACCATAAAGAGAACTATATGTAGGAGCTAGAATTCTTTGATCTTTAAAAAATGTGTTTTAATTCTTGATTCACATACCAAAAATAAGCACAAATGAAATTTTGAGAGATATTTATAGTCTAGGCATGTATAAAAGAACTACAGGTCCTAAATAGTCTAGTATTGGTAATAGTACGGTAGAATGCATGAATGAATGAATGAATGAATGAGTGAATGAATTTAAGAGCAGGACGATATATTTGCTCCTTTAGTTAAATATATAATTAGCGGGCTTCCCTGGTGGCGCAGTGGTTGGGGGTCCGCCTGCCGATGCGGGGGACGCGGGTTCGTGCCCCGGTCCGGGAGGATCCCACATGCCGCGGAGCGGCTGGGCCCGTGAGCCGTGGCCGCTGGGCCTGCGCGTCCGGAGCCTGTGCTCTGCAACGGGAGAGGCCACAACAGTGAGAGGCCCACATACCGCAAAAAAAAAAAAAAAAAAAAAAAAATATAATTAGCTAAACTACTTAGTTACTACTGTAGAGTTGCTTCCTTATGTGGTTCCTTTTTTGGCATTTCAACCTTGATCAATCTACGGAGTAAAATACTAAATTAAATGTGAAATTCTTACTTTTTTTGGAAAGGATATTATTCTTTTATACATTGTTGGATTCAATTTTCTAATATTTTGTTGAGAATTTTGCATCTATGTTTATGAGAGATATTGATCTGGTTTCTTTTCTTGTAATGTCTATCTGGTTTTGGAGTTAGGGTAATGCTGGGCTCAAAGAATGAGTTGGGAAGTCTTTTTATTCCTATTTTCTGGAGATTGTAGAAAATTTGTCATATTTCTTCCTTCAAAGTTTAGTAGAAGTTGTCAGTGAAACCATCTGGACTTGGTGCTTTCTTTTTTGGATGGTCAGTTATTGATCAATTTCTTTAGTAGTTATAGGGCAATTCAGGTTATCTATGTTTCCTTGTGTGTGTTTTGGCAGTTTAGTTCATTTCATCTAAGTTATTTGATTTATAGGCATGTAGCTGTTTATGGTATTCCTTTATTATCCTTTTCTTGTCTATGAGATCAGTAGTGATGATCCCACTTTCATTTTTCATACTAATAATTTGTATCTTCTCTCTCTTTCTTTTTTTTTTAGTTAGCCAAGGCAGAGGTTATCAATATTATTGATCTTTTCAAGGAATCAAGGTTTGGTCTTGTTGATTTTCTCTACTGTTTTCTGTTTTCAGTTTCAATGATTTCTGCTTTAATCCTTCTTATTTTTTTTTTTTTCTGCTTGCTTTAGGTTTTTCTCTTCTCTTTCTAATTTCCTAAAGCAAGCTGAAGTATTGATTTTTAGATATTTTTCTTTTTGTAATATATTCACTAAATTCTATAAATTTCCCTCTAAGCACTTCTTTTCCTACATCCCACAATTCTTAGTAAATTGTAATTTCTGTTTCACTTATTTCAAAATGTTTTTTAATTTGTATTTAAACTTCTTTGACCTATGGGCTATTTAGAAGTGTCTTGATTAACATTTATATTTCCAAATAATTGGGGATTTTTCAGCTGTTTTTCCTGTCATTGACTTCTACTTCAGTTAAATTGTGGTCTGACATTACATGAAATTTCTAAAAATCTTATATTTTATGGTATGTTATAAGTCATAATTCTAGTTATTACTTTAAAATGTATATCTCAGAAATAACTACATTTCCTTGTCAATTGCATTATTATAAACTTTCATCAAATCTTTAACCGTGGTCACTTTTAAGTCTTTTGTCATTTACAGACAGTTCTGGGCGTACTCTGATGCTTTTGCAAAAATGTTCCTATAAAAGGGTTTCATCTTCAAGGAATTCATGGAAAAGACTCTGACAAGTACAGGTTTCTGGTAACTGACGATACTGCTGAACTGAATGAATAAGCATTTTCAGAACTCTAATGGAAAACTGATGAATTCATAAAAGTGCTAACAAAAGATCAAGATGAAAAAAAAATTAATTACATGGGACTGAGTGAACTGATGAGGATGATTATCATTTTTGTGACTTTCTGTTTGAATAAAAAAAAAATCCCACAAGGACTCAGAGGCAAAAAATATACAAATCAATTTTCACTGCAAAGTAAAGGAGCTGTTACAGTGGAGGATTACTGGACTGAATGTCAATATTATGACATAGTATGAGTGTGTTTTGTGTTTGGTAATTGCAATCATTGCTGCTTTTGTTGTGGTCACCCATTTACAATGCTTGGTGTCACTTTATTTATCTCTTGTAAAAATAAAATACAGTGTGTGTGTGTGAAAAAAAATTGTGGTCTGAAAGCAATACTTTATATAATTTTTATACTTTTAAATTGGTTGAGGTATGTTTTATGGTCAAAATGTGGTCTATCTTGGTGAATATTCTATATGAGCTTGAGATGAATGTATATGCTAGTGGGTTGTTGGATGGAGTATTTTATAAATGTCAATTAGATCAAATTGATTGATAGCGCTGTTCAGGTCACCTATAACCTTACTGATTTTCTACCTTTTGGGAATAATCAATTACTAACAGAGTGATGGTGAAGACTGCAACTGTAATAGTGGATTGATCTAGTTTTTTTCATTTCTATCAGTTTTTGCCTCATGTATTTTGACACTCTGTTGTTAGGTGCTTACATGTTTAGGATTGTTATGTCTTCTTGGAGAATTGGCCCCTTTATCATTATGTGGTATCCCTATTTATTCCTGATAATCTTGCTTGTTCTGGAGTTGACTTTGGCTGAAATTAATATAGCTACTCTAGTTTTCTTTTGATTACTTTTAGCATGGCATATCTTTCTCCATCCCTTTATTCTTAGCCTGGGTCTTTACATTTAAGTTGGGTTTCTTATAGATAACATATAGTTGTATATTCTTTTTTATCCACTCTGTATACCTTTTGATTTGTGTATTTATGCTATTCACATTTAAGGAATTATTGATGTAATTGGATTAATATCTATTATATCTGTAACTTTTTTCTCTGTTGCATTTGTTCTGTTTCTCCCTTCCCCCACATCCCCTGAATTCTCTGGTTTAATTGAATATTATATATGATTCCATCTTATCTTTTCTCTTAGAGTATAAATTGTACTGTTTAAAAATAATTTTTAATGGTTTTCCCTAGAGTTTAAAATATATGTTCTAAAATAATCTAAGTCCATCTTCAAATAACACAATACCACTTCACATATAGTGCAGGTTCCTTATTCCCAATTCTTCCCTCCTGTCCTTTGTGACATTGCTCATTTCATTGATCCATTTACTCTAATCACCCAATACATTGTTACTATTATTACTTTATACTATTTTTTAGGTCAATTAAGAGTAAGAAAAGTAAAAGCCTTTATTTTACTTTTATTTATTCCTTCTCTAACTCTCTCCCTTTTTAAATATAGATCCAAATTTCTGACCTGTATTAATTTTCCTTCCACTTGAGTAATTTATTTTAACATTTATTACAGGTTAGGTCTGCTGGCAATGAATTATTCGGCTTTTGTTTGTCTCAGAAAGTCTTTGTTTCTCCTTCACTTTTGAAGGATAAATTTTGCTGGATATAGGATTCTAGAGTGGTGAGTTTTTTCCTTCAATGCTTTTAGATTTTCACTTCATTTTCTTTCTTGTTTTGCCTAGTTTCTGGTGAGAAGTCCACTAAAATTCTTAACCTTGTTCCTCTAGGTAAGGTTTATATTTCCCCTCTGACTTCTTTCAAGACTTTAACTTTGGTTTTCTGAAGTTTGAATATGGTATGCCTAGGTGTGGGTTTTTTGTTTTTTTGTTTTTTTCATTCTGCTTAGTGTTTTCTATGCTTCCTGGATTTATGGTTTGATGTCTGCTAAGTTTCTGGGGTTGCCATAACAATTTACTACCAACAGGGTTGCTGATAAAACAGAAACGTATTCTCTCACAGTTCTGGCGTGTAGAGGTCTGAGGCAAGGTGTCGGCAGGGCCATGCTCCCTCTGAAGGCTCTAGGGAAGAATCCTCTCTTGCTTCTTCCCAGCTTCTGGTGATTGCTGGCAGTTGTTGGAGTTCTTTGATTCGCAGCTGACTCACTCCAATTTCTGTTTCCATCTTCACATGGATATTTTCCCTTTGTGTATGTTTGTGTCTTCACATAAACTTCTTATAAGGACCACATTCATTGGATTTAGGACCCATCCTCATCCAGTATAATCTGCTCTTGATGAATTACATCTGCCAAGACTCTATTTCCAAATAAGATCACATTCTGGGGTTCTGGGTGGAAATGAATTTTGAGGGAAGACAATTCAACCCAGTACAGTGTCTACAAGTAATTTTGAAAGTTATTGACCAATATTACTTCAAGTATTTTTTCTCCCTTGTTCTTTCTTCTTCTTCTGGTATTCCAATTATGCATAGGTAACACCTTTTGAAATGATCCCACAGCTCTTGGATATTCTGTTCTGTGTTTTCCTTCTTTTTTTCTCTTTGCATTTCACTCTGGGAAGTTTCTACTGACCTATGTTCAAGCTCACTGATTCTTTCATCAGACATTCTAATTACTGACGAGCACATCAAAGATCTTCTTCGTTTCTGTTACAGCATACTTTCTTTCCAACATTTCCTTCTGATTCTTTCTTAGAGTTTCCACCTTTCTGCTTACACCACCCATCTGTTCTTACATGTTGTCTACTTTTTCCATTAGAGCCCTTAACATACTGATCATAGTTATACAGGTTTCCCCTGCTATCCAAAACTAGAGCATTCCTATGAAACCTTTCATGAGCTGAAATGGTGTAAAGCGAGGAAACAATTACCTTAGGACACATCTTGCTAACAGATGCACAAAATAAATTGAGATGAAAGCACAGATGCTCACAGACACAGTTCAAAGCTATGGCAGCTTGATGCTGAGATGCTGAGTGTGGTTCCTGGGGAAGGAGCTTGGTGGTGCCACTCTCACTGCTCAGGGTGTGCGGCCTCTGTAATGGGTCACTGAAAAATAAATGCTGATTGCTATTTTCACTTTTCTCCTTTTTTTCATAAAAGTGAAAATCCTGTTTGGATTTCTTTTGGTTACTGAAAACAGGTACTAATATGGGTGTTTCATAAAAGTGAAGTGGCATATAATCAGTTTTCAAAAACTGAAAAATACCTGTATTAATTTCAGTCTGAAAATTCTAACATCTCTAATATCAGTGTCTGATTATGATGGTTGCTTTTTTTCTTCCAACTGTGTTTTGTCATGCCTTCTGCCATGCCTTGTAATTTTTTTGTTGAAAGTTGGACATGGTGTATCAGATAATTGGAAACTGGTGTAAATAGGGCCTCACAGTGAGAATTTCTATTAATATGGCTAGGACTCAGGCTGGGTTTATGTTTGATGTAGCTGTAGGTGCCAGAGGATTCAAATTCTTTTAGTGTCCTTATTTTTATTTCCCCTCCTTACTTTGGGCTTCCCTAAGTATTCCTACTTAGAGGGAATCTGTGTCTTGCAATTCTTTCACCTCTGATCCACTGTTATTACACTGAAGCCTTGCTACAGTGGTGGTAAGGTGTAGGGGAGGGGGAAACATTCTATAACCTGAATTAAATCTCAGTTTTTTAGTGGGGATGTGTCTTGGACTCGACTATGCCCTTCACAAGTGTTTGTCCTGTGGTATAGCCTTTCCTCCCAGCTCCCTTCCCTGGCTGCAGGGCTCCCCCACCTGTTTCCTTGATGTCCTATTGACTATGTTTTCTCCCTCTGAGGTGAGATAGGTGAGACAAGAGGGCTAGAGGGGCTGAATGGGTGGAATGCCTTTCCTCCAGCTGGAATAAAACTCTGGTAGTCTTTTCCCCTGGAGAATAGACCTTTGTTATGGAGAAGACCCCAAGTATATTGTTTCACAATGATTACTTATTTCCTTCCCCTGCCAGAGCCATGAGTCAGTGAATCTACATCAGGAGAACTTTACCTGGCGTTAAAGCCCACCCAAATGGGGTGGGTGCTATTTAAGATACGAGTTTCTCACTCTCAGGCTAGTTCACATACAGCCTCCAGCAATTCATCATAATTACCACTGAAGTGTTCCTGCAAGTTTATGGCTTCAGCATCTTCTGATCCAGGTAAGCAGAACTTGACTGTGATGCTTGGAATGTGCCCATCTCTCCAGGTTTTGGAGTGACTGTTTACCTTATGACCTTAGTTCTCTGATGGGTCCAAGAAAAGTCATTAAATTTCAGTTTGCTCAGCGTTTTCTTGTCTTAAGAATATCTCGAGTGATCACTTCCAAGATCTTTACATGTCAGAGTTAAAACCAGAAATCCATTTGAAATATATTTAATATTTTATTTGTAGTCTAAATTTCTTTTTTGCTTTTTTATAATAGCAAATTCTAAAGTCTTTAAAAATGTAAAAATTTAACATTTTCTTCACATATTTGGCTCCTTTTGGGGTGATATCCATGCACACCCCTGGGGTTTGTTGTTGATGCATTTCTAGGAGGCAGATATTAGCTGGGTAACCTTGGAAAAGTTACAAATTCTCTTTGTGTCCCAGTTTTCTCACTGGTAAGATAGAGAATCAATGGTACTTGTCTTTTAGGATTACTATGGAAATTAAATGAGATAACATATATATAATGGCTTGTTGCAGTAAATACCTGGTACAAAAATATTCAGCAAACATTAACCTCACACTTCCATTGTTGATCCCATTCTCCAGATAGGGAAAATAAAGTAAAAAAAAGAAATTTAACACAGTTCTCACTTCTGGATTCCTTGTTTTAGAATGTTCTGCACTTTGACCTGAAGCTAGTGCTAGAGCTGTGGTAGCTGCAGACTTGACCACACTGGAACTTGGCCAGATGAAGTGCCATCATCCTGATTATGCACTAGGGCCACAGTTCACTGAGTTAGTTCCTCTGAACTCTCCTGTCCCCGCCCACATACTGGCAGCATAATACAACATAGACAATAGCCTCAGATCAACCCAACAGGAAAGTGGCCCCTGGAGAAAGGCACTAAATATTCTTCTTTGCTAGTCTCTTGCAAAATTTTGAAATTAAAAAAAAAGAAGAGGGCTTCCCAGGTGGCGCAGTGGTTGAGAGTCCGCCTGCCGATTCAGGGGACGCGGGTTTGTGCCCCGGTCCGGGACGACCCCACATGCCGCAGAGCGGCTGGGCCTGTGAGCCATGGCCGCTGAGCCTGCGCGTCCGGAGCCTGTGCTCCGCAACGGGAGAGGCCAGAACAGCGAGAGGCCCGCGTACCGCAAAAAAAAAAAAAAAAACTTTTTAGACTTCAGTTATGATATAAATGTTATATTTCATAAGATTTCAACTGGTTTACCTTAATTCTATTTTCCTAGGAAGTCATCTGTTCTTTCTCGATTTTGCTAGTATTGTATTGTACTGAGGTATTGGTGGTGGAAAGAAGATGGGGTGAGCAATTTCAAAAAAGGTCTTGCATGATTCAGAACTGCATAACTGTAAGCCCATTTCTAAAACTCCATTTACAGCAGGGGCCAAGCCTGGAAGTTCTGACAATGCCTTAGGGGAGCATACTCCCTGGAAAACTGTGGCATTGAATAATGATGAGTACCAGTACAAACCAGGGCACTTTTTTTTTTTTGCGGCCACTGTTGTGGCCTCTCCTGCTGCGGAGCACAGGCTCCGGACGCGCAGGCTCAGCGGCCATGGCTCACGGGCCCAGCCGCACCGCGGCATGTGGGATCTTCCCGGACCGGGCCCGAACCCGCGTCCCCTGCATCGGCAGGCGGACTCTCAACCACTGCGCCCCCAGGGAAGCCCCTAGGGCACTTTTAAAGAAAGTCAACTTTAAAGGATGCCTGAATCTTATAAAGTCTTTAGATGAACTTTCAATTGGCAGGTTTTCTGCATTTACATGTAAAAGAGGAGAAATCTAGCCTTAATGTCATAATTTCTTACTTATTTTGGTACATTCAATTAGTTGAGTCTATTCCAGTTTTTTCATAATACTATCATTTCCTTTATGAAAATGATGGTAAATTTTTATACACATATAAATGCTTTAGTGCTTCATGGTTTTATACTATCAGTGGGACACTTGAAGGGACAGCAAAGGTTTGTCTAGCCCAGCTCCTAGTATGCTACATTCTAATAGTTTATCAAAGACTGACTGATTTATAAGCTTTCATTTAAAATAAACAAGAATGGAATTCTATAACCTCTTTATGATTTTGATAAGTGTACAGATATTTAATTTTGTCAGATTTCTTTCATAATCCAGTAATACTTGATATAATCATATTTGAAGGTTACAAAGTACATTTGTAACCATCATCTCTTTTGATCTTTATAACAACAAGTGAAAGAGGGAGGGCAAGCAGCTGTCGCTAGAATTCTGATGTAAACAAGTCTGCATGCTCATCTAGAACTGCTGGGGTACTTAGGCAGTCTTCTGGGAATAGTTTTTACATAAGGGTGTGATGTCTCCTGGTGAGATGCACAGAGGATTTGCATTCTATGTCTCTAGGATTCTCATTTCCAAAGAGGAAAAGACAATTTCTGGTATGGGACATGCGTGAAGATGTCTGGATGTGGGGTACTCCAGAAAGCAGGGAACTCTCTCGGGTCTCTTTCATAAGGGCACTAAATCTCATTCATAAGGGCTCCATCCTCATGACCTAATAACCTCCCAAAGCCCCACCTCCTAATATCATCACATTGGAGGTTAGGATTTCAACATAAGAATTTTGAAGGGACGTTAAGAATTTTGAAGGGACATAAACATTCAGTCTATTACAGGGAGATTCCTCTAATACCTATATTAGTTACTATACTTTTGCATATGACAGACATTGAACTTAAACCAACCGAAGTAAAATAAAATTCATGAAATCCATTGGAAAGACACCAGGGTGGATCAAAATGAGAAGAATGAAAAAAGTGAACAATAGAAACTAGGTTGACCTCAGACAACGTTTCAGATTGGAATAATGGCCTCAAGTGTGTGAAGAACATTTCTCAGTCTCTTTTTTGTGTTGCTAGTTTATTCTTTCAAGTTAGTTGCCATCATAAACTTGGATTAATGGCTGAAAGCTGTTCCTGGGCTTAAATTCTCACAAATGAGTCCTGAGGGAAAAAAAGGGCTAGCTATTTCGCCTAGTTATACCTGTCTCCTAGGAGGTGGAGCATGAAAGAAAAGGACCACATAACTAATGTAATGGGAAGACCTGCTCACATAGAGGATAGAGAGCAATTTCTGGAAGATGAGAAAGGATGCTGAACCCAAAGAAAAATGTCTACTTAGTAACTGTACTCAATTCCAGGTAACAGAAGACAGCAAAATTGTGGCATAAAAATAAAGGTTTTATTTGTCTCACATAATGAGAAGCCCAGAGGCAGGCAGTCATGCAGTCCTGGGAAACTTCCTAATCACTCCTAGAACCCAACCACTTCCTTATTTCTTCTGAGCCAACCTTCTTATGCACTTGTCACTCTGGGTCACTGAATGGCTGCTCTAACCTCTAACCTCATGCCCATGGTCCAGGTCACTCCAGTCAGGGATGTGCTGTGGAGCTTAGTCTGGATCACCGTTACACTGTTTTGTTTAAGCCTCATGAGCAGTGTCACCGAGTAGTTACAGCCATGATGTTGTACACGACATAACCCAAGGAAGCTAGGGCATCAGGGGAAGCATTTGAATTTGTATTAGTCAGAATGAAACAAGAGTGTGACAATGTGTGTGTGTTTGTACTTATTTGAGAGGAGCCGCATTTGAAGCTGCTCTTGGTGGCATCAGGTACGGCAGAAGAGTTTGGGGCCAGCCAGGTCCACTTGAGTTTTTCTGCGCTTATAACATGTTGATGGAACCGATGAGCCAGCAGGTACTCAGATTGCCAGCTGCAGCGGCTTCTTGACAGACTGTGGTGCTGGATCTAGGACACAAGGAGATCCTTAATTGTTTCCCACCCCTCTCTTACCACCACCCCAGGTCTGGGGTGTTCCCTCTCCAAGGGCCAGGATTATTGTTCTCCTTCCACAGCCATAAAATTGGTGTGTTCATCCCAATAACTATAACTTCACCTTTTTCTAATCACCTCTGACTCAGACCTAGCCCTTTTGTCTAGAAAGATATGGTGCACATGAAACAAGGCATTTTTACAAAAGTTACAGAGACCCATTATGTCCCCCACTTTGACCAAAGAGGGCCATGTAGAGGAGCTCAATGAACAAAGCACTAAAACAAGTGGTCATCATCTCAGGATCTAAGACCCCATTGAATATCTCTCGGGAGAGATATTCTGGATGGTTGAACCAGAGGTAGGTTTGAATTCCCTATATCCACTTTTGTCTGCGCTACCATCCAAAGAAGGTAGCCAACCAGAATAGGCCAGGATTGCTGTCAGGGGAAGAAAGATGTCACACGTCTAGGAAACCAGGTTAGATGCTATGCATGCAGTGGGTTTGCATGTAGGATGAGGAACACTGAGCTTGGAGAATTCACTGCTTTTATAAAAACCAGTAAGTAAACTTACTCTTTGTTTTGGAAGGAGATGTTATCTCACCCCTCAAAGTTTGCTTGTTGTAAACATAACCCTGAGAAATGGCCTGGGGTAAAGAGTGGTAAAAACCCTTACAGGGTCTCTTGTAGGAGTGCAGGAGACCCATGGAGAAGTGTCTTCTCCCAACAGAACTATAAGAAACAATCTTCTGAAACTCATTACTGTCTTGACCCCTAGGAAGTACTTCTTAATGTTACTCAGTGTCATTGAGATGAAAACTCCCCAAGAAAATTTTCTATTTAGTCTTGAGGTCAGGAATAATTGGTCTTCTCCTGAACAATTGTAAATATGGAAATGGACCCTTTTTCTTCCTTCTAGGCTGCTGGAGCGGTTGAAGTGTAGCTTCAGTATGTGGCTCAATTCTAACACTGTCTCTGGCACAAGGAGGTCTTCAATAAACAAAGTTAATGAAGGATACAGAACTGTCAGGTGAGATGTGCATTTTGTGGGGAACTCACTCCTGGTTCCATTTCATTCCTCTGCTCTTTTATCCCTTTATCTCATTTTTCTTACTTTAATTTAAAATTGTAACAAAGATCAACACATTTTATTTTTAATAAACTGGATTTCAAATCCAGGTGTTCTAATCTTGGTGCTCTATCTTGTGTCTAATTCTATTCTCTGTGAGTTGAAAAACACCTGGTCAATATTTTTATCTTAAAATATGCCTGAAGAAAGTTATGCAATCACCCATACTGTGTCCCCTCCTCTGTCACTACCCTATTGGTTCTGTTTCCAATGGTTGTCAGTTTTGTCATTTTCCTCTGTAGTCCAGATACTCTCGTTTTGTACATGTAGACCCAGACCCTCTGATGTTAATTTGAAGATTTCTTCTCGTTTTCTCCCAAGCCCATTCAACATTCTCAGACCTTTTAGCTACATATGTTACTGAAAAACCATCTTAAAGCTACTTTTTTTTTTTTCCTACAAGCAATACCATACTCATTTATGTCCATTGCCCTTCATCCTGTTTTGGACAAATCATCTCACTATTTCTTTATTTTTGGGCTGAAAGATTTATGAACCTTTATATATTGTAATTTCCTGCTATAGGAAGGCAGAAAAGAACATTGTGGGCCCTAGCTGTGTCCAGATAAACACTCAGAATTCAGAAACGGCCTACTGAAATAAAATATTTTTTATTGTATAAATGCTTGATCATTTACTTATGTAACAAAATTAAAAATAGCTGAAAAATTAATAGATATATTGCACAAAGAGGTGACCCAAGTAACTAGAAGTGGTACATGACAAAATCTGACCTCTGGGGTAGTGATCAATTGATTGTCACCTGGAAAGCAGGAATTTTGAGCATGTAACACAGTTTAGTTTAGAGTGCAGTAACTTACCATATCCTTTTAAAAAAATCAACCTATGAATTAAATTCTAAATTTGTTTAAGTGCATAAGCATTAATGAGAAAATAGGGGGTAGAAGTCCCAGATACCTCGAGATTGAAATTTTATTTACTGTCTTCAAATAATATACTGAAATTCAACTACAAAGGACATTTTTTAGTGATTTTTTTTAACCACCCTCCTTGTTTTATGTGCTTTTGTTGACTTTTCAGTTTGTTCGTTCTTTCATTTGCCCACCATATTTCACATACTGTACAATGCATTTGGTAATACAGTACCAAAAATCTGAGAGAAGCAACAGAAACGGGAGTAATCATGAGTTCCTACACCCAAATACCTAAAACTTACTGGAACTCAAGCTTAAAATATTATTGTCTCATTTGATAATTCGTTCTGTTACCAGTTCTAAATCAGCAAAATATATCAGTCGTTACCTTTATCCTTATAAATCAAATCAATGTGTCTCATTGCACGTAAACCTTCATTATACTTTTGCTACAAAATTTGTAGCAAGAGAGAACACAGACTACATTGTGAAAGCTACACCTGAAAGAAATCCACATATTAAAAAAACCTATTTTTACATGTTTAAATCCTCCCACACTGTATACTCATTATTTAAAATTAAAGGACAGAAGTCAAATTGAAAAACAGTAAAATTAAGAGACAAGATGTGGGAACTACAAGTTGTTTCACTTGAATAGAACCAATCTTGTTCTCTCTGGTTTTTCTCCCAGGAAAGGAAAATTTAACAATCAGAATAATAAACACACTTCCCTAATAAAAGCAATGCACTTGTGGTTTTGGTTGTGTAAAGTATTGGGGTTTTATACATTATTTCCTCTTTCCAAAACTGTGACTGAAATTTTTTTTAAAAGTTCATTCTAAATACTTACCATTAAAATGAGAAAGTTTAAAAAATTAGAATTCACTTTTAAATGTATATGCTGCCTCACATTTCAGTCAACTTCGGTAACAAAACCAGTGTTGGCAGTTTTACCAACTGTCTTTAACCAGTTAGGTCTGGTTCCCAGTTAATATAGTACTACTGATCCTTAATTCGTAGAACCACAGGGGAATGTTTAAATAAAAGAACACTCGATTTCATAGTAGTTTTTAAATGAAAACATATGTATCTGTAATAGGGATTTAAAAGTTTTTTTCAGTAAGAACTTAATGTGTGGCATCTGTTAGGTATAGGGTGTCTTTTTCAGTTTTTCTGAAGAGGCACATTAGGCCCAGTAAAGTTAATAGTTTAGATGTCAGTATCTCAGGAGTTATCAACATTAAGAGCATCCAAGGAAGGAAGATTTTTGTCAGTTATTTTTCCTTCCTTATTGTATTTAGGGAGAGAAGGAGAGAAAGAGAAGATCTCACAGTATTTTCTCAAAGCTGTTTGATTTGGAGAAGCTCACTTTTAAAATTTGATATGCATGCTGTGTTTGGTGAGACAGGTCAAAATAGACATGGCATAAAGCACTCATATACCTGGGATTCTTATCAAATATTTTAAGGTTCCTTTGAAGGATGTCAGTGTTTGAGCCCATAATTGTTAAACATAAATCACCATTTTATAATATACTCTTGTTAATGGAGTGAGGGTTGACAAACTACCCTAACTTAAAAAAATAATAAAAATGGATAATTCGTAAACCTTATGATGACATGACATATTTGGTTTCCTGCATTCTCTAAATTTCCCTCTACCTCTCAGATCACAGATTTTCGTATTTATTAGCATCCTTCTCGATCTTCTTTAGGATTGCCGAGCACCGTGTCTCTGCTCTTTTTCACATATACGACCAAAAACATCCAAAATGAACTTTGTACAAGTCAACTGGGGTCAAATATCATCCACTCCTAATACGTATTTACTAGCACTCCCCCGATGCCTCCAAATATGTTGGGGGGCTTGAGATTGCCTCAAAAATTTTTAGAGAATCTTTAATACCTTGGACAAATGTAAATACCTCTCTCATCAATAATATTTCTAGTGCCTTAGGAGGCAATTTGAATATGGGGATGCAACAAATCTCAGTTGATATGCCTTTATCTTTCCCCCAAATTTTGAGAGTCATATCTACATAGTTGTCCCTTGGTATCCATGGGGGACTGGTTCCAGGATCTGTCTGGATACCAAAATCCCTGGATTCTCAAATCCCATAGTCCACCCTCCGCATCTGGGGATCCACCAACTGGAGATGGAGTAGTACTGTGGTATTTACTGAAAAAAAAATCTGCGTATATGTGGACCTGCGCAGTTCAAACCTGTGTTAATCAAGGAACAACTGTAGTATATATTTCTATGAGTACATGTATGTACACTGCATATACATCTGAGTATATATATTGAAAGGTAGCATAACAAAGTGGATAAGGTCTTAAATCTAGAGTACTTTGGCTTGAGTCCAGGCTCCCTCACCTACCAGTTGTGTAATCTTGGAAAAATTATAAAACCTCTCTGTGCTTCAGTTTCCTTACCTATAAAATGATATAATAAAATTAGGTACCTCATGGGATGGTCGTGAGGATTAAATGAGTTTATACAGGTAAAGCATTTAGAACAACGCTTGTAAAATTATACAGATTCTAAAACTTTAGCTACTATTATTATTTATGTCATGAATATATACATATAATATAAAATGCTTAGCCTACAAAATAAGACAGTTGTATATATTGCTAAATACCTTTTATATTTAATATATATGGATACTCCTCTATACGGCACGTTTAGATTTTCTTGGAATTTCACAGTTATCTAATAACCAACATGAGTGAGAATGCCATCATAGCTCATGTCTGGACTACACATAGTATAAATTTCGTATTTTAAATCTACGCATTTAATGAAATAATATTTCTCACTGAGAAACTTGCCCTAATATAAAGTGTCAGTGAGCCCAGATGCAGTGGAAAAGCTTAAAGCTGGAGCAGTATGGATTGGCATCCTGGCACACCCACAGAAGCTGTATGATTTGGAGCAAGTCATTTAACCTTTCTGAGCTCTAGCTTTCTCATCTGCAAAACAGGGATGTAACATTTCTTACAAGTTTGTGGTAAGAAGTAGGGAAGAAATACATTAAAAAAGCACTTGGGGGCTTCCCTGGTGGCGCAGTGGTTGAGAGTCCGCCTGCCGATGCAGGGGACATGGGTTCGTGCCCCGGTCCGGGAGGATCCCACATGCCGCGGAGCGGCTCGGCCCGTGAGCCATGGCCGCTGAGCCTGCGCGTCCGGAGCCTGTGCTCCGCAACCGGAGAGGCCACAACAGTGAGAGGCCCGCGTAACGCAAAAAAAAAAAAAAGCACTTGGCCAAGAGCCGGGCACGTGGTAAATGCTTGATAAATGGAAACATTGATCTTTCTTGTGTCAGTCCCGCTTTAAATATGGGTATTTTTAAAAATTTTAACACAAACAAACATTCCATTGGAGGTTTTTCATCAGCTATGCTGTTGCTATATAACGATCATGTGTTAGTCTTAAGGCCATGTGGTTTCAATAACCGTAAATGGTTGGAAGTTCTGCTGCCTGTAGGAGCAAAAAAAAGGAGAGGTTGGTGTAATTCAAGTTTCCCCAACATCTCACCAGGCAGCTTGTGACTGTGCCCCTCCTTCCCTCTGCCCAGCCTCTCTTCTCCTGCAAGTAGGAAGCCTGCTGGTCCCCGAAGCTGTTACGCTGAAGAAGAAGAAGCTGAAACCCTGAGAAGGCAGCACTGCTCTGCTTGGTGAGGTTAGGCCAACCAGGCACGCTTGTCACCCATTGGCTAGAGAGGTAGGGGGAAAGGACTCACTCTGTCCCTTTATTTTCACTGAGTATGGGCTGAGAGGAAGTAGTTCACTGTAAATAACAACCCCCTGTCAAATGTTACTTATTTTCATATAATTGGTAGTGAGAGGCCCCCTTTTTTTTTTTTTTTTGCAGTTGGCCTGATTTGCTTCTTGCACATTATATAAGGATCTGGGTAGTAATAGCTAACTGTGAAAAGCAGCTACATATGTATTATGAGAATAAATCATTTAATGTATGCCAAGAACTCTTTAGAATAAAAATGACACTTAAATTCCAGGTACAATACAATTATTGATGCATTCTTATGAATTCTTGTATTCTTACTACACAAGTGGCTCAGACTTGAAGCTTGCATGATATAGTCAATGTGAGGAAAAGTAACATACAGGCAAGATGTTTCATGTACGCATGCACAGAATTTTTTCACACAGTTGGTGAGGCCACATTGATCCAGCAATTTGAATATTATTATTATCCATGGTCTCTCTCATTAAATACTTAAGAAAACATAGTAAAATTGTTTAAGGATACACATTTAGAATGCTATATCTAGAGCAATATCCAAGTTGGCAAATGATTACACTGCTTATAAATTCCAGGCAGATGATAATTTAGAGTCCCCATGAAAGCCTGGAGTTTATTTGATTGTTCTCTTAATTACTGGGCTCTATGCTATCAAATATTTGTGGAAGAGGAAGTTTTCTTTGTGGGAGTGGATAATAACTGTGCTTACACTTTGAAATTTTTGCCTTGAGTTATTAAGATTTGCATTTCTCACTTTTGTTCTAAGGAAAGGTGTTTAGCCATTTTTAGAAAGCAGGTACCAAATAATCAATCGTCAAACACCCCAGAAAGTTCCTGCCCTAGACAAGTGCAAAAACCTCAGGTATTAGCAATCCACCTCCAGAGACAAATCTACAAAGGGTGGAAAGGGGGAGAAAGGATGTATCACTTTTCTCGGTGAATATATTGTGATGGGTATGTGTTGCGTGCTTTAAGGAACTCTTATTTGCTTGCTAGCTGCCGTTTAGAAATCAGCTAGAAAAAGTCTGCAAGAGATCGCAGACAGGCAAGCCCTAAGCCTGCCTCCCATGCTCCTTCAGTGCCCTGCTCTTGCAGGAGCGTGAAGAATAAACAGACTGGCCATTGATCTCCGGGTGGTGTTGTTGCACTCTGGGAAATGCTGGGGGTGCCGAGGGACGTGGCTCAGTCAATGGATGCGCGCCTGAAAAAAATCGCCCAGAAGAGGAGAGAGAACATGCAAATCAGCCTCAAGCTAGAGAAGAGGAAGGGAACAGCGAGAAAAAGAAACGTGTTGCTCGTATTGTGTCTTAGTCCTTTTCTCCTCCACCCTCCTCCAGACCCGTCTGCCTCCCTCGAGACACCTCCCTCCCTGTCCCTTTCTGGACACCAAATCTGGGAAGATCTGTCAGGATTCCCCCGCTCCACCCTAGTTTTGAGATTTAATACGATTCCCCTCCCCCCTCCCACCACCCCGCCCCGGGGCAAACCGGCAGCTGTTTTAAGTCAATGAAAGTAAGATTGGTAGAGAGAAGCGCTGGAGCAGCCCGGGAGCTGTCAGTGCACACAATCAGCCCCACAGCTTCTGCTCGGGGCATCACCTACGGAGTTTCCTCCGATGGTGATGCAACTCCGAGGGGCTCGCTCTCGCCTTCCTGTGCCGACTCCACTGTCGCAGACGAAGGAGTCGAAGCCCAGCGCCGAGCCTTTTTAGACCCCTGAATATCATTCCCCGGTTCTTGGGCACTGGGATTTCGGGCTTCACACACACACAAAACAAAACCAGTTCAACCGCCCGGGAGGCAGAGATGAGAGCGTCTCAAAACTTTTCTCCCCCCTCCCCCCTCCGCCAAGGAGTAGGTGGGTGCAAAGTGCCGGCGGCGGGGACCCGCGGGCGCAGAGCCGCTCTCGGGGAGGCACTGGTCGCTTTAAAAACCCAACCTCTCGCCGCTCCAGCCTTGGCGCTGGGCGGACGGCGGCTCGCCTCTCCCGGAAGGTTCCGCGGACACCCGCAGACCTCCACGCGCGCCCTCCGTGCCGGCTTTACCGCGTGCAAACGGGGGTGGGGGGCGCAAAGGGGCCCAGGTAATGGTTACAGGACAGCGGGTGAGGTTCCAGCGCAGGGAAGAAGTTGACAAAGGGGACTTGACCAAACATGAAGGCGTATTTACAAACGCGAGCTCCACCGAGATCTGGAGAGATTCCCCTTCTCCCTGCCTCCTTCCCCTTCTGCCATTTCATTTTATCGCTCTTTTAAGTGGAGGGCAGATTGTTTTGTTGTGTATTGTTTTGAAACATTCCTGCATGGTGTGGGTCATCGCCGCGTTATTTACCATCTAGTTTACCCTGCAGCAGCCGGGGAAGCAAACTCTGGGGCTCCTTCCCTTCGGATGGACAGAGAGGGCGGCCGGGCGACGAGCGGCAGGAAGGAGGTCAGGGTGGGTTTGCGGGAGCCCGGGGGCGACCTGGAGGGAGCGCGAGCCCCCGGCACCGCCCCCCGGCGCCCGCCCCCGCCCCGGCCGCAACCCCCGGGGCGGGCGCCGGCCGCGCTGACCCGCTGCGGGTGCGCTGCCCTCGCCTCCCCCATTGTTCCGACTGTCTTTTTGCCTTTTGTTATTTGCACTCGCATTGTGTTGTTTGTCTCTGAAGCCGCCTCATGACCAGCAAAGGGATTTCACCTCGTCCTTGAGAGCTACGCGGGGAGCGCGAGCGAGCGAGAGAGCGAGCGAGAGGCTGGGGGAGAGGGACGCGCGCGCGCGCGCGCACACACACACACACACACAGACACACACAGAGAGACACACACACACACACACACACAGAGTGAAAAAGGCGAGCCACCAAACCCATCTCCAGTCTCCTCCCGGGGGCCCCCAGCCCGCCACTGTGCCACTTTGCATCCTGCGCCTGAGGAGACGTTGAGGAGAGCCGGTAAGGTGCGTGAATCGCAGCGTTTTAACTTTGTTGTCGGTCCCGACGTGGTGGTGGGCAGCCCTCCAAGGCGCCGAGCTCCCCTCTGCCGCTCGCCGTGCCCGCCGCTCCGCACTCGTTCGCGGCTCCAGCTGGAGAGCCGGCGGAGGAGGGCGGGGGCCGCCGCCGGAGTTTTCCTCAAGTACAGAGGGAGGGGGACGGGGTGGGGGCGAGGGGAGGCGGGAGGCGGCTCGAGGCTGGCAGCCGCTCCGTCCCCCTCGCGGGGCGGCCGTCCGCGGGGACCCCGGCGTGCGGGCTTGGACCCAGTTCAGGAAATGCGATAACTTTATATTTTGCTTGGGGAGCCTGCGTGCTGTTGCCGGTATTGTTTTGCAAGTGGTGTTGGTGGAGGTGGTGATGAGCCAGGAGGGCAGGAGCGCAGGGAAAATCCTAGGCTCGCCCGTGCATCTCGGCCGGCGCCAAACGGCAGCCCCTCAAAGTTGGCCGGAGGGCCTGAACCTTCCCAGGACAGAAGCGCGACCCCCGGCCCACCCCGCAACCTGAGCGCTCCCCCTGTTCGTCTTTTTGTTTCGCTTTCTGCCATCCCTGTCCCCAGAAGTACCCCCCTCCTCCTCCGTCCCCCCGGCGCGGAATTTCGGAAACGAGTCTCATCCTTCAGGATTCTAGGGATTTCAGACACCGGAAGCTTTAATTTTTAATTGCAACTACTTTCCCCCCCCTCACCCCACTCCGTGTACCAAGTGGAGACCGCTCACGTGTTGTGTCACTTTAAGCGCGGGTTTGGGAAATCTCGCTTGCACTTTTGGGCTACAGTAATAAGCCAGGAAAAGAGGTTATACGAGTTGAAATCAAATTGGATTTGGAAATGTTTGCGTTTGATAGCAGCAGTTTGTTGAGTATTGGTCTGCTGGCATTGGATGCACACGAAGCACTGTTTACATATTTTGAGTCATTTTCCTTCAACGTTACAAAGCAAATCTATTAATAAATAGATTGACCCTGGTGAATATCTAAAGACGTTGGCCCCTGACCAAATGCAGAGTGTGGTGAATGTGAATCCATTTTGATGTCTTCCTTTCTCAATTAAAGGGGTCAAACGGAGGCATTCTTTGAATATTGCAGAACGATATTCTCAGTGTCCACCAGCCCAGGCACTCTGGGTGGCAGTCAGCAGTACTTCTTGAGAAAAGTTTAGGGATTTGTTCTCACCCCGTTGGGAATCCTCACAATATCCAGATATCCAAAGGAGTTTGTCAAGAAAGGCATGAGCCGATTTCCCCAGAGACTGCCTTTAGGCCCAGCACAGTTCTTTAGTCAAAGGCAAGACCAAGGGAGATCTGTGGGATTTTGGGTAATAAGTGTGGGAATCTGCAAAGGGACTAGACAGAGTGATTTGTTTCCTTGCTGTTCATAAATAATGGCCCCTAGTATCCTTAAAAAAACCCCTCCCCACAAACGAAACAGGCCAATCCAGTAGGCGCGTGGGAGATTTGTAGGCAATGGACGTTTCAATCAGAAAAACCAGAGCAGTTTTTGATCAGGATGACAAGGAGTGAGGCTCGATTGCCAAACGTGATTAGGTGGTTTTAAAGTATACGGAAATGTTTTTTTAAGTTTGACTTTTATAGCATTTAGAAGGAGGACGATTTCTTAGAGTCTTTACAGAGCTGATAAATTTTGATCTAATTTTGAAGGAATTCAGCTGTACGTGAACTGCTATTAGCTCTGATAGGGAAGGAATCTCGTTTCAAATGCAGATACATGGGACAGAGTTTCTGGGGGTGCTTCTTCCTGATTTAAATATAGCTCTGAGGCTGAAGCCTAGATAAATTCAGCCACAGTGATTTAAAATCGTAAGTACTTACACTGAAAGTTCTCTTAGGCATTGTGTAAAGTTCTCCTGCAGATTATGTCATCAACTGTTTATTCCTCAGAAGTATACAAGATAAAAATCATAAGCATCACTTAAAACTGAGGCAACACTGCATCAGTTAAATCCTTACACTGGTAGAGATTGCTTTTGTTTGCCTAAAAGGTAGATCTTTCATCACATGAGTTGTTTAAAAACATTTAATTGTGGGCGTGGGAGGGCATGTGCATAATTATTTAGTTATATGTGTTAATTATATAGTAGCATACTTGCTTGAAATTCTTTCTTTTTTGTCCTTTCTTTCCAGTGGTCTTCTAACAACCTTGTACATGAAGAAATAACAGAGTTTTTGTTTGCCTGGGGGTTTTGAAAAAAATGTCTTTTTGTAGCCTTTTTGAATGGGCAATAATGAATCAATCTGATATAGACTTGCAGGAGTACTCTTAATACAGGAAAAAAGAACTTCAGCTCTTAATACGGAAACCCTATATAGTTTTCTTGTTGAGATTAAGCAGTTCTGGTTGAATGCCATACAGGATTCAAAACTCTCAAACTTATTTGGTAAATAGCTAGGCATTTGAGATCCAGTGGTTATTTCAAGTTAACTTAGTTCTCTACATGTAAATGCACATCCTGTTTAGACTGACACATGGTTTTGTAAAAGAAAAAAAATGAATATACGCTTATAAAGATGTTATCTGTGGAGAATATGGAGTAAACAGTAAATAAGAAGAGTGAAATTTATTCTCAGGTATGGCTTCTTCCTTTTTTTTTTTTTTTGTCCTTTTTGAGCGTAAAGCACAAGCTGTCGGGAGAGTTTAAAATTTCATTTTCCAAAGAATTTGAATGCCTAGAGAATTTTTTCTCTTCTAAAGCAAATGAAAAATATAATGATAAAAGAATATACCGTCTTCTTGTAAACGCTCTATCCTTTATTGAGTGATAGACAGTCATTGTTTTCAAGGTATGTCTAGATTATATAAAAAATGTAATATGCAGGGCAGGATAAAACTTGTTTTTATTAGTCTAAAATACACTGGATTTCAAATAACTTAGAGTTCTAATGTTGAACACTATTTAGATTTCCAGCAGGTAGCATTGTTGGATATGATTGATTGGCGTAACCTGGATGATTCACCCAATATCTGATCACTTCTAGTGGTAGAGAATGCTATAATTAGAGTTTTGAGAGTAACCTGGAAAACTTATTGTCTAGGCCTGAAGTCAGTGCATTCCCTCACATACTCGTCACAATTTTTAGCCTGAGAAATGTAGATTTATTTTAAAGGCAAAGAGAGTGCTTGGCTGTTTCAAATAAACTATCCCCTGAGCTTAGAGTTGTAGATAGTTAATAAAATAAAAGTCCAATTTTGTTCCAAACATTGTTTTAAAACACCCATTTGTAAATTGTCTACATTTGGTTTTCATATGTTAATGATTTGGGATCTGAAGCTTCTTTCAGAAAGGCATTTTGGTTTATCTTAAAAAACACCATGCAAAACTGTCTAAACAACTCTGTAAATAAACTGTTCCAAATGCCTCAATTTGATGAATGAATTAAAGAATTATAGTTCTTAATCCAATTATGATCAGTCTTGTTATTCCATTTCCCATTTGAGGGTGCTTAGGGAGTGGGGATGGCAAATGATTCTCAAATGTGAGTGGAATCTTTGTTGTTTATTTTCCGTGTGTGATATAACTTAAATCACTCATACCTAACATTTAGGAGAAGGATTTTAGATGAAGAGATGCAATTTAACAGTCTTCGGTTAAACCAACAGTTCATTTGCATGTAAAGTTGCTCTTAATGGAAGAGTAAAATGAAGTTTTTAAGACTGCGAAGCAAGGATCTAACCTTTTGCTTAAAAATAATGAATTTTTATATTTAAAGGGGCAGAAATGGAGCACTTAAGGCTCAGTAGCAGGGCGGACATTCAGGCACTTTTAGTCACTTTCAGCTGGACCATACTGGGACGTTTCCATGGGACTTTTTAATAAACTTTGCTGTATTCGCTGTTCTTGTTTTAAAAGAAAGGGGAATATGCTTTTTTGGGTTGTTTCCTCCAGACCCTTGCCCCTTTAGCGGCCTATATGGGTGCTCTTGAATGCTTTCCTGATCTGGGGCCTGAACTTTAGGATGGGCCCTTGATTACCCCCCAGTTTGCTTTAATGGACTCTTCTGAATTTCTGCCCCATTTGCCCAAGTTAACCTCTGGCTCATAAGCCAATGGATTCAAAGGTGATAAGAGCTTATTGTGTGTTAATTCTCTAACTAAAAGTTGTTATTATTATTGCAGTTTATCCTGACCATCTAATTCCTTAGAGGAAGACGTGGAGTGTCATGTGAAGCTGCCAGGAAGAAATACTTGTAAACATAGGGAGTTTTTGTTGTACCTCTCAAAGCATACCTTACAGGAAAGTCGTTACTCTGCTTATGAGTAAGGATGACATTCAGTGGGGGCAGTGTACCGATGGAATTAGGGGAAAAATGAATACATTTAAAGAATACATGAAATAACCACTCTTTAAAAGTTGAGTCTTTAAAAAAAACACCCAGAAAAAAAAATGCGTCTCCAGGAAGTGGCAGTGGTGGTGACGGTGTTGGTATTGAATTCTACAGATAGACGTCCATTCATTCTTTATTGCTGAAAGTTCATTATAAGTTAAAAAAAAAAACCCTACCTGATTATATCTTTGAGGCCCAGTGACTTGTCATTCAATTGCTTCGTGATTCTGTGCTACCCCATCTCCAAAGGGGACAGGTAGTGCAGCAGTCAAAGGGATGACCTCTACCTGGCATTCCCTGGAAGCTCAGGCACTGCCTTGTCACTGCAGCAGCAGTTCAAGTCTGGGAGCTAGGGAATTCAGGAGGGACCCAGGATGCAAAAGAAGCCAGCCCACTAGCGTTTGGAGTTTTTCAGTTTAGGTCTATTTATAATTCTTCCAAGACTTCACTTGGAGTTCTGAACATTTAGTGCTCTGCCCCTTTTCTTAACCTCTGAAGCTCGGGTTTATAATCCTTTTCTTGTAGGGATATTGCACGGATTACAGTAGGTATTGTATATCAGATTTCCTAGCATAGGGTCTCTCATGAACGAGGTGCTTGGTAAATGTTAGCTACACTCTCCTCTCCCTTCAATCAAGTCTAGATTTTGATCATTTATAATGTTCAAAGCTTCATTTTGTACTTGCTTTGAACTTGTTTGAATCCGAGAAGAAAAATATATCACTTTCTTGAGGCTGAGATCAACACTTTAAAATGGTGATTCAGTTAACATCTATACATGATCTCTGACAATGTGGTTTTATTAAGATGCTGTGTTTGGTGCAAGTGTGAATTCTATCTCTTATTCATATAAATGTTCCTTCCGTGAAAGGAGCAAAAACTTTAGGACCTAACTATAGATCTCTCTTCTTGTTATAATTTTTGATTTCTTGTTACAGATATAAACTAGTGAAAATTTATTGTGATGTTATCCATTGAGAGTCATGTACCACTGGGTTATGTTAAGTTTAGCCCATGTGGATAGAGAGAAATTCCACTTGGAAAAAGAGATAAGTCTGACTTTGCAATGTTTTGCCCTAAAGAGTTAACAGTTCCTTCATCGGGAACCTCATAGGTTTGTTTGTTTAAATTGGGTTCAAGGAGAAAGGTACAATCAGTGTACCGTTGTCTATTTGAAGAGATGATGTACAGTAACATGGAAAACTTAGTGCTTGTTTTCTTCTCTCAGTGATTCAGAGAATTTCTCTGTAAGTACAACTGACCAAAGATAAAGAAAAGGCTAAGAGAAGAAAAAAATGCAAATAAATGACTTGGTTATTGCATTAATTTGGGTCCATGAAGAAGCAGACCCCAAGATGGGATTAGACATGTAAGACGTTTTTGCGGGGAGGGCACGGGAGAAGACTGGGAGAGCCTTTTAGCCATGACCCAGGTTTGACACTTAGGTAAGGAGGAAGGGAAAGAAAGAGGATTGAGTAGAAAGAACTTGACTGTAGTGCAGTCTGAGAAGGGTTTAGCGCTAGGGAGCCGGGAGTCAGCCATTGGAGGAACCCTCTGTCTCAGTGGAATGGCCTGCATTCATAGCCCCCACTGTGCTCAGTCCTTGGCTAGGAGCAGCTCCCTGGAAGCAGGGCCTTGGAGCATAAATGATACTGGAGACAGAGAGGGGCAGCCGGTGGGACACTGAGTCCATTATATTCTGGCTACAGGAGATGTGACTGGTGTAGTTGTGGTTTGGAAGTATAGCCCTGAGCACTCGCTCTGGTTGGGTGGACCTGCCACTAAAAAAAAGACCTGGCATTTCCTTGAGTTCTGATGCTTTATTTTCCTCCATTGTAAAATGAGAATAATGATTGTTGTCACCTCACAGAGTGCTAGTCAAGATTAAATGAGGTTATATGAGATTATATATAAATACATAGTACCACGCATGGTACAGGTGAAATGCTCAGCATATATTTCTCTCTTTTTAATGTACTCATAAAATGCAATAGAGAGGTATAGGTGAATCGTATCAGGTGATGGTAAATATATTTAAACGGCAGGTAGTTCATGTAATTAGAAGGTGTTGTTTATGCAAGCAGACATCCTTAATGCCTTTTCAGAATAGCTCACTTCAGTTCTCATGCTTCAGTCCTTATTTTTATGAGGCTGTAAACAGTGCAACAGATAGACCAACTGACCTTGACCATCTTCTGGTAATTTGCCCTAAAGCGTGAGGTAGACAGAACAGTCTCTTCATTTCCTTACCCCTCTAGGCTTCCTATTCAGTTGAGAAGCAGCTTGCACTGTAAGTCTGCATTTTATCTTGAGCCTCAAACACCTTGCGAGTCTTTGCTCCCCTGTGTTACTGTTCCTAAACCAACTTGCCGCGCGGCACAAAGCACTGAACTCAAGTGGCCCTCAGCGCGAGCTCCTGCTGTGATGAGTCACAGAACCACCAGCACTTTGTTGCGTTAGATTTGATCACTGCCATGAGCAGTCCTTCGATTGTCAGCTAAGAGACCCTTCAGGGAGTTGTCCCTTAATAGAAAGTCTCTTTTCTTCCCTCCTGTTGTAACTTTAAATTAAAAGAAACTGTAGAGGAGCTGGTGGCCTTGCAGCAGTTCATTCTTCTACCTACTGGGAGAACAACATCTGAGAAAAGACGTTATTGGACGAGAATTGAGTTGTTGCTATTTTTGGGGGGCCAGCGTCGGGGGAGGGGCGGCTGCGGGGGAGGACGAGGCTCTCGCTCATGTCGTGGCAGGACGGCTGGCGGGGTGCCGATCCTTCTGTGCCTGCTGGGGAGCATTTGGGGGATGGAAGACATTGACTTAGCATGTTGGGATACATGAGACCACTGGTATTTTGCCCCTGATTTTTAGGTGGTTCTGTGTATGGTACTGTGGGAAACTGGCACCGGGACAGCTTCAGAATCCAAGGAGGATGGGAGGCAGGAAGAGAGAGCTAATTTTTGACACATTCCTCAGACAAGTGCCCCCTCTAGGGAATCTGTGCCCAGGATAAGGACTGCTTACTGTGAGGCTTTTGGCATAGTTTTCCCCAAATAGCGAGTGCTGGTTGCTTCAATGTCGCTAGTTAAAAGGGTTGACAAACTGAACATTTGGAGAGGCTCTCTGCTGAGCCAGGCGTTGTGCCCTCTGCAGTTGCTGGTCCATCCCCATTCTGGGTTAGGGCCTGCCCTCAGATCGGATGCCTGCTAGGATTCCCTGGGGCACTTCACGGCTGCTGAAAGCTGAACTCGTTTGACGTGTGGTATCAGGGGCTGACTGGGGTTTGCATGTATGTTCTGGCGATGCTCGGTGTCACTGTGCAGTATTGGCAGCCTTTCACGTGTATCTGGCACAGTCAGTCTCATTACTTTACTCTTGCACTGGGAGCTGCTTTGGAACAAGTGCATACCATTTCTTATAACTCTGTCTCGACTCTCCATACTTCACTTTCTCAGCCTCATCTCCACCGTACCTTTACTACTAGCAGAATAGTAGTGCCTTTTCTCCATTAAATCAGGAAGTAAAGTGACGGTTTTAATGCACATGAACCAACCAACCAAACAAATCTCTAAGTTTGTAGAGAAAGTTAATGGGCTCACTATTTATTTCTAGGGACCTCCTCAGCCCCGCAAACGTGCCTCCCTTCCCCTGTCACTGCTTACTGGGCTTTTCTTAACCCTTCTGTTCCCACAAGGTCTTTCTCCTTCTGGCACCATCAGCACTGTGCATTGAGTTAACTTCACCAGAGGAAGTGAGAACTGGAGAGTTCTCTAAGTACCCTGCTGCCTGGTTCGAAAGGGGTAGCCATAGGTGACAAACCTTTGGAAGGTAAGCTCCTTGAGGGCATGGTGTTGCGTTTCCAGCACAATCACAGTACCTGGAACAGGGCAGCCACAGAATCAATGATTGCTGAGCCAACTTGTCTTGCCAACTGAGCTTCATTCCTATTCAAGGCAGCCCTGCATGATGGGGAGGTGGGAAAACTAACAGTGGTTGAGCCTCGACCATGTTCCAGGCACGTGCTAGCAAGTGCTTTACATGGATAATCCCCTTTAATCCTCACAGCCCACAGATTAGGTGGCAATTATCCCCTTTTCACAGATGGCCAAACAAACTCCAGGGGGTCAGGTACTCACTCATTTTCCTCAGTTAGTGAACAGGAGAATCACTGCCTGGATTTCAGTCTTTTTGACTCAACCACATGTATTCTTTCATCCTGCTGTGGCCAAGATACTGGTGTGGGGCTCCCATCCATGAAATGGGAGCACTAATGCCTGCCTACCTACCACAGGGATACTTAGGAGCAGGTGAGAAGTGGTCACTGAAAGTGATGCTTGAGCTGTAATTTCTTTTTTTTTTTTTGGCGGTACGCGGGCCTCTCACTGTTGTGGTCTCTCCCGCTGCAGAGCACAGGCTCCGGACGCGCAGGCTCAGCGGCCATGGCTCACGGGCCCAGCCGCTCCGCGGCATGTGGGATCTTCCCGGACTGGGGCACGAACCCGTGTCCCCTGCGTTGGCAGGCGGACTCTCAACCACTGCACCACCAGGGAAGCCCTTGAGCTGTAATTTCTAAAAGTCACTTACTGTTATCAAGTACCCACTGATCCATTTATTAACCAAATGAGTATTTACTGAACACACAGTTAGATGTTGCTTAAGCTGTACTTAACAGGAAATATTTTCTGATTTGAAGCAGACTACATAAAACTGACTACATAAAAGCTGATATCAAAGGAATTTAATCGAACAGTGTCTCAAAGGTGATCACCCTGTCACCTTGCTGAAAACCACTTGGGATGTTTTTGAAAATCTACCTTTCTGGCTCCCCCTCAGAGGTAGGGAACCTGAACCTCTGTGGTTGAAGCCCTGTAACCCTGAATTTTTAACAAGCATGACTGGCGATGCTTTTGCACATAAAAGTTTGAGAACCGGGCTTCCCTGGTGGCGCAGTGATTGAGAGTCTGCCTGCTAATGCAGGGGACATGGGTTCGTGCCCCGGTCCAGGAAGATCCCACATGCCGCGGAGCGGCTGGGCCCGTGAGCCATGGCTGCTGAGCCTGTGCGTCTGGAGAGACCACAGCAGTAAGAGGCCCGCGTACCGCAAAAAAAAAAAAAAAAAAAAAAAAAAAAAAGTTTGAGAACCAGTGATAAAAATCCTTTTATTGATTTAGTTTGGTAGTAAGTTATATATATGGCATATGGAGATAAAGTAAGATGCTCAGAGAGTACTGGCAGGGCCAAGATAAAGCACAGGTGATTGCTGGATTGCTAGAAAGACTTTTTTGGTGATTTGGTGTTAGGAGTTTTGAAGTAAAATTTAAAGAACCTAAGTACATTTGAGTATATAGAACGGTAGCATTCTTAAGGTCCAGAGTGAGGGGACCTAACACAGAGTGGGTTGGGGCAGGGGAAGGGTGGCAGTTCTGTGCATTCCAGGCTTGAAAAGATCTTTCTTTTCAAGGACAGGTGGTTAAGTAAACTGAAGACCAGGGGTTGATTTATTTTTTTCAGTTCTGTATCCCAAATGTTCAGAACGGTGTCTGGAACATAGTAGGTGCGGAAAGACCTTTGCTTAACGAATGAATAGAAACAGATGGAGGGAGAGAGCAATATGTGGAGAACAGGTTAGAATAGCTTGATTATGATTATTGTGGTTAAAGAAAGCGAGAAGGAGCGTGCGGGAAAGGAATCCTAGTGAGATCAGACAAGGACAAGCTTGTAATTAGACTAATACGGTCCTTACAGGAGAGTGCCTTCATACACACAGATGAACAACGCAGAAACATACCTGAGGTTTGTATGGGATCGAATCATCAGGCTGCTGTTCGTGTGTATTATCTTGGAAGCAGCAATTGCTGCATGAGGATAGGGACTGAGTCTGTTTTGTTCTCCAAATGATCATGGTACTTAATAAATATTTATTGAATAAATGACCGGGTTTCTACACGGACTGGAAAAGAAAGCTTTTCAACGATACAAACATGTCTTGTAAAAAGAGAAAAAAAAAAATCTTTACAAATGCTAACCAGTAGATTGGTGATCGTGAAAATAGCAAATCTTCATAAAACTGGAAGTTCTTAGTCTGTTTGGAGTTCAGTAGGCTGTCCGTCGGATTGTTTGCCTGTCACCAAGCAGTGCTTTGCTGTTCACGTCACTTTCATTTTACTGTTGTTGAAAGTCCACGGTAATGCCTAGCACAGTGCCTTGCCGATATTAGCTATTGAATAAGTATTTGCTGAAGAGTTCAATCTGTGAATGAAGCGTATTGAGTGGGGCTGGGGGCAGGGGAGGTGGGAAATTGGAGGCAGATGAAGAGAGTTGCCTTCCTTCACTTAGAATTCCCAGAGTGACCTGTGATCCAGTGACCTTTAGTAGGCATATTTTCCATATAACTCAAAGCCTGGTTATTGTAATCTTGAGAGGAAGGATGCTTGCTAAGGTAATGACTGCAAAGGTGGGTTCAGCATTGTTAGAAGAGGCAACCATTCGTTTGATCTCGAAAGTCAGGCTGGAAAATGTATTGGGGAAGAAACGGTGAAAAGTAATTCTAAACCTAACTGGAGTTTCAGTAGAAAAATGGCTCTAATTCAAACGGTGTAATGTTAACATCAATGCGCGTCTTGTGGCTCAAGCCCCGCATACTGCTTTGGAAATAAAAGGAGATTGTGTAAAGAATTAGCAATACAAGGCATTTTTAAGTGCTTTATTACAGAGGCCTGTGATACTCTGTGAAATCTATGCAGGCTTTTTCTTCCTGCTGTGCTTCATTTCAGAATCTGATGCTATTACCCATCCTCGGAGGAAAAAAAAAAAAAATCATTCTCCGTTAACTCTTAAAAACCGAGTTTAACATTGCACTTGCTTTCAACATAATCTTTCTGACATTTCTCAGGAAGAGAGAAGTGGTGTATTTAGCCACGGAGGGTTTTTGTCTCCTAGTATCCAGGATTGCGTCTAGGGGGCGGCATTAGAGGAAGAGGGCAAGTTGGAAAGAAATGTTAAAAGCTTAAGTTTAGAAATGGCTCAAGCAGCTTGAAGAATAAGGTCCCTGAAAGAGTCGGCAGAGCTTGTGTTTGGAATGCATCCAGATCAGAAGCCAGAAAGGCGAATGTGTTATAAAGAAGATCAGGCAGAAGCCAGGACAGGAGTTCAATCTTTACAGTATCGGCGACTATCTTCCTGTGACATGAAGACAAGCCCCCCCAAAGTAAGTGCCTTGGCATGCCATTATTGTGCCCCTTTGCCTGTCTAGCTTGAAATAGCAGTTGATGTTGACTGATAGCTGACTGTTGCTAGGCAGTGTTCTAAGCAGCTTATTTTTATTTTTATTGACTCGAATTCTCTGACGTAGATACAGATGTTTCTCCATTATACAGATAAGGAAACTGAGCTGGCCCAAAGTAGTGGAGCTGACACTTGAACGCAGAGTGGTCTGATTCTGAGGCTTGGGCCCTTACCCATTGTAATATAGGAAGGAAGTAGATTTTTTTATTTTTTATTTTTTATTTTTTTTTTTGCATTACGCGGGCCTCTCACTGCTGTGGCCTCTCCCGTTGCAGAGAACAGGCTCCGGACGCGCAGGCTCAGCGGCCATGGCTCACGGGCCCAGCCGCTCCGCGGCACGCGGGATCCTCCCAGACCGGGGCACCAACCCGCGTCCCCTGCATCGGCAGGTGGACTCTGAACCACTGCGCCACCAGGGAAGCCCCGGAAGTAGATTTTAAGTCCTGCTGAGTCATCCCTCAAAATTATGCTTGTGTTTCCCCCCTTCCTTTATATATGTACTTCTGTCACTCTAGGGCAGGCTCTTTTCAGCTTATTTCTGAACTTTTGCAAAGTTCCCCAAAGTGGGATCTCTCCCTACAATCTGTACTGTGTACAATTGTCAGGTCAGTCTTCCTAACATGCTATTTAGGTTATGTTGTCCCTTTCTTAAACGTTCACGGTGCCTGAATACTACACACAGATGGGACCCAGACCCTTAAGTCTGTTTTTTAAGGGCCTTACTATCTTCTCCAAGTCTTCCACCTTTTCAAGCTCATATTTGAAATCTTCCTTTTGAGAACAGTTTGCTCTGATCAGGATTCATGCTGAGCACGGTTTCCCAGATGACTCTCAAACTGTCTGTGACACGTGAGCCTTGTCAACTCCTCTCACAATGCTCATGCCAGGGGCCTTCCACGGGCATTGCACTAAAAGCCATTGCTCGCATTTGAACCCTGTCTGACTTAGGGAATTCTTCCGGAGTTGCTTTTCCATCTGCTTCAAACCTCCTCATCGTTTGACTTTCCTTGGTTCCCAATCCACTTGACTCTCTCTTTCAACTTTCTCTTTTGATTTTGTCCCTTCATTCATTCAGTAATCAACAAATATTTGTTGAGCACCTACTATGAGCCAGATGCCACATTGACTGCTAGGGAGTCTGTGATGTGTGGAACAGGCACACACCTTGCATGCAAGGATTTAAATTCTATTGGGGTAAATAAATTTTAATCAGATAATCAGCTGCATTTCTGATGGCAAATTGTGGAACTATATTTCACAAAATTATATACAACATAGAGGACAAGTATCTGATATCTTGGCAGGACAGTCAGAGGAGGATGCCATGAGGAAGTCACGTTTGAAGGATGGTTAATAACGTAAAGAGGACATAGGGAATAGCGTGTGCCAAAGCTCCAAAGAGAGAGGGAGAAGGATGTGTTCCTGGAATTAGAAGGCCAGCATGGCTGGAGCAAAGTGACTGGGAAATGGACATGGATGGGGCTGTAAAGGTGAGTCTTCATAATAAGGCTGATAAGAAACCTATTGAATAGTTTTAAGCAAAAGACTAATAAAATTTGTGGCTAGAGCATGTAGACCAAATTTAAGAGAGGAAGGAATGGATTTGGTAAGCTAGTAAGAAAGCTATTGTAGCGACTCACGCAAGAGAAAGATAGTGGCTTGGATTTTGGACTTTAGCAGTTGTGTTTGAGATGGAGACAAAAGGAAAGGTTTCACAAGCACACTTGGAGGGGAAATTGCCCAGTTTCAGGTGCTTTGTAACTGTCCCCCGGCCATTCCCCCTCCACCAACCGAATGGAATATCCCACCTGGGAATTACCCATTGTTTCCATGTTCCATAGGTTTAGAAAAGAGATGCATAAGTCCATACACCTCCGAGGGATTCTGCTGGCTGGATCTGTACCTGCTTTAACTCTTGAGAATTCAAGCAGAGAGATTTGATACAAAACTTACAGTCCCTCCCGTCTACGCATATGTATTTGCTCTCACGTTTCTATGCTTTCCTTCTGTATATATCATCCCTTCATATAGATTTTCTGAAACCCTACCCATTCCTTAATTTCCAAATTAAATTTTGCTTTTCCACAGCATCCCCACAGAATATACTGACTGAAGATCTCTCCTTCTGATCTTACGATATGTATACCTCTCACCACTTTTAAGGCTTTAACCGTATATTGTACTGTATCGTAAGCATGTTGTGAATATGCCTTATCCTTTGAGGGATACTGTGAGTTTGCCTAGGGACGTGGATGCTGTAGTTCGATATTATACTCCTATTTTGGATCATCATTTACGTCGTTAGCATGGCGGTCTACTTAACCTCGCTCAGTGTGATTCCTCATCTGCAGAATGGGGGTAATTAGATGTACTTCATGAAGCAGTTGTGTGGGATTAATGAGAGAATGAGTACAAAGTCTATAAAACAATCCTTGGCCATAATGAGCTCTACCATGTGATGACATTTTATGGTCATAAATGTTATTGTTTGAAATCAGAAACCTGTATCTTATTACTACTTTTGTCTACTTGGAGCTCAAAAAAACTATTGAGTTCAGATTCGGATTTAAATTTATGTATCATTTCTGCCAGGGGGATACAGATATAAGTAAATCTTGCTTCTTGTCTGCATAAACCTCTATTTGATAGGGAAGCTAGTAACATCAACTGGTAATTATATATCAGTGTGATAGGTATAGCGATAGAGTATTTTGAGAGCACAGAAGAGAGGTTGGGGGAAGATTTTCTAAGTGAATTGATGTATGAGCGGTGTAGTTTATCCATCAATTAAATACATACTAAAATAAAGTATGTATATCGTATAAAATCCAAAGCTGCATAACAAAATAGCACTCCTGTCTTACTGACGATCATGCCACTCCATTCCTATTACTTCCAACTCTGTCTTTCTAAATAAAATGTTTACTCCTTATTTTTCAAAAAATGTTAGTTATTGATTAACCTCCTACTATTTGGCTTTGTTATTCTACTCTTCCCCCACCCCTGCTTCCTAAAACCACACATACTCCTTTTCCCATTGTCCCAGTATACTTTCATCTCCCCCCTTTTTTAGGGTTAAATCAGTTCAGTAAACACAGTTACGGGAATTCCCTGACAGTCCAGTGGTTAGCACTAGGCGTTTTCACTGAGGGGGCCTGGGTTCGATCCCCTGGTCCAGGAGCTAAGATCCCGCAAGCCCCGAGGCCAAAAAAAATCAAAAAAACAAAATAAATAAAAAAACAAAAAATACCCCAAAAAGCACACAGTTACTTTGACTCTTTAAAATGTTGTTTATCACTGAGAATATTATATATTGATTACTTTTACTTTTTATACAACTTGTTTGGTTTTCCTGGAGTTAATAATGGCTTATGTTCAAACGTACAGGTTTTGCTAGAAGTGCCCAATGTTTACTGGAATTTCTGAGTTAGGCTGAAAAAGGTGGAGTGACATATCCAGGGTGGGCCTTGGGGGCAGTCCGCTGTGGTTGGAAGGATCATTTTATCACTGACATAATTTAGAGTCTTAGAATTAGATAATAAAAAGACCATTGACTTTTAGTCATTTAAATTGTGCTTCTTAAAATTTCTGCAGACATTGCGCTCCCTTATTGCCTGTACTTGGGCACTCTGCTTCCGCCAACCTGCCCTTGGAAAGGCTCTGAGTTAAGCTAAGAAAGGAAGAGGGTGGTGCTTTGAGAAGGGAGGAGGGTATTCCAAGCAGACAGGACGACGTGAGTAAAAAGGCAAGAAGGTGAAAACTAGCATGGCGTGTTTGTGAAATTACAGAGAGTTTGGTGTTGGTAGAACATAAAGTACATGATAGGAACCAGCTGAGATGAGGCTGTGATGTTGGCAGTGGTCAGAATCAAGGTGGTCTTTTTATTATAGACCAAATGCGCCCAATTCTGTCTTTTAGGCCATGGGGAACCTTATGATGTGCAGTAACATATGGTCTGCTTTGCCTGTGAATGAACTAATGACACGTTAGCCAGAAAATGCAAAACTGGCTCCTTAAGTCAGCAGTTAAAATGCGTATTTGGTGACATTGTTAATACTTTAGGGGTACTCTATCAGTAGAATTTTTAGAGCGCACAATCCTGTAGAATGTGCATGCATGCACAGACACATATTCATAATTTATGTACATGTGTTATACTTGAGCTAATACTCAGGGCACAGTGAACTCTGAGAGCAAGGTTTAGTTTAAATAATAGTTGAAGTAACAGTGGTATTACATCAGAGTTCCCTGGAAACCAACTCTGACATGTAGATTTGCATGCATTGGATTTATTGGGAGGGTTCTTGGCGACAGCACCTGTGAGGGGCTCAGAGAAGCAGGATGGGCCTAAGGAGAAGTTGACTATGATGTAGCTGGGGCTTCAGCTAACCTATGAGGAGCTCTGGAACTGGATAGCTCCTTGGAGATGTCCTGAACTGAGACAAGGGTGCCAGGTCTTTGTAACCATACGTTGGTGCTGGATGTGGGCCATCCCTGGGGAGCCGGAGGAACTTTGGATGAGGGCAGTTGTTGAGAAAGGCCTTAGATGTGAGTCTTCAGCAGCCAGCACTCTTGGTAGCTAGGAAATGAGTGCTGCTAGGTAGCACACTGCAGTATCCACTAAACACAACCTTCCCGAGACTCTCTATTTTTTTGAATTCTCATAGATTTTTCTTGAAATATGGCTGACGAAGAGCTAGCAGTGGGTCTAAAAGATACAGTTCTGCCATTTTCCCATGTTCACTTGTATTTGCATTATTAGTACTACTTTGAAAATTCCTAGATTTTTGTTTTGTTTTGTAGGACATATTTTAAAACCACTTCTCTGCTTTATGAGGGTTAATTTATCTAAAAATTAGACAGTGTAGTCCACAAGCCACAACGTGTGACAAAATGGTAAAACAAAAGAGAGAGAATGGCATTAACATTAAGTTCTTCCAGTTGTGAAATGAAGGCCCCTGTGGCAATCTATTAATAGTTAGATAAAAAAAGGAATACATGGATCATCTTGAACTTCCAGCTCTGGAGAAAATGTCTTTATGGCGTGATACCAAGGGACATTTTAATTGGAGGTAGGACAGCTGACTGGACATAGACATATGGTGGTGGTAATGGTGTCTTTGTGTATTTATAAAGCAGGAGGAATTCTTGCCCAGTATGTGGACAAGAGTATAGGCCTAGGTTTTTCAGGTTCCCAGATGGGCATCTAAGTCAGTGTTCTCCTAACTTTTTTTTGATAATGTATATACACCATCAATAAAAAAGGAAAATATTACTTTACTAACAGTAAACATGCAAAAGTAGAAATTAAAAGGCCTGAGATAAAGAGGGAATAAAGGATATCTATAGAATAAGAAATATAAATAAAAATGGTAATATTCTCTTTTAGCATGCCAGTGGATTTTTTTTTTTTTTTGAACCCACCTTGAAGACTCTTTGAGCTAGTTTTCTAGCGCATAAGTTATATACTTAATAGGGGAGAAAGTGTACTGGTGTCAAACTTTGACAATTTTTATGAGTTTGACCTATGCAACTGTTTAAATGTGATAGTATGAACTACAGGTATTAAGAAATAAATAAGGTTTTAGAACACAGTTGTGGTACTTTAAGATATTTTAAAAATCATGAAAGGAATGTGTGTGTGTGTGTTTGTGTGTTTGTGCTAGCCAGCATCATAATGACTTAGCATTTCCTTCTGTTTAGCAATTCCTCATAATTAACTAAAAGGTTGGGGCCACACTGACACCATTACCCCTCTGTATATCTGGCTCTAATTTACGAGCCATATCCTGCCTAATATGCCAGAATGCTTTTGAATGTTCTCTCACTGCTTATTTTTCCTTGGATTCATGAATTTATAAATGTTGCATGCAACAATTAAAAGATATCTTTATTTGTGTCTCTCAGCAGTAGAGAACCTGAAAAGGCAAAACCTTTCCTAAATGTAGTAAGTTCCTTCATGTCCTTTTGGAATTTTAAATGTTTATAAGCATTTTTATAGCAAAACTCAGCCTGGCTTTAAAGAATTATTCCAGATTTATCTTGTGCCTGAACTTTAGGTAGCTTGGCTTCCTTATTAACATCTTTTATTTTGTTAATAAAAGTTCATTTCAGTTGTGTTTTCATTTTTATATTTAACACTGTCTGCTCACAAATGTTGGTTGCTTTGAATTTCTTGGAAGGAAGGGGGATAAATACATTTCAGGTAGCATTATTACTACTTTTCATTATAGATTAGATTAAAAGGTAGCCAGATTTGGAACCAGTATATAGAAATCTTAATAAGGATATGGTAATCATGGTTGGATTCCTAAGTAAGCCTAATCATATAATTTAAAATATAGTTCATAAGTTAAAAGGCAGAAACCTCATTATGCTAGAGAGTGCTATTTTTAAAAATAATAAAGAATTAAGCTTCTTTTTTTTTTTTGGCGGTACGCGGGCCTCTCACTGTTGTGGCCTCTCCCGTTGCGGAGCACAGGCTCCGGACGCGCAGGCTCAGTGGCCATGGCTCGCGGGCCCAGCCGCTCCGCGGCATGTGGGATCTTCCCGGACTGGGGCACGAACCCGTGTCCCCTACATCGGCAGGCGGACTCTCAACCACTGTGCCACCAGGGAAGCCCAAGCTTCCTTTTTTATATACATACAAATGATCTTACCATTACTGAGTAAAGGACATATACTGTCTCTCAAAAAAAAAGACTGTGCCTTGACGTTTTCAGGTGATTCCATCCATATTTTTTCTTATTCTCTTTATAACCATTTGCGTATTGACCTTAATAGCAATTTAAAATATACAGTGTTGTATTTGACTATGATTAACTCTTAATTCATTCATTTAAAATATGTTTATTGTGAGTCTGTTCTTTGTCACATATGACAAATGTTGAGTAATGGAGTTACCATGGTGAGTAAAAGAGATTTGGCCCCTGCCCTTATGGAGTTTCCAATCTAGTGAGAAAGGTGGAGGTTAATCAGCTAATCATGCTGCAGAGACATTCTCTACTTCGATGTAATTGTGACTGGCAACTGGATTGTTAATTTAAAAAAAAAAATTGCTAAAGTATAGAGTCTTAGAGAAATGATGTCATCCTTCCTTAAATATTTTAAGATTTTAAACAATGTTTAGTCAGTTTGTTTATTGGTGTTCCATTGTTTATCAGTATTTATCAGTTTGCCAATTAACTGATGTATAGTTGAAGCTTTTAAGGATGGATCTCTTGAGTAACATTCCTTGTCATCTTCACACCCAAAATATATGTTCTGTGGTTTTTACTTTTGATTTGCTAAAAATGATAGGAGAATTTCAAGGCATTTGGCAAGCAATCCAAGTGCAGAAGTTTGTCTAGTTTTTTTTATTTTTATTCCAATTTTATGAAGCTACTAGACACCTAATTTAGTGGTCTTTAAAAACAATTTACCTTTATTCCTTAAAGAAGCATTCAATCTAGTGTCACTAACAGCATCCTTTTTGCCCTCATATTCTATTACTTATGTAATATTTAATGAATGTACTCAATTACAGTGGCAAATAGAAATGGTATAAAGAGCCCTGGGATCAAGCAGGTTAAGTAAAGCAGTTAAGAGTGGGAGTGTGTGGTGTGCTACAGTAGCCTTTTTGCTATGAGGGTACCCTGGCTAATAGTGTGTTTCATGGAGGGAATGGAACACACCCGTTACTCTGGTGACTTGGTGAACGTAGGTTGGCTATGAAAGTTGTATTCTAGGGCTAGTGATGAGTACTATGGAGTAGATTATGGAGGATGAATACAGGGGGCTATAAGGAGATATTATAGCGTAGCCTGATTTATTCTAGAAGTCACAGCAGGACTTTCAGGAGGATGAGACATTTGGGTTGGAATATGAAGAGAAGTAAGCTGTGGTTGAGTGTGGAGAAAGAACACTTTGTGCAAAGCTCTGAAGTAGGTTAAAGGTTGGGATATTGAAGAACCAAAGGAGACCAGAGTGGCTGGGGCACAGAAAAGAAGGGCAGGAGTCATGAGGAATGAGGCTGGAGGAGGAGGCCGGAGTCCTGTCATGTAGCGTCTTGTAGATGCTGCTGAGGTTCTGGTTTTTTATCAAAAAAGTAAGGGCAAGTAATTAAAGGATTCAGATTTGCATTTTAAAAAGATAATTCTGGCTGTTGTTTGGAAAATGGAACGAACAGGGCATCAGTTATGTAGTGATTAGAGTAGTCTAAATAAGAAACGTTGTCCTTGTCTCCAAAACTATTCATTCTTCCATTTTTCAGGGCCTTATCCTGCTACAAGTCTAAACGGGTCCTTGAAATACTTGAGGAAAAGCAGAACCTAAATTCATCATAGGTATAAATCTTTTCAATACCCAGAAAGACCTGGAATGGTATTTTCTATAGCGTACTTTGCTTACCATTTTCTCCTTTTATATTTGTATTTATAGTCATGATTTCAGCACATCATGTTGTCAAGACAATAGAAAAAAAAGGAAAAGTCATTCTTTTAAGCTTGTACCATGCTATTGATTTTCTTTGAAAGGACAACAAGTGTGTTTATTTTATCACTGTGGGTCTAAACCTTAACCATGAAACACCATTCTTTACTTCTAAACTATGTGTAACAAAGAAATTCTTTATTGCAACTTCATCAATAATTCAAATGCAACTTAAAGGAAAGTAGAGCAGCATAAGGAAAAACACTTGTTCCATGATTGAGTCGATTAAATAGTATTGTCCCACTGTCATATTCATATTGATGAAACAACTTTTATAACTGCGAAGAGTCTAATAAGAAGTAAGACCTCAGAATTATGAGACGATGTCATAGACATTTCTGTATTTTTTCCTATTGTAAAATACAAAGAGTGAAAGCAAGCTTTTACTTGTGTGCGATAATGAAGGAACAGCTTTTGAAAGGTACTCTTACTGGGATTTTCATAGTTTTCAAAGCTGTGCAGTAATAACCCCAGCTATTTTGGAACTGTGCATACATTAGTGTTCTGGTGCAACACGATACAATAATGTGTGAAAACGTATACGACTGCACCTTGTTTAAATTTGCAATTTTTCAACGTAGTCCCACAGTGAGCTCTTGTCAGGTTTTGACTGCATAGGGGAGGAAAAGTTTATAGAAGCCTAAGAATGGGTTTGGATGTAAATATCTGACTATGAAAATAAGACTTTCTAAAAATTATACTTTTTTGAAAGATCAAAAGAGTTCAGTTTATATTATATATAATATTTTGCAAATCAACCTGTTATTAGTTTCGCCCAGTGGAAGCTTAAGAATGTGCATAAATAACCTTCAGAATGAAGATGTATATCTGCTCTGTTTTGTGTTTGCAGAGTGTGAGTGAAAAGTACAGAGTTTGATTTTTAAAGACAATGATCACATTATAATTTATGCATTCATATTAATGTTGTTTTTCAAAATTTCGCCCAGAGAAGCAAACCCCTGATTCCATTGATGCCCTTGTCCAAAACATTTTGGAAAACTTCCTCTCAGAACTGTCTTTTGAATCATTTGCAAGCCTGACTAAAACATCTATCTCATTACTTTCTATTCGCATTTTATACCAAGATTCATCATGCTTTTTTTTTACTCACCAGAGTTGGCTATAAATGTCTCTTTGAAATGATGAAAATGGCTAAAATTGACTTTCAAATTATGAAATTTGTCACCATTGAGGATATTTAGAAATGTGTATGCCTGTGTGTGGTACAGACTTAGAAAGCAGTTTCAAAAGGAGGTAGAAATACTGTGAGGAATGGCTGAGCTTTAGAGTGAGTGAGTGGTGTTCTGAGGTGACCACTGTGAAGGGAAAGCACATTTGGATGACATGGTATGTTTGTTTAAAAACCAGTCACATTACTTTTTAATGACGCTGTATATTAGTTTTTACAACGTATGCAAAGAAAAATGCAAACATGCCTTTTGGAATGCAAGGCCAAAATATCTTAAACAATTAGCAGCATATTTTATTAGGAAGACAAAAGATTAAGCAACTACAGTGCTAATCCTGTGTTGGCAGAGTCTTCAGATAATGGTCTTTATGTGGGAATGTCTCTGCACAGTTTTATTTTATTTAAATACTGTCATTTACTGTCTGATCTATAAGTATGTGTATTTCCTTTGGCATCTTACGTAATTCATACTTATTTTAATTCATACTTATTTTCATGTCATTTGAAGGTACTAGTTGGTAGCACTTGAAATTTTCATTTCAGTTAACCTTTTCCTATAAGTAATTGACCCGGTTTTCAGAACTATTAGTGCTTGTTTTCTTAACGGTCAGTAAAAAAAACCAAGTAGTCACATGTGCTTGAAATGTAAAATAATTGGATTGACTTCTAAATATTTTCTTCGTTTAAAAACAATCTGTGGTCATTCAGTACAACTCACACAAGTTTATGTGTTAAATAATTTATGAATAAAATGAATTAGTAATGTACATATCCAGAATGTTCACCACTTGCCTCCAGTTTGAACATCTTTATTGTGTTCTTTCTTAAATGGGTAGGAAGTGAAAGAAGGGATTGCCAGAGAGACTTAGTTGAGTAGCTTTTGTTTTCTGAGTGTTAGAATTGGTATTAGTGCTGTCTAATAGAAGGAAACAATTCAAATATAATTTTGCCATGGTTGGTTTTTGCGACCCTGTAAGATCAGTGAAGATTAGAAGCCCAAAGATCTCAGAGAGTTTAGGACAACTTTCTGAGGCAGCGGATGGCAAATGATAGCCCCTGGGCAGGACTCTTGTTTAGTGAATAGAATTTTATTGGAACACAAGCATGCTCATCCATTAACTTGTTATCCACAACTACTTTCAAGCTGTAAGAGCAGAGATGAATAGTTGTGGCAGATAACATACAGCCCATAATACTAAAATATTTACCATGTGGTCCTTTAAGAAAAAAATTGCTGGACTTGTAGGATAAAGGACCACTAGTTGTACCTGACATCCCCATCTTTATGAAAAATCTAAAGCATTTAGAGAGCCTCTTTGGAAATTAGAGGCAACATACACAACATATTTGGAAACATGGTTATGATCCATTTGTCAGAAGATATAAAAAGATTCAAGGTTTAAGGGGAGCTCAAAGCAAGGGTGGGCCCTATTGCAAGTCTGGGCTGCAATCAGTGCAAACGGTTCTGCCTCTTGGGTCATAAGACTAGGCAGAAGCCCAAAGGTAGTTTCTGACTTTCAGCTTTCGGTGTTATCAACAGGGATCAAATGTTATTTGTAGTTGCTTGAAAATGGATAGATTTAAGTGCAAACCAGTGTTTGAATATGAAGATCTGGTATACACTTTTGCACCACTTTTCGGTATAGCTAACATACCCTTTGGAGATAAAGACTTCTTGTTTAACATGGTATGTAGTTTGTGTAGACTGATTTGTGTCATAGTGATTCTTTTATCCTGGTTAAACTATGTTCACATTTCTTTTTTTCTGGTTTTGTGGTACTAAATGGGCTTTCTTTTCCTGAATGCCTTTATCCTTGACTCTTCTAAAAATTTTAAAGCACAAGATTTATGCAGGAATTGTTCCAGACTAATAGCTCCTTCCTTCATATTAAACACCTTAGTTTGTATTAATGAAATTGGGTGCTCTTTTGTTCCTTTTCCCAACAAGGGGAACGGTTTTGGAGACTAAATCAGTCTTAACATGTGCTGTACCTTGAGTTCTTTGGTAACTTTATTTTACCTATTAACTGTCATGGATTTTTGACAGCAAATGTCATATTTGAAATTCCATTGAAGGAAAGTATAACACTGTGATAATGTTCATTTGCAATATAATTATTCATTGACAATTTCTAAAATCTATAATAGGTTAGAAAATAAAATCCCAGCAGCTTTCGTGTTCCCCATTAAGAAAAGTAGATTCAGAAAGCTTATATCATGGTACTGCTTACCAAAAGTTAGGAGTTTTATTCTTGTAGGAGTTAGGCTATTAAGTAATGTTTATATAATCCTGATAAACATTTCTCTATGACTGAATTTTGAGTGGAAAACTTTCTTTCCTAAAAGGCTCTAAGTGAAAAAAAAAAAGGCCTGTCCTCTGACTATGTGTAGTGTGTGTGTGTGTGTGTGTGTGTGTGTGTGTGTGTGTGTATTTAGATCTATGTTAATACCAACTAATGCCAACATCTGGCAAAGAGATGGAGATCTGGGAATTTGTTGCTTGAAACCCTGGGACAAAGTGTTCTGCTCTGACCAGCAAACATAGCTGTGGACTTGAACTGGAATCTTCAGGGGCAGAAACGTCTTAACTGTCTGGAAAATTGGCCTGAGTCACCATGAAGGCACTAAAACAAAACTAATTTTAAGCAGGTCAAAGTTCAGTGATTCCCTCTGGAATTCAAACTTTTTAAAAGAGTCTCATGTTTAAGTGAAAAGGGTCAAAGTTGATGTACTGTTACAATGTTTTGAATGCTTTCCCTTAAGAACAGCCACCCAAGCTGGGATTAGCATGAGGAACTGCAAGGCTGGCAACTTGCGTCTAGGTTAAAAATATTTTAAAGCAGTAAATGCCGTCAGTACAGAGAGATCCCTGGGAGCCTTTCTATTCAAAAATGTGTGAGCTCGGGGCAGCGACGGCAATGTAATTTAGGGCAGTGTATGCTTCATAGCTTTGGAGAATACTGCTTCCTGCTAATGTTCCATCAGAGAATGGCAGGATAGTAGTAATTTTAGAAGGTGGTATTCCTGTTTGTCTTACATCGAAAACTTCAGAATAAATAAGAGGACACAGCAACTGAACGAGAAATGTAACTATGGAAAGGTACCAATGAATCTAAATTTGAACTGAACAGATACAAAATCAGCATGGGTGTAGGAGTACTTTTAAGGCGAAGCTACGGTGAAAGTGACTTCCCAGGGAATGAACTGCCCAGGTACGTATGGTGTGTGACAAATCGCCTGCAGAAACTTTCAAGAAAGTGCCTTGTCAACAGTAAGGTCCTTTGACTACGACCGGATGTAATGCTGTTGAATATTTGAATTGAGGAATCATTTTCGAAAATGGAAACATAGGAGATTTAATTTCAGTATCTGGCATTCAGATGATATCTAGATATCCCGAGGATGCCAAGGAATTAGCTAGTCAGAATTCCTTGAATGAGATTGTACTGGGATTGTATGGTAGCCTTAAACTGAAGTGTGTGATTCGAGCACTTTTGATGTTAAAATGTTACACACTGCAGCTTAATGCGATTGACTAGGTATTTTCTCAGTCTGAAGATCTTGTTGCTGACTAGGATGAGACCTAAACAACATTCTTAGACATTAAAAAGAGCCTATCATTTTATGGGTTGTGTCTAGGAAAGGGGAGAGAAACATTTACTCTGCCTTCAAATTTAGAGACTCAGCTAAAAACTGCAGCTATGAAATTTGGCTGGTATCCATAGTCTACTCAACTTCCTATAAAACTTTGGTTGTTCATATTAGCTGTTTTCTTTTTCCTTGATACCAGGGCCAGAATAATTCTGTTGCTCTTCATCATAAACCTATGATACTCACTTTGAAGAAGCTTTACTAATTTAGTTATTTATTCAGTAAATACCAGTTATTCCAATTTGAGGAATTACATTTTGCGTTGTGTTTACTGTGTCTCAAGAGATTTGAACTCAGTCATGTCTGTTTGTTTTAATAAGTCAGTCCCACGTGATAATTTTTACCAACAGAATAAAAATGCATGAGGAAGAAGGAAAAGTCAAGTTATGGTGTGACGTGATGATTCTCTCCTGTACAGTTTTTAACTGGAAAGTGATCTGAGTTGGGCTGAAAGATGAGAAGATGTCATGCATGTTCTTTGTGCTTCTTTCACTAAGACAGGTTGATAGAAGGTGGTCTTCGATCTGGATCCTTGAATTCAGTTATGTTTATAATTATTAAGATTGTGAATGCTGCTTATCTTAATGTAGCGATGCAGAGAGAAGAATAAGAGAGAATCAAATATTACAAAAGTTAAATTAGGAGAAGTAAAATGAGAACTGTTTTCAAGAATTGGTGCTAGGATTATAATGCAGGAGTAGTTTTAGGGTAAGTTCTTAGATTTCTCAGAATCTTAATTATAGACCAGCAATTTAAATTTTTGAGCAGGGAATTTCCAAAACAAAATTTATTTACCATCAAAACTATATGAAGAAATAGAGAAACCTCAGTCTATTCAATATTCTAATTTATTATTTCAACAGCACTAGTTAACAGTTTTATCACAAATGACCTTTAGAAAAAATAGTTGTTGCTCTGAACTTTTGCCCCTCTATGTGTCTTCACAAGGAGAGCTTTTGAAGAGTCTTAAATCTGTCTGATAGTAAAATATCGTGATACGTTCTCGTTTCCCTACATCTGCAAGCTCTGTCAGCTGTTAAACTTGTGCTAGTCGACTGCTGGCTCGACATGCTGAGCTGATCCTTTTGTTTAACTGGCATTGCTCTTAGCTTCCCCACTTAAACTAGCTATCAGAATCCTCTAGGTCAACCAGATAGTTTGCCTTATTGCAAGCTCACCCGAACCATCTTCTGAGGTAGGGCCTATGATTTCATGAGAAATAGTCACCTCAGTGGGGAGCTACAGAACTCACCTCTATCTTCCAAGTGTTAACAGTAACCTATAATAATAATTTGGTGACACAAAATGCTTCTTTTTATGCATTACCTATTTCCAGAGGCCTAATTTAGGTTTGTATCAAAATGGATATCACAAACAGTGCAGCTTCCTGCTGAGAAGCAAAGTGCTACTGAGAGACTTTCTGTTATTCTTTTGGTGGCATCTGGGAGGGGTGAAGAAACATGGGGGTGGGGTGGGGAGGGAAGCAACTGTCAGTCGCTTAAGCGTCACCAGGACAAGCCGTGGTGGAGCATGGTTTTCGAAGGCAGAATAACTTGATGGAATTGTTATATCAGGAGCTGAACTTTGTTCTGTTGCACTTGATAGGAGGCAAATTTCAGAACAAGGAAAACAGCAGAAGTGGTTATAGCAGATGTCTTATTTTTCTGTATGATTTTCATACTTCACGCTCCAGCAACAGTGACAGTGCTTACTTACCCAGGTGTAAATACAAACAATAACACAGTGCTGAGAAAGTGTTAAACTTTAAGTCTCCACCGAAAGTCTTAATTCTTCATCACAGAATCCCTGGCTGTGCTAGAGTCAGTCCAATCGAAAAAGCAGAGCTAATGGCAGCGTGTCCCATCTTTAACCTTTTACCCTATTTTTAAATCGCCCAGTACCTACCCCAAACATGCGAGTCTCCTCCATTGTCCTAGTTCTTCAAGCAAACAGAAATTTATCATAATTTTTCTTACTTAACTATACCCGGGAGTATTGTACTTTAAATAGAAACTTATGAAGGGCTGTTTTTCATAAATGTTTAGAGTTAGAATTTCGGGCTGTGCTGGTAGTGAGAGATGGAAAAATATGGCAATATTATTTCACAGAAGGGGTCTTCCAGGGAGTCCTCAACTCACACCTTATAGGTGAAATTACCATTACAGCGAAGCCGTGAGCTGATTTTTAGCCCAAACGCGGGCTAGTCGATGACCTGCGTTTTAGAATTCAGCGATGGAGGTGTTGATGCGTTTCCATGCTTTAGGTTCCGTGGCAGCTTCCAGCTTCTGCCTTTGCCCTGACTGTACCCAGTCCTCTTACGTGGAAAAGGGATGGGAAAATGGCAGGGAGCTGGGCAAATTGTCAAGAACTCCATCCCAGAACTTTAACTCTGGCTCCCACTGCAACATTTCGCTCTTGCGTGTTTTCTGAGAGTGCAGGGTTTTTCTTGGCCTGCTGCTTCCCCAAGTGGCCAGCCCTTGCCTCTTGTCTGCACTGTACCCTGGGGATGTGTTCTCAGAATGCCCATTTCCCACCGGCCCCTGGGAGCACCGCGAAGGAGCAGCTGTCCTCGCTTTCCCACTCCCACTCTGAGGAGAGGCTTGGGTGCGCAGGCTTCTGTCACATACTTGATTTGTGCATCTCAAGCACAGCTTGCTCGGCTCCGCATTTTGGCTTAGTGATCAGGCTGATCATGTTGGTATAGGTGTTCATCTTGGGGTATACTCGCATAGGGATAATCCATATGATTTCTCTTTGCAAGGACTCAGTTTTTAAGAGTATTTAATGGCTATTGAAAAAAACATTAATTTTTTCAATGTGCTGCAATAACATATTCATGGCATTCTTTTTGATTCTTTCAAAAGCTGTGCGACAGCTAGATTTTTTAAGGCGTTGCTACCATAAAGACTGCTTTCAGACACATTGTATGTGTTTCCTTATTTAATGGACCATAATTCATTTTGTAAACATGACTCTTTCAAAGCAGGAAGACTTTCTACCACCGTGGTCTAAGAGTTCAGTCACTTTTCTGAGGGATTGCTCAGATCTTCCTTGTAATAGCAGCTCCCTGAAGAAAACCAGAGAAAAGAAATAACATCAAACCTTCAACTGCAGCTTTTGCCCCATTTAAATAGCAATGGATAATTCTGAAAAACTGTAAGTGGGGTGAGGTGTAAGATGGACTTTGAGCTCTCTTTTCAAAGTTTCTTCCCATTTTTGCGCTTACTTCAAAACCTTTACTTGGAATGAGAGTTGCATTCATGTAGTTTATTGTCCTTTGTTTTCAAGATACTGTTTTTTATAATGATTGGTGGGTAGAAATGTGCCAGGGCTTTGGGATCTGAGCTTCCTTTGGACCCCATAGGATGTCAATGGACTCATTAGGATTTAGCCAAGTTTTATGCATTATTCATAATATACATTCACAGCGTGTACACTAACGACCGTCTCCTGTGTCTGCTTAGTCAGGACCATTTGCATGCTGTATTATGGAAACATAATACAGGATGCATTTAGCCACATTTTCTGTATTATCCTTAATATATATTGTCATCATATTCTGTTATAGGGTATGTGGTGAATGTGTTTAAACAATGGCATGCACTTGTGCATTGTGATTCCGTAAAAACAAATGTATAATAAAAGTCTTGATGGAAGTAATTATTGCACATGTGCAATAATAGTTTCTAAACAAGCCTTCATATTATTTCTAGTTTGCTTTCATTGTTTGATTATCTAGTTATTTGTTTTATGTTGTTTTATGCCTGCTGGACGGACGTCCTGAAAATTTTAATTTTGAAAACAACATACCTTCTTTATCCCTCTCATATCTTTCCTCATTAGTTTCCCTAAATGAGTATTTAAAAATATAATATTTAAAAGAGACTCAATGATTAAGAAAGGCATGTTTCCTAGCTACCAATTAAAGATCTGTGGGGTATTTGTTATAAAGAGCCTGTGTTCCATGTACCGACAAGAACTGTTATGTATGTGAGAAATTAACATCAAATTATCTTCCATGTCTAGGATAGAGAGGTTCTGAGTTCTAAAGTTAACATGACTCTTATTTATTTAACGAATTGACACTTTTATCTTTTTCTTTTGGACATCTTGCTTGCAAAATGGAAATGACCCCTGCTTAATTGCAATAGCGTTATCAGATTCATTGTCTTTTAAAAAAATATAACTTGGATCAGAAAGAAGAAAATCTAGAAATACACATACCAGGTGTGAAGAAAACAAATTATTTAAAACTCTAAATGATAGCTTGTTGAAAAGTTATGCTGTGATGGAAATTTTAGGTACAGAGTATGGTAAAACTCTGTACCTATCTTTTCTTTTCGAGGGTTATTGGTGGTTTTTCAGTATTTTGAAGTCATTTCGTTTTGGTTAGTGACTAGTAAACTTATTTTAGAATGTTCACTTTGAGAACCCTACAGTTCGTTTAGTGTCCTCCAAATCTAGTGCTTTTACACATGACCACATCTTATTTCATTATGAAACCCTTTTTTGGAACAGATTTGGAGTTAGAAGCATATGAAAGGTGGGAGCCTTAGTTTGAAGGGCCATTAGTCTTTTTATTGCTAATGATACCTTTATCAGTAATCTGTTTACTTTGCAATCAGTCTTATGAAATTTATCTATTCTGCTAGACATTATTGATGAATTTGTTTCAGATAAATGATCTCACTGAAAAATTGAAGTATACCCCCTTGATAATATTGTAAACCATCCTTCTCTTGTCTTCTCTCTTCAGCAAGTTTGATATTATGCATCCAGATAAAATGGCCCTTTCAGTAGTATCCATATTCTTTGGAAATCTGTGGGGAAGTATAGACTTGATGCAAAATCTGGTTAATATCTTTTCTGCCTAGCTCAGTATATTATTCTCCTTTTCTTTATTGACTTTCACATAGTTGTTTGAGTCATGTCTGCATGTTGAGAAGGCAATAGATTAAAATCTTCTGGTTTTAGATATAGTTCCAAATGTGATGGGTTGAATTCCAAGTAGCCAGACCTCAAAATAGGACAGAGAAGTATATGGTACTCATCAAAACCTAGCTAATTTTGTTATCTGGTATAATATGAGTTTGTCAGAGAGAGAGAATAGATTGAGTATTAGAGAAGTAGACAAAAGAGGGTACACCTTTTTAATCGATGCTTTTCTGACGTAGAGAGAGGATGGGATCCCATCGGCTCTTGTTTTAACAAGCCATATTCTTTCTACTTTTATCTGAGATTTCCTCCCAGTGGACTTATTTAGCTAAGTTGATTGCTTTGTCTAACTTTTATTGTTTGTTTAAATAGTTGCTCTGCACAAAAATTCCTCATGTTAATTTTGGTAATTTTTTCCAACTTTTTAGAAAAGCCATTGATCCTTGACATATGTGTCTGGATGAAATGGAATGCTTAAGAATATTTTACTTATATCTTTACTTATTAAGATACATTTATAAATCAGATGGCTAGAAACTAATTCAGTTTTTTAAAATAAAACTTTTTATACAAAGGAGTGTTGAATCTGATTCAGTATAGTCACTTTCAAGGCTGTATATACCTCTTTCAATGATTCTGAAATTGCTCAGAATATTTCAGGAATGCCTCTTTGGGTGCTGCCATCGAGCCTGAGGCATACTCTTTTGATAACCTCAGTGGACAAATTTTCTAACTTTGAAGAAAGTCTTTATATTTCAACATAGTCCAAAGATACATTTGAGCCAAGTCTGGTGAATAAAACAGGTAGGTGGTCAAAAGGGGAGTGGAAGTGGCGGGCAGCGCAAATTGTGGAACCAAAGTAGCCGGTCTGTTTTCTTGGGTCAGTCATAAATTGGAGGATTACAAAACAGGGCCTCCAAAGTCTTTTAAGCAATAGTCGCAACAGAGAGATGAGTCTGTGGTTTCTTAAGCTCAGTTCGTTGAAGAATCACACGTATTTGTCTGCAAAAGTTTAAAATATGGTTTAAAATAGATTTTAAATACGTTACATTAGTTTGTAGTTATACCTTACATGGTCACAATAGATTTCATGTCTTTTTGTGTTCATCTGTTATAACTGACATGCAAAACTGTGTCCATTTTTAGATTGGTGTGCCTGTGTTTTCCAAATTATGAAAAATGCACAGAGTTTTTCAAAACCATTAATTCTGAGCTAAGTTGTCCAAATGGAAAACTAATCTGTATGTCTTTTGGTTTTTCAGATTAATTTTTCATTTAGTAATTTAGTATTTCCAGAGTTAAGTATTTTAAATGTAGACTTATTTTTTTTCTGCTTCATTTTGGTCAGAGGTTGCTTTAGGTTTCATAATAATAAAATTTATTTCAGGGAGTTTCTTCATTTGAGTTTCCTTTCTGGCTCTTCCAGACCAGTTCAGCCGCTCATAGACAGGTACAGTTACCTGCAGACAGATCACTTCCATAGATGAACACTAAGAAACACACACAATTTACACAGACACTTCGAGTTTCATGACTAACTTCCACAGTCATACATGTAAAAGGACCGTAATTTTGGAGGGTTATTTAGTAACAGAGTGAATATTTACAAACGATATGATTCTCATTTTGGGGTGGATCTCAGATATCACCATGTCTGAATCCCTTCTTTTTTTTTTTTTTTTTCGGTACGCGGGCCTCTCACCGTTGTGGCCTCTCCCGCCGCAGAGCGCAGGCTCAGCGGCCATGGCTCACGGATCCAGCCGCTCCGCGGCATGTGGGATCTTCCAGGACCAGGGCACGAACCCGAGTCCCCTGCATCGGCAGGTGGACTCTCAACCACTGCGCCACCAGGGAAGCCCTGAATCCCTTCTTTTGATAACTGTTTGGAATGCTCGTCTACCAGGAGTCATGTTGGGAGGGTGGATACAACCAAGAGCAGGTCCAACAAAGAATGTTGGATTAAGAGGAAATAGTTGAGTCCTGTTTTATTTTACTGTAGATTATTTGTAAACTCAGATTACTTCGGGAATTGCCATGTTTTGGAGGAGGGTTAAGGCAGGAGCAGCAGTTTTCCTAGTGAGGTGACTAAAGGGGGATATTCAAATTAATGTGTATACTAAAAATAAGGTTTGGATTAGGTATCAGTTTTTCAATTTAAACAGTTTTTCTTTATCTTAATGTTTCTGTTTAAATTTCAATTACAGATTTTTTTAAGGCCTCATTTAAAAAAAAAAAAAAAATCTTCACTTTATTTATATATTTATTTATTTATTACCGCGCTGTGTGGCTTGCGGTGTCTTAGTTCCCCGACCAGGGATTGAACTCCCGCCCTCGGTGGAGTTGGAGTGCTAACCATTGGACAGCCAGGGAATTCCCTAAGACCTCATTCTTTAACCTACGCTGTACAATTGCCTATTGCCATCACAATCTCTAGTCCAGAGAAGAGAATATTTAGCTAGCTTAGGAAATGTATCCTTGCTCGGTTTCTCCCTCTCTCCCTGTGTCCTTCCTTTCTCCCTTCTTTCTGTTTGTGTCTTTTTTTAAAATGTTAAATTCTCAAGTTAGTTCTTATTGCCTATTGGATACAAGTGGAGAAGGGCAATAACAATTGGCTTTCTAGGAAAGTTCTATATAGTATTTTTATAAGACTTCTCCTAGTTCTTAATGGCTTAAATATATTTGCCCATTAGTCCCATAGTACACCCTGCCTGCTTTTTGTATTACTGCTTCAGAAATAGCATGGCAGAGTGAGGATCTAAAGCCATCATCCGGGTTTTCTGTACTCAGGCCACTTAATTTCTCTTTCCTTACCTGTAAAATTGGGTTTAACTTACAGGATTTTTGCAAGAATCAAATGCGTCAGTTATATGAACTTTTTGCATTTTGTAAATTGCGACCTTCAGATGGATGTTAGTTGTTCGTTCCTTGATTTGGTGAAAGGCAGAGCAGCAAGTACTGCAGCTAGATTTGCAGGGTTTTTTGTTGATGGTTTTAAAAAATATTTTGTATGCCTTTTGATGAAGTTCAAACTTTATCACTTTTCAACTGGAATGGCACTAGGCCTGAAAGTTATAACCCCTGGGAAAAAAATACAAGGTCTTCTTTTGGGTTATGTTCATTTTGGTTGTTCTACAGTTTGGAGTAAGGTTTCTGATGGTACCACTGAGCGCTGACAGTAACCTTTATACTTGAACTCTTCTAAGAGTCTACTCCTTTTTTTCTTTTTCTTGAGTAATGTCAATATAAATTTTAGTTCAGGCCTGGGGATGATGTGTATTTTTTCTCATTGTTAATAGATATGTGGTATATAAATGGAGCATTTATATCTCGTTATTTTGATAACACACGACAAAGATTCCAGTAGTCGTGTTTCATATTTATTTTAGGAAATTTGCCACTGCAGACAAATTTATTTTAGACTGCCTTTTCTGAAGAACAGTGAATTATTAAATGGTGGGGGGAAAAACCCAACATGGTAAAGTAATGTGATATATTATCTGAGTTCATGGGAACCATTTGTAATCTTTCTTAATTCAGGGCGTTTTAAAAAAAATTCTCTCCATAGTGACTGCTTGTTTCTGTTTCCTACGTAGTAACTGGCCTTTAGATATGGGCTTGTACTGGTGAGTTTTAATTCCAAGTGAGGCGATAGGGACAAATACTTCTGGGTGTTGGTTGTAGCACCTCCATTCTAAGCAAGTCACTTCATCTTTTGTCTCCTTCATTCTCTTTCTTTCTAGCTTGTCAAGAAAACAGTGATAATATATTTTGCAAGACCGCTCAGATGACAAAATGAGATAATGTATATAAAGCTCAAATATTCTAAAATTGAAAAGTGGCAAACCAATACCAGCTATCAGAATACTGAGTGTTTGCCTACTGAAAGAGACAAACTACAATGCCCAGACTTTCAGGAGGGTTTTGTAAAAATTTTCTTCAAGAATTTAAATTGGCTGTGGAAATAAAATTTTAGAACTGGGACATGTTTCATAGCCTATAATCCTTCCTGCAAACCCACTGAAGGAAATTGAGGTCCAGGGCTGCTAGGTGAGAGTCTTAAAGTCACATAGATAGATAGGAGAATTGATCATAGAACCCAGGTCTCCTGGCTCCCTTGCTGGGCTGTATTATTCTCCACTCTGCACATGGCTGGGTCTATCATTTGGCCTCCTTTTTTGGTGGTGAGATGTCTCTCAAATGAGAGTGATAAAATATGAGTGGCATTCACCCTTCTCTCAGAAATGAAGGACTCTAGAGAGGCATTTTCCTTTTGCTTTCTTTTTCCCCTTGTGGTTATTGACAAAGCCTGGGATCATGTTGAAACTTGTTGCAACCACCAGGAAACACTTGAAGATTAAAAAAAATTTCTTTTTAATTTTGTTTGTTTTAAAATTTTTACATCTTCTTTCTTTTTTTTTTAACATCTTTATTGGAGTATAATTGCTTTGCAGTGGTGTGTTATTTCTGCTGTATAATAAAGTGAATCAGCTATACATATACACATATCCCCATATCCCCTCCGTCTTGCGTCTCCCTCCCACCCTCCTTATCCCTCACCCTGCTCCCAATTAACAAGTAGCAAGCATGATTATGCTCCAGTTAGTCGGAAAGACTTGTCGGACTTTAATATTTAGATGAGGAAAAGACCTTCAGCCTTGAAGAAGAAAATCCCTGTTGATATTTTCCATAAAAGGGGATGTACAGTTACTTCAGCAGAGCCGACTCTGCCACTTTGTGTAGATGAAACCCTGAGAAATGGCTATGAAGAGAGCATGTTAGTCACGGCTCACATTAACACAGTGTTCCCAGCAGTTTGTTGGTTTCTTTCTCATGAAAATGCTGTATAATGAACCATCAGGAGGTTATTCTTTCCCTATGGTTTGCCCCAAAATAAAACAAAAAATAATAAAAATTATTAAAAGCGCTTTTATGGAAGTGTGATGAAGACAGCTTTTTGTACATGGATGTTTCACTAGTGTCATCCATTTAAGTCAAATAGGTAACATGCTCCAAAGGCACCTTTTAAAAATCACGTAAATTGGGGCTTCCCTGGTGGCGCAGTGGTTGAGAGTCTGCCTGCCGATGCAGGGGACACGGGTTCGTGCCCCAGTCCGGGAAGATCCCACATGCCGCGGAGCGGCTAGGAGCGGCTAGGCCAGTGAGCCATGGCCACTGAGCGTGCGCGTCCGGAGCCTGTGCTCCGCGATGGGAGAGGCCGCAACAGTGAGAGGATCGAGTACCGCAAAAAAAAAAAAAAAAAAAAAAATCACGTAAATTTAATTCACCTTTTCTAAAATAATTGACATTTACACTCATTACAACTTGCAGTGACTCACTCTCTCTCAAGCAAAAAAAATTCCTTTTCTTAAGAAATCAGTAGGACATTCAGCTCCCCTGAGAAACTTGTTGGTTACATGCCCCTGTCTGGGTGCCCCCAGCTGCTCCCAGGTGAAGAGTTGGCCTTCAGTGATTGAATACGGTGCTGGGTAATGTGCCTTGAGCGTCTTGCAGAATGTCAGAAAATTCCCTTTATTTTCTTTAGCCTCTATTTGGCAACACTTAAAGATTCAAAAATAGAGGGAAAATGAAAAGAGATGTAGAACTGGAGTCCTCATTGCCAATCGTGTTTTTTGGTAGACTTAGAAAACTGAATTGTTGTCTCAGTGTCATAGCTAGAGGTTAGTTCAAGTCATGTCCCAAACCTAGGTTATCACTGGTTTTAGTGTTGTTACAGATAGTCTCAGCAAGGACGTGGATGGAGCAAGTTTTAACTTTTGTTCTTCATGTGCTTACAACAAGAACACAGCTAGGTTTACTATTTCACCTGTCTCCTCAGTTCCTATATTTATGTGGTTTTGAGAAAGCTACTCTAAGCAGATGTCGCATGAAGAGAACATTTCTCTGGGGAGGTTAAGATCTCCAAAATGTAGTCCATGGTACCTATAACTGAATACCTACCATGTGCCATGCCCTCTTTTTTGGCATTGGGGATAAAGCAGTGAACAAAATGGACAGCCCTTGCCATTGAGGAGCTTAAAATCTAGTGTGCACGATAGAAAATAAACTATACATAAGAAATGTGATAATTTCATATGAAGAAGAATAAGTAGCTTAGTATGATAGAAAGTAGTTCCCAGGATTTGCTTTGGTTGGCGTGGTCAAGGAAGATGATGGTCGAGTTGAGATCTGAATGATGAGAAGGAAGAGTCTGTGGGATGACCCAGGAGAACAGATTTCTCAGGAAAAGGAATAGCATATACCGGGGGCCAGTGACGGGGGAGAGCCTAGCTTGTTCTGGGGGTCAGAGCCCACTCTTCTCACACCTGTCATGACTCCTCTTCCATCTGCATTCTCAGCTCATGATCTTGCTTCCTGTTTCTTCTAGAAATTAAAGCAACGGGAAGGGGACTTCTTGAAACGTCTGTCACCGAGCTATGCACCTACCTGCATACACTGTGCCTTCTCCTTGCCCCTACGTATAAACTCTAGGCAGTCCTAGTAAAGGCTGGCTCCTCTGTTTATGCACCGTCTACAGTCTCTTCCCTCTGGCCTGCTCAGACGTTCTTCCACCCATGTTCCTCTTTCTCTCTGGCATCATCAACTTTTCCCTCTACCTGATCTTTCCTACCAACCTACTAAACATTTTCCTCTTAAAATATTATTTCTTCCATTTTAAGAGGAAAAACATTCTTTTGATGCCACTCCTCTCCAGCTACTCCACATTTGTCTCCATCTGTTTAAAGAAGAATTCCATGAAAAAGTTGTGTGAATTTTTTGACTCCAAATTCTTCCCTCTCCTTTTCCCTTGAAACCGCTCCAAAGAGGCATCTGTCTTCATCACGCCACCAAAACGAGTCAACAGTGGCCTCCATGTTGCTATGCCAATGATTAATTACCAGTCCTTACCTTACTTGTCCTGTCTGCAACATTAGAAAGTGTTATTTACTCTTGGTGCCTCATAACATGTTTTTAACTTGGCTTCTGTTTCCTTGATTTTCCTTCTACCTACTAGCTGCTGCTTTTCTGTTCTTTATTTGGTCCTTCTTCATTGCTGTAATTGCTAAACACTGGTGTGCCCTAGGGCTTAGTTCTTGGACCCCTTCTCTTTTCTATCAAAACAGAAATCTTCGCTAGTCTCTATCCAGCCTAACAGGTAAATGCCATACACGTACTGATGACTTTGAAATATATATCTAGAACCCAGAACTCTCTCCTGAACTTTAAACTCATATATACAACTCCCTAGTTGACAGCTCTTCCACTGTCTAATAGGGACTTTAATATAATAGGTACAAATATGAACTCCTGATCTCTCCCAACCCCATACCCTCTGCTTCTTCTTCAGTCTTTCCCATCTCAGTTATGGCCACTCCACTCTTTCAGTGGCTCAGGCCAAATTCTTAAAGTCATCCTCACATAACTCTTTCTTTCAGGAAGCCTGTCTTCTCTACCTTCAAAATATATTCAAATTCTGACTGTATAAAGATTTTTTAAAGGAAAGAATGAAGATTTTTTTCAAAAGAATAAAGAGTTTTAGATTCTCTCTTAGAAGTTCAATGATCATGCAAAGCCTACACACTCATACCTTATTTAAAGAAGTTAGAAAATACACAGAAAACTATAGAAGATCGCTGTATATCCTGCAGAAGTTTTGTTTCCTAAATACTAATACAAATATCATGTTAAGGAAGTAAAACAATTTAAAGTAATGGTTTTAGAAAATAACTTACAGGTGTAAAAGGGAAGCATATGGTTGAACAGAGATTGCCAATGAAATTGACAGACGATTAACATTCATTATAACTTTTAATTAACACCTTGGAAAATTCCATAGAATGATACTGTATGTAAATGACTACGTGTGATATCTTGGAGCATTCTCTTACCTGTTTCGCAGAGGGGGAAAAATGGATCCCAAAACTGCTTTTGATAATGATTTTACCCAGCCTGGTGTTTGTTTTGGGTGTTATCTACTTGTGTCAGTCATGCCAATTTGAGCTGCCAATATTCTAAATATATTTGTCTGAGATAGAAGTGATTCTCTGTATTCTGTGGAGGAAAGAAAAACTACGTTTTAGTTTCTTATCATTTCTCCTTTTCCACATTTCATGATTGAGTAACTATGGGAGAATTTGAGCTTTGACCTGGAACTTTTCCAAGGTGATTTAAAATCCGGTTCATTCAAAATCTGGTTAATAAAATTTGTGATCAGTATATCATATATAACACTGGAGGTGGTGAGAAACTGATTTTTGTGAGGGATTCAAAATCCTAAATTGTACTTTTTTCTGTATGTTGAGACTCATTTTCTGTTCACTGTTTGTGGTGAAATGGGAATGTTTCCTGTTGAGAATAGTGGTGGTTGGTTTATATATAATGTTTCCAAACTTTTGTAGAGGTACAGTTACTATAGGATTTTGTTATGAATTTTTGAACTCTGATAAAAGTCTGCTTTTTAGAGTTCTGCTCGGGAGAGTTGCGGTACACATATAAGCTCACCTACCTGTTGCTGATTTCAAAAACTGGGGGTGGAGAGACGGTGAAAGACATAGAAATATGTTTTCTTTGACAGAAACATCTGTCAGTTGTTACTAGATAACATGTTTGGTCACCAGTTGTACATTCATTGGTGGTCTAGGGTAATCCTTGGGGACATGAGTTATTCTCTCAAACTGTTATCTCTTGAGAGTCTCAAGGGCTGCAAAGGGTGTATGGCTCTCTCTTTTTGTACTGTCTACTTACAATTATTACGTTTAACTTCCTCTGCTTCTCTCTTTTGCTACTTTCTCCCTCTCCCACCCACCTATCTTATCTTCTCTCTGCCTTTCTTCACTGGGTTTTCCATGCTTCTGGGCTTAGTGCCAGTTGACTTGACCATTAGAATCATACCCAGCAAGTGATGGCCCTCTTCTCATGAGCTGCATGGTCATGTGGAGTTATGAATGATTTTAGGTCTTCTTGGAGATTTCTGTTTTTCAAAGCTATTCAGAATTTATTAATTTGCTGCTCAAGATGTTGGTCAAAAGGCAGCAAGTCAAGGGAAGGTAGAACTGGGTAGCACAACTGTTTCAGATGGCTGAGGTTTGCAGAACACTTGCTACATAAACAAGGCATTCTTATAATTTAAATTACTAAGTGTGATTTTAAAGGATCAGTTATAATATGCCTGCTTTTGAAAGCTAATGTGTATTTTAGGTTCAGTATTTAAGTTCCTTAGAATAATTTTTTATTCTCTTGTTTATTGTTTAGTGAGTATTAAGATTTTAAATCATTCTACGGATTAATTTAAGGAGTTAAAGCATTAGAACTGAAATATAAAAGCTTTAAAGATACAAAAGAACGAATTTATGTTATTATTTTTATCTTTTCGAGTGTTAGGAGCCTAAATGTGTTGAAGCTGAAACATGAAGAATGGAGGAAGAAACAAAAAATTACACAGAAAATACCAATTAAGCGTGAATGTTGCCTGATTTATAATTCCATGTACAGAGATTATAAAGAAGAAATATAGCTCACGAAGGATGAGATGCTCTAAAATTGTGATTCTGACTATGTAATTGAGAATAATCCTGCTGAGAAAGAAAAGGAGTTACATAAAAGTGTAACTGTATTATCAGGAGCTCTTTGATAAGCTCAGAATTTAAAGGGGGTATCAAAGATAGAAGGCGTACAAAACTAGGGCTTATATAAGAAAGGCAGCAACTTTGGGAGAGTTAATGATCATGGTCATTCATTCATTCTGTCAGCATTTATTGGGAAAATTTATTTTGCCAGATTATCTTGTTTGCACTGTGGATACTAAAATATAATGAGGTCTTTGCTCTCAAAAATCTACCATGATAACATGGGGCAATAAAATTAATAATTGGCATAATAAAGGAAGAACTCTTCAAACCCTCTTTTGTTTCCAAAATGGAAGGTGGAAATTCAGCATATTTCAGTGGAAATTCAAGCCCAGGCTGGGATAAAGAATAGAGTAAGAACTTCTTGAAGTGAGTTCAAGGTTCTAGTCCCAGACAAATGGGGCTTACAAAAGAACTTGCTCATATAATTTTGAGAAAAAAATGTTGGGTAAATAGTAGTTTGAGATATTTAGGTAGATTTTTGGCAGGTAGAACAACTGAACTCATAGGTAATTGATTAATGGATGAGTGTTAATGGAAACTGGACTGTGATCTTGCCCTTGGCTTTGAATATTTACTGACAACTTCAGTCAAAGCATGCTTAGCAGATCTTTAGATGACAAGTAGCTGAGGGGGTAGCTTATATATGTTGAATCAAATTATCAGAATTCAATATTCAGATAAATGTAAGATTAGTATGTAAGGCTGAAATAGGAGACTCTCTTGAGAGTGGTTCCTTAGAAAAAAACAATATGAAGTTTAAATGGTTAATCATCCAGTGCTTTGATGGCACTATTAAAAAAGAAATAATTGGCTAATTGTTGCAAGGCCTTATTGATACACTTCAATAGGTCCAGAGGCCTAACTCGGGACGTCGCAACTCTCTTCAAATATTTAAATATCCAGCATGTGGAAGAGATGGTATAGTGGCTTTGTGTTGCTCTCAAAGTACTGCAAGAGATAAATGAAGATCATTTTAGTACTATGAAATGGAAAACCTCCAAAAAGTCAAAGTTGTCCAACAATGGAGAGGACTACCTTGTAAGATAGTGAAAGTCTTGTTATAGAGAAAGAAGTGGGCCATATATGTCAAGACAAGAATTGTATTAGGAAATCTCTAAGGTTTCCTTTCTTTCAAATTGCATAATTCAGTAATTTCACAAACTTGTTATGACAGTTTGAGAAGGTAAGAGGGATTTGCTCCAAGGGAAATAATATGCATATGAGTGGGGGCATTTTTAAAAAAAGATCAAACTAGTGGCAGTCCTGAAAACTAGAAATTAGAGTCAGAATGGGGAGTGGCTATAGCATTTCTTCCTCAAACATTCTTGGGCTTTTCTCAGATAAATACAAAAGTATGTAAAGAAACACAGTGGTCTGAATTTGACCCCTGGTTTGTTGGGGAGGTAAAGCATAGACGTATATTGGACATCCCTTTAATTATTCCCTAGTGTTCTGCTCTCCTTTGACTAGAAGATATGCTTGCCGGGTTGCAAACAAGAGGTTTCATTTGGGAGACCAACAGTCCTTGCCTTTGTATTGAATTAAATATGGAGGTTTCATCTGTAAGAACTAACCATGTTGGACTGGACTCCTAAGTACCTAAAAACCACTTCTAATGTGGCTCAAATTAACCTCATTAGGCCTACCTGATATCTTTTCTATCAAGTTAACACAAAAGACTCTGGATGGATTAGAGTCCTTGGTTGAACAGATTCTAATTGAATTTAGAGATAACTCTGTATGTACACTGGGATCCTGGATTTGGGAAAGACCTGGAAGATGACCTGATATCAAGTTCCTATTTTACAGGGTGCAGAAACTGAGTTCTAGGGCTACTGACTTGCCCAGGACAATTCTGTTTAGTTAGAAACAAGGTTGAGAACCCAGCTCTTAAGAATTTCAGTGAATTCGCATCTCTTTCTATTATACCACACGCTCATTTCCTCTTTTAAACTAAGCTGAAGGTCTGCAGTGTCTCAAGACACTAAAGAAAAAAAGGAGCTTATATCTACATTGTCTTCATTAAGTTAAAAGTGTTACATTTAAGTCTTGAGTATTTTTCAGTTTTATTAAACTTTGATCTCTGCAAAGAAAATGAGTCGGTTGTTAAGGTTCTGTTCTGATGAAAATGGAAAGGCTGGAGATAGGATTCTGTGGTTAATTTCGAAAAGGATTTAGAGCTTATGATAGTCTTAACGACTTCCCTAAATTATGTAGATTACTATTCCAGTAGTAGACAGATCAAGTATCTGTGTTTTAGGACAGCTTTTAAGGTGAGCAAATCTAAGACATCTGAACAGAATATCACTTTACCTAGAGTTAATTCAGGCTTCTGAACTTGTGTCAGAGAGGAAGGTCAGCATACTTGAGCACTTTGCTGCAAAGTCTCTAAGAGTTAAAAATCTTTTTATTATGATTCTTTTCTTTATTCTCCCTTGTGACTGGAATATAGATTTAAGTAGTGGTACTTCATTGTTTTCAACAATAATTGACTCAGTATTGGATTTAATCATGATGATGGCTTATCAGTTAAAATGTATTGCAGTGATAATTTCAATGGAGTTTTTATTGAGCAAACTCCTAAATGAGTATCTGACTCACTAAAATTTATGATAAAAGTAAGGTGTTCTCAATAAACGTTTGTTGAATTAATTCCATTAAGATTTTGAATAATGAATGCATAAATGTTTTAGAAATGTATATATTTAGAAATAATCAAATTGATGCAATTTGATGTGACAGTGTTTTTTGGACAGTTCCTGATCAGTAATTCCTGTGTTCATGTCACGTAAATTAACATAGAGATTTAACATAGTCATGGAACCTTGGGTGTTGTGGGGAAAGATGTTTGAATAGGCTAAGTGAACCTATTTGAATGGGGAAGGTGAACAGATTACTGAATTAAATTTAGAAAATTAAAATCATATGAATTTAAAGGTTGAATTAAAAATTAAATTGGCATATTTGCAAGTAAAAATCAAAAGAGAAATAACTTTTCTGGTTCATGTGACTTCAGGGAGGAAGACAGAGAGCAAAGGTAGGGGGAGTGGTTTACAGATTTCCTTGTAACAAAGTCGTTTTAGTAATTTATTGCACGTTTTCTGTATACTGTCTATTCCAATAAAGTACAAGTCACTTTCCCTGGTCCTGCGGAATTTGCCTTCTTTGGGAGTGGAGACAGGCTAAGACACTCACATATGAAGCAATTTGTTATAGATGCCTAAGATTTGTGTCATTGTGCAAATAAGTGGAAAATACTCTAAAGACTGTACTTGGCTTCTCTTCCATCATTGCCCCTTCCCAGCGATACTAACTTGCTGCTCACGGTGAGCACTCAATAACCTTGGACCAGCTCCTGATCGAGATTCATGACTTTCACGTCATAAGAAATTCTTGTTGGGGCCAGGTCCTCACCTCAGAATCATGCTCGTACCTGGCACGTGTTTCCTCTGTTCAGATCGCCTACCTCGTGCCTTAGACCCTTTGATTTCAATCCTGGCCCATCATCAGAGTCACTTGTGGAGTGTTAAAGTTCAGGCACTAGCAGACTCTCTGGGGCTGTGGCCCAGGCAGATGGATTTTGAAAAGACTTGAAGATGTGTTTCTGATAACTTTTAACTATCCAGCTTCTGGGGCCAGTGATCTGCATCCCATTTGCTTATCTACCTGGTCTTTACTTCCTGCCTGCTTGTTCTCTTCCTGCCTATATAATGACCCGTCCTTTAGGTGTTTAATTTGATTTGTCTTAATCAACATTCCGGGGGTGGGGGGCATAACTCTTTTAAGATCATTAAAAATTTGAAAACTGGAACCAGTCGATTGAGTTATAGAGAACCAGACCTCAGTTAAAAATCTCTGCCACATGCCTAGCATCTATTCTGGTCACTGGTGATGTGTTTACCGACTCCATCATCTTTCTGTGGAATATCCTATTTTTTTGTGTCTTTATTTTGTGTTCTAGAGTTGCTTCCAAACATACTGTGCTCACCTGTGTGTTGATTGTAGGTAGCAAGATGAACAAACGTCTGTTTTGAGCATGAAAATACACTTGTTTCTGTAACTACCTGATTGTGGGATTAATTTGAGAAAAGTGATTCCAGTCTATTTGAATAATTTCTCTGATGTAGTAAACATAAAACTTCTTATTCAGATGACAGGTTTCTTTTTATTCATTCTTAAAATGGTTTGTGAAGCCATTAATACAGATTAAGTGAAAAGAAATCAGATCATTTTTTACTAAATTTTGTGGTTGATATTTTCAACATTTATCAATAAAAGTAAGATTGGGAATGTCAGATTCATTGCCTGGTCTTTAAGGCTGTTAATGGATTTCTGGTTCCAATGTTAAAGTACCATCTGTCTGACATGATTTAAATATTTAGTGTAGATAAGACCCAAGTTAGCGGATTTGCTGGAGTAACACGAACTAATTTTCTAGTTATTTGCTGGCCCAAGAGCATGACAACCATATATAAATGCAGATCAAATAAAAGTGAGGACTTTTTTAAAGCTTGCTGACTAGAGGCCAGTGCGTTCCTCTCTCACTTCCCATAGGGTAGGAGGTTCAGTGCTGTGTGCTTTCATGATTACTTACTGGGTTGATGGCATTTTGGCTATCACTGTTAATTACTCTTTATCCCCAAGGAATATTTTAGGAATTTATCTCTTAGTATTTCTTATCTTTGTGAATTGCTGACAAATAAATTCTGGGCCTGACGTGTCTCTTCACCTGTCATCTTTTAGTTGTTGCTATAAATGTCATGGTCATTTTTAGGATCATGTAGGGTCCATCACTTTTACCCTGAAGTGATTTAAAGACCACTTATAGGAAAAAAGAAAACAAAAAAACGGTGGGAGAGAAAATGAGGATGAAGCAGAGAGTGGGTAGAGCAGAAGTCCAGCATAAAATGTAATGGACACCAGTAGGCACTTGGCTCTTACTATCTTTGGAACACTTTAAACCAAAGGGTTTGCTTTTGTAGAATTTTAGAATTGAATGTAACCTTAGAGATAATATAGTTCGTAGGCTTCATTTTAAAAAGTAAGAAAAGAATAAGGAAGGTTAAATGACATGGTCATGGTCACACAAACAGTGACGTTGTCTACTTACTGGCCATCATGCTGCTACTTGTCTTTATTTTTAGGGTGAGCAAAGTAGGTCATTTGCCTCAGAGACTCAGGAAGGCTAAGATCATCAGCTACTTCCATTTTGCCCAGTGAACGGACATTTTCCAAACCTTATTTTCCTCCTTCCTTGTCTTTGCCAATGTTGACTCCTCATCCTTTCTTAAAATCTCTCTTCTCTCAGTTTCTGTGGCCGTGTGGTCTCTGTCCTCCTCCTAGTGTGAGCTTTATTATTTACTTCCTTCGGGGACCTCTTTATGCTTTCACTTGCTAACATCGGACCTCCAGAGTTCTCCCCTTAGCTCACTGTTCTGTATGCTCTTCTTGGACAATCTCATTCATCATTTATTTAGTACTTATTAGGAGGCCCACACCATACTAAATACTGTGCTAGATACTGAATAATGACAAGCCTGACCCCTGGACTATGGGATGAGTGATCTTGTCCATTCTTGGGGTTTCAGCTGTTGCCCATATTCTGAGGAGCCTCGAATCCATAGCTCTGATGTGATCGATACCTTGAGTTCTCTATGTATAACAAGTTTGCCTGTTTCACAGAAATTCGGGATGCTTAACGTGGACTTTGTCATTTCCTTTCCCCCTCATTCCTTTCTTCAAATATGCTTTTCCTCCTGAATTCCACATTTCAGTGTCAAAGCCACTTAGCCACACCTGCAGAAAGTTGAAAGTCAGCCTTGATACTTGTTCATTCTTTCCCTTCCAGCGACTAATTCCTGGCCCCTCTACCTTATTCCCGCTCCTTTGTCATTCCTTGTCTTCAGTTTTGCCTTAGGCTCCTAACTGGACTTGACTTCTCCAGCCTTACTCCCCTTTCCATCACCTTCCTGAGATCCACTCTGCACAGGGTCGCTGGAGTGATGGTCTAGACCAGAGGGTAATTGAACCACGTCATTCTCTGCTTAAAACCCTCGCTTGGTTTCCCATAGTCTACAGGGTAAAGCCCAGGCTCCCTCGCGTGGCATCAGGGTCGTCTGAGACCTGGCCCTACCTGTGCTGCCTGCCCCTCTTACCCAACTGTTTGCTGCTCTCTGATGACGTCACGGTGTTTGTCGAGTCAGAGTTCTTGCTTATGCTGTTTTCTTTGCCGGGTACGTAACACCCCCAACTCATGGTTTTCTGCTTGGCCTAAACTGCTTGGCTAAACTTAAAAAATTATTATGACTAATTTCAGATAATCACAGAAGGAGATGGAAACATACAAAGAGTTCCTATATTCAACATTAAGATTTTGACACTCTAGTTCATTTATTCCCCCCTCTTCCCACTCCCCTTTTTTTTGCAGAAGTATTTAAAAGTAAATCCAAGATACCATACAGTTTCGCCTGTACTTCAGTGTGCGTCTTCAGAAGTATGGACGTGTTCATACATAACAACAGTGTTATTATTATGAAAGCTAACAAAATTGACAGTAATTCCCTGGTATCACTTAGTAACCTGTGCATAATGAAAACTCCTAAGTTGTTGCAAAAAAATCTTTTTACAGCTAGATTATTTGAATCATGATCCAAATAAATAATACATTGTTAAATTTGGTTAAGTTTCTAATTCTCTTTTAACTGAATACATTGCCCACCCCCGTGTTTTGTTTTGTGTTGTTTTTCTCTTTTTGCGGTACGGGGGCCTCTCACTGTTGTGGCTTCTCCTGCTGCGGAGCACAGGCTCCGGACGCGCAGGCTCAGCGGCCATGGCTCACGGGCCCAGCCGCTCCGCGGCATGTGGGATCTTCCCGGGCCGGGGCATGAACCTGTAACCCCTGCATCGGCAGGCGGACTCTCAACCACTGCGCCACCAGCGAAGCCCTACCCCCGTGTTTTATTAATGCTGTTTTCTTGTTGCAGAAACTAGGTCAGTGGTCATATAGAACGTTCCATATTCTGTATTTATTTACTTGTCTTCTTCTGGTGTCACTTGTTTCTATATCCACTGTATTTCCTATCAATAGAAATTAGCTCTGTCTATCTATCTTTTAGAATAAGGTTGATCAGTGGGTTCAAGTGGTGACAGCCTCATCCCTCCCTTACCATCAGTCATTGTGCAGCTAATGGTTTAATCCATTGATGATCACTGCTTGAATCAGTTATCTCATTAAGAATTGCAAAATGTTAATTGTATAATTCCATAATATCTTCCACATTTGCTGGCTGGAACTCTTCTATGAAGAAGAATTTTACTTCATCAACTAAGAACATTTGGTTACCCTGAAATGCGAGTTGTATAGGAGAGGACAGCAAGAATACTAGTTTTCATTTCGGTCACCTCGCTAAATCTTAATCATCCTTCAAGGCTCAGCTCAGGGCATTTCATTTGTAGGTAGCCATTGTTAACCCTGCAGAGCCAAACTAAATGCTACTTTCTTCTTCCATGATATTCCATACTTATCTCTGCCGTTAGCTTTCTCACAGTATATTGAAAGTATTGCATTTTTAAACTGAAAATTCATTTCATTGTGGATGATATGGCCTAAAGCAATGCTACTGAAAGCAATTTGGTAGAACACCCTCTACTCAAGTAATTTGTTCAGAATCATTATTGCATCTCGTTTTTCTCTGAGGCAGTTTTTGTAAACTTTTATACATCTTGGAGCATTTTTGTCTATTTCAGATTTTTAAAATTGTTTTTTCTTTTTAATTTTGAATTGTTTGTCAACCAGCTGTGCTTATTACTTCATATATTTGTAATAGTTACAAGTTGAAAACAATATAAATGTTTGAAAATGTGACATTGCTTAAATAACTTATAGGACCCCAAGCAGTGGAATAGTATACAGTCATTAAAAATAATTTTGTGAACATATAACTATCGGCATGTAAAGATTTTTATATTATGCAGTGACAGAAAAAGATTACAAAAATATGCTATGGTACCGTGAATTTTTTTTGTCACACATAGAAGTGTTGTCATACTGTTACTATGTTGTTGTTATTGTTACACCATGAGGAAAAGTTTCAAAGTCTATTCACAAGGCAAAAATAGCCCGGAGTCAAATTACTCTCAAAATTCCCATAAATTCTCAAAAATGCAGGATGCTCATACCAGGAGGACCGGTCAGGAGGATGCACTGATTAGAGGAGTACTTAGACCCACATCTTCTACCTCCATAGCTTTGGATACAAGACCTCTGGGTGGCCAGCAAGCAGGAGAGGTGAATATATATTCTGATGCTGCTCCTCGGACTGCATATAGAGGATTCAGAAGGACACACACTAGAGGGAGAATAGTGTTTCCCTGGGTGTGCTGGACTTTAGGCCCCAGATGGAAGGTGGAATAAGTTTTCTATATGAATAAACTGTAAATGGTTGTGGTCTAAAAAATACCATTAAGGCTAGACTTGGTATACTGTCTTAAAAAAAAAATTATTATTATTTTTTTTGCGGTACGCGGGCCTCTCACTGTTGTGGCCTCTCCCGTTGCGGAGCGCAGGCTTCGGACGCGCAGGCTCAGCGGCCATGGCTCACGGGCCCAGCCGCTCCGCGGCATGTGGGATCTTCCCGGACCGGGGCACGAACCCGTGTCCCCTGCATCGGCAGGCAGACTCTCAACCACTGCGCCACCAGGGAAGCCTTAAAAAATAATTATTAATAAAATTATATCTATGAAGAACTGTGGTCCATATTAAATGATAAAAACCGTGATGAACTTGGTAAATGCTGTCCTTCCGAAGTGTACGCTTTTGTATTCTGTATATATCTTTCCAGAGGTTTATGGAGTCCATGAAATTGAGTGTAAAATTTTAGGTGAATGTACTTTTCTTCTGTGTGGAAAGAAATTAGATTCTTAAAGCTGTTCATTACTCAAAATAAGGCCCTTAGTTTTTGTGCCCAGAACTGGAATAAAACAGATTTCTGCTTATATGGAATTTCGGAAACATCTGTGTAACCTGAAATTTGATTAATAGGTCAGCCTTGTGCACGTAGTAAGATATGTTCTGATTTCTCATAACTTCCACTTACGGGGTGAGTCAGTATATTTACTGTAAGAGTACCATCCCAACAAACCCCAATTTTACATTCTTTCATTGGCACACGAAATATGATGTACAGATTTAGAAAATATATGTTTGCTGCTCGAAGTAATTAAACTACTTCAATTAGCACTTCAGTTTTTTTTTTTTTTTCTTTACTAGTTCTGAGGTTTCCAGTGAGTAATAGCTAGCTCTTAGTGGCAGTGAGTCCAAGGCTCAGAACCCAGAAATCTGGGGACTGCAATGGGGGTTTTTAAGACAGAGAAAGAAGTGGGCAGCACTGTTAGTGCTTCAGACTCATATTGAGTTAAATGAGTCATGTGTTGATACCATTCATTTACTCTAAAAGATAACATTAAGAAATTCCCCAAAGGGTGAGCTGTGACAAAGCGAGAGAGAGGCATGGACATATATCCACTACCAAACGTAAGGTAGATAGCTAGTGGGAAGCAGCCGCATAGCACAGGGAGATCCGCTTGGTGCTTTGTGACCGCCTGGAGGGGTGGGATAGGGAGGGTGGGAGGGAGGGAGGTGCAAGAGGGAAGAGATATGGGAACATATGTATATGTATAACTGATTCACTTTGTTATAAAGCAGAAACTAACACACCATTGTAAAGCAATTATACTCCAATAAAGGTGTTAAAAAAAAAAGAATGACCTAAAAAAAAAATATATATATATCCACAAATAAATAAATAAATAAATGTCTCAAACACACACATATATGGATAAAATCAAATAGCAAAATGTTAACAATTGTTGAATCTAGGTGGAGAAATATATCTTCCAATTTTTCTGTATGTTTTAAATTTTTCATAATAAAACTTTGAAAAAAGAAAAAAAAAAGAGAAATTCCCCAAACTGCTAAAGATAGTAGAGACTGAAGAATATCAGATGTGGAACCCAAATCCCCAAATTGAATCCCAGCTTGACTATTTTCCTTGGACGATTTCCTTAACTCCTCCACATCTCAGTCTCCTTATCTGTAATAATAGAACTAATCTCACAATGTTCTTTTGAGGATTGAATTAGTAAATACATATGAAATACTTAGAACAAAGTGCAGTAATGTGTGCATCAGCTGTCCTGAGCAGAGTACTGGAAAGGGGCTGAGAAAAGAGAAGTTCGTAAATGGCTGTGAAGGGAGTGGTGTATGTTTGGAGGAGAAATTGCCCACCCTCTGCTTGCTGTCCCCCAGCCTCACCTGCACACACACAGACACCCAACCGTTGGCCTTCCAGGTATGGGAGTGGTAAAATCTTAGTCTTAATGACATAGGCTATTAGGACAGTGTATTACATAAAGTTGATTGACTCATGGTATATATGTGTTTGAGAAGTTGTATAATAATTGCCTGTAAAGTAAAGAAAAAAAATTGCTTTTTGACCCACTTGGCTGGTTGGTTGCCTTGACGGACTTATCTTGTGTAACAGTGGTGGGACACCCTGAATAGTTTCTTGTTTTCAGAGCACCTGTTTTCTCTGGGTGTGTTTACAAAGTTCTTATGGTTAGATTTATCTACCTTATGGCTAAATATGGACATATTCAAAAGAAGGTCCATGCTAAAAGCATGACACATACTGACTTCTTATTTTTTTCAATTGTTACATAATTCAATAACATCTCAAGAAACTACCATCTTATTTTTAATTTCTGTGACATCTGTTCTCTTATATTGATCGTATTCCTCCAGCAAGCTTCCACTTCACTGCCTCTTTTGTTTCTGTGGCTTCTTTCCTTTTTCCAGATATAACTGAAGGTTTTTTACATTGCAACTTTCAGTTCAAGCCTGATACTGATATTATACAGGTATTGTTCTAATTTAGCAGTTTAAGCCACTGTTTCTGAAGCTTCAGAATAAAAAAAAAATCAACAACAACAAACAGGGCACAACAAGGCTTCCTTGTCTTTTCCAGATTTAGGCATAGATTTACAAACATGGTCAGATCTCAAAACTGTTTTACTAGCGCTACGAGTAAATCCTGAAGTCTCCCACAATGATTCTGGTTTTTAGTCTCTCCTTATCTGTATCACCTCCTGTCTCTGCACAATTTGCAAACCCCAGGATTGAGAGGTAATACTTTAAATAGTTTTGATCTTGTTTTTCTCACCTGCACCTCATCTTATCTTAGATGCAGCATGAAAAAAAAAAAAAAAGTGAGAGCAGCCAGAGTGGTTGGAAATAGTGTAATTGCGCCTCGTTTGGATTAGCTCGAGGCTCAGTTTGCTGGGCTTTTTAATCCACTCACCAAGGTAGATATGAACTCAAAGGAGACCAGGTTTTGTTTAAAAAAGGGAGAAAACTAGAGCTGGAGTTCATACCATTAGCTATCATGAGCAGAAAGAAGGCAGGCTAGGTTCTATTTGAATGTTTCTGTGTACTATTTATTTAGTTAGTTCTCTACTATTTTTGCATTGGACACCATTTTGGAAACATGGTAGATATTTTGAAAATGAGGTACACATGCTTTAAATTTTAGGTTTGTCATGAAAGAGGCATTTTTTTTGGCCACTGGGAGCACTTTGGGTTGACTCCTGTGTCCTCTCGAGATGCTCATATCCTTTTTCTAGCACTTTCTCATCTTCTGGCACCACAAGATGTCCCAGCCTCATCTTATGTTTTCCCTGCCACCTCACTGGACTCTGCTACTTCAAAGCATCTCCTTACTTGTAGCTAAATACCATTGAATAATGGTATTTAGAAACTAAGATCTTGCCCCATGAATTTATGAAAAAGACCTTTGCTTTTTATCTTATTTTTTTAAACTATTTATTTTATAGTGGAGCACAGTTGATTAACAATGTTGTGTTAGTTTCAGGTGTACAGGAAAGTGATTCAGTTATACATATACATGTATCTATTCTTTTCCAAATTCTTTTCTCATTTAGGTTGTTATATAATATTGAGCAGAGTTCCTGTGCTATACAGGAACTTGTTGGTTATCCATTTTAAATGTAGCAGTGTGCACACATCAATCCCAAACTCCCTAACTATCCCTCCCCCCCCCTTACCCCCTGAAGACCTGTGCTTTTTAAGAGGTTATAGAAAAAGAAAGAAATAGTAAAAAAAATCAATCAGAATATTTAGAGGTATGTAACTGCAACCAAGAAGGCTGTTTCCAAGTATTAGGTCTCGGGAGCCTGTAGAAGGTACAGCATTCTTTTCAGGATGTGAAGACATTGGAAAGCATTGCATCTGTGTCTTTTCCTGAGATGACCTAGAAGCATTTGTAATAATCTTTACTTTTTACAAACAATCTGTTTTCTTTCTTTTTTTTTTTTCTGTCTATTATATCGACTATAAATTATACTGTGCTGGTGAGGAAATGTATTTGTTTTCACTACTACTTCAAAGTAAGGAACATGGAACAAAAGCAAAATGTAATCTATTAAAATGAACACTTATGTTAAAAAGTCTTGTCTATGCTGGTTTGGGTTGTGGGAATCTACACCTTGTTCATGTTATTTTTCCCTGCACTGGGTCTTCCCAAGTACACAAAGGCGTATCTTGCCCCTATCCTGGCCCCTCATAACTAAGTGGGCATCTTTGTGGAAAATAATGCAGACTCAACAAGATCACAGCCTTAGTGCTAAAACTGATCTTAATGAGGTACTGTGTATGAATTAATTAAATTAGTTTGCCCCTCATGTGGCAAGCTCTGTTTAGTGTTTGTCTGGTTGACTAATTTATGAGGATAAAATTATGGTACAGTCTCTGCCTTGCTTGTTTTCATCAAAGAGATGGGCTAATTTGTAATGAAACTTTATCAATCAGATCATGCAGTTGGTCCACCCTCCCAGCTCTGACTAATGGATTAAGGCTGTTTGCGTTCTTCCACAGAGGGCACATCCTGTTGCAGCGGAGCGGGGAGGGTGCGTTGGCTATAGATTGATTATAAGATGGATGGTTTCTTTTCTAGCAAATAGATAACAGACTTCCCTGTTTTCTGTTTCTTGGCATGTTTATGGCTTTATGATTATCTTTCTTCTTGCAGGATATGAATTTAAAGTGGAAAGTGTGCAGAAGTTGCTGGTTTATATTTGTTTGGCAGAAACCAAAAGTTGTACATTTCATATTGGAACCACAGTAGCTAAGAACTCTCAACAATGGGAGAAGGAATAATAGTACAACTGGCAGAGAAATGGAGAGTTTTGGAAGGCAATATTCTTCAATGTTGGGAAAGTAATGAAAGGTCAAAATGAAGCTCAATAGAAAAGCCATTATGAAAGGAAGGGGGAGAATTTGGCTTTTATGTTGCTGTCAGGATTTGGGATTTGTTTTCTTTTTATTCTGACAAAACTCTTTTGGGGTGTGTTTTTTTCTCTTCAATTCAAACAGTTTATACAAGTGTTATTTTAAACTTCCTTGTGTTTACATCATCATGTCTTTTGAAAAGAAACTATTTTTCAATTTTGTTATCTGGGAATTTTTAAGACAGAGCCACTGTTTGTAAGACCTACACACTCTCACTTATATGCGTTAATGTGAATATTTTTATTTTCCCTGCCTGATTGAGAAATAAATAAGTGGAATTCAAGAATACTTTGTAAAGGATTCCATTAAAAGTCTGTACTGATTTCAATGTATTAATACAATTATTTTGAACATTTATATTACTTCCCAGTAATGGATTAGTTCATTTATAAAACGCTTGCCACATAAAGATATTTTACAAATACAAAAATGACATAAAGCTCCATGTCAGACAGCAAGTCAGTGGCAGGAGTGGATTTAGGATTTCGAGTTCTGACTTCTGTCCTGTCATCAGGCTACTAATCTGCTTGATTTTCTGAAAGAATTTGAGGCCCGAGGCAAGAAGATGCCAGAAATGCATTTCCAAAGAGATGAGTCATTTTGGGTGGTTTGATATAATAAAATCTGTGTTTATTTTGCAAAAGGCTTTTGAGCAGATATTAGAGAAACAAATTTCATCATTATGTTCAACTTTATACTTTATAACATTGTACTTTCTGTTCCAATAGTTAACAGCACTAAGTTCATAGCTCCTCTCTTCCTGTTCTCTCATGAGAGTTTTCTATTTAAAAAAAAAAAAAAAAAGCAGAGGTTTTTAGTGTTTTATCAGAGTGACTTAAAATGTTATTAGTGTCCTTTGCCCGGACCATTAAATCAGCCTTTCATCTTCCTAAGGCTATGCTATGTTTTGCCTTCCTTGCTAAGAAACTGTCTGTGGCTCCCCACTACCCACAGAATTCTTCCTTCAGACACTGAACACCCTCCATGATGTTAACTCAATCTCCTTTTCCTGTGTTTGGATGTATACCATCCAAACTAGACTATTCCATCTTTCGTGAACGTGCTCTAGATTTCTCTCCTGATATATTTGTTCGTGTTATTGAGCAAATAACCTTTCCTTGCAGTGTCCATAGCACCCATCTTTGCTGAGTTGCCACATCTCTTTTGAAGTCCATATCTTATGCTATTGACTGTGAAACCTTTCCTGTCCAGGAGGTGCAAGAACCAGGCTCCTGGTCTCAGGAAGCTTGCCTTCTGGTTGAGGATGGGGATACAGACCCTAAGCAAGAAAATAAAATTTAAAAATACTTAAATTCAAATGGTAATGCATGCCGTGAATACAGTTAGATAATTATGATAGAACTATACTTGGGGGTGGGGTGAGGGGAGGAAAGTATAGGCCAGATTAGATTGAGTGGTTCAGGGTGAGCCTCTTTGAGAGAATGTGCATTAGACTGTGTCTTGAATGCAAAGAAGGAACCAGCCATGGGAAGACCTAGGAGAAGAGGGGAGAGGCACAAAGGTCCTGAGACAGGGGAAATCTTGGTGAGTTACCAGAATAAGAGGAAGGTCAAGTACCTGCAGCATCCTGAGAAAGGGGGTAATAGTAAGAGATGCTCTTGGAGAGGTGGTGAGAGACCGCTTCGTGTAGGGATTTGTGAACCAGCATGTTCAGCGTGTGTTGATTTTAAGCTCTTGGTAAAGATTTAGGCAGAAGAGTGTAGTGATCTGATTCTTTGCAATTCATTTCAGTTATTTGTACAGCCCTTTTACGTAGTGGATTATAAACTCTTTGGGTAGGAATTGTTCATAAATAAGAGGCAGTCGGTAAATATTGGTCAAAATGTTGAATGAATGAAGCTTGGGGGGATTCTGAGAAATTATTTTTGTAGGTGTTTGGAATTAATACTTTACTGAAGCACGGAGAATCAGGATCATACCTGGCTCTTCACTGGTGGCCATGCTCATGGTCCTTTGAGGAAGGAAGAGGTGGAAAGAGCATAGACTAATATGATAGGGGCAGGTCAGCGAGAGGGCTAAAAGTGGGAATTCGGGAGTCAGATTTTCTGAGTAGGAGTCCCAGCTCTATCACCAACTTGCTGGATCTTCGGAAAGTTCATTTATCTCTGTTTCTGTACCAGTAAAATGGATAATAACATTAGTTACCTGATTAGTCTGTCGCGAGTCTTAACTGAAATCATCCACCTAAAACACTGAGAATGATGCCTGGCATTTGACAAAGACCCAATAAATAAATCCGCCAGGTGTTAGGACAAAGGCTCTCCACAGTGTATACTGCTGGAAGGCGCTTGTTGAAATTCTTCCAAGCTTTCAAACCAGTCCTGAACCTCCTTGCCCACCTTATCTGGAATTTTAGGATGATTCTGTTGGTCGTTAATAAGGTAAAACAGTGGAACTTTGTTTTTAAAAAGTAAACAGACTCAAATGAAGACTTTTACTTTTTTTTTCCCTGTGGCAGCTGAGAAACATATCTTCAACAAATAATATTTTGGAGAGAGATATTATAGCCATTTGGTAAACAGTAGTGATCTAAATACGTCTTGTTAGTTTTCTTTTATAGTTGATTCAACTATAAAATTGTATGAGAAACTATACCCTGGCTTTAGCTCTGATGGTACCATGTTCTATAGCTCCTATGATTAGATGTGTTTATAGATAAAGCCTGCAGTGGCTTCATAGCACTATCTTCGGTGTCTCTGCTAAAGGACTGTGTTATAGGTGAGATCATTTTCTAACAGCTTCCTCTCGTATGAAGTCCAGGAGAGCTCTGTGTCATAACAAATTCCATGCTTAGTGGCGCTTCTCAAAACCACAAATAGTGGAGAGATGAGCTTTTTTACCCTGGGAAGAAGCCAGTAGAACTTCTATATCCATAAAGAGTAAGGTGTAAAGTAATAAATTCAGTCTATGTTCTTTCACCAAATTATGTTTTAGAAGTTTGATATTTCGGGCAAGCTAGATTATATCACCACATTTGGGGGGGCTCTTTTATTCTCATTAATCCACTGAAATTTTGGATTGGAAAACAATAAACTAATGGTGGAATTCAGACTGGAGCTCTTTGAGGGTGTGGTTTATTGTTCCTTTTCCAACTCTTAAATAATTCTGAACATTTTAACCAGCCAAATACAAAAATCCCTCAAGGCTTTTTGCACAGTTGTTTTGTTTCTCTTCTGCTACTCCCAGTAACATTACATAAGTTACCTGGAACTTGTGAAGCTTTGTACACTGAGCCAGACAGTCAAAATTCCTGGAATCTTCACTTCCTCAAACGTAAGGGTGAAGCTGGATAATTTTTGGATGATAAGGAAGGATCTGGGAGAAGTGTTAAAAATGAATGATACTTTTTCTAATTGTTGTTCTTTTCCGTATAGTCAAAGCCAAAAAGGACAGAGGCAAGCCATGTCTCCAAGGATTTGTAGCCCCATTTGGCTTTTTTCAAAAAGTTTGGGTAAACTCTAACCTCTCTATGTTTAGGCATCACTCTTCTTTATAGGTATTTTTGCTTGTGTAGGAGTTGTTTGAAAATGAACAAAAGTTGCAGTTATTAAGATGCTGGAATTCTACCTCCACCACTCCCCCCCTAAAACACACTTTTTGGATCAAGGAGTATGGACACTACTGTTCTTCAACTTCAACACTGTTTGGTTATGAGATTAGACTGTTTCAAGTTTGTTTTCCCCTGAATAGCTTAGGTCTTTGTGACCTGTTTTACTGAATTTATTGTCATAGAATAAATTATGGGATTCACTTCATGTTTAATTCTCAAATATAGTTTAAAAAGCTAGAGTGATTTATAACCCTTAGAAATTATCCAGAGTCCAATCCCACCTTTGGCTTTGCCAGGAAAGGACTCTCTCACAACTTTGCTCTAGATGTAGGTTTGTGTTCTTTGCTCTACCACACACCCACCCCCCAACCCTATGGTTGTTTTGATTTTTATTCTCAAATCTACACCTTCTCTGGTTACACTCATTAATATCATTAATAAGTAGTTATTCATAAGTGGTACAGTTTGGGATGTTAGTGTATCATGAGATATACTTCACAACTTTAAACATTTTCTTTAATCAGATTCTTGAAACTAAACTAGAAATGACTTGTATCTTTTTGATGCTGTTGTCCTGGAAGTCGACCTCGAAGTAACCATTGGTCTCAAATATTCACTCAAACTGTAAAGAAGCCAGCATCCAGATTCATTATTAAAACCAGGTTAAATTCTCTGGAATTAACTTCCCGAGGGTGGTTTTGTGAATTATCTTTTCCATATAATATTCCTAGTGTTTTAACTACCTTTTGGACTCATTTATAGTTGTAAGTGGAGGAAGGAAAAAATAAAAACAAGAGGGTTTTGGATAATCCCTTCAGGTCTTCTGATAGTTATACTGGCTTTCCTTGATTAGACTAAGTTCCCACTATACTGGGTTCTGTTTTATTCGTACTGGGTCCATATTCTAGTGCAGTGCCCACAGCAGACACCCAGTGATAGTCACTGAATGACTAAATCACTCTGATACTTTTTTAGTTGTAGCCAAATTGAACAAGAACTAAATTTCACTGTTTCCTGAGTAAATGTCAGATTATAAATAGATATCTTTATTTGACAATGGTTCATTGAAAGCAAGGTGGACTATAGCAATTTTATAACAAAAGTGGCTATTGATGGTAGATTAGCAGTGAGGATTTGAAGTTGCCATGCTATCATGGTATCAGAATAAAATTACTTTTTAAGGCAAAGATGACATAACATGCAATAATCAGATCCAAAATTAATAGGCCTCCAGTCATGTATCTTTGGAGGTAGACTCGTTGAATTCTGTAAATAGTAAATTCTGTACTTAATTCTGTAAGCAATACTGTTTTATTGTTTGGTATTTGTTTTCATTACACTGATACTGATGGAAAGACTGATCAGTTTTCTTTTTTTTTTCTTTTTTTTTTTTTTTGATCAGTTTTCTTTTATGCTACCATGGCTTTTTAATTTTATTTAGCATTTATGTTTTATATGAAATTGTGGTACATTGGAACTGCCTCACCATAGACTCCTGTTATTCTTAGAATGCTATGCATTACACTATAAAGCACAACATTAAGATAAGAATGTTCTTTTCTTGAAAGCACATTATCCCCAGGTATGAGTTAAAGTGAGAGGTTGAAGTGGGGAGAGTTGGATCCTCATTTGAATTTGGTCACTTACTTCTGGTGTGACTTCAGGTAAGTTTTATAACCTTTCTGTGTCTTTGTTTTACCCATAAACTCTGCTAATAATAATCTATGCTATCTGTTTCACACAGTTGTTGTGAGGATAAAATGAAATAATAAATGTGAAGCACTTTGAAACTTTCAAAGGTATTATTATCTGCTGTCATTTTTATTGGATGGTCTGGATTAGAAAACATATTCCAGTTTCTTGCTTGGCAACTGATCTACAGGGAGCAGTAAACCCATCAGGTCCTACAATTATCTTGCTTTTATATATTTCATAAGTGCAAGAGGAGCTATGTCCATATTTTTTATTACCCTGCGTAGTGCTATCTGCTGGAGGGGGAAGAAGGGAGTGGATTGACTTTCCTACCCAGTCATTCCATGTATACGTTCTATACATCAGTATGATTTACCCAAACACTTTATCTCTTCTTAAAGCGTGAAAACCTTGAAGTTATTTTCACTGTAGGCAAGGAATCTCAATAGATCTCATTATTTCTACAGAGCTTGTGTCAATTTTTTCAGTTCTTTCACACCACCCAATACATTCTACAAATGAAGTTATCAATTGATACAAGTACTTCTGCATTTAAAGAGGACTCAGTTGCATCATTACTGACACTGACTTTTAAAAAACACACTTTTTATTTTAGAAGAGTTTTAGATTAACAGAAAAGTTACAGTACAGAGAGTTCCCATATACCACCCCTGCTCTGGTTTCCTCTATTATTAACATCTTACGTTAGCATGGCACATTAACTACATTACAATTAATGAACCCGTATTGATACACTATTATTAACTAAAGTCCATACTTTATTCCTACTTCCTTAATTTTTCTGTAGTATCTTTTTTTTCTCTGTTCCAGGACTCTATCCGGGATACTGCATTACATCTCTTTAGGTGTCTCTTGACTGTAACTGTTTCTTAGACTTTCCTTGTTTTTGATGATTTTGACAAGTTTGAGTACCACTGACACTGACTTTTAGCCAGAGATTTCAAGCTTACTCATTAGAAGAAAATAAGAGAGCCACTCCCAACCCACAGACAAAACCCCCATAGCGTGAAGAAGGTTATAATTTATTGGGAACTATAGGATAGGCAAGGCTCACGAAGTCCAAGCAAGTATATAACAAAGATGGGATTCCTTCGGGAAACCATGCCCTTTTGACAAACCACCTTGTAAAGTAGGTATAGGGATTGAACACCAGGAAAGACCATGTTATATTGTCAGTTGTGCCCACGACAATGAAAATAGTTTACTTAATGAAGCGGAAGGAGGGAAAGAAGTCGTCAGAAGGCTTGAATAGTGTTCATATATATTTGAATTTTCTTATTTCAGTGTATTCTTTCTTAAAAAATTTTAATACCCACATAAAACTTCATATCTTAAACTTAACATCTGAGACCTTGTATATAGCAATAAATCTAAACCATTTTACAGTCCATTCTTTTGTAAAAGGGCAATTTTCATCAGAAGTATCAAGAACAAAATACATAAGTATCACTTGTAGAGTCCAAGAAGCGATTCAGTTATGGTAACGTTGTACAGCATCACTTGCCAATGACAAGATGGCCTTAAGTGTTTATTATAACCCCGAACCTCTGTTTCTATTAATACTTGAGGGGATTGAATCATTGACTTTTCAAAGCAACTTTACCGAAGTCTATGAAATGATTACTTTTTATAATTTCAGGGTTCTTACTGGTCTTGTACCTTGTGGGCTAGAATCTGTCCTTCACTTTTTTGCAGTTGTCTAGTTTTACTAAACGGCCAGAGATAGATGTACCACAGTATGCAATGTGTTTTGATTTAGGCAAGACATTTCCTATGGGGAAAAATGTTACAATCTTTGCTTCACACCAAAAAGAGTGAGACTTTTCAGGGACTTGTAAATCAGGGGGAATGAGACCGAGCCATCAATCAGAAGGCATTTGTGTCCTTTATTACCTGACTTTTAGTTGGTTACCAAAATCAACAGCTATTTCAGTGGTTGAGTTTTCAATTGGTACTACATTTGGACTTTGAATTGTGAAACGTTTTTTAACCAGTCTGAAATGTTTGAATCTAACAGGCTAATAGGAAGGGGAGACAGATGGTAGTTCTTCCTTCCTCTTTTGATTAGTTTGAGCTTAAGAATTTCATTATGACCAAGAATTTGGTGAGTATGTGTATCTGCTTGTAGTTCTTGCTTTAACCAAAGCTGTTTATACTTCATTGCCACAAAACAATTAAATGGAGTGAAGATGTTGGGTTCTTAATTCGGCAAACGCATTTCAACATGTAGTGACTTGTTGGCTCATAATTTACCCTAAAATTTTTTTTACTAGGAGCGTGAAACAGCAAATCTCTATAACGTGAAAGGCAAAGCATTCTCTTATGCCATGAGGGAAGACAGTGCAAAGAAGGTAGATGGAGATCCATTACTTACTTACATACTTTTAGAGCGAGTGTTAATGCACTGGACAGCCCTGGATTTGAAATGTGATCCCAGTGTTTATCATAATGGATGTTTGTCCTACATCCATTTCTTTGTCCCTTCATCTGTCCTTTATCCCCTTGTTCTCCTATATTGACCAGTTTAGTATGCCTTGGTTATTACTGTACTTCAAAGGACTTCTGTGCATCTTCTCTTTTAAAACTTCAATTCAAATATTATTTCTAACTTTCATAACCCCAAATTTATCATTTTTCATTGCCTGCAAAAAATTTTTTTAACCAAACACCAGCATGTGACTCTAGTGAGCATTACTTTGGTGATGAGCGTGGGGGGGATGTTCAGGACACCCATGATTGGTATAATAAAGGAGGTTAAAATACTCTGGCAAGGGCTACCTAGGAAGAGGAGACTCTTGAACACTTCCCAGAAAGCCTTTTAGGTGCTGCCACAGGCTGGAAAAATTTCCATGTAAGGGCCCGATTCAAGTCAGAGTTAACAGATCAGTTGCCGTGGGTTTTACCACAAATGTAAATCAGAGAACCCACCACACAGAGTCATCTGTAATTTCCCCATTAACTAGTCCCTTCAATCCAAGTGCACACAAGCCAGCATGAATGGCTACCACCCAGGCAGCAACCCTGGCATGAAGAGAAAAAGAAAGAGATGTTCGGTTTTTGTTTGTCAGTTTGTTTGTCTATCTTGGTTGGCTTTGGGATGAAAAGAATAAGGGTGAGCTTGTCTTACCCTTATTTTGAATGTGGCAGCTTCTTTTGGTTTTTGTTATTTTAAAAATCTTTTTTGAGAGAGTGATGTCATTTTTAGCCATGTGTTTTAGAAGCCTGGTGCTAATGTTTAAGTTAAAATAGGCAGAAAGGAATATTAGAGTATCATGCTACAAGTAAGTTCACAAGTGAGCAATAGACAATAAAACGGAAATGAGAGAGTTTCTCCATGCCCAGTTTGGATATTTATATGGATTTTGGAGCTCTTCATGTGCCTCCAATCCACCCACACAACACCATTAAAAAAATATGATGTGTGTATCAAATGCAGCCTGAATTTCCATGAAAGTGTTCCAAAAGAAACTGTGAGTTGCCCATGTAACCAATTTTCCCCTGAATTTTCCTGTGTAAGTGGAAAAAAATAACTGTTCGGGTTTCAGCCACACTTGGATATACTGGCTTCATACCTGTTTCAAAATGTGCTTGCATAGTACTAATGGTCATATTTAAAGAAAACGCTTGGTCAAAAAGGACAACAGTCTAGTTTACTTTATAGTAAATAGAAGGAAAATGATATTAAAAGTACTATAAAAGCAATCTCTTTCCTTTTTTTCTCCCTTAAATGTCCAATGCCCGTCTCACGAACAAGCTTGGGAAACCACAGGGCAAAATTCCAGGAGACAATTCTTTTCTTAATTAAGAACTCCATACAAGTTCAAACTAAAACCTGAATCTGTTCTAGGTGCCCTAGGTGCTTTTCTTGCCCTGCATAGTGATAGAATATGTAACCCGAAGAAAACCGCTCTGTAGAACAAATGGTTTCTCTTCTATTCATTGCAGTGTCTGTTCTGTGCCATTGTTTGGCCACCCAAATGTGACAAAGCAGCACTGAATGTGTGAAGTCTGCCATAAAGGGCAGGAGGACTTGTGAACCCAAGAGACATTTGCTCTTAGGGCTTCGACATCAATTTTGCCTTCTGTCTCTGTGGGCAGTACAGAGTGAGCTCGAACCTAGGTGTCTTTATACATCACGTTAAAAGTTAGAACACGTTTTAGGTGCATTTGTGGGTTGTTTTTCATAGACGGAAACCTCGATGTGTGGTTAGCAAAGCCTGATGGAAAAATCAGCCCCAGCTGATCTGGAAGAGAAAGTGAAAACATATACCCCTCTGTCTCCATCAGTCTTTTCTTCGGATCCTTCTTTGGGATGACAAGAAATGCGGCTAGCTTGACCATGAAAATGGGTGAATGTTTATTGGATAGTTGTTTCATTTTTACCACTTGACCGTTCTGGGTTTTATTGGAAGGTCGGGAGGCAAGAATTACTAAAAGCTCCCAGCTATTTGGAAGCAAAGGTTTTTGGTCAAGTGAAACAGCCTATGATCTCAATTGCAAGCCTTATCTTTCCTCTTTATTCCTCTTCCCTCATACCCTTGTGCTTCTGAAGGAGGCCTGCTCTGGCTAGGCCTCCTTGGGTGTCTGCCAGGTACTATGTGGGATGACTGTCCAGTTTCCCAGAAGCCTGCTCAGACCCTGGGGAATGGAAGCAGCTCCCCAACCCCAAACGGATTTTACCATGTGCCTCTCTCTCCCACAGTCTCCCTTTCACTTGGCAAAGGTAGGCTTGGGAACTTGCCCCTCTTCAGACCCACATTCAAGTATGATAACTGGCCCTGATGGTTGATCAAATACACTGAGATCTACAAGCAGGAAAGGATTCTAATTTCTCCATCAGAGGCATTTAGGAAAAGGGAGTTGAAGTAACTGGAAATCCGAGTGCAAACATCACTGCTCCCCTCTTTAAGAGGTTTGGACATCTGTGTTGGCATAAAAAGGTCATTTTAGGCCTGAGGGGTTTCACATTGTTCCTTTAAGTTAGACCTTCGATGTAAACTATTTTCAACACTTGCCATGAAGAACAAATGACCTTTAGTTACTTGCCCAGAAGACAAATGGTACATTAACACAATAAATATAGTTTGCTGGGATCTCATCTCACCCTGGCTTTAACTTTCTATTAGAATATTTTAAAACTATAGAATCCTTGAAATCTGTAATGGATTAAAATTAATATGTGATACTTTACCTTTTGAATTCTGTGTAGGTTTATGATAATGCCAATTAATGGAAATTGTCGAATATCACCTATATACTTCAGAACACATTCTGGACTTGGTTAGTAGAGGGGATCTGGGTAAGAATGGGGTTGGGGTTACAGGAGGATTTTAAGTATTTATGGAAAAATAAAACATTTAATATTGAACATCTTCAAAATTAAATGCAAAATTTTCTAGTCGGATCTAATTGCAAATTTAGTGATATTGTAGGTCCTTTTGTAACAGATTGATCAGGTCCTTTTGTAACACATCAGATCACAATTCCCATGCATTATATCTGGGAACTTGGCAGTACATTGTAACAAATAAATAATAGGACAGGCCTGTAGTATAAGGGGCTGAGGAATTTTTTAACCTTGAGGAAAAGCAAACATTTTAAGTCATGCTTGAGTAGATCCATGGGGAATCATTCAATTATCTGCGTTTTTCTCCTCTTCTTAAAGTCCACATCTTTCACAGTTTGACAAACTTAAAAACTAAATATCTTAGTTTTGCTCCAGGGAAATAAGACTTATTTATTGAAAGTTTTCCTCTTTGGTGAAAAAGAGGACATTGGCTGCTATGAACCCAAAGGTCAGAGGTATTTGTACATCTCCTGGCAGCTGCTTCGTTAGACAGACCTTAGCAGACCTTAGAATGTGTGATTATGACAGCCTATTTGAATGGGATCCTGAACTAAATATTCGCCATTTTCCTTGGGAGAAATAGCTCTGAAAGTAGAATGTTGGTAATTACAGAGATAATTTTTGTTGCTCTGGAGTAACTTCCTGTCTTAAATGGAGTATTAAGGAGGATTGTATATTTTTAAATGAAGAAATGGGCTATGTAAAATATTCAGAGAAGCAGTAGGGAAACATTTCGGCTTTTTCTTGCAGATCCGGTCTCCTCATATACCTGCTTTATGTCCCTTTCAATGAATATTCATAAAATATTCTGGGTTGTGGAGACTTGTCATGTATAAAGTCTCCTTAGAGCATTTTACCTTTTGATTTTTGTAAAGAGACATTGATGATATTTAGAGAATGTGGGTGGGGGCCAGAAAGTTAAAATATGATAAGCAACATTTATTACAAATATATAAAGATATAAAATATTATGACACATAAAATATTGTAAAGAAAGATTTTCCAGGCATTTCTAAAATTTAAATTTTGTTTTCAGATAAATGAAGCAAGGCATGAATCTTCCTTTGGTTATTATTATAGATTATTTGAAAATCGACAGTGTTTTCAAGGAATAACTCATTGACTTAAGTAGGGTGTAGGGAGTTAGGAGGGTCAGAGATAAGCTTTGGTCAGCTTTTTTGATAAACTTCTGATTTTATAAATATCTGTGGCACAGAAGTTTGTTTAATGTTCTTTTCTAGGTGGCATATAGGCAATTATACCTAGTTGTTTTTTTTTTTATATGCCAAGGTATCCTACAAGGTGTTTCATGTTTCTTTTGTTAATTAAAGAATTAATTAATTGATGAGGGGAATACATTAAATGTAATGTACTTAGATATCAGCAAGGCATCTGTTTATAACATTGAAAATGGTGGCATTAGAGTCAAAGAATGCTGATTACATGGATCCATGTAACAGTGAAAACTTTGAGGGTCTTTCCAGAGCGCTCTGTCCCTGATCATGGTATATAACTCTGTTTCTCAATGAGCACCTTGCTGGTAGGAGGATCAGATTTGAAGAGCCTTCAGGACTGGTATAAATTAACCAGTTGGTTGACAGTATCAGGGTTCAAATTCATCTCAGCAGAGTGGAATAGGTCAGTGGGATGAATATAATGTCCCCATACCCAGGAGATAATAAAGAAGTGATTTCCTTGTATTGCAAGGCAAAGGGTTTAATCGCTTTAGGGGACTCAGTATGGGTTAACACTTTTGTATTGTTAACTTTGTTTGGGCTGCCCCCCAAAGTATGGTTGCATTAACAGAAGTTGAGCGTTTGTTCAAGAGCAGTAATACTGATACGGAACTGAAACTACTGTGTAACATTCCAGGAGTCTTATTTTTCACTAATTTAAAATCATATCTTAAAAGCATTAAAGGAGAGAGCAGCCAAAATGATGTGGGTACTTTAGGAAGAGACAGGAAGAGAAGAGGCGCTCCAGGGGTCAAGGTGGCTCCCAAATGCAAAAGATCTTTGGACACAAGTGTGCTTAGATTTCTTTCTTGTTTAGCCATCATAGGGAGAGGGGCATGGGCTCAGTCAAAAGAAGAGCCTTTTATTATAACTGTTTCAGATTGGAACGGGCTATCATTAGAAATAGTGGCCTTCCTGGACATATTCCACAGATGTTGAATTAATTATATGGTAGGATGTTAAAGAAACACATACACCTGGTAATGGTTGGACCAGGTCACTTCTGAGTCTCCTTTATGTTCTGAGATTTTGAGTTTCACATTATTTATTGAAAGGGTTAGGATTTATGTTTCATCTCAAAATAATTACAAAAATTAAAAGCCCACTAGGAAAAAATACTATCAGGAACCATGTAGTAGATTATGTGTAAAATGTAGTGGATTGTGTATAAAAATGTTACAGTAATAGCTACTTGAAAGACTCACACATTTTTGACAGGTGGAGAAGGGAAGACAAGCATTTCAGGATTGAGGGGAGAGGTGATAAAAATATTTAATCATTATGTAAAGAGGCCTTAGAGTGGAAAAGTATACACTAGTAATAGTTACCAATTATTGATACCTATTATATGTCGAACTTTTTTGTAGGTGCTTTTAGATACATGTTACTAGTCATCACAACAAATGGGAAGGGTATTTGTTATACACATTTTACACATGAAAAAACCAAGTGCAGACTGGTTGCCACATAGAAAGCCAGTGGCAGAGACACTAAGGAGTCTTTTGGTCCAGTCTGCTCTCTTTCCCCTGCAGCACTAAAAAGTCTTGCTAACAATTGTTTGGACAGTTCTGTGCTACTCATATCCTAATCTGAACTACTGGTAAAGTTACTTTTTAAATCGCCTCCAAGTGGAGGAGTTTTAATTATGAGGGCTAGAAAAATCTTGGGATTATTCATACAATTTGAAGCCAAGAACCCCCCCCCCACCACCATGTTATTTTAATTTCTGGCCTATGTTCTCATTATTATTTGTTGGGATTTGGTATTCACATTTTGGGGTCTTCATTCTGCTGTGATATATTATTAGTGTTCTGTTGAGTAACAGAAGTTTACTTCCTTCTACTATTTAACTTGAACCCACCTCAGTTTTTCTGTACAGGCCATTTTCCCAGTACCTAAATGCCCTTCTTCCCTTCTCCATCTGTCAGAATCTTGTGAATTCTCCTTAAATTCCAATTCCTGAATCTGCTTTAAATCTTTCTGTCCCTCAGGGTTTCTCATCCCTCTGAACACAAAAGCATTTTTCCCCATAGGTTTTAAAATTAACTTTAGTAAAGGACCTTATATTATTTTATCATTTGCTTACTTTTTTCCACCTCCAGATTTAAACTTTTTGGGTTCAGTCTTATATAGAGCAGTGGGTTGAGAAGAATACAAGTTATTTATGGCTATAATCATTTGATGGGTAGAATGCTATCTATTTAGGGGAAAAGGTCCAGAATGTTCACTGGAAACTGATTTCAGAAATCTTTGTTTAAAGGATTTTTTTTTTGAAGAAAACCAAAATACGGCTTGTTATCAATCATGCATAATGTTAATTCCCACCAGGAAAATGTAACTCAGTTTCTTTAAGAGAATAATTGCATCACAGGGCATTCAGTGGTAGTAATTCCAGCACAAACGGGTGTGTGTGAGCACACACACACACACACCCCTCCTCTATTGTCTAAAAGTCTGAAGGTACTCAGCTGTGATACATTCTTTCCGAGAAGAAACAAGCACAAAAAATGCAGCTTTCCTAATTAATAAGATTTAAAACATAGTCAGCTAGCAAAAGGCAAGGGGATTTAAGATTATCTCCAATAAAGGCATCTTATTTCTGTAACTCATTTTTAATTCAAGAAAACATGGTTCTTGCCCTCAAGAAGTTTATAATCCTTTGAATAGAGATTAAGAGAAGGGGGAAGTCTTTCATAAGGTGCACTACCTTCCTAGTAAACCAGGCAGAAACAGAGACAAGAGACAAGAAAGATTAATGAGTTGAAGGGATTGACTTATGAGAAAAGATTAGAAGAACTAAATATGGGTAGTTTGGCGAAATGAGTATTATGGTAGGAGACATGATAAATAGCCAAATTTATTCCTTTGTAAGGCTTTTGAGACAAAAGATTCCATACAGGCAAGATGATGTTTATTAATAGTATAAACTTTGTACATTTCTTGCAGCTCAAGTCAGCAGCATATACAAACTTGAAATGTAATGGACAATGCAAATCTAACTAATCTTTGCCTTTGTGACATAATATATATCTGATTCAGTACACTTTTCTTACGTAGAAAATGAAATATATATATATATTTTTTTGGTACGCGGGCCTCTCACTGTTGTGGCCTCTCCCGTTGCGGAGCACATGCTCCGGACGCGCAGGCTCAGCGGCCATGGCTCACGGGCCCAGCCGCTCCGCGGCATGTGGGATCTTCCCGGACCGGGGCACGAACCCGTGTCCCCTGCATTGGCAGGCGGGCTCTCAACCACTGCGCCACCAGGGAAGCCCGAAAATGAAATATTTTTTAAAAATTTAGCAAAAGCACGTTGAAGACTTCATGTATCGTTTGGAGACAGAACTAATAAAGAAAATGCAAAAGTTTGTTTATAAAATGCATTTTATGTGTGGAATTTAAAATATGAAAACTGTTTAGGAAACCAGTTTATAGCCAATTTAGGCTCATTGTGGCCAAATTGTTATCACCTGGTAGCTAAATAAAGCTATAGATAATTTGGGTATTGATCCCCTAAGCTTACCACTGTTATAGACTAAAATGATATGTGGGCAGATGCCCATGAAAAGAGGCTGAGACTCTGTGGATGATCATTTTGCTTCCGTAAAACAAAGGTGTTCCTCTACTTTTGCAAGCCGAAATGATGGTGAAATACACAAGGACTCATTTGCTTTTCAGTTTTGGTTAAGAAGACTGCCTCTATGATTAGCGTCTCATCTGAGAGGAGAACTTGTGGTGCATTTAAATAACTGAATTAAAGTGACAAAGAATGGGGAGGCCCAAAACAAGGTTTAGTTTCTGTGGTGAGTGATTTGGAAACGCAGTAAGGACTTTCGCTGAAAAAGAAAATTGCTGTGGAGCTAAGTTAATTCACCTGGTGTTTTCACTTTCCAGAAAAATTCTACATGTTTTTCTCTTTTGGTTAAAAGAAAAAGCAACCTTATCTTCAGCACACAGTTTTATTTTTGAAGATTAGAAAAGCCTGATGCTTTTTAAAGGAAAATTGAGAAATCTATCTAAAATGACTCTCTCATTAGTTACTAAACTGAGGAAAGAAGTATCATTGTAACTGAATTTGAGTTGTCTTAAACGTTGCTTTAACTCTGTATTTTCACTGTGGTTCTCTGTATTTTCACTCTAGCTGCTACACTGCTGTGGTGTTGATGGGTAAATATATTTATTTATAAAGTGTATTTGTATGTGTATATATTTGCATACATAACACATTAAATAACAAAACATCCAAAATTGATTTCCCATTAAAGGACAAATATCGACATAAGTAACATATCAATGAGATAATTTAGAGCAGCCTTTTATTCACAATACTCTTACTGTAAATTTTTAAGTGTGCATACATAATATGTCAGTAATCCACATTTATGTGGTTTCCTTTGCTGTATCTGGTCCTTTAAAGATGCAGTCTATACACATTTAAAAGTAGTAGTATAAAATGGAATCATAAGAATGAAAAATTATCCTGAAGTATAAATTTTCTACAACGAAGAACTTTGGAATGTCTACTTTTTGGATACACTTGGTTCATAAATACACTCTTTGTAGGAGAGTTGGACATACTGGAATGGAAGTTCGGTGACAAAGTGTGGAGATTTTTTGAAAGATCTAACATTCCACACTGATCAAGGATTACTTACATCTTCACTCTGGTATGTATTGATATATATAATAGTAATAGTAGTGGGGAGAATGTAATTTCTGGTAATACTGAGTGTCAGCATTTCAAAGACTGAAAAATCTGTGAGTAAAATTGTTCTTAATGTGTTATCATTGCCAAATGAAAGCTGTCCTGATTTCCCCATTCTCTCCTCTGAGGAATTATACTTATCTTTCATTCTGTGTCAGGAGAAGCTGTCATTTAAGGGCAATTTCTGTTCCTCTGCTGGCATATTTCTTTTATTTATGTTCTTTCTTTTCCCATATGGGAATCTTTTTCAGTGTGCGAGTGTACAGTTTATCCATGCATAAATGGCAGTACTAGCTACTTCTTCTGTTGTCTTAGGAGTTGTTGCTGTTGAGAGGTGATGCGTAGGATGGATACTGAGGGGAATGGCAATTTTCTTCTAATGTCTGAAGTTAAAGATAGTTCTTCTGTTCACATGTTTTGTTTTTCTACTTAAGATCTCTCAACCTATAAGGCTTTTGATGACTATATTAACTGTAATGATTATCAAGTGTTCTCCCAGGTCACATTAGACAGATTTACCAAAGGATATTTTAAGAATTTCAAAATATTTCTGAATTTAGGTACATGGTTCCATACTACATACTGGATAATCCAGACTGTACTGAGACCCTTGAGGGTAGACAGAATTCCAGTGTTGAGAAAGCAGTATGGCACCGTGCTTCAGCATGCAGGCTCTAGGGCCAGACCACTTCCGTCCAGATTCTTCCTCTGGATCCTTGCTAGCTGTGGGAACTTGGGCAAATTAGTTAGTCAGCTGTATCTTTGTACTCAAATTATTCTCTTCTAAAAATAGAAATTATGTAGCTTTCAGAATGAAAAGAGTTAATACTGGCCAAGTTCTTAGAATTCTGCCTTTGGTAGGTATCCAATAAGTATTAGTTGCTATGAATTTTTTGAATGAATTCTCCAGCACCTAGCACAGACATATCTCATGTTAGATAGTCACATAATAAGTAAATATACACAAAATTGAATCACTGGATATCCCTTTAGTATCTCCCAGTGTAAAATTTTATAGAACTTCTTTTTCATTTAATATATCTTTGTTGAAATTATGTGTTAAGTATTGTCTTAAGCACTTCATAGTTGGAGATAACATTATCTATGCCATTTAAGAAGCATATGGTCTTGGGTAAGTTTTTTAACCTCTTTAGCTCATTTTCCTTAACTGTGACAGGGTTGTTGCAAAGAGTAAAGGAGACTCTACACATAGAAATATTTATGTAGAGTGCTTAGCTAGTGCCTGGTCATAGTAAAACACTTAATAGATGTTAGCATGTTTTCTAGTGTAGAAGGTAAAATATGTATAAAACAAATATGCAGGGTAGAAAATGACACATTCAATAAGAGAGATTAAAGCGTTAGTTGTGCATATTTCCAATGGGGCAGCAGTGGAGGTGGAGAGGAGCGGTCAAGGAAAGTTAGGAGGAGTTGGCATTTGACTTGTACATTGAAGAATGCATGGAACTTAGACATCCTTTGTTCAGAGAAACGGCATTTCAGATAGAAAGAGGTTCTGCTTGTTTAGACCACAAGGGGCATCCACTCATACTATTAGTAGGGGAAAAAGAAGATTAGAGTCGGAAAGGTAGATTGGAACCAGATAATAGAAGTCCGTGAATAAGTTGGATGTTATTTGTCAGGCATTTAAAAGATGTTTAAGATTTTTGAGCAGGGGATGACTGGAACTTTTCTGAGATAATTCAGGAAAGTTTCATTTTGCATTTATAAGTAAGATGGAATAGAGATAGAGATATTGAAAGCAAAGGCGTTTGTAAGTAAGATGGAATGGAGGAGTTGGGTGATGGTTCAAGGAAGGGATGATAAAGTCCTGAGCTAGTGTAAGTGGGAATGTGGAAGGAACAGATGGAAAAATAGTTCAGCGTAAGAATTGTCAAGGCTTGGCAACTAGATGTGGAAGAAAAGCAAGAGGCTGGACAAGTAATGCTCCAGGACTTCTAGTTTCAGGTAACTAAGAGGATGCTGCTGCCATGAACAGGAATAGGGAACACCGGACAGGACACGGAGGAGGTTGAACAGGAACAGTAGTGAGCTCCATTTAGAATTTATCGAGCCTGAGATATATTGGCCTGCATCCTGGTCATTTGGGTGGAGAGGTCTTCCTTTAAGTAGGTGGGAAGGAATATAGTTCTTTTTATAAACCGTGAAATCTGTGGATGGAAGGTCAACATTGCACTGTTCTGATAAAGCTGTCGAGTTACAGCGTTATAGGAGAGTATTTTTTGTTTTTTTTTTTTTTTTTTTTTTTGCGGTATGCGGGCCTCTCACTGTTGTGGCCTCTCCCGTTGCGGAGCACAGGCTCCGGACACGCAGGCTCAGCGTCCATGGCTCACGGGCCCAGCCGCTCCGCGGCACGTGGGATCTTCCCGGACCGGGGCACGAACCCGTGCCCCCTGCACTGGCAGGCAGACTCTCAACCACTGCGCCACCAGGGAAGCCCAATAGGAGAGTATTTTTGTTTCTTTTCTTTCTTTCAAGAAAATAATAAAATGAGAGAAGTCAAACAGAAAAGTGTAGATGTGTTCTTCAGTGATCTTAATGTATAAATGGAAATCTGATCCTTTATGAACTTGGGATTTTAATAGCAAATACAATAAACTATGTTTAAATAGTGGTAAGGTTTTATGATAAGTCAAGTGAAAGGAGAAGATTCAAGATTAATTCTAATACCTCAGTAGTAATTTAAAAAGCTCTTTCAATATATTACCAAAAACATATTTTGGGGGGTGATAATTAGTTACTCCTTGATTCTGAATTCCCCAGGTATTGGACAAATTCGCTTTTTTATGCTTAATTATATTTACTTTGAGGGTTTTGTGTTTCTTTTTGGAAAGTTTTTCTGGCTTTTTATAAACACTCTAATAAATAAGTTTGATAAGTTAATAAAATATATGATTCTTAGATAAGTTATTTTATTCACTGGTGGCTTCCATTAAAGTCAACTTTATTTAGCTGTTTTTTTGTTTTTTTTTTTAATAGGCTTTAAGGGACAAACTAGGCTGGTCAGTTAGTGTCTGGTATACTTACATATAAATGATTAATCCTTGTATCTAAGTATAAAGAAGTATAACTATAAATAATAAGTAAATAATAGAAGAATACAACTAAACAGTGTTTACCAAGCTCTTCAATTTACAATAGCAGTTGGTGTAAGTGTGACAACAATGTTCTTCTCATTCCAAAGAGAAACCTGAAACCCAGAGAACTTAAGGGATTGGTCTATTTCTTTAAAAGTTGTTCCTTATAATTAAACTGAGACTGTCATTCATGTACAGTAGTGAAGAATTTATGTTTTCAATATGCGTCCCTCATTCCTAGGGCATTTAATGTTTCTAAAACCTGCTGAACAGTGGTAATTTTCAACACTCTGGTGGTGAAATTTTGATTATATGTAGGTCATAAAATTCTTTGACTAAATCTAATACATAGCAGTATATTAAAATATTTAAATCTCCATCCTAGATCTTAAGTATGAGTTTACAAATAGAAATGATATCAGGAGGCTATAAACCCATTAATTTTGGAATGTTTAACTTTGTTTTTGAAATGTGGCATGAAATTTTCTTTAGACTGGAATTCTCATTCTTTTAAATCACTGAAACACGGACTAGGTTTTCAATATCAATTTTATACAATTTTGATGTCAGAGATTTATTTTTGCATTAAACTTTGTGAGCCTCACTGTGTTCAGGGACAAAACAAATATGAATAAAACACTGTCCTTGGGCTTCCCTGGTGGCGCAGTGGTTGAGAGTCCGCCTGCTGATGCAGGGGACACGGGTTCGTGCCCCAGTCCGGGAAGATCCCACATGCCGCGGAGCGGCTGGGCCCGTGAGCCATGGCCGCTGAGCCTGCGCGTCCGGAGCCTGTGTTCTGCAACGGGAGAGGCCACAACAGTGAGAGGCCCGCGTACGGCAAAAAAAAAAAAGTAAAAACACTGTCCTTGCCCTTAAGGCACTCCCAGTCTTTTGGGGAGGGTGCAGGCGCTGCTGTGTGATAACTGAGAAGAGGGAAGCAGGGGGAGCTGTGAGTCCAGGCTGGAGGAGGAGTCTCAGCTTCTCAGCCGTCCAACTTCCTCTTGAACAATTACAGTGAGAGTTGGTTCACATTTTAGGTCAGCAAACTCTACTCTTGGTCAGTTTTCATTGTTGCAAGGCTTTTTTTTTTTTAAACATCTTTATTGGAGTATAATTGCTTTACGATGGTGTGTTAGTTTCTGCTGTATAACAAAGTGAATCAGCTATATATATACATATATCCCCATATCCCCTCCGTCTTGTGTCTCCTTCCCACCCTCCCTATCCCACCCCTCTAGGTGGTCACAAAGCACAGAGCTGATCTCCCTTGTGCTATGCGGCAACTTCCCACTAGCTATCTGTTTTACATTTGGTAGTGTATGTATGTCAATGCTACTCTCTTACTTCGTCCCAGCTTACCCTTCCCTCTCCCTGTGTCCTCAAGTCCATTCTCTACAGCTGTGTCTTTATTCCTGTCCTGCCCCTAGGTTCATCAGAACCATTTTTTCTTTTTTCTTTTTAGATTCCGTATATATGTGTTAGCATAGGTATTTGTTTTTCTCTTTCTGACTTACTTCACTCTGTATGACAGACTCTAGGTCCATCCACCTCAGTACAAATAACTCAGTTTTGTTTCTTTTTATGGCTGAGTAATATTGCATTGTATATATGTGCCATATCTTCTTTATCCATTCGTATGTCGATAGACACTCAGGTTGCTTCCATCTCCTGGTTATTGTAAATAGAGCTGCAATGAACATTGTGGTACATGACTCTTTTTGAATTATGGTTTTCTCAGGATATATGCCCAGTAGTGGGATTGCTGGGTCATATGGTAGTTCTATTTTTAGTTTTTTAAGGAACCTCCGTACTGTTCTCCATAGTGGCTGTATCAATTTACATTCCCACCAGCAGTGCAAAGAGGGTTCCCTTTTCTCCACACCCTCTCCAGCATTTATTGTTTGTAGATTTTCTGATGCTGGCCATTCTGACCGGTGTGAGGTGATACGTCATTGTGGTTTGTTTTTTTTTAATTTATTTTTATTTTTGGCTGCATTGGGTCTTTGTTGCTGCACGCAGGCTTTTCTCTAGTTGTGGCGAGAGGGGGCTACTCTTCGTTGCGGTGCACGGGCTTCTCATTGGGTGGCTTCTCTTCTTGCAGAGCACGGACTCTAGGCATGCGGGCTTCAGTAGTTGTGGCATGCAGGCTCAGTAGTTGTGGCTCGTGGACTCCAGAGCTCAGGCTCAGTAGTTGTTGTTCACAGACTTAGTTGCTCTGCGGCATGTGAGATCTTCCTGGACCAGGGCTCGAACCCATGTCCCCTGCATTGGCAGGTGGATTCTTAACCACTGCGCCACCAGGGAAGCCCCTCATTGTAGTTTTGATATGCACATCTCTAATGATTAGCGATGTTGAGCATCCTTTCATGTATTGTTGGCAATCTGTATATCTTCTTTGGAGAGATGTCTATTTAGGTCTTCTGCCCATTTTTGGATTGGGTTGTTTGTTTTTTTGATATTGAGCTGCATGAGCTGCTTGTATATTTTGGAGATTAATCCTTTGTCAGTTGCTTCATTTGCAAATATTTTCTCCCTATCTCAGTGTTGTCTTTTCATCTTGTTTATGGTTTCCTTTGTTGTGCAAAAGCTTTTAAGTTTCATTAAGTCCCATTTGTTTATTTTTGTTTTTATTTCCATTTCTGTAGGAGCTGGGTCAAAAAGGATCTTGCTGTGATTTATGTCATAGAGTGTTCTGCTTATGTTTTCCTCTAAGAGTTTGATAGTGTCTGGCCTTACATTTAGATCTTTAATCCATTTTGAGTTTATTTTTGTCTATGGTGTTAGGAATTGTTTTAATTTAATTCTTTCACATGTAGCTGTCCAGTTTTCCTAGCACCACTTATTAAAGAGGCTGTCTTTTCCATTGTATATTCTTGCCTCCTTTATCAAAGATGAGGTGACCATGTGTGCGTGGGTTTATCTCTGGGCTTTCTATCCTGTTCCATTGATCTATATTTCTGTTTTCGTGCCAGTACCATGCTGTCTTGATTACTGTAGCTTTGTAGTATAGTCTGAAGTCAGGCAACCTGATTCCTCCAGCTCCGTTTTTCTTTCTCAAGATTGCTTTGGCTATTCGGAGTCTTTTGTGTTTCCATACAAATTGTGAAACTTTTGTTCTAGTTCTGTGAAAAATGCCATTGGTAGTTTGATAGGGATTGCACTGAATCTGTAGATTGCTTTGGGCAGTATAGTCTTTTTCACAATGTTGATTCTTCCAGTCCAAGAACATGGTATGTTTCTCCATCTGTTTGTATCAACTTTAATTTCTTTCATCAGTGTCTTATAGTTTTCTGTATACAGGTCTTTCGTCTCCTTAGGTAGGTTTATTCCTAGGTATTTTATTCTTTTTGTTGCAATGGTAAATGGGAGTGTTTTCTTAATTTCTCTTTCAGATTTTTCATCATTAGTGTATAAGAATGCAAGAGATTTCTGTGCATTAATTTTGTATCCTGCTACTTTCCCAAGTTCATTGATTAGCTCTAGTAGTTTTCTGGTAGCATCTTTAGGATTCTCTATGTATAGTATCATGTCATCTTGTTGCAAGGCTTTTTGACTTTATTTTGTTTTGCTTTAATGGTTGACCAAAAATTGACCACCGTAGAATGTCTACTTATGGGTCTTAGTTGAATTCTCCAGAGCAGCACTGCACTCTACACCAGTGCTTTGCAAACTGTGATGAGGACCAGTTTTTTTTTTTTTTTCCTAATCGGTCATAGACCGATGCCGTTGTAAAACCCAATAAAAATGGATTTGAAAAACAGATAAAAGAAAACCAAAGGCATGCAAAATCCAAGCCTTGATTTTTTTATTGTTAGATTCGACGGATATAAAAGGACTGTGTCAAAGTTTTATCAGTGTTTCTGTGTCTTGCTCTTAGGTGCTATCCCCTTCTCCTTGCAAACCAGTAACAGTTTTTGAAGGGACCATGGCCCTCAGAGCATATGTGGGGTAGTACTGCTCAGCACATATTTTAGCTGTCTTTCCAGAGAGTTGACTGTAAAATTTTCTCTTCTGCTTTTAATTAAAATTTAGAATCAGCCTGTTGACTTTCCTCTAATAAAATTCATTCTTTCTGTACTTTATGAAATGTAGTCTCTCTCTTGCCAGGTACTCATTGTTCCAGTACTCTGAAAATACACAGGATGACCAGAGCCAAGAAACAGGAAGAGGTGACAGTACTGGTCCCCACAATCAGTTCAGAGTGACTCATGCCTTTCCACCTCACACTCATCACTACCAGCTTTAGCTCAGTTCACGAACATTTTGTTGTGCCGACTTTTTATAAGATATTGTGCCGGGTGCTGGGGCTGTAAAGACGGATAGCACATGATTCTTACGCCCAAAACGCTGATGATCCTACAGGAGAGACTCTGACCAAGTTCTGTTTTTACGTATGTTTAATATACTAAATTTTGAGATATAAGTGATATAAAATAAATGTTATTAACTTGATTGTTTCTTTTTTTTTTGCGGTACGCGGGCCTCTCCCGTTGCGGAGCACAGGCTCTGGATGCGCAGGCTCAGCGTCCATGGCTCATGGGCCCAGCCGCTCCACGGCATGTGGGATCCTCCCGGACCGGGGCACGAACTCGTGTCCCCTGCATCGGCGGGCGGACCCTCAACCACTGTGCCACCAGGGAAGCCCAACTTGATTGTTTCTTGAATTTTACTAGTTCTATCTCAAATGAGTTGTAGAAATTTTTTAAAGTGTAGGTCTAGGGTATAGCACATGGCAATATAAGTTAGTTCATACAGAATTCTCGTTAATAATTTTCATAATAAAATTATTTAAAATATTTAAAATTATGATGTAGTAGTCCTCTCAGTTTTTCTTATAGACCACATTTTCCCCATGATAGATATTAAAACTTAAAAGGACATTACATTGGGTGTGTCATCCAGATGGAGTTATTCAAACACGATTTTAAGGCATCAAATAAAGGCAACCCATTTTCTTAGTTTGTAAGCCAAGTTGCTTTTTGTTAGCACTCATTAGAGAAGGATTCTGCCTTAATAAGCCTTGTTAAACCAAACATCTTACTAAGGCAAAATTAAATATATTTATATAGTATTATTTATGTAACAAAATATGTATAAGGCCTCGTTGTTTTATTTCCGCTTTAAAAATGATCCTTCAAATCTGGTAACTTCACTCCTCTTATATCTCCTTGATGTCTTCCAGTCGTTTGGTCCTTATGAGGACAATAATTTACAGCATCCTTTATACAAATAAAGTATATTTATGTAAATGTTTCTTTAAAAGTTTAGTATGCTATAAAAGTGTTCAACCTTTATTGGACACATTTTTGATCACTCAGGGTTTTTATCACATATTAAGTGATTTCCTAGATTTCCTGAACATTGCTTGCTTTTTATGTTTTGTGTAACCAGAAACAGCAATCAGGTATGCAGAGTAGCTTGGTAAACTAGCACTAAGATCACCTAACTGCTTTTTAGGCTCAAGTCTCTGATATTAGAAAATATTCAATACATTAGGGCAGTTGTTAAGAACTAGAGAGGCTAGACCTTTGCGGGCTTCTCTCTGACTGAGGGCCCGTCATTTGTGGGAGGCTGTCTTACACCAGTGCTCACACTCATAGAGATGATTATCATTTGGATTCGTTTAAGAGCCGTTGGACTCTACTTTTTGGTGGTTTCATCTGGAGAAGAAAACCTAAAAGCATTCCTGTGGTTTTGTGAAATCTAAAGACAACAGATACAAATACTTAAATTTACATAGTGGTGCTTCACAAATGTAGATGGTTGAAAACACCATAGTCAGTCCTATTGCTGGGGGTTTGCTGTTGTGTTCAACCAGTGGTGTGACCTCACTGGCTCTTGCCACCTTGCACCAGCTCCTGTGAGCCTACGTGTGTGTCTCTTCCCAGCTCTGTGTTCAGTGACTTCATGGTGGGGTGGTAGCTTGAAGTTAGCTATCAGGAAGTATTTTGCCGTGGAATTTGCAAATGCTACAAGTCAGGGCTTTTTTCCTCCTGGAGAGTTGATTGTTAAACATATACCAGCACAGCATTGGTTTTGGCTTTAATCTTATTATGAATGCAGATAATAGTGTATGCTGATGATATTTGCTTAGTTTTAAAAGTGGTTCCCTCAGACACTTTGGAAAGGCCCTCTCTGCATGGTACTATCCTAGCAACGGGATATAAAGAGTAATGGAAAGATGAATGTTTTTAAGTAGTCAGTACTTTGTGAGTAACTAAAGGAGGAAAATTCTTTGCAGAGGTTAAAATCAGGCAATGCTTTAAAAAAATTATTTTGTATATTATTGGTATTATATATCACAGAATGATGTGCCTATTATATTGGTCTATGTATTAAAATAATTGACCATAGGTGATGCCATAGGTATTGTTTTAAAATGATGTTATTTTGTCATGTACATTACATATAACATTATATATGTATAGATACATAGTAAAGCTTAATTAGTATACTATTTCTTAATTATAATAAGGCAATATATGTTTTTATTAAAGGCTCTGGCAACTGAAGTGTTTTCTGAGTGTCTCCAGAAATTGCTTTTATAGACTATGGAGGTGAAAATTCAGCATTGAATTTTCAGTACACAAACTCAATTCCTGGTGTATAAATCAGAATAGATTCCAAGTACAGTGACCTTTATATTAAGAACCAGTTGGGGACCTTAGAAGACATAGGCTACTGATAGAGGAGCTTTTTCATCTGGACCCAAATTCAAATAAAACATCTGGAACTTAGTGAACAATTTATCTTTGAAAGTGTGTTGCACCATATCCTCTACTGGCAATGTACTACTGGCTAGGGTAGAGGGAATGATTTGTCTGTTATCAGAGGTCTCTCCTAATTAGGATCATCAGGCCTGCTACTGCTTACCACATTATGAACTAAGGTATGATCCTTTGTGAGGGAATATGATGAAAGGATGGGTAGTTACAGGCCATGCCCTCTTGATTCCCTTTAACCTTTCTGAACTACCCTTGCCTTTGTTCCACTGGGCTGTCAATCAAACAACAGCCCGACTTCCTCTGGGTTCCTTTCACACACAGCTTTGCTTATCTGTTTGAGTGGCGGTTGTCTGATCTTTTTTTTGGGGGGGCGTGTATTTACTTTTAAGATCTTCTCTTTCTTATGTAGAAAAGGCAATTAGACTCGTATCTGTTTATTTTAAACAAAATGGCTGTTAATTAGTGTGATCAAAACCCCTGCCATTGTAGACTATGGGTTCTACTTTGTAGTTGCACTAAATTGAGTACGGTTTGGTGCCAGTTGACATGATAACAACACAAAGTCTGGCTTTTTAGAAATTAATGAACAAACACATTTATGAGGCTTTGTTTTGTCTGGTTTACATCTATAGGCTCTGAACGCGTCAGAGTTCTTATTTTTTTACTGACTAATGCTCTTGCTTATTAAAAGTGCAAAAAATTACTGAAAAACTTTATTATTTTTTTTTTTTTTTGCGGTACGCGGGCCTCTCACTGTTGTGGCCTCTCCCATTGCAGAGCACAGGCTTTGGAGGCGCAGGCTCAGCGGCCATGGCTCACGCGCCCAGCCACTCCGTAGCATGTGGGATCTTCCCGGACTGGGGTACGAACCCGTGTCCCCTGCATCGGCAGGTGGACTTTCAACCACTGCGCCACCAGGGAAGCCCTGAAAAACTTTTTTTGATAACTTAATATAACTGATGTGTGAAAGCTATACCATTTTAATTTAATTGGTTCATTTATGATTTTATAAGTTGGAGTACAAAGAATGCTTATTTATCCCATCAGTAACTCACACTAATATTTCTTTTTATTAAGCTGTCAACTTACCAGAACTCTAGAAACATCTTGAACTGTCAGCCCCCCTGGGCACCTGCTCCTCCACCTCTATGCCCCACATTTAACATTTAGAAGAAACAAGCAGATTCAGGTATTTATTTAATATAAACAATTTCAAGAGCACGGGTCAATCTGAGATGACTCAATCTCATACATCTTTAACATCTTCAGTGCTTTCCAATGATAGTTAATATTCAGAATCATGACCATGGGAGTATTCTAAGAGTCTCCTTTATGGAAGAATGAGATTATGTTCATGATATACTACTTGTAAGGCAGAAAGCTATAACAATGTACACTAACAATGTTTTATATTGAGGATTTAGACAAAAGTAAATTTCTAGTTAGGTAGTCAGAAAGTTAAATCAAAATAAAGTAAAATTGACCAGCATATTTCAGCTCTTTAATTGTTCTGGTTAGTTATAAAGTTTATAATTCATAATTTATTTATCTCATTGAAGAGAAAGAATAGGATGACAAGAGTATCAGGGATCAAAAGACCCGGCTCTTCGGATGTGTGCAAACCTTTTGAATTATGGTAAGATAGGAGCATCAGTCATAACCTGGTTTTGCTAGATGTCTGAAAAAACTCGATTTAAAACTCATGCGCCAGGGCTTCGCTTGTGGCGCAGTGGTTGAGAGTCCGCCTGCCGATGCAGGGAACACGGGTTCGTGCCCCGGTCCAGGAAGATCCCACATGCCGCGGAGTGGCTGGGCCCGTGAGCCATGGCCGCTGAGCCTGCGCGTCCGGAGCCTGTGCTCCGCAACGGGAGAGGCCACAGCAGTGAGAGGCCCACGTACCGCAAAAAAAAACACCACCAAAAAACTCATGCCCCAGATCATTTGTGAAATAGCAATGAAACTCGAGTTTTGATTGACGACTTTGGGGAAAAAAATGCTTATTTGTGAATGGTAATAGATCAAAACGCCTCTCCAAAGTTATTTAGAATTAAAATTCTAATAATAATAGCTACCATTTATTTAATCTTTACAGTATTCCAGGTAGTATTCTGTGGTCAACAATTAATTAATGCTTGGAATCATTTATATATTACCGTGTTTAAATTTAACAGTAACCCTACAGACCAGGCTTTTGTATACTCATTTTCAGTTGTGGAAACTGAGGCTCTAGCAGGTTAAATATCTTGCTAAAGTTCATTCAGCAAGTAAGTGATCTGAGATTTGAACTCAGATCATTCTGACTCCAAATGCTTTCCACAACGCTGTTTCCCGATATTTCGCAATAATAGATTGTTTTGTAAAGGCAAGTTTTCGTATTTTGTGAGGAAATTACATCATTACCGTGTTTTCTTTATGTTTAACTTTTCCAAAATAAAAAGAGAGAGTTCCCCCATTTCTAGTCCTCTCACTGTTTGGAATCCGTTATCAAACACCCTTACGGATGACGAGCTGTTCTTAATAGATTTAAGTGTTTCAGTGATCTTCATCACTTATCTTGGAAGGTTTCTGCCTTAATCTGTCCTCACTGTTGAACATTCTTTCTTGGTATTTGGCCTAAATTTACTTCTCTTGATTATACTCATTACTCCTAGTTACCTCCCTTATTGTGGATGTGTCAGTAATGATCTATCTTTAGCCAACTGGCCTTTGTTTACAGTCCTTCCCACAAGATTGAGGCTGATCTTGTAATGATGGTTAGAGATGATATAATATAGATGTGGGTAATTGGGCAATCAAACTCAAAGTACAGTCTAAACCTAGAATTAGTAGGAAAGTAATAAATGGCACTCAGTGTTGGTTTTCTATATCATCTGTACTTTGGTTTGCATTTAAAGACATGTGTACTTGATGCTTTAAGCTTGCGTACTCACATTCAGTGACTTTGTATGGCTTATAGTATTAGCGTATACAAGCCTAATTAGCAGTTTAAAAGTTTATTACGTATCTCTTATTGGATATGACACCAATCTTATTTTTTAAATTATTTTACAGTAAGTCAACATTTCATACAGTGTAACCTTTGATCATATTTGCTTTCTGCTTCCTGCCCTCAAGTCCTTGATTTCCATTTCCTTTTCAGTAGTAATGAGACAAATTATCAAACAAGCTCATTTGAGGAAACTCCAATTGTAATCAGTTAGCTTGATGGAGGGAAAGATTTTTGGTATGCAGCAGTCATCCTCCCCTGTGGTTACCCAGTATGGTAATTTAAAGCTTAGTTTAGTGTATCGAGCACCCACAAAGTGAGCTTTACAAAGTAAAACCAGATTTCTTCATTCCACAGAGAATAGATACCTAGTCATAAGCTGCATGTGTCTAGGGATTTTTTTGTTGTTGTTTTGTTTAACGTTTTCATAATGCGCTAACCTGGGGCATCACAGAGAGTGGTTTTTTATATGTTTTTGTACAGAACTGAAGGTCTAAAGATGTGAGCTGAATAAAAAGCATCACAAAGTTGTGAATCTAGAACATGCATGCACAAGGGGGAGAAACCCAACCCAGAAATAAAGAGCCATCAAAAGATGAAGCTGACAAGAGAACCCTAAAATAAAAATCAGGAACCAAAGCAGAAATAAAGGAAAGAAAGGTTAGATTACAAAACTTAGGGTGGAAACAGGCCAGGCACTGTGAAGCTCAATAGAGAAATAATTCATCGTTTTTGAAAACATTGTTAAAATCCCTGAAGACCAAGAAAATAGAAGCACAGGAAGAGAAATGTGAATATTTAAAAATAAAACAGTTAAAGCTATAGATGCTAGACAAGACAGACATAATAAAGACTGAGAGACTAGACGTTATACAAAACAGTAACAGCGGGAATAGGAGGGGACTCCTGGAGAACTGTCCTGTGGGGTTGTGTTTGACTAAAGCCTTCTGACCTGAGTGCACATGGGAAATTTCTGGATTCTCTGAGGTCTAGGATCAGTCTTACACATTTCTAATATTTGGGGCCAAGCCTGGGAAATCAACAAATCCCACTAGATAATCACATCTATAAAAGCTAACACTAACATAGTACTTACTGTGTTCTAAACTCTGTTCTAAATACTATATATATATATATATATATTTGTTTTGTTTTGTGTTTGTGGTACGCAGGCCTCTCACTGTTGTGGCCTCTCTCATTGCGGAGCACAGGCTCCGGACGTGCAGGCTCAGCGGCCATGGCTTATGGGCCCAGCTGCTCTGCAGCATGTGGGATCCTCCCGGACCAGGGCACGAACCTGTGTCCCCTGCATCGGCAGGTGGACTCTCAACCACTGTGCCACCAGGGAAGCTCCTAAATACTTTATATATTTTATATTAACTAACGGAATCTTCCTAATAACCTGATGAAGAAGGTATAGCATGGTGCATCCCCATTTTACAGATAAGGAGCCAGATACCAGAGAGATTAACTCGCCTAAGTTACACAGCAAGGACATGGCAGCACCAGGCTTTGCAAGCAGGTTGGCCCAGAGCCCCTGCTCTGATCGCTGTACTGCCTTAGCCCCTTTCAGGGCCCTGGAAGCTTTATGGTGTTTTGTTCCCTTCACCTGTTCTATCCAGTCAGTCACCAAATCCTGACAACTCCAGCTTTTAAATATCTGTACAATGTGCTTTCTCATCCACCCATTGTCATGATCTCAGTGACTCCGGTGCCCTTGACCTCCAGCATTGCCCCCTTCCAAACCTCCTGCTCACTGCATCAGGCTGACTTTTTTCTAAACTGTAAATCTGACCATAAAACTCCTTCCATTAGAATTGTTCTGTTTCTCCATCACCTCAGGGTAAACTCCAAATTCCCAATGTGGTGTAAAGGGCCATTTTCATCTGATCACGGACCCATATTTCCCCTCATGTACCCCAACACAACTTCTGCTCCAGAAAGAGTGGATTATTTGTGGTTCCCTGCACATAGCCATGGTTCTTCACCTCCTCCGGAGTGCACCTGTTGTTTTCTCTGCCCACAGTTTTCTTCCTCCTTTCATGGCCTGGCTAATGTCTGCTCACTCTTCATGATTCAGTTTAGGCAACACGTCTTGCTGGAAGCCTTCCCTGGTCCTGTAGGATGAGTTAAATCTCCGCTTCTGTTTGTTAATTGCATGCTGTGCGCAGCTCCGTCGTAACACATGTGCTTAAGTGTGTTCATTGGTTTCTGTCTTCCCTGCCAAGTGGTTAACTGCTCAAGTACAGGGTTCGTGTGCCCAGGCTCTCACAGGGACTGACACAGAGTAGGTGCTCAGTTAATGTTTTCTGAATGAATGAGCAAAGAAATGAACGAAGGTATCTGACAGTATAAATACTTTTGCCTTTGGAGTTTCGGGTGAGGATATAACTTAGTATCAGACCTTAATCAGACTTTAATCCCTGTGTATTTTTCTGAAATAGGGAATGAGGGCCAGCTCCTTACCTTTGCTGAGGAGACGAATAAAGGGAATGGTTTTAACTTACATATGAAGTAATTAAGTGGAGGAAGTAAGACTTTCCTGGCAGTTTTGGTAATGAGAATGCATTTAAAAATGGTCTGAATATCTTCAGTGCACTTTAAAAATGGGATGCATTTACATTTGGCTTGTGGAAAAACCAGCACTGTGGAATATCATAGGTTAGAGTCTCCATCCGACCACATCACATTACCTGGGGGGCTTTAAAAGGCATACATTTCTTGGCCTTCATCCTTAAAGATTTGATTTAGTGGGTTTTGTATAGGGGCCCACACGCTGTGTTTTTTGAGCATTAAATGAGATATAAAGCCCTTAGCACAGTTACTAGCAGCATGTACTCATTCAGTAGTAGATGTCATTGTTGTCATCAGCACCGTCACCATCAACACCAACCCCTCCATCTCTATCAATACTGTCAGCATCACCACTATTCCTAAAGTTACTTTAGAATTATCAGTGGTGCTCCATAACCTAAAGGCCTAATCGACTAGAAGGTCGGAAATGGAATATTTTCCAAATACTTCTTATTTCATTGTTCATGTCAAATGCTTCCCTTTGAAAACACACCCACATTACTAGCCCATTTTACTAGTTGTGAGACTCGGACAAGTGATTTAAACTCTGCACCTCAGTTTCCTCATATGTAAAGTGGGGCTAATAATATTTCCTATCTTATGGGGTTTTTATTAATACACATAAAGTAATTAGAAGAATGCTTGCATAAATAAGTTCTCAAAAAATATTAACTTTTACAAGAAGTAGCAGTAGTAGTAAAAGGGAAAAAAAAACAAACCCAGGCTCCACATTCCAAAATGTTGAGTATCAGTACCTGTGTACTTACACCCACATATCATATAAGCAAGTATAAACACACATACATATGTTTATTTTTGCAAATACTGATGTTCCATCATTTCCCAGGGTACAGATTCCAAATTCCATCAGAGGAAAGCCAAAGATCTAAACCTCTTATCTGAAGCAGTCCTTAATTTGTTCACGACTACCAAGTAGGTGACCCCTCTTTGTCAGCACACTTTTAAACTGATGAAAGTTTAGATTCATTTTTAAGTATTTATTTGAAAAAATCAATAAATAAGTAAGCAAATTTAAAGAGACACATTCAATTCCAGTGGAGTGAATGAGGAGAGAAAAGTTTGTGTTTCTGGTCATGTAAGAAAAAAATAGCTGAAGAGTATAGATTTCAGTGTTCCAAAATAAAAAATGACGCCTGACCAGGATTGGAAGCTTCAGATCAAAAGGGCAATTTTAGAAAATTGTGGTGAGTGAATGAGAGCACTAGTTTATTGAAGAAATCAATTTGCTATCTTAACCAATGGCACCAGTGCCATCCCTATAATCCCTGAAAATAGACAAACACTTTGCGGTTCACCAATCCGTAGATCACATCTACTTCCTTCCACCTGGCAAGCTCACACCCTTTTCAAATCAGATAGTATCGCTGGAGATTTGTGGGTTTATGAAGCCACAAGTTTATTAGTTAGATAAAATCTCTAAGCATTGAGAAGTTTAAAACTGTGTTGTCAAACCAAATTTCAGTTATAATGGCAATTTCCAAAGAAAATATGACACACTAACTTTTAAGTCTTGTCATTCTGTTTCCTTGAGAGTGTGTGATGTGTGATTATCTATGGCAGGGCTTCCTGTCTTTGTTTTCAAATTCAGCTGTACATAGAGAGTAGCAGTTGAAATACTGAAACTTAGAATCTGCAATTGGTAAAACACCTCCAGTTGCCCTACGTGCTTCTATGGATAAAGATGGGGCAAATTTTTTACAAAAGAAAAAAATAAGGCCTTATTTAAAAAAATTAGGTATAATTGATGTATAATATTATATTAGTTTCAGGTATACAATGTGATGATTTGGTATTTATATATATTGCAAAATGATCACCACAGTAAGTCTTGTTATCATCCATCACTATACATTGTTATACTTTTTTTCTTGTGATGAAAACTTTTAAGATATACTCTCTGAGCGACTTTCAAATATGGAATACAGTATTATTAGGTATAGTCACCATGCTTTCTTTACATTACTCCCTCTGGACTTACTTATTTTATAGCTGGAAGTTTGTACCTTTTAATCCCCTTCACTCCCTCCCCGCCACTTCTAGCAACCACCAGTCTGTTCTCTGTATCCATGAGCTTGTTTTTCTTTGGTTGGCTGTTTAATGTGTTTTTTGGTTTGTTTTTTAGATTCTACATATAAGTGAGATCATATGGTATTTGTCTTTCTCTATCTGACTTAATTCACTTACATAATGTCCTCAAGGTCCATCCATGTTGTCACAAATGGCAAGATTTCATTCCTTTTTAATGGCTCAGTAATAATAATATTCTCTCTCTATATCACATTTTCTTTATCCATTCATTTATATCTTGGCTACTGTGAATAATGCTGCAATGAACATAGGGATGCATATATCTTTTAGTTAGTGTTTTCATTTTCTTCAGATAAATACCCAGAAGTAGAATTGCTGGATTATATGATAGTTCTATTTTAAATTTTTTGAGGAACCTCCATACTGTTCTCCACAGTGGCTGCTCCAATTTACATTCCCACCAACAGTGCAAGAGTGTTGCCTTTTCTCCACACCCTCTCCAGCATTTGTTATTTGTCTTTTTGGTGATGGCCATTCTAACAGATGTGAGATGATATCTTATTGTGGTTTTGATTTGCATTTCCCTAATGATTAATGATGTTGAGCACCTTTTCATGTACCTGTTGGCTGTTTGCCTTCTATGGAAAAAGGTAAATATAGCTTTAAGTGTGTAATGCAGTAGTCAGAGGAGAAAACAACCTTGGGGCAGGGAGAGGTCCTCTTTAATATATTATTCTGTCTCATTGAAATGATCAAAAAGGTCTAATGCAATAAAAACTTACCAGAACTCAGTATTCAAAGGCCTAAGTAAGCCTTTTTTCTTCTATTTTAACATTTGACTTTAGGAATAGAAGCTAATCATAAGGAAATAACCTGATACCAGGTAACAACTTTTGAAAAGCAAATTGCAGGGTATTCATTTATTATATTTTCTTTCAAATTTTAAACATGGAATTGCTAAATAAGAATTAATTTTGACTATGAACTATAGGTATAGAGTTAGGAAAATGGAAGTTTCCAATTAATCCCAGGTTTACTATATTACCAAAATGTAAATATGGGTATTTAGCTATATTCTTACTGTTACTCTCTGTGAAAGAGTGACAATACGTCTTCCCAATATAATAACATGATGATATATAAGCCTGTATATTGTTGGATACTCTCCAGAGCTCTTCCAAATGTTAATACGTGCTCAGGTAATCCTATGAGGTAAGAAGCAATAGAATAAGCTTCATTTTACAGGTGAGGATATTGGCAAGAGAGGGGTCAAAGATGTAACCCCAAATGTTATTAATTAACAACTGAGCTGGCAGTAGAGTCTCCAAGAGCAGGGAATATGCTAGTATATTAAACTGAAGTACAGTTTTATGGGCTTGATAATATTCAACAAAATAGGTTTGTGGTTATTGTGAACCTTAAAACATTGGTGCCACATGGGAGAATGATGTCTCAGCGAACAACAGGTTTTTATTTTGCTTGACAGTCGTCACTGCCAGAATAAGTGTTCAATGAAGGTTAGGTCTTATTGTTACTGTTACATAGATTGTGAAAAATTACCAGACATACCACTCAAACCAAAGTAAATTAATGCTCCTGCAAAAAGATGCTAAATTATGATATATTTATGGTAAAGGACTATTGTTATCTCAAGTTAGCGACGTTGTTGTATTTTCACCACCATTCAGAAAGTAGGAATTTCTCACTTGAAATTAATTAATTAGTGTGAATTGCTATCTTAATGGGGATAGACTGTAATGACCCATGGTCTTATGCATTTGAGCAAAAGCTGTCACTTCACATCAAATTGCCATCCTCCCATTTCTCTTACCTAAGGTATAAATCTGCGGATGTCTTCCGTATGGCACAGTGACAGCATCGCAAGCAAACTCCAGATTCAGTGCGTTCGAAACAAGAATCATAGAGGCCACTTTTATGGCTTAAATGACCAGCTTAGAGCATGTTAGACTTAGTGCAGTGTGTCTTTCTGCAAAATAATGTTTTCGGTTGTACAGCTGGTACAGTGAATTCAGTACGTATCACTGGGCCAATCTGGTGTACTTAGATGTTTCTCCTTATCCTTTCTTTTGTAAATGTATTGTCATTTGGTAGAGGGAAGCCAAATCTCAAGCCAAACATATACAGATACCTGAACATTCATGGTTTCTCAAGAGAGCAAGTCTCTAATGATTTTTCAATTATAGGGCAAGTATGTTTGGTGATACCAATTTACTCTCTCCAACAAAATGTGACCTATAACAGGAAACCAATTCCAAGTTACCCAGGTCAGTTTGGACTGGCCACACGACAGAGAAAATTATCTAGGGGCATACAGGGATGAGTTGGAATCTTCTGGAAGTGTCTGTGAGGAGGAAACCACCATGAAGAGCTGTTTCCACTGCTGTTCTCCTGCTGGTACCACTACAGTGCTGCTTTCTCACAAATCCATCTGCTCTTAACCTACACTGAAAAAGGAGGGGGAAATGCATCTCTGAGGGAGTGCTTGAGAAAAGAAAATGGGATAGTCAGGGGTAGCCCCCTGCAGATTATTCCTCACGATGTGAAAATGCTTTAACAAGGAACAGGGAGACTTCTGAACTGAGTAAGTCCAAGTAAAAACAGATCTGGAAAACATTACTGTTTGAACCTAATCCACTTAACTTGGTCTGTCTTTAAGTTGCCCACTTAGAGTTCAGTCTTTCAGAAGTTGAGCACCCCTGTCACCGAGTAGTGGTCAGATTAATTGTGCTGTCCTGCTTGCTGGCTGGCTGAAGTCTTTTTTGTTACTTCTAATGTAAGCTTTTAGAAAGCTACAAAGTACAGTGACAGACACTATCATATTCAATTGGACATGCTTTCTGCAGATTTGTTAAGGATTTACTTTACACATTTGTAACATTTAGTTGCCATGGAGATGACCCCAGTGGTAAGAGGAACAGCCTTTAGGTTGGACCTCAGATTTTCCTTTCATTTCCATTTAATTTGATTTGACTGCAAAATGTCACTTCCATTGCATTGATTAAGCTTCATTGCTGCCACCAGCCCTGTTAGAAAGGTGAAAGGGCAGGCCAGCTGCTGTCATTTTGCACCCCTACCCTTTTCTGATATCAATACAGATAGGCTTTTGAGATGAGAAACTCCTTCGCTACATTGATGCAGACACAATTTCTCTTGCTCACTTCATGAAATATAATAAAACTAAAATTGTGCTCAGAAATCTTTATTCACTCAAAAGCACACTTTTTGTAACCTCAATTTTTCTGTTTGAGCTCCATGTTCCTGTAAGGTATGATATATAGTGTATGAAAACTAAAAATTACTATGTCTTAGGTTTCCCTTAAAATTGTTTTAAACTCAGCAGTTGGCTACTCTCTTGAAATAGTTCTTTTATAGTTCATGTGAATTAGAAATAAGTTACAAAATGAAATTACACATACACATATAAAACATTAATTCTTGCTCATAGGGATTGGAAGTGCCATCCTTAGGTATTAATCAAGGCAGATTGGAAGCAAAATGATGCTTTAGACCAAGTTTTTCTATGGTACCCTGTATTTATTCTGTCTGCTTCTTTCTCTGTTCCCTCCCTTGGCTTATAATGAATGCTTCAGTAACCCAGAATTCATTCATCTCTCCTTTTAGGTAAAAAAAAAAAAACCCAATTTGGTAAATTAATTCAACACTAAGATTTGAGAAAACAAATGCGTTAGGGAGTATAGCATTTATATTTAACCGGAGAAGCAGAGGACATTATTTAACACAAAAAGCTTACTGCTAATAGGAGAACACCAGTCACAAGTGGGGAAGACAATTTGACTGGAAGCCTTCCGGACACTTTTCAAATCATAGCACCTAGATTTCAGCCTCAAAGTGGATACTCGGTTCTGTTGCGTTTCCGAGTTTACTTTATTGGGCTTCTTTAAATGTACCATCATTTGGGAAAAAGCACTCAGTTGCTTGATGGAACATATACAGGAAACCTGTGAATTTATGGCTGAAAACATACAAGTCAGTGATCACGAAAGATATGCCAGCACTCTGAGGGCAGAGCACCTTGACTGGGGCTTAATAATTTCATGTTTCTGTAAGAAGGGTAGCTTTATTGACTAGGAATGGGAATGGGGGGGAAAGGAAGCAATCTTGCTATTTAGATATTGATTCCTTGGTTTGTGGGGTTGTGGCTAGGATCAGGTCTGCTGTCCTTTGGGAACTGATACCAGCGTTCTATCCAGGGGCCCTTTGGACGGTTCATACGATTTCTGTTGGAAGTCCAAAGTGATGTGCATTGGGAGAGTACTGATGATTTCCTTTTTGGTCCCTGCTATAGTAACTGCACTTAACCAGACAAGTTTTGCTCTGTTGGAATATTCTAGAATTCTGGTTAATAATATAGTGAAAGTCGTAAGTGTGGTTCCCTTTAGTTGTTATTGCAAAATGATTCAGAGTAGTGTCTGTCAGACTGTAATGTGCATGTGGATCACCTGGATATCTTGTTAAAATGCAGGCTCTGATTCAGAAGGCCTAGGGTGGGGCCTGAGATTCTCTGTGTCTAACAAACTACCAGCTGAGCCTGATGTTGCTGGTTCCCAGACCATACTTTGTATAGTAGGGACTTAGGGCAAGTTCTTGATCTTGGCAGCACATTGAAATCACCTGGGAAGATTAAACAACCTCTCTGCCTGGGTCCCATTAGACCCTCAGAGATTAGCACTTAATTGAGTAGAGTGTGGCTAGGTAGGATTTTTAAAAGCTCTCTAGGTGATTTTGATGTTCAGCAAAGGTTGAATACCGCTGGTTAGGTAACAGACCTGTGAAGATGGGGAAAAGATATACATAGATGATAATGTTACAAATAGTGTTTTCAAAACCCTCCTTAGGGTTTTTAGTTTTGCTATTAGTCTGGAGACAACATTGAAACAAATATGTAAATAAAAACAAATTTGTCATTCCGTTCATTAATTGCAAATACGAGTCCGCAAATGAGCATTTAACAATATTATCTTCAGCAATTTCTTCTTTTGAGAGTAATTTAGGTTAGGTTGCCAGATTTAGCAAGTAAATATACAGACTCTGAGGCCCCATCCCAGGCCTGCTGCCTCAGAACCTGCATTTTAAGAAGATACTCAGGTGATTCATACACACGCTACAAATATTGCATGGGACGCGCTTAAAAAAATTGTTGTTTATTTGAAATTCGAATTTTTTTCGGTGTCTTGTATTTTATCTCACAACCCTATCTAGGAAGGAATTAACATTTACTTCATTACAGAATAAAAATGGAAAGTAGTATTCTGAGTTTAGAGAACACTTTTAATATCTTAGCTCTCATTTCACCTCATCTTCCTGTGTCTGTAAAGCCTCCTGATTTTTAAGCCTAACAGAAAATAAAACCAGCTGATAGACCTCAAGATGTCATGCTGTGTTGGAAACAAATAAGATGTATTGTTCTGTGTTGCAAGAATGAGAGACGGCTGTATCACTTTTAGGGTAATAGTTTACATTACAAAAATTTTTTTTTCTTAAGTTTATTTAAAAAATTGTCACATGTTAAAATTCCTTTTACTTATGGAATTCAGAAGCCACCTTATTATAACTAAAGTGTAATAATTGGTTATGCTCATAAAACTACAAATACTAGAATTCCGCAGAAAGAGAATTATCCAAAGGCTTATCTTACTATGATCCCACAAGGCTAAAAATGCTGTGTCTATGTACACAAAGAAGAAATACTAATCTTTTAAAAAATTACTTAGATTAACTAAAATGTCAAAGTCGAGCACTGGTAAAAACAATATCCACTGTTATAAACTCACATTTAACAGGTTCCTATTGACTAGCAGTCTCCAATGAATCACAGATATTGAAAAAAAATAGGCTATAAAAGTATAATTACAAAAATTAATTTTCAGGTTGAGGTAAAAAGTACATCATTGGCATTATTAGATATTTCTTTTAACTGTCTCCCCTTTTGGAGTCTTTGTCACATATCTGGTGCTCTGTTAAGAAGATATTCATATGCTGGTATTGAATACAGCGATTTGTGCTTTAAAATGTAGTGTTGAGAACTCTACTTGGAATGTGTTGCCGTGTATAAGATGGAGCTTTAATAGTGTTATATTTCAATCTATAAATAACTTTTGCTTCCTGTCTGACATTAAAACAATGTATGGCATTTGGCAAAAAGTAAACTGCCAAATGATTTAAGTGCCTAGTTAAGGGATGTCACTGTAAATTTTTTAAACTGGTGAAAACACTGTAAGAATGTGTCTTAGCTTTACTGATCCTTCAAAATAAATGATTTATTTTGGCACTCTGAAATCATAAATGCTAATCAACATTCTGAAAAGTGTGGCATTGTTGATCTTTATTTATGGTGAGTCAAGTTGACAGGTATATTGTGTTGTGAAGCTCTACTTAATTAGTGAGAATCAGGAAGGCAAATGATAATGAAGGCCTCGCACTTACAAACATGGTGAACCAAGGGAGGACAGACCTTGTTTATTTGTAGTCTTTGTAGTCTTGGTGAAGGGACACATCAACCCCTTCATAGTCAAATCTCACATGACCTAACTGGACCTCCTTTTAGGAGGTTCTTTCACTTGTAAAATGAGAAAAGGAATATTCCGCCATTGAGTTGTAAAGCTTAGTAAAGTAACATGTAAAGCTCCTAGCATGGTGCGGGTAGATATTTGGAAAAAAGTTAGTTTCCACCTCAATCACCCTGATCCCCTAAATCCCTCTAACTCATTGGGACCATTCTCCTTCTTCGGTAGAGTTTCTAGAAATATAATATGGCATGTTGGATGCTGAAAAGAGATAGACTATTAACTGTTCTTTGGCCAGATTTAAGCTCAGATGTGATATTCTTTTTTTTAAAATTAAATAATTTTTATATTTATTTTTGGCTGTGTTGGGTCTTCGTTTCTGTGCCAGGGCTTTCTCTAGTTGCGGCGAGCGGGGTCCACTCTTCATTGCGGTGCGCGGGCCTCTCACTATCGCGGCCTCTCTCGTTGCAGAGCACAGGCTCCGGACGCGCAGGCTCAGTAGTTGTGGCTCACGGGCCTAGTTGCTCCGCGGCATGTGGGATCTTCCTAGACCAGGGCTCGAACCCGTGTCTCCTGCATTGGCAGGCAGATTCTCCACCATTGCGCCACCAGGGAGGCCCCAGATGTGATATTCTTAGGTGAAGTCTAGTTAAAGTCTGTTGAGGAAAACAGTTTTTAATAAAAAAAAGAACACCCACTTGTAAATCAAAAGATAGAGCATCTGGTCCTGGGACTGACTGGACATTTGATTCAATGCAAATTATTTAATTATTCTTGGCTGAAGTTTCTTTACTTTTACAAAAAGTTGAACTGTAATATTTCTTTGTTGCCCTCCTTGCTCCTTTTATAATGTTTCTTGGTTTGGTTTTCCTGAGGTGCTGGGTCAGAGATTGGGAGTGTGTTCAGTATCAACACTGTCTACCGAAAAAAAATGCACAACCTAAAAGTTGAGGGTTATGTTTTGTTTGGTGGACAAAACTGAGGCCTTACTTCCATCCTGAGTTCCCTCAGGGCTCACCATCAGGGCGGCTGTAATGTGATGGCTTGAAGACTGCAACAGCCTTTGTTTACTGATGTGACAGGTGGCATTCTTAGTTCACAATACCTACGAGGGAGTGAAGGCCCCAGGAGTAGGCAGAGTGAGCAGTTGGACTGAGATACAACAGGAGCTCAGGCCTCAGCCCGTCCCGCAGGGGGGGCTTGGGCGCTGTGTGGCCCTTCAGAGTTGTTCTCAACTGAGGCAAGAGTGCTAGGCCTCTGTCCTCTCAGACCCTTTCTCGGGGCACAACTTTGGGCAAGGCAGCCCCCCTTCTTCTTCTGGGTGGGGGGCAGGTCCTGAAGAAGAATGACTTGGTAGTTAGCAGCAGGCAGACCTCCTGGCAGCTAGATTGAGTGCCTCCATCCTGGAGGGGCATCTGACCCAGCCTCTACTACCTGAGGTTAGATTGGTTTCCTATCATTCCAGGACTCAGATCCAGCAGAATACCAGTCTTTATTGGAGTGCTGTCTTTTTCAGAGATGTTTTGGGGAATGTGCTAAGATTTAGAATCTCTGGGTGTACTTGAGAGTGTTATTTTGAGCGTAGGCTCCACTTATGCATTTTCTGAAGTGAAATTAAACAAAATTTCACTCTGATGTGAAATCTTTGCTGAACTTTGCAGAAGGATAGACTTTTTGTACTATTTCTAAGGGATCTCTCTCATACAAATCTCTCCAAAGGCACCCACATAAAACAGCATTGGCTTTTGCAGTTTCATTTGTAGTTATGACCAACACAAAAAATGCTCGGGTACAGTATGAGACATTTAAAAAATGATAATAGTCTTACAAGTCACTGAGAAAATCAGCCTACTTTGGAACTTTTTGATTCTATTCAGGTTTTGTTTCAGTTTTGAATAGGAGAACCCTTCCTGTCGCAAAACTCTTCACCTGTCTTTAATTAGCTGATCATTTTTCAAGTTTTAGGATCGTATATTTTACAGATGTGCTGTGGATTAGCCCTCTGGATAGAGACCCTGCAGTGAAGGTATTTTTATGTTAGTTGAAACAGAGGGGGCTGAATGGATAAGACCATCAAGAAGATAAAGCTAACTTTATCTATTATCTAAAGCAGTTCAGTGTATTGAAATATACCAATGCATTCTTGCAGTGGTCTTATTTGGTGGAATAGATAAAGTGTGAACTTCTGTATCCCCTTAGTTGGCCTGAAAATGGGATGTCAAACAGCATATAATCATCTTTCTTGTTTAAAAAAAAGAGAGTGAGAGAAAGCGATTTCTATTTGTGTCAGATTTTAGATGTCTTAATATTCTTTCCTGTCTAATTTTGCAGGAAGTGATAATAGAGTTCCTGTCAAATTAGAGGCTGCAGACTTTTAACCTATGTCGTGAAAAAAACATTAGTTATTATTACCATAAACATAATTCAAATAAAAATTTAGTTGTGTTACCATTATGTTGAAGGGTGCATTCCAAGCATATAATTTTACTCATTATATACATTAAAAATTCAGAATGACAGTACGTTGGAGAAGAAATTTTAAAAATACATGAAGGGTTTTGAATTGTCTTTTGCTTCCAAAGATGCAGTAAATTTGTAACTGGAAAAATTAGAATGAAAGTGATTCCCATAAAAAATTGTGCAGCTCTGTTCCTGTGGAACACAAAATTAGTTTCTAAAATACCATAGCCAGTTACATGTTTGTAATTTTGAGGCAGAGGTCAAAGCGAATAGTGTCGAGTAAGGGAAAAAAGAGAGATAAGAAAGAAGCAAGTGGAAATCTCACACCGTGTCCAACTTCATGGAAAGAGCTACAAGCAAGTGATATTTCTGATTTTGATGAAATAACAGTTGAATCTGTTTTATTATTCACCTGAGAATTATTTGCTTGAGTTAGATTGTGAAATGTGAAAATGACACTGGATCAATCTTTAGAATTTTTCAAGGCTTTCTTGAAAGTCATGACAATTTTGACTCTCTCGTCATTACATTTTCCAAGTGCTGGTAGACAGAGTACATTTTTTTCAGTCGTTCAGGTATATGCATGGACTGTCTAAGCAGATGTGTTCTTGGTATGAAGGGGTATTTTCTCAGCCAAATTAATAAACCAAGAGAATGAATGAGAAAACAAAGAGCTTAACTCTAGAGAAGTCCTCTCTAACCACTTTTAGCAGTGTTATCAAATTGGGTCACAGATAATTAGATTAACTTGACTATCCTATGGTTTTATTTGCAGAAATGTAATGTGGCAACTCTCTTTGCTCTTGGATATCTATGGGATACAAGAAAATGGAAACACTCGGCTTTCAAAAATGAGAGAGCTATTATGTCGTGCTCAGAGATGTAGACGCTGATAGATTATCAACACCTGAAGCCACTCTATTAACGCATGCTTTGGTGCTGCAAGCAAAAGTCACAGAAAAGTGGCTCATGGTTCACCATCTAAGCTTGCTACCATTTGGTTTCCTTTAATTGGCTATCATGTCCATTTACGAGAAATTGGCTCTATTTTCTAGATGCTGGATGTAGGAGTGATTTACTTGTGTGAGTGTGATGAGGATTACACCTGTAAGAATATAGTTTCAAACATAATTTCCTTAGAAAAATTACTAACCACGTGTATCTGAATATGTGTACTGCAAAGGAATCACAAAACCTAGAACCTGAGCGGCTTTTCAAAGAATCTGACTTTTCCTAAAGACAGTATTGGGGTAGAAGGGTCATGAAAGCCTCTGGGTGGGCCCTGGTCTGTAAGGTATTATTAAGGACGATTTAAGGATAGTATCAAAGGAATTGAAAAATAAATAGCACAGCATAACGCTTGGTGTAGGTATTTTACCTAATATATGCATAACTTATAAACCCACATCTTAATGCCACTCTGAGTAGATTGCTTTCATGTTTAGAGCATAACCACTTAAGCATGCACTTTTGCTCAACTTCTTAAGAAATCAGTTAGGCTCTTTTTTTTTTTTTAAGAAAAATATTCCAGCATTTAACTTTGCTTTTCTGAACTAACAGGCATTTTTGGTTATCTAATTACTTTAACCATGTATTTCCTGAAATGTGGTTGTCTACTAATAGTTATAACCACAAATACAGATGCTCTAATTTCTGTTCTTTTATAGGTCTTTTTGAATTAGGTCCACTGCTATGATCAGGAGGAAGGTTAATGTAAATCTAGAATAAATATTTTAAAAGTATAAGAAGTGAGTACTTCAAATGTAAAGGAAAATAAATGTAACATTTTTTTCCGAAGCAAGTGTGGCAAGGATTTTAAGACTTTCTGTTTAATTACTTTGCATTGAAGCCATCTGGTTTGGTAACTTTCATGACCTTATATTCCCTGAATGTTCTCATAAATCAAAGGAAGAATATGCTCAATTCTAACAATAGTCCTGGGGAAAATTCCATATTTGAAAACAAAAGAAAGAAACATAGAAACAAGGTTGCCTTGGGAATTTTGAGGTCCTGGGTAAGGTTAATTGGGAGGGCATAAATTCCTTTATCCTCAGATTTTTCTTTTCCTTTCTCTTCTCTCCCCCTAAGCTTTCCTGCCCTCTAACCCATCAATTTCTCTTGCCGCTTGAGCCTTCACACTTCAACATTGAACTTGGAAATATAAATATATTATAACAGACAAGAGGATGGCCCTGATGATCTGTTAAAGTTCCTTTTTTAGTGCTCTATTTTAAATTCCGAAGCTTTCATAGAAACTCGAGGGTGAAATGGCCCTCTCGAGGTCATCAGTGCAGCTCCCTCCGTGTAAGAATGCCTCCCACCTTCTTCGAGTTGGTGTTAAGAGTCCCAAGGAACCTCTTCTTTCTCTGGACTTCTCTGGCACTGTGGACTATCTCACTGACCAAGTTGGGAAATGAAGCGCATATCAGATTGGAGAATTTTAAAAAACTATACATTTGACTTTCTTCGTAACCTAGATGTTTTCTGTTTTTTTTTTTTTTTTAAATTTTGGCCATACCTCCTGTGGCATGTGGGATTTTAGGTCCCCAGCCAGGGATCGAACCTGCACCACCTGCATTGGAAGACGGAGTCTTAACCACTGGACTGCCGGGGTGAAGTCCCCCTAACCTAGATTTCTAATGTATAAATCATTGCTTTAGTGAGCCACTCTTTTGAAAGAGATCTATGTTAAATGTCTAGGTATTATTTTGAGGGGGAGTGGGGCTTCCGGTGGATGAGAAATTTAGAAAGTCAGAATCCACTGAGACCAGGCAATTTAATAAACATTAATTGAGGACTTCTGTTGAGACATTTGCAGACTTGGATGCCTCAGAGGACAAGGCTAATAACATAAATCTATGGATTGAGCCTTATATAAGGCAATAGGGATGGTGTGAGACCCGAAGCAGTCAAGACCTGTGCTAGCCAATCATAACAGGTGTTCCTGCCTCAGGCATTCAGTTGGCACACCCTTAAGTCTCTTTGCATGATATCTGCTGGATCTTGTGGGAGATTCACAAGTGAACACCTACGATTCCTGACCTCACAGAGGTACAAGAGTAATAAAAATCATTATTATTCTAATGACAGCAACCATTATAGAGTGGCTGCTAGGTCCCAGGCACCATGCCACTGTTATTCAGTCCTTATACTAATCCCGGAGCGGTGATCATATTCAACTTTATTTTAAAGATGGGCAAGTGGAGGCCCGTTGAAGATCAGTTACTTGCTCATGGTCTCTCCTCTAATAAATGTTGGAGCCTAGGTTAAAATTGAAATCCTCCAACTTGTTAACCTCCAAAACCCATTACTCTTCAGGTGTATCTCAAGCTATCTTCTGTGAGATGTTAATAGATACATTTCTTAAAAAAAGGACAATCGATTCTATAGTCAAATAATGGAGAACAAAATTATTTTATTTATTATTATTTTTTTTCTTTTGCGGTACGCGGGCCTCTCACTGTTGTGGCCTCTCCCGTTGCGGAGCACAGGCTTCAGACGTGCAGGTTCAGCGGCCATGGCTCACGGGCCCAGCCGCTCCGCGGCATGTGGGATCTTCCCGGACCGGGGTGCGAACCCGTGTCCCCTGCATCGGCAAGCGGACTCTCAACCACTGCGCCACCAGGGAAGCCCTGGAGAACAAAATTTGAGTTACAGGAAGTTAAACCTCAGACATTACTTACTTTTTTCGTAGTCTTTAATATTACTGTGTATTGTGAATCCCCTGAAGTGGGTATATTTTACAGTGTTTCCCAAGCTAATGGGAACTTTACAGATTATCTCGAGCCCTAGTGTTCTACAGGACAACCTTTGGGAAATTCTTATCTATAACACCCAGACCCCTCACTGAGATAAGGGTTGTCATTAAGGTGTAAAGTATTTTGGGGGTGCAAAGATATCAATTTGCAATCAGAGAATGCATCAAAGGGAAGGTAGCATTTGGGATTGAGTATCAAAAGTGGATAATATTTTCACAAATGATAATATTTACATAGCTGATATTGAGGGTTAGAAAATATTCCAGGAGAAATTATTTCAGTCAGGGGGAACAGTGCAAACGTACACATAGAGACAGGAATGTGCAGTGGTGTATTTGGGGGATGCAGAAGACAGGTGTCATTTTGGTGTTTATCATGTCTTAATCTTATTGTTAATTATACTTTAGAATATTGGTCGTATTTCTCCAAGTATTAGAAAAGCTCACTTTCAGATTTCAAGTCAGATGACAGAGGATGTCATCTTCACTCATATGATTAAAATTATTAATTCACTGAGCAACTATTTACTGACTGCTTATTAATATATTCCAGGCCCTGTTTGGGGTGCCTAGGCTACAGCTGTAAATAAGGTATACAGGGTTCCTGTTCTCAGACAATGTGCAGACAAAAGCAATATAAACGTAAACATGGCAACAAGAAAATGTCAACTGGTGATAAGTGCTATGCAGAGAGATAAAATAGGCTGGGGTGATAAAGAGTGCATTAATGGCTATTTTAGAAGAGCAAGAAGACATTTGAAGACGCAGACATTTGAAGATCATGGGGAAAACATATTAGGCAGAAAGAACAGCTGGTGCAATATATCCCTAAGGGAGCAACGAACTTGAGCTTATTGGGGAATAGAGACGAGGCTAATGTGGTTGCAGCATTGGCAAGGAGCCAAGTGGTAAGAAGGGTTCAGAGGGATTGAGAAGAACCAGACCACAGATTAAAGAGTTAGAATTTTTTCTAAGTGGGTTGGTTTAACTATTGGCGATACGAAAGAAAGGGCCATAAAAAACCAAAACAAACAAAAAAACGCCCCAGAAAACGGGCACTTTTCTGGCGGTCCGGTGGTTAAGACTGCGCACTTCCAGTGCTTCCACTGCAGGGGGCGCGGATTCGATCCCGTTTCGGGGAACTAAGATCCCACAGGCTGTGTGGCACGGCCAAAAAAAAAAAAGTGGTGGGCGGTGCTTAACCAAGTGTGTGTGTGGTGTGTGTGTGTGTGTATGTTTGTGTACATGTAATCTCTCTGACTGCTTTGTGGAGAGTAAATTGCAAGGAGAGAGTAGAAATGGGTGGGGAGGGCAGTTAGGAAGTGATTGCAGTAGTCTAGGAAGGACTAGCTTGGATTAGGGGAGGTAGTGGTGATGGAGAGTAGACATTTTTACATATAGATTTTAAAGGATGTGCTAATGAAATTGATGTAGGGGGTAGATGGAAGGAAATTAGGTGCAGGTTGGTGGTATTTGCTAATGAGGAAGACTGAGGGAGATGCAGGTCTGGGTGGAAAATCAGAAGTTTTATTTTGGACACATTCAGTTGGAAATGCCTATTGGACATTCAAGTGGAGGGGTCAGATAAGTAATTGAATAGGTGAGTCTTGATTTCAAGAGTGAGAGGTCTGTGCCAGAGATATAGGGATATATTATTCCACATTCTTCCATTAACAGAATTGAGAAGGTCTACCCAGTTAAAATGCCGTTTAAAAGGTAAAAAAACCCAAATACATAAATAAAGGTATTTGTTTATAAAAAGTTAAAAGTCAATGCAGTAAGTAAATTACTATAGTGTAGCATGGATTTGGGGCACAACCAGTTTTCTCATCATTTATTAAGTACCAGTAGAAAAGCAGGAAAACATTAAATTTTAGTATGTAATACCTGGAAGGTCTCCTGGAATTCAAATACCAGTATCCTCTGCAATGTACTGGACAGTGTCTTTCCACCAGAGGCCTTATTGCACGGTACTGGAATGGCACTCTGTTGCCTCCCAGGGTGGGTGATTCTAGGTTTATAATAGGTTCTTCCTTTTCTTCAGTAGATAATTTCCCACTTGTAATCTTCCCTCCATTTTTACCAAATGCTACAAATTGAGACTTAGAAGACGGTCAGATCTTCACTCTTTATGATAGCCCCTTATATATTTTGAGATAGTTGCATCTTTCGTGTTTTCTAGGTTAAGCATCTCCTGTACATCGAGTTGCTTTTCAGGTGGCATGACTTTAATCTCTCTGCCTGTTCTGGTTACTCTTGTTTCCAGAGCATTTTTTCTGCATCTCTCTCCAAGCATGGCACCTGGCATTCCTGCGTTTCCCTAAGTACGATGGCTATGTTCCAACAAGACTGAATGGAGATAGCTTTGGCTTTCATTTTCGGGCACCCTACTTCTGTTGATGGGAACCAATCCAAGGCCCCTATGCTTTTTTCTTTTTTAAATAAAATAAACCTTTATTTTTACAATAGTTTCAGATTGTAAAGTTGAAAGAGGGTGCAGCGTTCCCATGTTCTCTCTAACCAGTTTCTCCTATTGTTAACATTTTATATTATTGTGACATTCAGCACAACTGATAAACCAACGTTGGTATGCTGCTTTTAACTAAACTCTGTACTTCATTTGGATTTCCTTAGTTTCTAAGGAAAATATACTTTTTCTGTTCTGGGATCCCATCCAGGATACACATTACATTTGGTTGTCATGTTTCATTAGCTTCTGAATTGTAAGAGCTTTTCAGATTTTCCTTGCTTTCTGTGACCTTGACTGTCAGGTATTTTGTAGAATGTCCCTCAATTTGTGTTTTTCTGATATTTTTCTTTTGGTTGGACTGGGGTTATGGGTTTTGGGGAGGAAGATCCTAACGGTGAAGTGCCATTCTCATCATACCATGTCAAGGGCACGTGCTGTCAACCTGATTTATCACTGATGACACTGACCTTGATCACCTGGCTAAGGTTTCCCATTGTAAATTTATTTTTTTCTCCCTCTTCATACTGTGGTCTTTGGAAGAACAGCCTGCAGTCACAAGAGGTAAGGAGTTAAACTCCACCTCTTTGAGGTGGAGTTTGTACATAAATTATTTGGAATTCTATATGGGAGATTTGTCTCTTTCCCCCATTTATTTATCTATTCAGTCATTTATATATTTATGAGTGTGGACTCATAGATATTTATTTGATACTCTGGATTATAATCCAATAGTACGTTATCTCTTTTGTTGCATAAATTGCTCCAGCTTTGGCCACTAGGGGCTTTATCAGGTTGCTCCTATGTGTCTTTGACATACCGCCATTATTTTGTTCTCGCTTGTGCTTAAAAATCTGTGCTACTGCTAACACATGAATCTCCAATCTTATATTGTGCCGTTGTTTTGGGGGGTGGATTATGGGTATAAAAACAGATTGTCCTTATTAAATTTCATCTTCTTGGAGTCTCCCATTATTACCATCATCTCTTGCTGACTATAGCAGTAGCCTCTTACCTGGTCTCTGAACTTCCATTCTAACCACGCCTACCTGTACTATATTTGATTTTCTTTAATAGCAGCCAGAGTGATTTTTTCTAAACAAACCAATTATGTCACTCTTCCCTGTATCAGTGCATAATTACATGATCTGACTCTTGCTCATCTCTCTGATCTCAGTTCTTAACCTTTCTGTCTCTCACTTGGTCTATTTTAGCCACATGACTATGATTTCTGTTCCTTAGAAATGTCAAGCTTGTCCACGTGAGGCTTGACTAACATTGGGCCTCTGCCTGGAATGTTCTTTCCTTATACCTTCAAATGGCTGATTTTTCCTTGCTATTCAGACCTTAGTTCCAATGCCACCTTGTCAGGGAGGCCTTTTCTTGAATTGCTTCAGCCTTTCGTTGTTATATTGCTATGTTTTATTTATCTCACAGCAATCGTCATAATGGGATATTTTCTTCATAATTTATTCGCTTCTTTGTTATCTTCTGCTTCTCCCACCATGAGAATGTTCATAGCTGTATCTCCAGTGCATAAAGCAGTTCCTGGAACATAGGAGCTGCTCAATAAATATTTGTTAAATGTTGATTGCTAAAGGCCCTGTTACTTCTTCTGAGTAACGCTTATATCTGGGGTCTCCATAATCTGTTAGCCCTTGTGTTGTGATTACCTTTGTTACTTCATATTATTTTTATAGGCTTGTATTGTGCAATACTGATTAAGATCTTACAGTAACTCTTCAGATAACATGTTGTGCCTGTTATAGTGAATTTACTCCGTAGAAAATAAAGCTAACCCTGTTCCCATTAACACTTACTTCTATCCTGGAAAGCCAAGTCCTCCCTATGTGCCCCCATTCCTCTGCGGATCACCAGACCAAGATAAAAGAGTTAGAGGCAGAACTTGGAGCCACCAAAACTTTTCCTGACAACTAATGTCAATTAAGGTAGAAGTTCTCTCTGCATATGTTCGATCGACATTTTATAATGTCACCTTTTCATTTTATTATCCAGCTTATATCTCTGTCTTGACCTCACCAAAATCAACATGAAGTCAGTATCTTTTTTTTTTTTTTTTTTTTTTTTTGCGGTATGCGGGCCTCTCACTGTTGTGGCCTCTCCCGTTGCGGAGCACAGGCTCCAGACGCGCAGGCTCAGCAGCCATGGCTCACGGGCCCAGCCGCTCCGTGGCATGTGGGATCTTCCCGGACCGGGACACGAACCCGTGTCCCCTGCATCGGCAGGCGGACTCTCAACCACTGCGCCACCAGGGAAGCCCTGAAGTCAGTATCTTAACTGAAACCCAGATACGATATATCTGACATGTTCTTTGTGTGACCACTTTAACCCCTTCTGACTGCTTATAATCCCTATTTCCTGGTCTTATGCTCAAAAACCGTCTCATTAATAATCCATTTGAGAGTCTTTCTTTGGATCTACACAAAACTCAATAGTCTGTTGCTGTGAAATACACTTTTTCCTTTTACCACTTTTTTTTACTCTCCTTGGACTCATACACAATTACATAATTAAAAAATTGAACAAGATTCTCAAGCAAACATAATGTTTTACCATGATAAGGAGTAAATTAATTAGACCTGTCTGATATGGCCATGCAGATTTGGCCACCATATAGCCTACATGGGCTATATGGCATCTTACGGTCACTATAAAATGACTAATTGACAATTCCTCATGTAATTCAATGATTCATAATCATTTTAACTAACTTAAAGATAAGCGCTTCATAACAATGTGAGCCCTTGTGACTTGCTTCCCGTTATAATGAGAATTGCATTAGAAACTTAACATTAGTCCATGGAGGTAGCCCATAGCAGTAGAATCAGTTGCTACTTTTCAATCTTGGTTCTTTCAGATGGTAGGAAACATATCACGCACCATTTACTCTTGCTGTGGTGTTGTTTTTGGTCAGCTTCCTTTGGGAACACACTCCGGAGACCCTGATATTTGCAATTACAAAGTTTACTGTTGTGCGCTCTTGAGAACAATACCTATGAGGAGTGAGGGAAGCAGGATGGGCAGATGGAGAGGTTGAATTGAGATGCAGTTGCACCAAGGGCCTCTGCCGATCCTGCGGGGGAGCTTTAGGGCTGTGATGGCCCTTCCAAATGGTCTGGAATTGAAGTCGGGGGCTGTCCTTTGTACTTCTTCACTTAGCAGTCATTAGATGTTTGCTGCCCTGGGGAGGAGTGTAGCCTTTGGCAAGGTAGCTCCCTTCAGTTTAGGCAGTGCCCAGAGAGGGGCTCAGCTGTGAGCTCTTAGCATTGAGTACTGCTGGCAGCTGGGGCAGTGAGTGCTTCCCTACTGAAGGGAAGATCTTCGGCTGTGTGGACAGTACACGACAGCATCTCCTACAGGTGAATTCAAATAGATTTCATGTTCCGTTCCTAACTTCCTATTTCTGTGCCATTTGCATTCACCCTCAAGTTACTACACTCCTGTTCTTGCCCAAGGTTCTGTATCTTCCCTGAGTATCTCCTTCTTTAGTTTTCTCATATAGAGTGGGGATAAAAATATACACATACGTATACACACACAACTACAGTGGCTTGACATACAGTTCAGAGCTGAATATGATGCTAGTTTCTTCTAGTCAGACGTACGAAATGCATCTTCAACTGGTCTAAGGCCGTAACAATTAGGTTTCATAGACCCCGATTCCTCCCTTTGAAACAGAATAGTTCCCTTTTCTTGCATCCTGTAGGCATTTCAGGCAGGATGTAACACAGAAATATAAAATGTGTTTAGAGAACTTTCAAAAATCAGCAACCCCCTATGCAGGACCAGCTCAGCCCCTCCCACCTCCTTCACATCAGCCTCCTTGTTAAACGCCTGTTTAAAGACTGCAGGTTTCTGGAAGCTTCTCAGACTTCTGAATATTAGCATGTAATGGAATAATAATCTAAGGATTTACTGACCAAGTCCTTTATTCATAGTTGACAAGAAAGCAGTGCATTTTTGCAGCTGTTATACGTAGTAGTATGCTAGAATGGGTGTTGAAAAAGCTACATTTCCTTGTTCCTTCAAAACAGTTTTTCCTGCAAGGGAAACTCAAGTCTCAACCTGTTCCATCCATCGATAATGCACAATAACATCTGATTCGAGTCAGTACTGATTATTGTACAGCTTGGTCTGCCAGGTGGTATTATCCTTCCTCCAGCTAACCAGTCTCTGCTTCGTTATCAAACATCTCTAAAACTCTGACAACTCATTCTTGTTCTAACATCTTACATGTGTGGAACAAAACAAGCAGACACTTGACTGATGTCAAGAATGTGAGTTCCTTTTTTTCTTTGTAGGAACCTGGTTTATGTAAAGGAGTGAACTGTCTCTCTAAGATATGACAGAATCGAATTGATTTGGTGTGCTGAACAGTTTACATTTATTGGCCGGTACCAGGAATCCAATCAGTGGTTTTCAGCAGGGTATGACGGAAATCGCTGAATTCATGTAGCATCTTAGGTGTTCACTGAAAGCAAGTGAAGTCATGGTAACCATCTTACGATAACCTCATTTCAATCTTTACCTCCTGGGCCCATCTTTTCATTTTAGGTTTTGAGGTTTACGAGATGTTTTAAAATTTAAAAGTTTTGATAAACGGCAAGGTCTAACTGTATAGCACAGGGAATGATATTCACTATCCTATGATAAACCATAATGGAAAAGAATATGAAAAAGAATGTATATATATGTATAACTGAATCACTTCACTGTACAGCAGAAATTAACACAACATTGTAAATAACTATACTTCAATAAAATAAATTTTTAAAAAATATAAAAGTTTTAAAAACTTACACATTATAACTTCTTCTGGAAAGAAGTGGTTATCATATGATGTCTCAGATCATGTCATGTTGCAGAAAACACCCGTGTCTTCCTATGTGCCTTAGAATAAGCACTAATGTCCTTACAATGCCTGTGATGCCCTGATCTTTCTGGTTCCCTGGTTACCTCTTTAACACATTATGAGCTCTCCCATCTCTAGCTCCCTCCCCACCAACCACACTAGCTTCCTGCATATTTGTCTAAGCTATTGGGACAGCTCCCACCTCAGGAACTTTGAATTTGCTCTTTTGTCATACACGCCTCAGTTAAATCAGTGGTTTGCTCTCTTACCTCCTTCAAGTCTCATCAGATGTAACCTCCTTATTGTCTCCTCTTATGACTTTTAAACTCTGATACAGCAGACTCCTTTCCTGAACACCATCTCTTTTGTTTGCTTTATGTTTTCTCCTTGGTATGTACCATCTTCCAGTATACCATATGTTTATCTGTTGTGTTTATTGTCTTCTCTGCTCACTAGAATATAATGTTCACAGGTACAGGAAGTTTTGTGTGTTCTGTCCACCCACGAATTGCTAGTGCCTAAAATAATGCCTGAAACTAAATAAATTTTTTGTGGCAAGAATGAGTACAAGTAAGATAAAAGCATGTAATCTACATTGAAACACACCTAACAAGACATCAGATATAGACTGAACTATGATTGAGGTAGGATTGTATTCTGACAGTATAAAAAATGTGTCTCTTTTCCAGATCTCAGCAGCTCAAATAGTTTTTCAGAGGTACCTTCAGAAAGTGTATCCTTAAAGTGTTTACCTTCCTCTGTTAGCTGCCTTTCTTTTACTTCTTGCTTTGCCTGTCACTGCATATTGTCCACTTTTCATACCTTGTTGAGACTTAACGTGTTTACTGAAATTCTACTGTTTTAAGCTTCCCACCTCCTTAAATCCACAAAGCACTTCAAGAAAGGATTTCCATGTATTATATTTTGTTCAGAAAGCCTTATCTCAGGCAGCCATATTTGCCCATTTTCTTTTTTATTACAAAAAAATTTTTATCATCAATATATATGCAGAGTGTTATTCCAATAGACTGGGTTAGTATCTCTCCATGAAACCACACACAATAAAACGGTTTCCTAAAAAAAGTTAACAATGCATAAAGTGCTGACACAGTGCTTCAGAACACTTAATTATTTCTTTTCCCCCCATTGTTTATCATTGTTTTGTCAACTTTCCATATCACTACCCACAATGCTTTGGGTTCGGTTTTCTTTGAACATTCCTTTCCTCTGAACTTACCGTGAACTTGTGCCTGTAGCATGCCGCCACAGAATGCCACAGCCACTTTATAAAGGGGGAAAAATCAACACTTTTGTTGTACAAGGTGCTAAAGGAAGCTCAGATAATATAAAATAGTAAATTTACTTGTCCCGTTGCTATTTTAGGCTGAAGTATGATGCTTGCTTTAAAAGACTATTAGTGTAATAGTTTGCACATACTTGAGTAGAATCAGGAATTAAGTTTGTGTACGGGGGAGGACGAGGGAAAAGAATTATGTTTCATAAGATTAGGTGGACTGTAGGAGGAGAATGATTGCATAAATACCAAATATGACACAAGAGAGGACGGACACATTTATCACACATGCAGTGCGGGATGATGTAGAGGATTATTTGTTTTATACAGAAGGACGGGAGGAGGGATTTTTTTTTTCCATTTCTGATTATTTCTCTGCTTACAGGGTTATGTTAGGAAATTATTGTTCCTTCTTTCAGAGTGTCGTGAGAGGGTCTCTGGACTGGGAAAGAAATCCTGGATTCTTATCCCAGCCCTACTGGTGGATAAAAGTGAATGGGAATGGCCTACAATACGAGTTCTTGCCTGACTTACCTCCTCAGGTGATTACTTGGTGAAAGGGGGAATCCATGAGCTCTGTTTGTGGGATGTGGCCCAAGTCATAGCAAAGTCATGTTTTTTTTAGAAAACCAGGATATTCAGTAATTTTCCCTATATAACAGGCTGTTATATTTGACTGGCCGTGTTGCATCAGAGCTGCCGCAGAGCTCCAAAGGACCAAGAGTAATGTGGATCAATCTGTCGATTAAGGATTTGCTAGGAGATTGACAAATCTCCGTTTTGTTTGTTTGTTTGTTTGACCTCTCGGTGAGTGAGAGGCGGAGGAAGGGAGACTATAATAAGGTTGATCAAGAGTGTGGTAGTAGAATCCTGTGGAGAGAATGAAGAGTGCTGAGGTGTTTCTCTCGTCCTCTCCTCCTCTCCCCCTCCCCTCAAAAAAAAAATGTGATTGTGGACGGGAAGTCAGAGAACCCCTCAGGGAGCTTGGTGGGTGGCGCCTGGCCTCTGGGGACGTGGGTTCTGGTACTTGTCATAAGCGTGTAAAAGTCAGAAGGCAAGAGACCACCGCAAAGAGACAGGGAGGTAGTGGAAATAAGCCCCATTTCCACAACCAGCAGGAAAAAGTGTGGTGGTTTCCTGGAGGGTTATGTGGATCCTGTAGAAGGGAGCCAGTGGTAACCTCTCCCGCCACTGCCTCCCTCCTCTCACCCATGCCCACACTGAAGCATTTCCTGTCAGGAGGAAGACAGTCTCAGCAGAAAGAGACTAGAGTCTCATAATCTGATGTAGAAGTTGAGGGCGTTCTTCAGTCAGAATTTATGGCATTGCCAGTGCCCAAGAATCACAGTCTGAGGACCTCAGGGAGGCGAATCTCTGCAGAACCCAAAAGCACACACGCTGCAAGAAAGAACTAGGTCTGGGGCCGGGGGAGGGATAAATCAGGAGCTTGGGATGAACACATGGACACTACTATATATAAGACAGATAACCAACAAGGACCTACTGTATAGCACAGGGAACTACCCAATATTCTGGGATAACCTATATGAGAAAAGAATCTAAAAAAGAATGAATATATGTATAACTGACTCACTTTGCTGTGCACCTGAAACTAATACAACATTATAAACCAACTAGACTCCAGTAAAATTAAAATATACATAAAAAGGAAAGAACCAGGTCTGAACATTGGCCAGTGGCAGAATATGACTGTCTCAGCTGAGAAAGACCTTTTCTACCTCTTACTTCTTCCCCTTCCCCTCATCCTCTACTCAGTCAGCTGTCAAAATTGGACTCGGATTTGTACGGACTAAAACGTCAGATTGTCCCCGACTAGGATGTTGGCTTATTCAGTAAACGTTTATTGAACGGGTACGTGGAAGGTATTGTGCTGGCATATGCATTTCCTGATCTCAAGGCATATGTCTACCAATGAGTTTTTCCCTATTCTTATCCTTAATGCAGTTTTAGTCTTCTCAAAAAAAAAAATTGGCAATTGCATTGCTAGATCATTTCCAGGTCTGTAAACATAGTTTATAATATGAATACCCCACTTTTACTTGAGTGAACAAGTTGAGAAGGAGATTGAGCTCAGAAGATGGGGGCAAGAATAAGCATGCTTAGGACAGTCTCATTAGATAGGTGGAGGGAAAAAAAGAGCAGCAAAACAGATAACTATATATTATTCATTATGATCTCATTCAGTTGCTGAGTTGTTTAATTTTAGCTCGATGTTATGAAGTTAAAGACCTTGTTTTGCCCGTTTGCGTCTTTAGTATTGATAAATATTTATTGGACAGGTACTATGTATAAGGCATTGTGATAGACGTATGTCTTTCCTGCCCTCAAGACATGTATAATCTAGTAGCGTAGAGAGATTTCATTACCACAGATAACTGCAATATTCAGAAGCATAAGATTGGTTGAGATGTGAATGGTATTAAGAATCTTTGACTGCAAATGATAAAGATTCAGTTTGAAATAACTTAGCCAAAGAGAAGATTTATTGGCTCGTATAACTGGAAAATGCAGAGAATGACACTCACTACAGGCATAGCTAGTACTTTCCCTTTTCCCGTTACTACTCTGCTCTGCTCGTCCCTGTATTAGCTTCGTGCACAGGCAGCTTTCTTCTTACAGAAGCAGCTCTAGGCTATGCCACTCTTTATTCTTTTTTTTTTTTAAATATCTTTATTAGAGTATAATTGCTTTACAATGGTGTGTTCGTTTCCGCTGTATAACAAAGTGAATCAGCTATACATATACATACATCCCCATATCTCCTCCCTCTTGTGTCTCCCTCCCACCCTCCCTATCCCACCCCTCTAGGTGGTCACAAAGCACCGAGCTGATCTCCCTGTGCTATGCGGCTGCTTCCCACTAGCTGTCTATTTTACATTGGATAGTGTATATATGTCCACTATGCCACTCTTTTAACTAGTATCTCCAAAGAAAAGAGTGCATGCTTTTTTTTTTTTTTCCCCCTGATCATCCCAGGAGGTTTCTTGTGACTGACGCACTTTGGATTCTGTGAGTTGCTCACTGTGGCCAGGGAGATGAAGCCACCCTTGGTTGAAAGCTGCCCTCTTTGCGAGTGGAGGTGGAAGGGGTGTTCTTTCACCAGGAGAGAGCGTGGAGAAAGTATGCAGGCAAAACCCACATCTCCCATTAGCTGGCTGAGGGACAGTGCTGAGAAGGGAGGGGTCTCTCTGATGATTGCAGAAGATATACAAGAAGCTGTGATTTCAGTAGAGGGTTTGGTGGGACGTGGAGGACAGCTTCTCTCTCAGACAGAGAAGCCAAACCATGGCATTTACAAAGCTCAAAACAATTCAAACAAGGCCCTGTGACTCTCTTTCTATATACATCTTAGCGCCTTGAAGGTAATCCATTCTCTATAATATTTTCCTCAGTTTCTGTGTTTCCCTTCCCTCCCACTATGGTCACTGGTCCACTCATGCCATGTCATTTCTACTCCTGGCAAAGGTCACTCATGACTTCTTTTTTTTTTGCCGTATGCGGGCCTCTCACTGTTGTGGCCTCTCCCGTTGCGGAGCACAGGCTCCGGACGCGCAGGCTCAGCGGCCATGGCTCACGGGCCCAGCCGCTCCGCGGCATGTTGGATCTTTCCAGACCGGGACACGAACCCGTGTCCCCTGCATCGGCAGGCGGACTCTCAACCACTGCGCCAACAGGGAAGCCCCACTCATGACTTCTTAATCTGCAAATCCTGTGGCCTCGTTGCAGCACTATCTGACTTGTTATCTCTGACACTGTGATTCATATCTTTCTCCTGGAAAATTTCCCCTCTCTTGACTTCTGAGACACTGCTCTCTCCTGGTTCTTTTCTCTCCCCGCTAAGCATTCTTTCTGAGTCACTGGTGTTGGCCCCTGTATTTCTGACCTCTCCTAGGTGTCTCTCTTCCCATCATACATGTTCTTTTCTGGTCAGTCCCATTCATTCTTACGGCATCTACAACCACCTCTGTTCTCATCTGTACCTATAGCCCTGCCAGAGTTATAATTCCTCACTGCGTATCCCAAACTCCGTGATCCATGAAGATCACAAATTGAACATGTACCCTATGATATTTTTGTATCTATCCTGTTCTTACTATTCTCACTGCTGCCACTCCAAATTTTAATTTATAATTCGTATCTTGCCAACAATTAAGAAAGATTTAATGTTGTTTCAAGCCCTGCTTAGGCCTCAGTACCATATTCTAGCTGTTATCTCTGGATAATTCCATACTGTCAGTGACATTGGACATCGTAGACTATGCCCTTGTCCACATTTAATGTGTAAGAAACTAGGGTTTCAGATTTAGTTTGAGTTTTTTAGACAGGAAACAACACAGATTAGTAATGAGAGAGGTAAACTTTGGGGGAAGTATATAGAGAAAGAGGCATACAGCCTGGTCTGCATAATTCACAGAGAAGGTCTAATGCAGGCAGAACTACAGAGAGGTTACGGAGGTTCAGGAAGATGATGAGGTGCACTGCTACATTTTTAAGCCTGTGGCTACAAAATGAGCTTTAGTTCCCACTGCTGTCATTTCCCTCCCTCAGTTTTCTTTGCGTGATTATCCTTCCATTTGAAACATCCAAGGATTCAGTTGAAGACCACGTTGCTACCGCTAGGCAAATGTCCATCCTTAGCACTCTGTAGTGACCAAATCAAGATAAACATAGTTCATCTTTAGTCAAGCAGGTGCTCTGATCAAATTAACTTCTGCTATTTTCGTCAAAAAGAATATCACTTGTTGACTGCTTCAGAAAACATGTTTCAAAGGTCCATTTAACATTACCTTTTCTTCAGTCCAAGTGATAACAATTTTAGCAATATTTTGTAGAAATATTTCACTGTGGCCAGCTTGTTTGAATAGACAATAAGCCATACGAATGTATACTACAAACCAAACAGTGTATCTTTTGGTGCTGAAAGATGAGTTTGAAATATTTCACCTGTGTGAAGATCATTAGAAGCTGATGAATGTTGAATATTAAAAAAACATTATAAATCTGTCCAAGATATTAAAAATATTTAGTGTTAGTGTTGTTTTATCATCTATTTTGCTTAAGAGACAGGCATAAGCATTATTTTGACCATCTGAGAATAATCGCCTTGATTCTCATCCCTCTTTTACTTAAACAGTAAGTCATAAAATCCTATCAGGGCATAATATTTTATGACCTGACATTCTGTCTTCATGGAGATTGGTTTTCATTTTATTTTAACTTTTGAAGCATGAATATAGTCCCTGTTTTAATGAAATAAAATAAATAAGAATAAAATGTTTTGTTACAAAATACACGATCATTGTAGAAGATTTAGAGAGCACTGGTGAGCAAAAAAGAAGCGAATAAAATTTTATTCACAAGTAACTACTGTTAAATGCATCTAGACCTTCCAAGATTTTATTTAGGAATATAAAACTTTCTGGTTTTTTAAAAAAGAATAATTGAATCAGACTCTTAACTTTTACTGGAGGCTTCTCGTGTGACAGGCACTGTGCTCAGTGCTTAACATATATCATTTGACTCCTACCACAATTCCATGAGCTTCCTAGCAGTATCCAACTCTAATGGACAAGGACCTGAAGCACACAGTGGTTTATTATTTTGTCCAACTCACAGCACTAGTGAGTGGCAGAACCAGAATTCAAATCCAGATCTTTGGACTCCAGCCTGTGTTGAAAACCACAACACTGTACGGTGAGGGCGTTTAGAATATAAATAGTAAGCTGTCACACCGAACAGGCTTACTCACTCAGTGTGCTAAACCTGCTAATCTTTGACATTCCCAAGGTGTGGTAGCATCGTCATAAGGCTTGAGGAAACCTGACGCAGAGTGGAAAGAGTAGAATGATTTTCCTCTGGTAATTCATGGAGAAGATCCTGAAGTCCTATTAGAAAAGCACTATAAAGTACATTTTCCGTTTCTTCTCTCTGATTGGGTACAGTCACCAAAGCCCATACACCTCTCTGACTAATTTTCAAGGGGTACCGTAATCATCAAGAAATGCATTATCAACTACCAAGCCGCTCACCTTAATTCCTGCCTTTCTAGCCAGCCAGCAGCAGCTTGTGTAGAATACTTGAATTTTACTTCCCTGTTAAAGATATAAACTCCCATCTTGGGTACCAAGCAATGGATGGAACTTACATAAGAAATGTAGAGAGTGATGGAGACTCTAGCATCAGTAGGCTATTTAATAGATTTAGCAACAGAGCTGCCTCTAACTTACCATGATTCTCAGTGAACTTGTTGCTGAGATGGGAAGCATACAAGCCTCATAGTCAGAATGGCCTGACGTCAAACCCCAGTTTTACCACTTACTAGCTCTATGATCTTGGATATATTGCTTAATCTCTCTGACCCTCTGTTTTATCATCTGAGATACAGATTTATAGTTAGAGATAGGTAGATGTACACTGTCTGGTCTACAGTAGATAACCAACGAGTCTGAAGTCTTTCTTAAAAATTACTAAGACAGCATTCTGCTTTGTACCTCTTCTTCTATGGGATGGGGAGCACGTATTGACCATCTCTTCTTTAGTGAAGCCGAATTTGGTTAAATTCCTATATAGAAAAGGATAACTTAATTATACAATTTTCAAGCATAAGGAGAATTCAGATATAATCCAGTTCAGCACTCTGATTTTAAAGATGAGTAGATCTGAGACTCAGAACTGGGAAATAAGCTGATTGGTGGCAGAACCAAGACTCCATCGTCTTGTCCAATATCACGGTGTAAATAGTAAAGTTACGATGATGGCTGACAAAGGAGATAAAATTTACAAAGTTTTATTTTGTGAGTGTTCCTTGGAAATAAGGTATGTGCAAGACTGATCTCTATACTCCAAATGAAATTTTGAGTCTTAGAAATGTAGTTGCTAGTGCATCAACAAGGAGAACACAATAAAGTCAGAGATGGTCCTTTAGCAGTCCCCAACCTTTTTGGCACCAGGGACCGGTTTCATGGAAGACAGTTTTTCCACTGACGGGGTGGGGGGTTGGGAGCGGGTGATTCAGGCGGTAATGAGAGCGATGGGGGGTGATGGCGAACCGGCCACTAACCTCCTGCTGTGCGGCCCACTTCTTAACAGGCCGTCACTCACTTCCTGCTGTGCGGCCCAATTCCCAACAGGCCGGGGACTGATAGCAGTCCGAGACCCAGGAGTTGGGGACCCCTGTTTTAACTCCTAGGACTGGGATCTTTGTAATGAAGCACAGGTGTCTTCAGCAAAAGACCATTACTGTATGTATGTGTATCTGATATCTTTTTTTCTGCTTTACCTCATAGAGTGAATATTCATTTTAATTTTATTGATACTCTTAGGTTTAATGAATTTTACATATTAAATACACAAATACTCATAAATATCATACACATACTTTTAGAATTTCCTTAAATATAATTTTGTTGTGGTTAAATTTTTATACTAGTTTTTGAAAGCATACCTTCTTAGTGGTAATAAAAGTGTGGATTTACCACTTTTCATAACTGTATTTTGAAAGCTTTATAGTCCTTTAGAGACAGATTCTCTGGAAGCCCTGCCAGTCAGAAAACACCCAAGATTAATAACAGGAATGATTTGTTGATGTTGACATCTTGCAAAAATTATGCATTAGGTTTTCTTTAAAGAGGCATAACATGTATTTCCCATATTCAATTCTTTAACTTTTAGCTCATGTTTCAAATAGACTATTGGTGTATACTTAAATTGTTCCTCCAAGATTTCCAAAAATTATTTGACGAATGATGATAATGTAAATTTTAGAGTAAAGCACATGGGAAAAAATGCTGTTAATGGATTTGGCTTTTTGGAATAACATTGATGTTTTTAAAAAATATTTGAATTTCATATCCGTGAAAATTAGATAACTAGTAATTTTAGTTTCACTTGACCTCACTCGTGGAATAGGTGAAAATGCCAATGGCAGATACAGGGTATGAGTCTCATTACCACACTGGTCTCCTTTGTTGAGTTGCCGTTTGTCAAACCGTGAACATATATATGTAATGTGCTGCACTGGGATATATTCTGATGATCCTTTAGCATTTTTTCTTTGTTTAATAAAAAAAATAATTTAGAAGTTGACTGACAGAGAAACATTTGTGTATTTACCTGCTGCAGACATTGTTAAAGAACACACTGGATGATTTACAAAACATGCCTTTTTATAAAGACTTGAATTTTGAAATGGAGAGATTTGTGCCCATGTTCAGATATATATATTTTTTTGTTCCAAGAAAATAGCTAGATGAGAAGGCAACACCTAGCGAATAAAGCATTGTAATTCCTTTTATAGAAGCTCTTCTTGTGTGCCTCTTCTCCACCCCATCCCTATTGAGAAATGTTGAAACTAGTTAATTTATCTTTGAGTTTTTACGAAGTGTCAGCGACTATTCTAATAATAAAAATAAGTAGCGTCTTTTGATTTTTCACTACACGGCATGTACTATTCCAGCAACCTTACCCATGCTAACTCTATTCCTCAAAACCACACAAATAAGGCACAGAAAGTTATTTATCTTGTCCAACGTCACACAGCTAGTAGATGGTAGCATCAGTATTTGAACCCAGGCAGTCTGGCTCCACCACCCCACACTATTAACCAGTTCACTGTACTGCTTCCAGGTTGCAAAAGACGGTTAGAAAGATGGCTTTTATACTTATAAGACCAATGGCATTATGAGCAAGTTAGCTTCTTAAAGGAAGGATTTAAATAAACTTTTACTTTTTTCCCAAGTCTACTTGCTCCTTACCACTAAAGGATTGCTCTCCTGTCCTGTCATGTATAGTTGCCACATTGATTTTAAAAATGGACTTGGAAAAGACAGAAGAATCCATGTCTTGGAAATTTTCAGTAAAAGAGAAATTAAAAGAATTTAAACTTTCCCGTGCTGTTCAGCTTGGTCAGGACGGTCAGTACTCTATGTTCCTGTGTAAAAGCAGGTATTTGCCTCTTCTGAGAAGAGCTGTCAGTGAAGTTAACAGAGGATTTGTGTTGAGTTGTGTGATATGGAGAGTTGCAATAAATAATTAGCATTGTCACAGCTTCCCCCCCCCCCACACACACAATAGCTGAAAGGTTAATTTTAACTTTCTCAAAAAAAAAAAAAATTATCAGCACACAGCTCTGCTGTTTGTTTTTCAGCCTGTGTTCAAAATCTCTAGTCAGCAGCAAAGCCCTGAAAAAAATCAATATTTAGGCTCCCTGACTCCTGTTAGGGGTGTAAGGGCAGGGTTTTCTACTTTTTAAATTTGCTCCCTGATGTTTCCTTGCCCTAGCTTTTCTTGAGATAGGAGAAGGAGGAAAGTTGTATCAACCCCCTGTGGATAATTCCACCATCGTGGATTTCTGCCTGTTAGTCTTTTACTGTTACACACATTCACACCTCATGTATTTTGCTCTAAAAGCAGAACATCTGAGATGATTCTGTGGTTGAAAAAGATCTCAAAGAGATGGAAGATGGATTTAATGTTGCCATTTTTAGATAATGCTGTAAATAGAATGGCAGCTGTCCTCGGATGCATAGCAGATATATAGTACATATGCTGAATAGAAACAGATAAAAGATTGCACTCAATTAATCCTCGCGAAAAGTAGCATTTTAGCCATGGACTCAGTCATTGAGTTTTTAAGTGCGCTTATTCTACACCCTCATGTGATAAAATCCCATTCTTTGAAGGTGGCTCAGGAAGGGAAAAATTTGCTATTATCCTCAACTAGATTTAAAGCAGTCTATAAGATTTTAGTTATTTGCCCTCCCTCCCCACCCCCCCCCCCTTTTTTTAATCCTGTAAGCTATTCAAATCTACAAACATTTCTGAAACACCTGTTATGTATAAGGTACTCCTGGTGTGGTGAGGGGAACAAGACATGAGCTATTTCTTGTATAGAAAAGGCCTAAGTAGAAATTTGTCATGCAAGATAGAATGTGATAATTGCTATAAGTCAATTTTGACAGGTATCTTTAGTTCAATAACTAATAATCTTTAGTTGAATATTTATAAAACAACACCTCTGTTTCAGGTGTATTGCTAATAGGTACTGTGGATACCAAGTTGAATTAATGAACCCAGTCCTCAAGGAGACTTCCTCAAGGGAGTTGGCATTTAAACTAAAAATTACATCCAATAATTGAATATAGAATTTAAATGTTCAGAAGTAGCAGACTCTCCCAGAAGGTGCTGGGGAGTAGAACAGGGCTTCACAGCAGAGGTACTGAGTAATCAAGATTTTGAGGCATGAATAAGAGTTTAGTAAATAAATCATGAGGGATAAAGGCAGTAGAAGGGGAGGCATTACAGAAAAAGGGAATATCACGCCCAAAGCTAAGGTGGCCTGAGACTGAATGGTCTGGGGTCGCCCTCATCCTGTACAATCTCTCTGCCCTGTGGAAGGGTGTCTGGAGTATTCAGTAACGACAGGTTATGAAAGTCCGGGCCAAAAGCAAAGTAGATTGTCCATGTAAACTTTGTTTTCATGACAGCAACTTACCTGCTTTCCCTTTAAGATGGACCAGGTTTTGAGTGGTCTGATTCCTGACTCTGGAACTCATTACGTTGTGATCTTGAGCACTTTTCTACATCCTTTAGACCTCAGCTTTTCAACAGTAAATGGAGGTTCTGATATTTCGTATAAAACAGTACATTGTCTTATACCTGGTATGTAATGATGACTTTAATTATTGCTCTTTGTTTTTTTTTTTCTTTTTTTTGTGGTACGCGGGCCTCTCACCGCTGTGGCCTCTCCCACCGCGGAGCACAGGCTCCGGACGTGCAGGCTCAGTGGCTATGGCTCACGGGCCCAGCCGCTCCGCGGCATGTGGGATCTTCCCGGACCGGGGCACGAACCCGCGTCCCCTGCATCGGCAGGCGGACTCTCAACCACTGCGCCACCAGCGAAGCCCGCTCTTTGGTTTTTTGATTGACCATCTATTGGTGGTGCTGCTTGCCAGGGATCAAGACATAACTGCATTCAGTCAATGCAGTGTAGCTGTCGTTCTTCCCAGAAGTCTGGAATTTCAGTGACGTGGGAGAGGACATGGAGAGAGCTCTGGAATGGGAATTTGCAGACCTGAATTCTGGTTCTACCTTAGCCACAAGCTGAGACTGGTGATCTTGACTCAGAATGTGCCCTGTGAGTTTATTCTTCTCTGAGGTGGCGGGGTAGGTGGGTGGGTGTGTAGTAAATGTCTGTCTGACTCATGTCCTTGTTGTTATGAGTAGTTTCTGAGGAGCAGTCCAGTGACTTGAAAGAGATCAGCCACACAACCTAATTCCAGTAAAACTTTACTCAGTCAGAAATGTGATTTTACATTTTCTCTTGGAGGGGAAAACTTGTCTACAGCAACCAAACTCCTTTGAAAGAATGGTGGTTTCCCCATCGTTGTAAAAAATGACAAAATGCAGTTAAACTTCATTAAACATGCGGGAGGGTGTTTGGCCAGCCTTGCTCTTTCTTTCAGAAATGGAGAATGGGAAGAGGGGGTGTGGTTTGCTGGCCTGGATGTGTGGTGGTAAGGTTGTGGTTAGGTGAGCTTTCAAGAGCACGTCAGCCCGTTGAGCTTCTGCGTATCAGAACATATAGGACATACCCATGACTATGTTCATGGTTGCTGAAGTTTACATCTTGAGAAAACCTGGTTGGTATTGACAAGGAATATAGTGCTTGTTTCTATGGACTAGTTGTTACACTCATGAATAACAAGTGTTCATTCACAAAGTACAGAGAGATTAACATCCTGAAGAATATGTCGTCGGTAGGGCCACAGTCAAGGAGTGTTAACTCCAGATTCCAAACCACAGCCCTTGGATATGATTTCCTCTCTTGACAAAATCTAACTGCTATTTTCACTGTACATTAATTTTGATATCATTTTGAAGTAATAGCATGTATGGCTCTGTAGTCTCTTAATGTACACAAGTCCTCTCTCTTTCCTCTATTTTCCTTGCTTTGTTTCCACCATTAATCTAATAACCAGCCACTTATTGTACTGATTATCTTGTCATTGAAACCGTAAAAGCCCATGGCAGGTAAACCTATGGCAGGCAGATGGTCGCCCCAGTATGTCAGCTGTCTCGGATGTGGGGGTTTTTTTTGGAGGGGGTGGGTACTACAATGTGTTCTGGAAAAAAAAAACACACAAAAAAGAGCCCAGATCATACAATTTGAAATTTAACAGAATGTATTTGCTAACACTTTCTAAGTTTCCTTAAGACCAAAATTCATTATGGAAGCATCTTTTGTGGCGTATGAAGTGAAAGAGAAAGGGGGAAACTACGGTGTTGGAAAGAGTGCGGAGGTTGTTACAGTAGACTTTCGATAGCAGTGTTTGTGGCTTTGGCCTTTTGGTGGGTGTACTCTTGGTTGGGGTGACGGGGGGTGGGGTGGGGTGGGGTTGGGCGGGGAAGGCAGGATACTTCCAAGCTATTGGTCGCTTCTGCTTGTTCTCATAGCAGCCTGAGGGGAAAAGTGCTTGTTTAAACACTAATATATTCCGTAAAACCCAACAATTATGGCAAGGTTTTTAAAAAAGAAAATTACATTCAAGATGAATGAGGGTATATTGAAATAATTATGTTTTAAGGTGTGTAACATTAAAAGATATTGAATACAATATTGACTGTTTTGTGGAAATAGCAATAATGAGATTCCTTTCACCTAATCTTACAATAATTGGGTTATTACTATGCAAATGAAGGTATTACTTTAAAAAAGTAAGGAAGCAAGACAGATCCTTGAGGCTGTCCTTTATCTATTCTTAAAGCTGTGCTGTCAGTTCTCCTTAGACTGAAGATCCTTTTCTAAACAATTTGGAGATGTTCATTTCGCTCCATGCCCCTGAAATTCCACTATAATGTTTTTTAGCTGCCACAGGTAGCAGATCGGTGGCTGGTGATCTTATTTTTTTTTTTTTTAGCTATTTGTGGAACCCAAATGAACAATTAAAGTGTATAATTATTGCCCACTGTCTTTTTTTTTTTTTTTAATGAAATGTTGTGAATTTTCCTGTCCAAGATTCTTGCTGGGGCCCTTATCTCCACTTTCCATGCAGCTCTATCATTATTGTGTAGTGTCAGGTGGTACCTAGGCCTCTCAAAAGCCACCAGGTCATTTTGGGCTAGCAGACCTCTTAGGACACCTTTGTGGCTGAGGAAGTGAGTCCATTAGTCCTCAGTCATCCTCAAATCAATGGTCTGTCCATTGCTATCACCACGATGTCCATTTAAACTTCTATGGCACCCATCAAATGAATAGAAATATTTGGGACAGTTGCCATTTTGGTTCATGACCCAGGTAAAAATACCTGTGTGTTCAGCGGGGGAATGGTATTTCAAACTGTTGCTTGCTGAGGCTTTGGGTAAGAGGCGATTATATTTACTGAGAATGTTGCACGATTTTTACACCCTGCTTGTTATATGAAATGCTCTCTGTATAACCAAAGATACAAAGTTCCGTATTAAAAGTTCTCTAGTACTCCCACCTAGGGAAAGCATCACACAAAAGTCTTGGACTGAGCCTTACTGAAATCTCACAATGGACTTTTTGTAGTTTTAATGCTCTTCAGTAGTATATACTAGATTAATCAGAACAAGTAGATTTGAGGAAATCATGAAAGAAAAATTTCATTTACCAAGTACTTTTGGTTCCAAGGATTAGGAGGTCAAGAAAATGTAAGCCTTATCAGTTTATTTCAGAATCAGTTGAGACGTGAGACACTTTATAAAATGTCATCAACAACCGCTCTTTACCATATGTTCTTCTGTAGTTCTTAAGGTAGAAGAACTAGGCTCAGAGTGGCTACTGCCCGTTCCTGCCATTCTCTGTTCAGTAGAGAAAACTTAGAATAAATTCATAAAATATAGGTAACATTTTCAAACAATTCACAGTCCTGAAAATATTAAATCCTTACATTTTTACAATTCAGCTGATTTGCTTGGCTTCAATAAATCATTGTATGTGGGTAATTTTTATTAGATTCCCCTGAAAAGGCTATTTAGGAAAGATGCAGAATTCTAGCACATCATTTGGGTTAGAATAAGTTATGCCGCCGTTATAAACAACCCTAAAATCTCATTTACAAGATCTGTTATGATTTTAGGTGATTCTGCAGGTCAGTTATCTACCATATTGCTGGCTTAGCTTTTGAAACTTCAGTTTTATGACACCTTTATATATACCTGCTTGCATGAACTCTCAGGCCAGGGAGGACTGAAGAGTTGAGCACTGCCAATTAAATGCCTTATTCCAGAATGATAAACATCACTTCTCATATTTCTTTGCTAGAACTAATCATATAGTCATTCCTAATGTCATTGGGATGGAAAGTATAGAGGAGAACTAGATATTGATCAATACTGTACACTGATCACATCCAGTATTTATATATTCCACTTTTCGAGAATACCTTTGAAATATGAAATGCCACTCTTGATGTATGGGTGAAACTTATAGCAAGGAGTGTAATGAACGATTTTCATTAAAAGCAATATACATTTTGCCCCTATTCATTGATGCACCCATTTGTCTAGACTTCCATAGACCTTATTATTCTTGGGTTTGATGGGACAGGTTTTACCTTGACTAAGGTCACTGTGCAGTCAGCCTTTGCAGTTAGGATTATAGTGAGCTTTTAAATTGTAGCTGTGACCAACCTGCAATAATGATAAACATTACAGAAGAATGCCCTTTGTCCAGGTTTGATGAGGGTTGGTGGCATAAAATGCAGCTGACAGTTTCTTAGGTTGGAAATGGGGTTATTTGATTTGCGAAAGAAAGAAACCTTGGAATCAGTACATTCTTCCTCTCATTCTGATAGGATCTACAAAGAAAAGAGAGAACACTTTAGTATGATGAATGCCCCATTATCTTTTTTTTTAATAAGCTTTTTTCTATGTCTGTGAGTCTTTTTTGTTTTATAATTAGATTCATTTGTATTATTTTTATTTTTATTTTATTTTATTTTTGGCCGCGCCACAGGGCATGTGGAATCTTAGTTCCCCAATCAGGGATCGAACCTGCGCCCACTGCATTGGAAGCATGGAGTCTTAACCACTGGACTGCCAGGGAATTTTCTGCCCCATCATCTTTGTAAACAAGGCAGAATATTTGGAGCTAATAGGTGTTTAGCAACAATAAACGTTTGTATCTTATTTAACTTTTTGGGGGTAGCAAACAAGAAGAGAACAGGAGTGTGTTTGACATGAAGGTGGGGAATGTTTTACTACTTAGGTGGAACAGCTTTCTGTCATCCTCAGAAGGTAACCAAGTAATTTCTTTTAAATATCATCGTGAACTCAAGAATTTAAGCATATTTGATGAGCTTGATCAATTGCAATTCTCACCCTTTTTGAAACTCAGATTGTCTCATTTTTGACCAACGGAAACCACTTCGAACTGGCTTCTGAGTACTTTTGACATAACTGTTGTCATCTTTGATAGCTTCCTTGCTATCTGGTGTGTCAAGATGTTCTGCATTTTGTACATATACTGCCCCCATCTACTTCTCTAAGCAGTCTTGTGTTTTGAGCACTAGGTATGTTCATTTCTACTGATTTGGTCATTATTTATAGGCCTAAACAGACAGTGCTATTTTATGCACTTAGAATATATGTGAGGTCTATCAGAAGTTTTACTAATATTTTTAGAGAGCCATATTTCAACCATGGAAGAGTATCATCTTCTAGCTACCAATCACAACATATACATTTAAAATGTTTCTGATCTTATTATTTCTTTGGCTTAATACTTTGGGCAGAGTCTTCTTTCACAAGTCTGTATTCATATTTGGCTCTCCTTTGGGTAGTGGTGATCAAATCTGCTACAAGTTACTGTTTCTGCAGCCTCCTATACATAGAGTTCTGCTTTCATTATTTTAGCTTAATTGCTTCATCTCGATCACCATTTACCAATATTTATCTGCTGCTGTAATTTTCTCAGAAGTTGTCATATACATTATATTACTTATATATTTCTGTAGTTAAGCATTTAAAATTATTTTTTAAGTGAGGGAGTGAAAAAAATAAGGGAGTAAACATGATCATTTTGCTGAGCTAATATAGCCCATATCATAGTTGGCTTAAACGGTTAATTGTAGTCCTGGAAACTGCAGCCCACAACATTGTTTGGCAATGAAATATAGAAAGTTACAGAGTTAATGACATTCGCTTGTTCAGAAAACCCTTTACGGGCTAGGCCTCATCATAAGGAACTCTTCACTAATATGACCAGGGAATAAAATGCCCCTACTCTTAGCAGCTGTGTAGGAGGAAAGAGGAAGGGTGGAGTTGTAAAATCTAAAGTTTTTGGGTTTATTAGAACCTTGGTTATGTATAATTTTCTTGTGCCCTCATTTGATAAGAATGCCTGGACCAATCTTGGTGACTCTGACAACTAACTACTCCATCTTTTCAGAGGATGGTGTTCTGCCCATCTGAAATGGATCACCTGGATTTGTGCTTTCAGATACATACAGAACCTCCCTTCCTCCTATTTACCTGTCCTGCTTCCACTTTTTCAAGTCTTCTGGAGGCTCTAAGACTAACCAGAGGGCCATGAGATTAGATATATTATTGGATCACAGCCATTTGTGAATGATGCACAAGTGTCATGGAGTATTTTTAAAGAAATTAGGGTAGTTTTAAAAAAAAAGCCCAACGAAATTTAATAATAAGAAAGATGGTATCTCACATAGACATTAGAGGTAGGGCAGATTATTGGGTTGAATTTGTCCATTGCTTTCAGCATCTTATCTCTGCAATTGCCTGAGCTCTGACCTCCTCTGTACGTCGGCTTTATTTTCAAAGCCAATTGCATCTGCAGTTCCAGCTCTGACAACCATAGAGTTTGAGAAAGTGACCATCTCTTTCAGTGGTTCTCTCTTAAAAGTGAGGAAATGTTTTCCCAGAAGCAAATGTCACTTATGTTTCACTGCCCCACGTTGTGTCGTATGTCCATTCCTGGATTCAAACCATGTTTCCAGGGGAATGCCATTCACAGACTAGGATAGGCGTGGGTTCACCAAACCATCAATGGAAAGGAGGATGGGATTACCATGATTGCCTTAAATTTGCAGGACCCGCTGCAGAAGTTGGGCTCAATCCTTCGTACTGCACTGCTCTTACATGCTGAGGAAGGGATATTGAGGAGAAAACCACATTATCTGTTACATTATGCCTTAGGGCTTATTTGTTCATTTGTATGTTCATTTGTTTGGCTGTAGCATGTGAGTAAAATAATGAGCAATTACTGTTGGAGTAAGAAAAAGGAGGGCTTCCCTGGTGGTGCAGTGGTTAAGAATCCGCCTGTCAATTCAGGGGACGTGGGTTCGAGCCCTGGTCCGGGAAGATCCCACATGCCAGGAAGCAACTAAGCCCGTGTGCCACAGCTGCTGAGGCCTGCGAGCCACAACTACTGAAGCCTGTGTGCCTAGAGCCCATGCTCTGCAACAGGAGAAGCCACCGCAGTGAGAGGCCTGCGCGCTGCAGCTAGGAGTGGCCCCCGCTTACTGCAACCAGAGAAAGCCCGTGCACAGCAATGAAGACCCAATGCAGCCAAAAATAAAAGAATAAATGACATAAATTAAAAAAAAAAAAAAGAAAAGAAAAGAGGAAAAAACCCAATCTGATATAATGTATCCAAAGAGGTGTGATCTGCTGGTAAAAATCTTTCCAAAAATCCCACTGATTTTTATTATTTTAAAAATTTCACTGAGTGTGGATTACACGAGCAACCTAATGTTATCCCTTTGTACCTCTAGACGAGCTCAGTGAAAACCAACTTCTGTGAAGTATGATTAAACTTGCCCTTAAGAGCTGTCATCTGCACTGAGTTTTTTATTAAGCCATCTTTCCATGGCTTCTCCTCCCAAGCCCTCTGTTATAGGTCAGAGTGTCCTGGGCTCTAGCAACCCATGTCCCCCATATTTTTCTAGATCCATGCCTAGAATATTGTCTGTTCTTCCCTCCAACTTTCCAGATCTTTCCTGTTCCTCAAAACTCAGCTCAAAACTATGTCTATGAAGCCTTTTGGTGACCAGGCCAGTCTGAGGTTCTTTTTTCTCTTTCCTCTGAATACTTTAAGTATTATTTTCTACTCAGGTCAAATCATCTGCTGTCTTTGAAGTAGTTAGATCACAGCTTCTTTATTAATATGTTTTAATGACTTTGTTTTTTACCCATCATCTGACAAAGTAGGTTACAGATACTGCTCAACAATAGAGTTATTTAGTTTGACTGAGTATTCAGAGTTGGGTTGAACTGCTTATGACACTAATATCAGAAGCAGGAGTTTCGTCTTATTCATAGAGGAGGCCTGAATACTGTTTTCACTCTGGACTTTCAGTTTGGGCTAAGAGCTGTAGGGTGAAACAAAGTTTACCAGCCTAATCCACAGATTGGTATGTAGTTCTTCTGTCTTTATCCATTCAGTCTTTAATATATGAGCTGAAGGGATAATTTGGGATTACTCTCTGTTTTCAGAATTTAGAATTTAGTATATTCTCAGAATTTTGCTTCTAATCAGGAATAATGTCTTTGTGTTGTAAAAAGTATTAAAATATTATGTGTTATCCAAACTAGATGTCAGTTATTTTATAGTATATGTTTGATCCTTGATGGTACTGTGGCTGGAAAGGAAAACAAGTCCTCTTATGTAGAAATGTGGCCTATTAACAATGAAAAATGTATTTATAGGTTGTTTTTCTATTAACAGTTCATAGTCTGTCTATATTGAACGTATTTGGTCTGTTCACCTACTGAGTTTTCACTGGTAAAAGTATAACTTCACCTTTAGTCTGTGAACATTAGCATAGGGGTTGACCCATTTAACTTTTTCATCTTAAAAATCACAAAGGCTTTTCAAAATTAGCAGGGGGCATTTACACAGCAAACTAGTGGAAAATGTTATGAGCTTTCTTTAGCTGGTTTGGTTTTAGCTGCCACTCTGGAGCTTTTACACTTCTTTCCCTTTCCTACCCCATCTCCAGGAGGTAAACAAAGAAACAATTTGCATCAACTATAGAAATGCCTCTGAGATCACTGCTCTAAGAGTGCTGGGGATTTGGAGTAGAAATCCTGAAAAAGAGAAAAAGGCAAGGGTAAAAGCTCTGTTGACAAGGGAGTTTCATAGGCATGTGGTGAGAGCACAACATTGGACGTGTGAATACAAATTCTGCAAGTTTCCTCTCCTCTTGTGAAAAAAAGTCTAGGCGTGTGGAAGTTCTGTCTGGTTAAAGAGTTAGACACAGTGGCAGCTGTATAGCTTAGTTTTTCTTTCTGATTCAAATACTTCCCTGTTGGAGTGTTTAGCACCTTCAGTTCTTCTTGTCCTGCTCCTCAGCACATGTGGCACCACTGGTTGGGAGGAAGGCTGATGGCTGGCTCTGTACACGATGCTGAACGGTGCTTTATCATTTGGCCAGTCCGCTGGGCTTGAATGGAAGGGAATTTGAGTTCTCACTTTGGTGCAGACCATTAGCACATTCATCATCTGCTGGCATCAGGTCAAGGAACACCCAAGTCAGCTCGTGAACCACGTTTTTCCCTGGAGTAAACATAATACATATATTTGGCTAGGAGTTCAGCTGTTAAAAGATGATTTTTTTTTTCTCAGTGGGATCAGGTATTTGTTCATATTTAGATAGCATCTAAGTGGAGGCAATTTAGACATTTAATCAAAGCAAAAATCTATTCTAAAAAAATAGGAAGACCTCATCATAGATTCACAGATCTGTGTATTTGTGTGCTCAAGGATAATAATAATACTGGGAGACATTTCAGAGAAAAGAGATGAGTAGAAATAAAAAAATTTCATGAATTTGAGCCCAAGTAAACGAAACTCTATTATTTAATTATAGTAGCTGACTGTGAATATAAATGGGAGATGTAGAGCAAGAATTTTTTCCAAAGTTTGTATCATAGAAGATTTTATGACTAAAAGAGGAAATCTGTCACTAAGAGCTACCAACTAGAGGTTTGATCTTTCATAAAATAAATTGGGGAGTATAAAAAATATTTGGGAATTGAGGACTGTCCCTTTCGTATATGCTCAAGGATTTTTACATCTAAAGTGAATAAAAACTGCATAATGTGGGAAATATGTCAGTGTCCTTCACATTTGTCCCTCTGTGATAGCATGGTTGGGTGGGAAAAAACTCACTGATACACAATGGAAAAGGACATGCTAGCTTTTACAGTTTCATGTTGAGAACTTCCTGTGGGCCAGTGCCTACAATAATATCCATGGTCGGGCCATTTATTTGCTACCAGTTGCTACTTTTGGCACGTGGGTACATTTAAACCCCAGAGTCTTGGTTAAATTCCAATGTAGATGGGTGATGATATTCCATCTGCCATGTTCTCTTTTTGCCTTCCTTAAGGAAATGAAGCATAACTGCATTCCCAAGCAGACTGTTCCTATACTACAGACAAAAATTAATATTTTTATTCCTGAATGTGTGGTTCAGTGTCATCAGACCTCAGTTCTAGGCTCAACTCTGTCACTGACTCACTCATGACCATGTGCGAGTTAATTTCATCTCTCTGAAATGAATTTTCTATAAAAGGTGAACAAGAGCCTCGGTAATTGTTAAGCCTACTGACAATTGTAACAGATTATGAATGGTTGTTAGTCCACATTCTTGATAAATGAAATAAGAGGAAAATTTTGTTCAGACTTCAAAAAGTTTTCAGATTTCTATTCACTTTAATGTATTAGAAAACATTCTCTTAAACATTATCTTTAAAGTTGTCTATCCAAAAAAGTATACATCAAATGACAGAAATATTGGTGTTTCAAATGAGTGATGTATTGTTTTCCCCCTGTCTAATTCCAATTCACATATCAGTTATCGTTTTAGTGGAGGTATGAATGTGTATGTAGTTCTAAGTGGGGAAAAACAGGAGCATTGGGGGAGGAAACAGGACAGTATCTCACATAGCTACATTTATTCTGATGTTTAGATTTACCAAATCCCACATTTTTGCAGAAATATTCAGTAGGACATGATTCATGACACCTTTCATTCAAACTGATAATATGATGACGCCATTGGACTGTGATAAATTATGTAATTTGATGTCATACCTAAAGCAACCACTAAAAAAGCTGTACAAAGAGACATTACAGATAAATCAAAATTGAATTATAAAAAATGTTGAAGGAAGGAAAGAAAAAGAAAACAGAAATGAAAAACAGACAACAAAAAATAAAATTACTCGCTTCAAGCCTAACATATGAATAATTACATTAAATGTAAATGGTCTAAATACAGCAATTAAAAGACAGATTGTTAGAGTGTATTAAAAAATAGCACCCAACTACAATGCTGTATCTTTATAAATTCTCTTTGAATATAATGATGTTGGCAGGTTGAAAGTAAAGAATGGATAAAAATGTATCAGGCAAACATTAATAAAAAGTAAACAGGGGTTGCTATATTAATATCAGATACAGTAGACTTTGGAGCAAAGAAAATTACTAGTGACAGAGGAGGATATTATATAATGATAAAAGAGTCGCTCCATCAAAAAGATATAGCAATACTAAATGTGTGTACACTAAATTACTGAGTTGCAAAAAATGAAATATTTGAAAAAAGAAAGACACATTTATAAATATAGTTGAAGACTTCAACACCCCTACCTCATCAATTGATAGAAAACTAGATAGAAAATCAGCAAGAATATAGAAAACCTAACATCAGTAACCAACAGACTCTAATTGGTACTCACAGAACACTCCACCCCACAGCAACAGAACACATATTCTTTTAATGTAACCATGGAACATATAACATGATAGACCATATCCTGGGTCAGAAAGCAAATCTCAACAAATTTGAAAGAATTAAAATCATAAAGAATGTATTCTTTGACTACCATGGAATCAAATTAGAAATCAACAATGGATAACATGTAAATCTCTGAACACTTGGAAATTCAGTAACATACATTATATATATGTATGGGTCACAAAAGAAGTCTCAAGGAACATAAAAAATACATTGAACGGAATGAAAATAAAAAATACAACATCAAAATTTGTGGGTCACAAGTAAAGAACTGCTGAGAGGCATGTTTGTAGCATTAAATGCATACATTAGAAAAAAGTAAAAGTCTCTAATCAATAATCTTACCTCACACTTCAAGAATCTAGAAAAAGAAGAACTGAATATACCCAAAGCAAGCAGAAGGAAGGAAATAATGTTAAGAACAAAAGTTAATAAAATTGAAAACAGAAAAATAATCAACAAAAAAAAGCCTAGTTATTTGAAAAGAGTGATAAAGTAGACAAACCTCTAGCAAGACTGACAAAGAAAAAACAGATAAGACACAGATTACCAGTGTGAAGAATGAAAAAAAGTGTATCACTGCAGATCCTGCAGACACTAAAGGGATAATAGGGGATACTAGAAACAATTCTACACACATAAATGACAACTTAGATGAAATGGACCAACTCCTCAAATGACACAAACTACCACAACTCACTCACTATTAAATAGATAATTTGAATAGCCCTATAACTATTAAGGAAATTGAACAATGTTAACATTTCAAAAAAAAACCCACTCCACTCCCAGATGGCTTCACTAGAGAATTCTAACAAACATTTAAAGAAGTAACATCAGTTCTACACAATCCTTTTCAGGAACCCATTCATTTTATGAAAGTGGTGTTAGCCAGATACCAAAACCTGATAAAGTACAGAAAAGAAAACTAGACATAAATATCCCTCATGAACACAGACACAAAGATCCTTAACAAAATATTAGCAAATAGAATTCAGCAATATATAAAATAACATATATTCCACGACCAAGTAGGGTTTATTCCAGGGATCAAGGTTCGTTCAGTACTTGCAAAACTGTTGCACAATTCACCATGTTAACAGGCTAAAGAAGAAATATCACATGATCCTATCAATTCATGCCGAAAAAGCACTTGACAAAATTCAACACCCATTTAGGATAAAAATTCTCAGAAAAATAAGAACAGAGAACTTCCTCAACTTGATATAAAGCATCTGAAAAAACTGCATAAATTCTGTAACAACATTACTCTTAATGATGAAAGACAATTAGTTCTCTTCAGATCAGGAACAAGGTCAAGAATGTTTGCACTCACCAATTTTATTTAATATCGTGCTAGAATTTCCAGCCAGTACAAAAAGACAAGAGAAGGAAATTAAAAGCATAGAGATCAGAATCGAAGAAATAAAACTGTCCCTATTTGCAGGTGACATGATTGTTTATGTAGAAAATCCCAGGGAACTTAAAAAAAAACCCTTCCAAGATTAATAGGTGAGTTCAGCAAAGTAGTAGGATATAAGATAAATATACAAAAATCAACTATATTCCTATATAATAACAGTGAACAACTGAACACCGAAGATTAAAACACAATACCATTTATAATCACTCAAAAATGTAAATGCTTAGGTATAAATCTAACAAAACATGTGTAGGACTTGTATGCTGAAAGCCACACAGTACTGATGGAAATTCTAAATAATGGATTGGAAGACTCACCATAACAAACATATCAATTCTCTCTAAACTGATACACAAGTTTAACACAATTTCTATCAAAATTCCAGCAAGATTTTTTTGTAGATATAGACCACATTATTCTAAAAATTTTATAGAAAGGCAAATGAATCAGAATAGTTAGAAGAATTTTTAAATAGAAGAATGAAGTGGGAAGAATTAATATACCCAATTTCAGGATTTATCATATAGCTACCGTAATCAAGACTATGTGATCTTGGCAGAGGGATACAAATATATATCAGTAGAATACAACGGAGAACCCAGAAATTGGCCCACACAGATGTAAACTGATTTTTTTTTTTCTTATTTTATTTTTTTTAATTTTTTTGCGGTTTGCGGGCCTCTCACTGTTGTGGCCTCTCCCGTTGCAGAGCACAGGCTCCGGACGCGCAGGCTCAGCGGCCATGGCTCACGGGCCCAGCTGCTCCGCGGCATGTGGGATCTTCCCGGACCGGGGCACGAACCCGTGTCCCCTGCATCGGCAGGTGGACTCTCAACCACTGCGCCACAAGGGAAGCCCTAAACTGATTTTTGACAAAGGTGCAAAACCAATTCAATGGAGGAAACATAGCCTTCTCAACAAATGGCACTGGAGCAGTTGAACATCCATAAACAAAAAAATGAACCTTGACCTAAGTCTTACAACTTATACAAAAATTAACTCAAAGTGTATAGAGAACTTAGATGTAAAATTTAAAAATAAAATTTTTATGAAAAAAATGGAAAATCTTGTTATAAAGCAGAAACTAACACACCATTGTAAAGCAATTATACTCCAATAAAGATGTTAAAAAAGAAAAAAAGGAAAATCTTCAGGACCCAGGGCTAGGCAAAGCATTGTTAGACTTTATATCAAAAGCATGATTCATAAAATAAAAAATTGATAAATCAGACTTGAGCAAAATTGAAAACTTTTGCTCCATGAAAGACCCTGTAAAGAAGCTGAAAAGACCAGCTACAGACTGGGAGAAAATATTTGCAAACTATATATTTGGACTTGTATTAAGGATTGGTATTAAGAGTGTAATCTTTCAAAACTCTAAAATAAAAAATGAAACAATCCAATCAGAAAATAAACAAAAAACATGAAGAAACATTTCATGGGAAAGGATATATACAGATATCATCTAAGCACATGAAAAGATGTTTGACATCATTAACCATTAGAGAAAAGCAGAATGGGCTACAATAAGAAATAGTGACAACACTAAATGCTGGCAAGAATTGCAGAAACTGGCTCATTCATGCATTGCTAATGGGGTTGTAAAATGGTACAACCATTTTGCAAAACAGTTTGACAGGTTTTTAAAGAAAACTTTACATACAACCACCATAAAACCCAGCAGTTGCTCTCCTGGGCATTTATCTCAGAGAAAGGAAAACTTATGCTCACACAAAAACATGTATACAAATATTTATAGCAGCTTTACTTATAATAACCTCAAACTAGAAAGAAAGCAGTGCCCTTCAATGAGCGAATAGTTAAATGATCCAGACCATAGAACACTATTCAGCAATATGACTGAACGAACTATTGATACACCAACCTGGATGAATGTCCAGAGAATTGTGTTGCTCATATAATTTTGTTTGTATAATATTCTTGAAATAACAAAATTATAGAATTTGTACATTAGTGGTTTCCAGGGTTTAAGAAGGAGATAGGATGGGAGGGCTATAAAGAGGCAAACTGAGGGACTCTTATGGTGATGGAAATGTTCTGCATCTTAACTCTCAATGTCAGTATCTTGGTTTTGATATTGTACTATAACTTTGCAAGATGTTACCATTGGGGGAAACAGGGTAAAAGATACAGGGGATTTCTCTGTATTACTTCTGACAAATGCATGAAAATCTACAATGATGTCAAACTAAAATATTTGATTAAAGAAAAACACAACCTTCTAATGGCTTCTAGTTTAAAATTCAGAGCCTTTCCTTGGCCTTTTCCAACATCATTCATGTCCTACTTGTCTCCGCCTGACGTATCATGCTGCAGCCACAGTGGCCTTTTTGCTGTTCCTGCACATGCTCAGCAGGCTGTCACCACAGGACCTTTGTGCTTGCTATTCCCTTGGCCTGGAAAGTTCTTCCATCTGGCTTACTCTCTTTATCCTCCCCTCTGCTCGTAAGTCACCTTATTGGAGACGATTTTTCCTTGAATAGTCTCTCTAAAGTAGCACCCCTGTCACAATCTATTCCCTTACTTGGATTTCTTTGTCTTCTCTCATTAGAAACAGGTTTGATGCTTTTAAAAATTCCAAGTTTTTAGGATAGGAACCTTAAGTTCCCTACTATGCCTACTCTTTTCTATGTTTTCTTCTGGGATTTGGAGCATTTGGTTTTCAAAATCAAACCAAACAAGCTGATTCATTTTATTTTCTTTCCTTCTGCTGATGCTTCTGTAACTTTCTAGATGGAATTTAAGAGTTCTGTGGTAGTCGATGTTGTGTATTCTGTCAGGTTCAGTTTATCACAATCTTCTGGCATTTCCCCAAACAGCTAAGATTTGAGAGTCAACTTCCTCACACCGTGAATCTGCCCCTAAGTGACTTAGCTCTAATTCTCTTCTAGGCTTGTTAATCAGTTCACAGTGTAAAGACACACTTTAAGAGGATCCTTGGAAGTCTTGGACAAGCTTCCCCACATGTGGCAGGTATGTGTCTACACACTGAGTGTGCAAGAAATGTAACTTGCACATTTCTATAGTTAAATCTATTCTTCTATAGTTAAATCTAAATTCTATTTATTCTTCTATAGTTAAATCTAAATTATATTTTAACCCTTCATTTAACCATGTGGACTCAACCTGAGGTTGCATCCTAATTCTAGGTAAGGTTTTGAGGGTGAGGGGTGACATATCTGCTCCTAGGCTGTCATCTCTCTACGAGTCATGTTTGTCCTCTCATCCTTTGTCAGTACTTGTGAGCCATTGCCGAGGCACACTTCGGTCTTCCTTCGAGGGTCTTCTCTCCTTCTCTTGGCTTCTTCCAGATACTTCCTGGGCACATGAGGGTGTGCTCCCGCTAAACTGGAAGAAACTCTCTGGGGTGGCATAAAGCTCTTTGCTCCTTGCATGCCACTCTGAAGCACGTGGTCCTTGTTCTTTTGCTTCCGAGGCATGCTATTGTGGGAGGTCCTTGGCAAATCTGGTCAGGTCCATCTACCTGGACATATCACTTGGTCGTTTCCAAGGTCCAGACTCCATCCAAGAAAGAAAATCCTTTCCACCCTCCATTATCTCCCACCAACATATTTGGGATTTCTCTCTGTAACAGTACTTCAAACAAGCACAACTTAGGAAATGGTTTACTTTTTTTCTTGTTGTTTCTTTAAAATGAACTGGGGAATGGGGGTGGGTATTCCCATGCCTCTGGATGAAATTTAGGTCTCACGTAGGCTCCATACCTAATAGGGATTATCCTTAGATTAAAAAAAATTTCTATCCACACTTTAAATCACAGACATTCAGAAATTAGAATGTCCAGTCTCAGACCATAATTGTAGCTTCAAAGTGCATTTAATATCAGATCATCTCTCCTCCTCTCTCTGAGGCCCATTTTGTGGATTGGGCTATTGCAGTGGGAGAGGGCGTGCTGTTTTCTTTCTCTATCTGTCACCTCCTCCCCCATTTGCTAGCTGCTATTGCTAAATCCTTAGGGGTTGGAACATGGGAAGGAAAGGGAAAAGAGTGGCTTAGGGTTGTTTCTTACATCAACTGGTACTATGTTAAGCTGGCTCCAGCTTTCTGGGCCTGGCAGATGTTTAAAACTGATAGTCACTTGGCCACTTTGGGGGGACTTTGGTTGCTTCCCTTGCTGGACCCATTTGTCTTCAACTCTCCTGACTTGGACAAGGCTTCTCCTTCAGTGTCCACTTCCCACACAGCTCCTAGTTTTCAGCTAATCCATCCCACAGGAACTCCTATTTAGTGTATCAGGAATACTTCGCAATGGTCATCTTGGGCTTCAGTCTGGCTCTCTCATCCCTGGCCCACACCAGCTTCATGAAAACATGCATCTCATGAACCTCCAAGGGCAGGAGGGGTTGAGGGTACTTCTAAAATTCCAGAGCTGCTCCTAGCCTGACCCTCTTGTCCTCCCGATTTCCAAGGTGGGAGCCAGTCTGCAGTCCATTGGGTTTCCCAAAGTCCAGCCTGTCTAGATTATTCCTTTGAAGCCTCTCTAAAGATTTGAGAGAGAAAATAGTCCCTTCCATCCCTCTTGCTTGGGGTGAGGTGGGACTTGCCATAGGGCAGCAGCTCAATCCAAGAACCATTTCACAATGCTTTTCCTCTCCTCTATCCTTTTGATCCTTTACATTCTCTGGTTGGCTTTTAGAACCATCCAACCAGTTCTTAGGATTTTTTTTTTTAATCTGGATTTTGATCTAGCCCTTTACTTTGGGATTTCATGCCTGTTCAATGAAGGTGCCTCTGTTGAATCTTGCAGTCTAGTATCTGGTCATTCTAGCCCCACTAGGAAGAGTTTAGGGTGGTGGGGAGAGGGTAAAGTTTCAGCCACCCACCCCCAACTTGGCTTCTAGATTCACTAATTTCCGTACATGCCTTGACTACCTTATTCTCCACTCAGAGATGTCTAAATCTGCTCTTAGCTTAGTGAATAAATAGGAAGGTCTCTTCTAAGTCTGTTTCCAATGCATGAGGATCATTCTAATTTCTCAGAGCGTCTTAGGCTTTTGAAACTCGAAAACCGATAATTGACATTCCTCCTTCCCCCATGCTTCCCTGCTCTGCCAACAATTTTCTTAAGAAAATTGAGTGTAGAGTATAGCAACTTGGCTGACTGAATGGAGAAAGAAGCAAGAGTCAGGGAAATGAAATAAAATACTTCAAATATTATACCTTATATGATAAAAAATATTGCCTACCCTCTTTTGAGTATCTATGATGTGATTTTTAACCCTTATAATGGCGCTTCATCCTTTATATTAAGGATTTGACATTTGAGGAGGAAACCAGGTGTATTAGTTTGCTAGGGCTGCTGTAACAAAGTACTACAAATGGGGTGGCTTAAACAATAGAAATGTATTGTCTCACAGCTCCGTAGGATAGGAGTGAAATCAAGGTATTGGCAGGGTTGGTTCTTTCTGAGGGCTGTGAAGGAAGGATCTGCCCTGGGCCCCTCTCCTTGGCTTGTGGATGGCATCTTCTCCGTGTGTCTTCACACTGTCTTTCCTCTCTGAGTGTCTGCTCTATGTTCAAGTTTCCCTTTTTTCTAAGAACACCAGTTATATAGGAATAGGGCCCACACTAATGACCTCGTCTTAACATAACTAATTATATCTGCAATGACCCTATTTTTAAATGTTACACTCTGAGATACTGGGAGTTAGGACTTCAACATGTGAATTTGGGGATGGGACACAATTCAACCCATAACACCAGGGTTCAAAGAGGCTCAATAACTTGAACGTCACACAGACCTTGAAATGCCATTGTGGGGACTCCACACAATGATGGGGTGATTTTAAAGTTACGTTCTTTCTGCTGTACTGCACTTCATCTCAGGTGACTCTTCCATGCAGCCCTGTGCAATGAGGAGAATGCTGTTATTCCTTTAAACAACCAAACCAGACTGGCTGGGGCATGGATCCACACAGCAAAGGAGTTCAGACTTAGACATAGTTCGTACTATCACAAGAACTCAGAATAACGTCTTAACACAAAGGAGGAACAGGAACATGTTTGTGGAGACGTTCAATCTAATACCATCATACCATAGGCTAGAAAATGAAGTTATACCTGAACTAGAGGTGTATAGATTATGAAGAATTCGACTGGCTCTGAAACTACTAAAGTGGTGTCAATGTGAGTTCGGTGATGTTATTCCTATGGCCTGTGGTTTGCATTTTTGGTGTTCTCGACCTGTATTCATATCTAAATATGCTGTGTGTATGTACATGGTCTAATCTATGTAGAGCATATTTAAACAACTATAATAAAACAAAATATTTAAAGAATGCAAAAGAAAAAGAATAAAATGTTTGCTATAAAATTCCTGCAGGCATTTACTGGATAGTGATAATGATAGTTTTACTAAAAAAAAGGATAAAATATGTTCAGCTTCAATGAGGATTATATTTAGGCGAATTATCAGATTATTTTGGATATTTTCTTCATAAAAGCAATTCCTTAGTGCATCCTATGTGGAAGATAGAAATTGTAATAGTGATTTGGAAACGTGGCTTCATGCATATGAACATAATTTGAGTCTTGTAGTATTTAGCACTGTTCTATTCCAGATGGCAAAACATTTTTATTATTCCTTTCAGTTAGTGCATGAAATATAGACCTATGGAAATAAGTCCATTATAAGCTTTTCCTTGCCAAAACTCTAATAGATGCTCACTTACCGAGAAATATGTGGACTGAGAAATATTTAAGAAAAATACACTTTAATGAAGCTGCACTAATGATATTTATTTAGCTAATTGTGTACAGGAATCTAAACATGATTTCAAGTAAAGTAGACTGTTGGCCCTGTAAATAAACCTGGCACAGGTATGCAGAATTTTAAGAGAATTAGATAGCAGATCTAATGAAAATTAGAGTAAGCCTCAAAGAAATATTTTATTATAAATTAGATTTCCCATTACAAAACAAATACAGCCACACAGCAAAAATATTTTAAAATAAGGGTAAAAAATTACTAAGAATACCAATGACCAAGAGCAATAACAGCAATCTTTTGATATATTTACTTCTCTTCCTTTTTCATTCATTTGTTCAGCTAAGGATTACTGAGCACTTAATGCAGGCACTTGGGAGATAAAGATGGCTAGGACAGGGTTTCTGCCTTGAAGGAGATTTTAATTTATCAGAGGAAACACACCACGGATGAGTCCTTATAATAGGTCATAAGTATAATACTGGAGGAGAGTGGGCCAAAGAACTTGCTATCAACTCTGTTGTCAGGTCCAGGAAGACTTTAACATGTAAGTTGGGACAGAAACATTAGAAGAAATCTGTTAGCCAGAAAAGAGAAGAAAATACACTTCAGTTAGAGGAAAGAACATCTGCTGAAATAACATCAGAAGGAACTGTAAATATTGTAGCACGTCTGGAACCACAGAAAATGAGGTTGGAGAAGTAGGTGGAGGTGATATCATGGAAGGATTTGTACCAATTGTACTACTGGCAAGAAAGATTTTCAAGTAGGGAAGGGATATGTTTAGAATTTCATTTTAGAAAAATTGTTTATCAGCAATATGATTGGATGGACAGCTTAAAAACTGCGACCCTCAGGAGCTAAGGGTTTGGTAAGGAGTGAGATATACCAAGAAGCTGAAATAAAGCCTAAATAAAAACCACTTGGCCTGCGTGGGCCTCTAGCAATATTTTGGGGGAGACTGTAAAACGTGTTCTTGTGGTCCTGTGTTTTTATAAAATTTGCCAAGAGTATGAGTTTTTAACTTCAGTTTGCTATGAGTGCGTCCTCTTTCTATAATATTTACTACCCCTCTGTTATGCTTCTCTTAATGTTGGGTAGCATTGGTAACACACATTTTGTATCCACAATTTTACCTTCTTTTTCTTTAAAGAGCCCCCAAATTGTATAAGCTTAGGCCTCACTTTTCAGATCTAGTCCCAAGATGATATTGAAGGAATCCAGAAGAGGGATGGCAGATTCTTAAACCAAGATTGTAGCTGTAGAGATGAAGTAGAAAAAGATGTGGAAGACTAAGGGGGAGGAATTATTGGCTCTATTGGTGTGAGGGAAAGGATAGTGCCAAGATTTCTCCCTTCTATAACTTGATGAATAGTAAGGCTGTTAACAGAAAAAAAAAAAAATGCTAGAGTCAGGTCACTGTTGAAAGTAACAGTTTATTGAACATCTTTATGTGTATGTATGTTTTCACATTTTTGGATTTACAAAAGTTGATTTACTATATCAAAGTGTGTAAGTATTTTAATGCATTTTGTTATCTGTTACCAAATTGCTTTCCAGATAGACTGCCATTTAACACTGCTATAGTTAGTGTAGACATGGGTTTTCTTGTCTACACTTCCACTAGCATTGAACATTATAATTTTAATTTTTTTAAACTAAATTATTGGGTAAAATCAGTACCTCCTTTTCATTTTTCTGTAAGGTGAGATAAATGTGATCTGTTATTGTGAGCTCTCCATAGGAATCTGTTTTTCAGGGGTAGTGATTGTGGTTTTTTCCTGGTAGCGATTTAGGAAGCATTAGGAGGTAGTCATGAGTCTTTCATGAGAGCAGTCATTACTATACACTCTAAATGCATGCATACATATCTATATTATAAGAGCTAGAAATATATGAGGCTAAAACAATTTTGTAGATTAGATTGTTTTAGACCAGGTGTCAGCAAACTTTTTCTTATAAGGACCAGATAGTAAATATTTTAGGCTTTGTAGGCTAGTAGGCAAAATTGAGGATATTATGTAAGTACTTCAAGAGAGGAAAAAAATTTCCACAAAATTTTTATTGACATAGTTCAAAATATAATAGTAATAATTGAGGAAAATTTTTTTTTGAGGAAATTTTTAATAATAGAAGTCTTAAAATGAGAAATAATTGAATTCTTTTTTGGGAGGGGAGACATTTCACTTAATTGTAGTTTAGTGTTAATGTTCTCTATCATCATATTGATTATAAATGTTCATTCATTAAACCATTCTTATTTCATAGGTAGTGAGCTGGATTTGGATCACAGGCCATACTCCTGGTTTAGACAATGACATTTATGTCATTTTCCTGTTAAAATATTTGGTTTGATAATAAGTTTCATTTCTGTTGCATACTTTATTTGAACCTCTGGCAATCTACAGCTTGCAAAACACTCATCAAAATGCATGCACGTGTGTGTGTGTGTGTGTGTTACATGTATGTGATGTGGGCCATTTTATTCTTTATAGCCAATGGAATTTAGGATATATTTGGGGTAGCAATACTATTACAATGAAGCATTTTGTCTGTTTAGATTAAGAGACCAGAGAAGTGAAACAGGAAACTAGACTTGGCAGGTACAAATTTGGTCTGTTGGTATATGTATTGGAATGATTTTGAATGTTCCCTATTGTTGACTTTGAGTTGACTATAATTGGTTCTGTTCATTAACGTCTACTTCTAACCATTGAGGGTTTGTGCTTTGGCTTTAGCTTTGCTCTTGCTCAGCTACTTCTAAAAAGTCTTATTTCTTCTTCTACCTCCCTCAGAAACTTGATGTCTTGAAGTATTTTTTTATAATTCACATTTCATTTGCTAAGAATTGTTGTGGCAGCACCACCCAGTTCCTATGGTTTCAAGAAAGTAAAGGAGGAGGAAGGAAGAAAAGAAAAAAAATAGAAAGACATGAAAATTTAAAAAGCTAATAAGCAGATCCTTTCACCCACTTTAGAGATTGGGATATCCACCTCCAAAGTTTCAACTGGAATTTGATTCCTAAATCTAAGACCAATTTTCCCTTAAACTCTTAATGAGTAGTTTGAGGAGTCAATAAAAACTTCGGTAAGTTTAGTTACTTTCACAAATATGCTGAGTTATGGATTGGATTTAAGAACTGACAGTTGGACTCCAAGTTTATGTTTTATCTTTTTAGTCAATATGAGTGCACAGAATTAGAATCTTTCTAATGCATATTCAAAGATAATTCAAATGGATGAACTCAATATGAAAACCACATATTAAAAAATATAGAAAACTTTTCTTACATTATGAGTGCATAGAATATTTTGATTTAATACTTTGTTTAGTGGAGAAATATGCTGTACCTATTTATACAACACACACAAGCTTTGTGTAATTTTTAGAGATAATGTATTATTAGATTACAATTTGTATGTTTCTGAGAGTCAGCACAGGAGAAAATTCCACCAAAATTAAATTTTGGAATTACTTTCTTCTCTTATTTATTTCCATAGGCTCTTTGGAAAACAAGGTTCCAAATGTGTATTTCCACAGTCTTCCTGCCAGTGGCTACCTCAGCACGCTCTTCTCAACAATTATCTTGTATTTTAGCTGCTGAAATATGTGACAGTTTAAACATTTTTGTTTAATTCCACATTTTCTTTATACTTTAGCTGCAGAAGGGCTTTGATTTTTTAGAAGATGGTTGCTAACAGTTTTATAATTCCAAAAACAAAATTTGCTCCAAACACTCTTTTGTATGGTTTCTGAATTCTTCAATTATTGTTAATTACCAATTGTACTCACTGTGTCTTAAAATAAGATCCTTTTAATAGATATTTATAATCACAATTATTGACAAACATCTGATATTTACTATTTAAAAAACATTTGTTCCACCAGAAAAGAAGTAAATTATTTCACCAGAGGCAAAACTAAGCTTCAGGGCCCTTCACTCCTATGAGTTCTTTCCCAAGTTCAGAGACCCTGTAGGCAATGTGTTCAAATAATCATATATTTTGTAAAATTTGCAATCTAAGCTATTTTAACTGTAATCATTTATGACCAGTGCCTTCACTGTAACCTCCCTCCATTCCTTTTCTGTTTTGCAGTGGCATTGGAGAGGTCATGGCTTTGTTTTGGTGGAGGTGGTGGGGAGTCACGCTGGTGATTTTAAATTAAGTGGGATATAGGTATGTTCTTTGCAAACTTCCACGTGTAGTGGTGGAGCTATTGATGATGTTCCACTTTGCCAATTTACTAGAGCCTTGTGACACGCAGGTGAGGAACCGGAGGCCGTATTGTCCTGTGGACACGTCCCTGCAGTGCTGATACCTAACACAACTAGTTTTGAAACATACAGAGCCAGAAGCTACTCTGTGGAAAACTTCCTTGTTATTAGATGTATAATGTTATAAATAGAGGCTATGGTTTGTATCAGTGCCCAGTCACAATAGAGGTTCTCTCCTGTTAGGAATTTAATGACTAATGCAGTTCATGCTATTATTAATGCATCATGTAATTTTTTCTTTTTTGATGAATATTACATAAATAGAATTTCTCAAATATCTGTGTGTTTAGGGCAGAAACTTGTAGCAGTAATGCAGGCAGCAAGTATCTTGTGTTGTGCAGTTGCATGTTTTCTGAATCCCAATTGTGAATAGTTAAAAAAACAATCTGAGTAAACATACTAGATAAAAGAATGGGTTATCTTCCCATTTTCTCTATAGAAAGTGATATTTACAAAGAGGCAATCAGAGTATGTAGTCAACAACTGTAGGGGAAAAGCATTAGAGAGGTGTGGTTGGGGAGCTAGTTAAGATGAATATTATGGTTTTTTCCCAGATTTTGTGATGTTTGTGATATTTCTCAGCATTTTAAAGTGATAATTTGTTGGGATTTTCCCACTGTAAATAAATATTCACTTTCATGTTAAATTAAACATTTTAATTTGTATTCTCTTCTGAAATTGTATAAGCTCTCAGTCCCCACAAAACCTGGATCCACAGAAGAGTTATTAAATATTTAGATACCATGAAGTTAAGGGTTACTTTTAGCCCAGCATAGAGCCTACTATGTATTTGTCACTCACTGTGTTTTTGGAGTTGAATGAGTCTCCATAATAACAATTAGTTATTTTTGTTCAGTGATGACTGGTACTTTATATGGACATTAAGTAATATCTATAATATTGTAGCTATGTAAGTTGTAGCAAAGTTGTTGTAAGTTGTAGCAAAGAAGAGTTTCTACCTTCTCAGTGTCTTGAAGTGATGAAATCATTCATCTATAGAGCATTTTTTTTATGGGTGAAAAACTTAACCAGGAATTTGATATATGAAAATAATATTTACTTTATCATTTCCTGCAACCAACTTTTCTGGTGTAACTTGTCAAAAAAAAAGGAAGGATGGAGGTGGGGGAGAGAAAGAGAGCGAGAGAGATGGGGAGAGAGAGAAGGAAAGAGAAAGCCGACTTTTTGGTGAGATTGGATTATATTGTCATGGTAGGAGAGTCTCTGAACAGGTGCTTCAAATTCCAAAATATGGCCAGAACACAATTAGCACTCCCAGGAAAGTAGCAAAGTACTATGAAGGCTCTCTATACCTAAGTCCTTCCAAATAGTAAGTTTCAAACAATAATTTACGTAGCTAGTGCATTGTTTTGGGACAGTGGTGTCTACCTGTGTTTTCAACAGCTCCTTGTCTCAGGGCAGTAGTTAACATGTTTCAAGGATTTAAGCCCAACCTCTTCCTTTGGTAAACACATTAATTACATTTTAAAAGTTTAGCTGACTCACAAAAACCCGGTGTCCTAAGTATCTTTGTGTTCACCCATCTTCCAGCTGTACCTGAAAATTGAGGCAGACTCTGCACACACCTTGAAAGCATCCATTTTGAACACACAAATGAACAGGAGTTCACAGAGATGCATCCAGGGATGACTGTGCCTACATTGTTTACCTGATTACTTCTAGGTGTGTTAATGGATGACTTAAAAAGCGTTAGCCGGAGGATGCGTGAGCGAGCGGGGGCCGCTGCATGCCGGCACCAACATGGTTAACTAGACTTGCCACCATGAACAATGGAAACCAGGCAGCTCTAAATGAAATGAGCTGAATATTTCACTCGGCCACTCAGCCGCCTGCTCCAATTGCCTCCTTTACTAAAATAAGAGCTTAATCTAAAGTGACAACAACATCAGTTTCTGTGTGCTCCAGTCACACTGAACATGACTTCCTTAACATAAACACTATTTACATGGACCGTCTGGATGTAGCAGGGAATCAGGAGCGTGCCCAGCTAAGACACAGGGTACAATGAAGGACGAGAAGCAGGCAGCTGAGAATTAACATCAGCAAATGAAAGCCTGACCCTCAGAGGTCATGTCCCTGATACGTTTTAAAATGAGAGAGCATTGCACCAGTAACCTTAGCCTTTGTAAAGACTATGCCTTTTAAAATAAAATAGCACCTTTTCGGTTTAGACACTTAACCAAATGCATTATGTCTGACCCATTTTCCAACTTAGGTGACACGAGAGGATGGATCCCTTGCCGCAATTACGAGAATCTTCCAAACAATTGCAGTCAGTAACCTCCCTTCCCAGACTCCTTCTCATAGCAGCCTGTACTTCTTTGAGATAAAGAGGGCATTTCGTTCAGTGAGGGCAGGCCAGACCCAGAAGGCAGGGGAGTGGGAGAGAAGATGTGACCTTTGAACTGAAGGTTTGATGTCAGTGCTAACGGTACCCAGGAAATCCCTGTTTGAAAGTGGTTTTCAGCTTGAGAGTTCTGGAAGATTAGAAGCAGGAGTGTGACAAGGTACCAGCAGAGATGACAAGGTACCAGCCCTGCTTTTGTCAGGGTCCACAAAATAACACAAGTTACTTCTCTCCAGCACCCTGGAATAGGTAATGAAAGAGATAGCAGTCCTGAATATGCATCATTGATGGTTTATTTCCATAAGGAGGATGCTATAGTATTATTTCACCATGCTAGCCATCCTCTGGGAATTTTAAGGGTCACAAAATGTAGAAATATTTAACCTAATTCCTATTAGAATTACTGACAGTTAGTGGAGTTCAGTGGTTTTCCTACCAGCTTCATAGATAAGGGAAGTCAGGCACAGAGGACTTGCTCGTACACCTGAAGTCACACAGGAAATCAGAGAGCAAAAGGGAAAGAATTTTTTTTGTTTGCCAATTATTTCTACTTTCTTTAAGTCGCCATTAATACTCTTGTTTCTAAAATGGCTCTTCTCTTAAAATTTCCTTTGATTAAGCCTTATAGAAGGCTGATACCAGATATTGATTGGTGGCTTCTGGATTCCAAAGACCTGATGCTGCTGACAAAATAGTAGCTCTTTTTAAAAAAAAGTCTAGTTCTGTGTTTTCTGTTCTCATCCTCCAGCCTCTGTGCCTGAGTGAATACCCCTGCAGTCCCCACCCCTGTGGTGGTACATTTTATTTATTTATTTGTTTATTTATTTATTTATTTTTACTGGTGAAGACACTGTTTTCTTTTTCTTTTTTTCTTAAATTAAATTTATTTATTTATTAATTTTTGTCTGTGTTGGGTCTTCGTTTCTGTGCGAGGGCTTTCTCCAGTTGCGGCGAGCAGGGGCCACACTCTTAATCATGGTGCGCGGGCCTCTCACTATCGAGACCTCTCTTGTTGCGGAGCACAGGCTCCAGCCGCGCAGGCTCAGTAGTTGTGGCTCACGGGCCTAGTTGCTCCGCGGCATGTGGGATCTTCCCAGACCAGGGCTCGAACCCGCATCCCCTGCATTAGCAGGCAGATTCTCAACCACTGCGCCACCCGGGAAGCCCTGGTGGTACATTTTAGATAAAGCTCTTATTCACTGAAGAAGAAAGGGCCTGATCATTTAAAACAAGTTTCTTTTTAAGGAAAGGTATAGTGAGTAACAGGAAGAAAAACGGGAGAATCATCAATATCTAGCTGGCCTTAGTAGAACACTCATTAATCAATAGGCATTTATTGAGAATCTGTGAGATCATCAAGCTTTATTTTAGGGGAGGGAAAATTATCTCTGGCCTCTGGCAGCCCACCATCTAGTGAAAACGCTTGTCATAATTTGGGGAAAAAAAATACTTTAGACTTCTGTAGAAAGCCAGTAAGAATATTGTGGTTGCAAAAAAATAAAAATACTTTTTTTGTTGTTTGCCGTAATGCACATATACTGTGTTTTCATCTTCATTTTTAACTTCAGGGAAATGTGAACAAGAGGACACCCTTTTGCTCACACCTTAATGAGCACTGATCAGCTCTTTCAGGTACTCGCCGTTCCAGATGTGTCCCCAAAAGAATTGCACATGTCTTCTCACAGTCTGATGGGGATACTGCCACTTGTACAAATATTAGTTGTATAGCTTGGTGAATGCCTTAATAAGGTAGGTACCTGATGCTTGAGAGCAGAGGAGAGGTGGGAATAACCACACCTGCTCTGGGAGACTCTTAAAATGACAAGGACCTTGACATCTCTCTCCAGTAGTTGCCACTTCTTCAACTTGGTCTGGACAGTCAACAGATGTCAGCCAGGAATGGCAACGCCAGTGGGAGTGGCGTTCCTGCACAAATAAGGCTTGGGAAGCAGGCTCTGCACAGATGATTGAAATCAATAGAATTTGCTGAAGGCGAGTGAGAAGCTCATCTGTACCTAGCACTTCTCTGTCTTGTGTCTTGGCTTCTCTCAGCTGCAGTAAGGGTCTTGATGACTTTCTCTTTTTCTTTCTCGGGTGAGTATAGACTTGCCTTCTCTTGGGATGTCTTTACCCTTTGTTGCCACTTGGTACAAACGGGCATGATTAACCAGAGAGAGATGCAGGGTTTCTATTGTTGTAAGTGTTAAAACACACTTTGAAGAATTTCAGGGCCCTCATGAGAAAATGCTTGAAATAGACTCAGGCAGTATGCTGTGTCTCCCATTTTCTTCCAGTCACCTTTCCCCTAATTAATTAATGGTGGTCAGAGTCTCAGTTCTGAAATACTATTGTGTTTCATTAACTAAACCACTCATAGTTTTATGTTTTCCTAATGCAGGATGTTTTAAGAATATTTTGGACCTAGAGACTGTCATACAGAGCAAAGTAAGTCAGAAAGAGAAAAACAAATATCGTATATTAGCACATATATGTGGAACCTAGAAAAATGGTACAGATGAACTGGTTTGCAAGGCAGTGATAGAGACACAGATGTAGAGAACAAACGTATGGACACCAAGTGGGGAAAGGGGGGCGTGGGATGAGTTGGGAGATTGGGATTGACATATATACATTAATATGTATAAAATAGATAACTAATAAGAACCTGCTGTATAAAAATAAATAAATAAAACAAAATAAAAAAAAAAGTTATTTAGGAAAAAAAAAGAATATTTTGCCATCCTTAACTTCATGTAAGTGCCTGGAAACCATTGCCTGTAAACTTAATCATAAAAGCCCTTTCTTTCCTCCTTTGCTATTTTCATTTGAAACTTTTAGGGAAAGATGTATTTGTTATATTGTATATGTTGTATTTGGTCCTATCTCTTCTTTCTTCTTTGAAGATGAGAGAAAAAATTTCTCTTATGCTACAATAGAAAATAGAATTGTATCATAATTTTATGAAGAATAGAAGATTTTTGCCATTTTAAAATATAATTTCCACATTGAATACTAGTTTTCGTGAAAAAGATCTTGTTTTAAAACATAATCCAGATATAAGATTATGTATCTCACAAGTTTCTGTTTAATCACTAATGTCTTTATTGGAAGTTTTACAGTTAATTACTAGCACAAGCATGAACTTTTCACATCTCAAAATGCAAACAGTTATTGGGGGAGGGACAGGGGCTAGTGGTAGACTCAGTAGGGGACTCCCAAGCTGTTTATCTTCCAAGCCCTTACAACACCGTTTCCTATAATATTGGTTGTCATTCTGTTATCTTTGACCCTGCTTGGCCTATAAATGTGTCCCATGAGCAAGACCACAACCCAAAAAGTCAGCATCGTGATTTTGCAGCAGCCGTTGCCGCAGAAGGTAAATGCCGTGCAGATATTGATGAGTTTGCTAATTTGTTTAGTAGACAGAATTTAGCATGGGGAACAGGATTTGTCTGCTAGCTGTCATCATCCATCAGCCCCAGGCAGTGGGTTTGCATTTTGCTAGCTTCTAATTTTGCTTTATTTTTCCTTAGCTTCAATCTACTTTGTTCATTTATTATAACTGGGAAAGTGGTGGCTGAGATAGGGAAAAAAATACTCACGGCCCACGTTCGAGATTGAAGGCTCTCATATGCTGCGGTTCCCTGATCGCAGCAGATTCAGACTGGACCTGTTGGTCTTTTGATTGATGGAGGTGGTGAATGAAGACCATGCTGTCGTGTGGGGTTCCTGTAGCCCATGTGACTGGAAGACTTGCCAAAGCTGCCCTCAGCCCTGCGTGTTTCTCCTGGTTTCCAGAATTTATATTGTTACATCCGTTCCTTGGGGGTTCTCATTCAGTTTACGTAAAAAATTTGTTTTGAGTGCTATGTGTTGGTTAGTGTTGTAGATGGCCAAGTACATATTGTTGAACAAAACAGTAAAAGCCACGCTCTGAAAGTGCTTAGGTTCTAGGGGTGAAGATAGAAATAAACAAATAAATGTACAATACTTCGAGAAAGTGATAAACTGAATGAAGGGAATACAGTAGAGTAAGGAGTAGAGCTGGAAGTGCTATTTTATTTTATTTTATTAAATTTTCATTGGAGTATAGTTGATGTACAATGTTGTGTTAGTTTCAGGTGTACAGCAAAGTGAATCAGTTATACATATACATATATCCCCTCTTTTTTTAGATTCTTTTCCCATATAGGCCATTACAGAGTACTGAGTGGAGTTCCCTGTGCTATATAGTAGGTTCTTATTAGTTATCTATTTTATATGTAGTGGTGGGTATATGTCAATCCCAATCTCCCAATTTATCCCTCCCCCCCGTCTTATCCCCTGGTAACCATAGGTTTGTTTTCAACATCTGTGACTCTACTTCTGTTTTGTAAATAAGTTCATTTGTACCCTTCTTTTAGATTCCACATATAAACGATATCATATGATATTTGTCTTTCTCTGCCTGACTTATTTCACTCAGTATGACAATCTCTAGGTCCATCCATGTTGCTGCAAATGGCATTATTTCATTTTCTTTTATAGCTGAGTAGTATTCCATTGTATATATGTCCAGCATCTTTTTTTTTTTTTTTTTTTCCAGCATCTTCTTTATCCATTCCTCTGTTGTTAAACATTTAGGTTGTGGAAGTGCTATTTTAGATAGTGAGCACAGGGAAAGTTCTCTGAGGAGATGATACCTGAGACCTGAGGGATGACAAGTCACGTGAAGATCTATGGGGAGACTTTAGGCAGAGGAGATGGCAAAGGGAAGAACCCAGCAGAAACACTGAACTTGTTAAGTTCTGGGAACAGCAAGAAAGCCAGTGTAGCTAAAGCAGGTGGTGGGTGATGAGGGTGGGAGAGAGCATTAGGGAGATGAAACTGGAAAGGAAGGCAGGGTCAAATCCTTTGGATTTTATTCTAAATGTGATGAGAAGCCGATTGTAAGTGAGGGAGTGACTTGGTCAGATGCACATTTTTAAAAACTTACTTTGGCTACTGTGTGCAGAGTCAGCTGCAGGCTCACAGAGATGGAAGCAGAGAGATCAGTGGGGAGACCACCACAGTAGTTCAGTTAGAGGTGATTCTGGCTTGTACTAGAGAGACAGTAGTGGAGTTCGTGAGAAGTAACCAAGTGGTATAGATTTCCTGTAATTTGAATAGCTCTGGCTGATGGTTTGGATGTGGGGAGCTGGGGATGCAGAAGGGAGAACAGTCAAGGGTGATACATATTTTGATGTTTTGATTTCAAGTATTGAATGGTCAGAGCACCCATAATTAACTCATAGCTATTGAGGAGGGAGGTGGTAGACGTTATTTTTGAAAACCCATTGTTGGTAAAATTTGAAAACATGTGGAAGACAAGAAGTGTCAGAAGACTCAAGAGGGGTAAATGTTACCCTGAATTTAAAGTGGAAGAAAAGTTTATATTTTTTAAGTGTTATATTTTAAGGATTTCAGTAAAATCCTAGATTGCATTATAATGTCACTTGTTTCTGAGCACTTAGAAGGAAAACGGTGTTCACAAGAAGCCAGTATGGGTTCTCTAAGAGCCAATCATATAAAATTAACTTAATGCTTCTCAATAGAGCTACCCTATTATCAGTTATCATCTTTTATAAAATGTAGTTTCATAATATATTATAGAATTTTGAGAAGTTAGGAAGGAAATTGGTTTGGTTGACAGTTTGGTAATATGGATTAATATTGAAGAACCATATGTAAAGGGTACAGATTAGTATATGTTATCAATCTAAAGAGATGTCTGTAGTCAGGTACCACTCATTCTATTCATTGGCTTATCCTCTTTGTTATTTTTATTAAGAACTTTGATGAAGTAAGAAAGAGAGGAAACTAACACTTTGATTGCCTTTTTTTGGCAAAGACATATTTGGCACTTTAACCCATTTTATCTCATTTGGTGCTCAGGACCAAGTGACTCAGAAGTCAGTGAGAGGCTCAGTGTTGGCCAAAACTTAAAGAGGTGAAATTTAATAGTGTTAAAGTAATTCTCCATGTAATTTTTAAATCAAGCAGTCAATTACAACTATGGGATATCTGAATTGATAGTCCATTGTCAAGATATTCCGGTTGATTTTATGTTCCATATAAGCCAACAGTAGGACATAGCTGCTCAAACAAGATATAATGACGTCTTTAGCAACACTGATAGAAGAAATATAATGTCCATAACCAATGAGATAATCGCATGGTAAAATGTATACTGGTCAGTTCACTTATGTCACTTATGGGTAAAATCATTTGAAGGACGTTGATAATTTAATGTCTAAAGCTGGTAAATTAGGGGGATAAATAATCTGGAAACTAATAGTTCATATAAAGAGGAGTTGTTTAGCCTGAAAAAAAAACTTGGAAAGGATTCAGAACAATCTTCAAAAATATGGAAAAGGATTAGCCTTTGTGTCATTCAGGGTCTGTCAGGAAACAGATGGTGGACTTAAATGAAATGACTGGAGGAGAATTTAATAAAGGTAGTCCTTATAAGGATATAAAACAGGGTATAAGGACTTCCCCGGTGGTGCATTGGTTCAGAATCTGCCTGCCGATGCAGGGGACATGAGTTTGATCCCTGGTCCGGGAAGATCCCACATGCTGCGGAGCAACTAAGCCTGTGCACCACAACTACTGAGCCTGCGCTCTAGAGCCCACGAACCACAACTACTGAGCCCTCGTGCCACAACTACTGAAGCCCACATGCCTAGAGCCCGTGCTCCGCAACAGGAGAAGCCACCACAATGAGAAGGCCGCTCACTGCAATGAAGAGTAGCCCCCGCTTGCCACAATTGTAGAAAGCCCGTGCGCAGCAATGAAGACCCAACACAGCCAAAAATAAATAAATAAATCGATAAATTTTTTTAAAAAGAAGGAAAAAATAACAGGGTTTTAAAAAAACCAAAACCACAATAAGATACCACTTCACATGCACCAGGACGGCTACTATGAAAAATACAGATAATAACAAGCGTTGGTGAGGATATGGAGAAATTGGAACCCTCATACATCACTGAAGGGAATGTAAAATGGGTAGCTGCTTAGAAGATTCTGGCATTTTCTCAAAAGGTTGAGTTACCATATGACTCAGCAACTCCATTCCTTAGGTTAATTCATGAGAAATGCAAACACATGTTCACATGACGATGTGTACACAGTGTTCACTGCAGAATTATTCATAATAGCCAAAAAGTGGAGACAACCCAAATATCCATCAACTAATGAATGAACAAATAAAACATGGTATATTCATACAATGGAATATTATTTGACAATAAAAAGAAGTGAAGTATTGATACATGCTTCAACATGGATGAACTTTGAAAACATAAAGCTAAAAGAAAAAAAACCCAGTCACAAGAGAGTACATACTGATTCCATTTATATGAAATGTCCAGATAGCCAGATCTACAAAAGCAGAAAGTAGATTTAGTGACTGCCTTAGCGCTGAGGGGTTGGGAAGAAATGTGTGTGTAGGGGGGTGACTACTAATGAGTGTGGGGCCTCTTTTTAGAGTGATGAAAATGTTCCAACATTACCTGTGGTGCTGGTAGCACAGCTTTAAGAATATGTTAAAGACCATTGACTTGTACACTTAAAATGGGTGAATTATATGGCGTGTAAATTCTATGCAATAAAGCTGTTATTGAAAAGGACTGACTGATACTCTGGGAGTAGTAATAGCAGGGTGTCGATAACATCTCTAGGCCCGAGGGACCAGCAGAGGGGAGCTCTATGGAGAGGCCCACCTGAGTGGAGATACACCTCTAGACTCTGCAAGTCACCTGCAAGGAGAGAGCTGAAGAAATACGTATCCTGACCTCACGCTTGTCTTACTCTCTGATCTCTTGCTCGTGAGTCTCATTTCAAAAGCCAACCAGGAGCTTAGCAGAAGGTAGTCTCTTGATGTGATTCATAGAAATCAGTATTTCAGGGCACAGAGCTGGGTGCATCTGGGTATGAACACAAGTTATTCTGTGTAGAACTTGAGAACTGAGACCAGTAGAGGAAAGTTAAAGTTGGATGTGTTGCCTCAAAATGAAGTGAATTTTGATCTCTGGCTGTAGAGTTGGCCCAAATCCGAGATGATGATAGTGACATAGCACAGACAATTCCAGTTTTAAGTGAAGGATTGCATTAATTACCTCTGAAGGTTTCCTTGCAATTCCAAATTTCTGTCTTTAACCACTGGCATTTTGGCACTGATTGTATTATCATTTGGCAGCGGTGATCTTGGAAGTTTAAGGCTTGGGCATTGTCTAATAGAACATAGAGTAGGTGCATTTTGATGAGAGTGAGAAAGCAAAGGGAATAGTATAATTGTGGGCTGTTCACCTTGAGTTCAACCTCACTGAACAAATGAATTGGACTCTAATGTGGTTAGAGACAGTCTGGGGAAAGTGGCAGAAGAAAAAGAAAAGCTTGTCATCAAAGATGTAGGATTTGGAGAAATAAACTTTGCCTACTTAATTTCACTGATTATGTATGTTAGCCCTATTTTCCTTTTTAGTTTAAAATGACAGTAAAAAGATGGCACTTTAATATTCTTTCTAAGGGAATTAGAGTCGGCTTTCATGACGTATGAAAGATGTCAAAGAAGTGTGTTTGTCTTCCCCTGTGTGTTTCACCAGGACCTCTTCTGGATTTATAGGGTGAGTGATAGAGCACCCATGTAACCCACATCTGACTGTGTGCTCACCCAGAAGCATGCTTTGTGCCGCTTCTTACTCCTTTTGCAGAGATGGCATCTACAGCGATAGGATGAACAAGATATGAGAAGAGTGGAAGGTTACTAGAATGACCACGGTAATGGATGCTGTAGTCAGCAACCCCGTGGTTTGCAGGCTACTTACACTGATGACTTTAGAGAAGGTATTTGATGAGTTTTATGCTTTTCTCAAGTTGATACTTGGGTCCAAGTTTTACATCTACTACATTAAATATATAGCAGTATAATCATTTACATGGTCCAGTGCCAAAATACTGCATCAAAGATGCTCATTTACAACTGTGGACAATATCCAAATAAACCACTGATATACCCTCTGCCAACTTAAATGGACGGAGGATTTGGAAGAACTGCTCAAGACTGTGGAAGTATATTTTTCTATTTATTTCAGTTTATTTCTGGACATCCAGTTTATATCTGATAAACGGTTGATTAAAGATTTATTGTTTTTTAAGAAATTACCTTATTCCCCCTCCCCCAATATTTTGTACTGTAAACCTTACTGTTTATTAAAAGCCAAGAGTTTTAGATTACTTGTTCTTTATTTCTACAATAAATATTTCTATTTTAATTTTTGTTAACTGGCAACTCCAATTATTGTCAGTTCACTGTAATGGATGGCATTTCACTGGTATGGGACCTTTGCTTTGGTACAGGACATTTGGTATAGGATTATTGTTCAGATAGGCATTTCCTAGTTAAATTACAAGTACACAGGAGTACAACTTTCCCAGTTGTCTCCAGTACCGTATATTTATGTATGTTGTTTTAGTCTTCGCTGTTGCTTTTTGGTTTCACATTGAAGGAGAAGAAATTTCTCTATAAATTTTTGTCAGGAGACATCTGGCTTTAGTGTAAGGAATATTTATGAATAAAGTAGGATTGACATTAGGATTAAATGATTTAATACATACAAAACAATATGCAGGACCTGGTATATAGTATGAAACTAATACACAATGCCTACCACTTAGTAGGGCTTAATAAAAGATAGCTATGATGATGATACTAGTTGTAAAGTACCTTAAAATTATCAAAGTCAACTTTCCCTAATGATTTTGGGGGAAAGTCAGGTAATTTAGCAAATACCTTAAAACATTTAATCTTTTAAATTCATTTTTAAAATTCTACATGTATCTTAAAGATAAAACATGAAACTTAAAATGTGCTCAGCGTGAGGTCTCACCAGCAGTCCCCCAGAAGCGTGTGTGTACATTTCCTTGTCATTCCTTAAGAAAAAAGTACATATCCACGGATGGTACTACGTATTTGCTCTTCTGGATTATCTAAACACTAGTCATATATCAAATCGGACCACCAAACCGAGGCTATTACTTTGGTATTTGTTACATACATTGACAGTATGAATTTAGCTGCCTGTGGTTTGTCAGTAAATGATGAACTTTAAGGAATTATCTCTATTAAAATCAAATGGCTATATACAGATTTCTGTACTTTTTGAAAGACAGTTATTAAAAATACAAATTCTGTCATAGCTTGTATTTATTTATTTGGTTATTTATTATTTTTAACTTTTTATTTTATATAGGAGTATAGTTGATTTACCATGTTGTGTTAGTTTTAGGTGTACAGCAAAGTGACTCTGTTATATACATATCTATACATGTATCTATTCTTTTTCAAATGCTTTTTCCCATTTAGGTTGTTACAGAATATTGAGCAGAGTTCCCTGTGCTATATAGTAGGTCCTGTCGGTTATTCATTTTAAATATAGCAGTGTGTCATAGCTTTTAAATAAAGACTCATTTGAAAGCAACCACTTTTAGTGGTCAGAGCTAGGACAATTTTGTCTGAGAATATAAGTTCCTTTTACATTGTAACCTCTCTCCTGAGCTCCACACACACCCACCCAATGGCTCCTTGGCCACTCCACTTGGCACATGAAAATGAGCTCTGGATGTGCGCCTCACACCTGCTCCCCTTGAAGTCTTCCCTGGCGCAGGGAAAGGAAGATCCGTTCTTCCCATTGCTCAGACCCCAAACCTTTCATCACCCGTGACTCCTCTCTTTCACTTATAGTCCATCTAATCCCTGGGTAAAATTCTATCAGCCCTACCTTCAAAATATTTCCAGGACCTGACCACCTCTTCTCATCTCCACCTTCCAGTCTGGTCCAAGCCACTGCATTTCTGTTTGTGGCCAAAGTCTCCTAATTGGGCTCCTCACTTTATTCCCCTTCAGTCTGTTTTCACATGACAGCCAGGGTGAGCCTTGAACGGGTGAAGCACAATAGTCAGGTTATGTCCTTCTCTGTCCAGGACACGCCAATGGCTTTCTTCCTTAGGGAAGTCCTTACTGTGACCCTCAGAGAGCAGAGGCAGTCCCCATCCCCTCTCCTTGCTGGCTTGTCCTTCTACTACTATCCTCCCTCCCTCCCTCTGCCCATTGCTCTTTCTCTAACAAGCTGGGCCCTGCCCCTCGTAGGACCTTTGCACCCCTGCAAGGTTCCCTCTGCCGGCAGCGCTCTTGCTGTGCATACTGATAAATACTGAGTGACTCATTCCAACACTTTCTTTAGGTCTTGACCCAGATGGCTCCTCCTGGGTGAGGCCCTTCCTTCTCCTCTAAAATTTCAACTAGTTCTCTAAACACTCTCTGTCGTCCCTTGCTTTAATTTTTCTCCTTAGCACTTCTGTAACTAACATAGTAATGTTATCTATTCATTTATCTTGTTTATTTTTTATCTTCCTGCCTAGAATATTAGCTGCACGAGGGCAAGGAGCTTGGTCTGTTTTGTTTACTGCTCTGACTCTAGAGCCCAAGATAGTTCCTGGCAAATGGAGACATTCAATAAATATATGTTGAATAAATGAATAATTCAAGGTTGATTTTGGCTGGTGCTCTGTATTTATGGCTAGAGAAGGCATAAATAATGCACACTGTTTTCTTCTTGAATTCCATGTAGGCAGCTTTAGGGTTAAAGTCAAGTTATTGTTAAATTATTTTTTTTTCATTTCTACTCTCCCTGAAGTATTCATCTGCTTTGATAACTTCTATCATAGCCCTATTAATTAAACAAAAGTCTTTCGAATTTATTTATCCAACTTTTTTGAACACCAAACTGTTTGCAGGTCACTGTAGGAGGCTCTTAAGAGACATGATCCACCTTTTCAAGGACACTTCAATTTAGTTAGTAAGGCAGGACTAGCAAGCAGCAGATAGAAGTGCTATTTTCAAATATAAGAGAGGGCTGTTTAAGAGGGATTCACAGAATCCCAGTCGAGATTTTTCAGAAAAATATGTCCTCATTCCACCCACAGACTATAAGTTGGGGTACATGACAGTTGTACTAAAAAAGATTGTCCACGTGAATTCATTAACTGACACAACCACTCATTAAGAACCATAGATTTAGTAGTCGTGTGTGTATGTATTGTGCTTACAAACAGACCAACACACCTGACACCTTATTTATGAGGACTTGCCTAGTAAATACACTCTTACTGTAATTGAAAGTTCCCTAAATTGAAGGCAGATTCCCGAATCTATCAACTTTGGGGTAACAATCTATATTAATATTTAAAGTAAACACATTTAATATACTTGTTTCCTCTTTATGAAACAAGATGCTTTCATTGCTTGTCCAAGACAAGCACCTGAAAATCAACTTTTGATTTTTAGTTTGTCAACGAATAAAGCTGCCGCTTGATCTTCAGCAGTGTCTGGCTTTTGGGGCGTTAGTTGTGGCCAGACTGCCGTTTTGCCATTTGTAGCTGAATGGGCATTTATGTACTTCCCAGGATACAGTTCTCACACCGGTAATGCATGCCTTCCGGAGGCCGGATTGCTTTTGTGCATTTAATCTGTGATTGCCATCTCAAGTAAAAATCACACTAGTGCAAAGTCTGAAGGCTCATTTTTCACAACCTGTTGCATACTGCCCTATGGATGTCCCCCCTTGGATGTTTTACTTGTTTCAAACTTTGGTGGAAACTTCAGGGACTTTCCTTCTGATGAGTTCCCTACTACTGAACAGACTTAGAAGTGCAAAACTCTTACTGTGTTTTCCTCGTTCATCTCTATATTTGGGTAAAGCCGGGTATATAAACCATGCAGTGTGAACAATTTGATATCATTATCATTTGGGCCGTAGCCGTCACATTCTTTCGGTTTGCCTCAGTTTACTCTTGTGTGTGTTCTGCTTTCTTTTTAAAAAAAATTTCTCGAGGGTAAGTGTTGATCCAGAATATTCTTAAAAACAAAGTCATCACGAGTCTCAGTTTGGGAATGGGGTTTATCTCCAGCTTCTGTGAGAGCTAGATGCACACTAATTTACTAGTGCTGGAACCAAATGGGTTGAAAATCCGTGTTTTCCCACCAGATGGATTATTTTAAAGTATCACAAAACGTCTGAGGTTTTTTACGTTACGAATGTGCGTCTTCGCACACATCAAGAAATGAGTACCATGTTTTGACAGTAACTCCTTTATGAAATTATATGCTGTACACGTGGAGTAAAATCCAAGCCATTCTCAAGGGAGCCGGCTTATGAATCTGGATGAGGTCACACCTCTTTAAAGATGCAGTTTGATAATCCGACCTCAAAACAAAGGAATTCTGTTAATCCTCTCACAAAAGTGCAAATTGCTAATCAGATCCCTGGGCTGGGCTGGCAGCTTGGTAGACAATGAGCTTGGCAGAAGAGCGATTTTGGGCGGATAGATAGCTGGGAAGCTTGGGATACCAACTTTGCCCCTGTGTTAGCCCAGTTGGGCCCGTTGTTTCGAAACAATGACGTATGTCAATGGAGGTGGTTCTCGCCGTCCTTGTGTTCTCCCGCTTTTCTCCTTCCATGTTAATGATGATGCAAATCAATCTTCCTGTCTCTCATTTCACTTCACTGGTGTATAGGCTACTGTGCCCCAATATTCTTTTCACTTGGATGCATGTGTCTTTTGAATTTCATTACACATTCCTCTACAAGCCCAGAGGGTTTTCCTCCCTTCCCATAAATAGTGTGGTGGTATTTGAAAAAGAAAGAAATAAATCCTAATCCAACTGAAAACAAGAATTTTCTTCTGGAAGGTGAAATTGGATTCTTTTTTCGTAGGCAGCTTAAGAAAAAAAAGCTGGAATTGGTTGGGTAAAGGAATACAAGGAATACAAGGAAGGCAAATTGGGGGGAGGCAGGAGTTTGGATGGGCCTCAGGAACACTTGGGACCAGGGAGTCATACTCTGTCAGGGCTCGATACCCCTCTCTCCTGTGTCCATGTCACTCTGGATGTCACCTTTTTCTTGCTGCAATAGAGATTTCTCCGTATTGGAGGAAACGGCACCATTGATGACAGCACAGGAATTCTATAGCTTGCTGTTTTTTCCATTTTACTTAAATAAACTATCTCTGGGAAGAACTCTGATTGGCTCCTCTTAGATCAGGTGTTTGTCCTGGACTAATCAACCCTGAGTATATAACCGTGTATTTGTCAGAGTGTAGAAGGTGCTTGCTATTTGTCTTTTCCTCTGTCTTCTTTGGACTTAATGAAATATGTAACCAGCCTGAGAAACCCTAAAACCTGACGACTGTTTTAGCACGTGGAGTGATTTTGCACAGGTCGATACCGCTCTTCTCACTCTCACTGTATTTGGCCCTTTTGGCATTTACAACTTTCACCCAAACATGACTAAGAGTTAATTTGGAAGTGAAAAATACAACTTCTGCATTCTAAAAGGGACTTTCATTAAGAGAGTGCACTATTTTGAATACTTCCAGCTAGTTGTGTGTCTCCTGTTAAGAGAGCGTTTGTGAATTATTTGGGTGCAGTGTGTCTGTTGAGGAGTGAAAATTACAGCTTTGGCTGTGGAGCCATCTTCCAGTAGGTAGGAACAGGGTGCTTCTACTACAGTACAGGATGGGCTGCTGTTGGCATATTGGTTTTCAGTCAGAGGAATGATGCGGAACTCCACAAATCTACATCTGGAAGAGGAGAAGTGAGTCAAAGGTAGAGGTTTGGGGTAGAGGCTGCCGCCGGTGCAGCCATGCTACCCACAGCCGAAGCTTTCTGAAGGAGAGCACTGTCTTTTTAAAAGCAATAGGGGGTGAGGATTGAGGGAGTGCTCACAGCGGTAAGTATAACACAGCTGTGCTCTGTTTATGCTTTGGCTACAATAAAAAAGCTATAAAATGTGAGATGTCATAGCTCCACTTTGCGTTATTTATACTATTTCCTCTGAGCTCTGTCACACTGCGCGTTCATCTGCTAGGTTGCGGCAAGAATGGAGATTAAAATATCACAGCTCAAAATAGGAGTCAAGCGGAAGGAGATTCATCATAGCCCTATTAAAAATATGTAAATATGGGAATGAAGTCATTTTAAAGCCGTACAGCACTCCTCCTTTACGAGTTAAGATCCCTTGAGCAAGTGGTGGGCTATGCAAGGGACAGAGCTAGGGGACTTGTGCGCCATTTCTTCCACCCTTGGAAATTCTTTTAAGATTAAAGACTGTTGGAATTGCAAATTACACGTGTTTTCCTGTAATCATGCCTGTTAATAATGGCAGGAAGTCTGATGCAAAACAAGAAAACAAAGATTTGGTGATTAAAGGTTTTATATATTGTTCACTAGGTTAGAATGATGAAAATTAAGATCAGAAATCTCCTTTTTGGCCTGTGCTCTTAGTGAAACCTTGCGAAGCCTCCAGAAGTTTCCCTCTATAGGAAAGTTCTGAGAAGGAAACTGAGACTTGGAGACGTGACCTGGCTTTCTAGAATCCAGTTGTGAACGATAAAGCTAAGTCTGGAAGCTGAGTCCTCCCTAAAACTTGGCTAGTAAATTACTTCTTCTAGCATTTCCTGTATCTCTAGTCCTGACAGACATTTACTCCCAGTTGTCTATATGGTGTGCTTGGGAGGGTTAAGGAATAGATCTTTTAGATGGAAAGAGTGGGCTGTCTCAAATGGTATTGACACGACTCTTCCGCTCTAGTCTTTGTGCCGCTGGATGACCGTTGATGTTTTGGCTTCCCCTTTTTTCCCCCCAAATGTGCTACTGTAGTAATAATAAAGACCAACACTTAAGTAACTGACTGGGTACCAGGGATGGTTCTGCGTGTTTTTTATGTATTAATTACTTAAATTCTCACAACAACCCTATACAGTAGGTATTATTACTCACATTTTACAAATGTGGAAACTGAGACATTAGATCGCACTGCTGGCGAGTGAAAGCAGGAATTCACACTGAGCATCACAGCCAGTACTGTCAGCCACTATTGCCTTTCCCAGAGGATTAGGTAAACACTCGAAAGAGCCCTGGACTGAAAAAGAGGAGATCTGGATTTCAGGCACAGTCCTGCCATTTCCCTAGTCAACCGATTTTCCTCACCTGTAGAATGAATGAAGAAATGATCACGTCCTTTGCGATTTCAACTTGGCATGCATCTGGATACTACCACCTCATGAAAATAAAGTTTTTGAGCAATACGTTTTCTGCATTCTTATTTAACTTTGGTTCCAGAAATGGTTATGTTAAGCGTTTCTAATATACAGTGATCCTAGAGTTTCTTCTGTCTTGCACTTTTCACTGTAGTTTGGTTGAGTTCTTTTGGTTGCAACTAAAAGGAGTTTCATAGGTAATGAAAGACTTTCTAGCTTTGTGACCTTGAGCACATTTCCTAATCTCGTGTGCCAATTTTCTCATCTGTAAAATGAGTATAATAAAAGTACCTGTCCCATAGAGCTGTTGTAAGAATTAAGCCAGATATTACATGTAAAGCAGTTGGCATGGTGTCTGCTCATAGGAACTACTACAGAATATCAGTGTTGATTATGATTACTGTTGACCACTCCAGTCTCATTGAGCGTTTCTGTCTCTCGTTCCTCATGCTACCAGTTCTACTGGTAGGAGAACTGGTAGCAAATCAGCTAATGTTGTTTGTGATTGCATTCCTTAGAAATTAGAAATTCTAATTCTAATTAGAATTAGAAAGGTTGATAAGATACCATCAGAGGTTACCATCTATTTGTGGTAGAAATATTAGATCAGGGTGGAACTTTGGGAATTGTGTAGGCTACGCTTTAACGTGATGAATAAAGTACACTGAAAGATCAGGTGACTTGTTCCAGGACACTCAGCCAGCAGGTAGAGCGTGGAGGTAAAGCCTACAGATCCAAACTGCAGTTGGCAAAACAGTGCTGCTATCTATGGAGTTATTAAATGGAACATGTGAAAATTCTTGAAATTTGTAAAAGGAACCACAACACATATCTTAAGGGTTTAAAGTCGTCAAATTACCCTAGTATCTCAGATTTATAGCAATTTGAGATTTTCGATCATGTGTCTTTTGAGCAGTCTTCACAAGAGGACGCTAGGAAAGATGCTTGAGGCTGGCAGGGGAGTACAAGTGGTCATCTTCCTTACTGACTCTTAAAAAATTCGTGTTCTTGGTCTCTTTTGTATGTTGAGTGAGGTAACATGTAACTTTCAACAGTATGGGAAGAAGTGGATCTGATTTGCTTTGAGAAGGTATAAAGGTATAAAGAAAAAAAGATTTTTATAGCAATTTGAGTAATTTAAATAGGAAAATAATCTGATAAGATATTGTAATAATTTTGAGGACACATCTAATTGGGTCGAAACTTATCCACTTCTACTCTAATATACAAAGAAAATGGAGCTGTTTCCATAATGTATTCTTGCTCCTGAGTCCCTACCCTACTGTGCAGATTGAAAGATAATAAAAAGTAAACTCCAAAGAGCACAAAATAACTCAGTATCTTTACTGTCAAATCACCTCTTTTTGTTTGTTTCTCTATTTCCCTGTCCAGGGTAGGGTTGGGTGAGAGGGGCACCTTGGGTGTAAAATGTAAGGAAGTATCCCTCTCAGGTGGCAACCCTGCACTTACTTGACCCTAAGAGGGATGACTGCTTCCATTTTGTGCCCTCCCCTGCCCCTGTCCCCACTAAAGAAACCAACCATGGGGAGTTTGTGTATCATTGAGGCTGGCAGGGTGGTGTGGAGTGTCACATGTGTGCATGCTGGCCCTGGGGTTGCCCTCTGTATCCTTCCTGGCATCTTCCCTCGGCCAGGGTCTCCACCTGTGGGCCCCTCTGTCCTTGCTGATGTAATTAGCCCCACCTGGATGTGAGCCTGAGCGGCTGCTGCTGGCCTACCATTGCCTTGAATACCATTGCCTTGAATTTGAGGTCCCTCTTCCTTTCCCCAGCCCAGGGCTTTCCCAGTCTTCCTCTGTGTTGTACGTATGTGTGTGTGTGTGTGTGTGTGTGTGTGTGTGTGTGTGTGTGTGTTGGGACTGGGGAGGATGGAACAGAATACAGACATTTTGAGGTTCCTTGCACATGCACACAACCTGTGAGGTATAGTAAACAGTTTTAACTCAATCTATCTGGGCACCTTCCTTCACCAGTTTTTTTTCATTTCTCCCTCACCAGTTTAGATGGGTGTAAGACTTACAACAGGGATTCCCTGAGAGGCCTGTGACCTCTCCCATGCCCTGCCCAACAAGTAATGTCCATGAAAGAGGACTGTCAGCCCTTAGGTCCCTTTTATCCACCTGATATTCTCCTGCCCCACCTCCTTATTGGTTAAATACCAAGATAGGGAGAGAGCCTGGCCCCCCGCCTCTGAGCTCTGCCTCTCTTCTTTCCCTAGACTTCTCCCCCCTCCCTCCCTAGATACATGCGAGTTCCCATACTGGCTCTATCTGTTTAGGATTCACATTCTGCTTTTGCATTTTCACCGGGAGTATTTTGGAAATCTTGCAATCGCTCTTCACCCTCAAATTCTGTCATTCAAGATTGTTGTCTCACTAAGTAAGCTGATCAATAGCCCCTATGTTCTAACTAGTAGCTGATCTCCCACCTTGCATTCTGGAGGGTCTACTCTGGGCCGAACCTCCAGGAACTCATGATTGAGATAGAGGGTGCAAGGGGAAGGAGGAATTAGCATCCCAGTATACCTAAGATGTGTGGGGTAGCACAGGTTAGTCCTTACTGCCCAGCCTGGTTTCTACTGTCAATTTAGAATACTCTCCCTCCATCGTGTATATATCCTGTAGATTCTGCCCCACAGGAGGGATTAGGTCTAGTGTCAGCTTCTCCCAAGAGGACCTACCCATTCATAATCTCTTATTGACTAGGAATTTGGGGTGCACATGCTTCCGGAGTTTTCTCCCATATTCTGCTTATGGAGGTTGCAGACATGCAAGCCATGGAATTTTAATACAAGGTGATCAATTTTATTATATGATTAGGTACAGTATTTTATGGGAGCACAGAGAAGGGGTGCCTCGTTATGCTTAAGAGGGTCAAAGAGGGCTTCCCAGAGGAGTGAAGCCCAAGTTAGGGATTGAAGATCAAAATAAAAAAAGGAAAACACACACACACACACACACACACACACACACACACACACAAGATTAATCATAGTTTTCTAGTTGAACCAGATGGGGATGGGAAGGATATTTTTGAAAGGGCAAATCTCAGAGGAGAGCAGGACCTTATCTGTTTTACTTATCAGTGTGTCCCTATCACCTAGTATAGAACTTGGCACTTAAGTATTGAATGTATTAGTGAACTAATGACTTTATCTTGAAGACCATTGAAACTGGTCATTTCGAGTAGAGGTACAACATGACAAAATTTGTGTTTTATAAAAATAAACATGGCAGCATTGCAGTAATTGAGTAAAAAGGGAATGAGACAGGGAGCAATTGTAGTAGCATGTTCTACGAAGACTCTTAGGAGAGATTCTTTTTAAGTGACCCCCAATCTCACTTCAGGTACTTAGAGATTCTGTGTCTTCTGCACTGAACATATGGTAGTTTCCCACATATGCCTCAAGCAGGCACAGTCACTGCCTACTTCTACCCTTAAAATGGCCCAAGAAACTTTGGAGATAATTCACAGCATATTTAAGCGTTACCTTCTCAACACCTTCCATATAGGAGGCAGAGAGTCGAGTTTTCCAAATGATCTACTGAAGAGACAACAATTACATTTTTGTCTTAGTCCATATGGGTGCTATAACAAAAATACCATAAACTGGGTGGCTTAACACAACGGAAATTTATTTCTCATGCTTATGGAGGCTGGGAAGCCCATGATCAAGGCGCCAGCACATTCGGTGTCTGGTGAGAGCCTGCTTCCTAGATAGCTGTCTTTTCGCTGTAACCTCACTTGGTGGAAGGGGATAGGGAGCTCTCTGGGGTCTCTTTGATAAGATGACTAATCCCATTCATGAGGGCTCCACTCTCGTGAGCTAAGCACCTCCCAAAGACCCCATTTCCTAATATCATCACGTTGGGTATTAGGTTTCACCATATGAATTTTGGGAGGACATCCGGTCTTTAGCATAGGGCATAGTACTGTTTTTTCTGTTTCTTGTTCAGAGTGGGTCCGTGACTTTTCAGTATTGGCAATGGTAACTGGTAACTGGGGGTCTCTATGGTTAGTGAAACCTGGCACGTAACTGATATTGTTTTCAGAGTGAAAGACTGAAGAGAGGTCAGTAAAATACATCCAGAATCCTCAGTTCCAGTGTGTTATTAGCTTTCTGTAAGTATATATCAAGTTATCAAAAATGTAGTGTCTTAATACAAGTCCCATTTATTAGCTCACAGGTCAGGAGCCCAGCATGGTTTGACTAGGTTCTCTGCTCAAGGTGTCACAAGGCTGGAATCAAGATTGGCCAGGCTGGGTTCTTGCCTGTACACTCCTGGGGAAAAATCTGCTTCCAAACTTATTCTTATTGGTAGAATTCAGCTTTTTGTGTGTAGGACTGAAGTCCCGTTTCCTTGGGGCTATCTGCTAGGGGTCGCCCATGGCTCCTAGAGGCTGTGTGTACTCCTTGCCACACCTCTATCCTACAGTCCGCAGTGGTGTGTCAGATCCTTCTAATGCTTCAAATCTCCATCATCCTCAGTCTTTGACCTCTAGACCAAGATTTAAAAGGTTTATGTGATGAGGTTAGACCCATGCAGATAATCTTCCTGTTTTAAAGTCCACTGTGTTAAATAATATAATCTATTCATGGGGGTAAAACCCATCATATTCATAACTCTGGAGATTATCATGAGGACCCTGTTCACAAGCTGGGGGGAATTTGTGGACCATCTTAAAATTCTGCTTACCAAACTGATAGTTGTAAAAAAAAATAGTTTGCTTTTTTTTTTTTTAAACAAGGTTACAAACAGCCTCTTGCATACTTCATTTAGGAGATGCAGAAGAAGCATATGATTTAATTAATATTTTGTTTGAAAACCAATGTACCTCTTAAGTTAACTTTCTAATATCTGAACTTGACAGATCTACTATTACTAATCTTTAGAAATTTTACTTGTATGTGACTCATTTACTTCTAAACAGTGCTGCTGTTCATATAACCAAAACAAAACATTTCTGAATCTATTACTGGAGGAGGATTTTATTGTTTGTACATGGGAAAATAAAACAACATGTAGTATATACATAAACACCATCAGTTCAAAGTGATTTTCACTGTTAAGTGAGAGTTTTGTTACATTCCCTTGAGTGATAAGGTGAGATGTCTTTCAAAGCTTTGGGGCTTTCCAGATTTAGAGAAGGAAGGTGTGAGAGTTTAACCAACTGTACAGTCAGTCAGCTACAGAGTTTGAGGGAGCCAGTCCTCCACACAAGACCACTCTCACTTTTTTTTTTTTTGCGGTACGCGGGCCTCTCACTGTTGTGGCCTCTCCCGTTGCGGAGCACAGGCTCCGGACGCGCAGGCTCAGCAGCCATGGCTCACGGGTCCAGCCACTGTGCGGCACGTGGGATCTTCCTGGACCAGGGCACGAACCCGTGTCCCCTGCATTGGCAGGCGGACTCCCAACCACTGCGCCACCAGGGAAGCCCCACACTCACTTTTGACACCAAATGTGTGTTTGAGGGATTTCCAGAACTGCCCTCAGGTTTGAAAATTTGCTAGAAGTAGTCACAGAACTCGGTGAAAGCTGTCATATTCATGGTTACAGTTTATTACAGGGAAAAGATCCTGATTAAAATCAGCCAAGGAAAGCAGTTATATAAGGTTGGGTCTGAGGCTAGAAGAACCAACCACAGAGCTTCCATCACCCTGCCCTATGGAGTCAGAACATGTTATTTTCCCAGTACTGACATGTGACGGTATGCACAGAGCATTGCCAACTGGAGAAGCTCATTGAGCCTTTGGTGGCCAGAGTTTTTACTGGGGCTTGATCACATACCACTGGCGTGGCTGACCGTTACTCTCTAGCCCCTCCTGGACGTCAGTGTTGGGCTGATACCTTTAGTCTCCAGGTAGTTTTGGAGGCAGAATTGATATTGCATGACTCAAGGCCCCTATCATAAAATCACATTGTTAGACTATCTTGTGGCCAAAGCCCTCAGGCAAACAGAGACATTCCTGTCAGCCATGACGTTTTGAGGTCCTAGAGATTACCTCCCAGTAGCCAAAGGCAAAGGCCAGAGTAAGGTTAGCTCTTCAGAAGGGGAGGGAGGGAAAGAGGAAGGAATACAAATAGTGGTTATCATTTATTGAGGGCATACTGTGTGTATCAGGCAGTGTGCTAAAGCATTGTTTCCTTGGATCCTTTGAACATTATTAGAAAGTTACTAAAATTATCTTTATTTCGAAGGCAGTTCGATATTTAGAGAGATTAGTGGCTTATCCAAAACTATGTAAATAGCCGGTGGTGGAACCAGGATTTGAACATGTATCAGCCTGATTCCAAAGTACATGATCTCAAACACTGCACTGTATAGCCTCCACCAGAACCAAAGACAGTAAGAATATGTAATGTAATAAGCATTTAGAAACAGTTATTTTTGAGAATTGAGTTTTCAGGATAAAGTTGTCATTCAAATGTATAAGAATATGCACTGCTACTTTAATAATATAGGATATAGAGGAAGAGCGTTGGTAGATAGAATGGTTACTTTATTGAATTCTTACCTTGCAAGTGGATGCCAGACAGCACTGTCTTATTTAATTCATTCAAACACATTCATGAGTGTGCATTATATCTCAGGTGCTGTGCTGGCCATCGGAGACCCAAAGATGATGATAAATGTGTTCCTGCCTGCAAGGAGCTAGCGGTCCACTGGGGTATGTAAACTGCTTATTGTATTTTATTTTTAATATTATCTTTGTTTTAAGCAGAATATAGAACACTCAATATGTAAGAAATATTTTGCGTAGAAATTTTGCAAGCATCTGGAACAATTTTGGGCTGGAGGAGCTAATGCTAAAGAAAGTTGCAATTTGGAGATTGTTGTTCAAATAATTAAAGTCAGGTTCACTCTTTTGCAGATTCCGTAATAATAGGATAGATTAAAAAAGTAAAACTAAAAAAAAAAAAAAAAAAAGTAAAACTACTCTAGAAAAAGCCAAAGCACTGAGATTTTTGTGTTACCTAGGCAGTAAATGACGGCAGATGAAGGAGTAGGAAAGCCACCGGAATACATCACACATAGTAACAATGTACATTTCTTCTTCACACTTAGAACATTGACTACTCTGCTTTTTATCGGTTACTTTAGTGATGATCTTTCCTCTTCTCCTTCTTTGATTTCTCCAATCGAGCAAAGTCTATATTGGGATAAAATAAGACTTCTTATTTTGTTAATGTTAATTTTTGGCAAATATGTATTTTATTTAAGTAATTTTATTTAAATTGTAGTTTCTAATAGTCTGTGGTTACAATAAACCATGCAGTTTGCTGGGAGTAGTCCTGAAAAATTAAATACAGTAATTGCAGTAAACATAAATAAGAAATATTATATTCTAATGTTACTTTATATATTTTATAGGTTATTACAGAGGAATAGAATTAGAAAAAAAATAAATTTAAGTGAACTTGATGTCCTGTAGTTCATACTGATACTACACAACCATAATAACAATATATTTGGACATATTTATATTAATATGCCATCTAGATTAAGCATTATAACTGCTGAGAGTACAGCTGTGATCATTTAAAAATGTGAGCAGACCAGGAAAGAACATATCCTTTTTCTTGGCAATATGATTTTAATTTTTAAAAGCATTTAATTTCATAAACCATATCCATCATCTTTGCACAGACAAATGTTGTGGCAGTTTTTTGAATGAACCTCTTGGTTCCCTAAAGAAATTATGGATACACTATAAATTTACAAATGAAAGGTCATTTATCAGAGTTATAAATAAGAGTGGTTCCTGTGCTGATGCGCCTGCAAACTTAGAGTGGTTTAATATCTATCAGCTTTTGTGTACAGCTAGTACCGCAAAAGAATATAGATATTGTCATCGTCATACTTACACGGTGTCAACTTTGGCAAAGTGGTGAGAATGACGTACAATATTTTTTGAATAGCATGGCATTTTCTTGAATTACTGCTGGCAAGAGAACATAAATCAACCTTAATAATGGATATTCCAAAGATGTTTATTAATCTATTCATTTCATCTAAAACACTCACTCTTGGCATTTATAGGGCCAGTTCAGAGGAAGTGGCAGGTGCTTCTAAACCCCAGAAGTTACTTTTAGGGGCCCCATAATTATGTCAGCTAAGTCTGGTTGGAATGGAGATCAAAACGCATGAAAATCCTTCCCTCCTAATCTATGCTACAGTTATTTGCTTAACTAAAATATATTTTCTTGTATGTGTGTAATCAAAATTTCAATTAGTTCCACCGTTGATGAAACTTACTACATGACTCTCTTTGAATCTTCAGTTTTTAAAATCTGTTCCCCTCCCTCCCTCTCTCTCTGTATCTCTCTCTGTCTGTCTCTCTCTGTCTCCTTCTCTCTCTGTCTCTTTTTTTCTCTCCCTGTCTCTCTCCTGGAAAATAATCCTACACTGTGTAAACTTTGACTGAAAAGGACTGGAAAACTGACCAAATTCCTGTGTACCAAAATAAGAAATAGCATATGGCACATCATTTTGACTATGCGTAATGAGATTAATGACAGACAGATAGGATGGACAGAGAAGTAAAGAATACAGAGAGGGGAATTTGTAGTAGGTAGGAAAGGTCAGAGAAAGCCAGTGAGCAGTTAAGCTGAAGAAGTCAGCTATGCAAATTTGTGGAGTAAGATGGTATGAATGTGCGCGCATGTACGTGTGTTATTTATTAAATCATAGAGTCTTGGCACAGAACTAACTCTGGATTAAAATAATGTAAACAAGACTCATTTTTTTCTCCATCTCTCGGCTTCCACTAATGCAGCTTCAGTCTCTGGCTTCATTTGGGAGCAAGACGGTGGCAGTGGCATTGCTTCAGCTATAATATCCTGTCAAGCTTCAGATGAAACAGGAAAAAGAGAGAATCTCTTTCCCAGAAGCCCTATCAAAGCCTGTTTGTATTAATTTGCTTTGATTAGATCACAGGATAATGCTGTGTGTCTCTCTTGGAGCAGGAGTGAGCTTCATCATTTTCCATGAACTAAGCATTAGGATTGTATCCCAGAGGAAAATGGGGTACTGTTAACAGAAAGAGGGTTCACGGATGCGAGGTAGCAAAGAAGATTGGCTGCAGGAAAAATTACAATGGGTATATACACATGACATTTTATATATAATTACAGAAACCTATAGATTTCATAGCAATCCATGGATTTTAGGTTAAGAAGCTCTAAAAGTGACATTGAATCAATGCCTTCTGGAACCAAAAAAAAAAAAAAAAAAAAAAAAAAAACCAGCATTGATATCCACAGCCATGTAAGAAAATTAGTTGTTACTGGCATTGTTTCCTGAAAAAAGAGACAGAATATTCTCATTTTGTTTATACTCAATCCTTAACTAGTTGTTTAAATGATGTTATCAAATTAAGAATGAAAAAGAAGTTATATTTTCTTATTAGCTAAAGTGGAAATGTAGTAGTTTAGCCTGAAGCTATTTCTTTAACTATTATTTTGTGTAAGGGAAAGAGGAAAAATCTTTTATTCAAGGTAAGAACTTTATACTGCCAATGTTAGAAGACTTCCATTAGGGAAAAAAAGAACCTTTTCAATGTTGGTTCAACAATTTATTGCTATGGGAGCCTGTGTTTATACATATCCCAAATCCCTTCAATTTAGTCAGTTCCTTTGAAAAGTATTAATCAGGTCTATGAAAGTAATTTGTAAAGGATATATATTTTTTTGATAATGACCCCAAATACCTTATGATTGGCTGATTTTTTTCTTTTTAGCAATATTTTTTGGAATGTCTTGGTGAGGTATCAGTTATTTTCTTAAAAATTATTTTAGTTGAAATACCTAGAAAATATAGGTAGGTCAATCATAGGAAATACCAATACTTTAAAAATGCCTACATAGTGATGGTGTATTTTTCATTAATATTGGGAAGAAAACAACTTTGTAAGAATGTGGAGACTAAAGTAGCAACCGCCCAGATGGCAGTCATAATTATGCTTTATTTTTATACAGATTTCTCAGTTTATTGACAAGAAAAAGGGGTTAGCCTGGGATTTTAAATTGCTCCCCTAAGCACTAGAAGAGTGCTTTTCTTCTTAAGTGAACCAAAATACCACTCAAAAATAGCAAAGAATTCCGTGATCACCAGATAATTTTAAGAGAATAAACATGTTAAGTGAAGAAAACTTAACCGTCTCATCTCTTCACAGAAGCAAAACCCTTTGAAGTTTTAACACTCTTCTTCATGAATGGATAAGTTTTCAACCAGAATCTTCTATTTATGACTGCAGTGAATTGTCACTGCTCCTTGTTAAGTTTAATGCTCTCAGTTGTGAAGAAGTACATTATATTTTCCCCTACTAATTAATGCCAGTGAAATACAGCTGTTTTGCAGGGGGGCCAGTTTTCAAAATATTTCTACAGAGGCCATAGTGTATCTGGCTTTCCAGATGAGCATGTCGTTTTTAAAAACCTTCTCCTGAAAACCTCAGTTGACCATCAGTTCTCATTTCAATTGAGAAGTTTGTAGGTCTGTTATCACTCTCTCTGTGTACGGTTTTTGTTTTGTTTTGCTTTCTAGATTACAACCTATCTTTACACAGTGTCAATTGTCTGTGAACAGGAAACAGCAGGTAGTTCATTCATTGAAAACTAGTTTATAGATTTTCTTGCTGTATATTTTTCTCTGTTTTTCAGATTCAGTTTTAATTTTAACCAAGATAGGGGCTTGCTTCTCTCCATAGTAATATTAGTCATTAATAGAGTTTGGAGAAGTGAGTTTTTTAATGAGCAAACATTTTTATATATAAGAAAAATGTTGTTATTCTTCCATTTTGGCTGAAACAAACGAATGGTTATTTTTAGGGCTGTGAGTTAAGACAGGAAGAAAGTATAACTCCAGTAATCCTTTCTAAAGACAGAAGATAGAGAATCAAAATACTGTTAAGAGAAATTCAAACTGTATTTTTCTTACATGATGTCCAGTTCAGCTGTGTAGGTGTGAAGTTTCAGATAAGATTAAATGCTTTTACAGATGTGAACAGTCAAAACATTCCATATTATTTATTTTAGAGGCTTTGTAGGGAGAAGGAATAGGTTTAATCCAAGACTCTAAAGCATAGATTTCTGAAGACTGTGTGTCTGAAGGGGATGAGCTAGGGAGTAAACAAAGGGAGAAAATCCACATACATATTTGAGTTTCACTTTAGGACTCTTGATAGCTTTTGTCACTGATAGGGATTTTTCTCCTAGTTAACTAGGAGTCAAAGAGACAAAGCAGGTAATCTACATACCCTTTCTCAGGTTTTCTCAAAGTGCCTGTAGATGAAAACACGTCACACAACCGGTCAGTTAGGGCCTACAGTGTTCTCTGTTTGTTTTAATTCCATTCTTTACTGAGAAGGAAATAAAAGAAATCTTGAGGATGGTGACAGACTTGGGTTCTTGCCACATTTTCAGCTCACTTCATGGATGGCTGTCTACTTCAGGGAAGGTTAATATTTTCCAGAGATGTTCCATAGGTGTTCTAAATCATACTACAGACACCTGCTCCTTTATATGGATATGTTATCTGCCTAGGATGAATCGGAGTTTTTTTTTTTTTTTTTTTTTTGTGTGTGTGCTTCCTTCCAAAAACCTCATTAATCTCAGTGTGCAGAATTTAGGGGGAAAGTTGTGTTTTGCTAGTTGACACTGTTTAATGTAAATGATTTATGATTGTTCCTTATGTATACACAATAGGCACTTTATAAATTGGATTGTTCTAGGAGTAACACGATACATAAATGTTATTGCTATAAATTCTGAAGTTGGCTATATATTTTTGTATCATGTAACCAGCTGACTTATAAATGCTGACTCTTCCAACCTGCACTTTCTACTCAATATTGTAAGTGGTGACTTAGGTAAGTAAGCCTTGCCTAGATACACACGGAGGCACTCAAACTGCACAAGATCAGGACACCCTGGCACCTCTGCATCGTGGTTTCTGGCTGTCTTCCAGGGGTGTTGGCAGAAAGAAGAAGGAGTGAGAGGGGAAAGTGAAACTGTATCTAGCAAAAAAATGAACCTAAATTTTTACTAATTTTTGCTCAGTAAAGTCAGGAAAACAAGTGATAGAGAAAAGGGTAAAAAACAAACAGGAGAAAAGAATTAGTAGAACCAATTCAGAAAAATATAGTTAGATACCATTTCACAGGTAAATTTTCATTATTTAAATAATATTAAGTAAACATAAAGGTTAAGAATAGAATAGCAGCTCTGTAATTGTATGTATATACTTTTGTAACAATATTTATATGATATATTATTTTCAGTGTTTAATATAAATAATAATATTTACTTACATTTTTTTGCATTTCTGTGAGGAATGGAGCTTTGCAAATCTCCTGGTTCTGCTGGTGGATCAGGACATTTTATTATATGTATAATGCTGTTATACTAACAGCCTTCATTTTTCACCTTGATGACTTACTGTGATTTTCTTTCTGAGATCCTAAAGAATTTGAAAACAGTCTCTGAATAATTGGTCATATTAGATCCAAATAATTGCTAAATACCAAAGTCGTCTAAAATGCTGAGTTAGAAGGAAAGCGTAACACTCATATAACTGACCAGCCAGATTCATGGCAATTTTCTGCTACTCCTGGTATTAACTCTTTACCTGATCACACAGTCCTAGCATCGAGGCTGATTTGAATTGTTCTATGCCCTAATTTGTGTAAAGAAGAACTGGGCTGTGAAGAATTCTGTTGTGTTTATAATGTCTATTCTGACAGTGATTTTATAGTCCATTTCATAGGCTAAGTGTTTCAGTTGATTCCCTTTCCTCACGCCCTCGTAAGTATTAATGTCTACACAATTTATCTGGTTACCCTTGAAGTCAGTCCAAATCAGCTGTTACAGTGGCTGAAAATACAAGATCAGTAATTTTAAAACCTAGAGGTTCCTGTCCTGCTCAAAAGGACTAACTCTCATCAGGCAATCCCCAAGTGAAAAGATTATGAGACTTGAAACCACTGTGTGTGTGTGTGTGTGGGTGACTTGTAATAACAAATATTATTTATTTGATTGTTACCGAGAAGGAAACATCCTGATGTGTTCCTTTATAATCTCTGTAATATACTTTTTTTTTTTTTTTTTTTGCGGTACGCGGGCCCCTCACTGTTGTGGCCTCTCCCGTTGCGGAGCTCCGGACGCGCAGGCTCAGCGGCCATGGCTCATGGGCCCAGCCGCTCCGTGGCATGTGTGATCTTCCCAGACCGGGGCACGAACCCGTGTCCCCTGCATCGGCAGGCAGACTCTCAACCACTGCAGCACCAGGGAAGCCCCTGTAATATGCTTTTAATTATCATACTTTCTGGAGGTATCCTGGTACATGCATGGGAAATAATATACATATGAATATATCTCTATATTTGTAGCCACTATAGTCAAAACTCCTTATTTGCCTAACTGGCTTAGCTGCAAAGCTGACTTACCCCTACCCACCCACTAGCAAACTCCCTGGGGAAATAGGGCAAAAAGGTCAAATAGAAGCAGTAAAGCCAATGATCTTGTACAAAAGAAGTTCTTTGAGAAGTTCTCAGTGCCACTGTTCACCTTCTGGAAGGGAGATCACTACATTCTCTGCCCATCCCTGTGTCATCAGCAGTAGCTTTGGATTCATTGTAGAGGAAGAAGGCCTGTTTCTACCTTGCTGCTGCCATATATATACTCAGGTAAGCCCAGACTGAAATCCCAGAGAGACTGCTGTACCAGACTAGACTATGGAAGGATTTTGTTGCTGATAGAAGGCTTTATAAACCTAACTTCATTTATCCTGTAGAATTTTAACCACCATTTAAAATTCTGCTTTTTCTTACAGGAGCTTAAATTTAAATGCAAGACCTCCTAATTTAAATACACACACACATAAAATCAGAAAAAGCCCCATCGCTTTTTGTAAGTTACAGAATTCTTATAATAACTATCATTTACTGAGGACTTTCTTTTGCCAGGTTTTGTTCTTGGCCTTTGCATGTAGTATCTAATTTAAGCTTCCTAAGTGCCTCGTGAAGTGGGTACTATATTATACCCATTTTTCAGCTGAGGGAATTGAGAGCCAGAGAAATTGAGTCACTTGCTGTGACTCAACAGCTAGTAAGAGGTGGCCCCAGTTTTCAAGCCCAGGCCGAGTGACCCCATGGCTGAAGCACACACTCTACTAGGTTGATTTGTAAGCAATATGCAGTGGTTTGTGCATGAAAAGAACGCAGTGGGACCATCATGTAGCAGGAAATAAAATTTGAGTGTTTTTCCTTGTACTAATAATGGTCCCTATATCTCTCTCAGACACTGTTGTTACCAATGGCACATCTTATGTGAGACAGCCGCTCAAAACGAGTCTAATCGTTTATGGTCATAGAAGAGAAAGGAATGTATTGATTCATATGAGGATCTGCCCCTAAGACCTTGCTTTCACTGTTACCGCAGTAAACAGGGAGCTAATGAACCGTAGATGTTAGTGTGTCATCAGTGTCTTGCAGTTTTGTCATCCTGGGTAGCCACCATCAAGAAGGACAGAGTGCCCTCTATGAATATGTATTTAGTACTAGATATGGCAATTTATTCTTTTGAAGAGCACTTTATCATTTTGGTTTTGATAAATATACAAGCAATAATCAGTAGTTAGGAGTTTCAGTCTAAAATGGATGCCATTATTAGTGATTTAACAACTTTTCCTGTGAGTTCCATGTGTGTCCCCAAGACTGGATCGTGCTACCCAGTGCTACATATAGTCAGCTTTTAGAAAAGCTCGCTTTAAAAACCTCTTATGCTATGAACGCTTTGTTTCTCAGAACGACAGTAGTCACTAATTTCCAAATTCTGAATATGTAAAGTAAAGTATTCACACAAAAAACCTAGGAGACTGCATAGGTCAGAACATCTGTTTAAACTAATATAGAACTAGCTTTTTCAGTTCCAGCTCCCTTTTTCCTATCTATTTGCCTTGCTAATAAGACCTTACTCATTCCTGTTCAGTTACCTTATGTCACGATACCTCTTCATTTTGGATTTTTTCATTATGATTTGAGCAGACCTTCCTAGCTACGTAGAGAACTTCCATGATAAGAAGAAAACATAAAGGCTGTTCAATAAATAAGGATGATGACAACAGTGAAATTTAACCCAAATTGGGCAAAATAGCAGCACAGAATTCTATTACATTTTGAAATTCAGTCTTTACAGATATTTTTCTCTGCCTGAAACATGTGTGCCAGTTCTGTTTATATAAGGGAATAGTGACATCATGTGTGTGCTAGACTAATTGCCTCTGTAATTAACCTATTTGAGAAGGAAGTTACATAGAAATAAAATATCATTGACTACTGAAAGAGGCAATTTTGTCTTAAAGCAAACCTCTAACTTCACCAAAGGGCGTGGACAAAAGGATTCTGTCTCCAGCCCTTCTTATTTTTTCAGCATTTCCCTTCCTTCCTCCTTCTCTTCTATTCTTTTCTTCTCTTCTTTCTTTTTCTTGTCTCTATACAATTCCACTAGTCCTCTCCATTTTTCATTCCACTACCTTCATTTTCCATATTGTAAGGTAAAGATCTAATGTTATTATGAGTGAAGATTCTATTTTTAAAGTAGAATTGAGGAAAGATGTAAATGTGGTAAAAAGAGATAGTCTTTTTGTTTCAGTGCTATTCACATGTCTTTTTTTGGTCAAGGGTAGGATAGGCATAGAATCATTTTGGTGTCTTTGAGACTGAGGACAAAAATCTTAGCCTTCTTTTTATCCCTTGATCAAATATATTAATTAAATTTAGAAAAGGGTCTGGGAGCATGGCAAAAGCGGAGTTTCTTTTGACTCTTAAAAGCAGAAGAAATTATTGGGAGGCAATATATTATAATAGAAAGAGTGCAGTTTTGAGGGTCAGAATTATTCATATCTGACCCCAAATATATGGCTAAGGAAGAACAAGAAGAGCATTTTTCCCCAAAGTGCTCTTTTTAACATTTTAAAAGGTAATATATTAATATGACACCAAGACATTTGAGAAAACAGTGGGAGTAAACAAGACCAAGAGGCATGTCGGAGAAATTAGTGAAAAGTGTCCTATTGTTTATGTCCTAACTTACCCGTGAAATCCCTGCAAGACCCAATTGTCACAGCTTCACCCAGCCCTGGCCTCATGCATAATATAATTCATTATATAATGAGTGTGGAGCATGGAATAGTTGAAATAGAAATGTTTGGGGGTTCCAGACCACAGTGGACTTGGGTTTCTCAACTTCCAAGAAAATCTTTTTCCGTGCCTCAATTTCTTTGTCTGTGATGTAGGGATAAAAATTCCTCTTTTATAAGATAATTGTGGGACTTTAGTGAAGAAACATTCATGTAATACGACGTGTTGTGCCTATAAATAAATGCTTGATGAACAGTAGCTAATATTTCAGATAACATTTGATAAAGCAAAATGATTTGGATACTATGTAGTTTATTGTAAAAGAATTTAATCTTATCTGGTGGAGCTATTCCTCAAATGGATTTGCTGAATGACTTATCCTTGCATTTTTCTAATCTTTACTGTAGTAACCTTTCACTTCTATTGATAATTTATATTAGTAATAACTGGATTACAATTCTTGGAAGATGGTGCAAAGATAGTTTTAGAAAGTATTATCCCTTGGGGAAAATATGAAGCAAAGAGGAGAAAGAAACACTGCAGAGAGAGTTTTCCTGTGCGTCATTTCTGTGATTAATCGTGTAATCCCTAATGATTGTCAGGTTGCAAAAGAGGCTCTTTATAAGTAAAAGGAAACCCTTAGGTCTACAAAAATGGTCATTGCTATATTTTGGCAATTGTGCTAATTAAATACAGTATCTATGATCATTGGGGTGTCCACCAGTTTTACAAAAAGAGCTGTCTTATTGGTGATCTTCAATAAGTTAGGGAATTACATGAATCAGAAATTCAGAAAACCAACCTCAGAAGATTCAGATTCATTCAGTACTTATTATCACAAGATGATTCACTCACCCATTCAACAGATGTTTATTGGGAACACATTATATGCCACCTACTGTGTCCGTCAGTGATATTCCTTCGTCTTTTGAATTTCAATCGCATTTTATCTGTGGCTGCACTTGGAAATACCTTCCCCCTGTGTTCTAGTTACTTACAACTGTGGCATCTCTTCTAGACTGCAGCAGCTTCCTTAGGAACCAGGCAGGAGATGTGGGACTGTCTTCGGCATCTTTCAGAGAACATACCCTTGAGCACTGCATAGAGTAGGCACTAAATAAACGCAGTTAAGCGAATGAAGCAAAGAAAAAGTCTTAGAGGTTTACTTTCATTATCCTTTTCGTTTTAAATTCTTGAATATTTCACTTTGAAATTTCTTCTTCATGTTAATGGTGGTTAGAAGCAGGTAAATAACCAACTGAAAGTCATTATCTCTCCTTTAATTCCTCCCTCTCACCTACTATTCTCTCAAAATCTAGTCCACGGCAGTCATCTCTGGAAGAAGTTAATTATTTGTAAGACTTTCAAAGTTTGCTGTGCAGAAGGCTGACTTTAGTTGCTTGCCACATGCAAATAATAATGGAAGAAGCATCTATTATTTGTGGTCTGGAACATATGGGGATGTCACAAATACGATCAAGCTTTTTTCTATCGCTGGACCTGGCAAGAGACTCAGTGTTACGTTAATTAGTATCTAGTTTTAAAAAGTCAGAACTCTTCCTTGGTTCTGAGAAAGAGAGAAGCTTTAACCAGCTTCAGTATTCATTTGCCATTGCTCAGGTGAAGGCACTCCAAAAAATAAAGCTGAATTCTGACAGCTTTTAAAAAGTAGGGAAATAATCAGCTCGCATACAGAAATCCAACCCATAGCTTAAGAAAATTCAGTATTAAAAATGATAAAGGAAGGATTTTGGCAAAAAGACGGAAGCCCTTGCATATTCTTCTGGAAGGAATGGAGCTTCACTGAGATTGAGAGACCCGAGAGCGTGGGGTGTAATTTAGTGAGCTGACAGGAGGAGTGAAGTATCTCCTCAATATCCGTGTTTGGCAGGAGACATGAATACATACATCAGGAAACAATGTTTAAGTGTTTTATTTCCTTATTTCAGCCTGTCAAACTGTCAGTATAGTTAATGGCCATCAAGAGAGAAAGAGAGAGAGAGAGGAGGAACAGAGAGAAACAAAGGTACTATGGAATCTGAAAAGAAAGAAACCAGGAAAGCATTTGCGTGTTTCTATGGCATAATGGTCAGTCAGACGAAAATAGCTCACCATATTCATTTCTCTACTAAAGCCAGATGTGCTGGTTCCCTACCTACAGTCCCCGAGCCCTTTTCGTGCTTTCCTCTATGTCCTACATAATTGATTCACTTAACTTTGACTTCTGTGACTCCTTTCGCTGAAGTCTAGATTGATTATCAATACTTTAGGGGTCACTTTATGTTATACTGGTGGTATCTAATTTTGCCCAGTTTTCCGAGTTTACTATTGTTTGTATTGTTTATAAAATCTGGTCTTAAGGTTGTTTATGCAAAAATATTCATTCTTGTCTAAAAACATCCCTTCTGAAATACTGTTGAGTGGTTTATAATCCACAAAGAATAAATTGGAACTGATTTGAACCTGCTGTATCTTTCTTTAAAAAAAAAAAAACCCGAAACACTTACAGTGAAATACCGAAATTAGACAGTCTTAGGAATACAGAACTATTTTAAATTTCTAGAAGAATCTTAGTGCAGCCAAGGGATTTTTATTTTATAAAAGAGAAGTATTTATATTGGATCACTTTTATACTGGAAATAAGTTATTTTCCACAGAAATGGAAAAACCTCTTATCATTCACATCTACGTCAAAATGAATTTAAAATCTTGGAGTTCACGCCAAAGATGAATACTTTTCATAATGAACACTTTTAGTTGCCTTATAAACTGGAAGCATTTATTTTGGAAAAAAAACAAATTTTTTTTTTTTAAAACATCTCTGTTGGAGCATAATTGCTTTACAGTGGTGTGTTAGTTTCTGCTATATAACAAGGTGAATCAGCTATACGTATACATATATCCCCATATCTCCTCTTTCTTGTGACTCTCTCCCACCCCTCTAGGTGGGCACAAAGCACCAAGCTTATCTCCCTGTGCTAAGTGGCTGTATCCCACTAGCTATTGGTTTTGCATTTGGTAGTGTATAAATGTACATGCCACTCTCTCACTTCATTCCAGCTTACCCTTCCCCCTCCCCATGTCCTCAAGTCCATTCTCTAGTAGGTCTGTGTCTTTATTCCCATCCTAACCCCTAGGTTCTTCATGACCTTTTTTTTTTTTTTTTTACATTCCATATATATGTGTTAGCATACGGTATTTGTTCTCCTCTTTCTGACTTACTTCACTCTGTATGACAGACTCTAGGTCCATCCACCTCACTACAAAAAACTCAGTTTCGTTTCTTTTTCTGGCTGAGTAATATTCCACTGTATATATGTGCCACATCTTGCTTCTTTATCCATTCATCTGTCGATGGACACTTAGGTTGCTTCCATGTCCTGGCTATTGTAAATAGAGTTGCAATGAACATTGTGGTACATGACTATTTTTTTGAATTATGGTTTTCTCAGGGTATATGCCCAGTAGTGGGATTGCTGGACCATATGGTAGTTCTATTTTTAGTTTTTTTGGTACCTCCATACTGTTCTCCATAGTGGCTGTATCAATTTACATTCCTACCAACAGTGCAAGAGGGTTCCCTTCTCTCCACACCCTCTCCAGCATTTATTGTTTGTAGATTTTTTTTGATGATGGCCATTCTGACTGGTGTGAGGTGATACCTCATTGTAGTTTTGATTTGCATTTCTCTAATGATGAGTGATGTTGAGCATCCTTTCATGTGTTTGTTGGCAATCTGCGTATCTTCTTTGGAGAAATCTCTATTTAAGTCTTCTGCCCATTTCTGGATTGTGTTGTTTGTTTTGTTGTTATTGAGCTGCATGAACTCCTTGTATATTTGGGAGATTAATCCTTTGTCCATTGATTCGTTTGCAAATATTTTCTCCCATTCTGGGGGTTGTCTTTTAATCTTGTTTATGGTTTCCTGCTGTGCAAAAGCTTTGAAGTTTCATTAGGTCCCATTTGTTTATTTTTGTTTTTATTTCCATTTCTCTAGGAGCTGGGTCAAAAAGGATCTTGCTGTGATTTATGTCATAGAGTATTCTGCCTATGTTTTCCTCTAAGAGTTTGATAGTGTCTGGCTTTACATTTTTGTCTTTAATCCATTTTGAGTTTATTTTTGTGTGTGGTGTTAGGAAGTGTTCTAATTTCATTCTTTTAAATGTAGCTGTCCAGTTTCCCCAGCATCACTTATTGAAGAGGCTGTCTTTTCTCCATTGTATATTCTTGCCTCCTTTATCAATGATAAGGTGTCCATATGTGTGTGGGTTTATCTCTGGGCTTTCTATCCTGTTCCATTGATCTATATTTCTGTTTTTGTGCCAGTACCTTACTGTCTTGATTACTGTAGCTTTGTAGTATAGTCTGAAGTCTGGGAGCCTGATTCCTCCAGCTCCATTTTTCATTCTCAAGATTGCTTTGGCTGTTCGGGGTCTTTTGTGTTTCTATACAAATTGTGAAATTTTTTGTTCTAGTTCTGTGAAAAATGCCATTGGCAGTTTGATAGGGATTGCATTGTATCTGTAGATTGCTTTGGGTAGTATAGTCATTTTCACAATGTTGATACTTCTAATCCAAGAACATGGTGTATGTTTCCATCTGTTTGTATCATTTTTAATTTCTTTCATCAATGTCTTATAGTTTTCCGCATACAGGTCTTTTGTCTCCTTAGGTAGGTTTATTCCTAGGTATTTTATTCTTTTTGTTGCAGTGGTAAATGGGAGTGTTTCCTTATTTTCTCTTTCAGATTTTTCATCATTAGTGTATAGGAATGCAAGAGATTTCTGTGCAATAATTTTCTATCCTGCTACTTGACCAAATTCACTGATTAGCTCTAGTAGTTTTCTGGTGGCATCTTTAGGATTCTCTATGTATAGTATCATGTCACCTGCAAACAGTGACAGTTTTACTTCATCTTTTCTGATTTGGATTCCTTTTATTGCTTTTTCTTCTCTGATCACTGTGGCTAAAACTTTGAAAACTATGTTGAATGATAGTGGTGACAGTGGACAACCTTGTCTTGTTCCTGATCTTAGTGGAAATGGTTTCAGTTTTTCACCATTGAGAACGATGTTGGCTGTGGGTTTGTCATATATTGCCTTTACTATGTTGAGGTAAGATCCCTCTGTGCCTACTTTTTGGAGGGTTTTTATCATAAATGGGTGTTAAATTTTGTCGAAAGCTTTTTGTGCATCTATTGAGATGATCATATGGTTTTTCTCCTTCAATTTGTTAATGTGGTTTAGCATATTGATTGATTTGCATATATAGGAGAATCCTTGCATCCCTGGGATAAACCCCACTTGATCATGGTGTATGATCCTTTTAATGTGCTGTTGGATTCTGTTTGCTAGTATTTTGTTGAGGATTTTTGCATCTGTGTTCGTGAGTGATTTTGGCCTGTAGTTTTCTTTCTTTGATATTGTGATATCAAAGAATATTCAGCAATGATATTGGCCTGTAGTTTTCTTTCATTTTGGCATCTTTGTCTGGTTTTGCTGTCAGGGTGATGGTGGCCTTGTAGAATGAGTTTGGGAGTGTTCATCACTCTGCTATGTTTTGGAAGAATTTGAGAAGGATAGGTGTTAGCTCTTCTCTAAATGTTTTATAGAATTCGCCTGTGAAGCCATCTGGTCCTGGGCTTTTGTTTTTTGGAAGATCTTTAATTGCAGTCTCAATTTCAGTGCTTGTGATTGGTCTGTTTGTATTTTCTGTTTCTTCCTGGTTGAGTCTCAGGAGGTTGTGCTTTTCTAAGAATTTGTCCATTTCCACCAGGTTCTCCATTTTATTGGCATACAGTTGCTTGTAGTAATCTCTCATGATCCTTTGTTTTTCTGCAGTGTCAGTAGTTACTTCTTTTTCATTTCTAATTCTATTGATTTGAGTCTACTCCCTTGTTTGCTTTTTTTTTTTTTTTTGCAGTACCCGGGTCTCTCACTGTTTTGGCCTCTCCCGTTGCCGAACACAGGCTCCGGACGTGCAGGCTCAGCGTCCATGGCTCACGGGGCCAGCTGCTCTGCGGCATGTGGGATCTTCCCGGACTGGGGCACGAACCCGTGTCCCCTGCATCGGCAGGCGGACTCTCAACCACTGTGCCACCAGGGAAGCCCCTCCCTTTTTTTCCTTGATGAGTCTGGCTAATGGTTTATCAATTTTGTTTATGTTCTCAAAGAACCAGCTTTTAGTTTTATTGATGTTTGCTATTGTTTCCTTCATTTCTTTTTCATTTCTTTCTGATCTGATCTTTATGATTTCTTTCCTTCTGCTAACTTTGGGGTTTTTTTGCTCTTCTTTTTCTAATTGCTTTACGTTTAAGGTTATTTGAGATGTTTCTTGTTTCTTGAGGTAGGATTGTATTGCTATAAATTTCCCTCTTAGAGCTGCTTTTGCTGCATCCCATAGGTTTTGGGTCATCGTGTTTTCATTGTCATTTGTTTCTAGGTAATTTTTGATTTCCTCTTTGATTTCTTCAGTGATCTCTTGGTTATTTAGTAGTATATTGTTTAACCTCCATATGTTTGTATTTTTTACAGTTCTTTTCTTGTAATTGATATCTAGTCTCATAGCATTGTGGTCAGAAAAGATACTTGATTTGATGTCAGTTTCCTTAAATTTATGAAGGCTTGATTTGTGACCCAAGATATGATCTATCCTGGAGAATATTCCATGAGCACTTGAAAAGAAAGTGTAACCTGCTGTTTTTTGATGGAATGTCCTATAAATATCAACTAAGTCCCTCTTGTTTAATGTATCATTCAAAGCTTGTGTTTCCTTGTTTATTTGCATTTTGGATGATCTGTCCATTGGTGGAAATGGAGTGTTAAAGTCCCCTACTATGATTGTGTTACTGTCGATTTCCCCTTTTATGGCTGTTAGCATTTTGCCTTATGTATTGAGATGCTCCTATCCTGGGTGCATAAATATTTACAATTGTTATATCTTCTTCCTGGATTGTCCCTTGATCATTATGTAGTGTCCTTCTTTGTCTCTTGTAATAGTCTTTATTTTAAAGTCTATTTTGTCTGATATGAGAATTGCTACTCCAGCTTTCTTTTGATTTCCATTTGCATGGAACATCTTTTTCCATCCCCTCAGTTTCAGTCTGTATATGTCCCTAGGTCTGAAGTTGGCCTCTTGTAGACAGCATATATACGGGTCTTGTTTTTCCATCCATTCAGCCAGTCTATGAGTCTTTGTCTTTTGGTTGGAGCATTTAATCCATTTACATTTAAGGTAATTATCGATATGTATGTTCCTATTACCATTTTCTTAATTGTTTCGTGTTTGTTATTGTAGGTCTTTTCCTTCTCTTGTGTTTCCTGCCGAAAGAAGTTCCTTTAGCATTTGTTGTAGAGGTGGTTTCGTGGTGCTGAATTCTCTCAGCTTTTGCTTGTCTGTAAAGCTTTTGATTTCTCCGTCGAATTTGAATGAGGTCCTTGCTGGGCAGGGTAATTTTGGTTGTAGCTTTTTGCCTTTCATAACTTTAAATATGTCCTGTCACTCCCTTCTGGCTTGCAGAGTTTCTGCTAGAAGATCAGCTGTTAACCCTATGGGGATTCCCTTGTATGTTAGATGTTGCTTTTCCCTTGCTGCTTTTAATATTTTTTCTTTGTGTTTAATTTTTGATAATTTGATTAATATGTGTCTTGGTATGTTTCTCCTTGGATTTATCCTGCATGGGACTCTCTGTGTTTCCCTGGCTTCATTGACTATCTCCTTACCCATATTAGGGAAGTTTGCAACTATAATCTCTTCAAATATTTTCTCAGTCCCTTTGATTTTCTCTTCTTCTTCTGGGACCCCTGTATTTCGAATGTTGGTGTGTTTAATGTTGTCCCACAGGTCTCTCAGATTGTCCTCAATTCTTTACATTCTATTTTCTTTATTCTGCTCTGTGGTAGTTATTTCCACTATTTTATCTTCCAGGTCACTTATCCATTCTTCTGCCTCAGTTATTCTGCTATGAATTCCCTCTAGAGAATTTTTAATTTCATTTATTGTGTTGTTCATCATTGTTTGTTTTCTCTTTAGTTCTTCTAGGGCCTTGTTGAACCTTTCTTGTATTTTCTCCTTTGTTATTTCCAAAATTTTGGATCATCTTTACTATTATTACTCTGAATTCTTTTTCAGGTAGACTGCCTATTTACTCTTCATTTGTTTGGTCTGGTGGGTTTTTACCTTGTTCCTTCATCTGCTGTGTATTTCTCTGTCTTCTCATTTTGCTTAGCTTACTGTGTTTGGCACACTGCAGGTTCGTAGTTCCCATTGTTTTTAGTGTCTGCTCCCAGTGGGTAAGGTTGGTTCAGTGGGTTGTGTAGGCTTGCTGGTGGCGGGGACTGGTGCCTGTCTTCTGGTGGGTGGGGCTAGATCTTGTCTTTCTGGTGGGCAGGGCTGCATCCGGTGGTGTGTTTTGGGGTGTCTGTGAACCTTCTGTGATTTTAGGCAGCCTCTCTGCTAATGGGTGGGTTTGTATTCCTGTCTTGCTAGTTGTTTGGCATAGAGTCTCCAGCACTGTAGCCTGCTGGTCATTGAGTGGGGCTGGGTCTTAACGTTGAGATGGAGATCTCTGGTAGAGCTTTCACCATTTGATATTACATGGGAATGGGAGGTCTGTGGTGGACCAATGTCCTGAACTTGGCTCTCCCACCTCAGAGGCTCAGGCGTGACACCCGACCAGAGCACCAAGACCGTGTCAGCCACACCGCTCAGAAGAAAAGTGAGAAAAAATTAAAAAATATAAATAAGTCATTAAAATAGAAAAATTTATTAAAAAATAAAAAAATTAAAAAGTAATTTAAAAAAAGAAAGAGAGAAAGAAAGAAGAGGGCAAACAAACCGAAAAACAAATCCACCAATGATAACAAGCGCTAAATACTGTACCAAAAAAACAAAGCGAAACAAAACAAAAAACGGACAGTCAGAACCCTAGGACAAAGGGCTAAAGCAAAGCTATACAGACAAAACTACACAAAGAAGCATACACATATATACTCACAAAAAGAGAGAAAAGGAAAAAAAAAAAAATATATATATATATATATATATATAAATAAAGAAGGGAAGACAGCCAGCAAATCTATAAACAAATCTACCAAAGATAATAAGTGTTAAGTACTAAACTAAGATAAACATAAAACCAGAAACAAATTAGATACAGAAAGCAAACCCCAAGTCTACAGTTGCTCCCAAAGTCTACAGCCTCAATTTTGGGTTGATTCGTTGTCTATTCATGTATTCCACAGATGCAGCGTACATTAAGTGGATTGTGGAACTTTAATCCTCTGCTTCTGAGGCTGCTGGGAAAGATTTCCCTTTCTCTTCTTTGTTTGCACAGCTCCTGGGGTTCAGCTTTGGATTTGTCCCCACCTCTCCGTGTAGGTCACCTGAGGGCGTCTTTTCTTCACTCAGACAGAACAGGGTTAAAGGAGCAGCTGATTCGGGGGCTCTGGCTTACTCAGGCTGGGGGGAGGGGGGGTATGGATGCAGGGTGGGCCTGCAGCACCAGAGGCTGGCGTGACGTTACACCAGCCTGAGGCGCGCCGTGTGTTCTCCCGGGGAAGTTGTCCCTGGATCACGGGACCCTGGCAGTGGCGGGCTGCACAGGCTCCCGGGAGGGGAGGTGTGGATAGTGACCTGTGCTCGCACACAGGCTTCTTGGTGGCGGCAGCAGCTGCCTTAGCGTCTCATGCCCGTCTCTGGGATCCGCGCTGATAGCCACAGCTCGTTCCCATCTCTGGAGCTCGTTTAGGCCATGCTCTGAATCCCGTCTCCTCACGCACCCCGAAACAATGGTCTCTTGCCTCTTAGGCAGCTCCAGACATTTTCCCAGACTCCCTCCCGGCTAGCTGTGGCGCACTAGCCCCCTTCAGGCTGTGTTCACGCCGCCAACCGCAGTCCTTTCCCGGCGCTCCGACCGAAGCCCGAGCCTCAGCTCCCAGCCCCCATCCACCCCAGCGGGTGAGCAGAGAAGCCTCTCGGGCTGGTGAGTGCTGGTTGGCACCGATCCTCTGTGCGGGCATCTCTCCGCTTTGCCCTCCACACCCCTGTTGCTGCGCTCTTCTCTGTGGCTCCGAAGCTACCCACCCCCCGCCCCCCGCAGTCTTTGCCCGCGAAGGGGCTTCCTAGTGTGTGGAAACCTTTCGTCCTTGACAGCTCCCTCCCAGAGGTGCAGGTCCCGTCCCTATTCTTTTGTCTCTGTTTTTCCTTTTATCTTTTGCCCTACCCAGGTACCTGGGGAGTCTCTTGCCTTTTGGGAAGTGTGAGGTCTCCTGCCAGCGTAGTTGTTCTGTAAGAGTTGTTCCACATGTAGATGTAGTTTTGATGTATTTGTGGGGAGGAAGGTGATGTCCATGTCTTACTCCTCTGCCGTCTTGAAGGCGGCCCCCAACAATTTGTGTTTTAGATATCAATTGAAAAATCTTATAAAATGGTCTAAGGAGAGCTGGTATGGTATATTTAAATGCACTGGCTCCTGAATCTGGCCAATCATTAAATCACCTGGAAGGCATTTAAAAGTACAGACCCTTAAGGCCACTCTAGATTGACTGGAAGAGAATCTCAGGGATGGGCGCCCAGCAGGTGTGTGTAAGATCCATCCCCCCACTGTGTACCCCCAACCCCCAGGTGATGTGGGCTATCAGCCGGGCTAGGAGCCACACTGTCCCTGTCAGGGAAAGAGCATTGCTCTGGTTCTCACTAGACTTCTGGCTGCTTTCTAACATTATCATTCACTCACTGAGTAACTTTACGGCAGATTGCAAGCTTTGAGGGAGCACGTTTTTCAACTATATACAATTTGTATGGTCTTTTCCAACTTTAAAGCCCTGCAACTTCATTACATTTATGAGGTTTAAAATTTTTTTTACTTAAAAACTGAGTTAAAATGGACACACACAGAGCTATCAGTTTTTATTCTTATTTTAAGTTAATAGAAGTAAGCAAGCAAAAGAAGTCAGGATTCTCCCCTCTCACCCTGAGTTTGATTAATGAGTTCTTGATTGGACCTTTCTTTTCATGATATCAATCATGAAAATGAAAATTTTCTGCTCTGTCCTTTAGACCTTCAGATGCAAAACTGAATTCTTCTTCACCCAACCAAACTTAATTGTTCATCGGTGCTCCTATCTTAACAAATGATACCACCCACATCTTGTTGTGTTAGCAGAAACCAAGAGTGGCTCTCCCTCTTATTTATTTTTGATATCCTAGGTTGATTTTACCCCCCCAAAATTGTTCATCGCCAACTTCTTTGTATCTCTACCACCATCCATCCTGGGCCAGGTGCTATCTTTCCTGGGTTCTGCAATAACCTCCCAGCTGAGAGTCTTTTTTCACCATTCTTGCCACCTTGTGCCCTAGTCAATATTCAGTACTGCGAAGAGATTAAAAATGCAAATCTGGACTTCTCTGGCAGTCCATTGGTTTAGACTCTGCTCCTTGAATGCTGGGGGTGTGGGTTCAATCCCTGGTGGGGGAACTAAGATCCCCCATGCCGTGCACCACAACCAAAAAAAAAAAAGCAAATCCAGCTGTAGGTTTTCCCTAGTACAAACCTATCAATGTCTTTCCATTGTGCTTAGAATAAAGACCAAAATCTGTTCACTGGCCTCCAAGGCCCTGCATGACCTAGTCTGTCCTTCTCCCCTTACTTTCTGCACTCTTGACACACTGGCCATCCTTCAGATTCCCACATATGGTGCTCTCCCTTCCTGTCTTAGGGCCATTGATTTTTCTTTTCCTTCTGTCTACGAAGCTCTTCACTTCCAACTCATTCTTTTCAGATCAGCTGAAATGACATTTCCCCAGGAGAGCCTTTTCTGATGCTCCAGATATGATCAAGTCCACTTGCTATATGCTTGTGTAGAATAACTTGCATTTTTTCCAGAGCATTTTTCGCAGTTTATAGTTTACATTAATACAATGTTTTGGCTAATTTTAATCTAATCTATAAGACTGTAGGCTTGGTGGGAGTAGGGACCTTGACTCTTCTGTTTACCGCTGATTTCCTAATTCGCCAAACAGTGTGTAGCGTATAGTAGGTTCTTAAGAAATATTTGTTGAGTAAAAGAATAACTGAATCCGCAGAAGAAAAGTGCTCACTTATGCAGCAGCGCCTCCCCCATCCCCACATGCACTCTTTCCAGTTCTAGGGGTATATGTAGAGCATCGTCATTTTTCTTACAGCGCTCCTTTCTGCAGCAAGGAATGATCATTTCTCAACCTGCCGCCTCATTCTCTGTTCCAGCAACGTCTGAACGCCTGGCTTGAGCCCTTTTCTGTACTCCACTGAGGTCAAAGAGGAGTGTAAAAGCAGTTGCTCCAGGCGTTGCTGCATTTTGGGGATGAGGTCTAAAATTGTGCATGGCTCAGTGCAAGAAATACGGGTAGAGAAGAAGCCCCTCCAGAGCTTCTTTGTAGGAAATGAAGACTTCATTTCTGGAATCCCTTGTTTATTCAAGTATAGAGGTTGCTCCATACATAGTACACAGATCTCAGATCTGACGTGGTGAATCAGAGTGTCAGATTCCTCTCTTGACATACTCTTTCCACACAGGTTATTGCGAGGACAGCTTTTGGAGATGGAGAAGATTTAAGACATGGAGTTTATTTAAGGCAGGGTATTTATTGTTGTCTGCTTTTCAAGGATAACATATTCTCTTTAAAATGTGATCTGAGGAACTGGAGCTCCTGCCATGTACCTCATATATTAGAGAGCCCTCTCCTTCACCCCCCTCTGGCTGTGCCCCTTGCCCCCAGGTGGTGAGAAATCCACTAGGCCCTATTCTAGACATGCTCCAGGAACCTCATACCTTGCAGTTCTCTCTCCAGAGACCTCGCATCTGTCGACAAGGGCTGTGTAGGCTTCCTCCATGGTCTGTCCTTCATATTCCACTAGTGGGGTGTGTGGTCGTAGGCCCAAGGGTGGCCAAGGGGCAGCTGTTTGGGAGGGGCTGGCCTCAGAGAAGGGGTGCCTCCATTTGTTCTCTTGTCCTGGGTTCACGAATGTTAGGGAGATGCTGGAGAGTGGATGGTACTTTAGGAAGAAGGCATACAGTAAGAAGAGAAGACAGAGGATGAAGCCCTAAAGAGCATCACAGCAAGTTAATACTTGACTGGATGGGTAAATAAACCAGTAAGTGTCTGAGTAAAATAACTTTTGAAAAGAGAAGTCAATCAGAAAAACTAGAATTAGTAAAGTAAAGCCTTGATTTTTACAGGATTTTTCTCACATCTAGTCAGCACCAAACCATCAATAGTCAGACATTTGTTCTAAAGAGAAAGCTTATGACAATGAACAATGTCATGAACCTGGAACCGGTTTTCATGGCTTCACTGGAGCTCTGTCTGTTATTCACATTCTTTTTAGAGAATTAAGGGTTGATTTTGTTTCAGTATATGTTTTTCATCATCTAATTAATGTATATCATTTTCCCAGAATTTTCAAGAGTGAGGTAGGGAAAACTTGTTATTCTAATTATTGAGAGGAAGTATTAGCAACATAAGTAGGAAGTTAATAGCATGGTTAGAATTTACTGTCATGAAAACACCTGCCCATTCATTGCTGTCCTAAGCAAACACAATCTCAGTGATACTACTGGAGAAAATCAGGAAGGAACAAAGTGTGGGATTTCTTAGCTTTAAGATGATTAAACAATTTCATTCAACAGGCAGCTGTTTATCCATAAGCCAACAGCTTTCTCTTTCACAGTACCCTCAGAATCTTTTTGCAAAGTTGAAAGAGCTGTAATTTTAATGTAACTATTATATTCAAGACATTAATGACCTGCATCACCGAAAATAACCATGGTAACAGGTGAGAAATCAAAGATAGTTCATTTAATTGCCACAGAAAGAAAATAAGTGCAAATAATCTATAATTCTTCATTCTCAGTATGTACATGTTATTTTCTTACTGCATTAATTACCTAATAGTTAGAAATTATCTAGTTGTTGCTCTGTGACTCCCCATTGCATTCATGTAATGGTTTTCACTCTAATAACTAATCATTATAATTTCTTACCTCAGCAGTTTAGGCTGCTACAAACTGGGTAACATGTTCATTCAGTTGACATTCGCGATTTTTAATAACAATAAAAATAATACTTTAAGTATAGTGGAAAGGCATTAAGCAGTTCTTTCAACCTAGTTACCTAAAGGCCACTCTAATTCAGTGCTTATCTATAAACTACTAACGATCTGGGAGTACTCCTTAGACAGAAAGACTTCAAACTTTCAATTTCGGAAGTCTCTGTCTAGGAGTTGCTGGAATATTCCCACAGAACCTTGCTGGGAAACGAGGACAAGTTGTGGAGTCCTAACTAGGGACATATTTAGAACCACTGCCAAGGATACTAAGTATTAGGTGGTGTGCCTATTATCTGTTAAATCTTTTGCTAGGCCTGGGGATACAATGGTAATTAAAACAAGGATAGAGGTACAGATGATAAAGCAGGAAATCATGACTTAATGAGCAAGTTTGTACAGTTTTTAGTTTTCATTTAGTTCGAACCAGTGCCTTCTGCAGTGGAAGCTCGGAGTCCTAACCACTGGACAGCCAGGGGATTCCCCATAAGTGAATTCTTTTATCTCCATTTTCACATGGAGAAACTAGGGTTAAATAGCTGACCAGAGGTCATCTGAGCAAGTAAGTGAAAGAACAGACTGCAGTCTGGGCTGGGCTTTACTAAGTTCTAGGATTTCTGCAGGAAGAATAATCGAGAGTCATTTCAGTTCTGGCATGCAAAGCCACTGCTCACTGAATAGAGTATTTAATTTTAATTGATTCTGTATTTTATTTTAATTCTAGACTATACCAAAACCATGTCAGAAAGAATCTATCACATCTTTTAGATTGGCATTTCAATCTTCTCTGGCAATTATATCTCAGAAAACTGTCTCAGTAAGAAATTTTTTTTAACATCTTTATTGGAGTATAATTGCTTTACAATGGTGTGTTAGTTTCTGCTTTATAACAAAGTGAATCAGCTATACATATACATATATCCCCATATCTCCTCCCTCTTGTGTCTCCCTCCCACCCCTCTAGGTGGTCACAAAGCACCGAGCTGATCTCCCTGTGCTATGCGGCTGCTTCCCACTAGCTAGCTATTTTACATTTGGTAGTGTATATATGTCAATGCCACTCTCTCACTTTGTCCCAGCTTACCTTTCCCCCCTCCCCGTGTCCTCAAGTCCATTCTCCAGTAGGTCTGCGTCTTTATTCCCATCCTGCCCCTAGGTTCTTCATGAACTTTTTTTTTTTTTTTTAGATTCCATATATGCGTGTTAGCATACGGTATTTATTTTTCTCTTTCTGACTTACTCCACTGTGTATGACAGACTCTAGGTCCATCCACCTCATTACAAGTAACTCAATTCGTTTCTTTTTCTGGCTGAGTAATATTCCATTGTATATATGTGCCACATCTTCTTAATCCATTCATCTGTTGATGGACACTTAGGTTGCTTCCATGTCCTGGCTATTGTAAATAGAGCTGCAATGAACATTGTGGTACATGACTCTTTTTGAATTATGGTTTTCTCAGGGTATATGCCCAGTAGTGGGATTGCTGGGTCGTATGGTAGTTCTATTTTTAGTTTTTTGAGGAACCTCCATACTGTCCTCCATAGTGGCTGTATCAATTCACATTCCCACCAACAGTGCAAGAGGGTTCCCTTTTTTCCACACCCCTTCCAGCATTTATTGTTTGTAGATTTTTTGATGATGGCCATTCTGTCTGGTGTGAGCTGATATCTCATTGTAGTTTTGATTTGCATTTCTCTAATAATTAGTGATGTTGAACATCCTTTTATGTGTTTGTTGGCAAGCTGTATGTCTTCTTTGGAGAAATGTCTGTTTAGGTCTTCTGCCCATTTTTGGATTGGGTTGTTTGTTTTTTTGATACTGAGCTGCGTGAACTGCTTGTAAATTTTGGAGATTAATCCTTTGTCAGTTGCTTCATTTGGAAATATTTTCTCCCATTCTGAGGGTAGCAATTTTTTACAAAAAGAATAAATGAACAGAGGTAGATACATGCTATAAAGGAAGTATAGAACCACCTCACATTCATTAGGATGACTACTATCAAAAAACCAGAAAATAACAAGTGGCAGCAAAGAGATATAGAAACTGGAACATTTGTGAGAATGTAAAATGGCATAGTTGCTATGGAAAGCAGTATGGCAATTCCTCAAAAAATTAAGCATACGATTTACCATGTGATCCAGCAATTCCACTTCTGTGTATATATCCAAAAGAACTGAAAGTAAGGTCTCATAGAGATAATTTGTACACCCATGTTTATAACAGCATTAAGCACAGCAGCCAAGAGATGGAAGCAACCGAAGTGTCCGTCGATAGATGAACGGATAAGCAAAATGTGGCATATATATATAATGAATTATCATCAGCTTTAAAAAGGAAGGAAGTTTTGACATATGCTACAACATGGATGATCCTTGAGACCATTATGGTAAATGAAATAAACCAGTAACCAAAAGACTAATATAGGATTCCACTTAGGTGAGGTAGCTAGAGTAGTTAAAAACATAGAGACAGAAAGTAGAGTGGTGGTTGCCAGGGCCTGGGGCAAGGGGGGAAAGGGGATTTGTTGTTTAATGGGCATAGAGTTTCAGTTTTGTAAGATGCAAAGGGTTCCGGAGGTGGCAGGTGCAACATCGTGGATGTAGTTAACACTGCTTAACTACACTCTGAAAAATGGTTAAAGTGGTAAATTTTATGTTATGTGTACTTTACCACATTGAACATTAAACAGAAGAAACTTTGGAGGGTTAGGTGACAGAGAGGACCTGGGGTTAGGAGAGGAGCTCGTTAGATAAGTTGTTTGACAAAGACATGTTTGAGACATGAACAATGCCGTGGAGCCAGTTCTGCCCAAAGCCAAGGAGAGAGCTCTCCAGGCAGAGGGATCTGCACATATAAATCCCTGGGCCAAAGAAGGGGTATGTTGAATGAAAAGGAAGTCAGTGTGACAGGAACATAGTGGCAGGTGCTATACTTGGGGCTGGTCATAGAAGAACTGGTGGACATGGAATTATTTTGGACTGCATTATTATCGTTATGTTTTAGCTTCATTTGCAAGGGCTCTTTGTACTTTAGGAGATCACAAACTTTAGGGTACTCATTTTGTTTCAAAAATAGTAATCGGCATACTTTTTTCTTTTCAATCAGCATACTTAGTAGTGTCATGATTCAAGGCCCTCTTATTGCACAATTAAAAAAAAAATCACCAGAAGTGGTGTGTTAACTTGGTGGGGTTTCATTTTTATTTATCAACTACATTATTTCTGGAGCAATTGCAACGTGAAAGAAATTCCCTTTTTATCTGTGTACCTTGGTAAATACCAGTGAACCATTACTTAAAGCACTGCATTCATTTTATACTTCAAACTACTTCACAGTGTCTCTGGAAGTTTTCCCAGGCCAGGTCAGTTCATCAGTCCTCACTACAGTGATTTTAGAGACTCTGGAGGCCCTAATATAAGCAGTTAGTATTGCTCACTTTGCTGAAAATTGTCTAGCACTGCACTTAGCAGTGTCAATTCATGACAAATAGTTTAATAGTGTAGTCACATCCTAGAAGTGTTAACATACAGAATTTAAAGGTTTATCAAAATGGCAACTGTCATCATTTAAATACATTTTCTTACGTGAAAGCAAAAGTTGCTAAAATTAAAACGTGGTTTATTGTTAAATACCCCTTATACATCAATTTTCTTTGATGGAAATGCCATTCTTTAAAGTATTCATAACCCTAAAAAAAGATGTTTATCTGCTTTAATAGAACAATACATTTATACCGTATTCTGCATCATACCTATTTTTTTCTATTTCAAATAAATCTGGAAATTTTATCCTACTTCGGAATATTGTTCTCTACTGTTCAAGGTTCAAAATAGCAAAGCAGTACTGAAAGTTCTCATCTGAAATTTCTTACCCACTTCTCACCTGACAGTTGTCTCAGATTATCTGTAATGTGGAACGAATCTGGGAAGATTAACCCAAATGCATCGATGATGTTCATTCCCCCACATTTCAATAGAGGGACCTGAATCTGGGAGATTGGAAATATGACTTTGAAGAAAAGCAGAAATATATTCGTAATGGGATGACACGTCAGTTGAAACTTAAAGTTGATGAAGTGTAAGTGTGTTTGGACCAAACACTGAGACAGGGCAGTATGAGTGATTTATGGAGCTAAATGAGAAGGATACCTTCCTGGGCTGCCTTGTTTACACTAAATGTACAAGAGCGGAGCAGAAGGAATAGGTGGGCTTAAAGAGCAACAGAACAATTGTGCAACAAATGTGAGTAAGCCCCATATCAACCCAGTAGTACCTGAGGGTTATACACCCTCCTTCATGACAATTCTATTAATGTCTTCCGTGAAGTAGGGATAAACATCATAGTTTATCCATATGCAATTTCAGAACTTAAGTATTTCAAAAGAAATAATGGGGATGAAAATATTTAATATTTTAAGGTGCTTTGAGATTCTAGGATGAGTGGTTAAATGCAATAATCATAATTCTTTTAGAATTATTAATTTTGTACTTTTTCATTTGGAGTGTCAATATTATAGTTTTATTTTTGAAACTACTTCTGGTAATAATTCACATAGTCAGTAATAAGTAAAGGGTTATGAAGACCATGACCCTGTTCTTAATGAGATTTTTAAGTTTGGAAGATCCAACTGAAACATGAAACAATAGAACAAGGAAGCACCTTTTTTTTTTTTTTTAAAGGAAGCACTTTTTGAGTGGCTGTACAGAGGAAAACCAGCTGAGAAAACGGGCTTAGTGGGCTGGAGTCCCTGGAAAGGGTTCAGGCACTTGGAACTTGAGCTGGGCCTTCGAGTTTGTGTGGTCAGAGGTGGGCCCTGAGGATTTGGTCCCCTGAAGTCTTGGAAAGAAAGTGAAAGCTCTGTGAACCTTTAGTATTTATAACTTGTCTGTGAATTTTGCATTCTGTCCTGCAATATAACTGTGTCCATGCTAAAATAAAATGATGTTTACATTACGTTCAGATTATTTAATTTTGTTTTCCTAGTCTGATATGCCAGGAAGTTATGGCCCGTCTCACCCAAGATATTCTCTTACCCCATCCCAGCTCCACACATCCTCAGGAGTATGACTGACACGCTGGTCGGAGAATTGTGGCTGTACAGGATCACAGCGCATTTAAACAGAAGAGCCTTTGCTTGGCCATTAGCATGTGATCGGGCTGAGTAAATAAGAGTTTCTTTAGCCATTAAAAGACTCTCATACCATATGGTATGTGTACACATTCTTTTGTACAAGTTTGGTGGGCTTTCTAAGCAGCCTAGGTTTCCTTTTTATAAGTATAACTGGGGCCCAGATGGTTCCATTTGCTGATAAGAGTACTTTTCAATAATATGCTGTATGATTGGGTGCAAAATCAACATCCTCCAAGTTTTGCTTTTAAAGTACAAGCCTTTGTTTTGTATTTCCGCCTGAAGCCTTTTTGACCTTTGTCAAAAATATTTTTCAGTTATTCAGAGCACATTGGAGTGCTCTAAAAAAAGACCACCCAAGCACATCCCTTTCAGTTGGCAAATTCCACTTAGGATGAGAAGCACAGAAGCATTCTATAACTGATAACTATACAGTTATTTGAATGTTTGAAAAAGGATACATCTCTTTCGTCAGCTCACAGAAGCTGGTCTCTTTGGCTTTGTGTCATCACGTTAACCGGTGTGACACAGTGGTCATCTGCGCTCGTCTCCAGTTTGGAAACTTGGCCCAGTTCCGTTCAGAGGAAGCAGTAGTCCTTGGTAATGCCAGATCTGCTCCCTTATATTGTTTCTATTTATTTCAAATACCAAATCACAAGCTGGCAAAGGAGCAATGAGGCTGGAAAGGATAAGGAACGTAAAGGGATTTTAAAGACACCACTGAGTCCTGCTTGAAGCTTGATGACCATGGCGACTTATTCTCAAGTGTCTAAATTTTTAAATCCTCCAAAGCTATAAAGTAGTACTAAAAACGTTTTGCCAATAATAGCCAAGGTAGCAATTTACACAATGTACAGTTGGCTTTCTGGCCACAGCATTGCTTCCTCTGCTCCCATCAGTGTTTCCCTTTCTCCATTGCCTATTTCTGCCTTGGATCCTTCCCCTCAAAGCAGCCCCTCTAACTTTTTACCTGTGACCAAGAGCAGTTTGTTTTTTGTTTTTCTTTTGGCAGGAACATTCATTCAACAATTTCTTTAGCAAATATTTATTAAGTATCTGCCTATATTGTCCTTAGGACTGGGGATATAAGTGTGAATAAGATGGAATCTACCAAATGTGAAGCTAAGTGCAGGTTGAAAACATAGACTGAATGTTATGATACCCTGGCGCAGCTCTAGTTCAAAAGATATATGTGCCTTTTGTGTCCCCCTTTTGTCTTCTCCTAATGGACTACAGTTCAGATAGAAAAGGGCATGAGTTGGGGTAGGGAGAGCCAAGGAGCAAGCTGATTTATCTTGCATCTCTTTCCTTATGTTACAATGACCTTGATTCAAAGATTGTAAAGGATAGGGGATAAATTTTAGAGAGAAGAACCAGTAGAGAAGTGATGCAGGCCGACCTACCATAGGGAGTAGAAGATGACAAAGATGGTGAGTAGGAAGCCAATCCAGACCTCCAGGAGACTCTCCAGGAGACTTATTTCATATGACACTTTAGATACGTAATGTTAACCCCCTTCTCCCCTACATTTTCTTTGTGAAATGAGAGCGGATGAGTTTTAAACTTGCTCTCTAGAACAATTGAGTTACTAGTTTAGAAAGGTGAGCCCACGTGGGCATCCTAAGCCACAGGCATAAAGGATATTAAGTAGTATTAGGTGAGCACATGCGGTGAAGTGAGTTTGATGTGGGTCGAAGGAAGTGCAGGCACGGGGAAGTGATGAGGCTGGAAAATTAAGTAGGACTTAGAGAAGAAAGCTTTTTCTATACGATTTAGTACTTTATTCTGAATGCAATGGGGGATCCTTTAAATACAAATCATTTGAATGACAGTCAGATTTACAATTTAGATAGATTACTCTGGTTGCATTGAGGGGCTGAATGGAAGGATAGAAAGACTGAAGTCAGGAAGCTCAGTTAGGGGGCTGTTTGAAGTGGCCCAAACAAAAAGACATGAGTTTCTAAATTAAGGCAGTGGCAGGAGGAATAGATAATGGGAAGGATACATAAGACATAGTACAGATCTGTAATCTGTGAGATTTAGTGACCAATTGGATATGAAGGAAAGGGGAAGTGCTAGGATTATGTCAAAGTTTCTGATCTTGGTAACTAGGAGTATTTTAATAGTAAATAAAGGAATGAGTTTGACAGGATAATGTAACTGGTTCAATTGAGGACAGAGTAAGTTTGTGATACATGTAAGGCATTCAACTGGAGGTATCTAGTAATAAAATGGAGATGTTTAGGTCTGGATCTAGGCAGAGAGAGGTCTAGGTTGAAGGGGTAGATTTGGTTAGAAATTGGTAATTAAAGATTTTGGTTGATGTCACTAAGAGTTACTGCATGGAGTGAGAAGAGAAGAGAATGAAGACTAGAGATCTAAGAAATATTGCCTTTCAAGTATGTTAAGAATATAAGATGAATAAGGTCTGAAGACTTAATATATAACATGGTGACTACAGTTGATAACCCTGTATTGTATAATTGAAATTTGCTAAGAGAGTAGAACTTAAATGTTCTCATCCAGCCCCCAGTAAAAAAAAAAAGAAAAAAAGGTAAATATGTGAGGTGATATGTGTGTTAATTAACTTGATGTGGGAATTCCTTTTACAATGTTAACATATATCAAATCATCACGTTGTACACTTTAAATATCTTACAATTTTGTCAACTATACCTCCATAAAGCTGAAAAAAATAAAATAAAAATAATGAGAGAAAATTAAAAAAAAAGAATATCAAGCAAAGTTTATGGGCTGATATGAGAATCTACTCACAATGTTTGTTGTTATTTATAATTTGAGAGTTCCAACAAGTTCTGAGCAGAATGAATTACAAACCTTAGATATATAGCCAATATTTTATAATAACCCTAAATGCAATATAACCTTTAAAAATTATAAATCACTGTGTTATACACCTGAAACTTATATGATATTATACACCAGCCATAACGCAACAAAAAATTAAAAAACAAACCTCAGAACAATATGGGGTAGTAAGTTAGGACCTGGTTTTAGAATAATTTGGGCAAGTTTGTGTGTCACTTGGGGACCAGTCAGGAAAACAGAATCCACATAAGATAGTTCTACAGAGGGAATTTAACTGAGTGAATTAGTTAAAATTGGAGATTATCAATAACAGGAAGCAACTACTACCTTTAGAGCTGGAATAACCAAGGGAAGAGGCAACGTTACCAGAACTCAGGAGCGCAGGCTGTCCAGTGGGAACTGGACCCAAGTAGCAGCTGCCCTCAGAGGGAGGCGCTATCTTGTGGGAACTAGCCTCTCAAGGGAATGCAGCTATATTGGTAGGGATACTTCCTGAAGCAGAGAGAAGGCTTCTCTCTCCTCCCACTTATTTTATTCTGCCAGTTCATCTCATTGGACAAATCTGATTTAAAACTAGCTAGCAGTGGAGCCTGGAGAAGTATTATGTGTGAGATTTAACCCCCTGTCATACAGAGCAGGGCAAGGGTTAGCCTGGTCTGAGAGCAAACAGACAATTGCCAGGCATATCTCTAAATAGATTTTTTTTAAAAAAAAATCATGATTATAAAAGTAGAGAACCAATAAGATACGATGTTTGATTTTTTAAAATTATTTATCAGGTGCCTTTGCTTCCCCTTACCTTATTAAACTAAAATTCTACTGCAAGTAGATGACTTTTAATCATCTTTTAAAATTACCTCACAACATAAGGACTTTTATATTGTGACATTTCTGTAAGGCTGTGCCTTTTTCCTAGGTTAGTAGGGACTAAGCAAAAAAAAAAAAAAGCAAAAGCTGATATTCGGTTTGCCTAAATGGCTATTAAAGCCAGAACCACTGGGTACACTAAATTTTTACAATGGGTCACTGTTCTCACTGAGTCTTCTCCCCAGATTCAGCTGCCTCGGTGGGGATGTGCACTTCATAAAAATGAACTAATAAAAAAATCTTGCTGACAATTAGGCTTCCCTTACTGGGCTTAAAATAAGGGAGTGTGTAGCTCGGTATTAAAAGGTATGCTCTTATATACTCTTTTTTGAGGTTCTCAATCAAAGGGCTCTGCTTTTTAGTAAGACCTTTAAACAGCATCAGCCTTTCCCTCAAAAGAGAAAGGCTAAAAAGAGTGCCAGACTCAATTGAACTTAACAGAAAATCCATTGGTGACCAATGAAGCAGAAAGGATGTGCTCAAATCGCTGGGTTGAACGCTCTGTTGTATAGATCAGACAAGCCCGTTTAGTGTCTACTGGCTCACACAGAGTCAGACACTTGTTCACCAGCTTTAGCTCCCAGATATTTTAATGGTAGTGTTTACCAGTTTTAGTGGGAAACCAATGAACGAAAAATCTGTAGGTGGATTAACTGGGTCAGGCTAGTTTCTCGCTTGGATTTTAATTCCCTGGGTAGTGAACTGAGTGCCAAAGCTTTGCTATAATATTATCATATTGAATAGCGTTTATTTGGTTCAGTCTAATACTGGGTCTAAGATGATCTTAAAATATCCATTCTGTAAATACACTTCTTTTCAAAGCAGTTTATTAGATAATATTTATTACTGTTAAGTAAACAGTGTTAAATAACTAATATGATGATTTAAAAATAAACAAACAGTAAAACTCCTTGTATGCTGTCTTAGGCTGGGTTCCCCAGAAAATAGACACCGAGAGGGAGATTATGTCCAGACAGTTTATGGAGGAGGCTCTGGGAACACCTGTAAGAGATGAGGCAAATGGGATTAGGCAGAGGCTGGTGCTAATCTGCAAGGTAATCCCTTCATCATCATCCCTAATTGAGGTGAGGGCGCTGAGCTCCTGTACCACCCTGCCCCATCCCCTCACATTCAGACATTGGGTATTGGCTAGTGCCAGAGAGGATATTACCTGGGGAAGGCAGTTGTTTGATAAAAACCATGTTTAATAAAGTTTCAGTGACTTAAAGGTTTACCCATTAGCAAAAATTTCCTTTCCTACTCTAGTGGCAATGTCATTTAAAAAAAAATTATTTTATTTATTTTTGGCTGTGCTGGGTCTTTGTTGCTGCACGAGGGCTTTCTCTAGTTGCGGCGAGAGGGGACCCCTCTTAATAGCAGTGCGCAGGCTTCTCATTGTGGTGGCTTCTCTTGTTGCGGAGCATGGGCTCTAGGCACACAGGCTTCAGTAGTTGCGGCACACAGGCTTCAGTAGTTGCAGCACGCAGGCTCAGTAGTTGTGGCACGTGGGCTCCACAGCACAGTCTCAGTAGTTGTGGCACACGGGCTTAGTTGCTCCATGGCATGTGAGATCTTCCTGGACCAGGGCTTGAATCCATGTCCCCTGCATTGGCAGGTGGATTCTTAACCACTGTGCCACCAGGGAAGCCCTAGTGGCAACGTCATTTTTAAGAACTCAAGCAGTATGTGTCTCCCAAACCAAAAAGAGGTAATGCGAGAGCCCCCATGTTTTAAATCAGATTCAGAGTGATAGAAAGCCAATAAACTGGATAACGGTGTTAATACATTTGAGAATCGTGAACTGGAAATAATGTCTGATTAAAGAATTTACAAGAAGTAAGGTGACTGTTGTTCATATGCTCAGGTTTTGAAAGCCATGTCGAGAAAAGAAACTCTGCTAATATTCTCTCTGGAGATGTTACTCTCTTTGATTTTTCTAAAAACACTAAGTGGGTGATTATTGGTTACGCTTTGCAGTTGTGACTGTGACCTTGTCGTCTAAATTGTTAACTGCAGCAGACAATTCTGAGATCTCAGACCCTTTGACTCTCCTTTCAGTACATATCCAAGTGCCGCTTAACTTATATTGCATGCATTTGGTGCGTAACTACACAAAAAATTTTATTTTGGCTAACACATCTCCTTTTATAGAGTTTATTTGCTTGGAAAATGCCCAGAGGTTTTCATTTGACTGTGAAGTGTCTGGGCCCCATCTTCATTCTCCGCTCAACTTGGTTTCTCGTTAATGAAAGAGGATCGGACTCACTGCTCTGTAGTGACAGCTGTGCCTACAGGTTGTTCCCTCTTCTCGCTTATACTGCCTCTCAGATATTTTAGTTTTATTCTTATGTCTTATGCTTCTAACAGGGAGGAAGGTTTTCTTTTCTTTTTGGCGTATTTTATTTAGATAGTAAAGCAAAATGGTCTGTTTGATTTTCTTGCCTCTCAATGGATGCCATAAATGGGAGTTCTTCAATGGCTAGGATAGTGTCTTTTTGATCTTGTCCCCCTTGATTTCAGAACATTCTTGGTACAGCTTTGAATGGTTGAACCATTTGCCACAAAAAAATTCACATCCCCATATTTTATTTCTGAGTCTACATTTAGGAAAGAGTAGTCAATTGCATGTTTGTGCAAAGAAAAATTTAATTTTACAGATACATAAAAGGTAATATTCCTAACCTGGAACCAGCAGCTATTGAAAATATACTTGATAAAACATTCCAATTTCTAATTCTTGAAATTATATTGAAAATTTGGCTAATGAAAGCAGACAGTTGTAAATAGCATCTATGGAGAATGTGACCAATGGGAACCCTTTTTATATGTTTATAGTCAATATCCCAATTTAAAATTTCTATACACTTCTGGTGTCACCTGCCTGTCCTTCAAAATGCCAGTACTGTCTTCCCAGTCGGAACCTGCCCCTAAAAAAGGATAAGCCTTTCACACCTTACTGTAAATTTGGTTAAATATTTTAATTCTTACAAGGACATATTCCTTACAGCATAGGGTTAAGAGGGTGGGCCTTGGAGCTTTGGGGCTGGGTTTTAATCCCAGTATCTTGCTTACTCTCTGACCTCAAGTAGGTAACTTAACGTCTCCCATCCTCAGTTTCCTCAGCTATAAAATGGGGATAAGAATAGTTGTTGAGAGGGTTAAATAAATGTAATGTAATTAAGTAAATGTAATGTACTTATAACAGTGCCGAGCACATGCTAAACACTCAATAAAGGCTATTATTACAGTAAAATGAAAATGAAAGACAGTGCTCTCTCTTTAGAAATTGTTGGAATCATGTAGTGGATAGAGAATGATTTGGGAAGGAAGAAGGGCTTTCCTACCCGCCCCCCCCCCACCGACCCCGACCGCTTCCCTGTCTCTGTAATAGCTACAAGGTGGCTGCATGTGTTGCACCTTGTAAAGATTTACATTTGTCAGTCTCAAAGAATCTTGAGACGGTGGCAAAAGGAATTTTTCTTTCATGATGCTGAGGAGTTCACTGCTGTGGTTTGTAGCATTAGGATGGGTGAGATGGAGACAAAAGAGCTAAGATCTAATGATCATTTTATTTTTTTTCAAAATAATTATGTCTACTTTTTTAGAATGAAAGAACTATTTTCACATTTTAGACAATTTGGAAAATAAAGCATAATGTAAAATTCAAGAGCCAGAGAAAAGTCACTGTTACTTTTTAATATATATTTAATCCAGATCTCTTATTTTTTAAGCATATTTGGGATCATAACTGTAAATATGGTATTATACGTTGCATTTATCACAACTTATTTTGATCAGTTTTCAATGAGATGAAATGTTCTTAATGAGACTCTTAATGATTTGTCATCACGTAGATATATTTTAGAGTATATGATGTACTCTTCCGTGTCTGACCATTCTCTTATGGGTGGGCATTTAAGTTGTTTGTTCTAAATTACATCTCTGTGCATAAAACTTTGTTTGTATCTTTGATTATTTACTAAAGACAGATCCTCAGAACTGGAGCTACTAAATGACAAGGGCACAAGAACTATTCTTAGGGTTTTTGTGCGTTTCCGTGAGCAATGTAAACTAGTGCCGGGCGCACCGTCCCCTTGCCAAGCTTGAGCATTTGCAGAATGATAGGCACTATGAGATACACTCTTATTTTAATTTGACACTTCTTTGATTTTTAGTGAAGCTAATCTTTCTTATATGTTTATTTCCATTTGTATTTCATAGTCTGTGAGTTTTCTGGTCACATGCTTTGTCCACTTTTCTCTTGGAATATATTTTCTATGTGATTATAAATCCTCTTAATATATTAAATTTTTTCTTATATTTGTTATAAATATATTCTCAGTCCTTAACCTAACTTTTAATTTTTAATGTACTCAGTGTTAATTTTTGTTTATGCGTTGAAATCTATACTTTTATTTCTTTGGTTTCTTCGGTTGCTTTTGTATTCAGAAAATGTAACTACTCATATATACCTCTAATTTTATTTTTAATGATTTTTTGCATTCAATCCTTTTTTTCTTATTGCTTAATTTGGAATTAGTGTAATTTTCACCCAAAATGGCTGTGTTCTGCAATCTATTCATTAGATAATCTTTCTATTAAATTATTACATATACTAGAGTTGTTTTAGGGTTATGGTATTGTATTACATTGATTCCATTTTATTTTACTCATTTTTATTTACTGATCGTTGATTCTTTTTAATTGAGGTAGAGTTGATGTACAGTGCTGTGGCAATCTCTGCTGAACAGCAAAGTGACTCAGTTATACACATACAGACATTCTTTTTTAAATATTCTTTTCCATTATGGTTTATCCCAGGAGATTGGATATAGTTCCCTGTGCTATACAGTAGGACCTTGTTGTTTATCCATTCTAAATGTAATGGTTTGCATCTACTAACCCCAAATCCCAATCCATCCCTCTCCCTCCCCACCGATTGTTGTTGTTGTTTTTTTTTGGCTGCTTTGGGTCTTCATTGCTGTGCATGGGCTTTTTCTAGTTGCGGCGAGCGGGGGCTACTCTTCATTGCAGTGCACCGGCTTCTCATCGCAGTGGCCTCTCTTGTTGCGGAGCACGGGCTGTAGGTGCATGGGCCTCAGCAGTTGTGGCACGTGGGCTCAGCATTTGTGGCTCGTGGGCCCAGCAGTTGTGGCTCGCAGGCCCCAGAGCACAGGCTCAGCAGCTGTGGTGCACGGGCCCAGTTGCTCCGCGGCATGTGGGATCTTCCCGGACCAGGGATGGAACCCGTGTCCCCTGCATTGGCAGGTGGGTTCTTAACCACTGTGCCACCAGGGAAGTCCCCCCCACCCCGACCCCAGATTGCTGATTCTTATAGTAGTACTATTACTCACTTAGTTGTTGCAGCTTCTTAATAAACTTAGTAAGGATATTTTCCTTTATTTTCTTACTAGATGAACTTCAGACACATTTTGAAATATCCAAAAATGTCTATTTGTATTATTATTAATTATTATTATTAAGACATCATTAACAACAATCAAAAAATTAACAATATTGAAAGCTGGCAATCTTATATTTTTACTAATATTAGTGATATAATGTATCTTTTAGATAGTCCCTTTTTTGTTAGCCTGTTTGATTGAGACAGATAAACTTTATCATGTTCAGGCATTATATACTTCGATTTTTAATTTACTAAAAGTTTATTTTTTTGTTGTTAAACATTAAGTAGATTTTTAAAAATATTAAAATGTCATTTTACCCTCTAGTAAGATGATCATACTGGTGTGAATTCTTTTATCAATAAATATACTAGCAGTAAACTCTTCTTGGGTTAGTGGATAAATCTTTTAAGATCCCACTGAGTTTAGTTTGCCTACATTTAATTTAGATTTTTTTCTATTTGTATTAATAAATAAACTTGGTCTACATGCCATCCCTTTGACCAAAACCTTTCTATTTCAATGTTTTACATATAGAGCTTCCATAAAAATTTTATTCTAAGAAAGTATTCTAGTTACAAATTTATTTAAAATGCGCAGACCATCAATTTTTTCTATATATTTTTTGCTGGTAACTTTGTCCACTTAGTATCAGTTTTAAACTAGCATAATAATATGAATATGATAGCTTCCTATGTTTTTCTGTGTTTTATATCTTCATTCTTAGAAAGTTTAGAAGAACTTATTGGTGGAAAAAGTACAACTCTAAGTCATACTATGGTAACTCTTTCGATATTTTTTTGTAGTTATTTTAAATCGATTTGGGTTTTCTTTATATTGGTTAAATTTTGATAGGTTTTCGTTGCCCAACGACTTCAGACAACTTCTCCATTTATTGTTAAATCAAAGACAGACAAATTATTTGATGACTCACTTTGCAGAATGAGCATATTCTTGTACCCATCTTTTATCCACCTCTCAAACTCTCTTCCACCTCCCAACCTCCGTCAGTTCTATCAACACTTTTATATTATCCCAGTTGACAACATTTATTTTCCATACAGTTGCCATACATAAGTCTTCTGAGATTTGGCCATAGGTTGACTCTAAAACGTAAAACCAGTATACAATTGAGAATATTTGGGATGTTCCTGATCTCTGGATTCCATTATCTGTGGAGAATATTTCTAGGGTATATTTCAAATGGTCGCTACATTCTTATACTCTTCCACTTCATCCTCTCAGTGTTTCAAATTCTTCCTCAGATTATCTACACTAATCATTTCCCCTTTTCCCTGGGGACCTGTTAAATGCATACTGTATTACTACTACTTAGCTTTTCTCCTGGGTCAGATTTCCTGAACTTCGTATCTACTTCGGCCTTGGTTTCTCTCACTTACTCCCCAAATGTTATTGGGGGACCACCCTAAGGAACTTTCTAGGTAACATGCCATTTAAACCTTAACAGATCTTGTATATCTGAAAGTATTATTATTTTCTTGTGCATTTGATTAATAGCATGGCTGGGCTTAATTTTCAAAATGGAAAGAAATTTTTTCTTTCAGAATCTTGAAGCTATGTTCTTTTGTCTTCTAGTATACAGTGTTGCTAAAATTCAGATGCCAGGCTATTTCATGTTCCTTTGAAGACATGTTCCCCCCTCCTTTTAAGTGTTTTGAATCTTTTCTTTATCCCCTGTGTTCTGAAATTGATGTGGATGTTGTAGGTATGGATCTTTTTTCATTCATAAGATTTATTTTCTTGTGTTCTGGGAAATTCTCTGTTTTTTTATTGAATAATATGCTTCCTTTTATGTTTTTTGGAGATATTGGCCAGCTCTTAGACTTTTCTGTTCTAGCCCTTTCTATTTATTCTATACTCTCGGAAACATTCACCTCATTTACTTCAGACACTTCTATTAATTTCTTTTTTTTCTTTCTTTTTTTGTTGTACGCGGGCCTCTCACCGCTGTGGCCTCACCCGTTGCGGAGCACAGGCTCCGGACGCGCAGGCCCAGCGGCTATGGCCCACGGGCCCAGCCGCCCCGCAGCATGTGGAATCCTCCCAGACCGGGGCACGAACCCGCTTCCCCCGCATCGGCAGGCAGACTCCCAACCACTGCGCCACCAGGGAAGCCCTATTAATTTCTTTTTATTTAGCAATTATATTTTAATTTCCTAGTTCTTTTGATTTTTCCAATTATTCTTACATAAACTTGCTTTATGGGTACCATATGTTCTTGAGTCAAATGAGTGGATTCTAAATCAAATATTTTAAAGATCTCATCCTTTATATTAATAAATTCCAGAGGGCTTTTAAAAACTTTTTTATTTATTTATTTTTGGCTGCGTTGGGTCTTCGTTGTTGTGCGCGGGCTTTCTCTAGTTGCAGTGAGCGGGGCCTACTCTTCGTTGTGGTGCGCGAGCTTCTCATTGCGGTGGCTTCTCCTGTTGCAGATCACAGGCTCTAGGCGCACGGGCTTCAGTAGTTGTGGCACGTGGGCTCAGTAGTTGTGGCTCGTGGGCTCTGTAGCGCAGGCTCAGTAGTTGTGGCTCACGGGCTTAGTTGCTCCGCGGCATGTGGAATCTTCCTGGACCAGGGCTCGAACCCGTGTCCCCTGCATTGGCAGGCGGATTCTTAACCACTGCGCCGCCAGGGAAATCCCCAGAGGGCTTTTGTTGTTTATCTTTTGTATTGTAAGCTTTTCTCAGAAATTAGGTGAACCATTGCTGCCCAGCATATTTAAGAATGAGGCAATAAAAAAGCCATTTCAAAGGTTAGTTACAAATGTGGGGCTTGATTTAGTGCTGAAAATAGAAGGTGAGTTGCTTGCATTACCTTGGAAGACTGCTAAAGTCAACTGAGGAAGATGCGGGATGCTGACTTCCATACCAGCTGGCCTAGTTCTTTTTTTGACAGTTGGGACAATTTCTTTAGTTAAGAACTTAACTACCTGGGGATAATAAAAGACTTGGGGAATCAACTGTTCCATACTGAGTGCTTCTGTGAGTACCTCTCTTTTCTGTCCCACTTCTACTTCTCCATGGTACCTAATATCTCCTACTGGAGCTCTGATAGAGAAATAGGCTTGCTTTTCAGCTGCAGCCCTGTGTTATATTTTAGCTTATGGCTGCTTCATCATTCGTTGTTTCTCCGTCTGCTTTCCATCTTCTGGAGACTTGGTGAAATCTCTTGACAATGGATAGTCTTCCTCTCTTATACTTCAGTGTTTGGGTTTGTAACTTAAAAAAAATGCTTTTACTCATTTCAGTGGAATTTTGAGAGAGAAGATGAATCAGATCAAATGATTGTGTTTAGGTCTCTTGCATGCTGTATACACACATATTCATTTTTTTTTCATTCGTTCACTCAGAATATATGTTTGCCATGTCTACCATGTGTCTAAACTGCTTCCAAAGATAGAGCCTTGAACTGAACCTACAAAAATTCCTGCCCTCATGAAGGCTTCTTTTGAGTGGGGCCTTGTAGATAGAGAATTAGGAAGCTTGCTCTGTAGTGAAGGCGAGGCAAAATGTCATGGCCACATATTATTGAGAAAAATAAAGGAGACCCAGGCAGGATTGATCCCAGAGAAATGAAGGTCCTGATTGTGTTTCAGATATGCAAGCTGAACAGGCTTACCATGTCCCTCTATCACCATCTTGGAAAGCAGCATTCTTCCTGCCCTGATGGCCCAGATCATATCCCGATTTAAGCATGGTCTACCCCTCCTTATTCTTTTCATCGAAAGTTTCTTGTGGGAGTACCTCTTATGGACACATAGTGTTTAATTTGTTTCTTAAGCCAACCTGAATTTTTTTTTTCCCAAAAGGGAATTTAACTTTTCATTTATTGTCATAATTGGTGTGTTAATCTTACTTGTCTAAACTTCTTTTAGATCTGCATTTTCTATTTCTAATACCTTTCTTGCCTTCTTTTCTTTTTTGTCCTTTGTGACACAGGGTATGTTTATTTTATGTTTTCTTTAGTGATTTGGGGGTTATATATCTTATTTATAATTCTGTTACTGGTTATCTTTAGGTTTTAAAATATATATTTGAAAAAGTATTTTCTCTTGTGTTAAAAGTTAACACACCACCAATGTTTGCATTCTACTTTTGTAAATGAGCAATTTCAAATGCTTTCTACTCCTCTGACCAACTTCTAAACGTTTGTCAATATAGAACCAGATGCCATAGTCATTTTTAATTTCTAAATTTGAGTCACGCTAAACAATTAGATTATTAGATAAGCGGGGGTGGGGGGATTCCTGTTTTAATGTAGTGAACTAATGTTTCTACGTTATTCATTCACTAGTGACTTTCTTTACAGTATAAATCTTGGTAACAGTTTAGTATGTAACATATAAGAACATGGTAATATCTAGGTCTGTCTCTTTCTTTTAAAGAGATGAGAGAAACCTTAAGAGTTAAACCTATGTCTTAGACTTAACTCTTTGGAAATAAAATTTAACATTAATAGAAATATTTCTGTATGATTTTGAGCATGCTTCCATAGTACTGCAGCGTCAAATATTAAGGTTTGTAAAAACATTCTAAAAAGAAAATCAACTTGAAATTTTGATTTTACTTTTTGAACCAAGTGAGGAGGGGGAGCTTTAAAGACAAATATTTTTAAAGCAACGGATAAAATGTAGTTAAATAGTTTTTAGACAAAATGTAGTGACAATAATAAAGGTAGTTTGCATCTCCCACACCTCTGAAATTTGTTTTATTCATGGCTATTGTGCCTTTAAAATTAATTTTGGTTAAGCCTTTTCAGTATCCAGACAAGAGTGAAAGAGTTAAATAGAGCTTCCCTGGTGGTGCAGTAGTCATGAATATGGCTGCCAATGCAGGGGACACGGGTTCGAGCCCTGGTCTGGGAAGATCCCACATGCCACGGAGCAACTAAGGCCGTGTGCCACAACTACTGAGCCTGCTCTCTAGAGCCCGTGAGCCACAACTACTGAAACCCACAAGCCTAGAGCCCGTGCTCCACAACAAGAGAAGCCACTGCATTGAGAAGCCCACGCACTGCAACAAAGAGTAGCCCCCGCTGCCGCAACTAGAAAAAAGCCCACGCACAGCAACAAAGACCCAACGCAGCCAAAAATAAAATAAATAAATTAAAAAAAGAGATAAATAATTTTCCTTGCTACCCACTTTTTTGTGTATATCTGAGTAGCAGCTCCACTACAGCGAGATGGGTGGAGACAGAGAAATATCAAACCAAGCTTTTGCTCTCTATGGATAACACAAATTACCCACTTTCTCACAGATGTCAAATCTGGCAGATTTCCATAGAAAATTTGGATTGAATGTCAACTACCCAAATTATTTTTGTGTCTGCTGAAGTGTGTGCTTGGCAGGGATTGCAGCAGGAAAATAGGAAGTGGTTTTGAAAACATTAATAATATCTGAATACAACTCCTTAAGCTGATTGTTCCATAGATGAACCAAAGCATATATTGTCCCTGCAAACCAGAGCCCTCCAAGAAGTCCAGGTGGACACATTGTTAATGTTTCAAATGTAGAAGTTGAGAGGAGGGCTTATTTAGGAAACAGGATTTACTATCATGGGTAGATCTTTGCCTTCTCCTTGAATAGTTGAGATTGGCTAATTAACAACTAAACATAGTTCTAAATGACACAAATACCATGTAGGCAATGAAGATAGCTTAGATTTTATTAGTTATAAACTACTTCTGGAAAGAAAGCTCTTTTCAAAGTGTGCTCCTCAGTAACACTCCTTGGTCAAAAGATCTGAGTTCTAGTACTAACACTGACATTTAGAAATCTCCGTCTTCCTAGCTCGTTGTTTCCTCATCTGTAAATCAGAGGGGATGTACTGCATCGTCTTTAGCCTTTAGGGATACTTTCAGCATATTTTGATCTGTGTTGATAAGGAAAAATTGAGACAACTTAATACTAGATAAATCTAGTTAGTTTGTTTCCCATGAGAAGAAACAAAGCTCCTTTGCTTGCAGGAGAAATTAAAACTGCAGTATATCAAGTAACGTAAAATGAGTTCTGAGTGGTAATGCAATATCAAGGGATTAGCTTAATCATCACATAAATTTTAAATTTCTCTAAATGTGTCTATTGTTATTCGTTAGAAGTACTCATCTTTCCTCTCCCAAATACTATTTTGTTGTGAAATTTATTCATTCATTCAACAAATATATATTGAGCACCTACTATGTCCCAGACACTGTGCTGAATGCTAGGTGATGAACAAAAAACAAAAAATGTTAGGTAATGAACAAAAAACTTCATGAAGTTCACACTCTAATGGGGCAAGACAGATGATCACACAACTAATACAACTTATACTATGTCAGATAGTGATAGATGGAAAAAAGGGAGGCTGGGTGTGCATTGTGTGTGTGTTTGTGTACACAGGTGCACACACACATTTAAAATAGGGCGGCTAGAGAAGGCTTTGCTGAAAAAGTGAAATTTGAGATAATAACCGAAAAAGGTGAGGGAAGGAGTCATGCCAATATCTGAGAGAGGTGAAATCTAGGTAGAGGACACAGCGAATGCAGAAGCCTGAAGCAGGAACGTGCTGGACTTTGTAAGGAATAGCACAGCACTGCTTCATGCCCTCACTCAAAAACATTTACTGTTCACCAGTTATTTGCCACATCTTCTTTCTTTTCTCATGAAGTAGAGATAGATAAGCGTATAAACACAAGCAATACAATAAAAATATGTCGGAATCATGAGACTTCGCTAGGGGCACAGTGCTCAAGGAGCAAGTAGTCAGTTGTATATGGGAAGTCAGGAAAGAATTCATACCAGGTCTGTTCCTACAAATTGTATTGCTCTGAATCCTTTTTATCTTTGCAGATGTTCAGGTTAAGGAGAACTCTGATATGGCTTTAAATATCTAAGGAATGGCATGAATATGATGGAGGGTTTTTCTTTAGTTTTTGTGGGAGAAAGTAAGAAAAAGGAAACAGCTGTTTACTAGGTACCCCACTCTGGCCAGGTGCTATATTAGGCACTTTGTACGTGTGGTCTTTTTTTGTTCTCACCAGAACAAACTTGGATCCTTGTTTTATAGATGATGAAACTTGGGCTCTGAGAGGTAAAGAAGTTGTCCTCAATTACAAAGTGATTAAATGGTTGAACCAGTTTCCTAATTCAGGTCTTCTTCCTAACTCCCAGTATGTACTTCCCTATCCTCGTGGTTACATTGTCAAACGGGGACTTTGAGATATAACGAAATAAAGATAAAGGTGAAGGTAACGTGTAGAATTATAGACTCTTGGGACTGGAATTGCCTGTAATGTAGTTTCAGCCTAAACTTGGGAGGCTTGAATTAAAAATTTTCTGACAAGTCTTAATAATAACAAATAGCAAATGCCAAGTACTGAGCACCTTACCTAACACACACACACACCCCTATCTCTGGGGTGAATACTATGAGTATTACCCTTATATAAAGTGCTCTTTTTCAATCCTTACAACAAGGCTATGAAGAAGATTTTACTGCCTTCAGTTGAGAGATGGTATATTCGTATATCCGTCTCATTCTGGAACCCTTGTTCTTACCAGTCATGGGGTGGGGTTTATTTCAGTATGTAATAACTCACATGCTTGTGAATGTTCATTTCTTTTCTTTTTCTTTCTTTTTTTTTTTTTTTTTGCGATACGTGGGCCTCTCACTGCTGTGGCCTCTCCTGTTGTGGAGCACAGGCTCCGGACGGGCAGGCTCAGCGGCCATGGCTCACGGGCCCAGCCGCTCCGCGGCATGTGGGATCCTCCCGGACCGGGGCACGAACCCGTGTCCCCCGCATCGGCAGGTGGACTCTCAACCATTGCGCCACCAGGGAAGCCCTCTTTTTTATATTATATATAAAATAAATCTTTTTGAGTGGACTGTGCTGCGTGGGGTGCGGGGTCTTAGTTCCCCGACCAGGGTTTGAACCTGGGCCCTTGGCAGTGAAAGCACAGAGTCCTAACCACTGGGGAAGTCCCTAAAATACATCTTCTTATTACCATGAAAATGCGTGCTCTTCGTCCTCCACAGACACAGAATAAAGTTATTCAGTACTGTTCTTTGTATATTAGAATATACTTACTGATGGCTAGATTCTTCAATGAGGGGAAGACACTGAGATTGTATTGGCAATGTCCTATCTTTTTCTTAATCAAGACTCATTGCATATCCTGCCATCTCGGTTTTCCTGTTACCTCTCAGTGATTCTCCCCTTTCTGATTTATGTGACTACCTGAGATATCTCTAAAGCAGCATATCTGAAATATAATACATATTAATTTGTTTGAAAATGCTGTGTTTAAATCTGTCATAAATCAATTATAAAAGATCACACTCATATTTATATCTATGGATATACCACTTAAAAATTTTTATATTAAGTCCAACTGAAAGCCTACTTTTTTATCCTCAAAGTCAACAGTTTTAGTGTGTATAACATTTTATTATGTTCAATTAATACTGTCCATTTTTAAGGGTTTATTTTGCAATTTCATTTTTATAGATAGTTTTAAAAATTGATATGTGATGAGATTAAATAACTTTTCCAAGATTACACAATTATATGACTGCTAGAACTGGGATTATCTTGCCTTTTATTCAAGAAAACAATATATCCAAAATTATATATTAGCCACATTCTTGGTACCTCAAATGTTAATTTGTGGTTTGTATTTTAAGGAGGAAGGAAGAAATAAATATTTGCATTATCACATGTGAGAAATAGGAGGCTTAAAAGATTAAATAATGTTTGTAATATAAAATGTACTGGATAAAATAATAACTAGTCTTTATTGAATATTTCCCAGGAGCTAGACATTGTATTAAGTCTTGTACATGTATTAATTCACTGAAAGTTCACAATAGCCCTAAAAGCTAGGTATTGTTATAATTTTACATACATACCAAAAAAAAAAAAAAATCAGCCCTGAGGTGCAGAGAAGTTAGGTAACGTGCCTAAAGACTAAACGTGCCTAACTACTAAATGTAGAAAAGATTATCTAGGTAATTTGGCTTCACTATCTGGGGTTTTATATATATTTGTCACAATAAGAGAGGATATAGAGTTTTAAAATAATGATTTAAAAACAGGTGGAATTTCAGAACTGCTAATATATGTAATACAGTATTACAAAAACTTTTCTTTGTTAAAAAATGAGTGTCACAGCTACCTATAGAATTACACATGCAAAATAGTCCTTTCTTGCATTTAACTATGAATAGGAAAACATACATACTTATTAAAGAAAAATTCCAAGATCAAATAAGAGACATAGTTTCACAGAACTCTGGTAAGAGACAGAAGGTAGCTTATCTTGGAACCAATTTATTTATCCATCTCTTCTGCCAAAGGCAATTTAAGGAAATATTTGAACCTTAATTTTTTAATCCAGAAAAGTAGAGCCCTATGAATATGATTGGGATTTTTTCAAACAAAAGATTTAATGAATTAGTATCAAGAATAATGTTTAATTACTAATTGCTACATTTCAAAATCAACTTCAAGCAAAAAGACACTTGAGGTATAATTTGAAGAAATTTAAGACCCAAATCTAAAATTATTGCTTCCTTTCTGCTTGTTAAAGAGTAAAATCTGAGCAACTACAAACATATGGTTACTAAGCGGGGAGGGGAGGGGTGGGATGAACTGGGAGATTGGGACTGACATATAGACACTACTATGTATAAAATAGATAACTAGTGAGAACCTACTGTACAGCACAGGGAACCCTACTCAGTGCTCTATGGTGACCTAAATGGGAAGGAAATCTAAAAAAGAGTGGATATATGTATACGTATGACTGATTCACTTTGCTGTACAGCAAGAAACTAACACAACATTGTAAAGCAACTATACTCCAATAAAAATTAATACAAAAAAGTAAAAGCTTAGCAACTAATAGCAAAGGACTATCCAGTCCACTTCTGTTTTATCCAAGTGTTTTCCTAGTCTTAAGGTCATCATCTTTCCTTTAAAGGTAAAAATCTGTAATACACTGAATTCATGGCAGCCTTTATTTATATATAATAATTTATTACATTGATTTAATAATGGAGGCGTTCCTCTCCATTAATTGAACATTTCCTGTAGTCATTTTGCTTTTGTTTTTTTTTTTGGCTGCGTTGGGTCTTTGTTGCTGCGCCCGGGCTTTCTCTAGTTGTGGCGAGCGGGGGCTACTCTCCGTTGCGGTGCGTGGGCTTCTCATTGTGGTGGCTTCTCTTGTTGCAGAGCACGGGCTCTAGGTGCGCGGGCTTCAGTAGTTGTGGCTCGCGGGCTCTAGAGGACAGGCTCAGTAGTTGTGGTGCATGGGTTTAGTTGCTCCGCGGCATGTGAGATCTTCCCGGACCAGGACTTGAACCCATGTCCCCAGCATTGGCAGGCGGATTCTTAAGCACTGCGCCACCAGCGAAGTCCCTCCTGTGGTTATTTTGCAGTCTTTATCAAAAAATTCCATCAAATTACTCTCCAGGAACTTAGTTAAGGAAAATGAAACTCACTCTCCTTTAAAAATTTTGACTTTTCCTCCCCTCTGAAGTATAAATAAATTTTATCCCCCCTTCCCAAACAAAATTAAAAACAGCACGGCAGACATAGCCCTTTCGCTATCATTTCCCAATACCAGGAATCGGATATATCTGAGCACATGACCTTTTTACCACTGTTTAATAATTCAATAGACCATTAACAGTTTTCCAATATTTAAAACAGTAATAAAGCACCCCAAACTTGACAGCAAGCAGAAGGGACATTTTTCTTTTCCTCATGAACATTTAAAATATAGCAGTGATTTTTTAAATTGTTTGGAACATCCTCTTTAATATATTAACATTTACACATGTTAAATATAAAGAGATTAATACTAATATATTATTAAACATCTACTGAATATTTTAATGTTTTACTGTAAAGAAAGGATATGTTGACGTTCCAGAAAATTAATATGATTTATGCCTGGAGTTTTGAACCTTACTTATGTCACTGCTGTGTCATTGATTAATTTAATTATATATATATATATATATATATATATATATATATATATATCTCCATTCTACAATGATATATCCTTACCTGTTTGTTTTACTGTACAACCTCACTGAACTGATTTGAGAATGAATGAAAAAATTCATATTATAAAAATTAATACATTTATTACAATGGTACAGGTTTATTTGGAGGGCTTATTAAAATAGATTAATGGGCTGATCCCATTGTTTCTGAATCTGTAGGTTTGTGTGAAGTCTGTGAATATGCATGCCTAACAGGTTCCCAGATGATACTGATGCTACTGGGCCAGAGACCACACTATCTTATAAAATTGAACGAGATACAAAAAAAACAAAACAACTTAGTAACATAGAGTAACAGATGGTTTATGTTTGAATGGGGGAAAGGGCTTCATCTTGAAATTGTTTGAATCTTTGGAGGTAATAATGACTAGAAATCATGACAGAAATAGCCTTCAGAAATTATGACATCAACCATTGTTCTACATTGCCCCAATTCACACTCGCACCCCATCCTTTTGTGAGTATGAGTTTGCTTTCTTTCCCAAGCAAAAAGTTGACTATGTAATGCAGAATTTCATTAACAGGGGTTTCTTGTTTGCAGGTAGTTTTATTTTTCCTTCTTACACTTTTAACTTGTTATCAAAGGTATAACATAGAAAAAATGTGAGACAATTCAGTATAATATCTGTGAGAAACGTCAGCTCAATGAGACACTAGCATGATGGTTTCAGACTTCTTACAGGAAGGAAAATTTAGGTCAGCCTCAAAGAAGAACTTGTACTAGAATGGATAATCAGGAACACACACACACTCATACACACACACGTGCATGCACACACATATACAATTTTTCCTTCAAAGCTGCCATTATTTCCATCACCTACATTCATAATACCTCCCATTACAATGAACATTGTTTATTGGCAATAGTTGTTACCACAGGCTTTGTTATCTTGTTTAGTTCTTACGCTTTTTAAATGCCTGTCCCCATCTGGGGGGAGGTGATCTTTTTCACTTGTCATAAGTAACATCAGAAATAACACCTTAAGGAAGTACTTAAGTACACTTTGCTAATAATGACAATGTGTGACAGCTAATAAAAAACAAAGCGTATATACATCTAACTTAAATTTACTATCAATGTGACATAGTTTGCTACGTGGACTTTTTCATCTTATGAATGGGATTCCTAAAAGGCCATGATCAAGCATATAACTAATAAACAGCCTTAGAAATTGAATAATGGGTTTGATCTCACTACTGTTTGGTTGACAGATGGGAATCAAATAGACATAAACTCTGTACTCTTTATTTATTGCTGGGAAGGGAAATTGTGTGCCCAGAATGCCATAAGACAGGTTGTTCTTCCAGCATTTATAGTCTGGGGGGAAGGAGAAAATAAAGGTCCTGTAGTCTTTCAAAAAAGACAGTTTTTAAGCCATTTTCAACATATTTCAGACTTCCAGTTTGGATGAGACTGTGAGTATATCAGGGCCAACTTCTGAACCTTTTGAAGTTCATTCACATAATATAACTTATTTTTTCCAATTTGTGTTTTAATTCAACGTTGAATTAAATGAAAGATTCTTTAGCCAATCTACTGCAGGTGCTCAGTAAATGTTCTACTTACAGTTACCCTGAAGATGCTTCCTTGAAATGTTAAAATTTGTTCTATAAGTATATATTTTTATTTTTCTATATTCTATCTAGATGGCCCAAATAATTATGTGTTCACATATGTTGAGTCATCACTGTAAAACTAAGATAGTCTCTAGTATGGTATGAATTTAAAATGAGAATGTGATATTCATGGACCTGAAATTTAAAAAGTATAGAGCCAGGGCTTCCCTGGTGGCGCAGTGGTTGGGAGTCCGCCTGCCGATGTAGGGGACGCGGGTTCGTGCCCTGGTCCGGGAGGATCCCACATGCCGCGGAGCGGCTGGGCCCGTGAGCCATGGCTGCTGGGCCTGCGCGTCCGGAGCCTGTGCTCCGCAGCGGGAGAGGCCGCAACAGTGAGAGGCCCGCGTACCGCAAAAAAAAAAAAAAAAAAAAGTATAGAGCCAGATTTAATGTATTGTACTCGTTGGCTTTTATGTGATAAGCCTTTAAACAGTTCAATGTGAAAAAAATCTGATGTTCACTTTTGGGTGATTATCTTTGGGAAGATACCAATATTTTATTTCATGTGTCTCTTTAATTGCAATTATTTAATGTTTAATCTTCAAATTTCATACAAATGTAATTAGTAAGAGTTCTATCAGTGTGATTACCCACTTGAGATTTTTCTCCTCAAACATAAATTGAAGTAGCAGTACCTAAGTACATGAAATTTTATTAATTAATGAAGAAATTTATTAATTCACAAACATCGGTTACTCACGTATCATGTGTGAATATCAGAACTGAGTTTTTAGATTTTTTAATTCATTGATGAACCAGTTAGCTTTGCAAGGAGTGAATCTGTCTGAAACTCTGGCTATAGCATTAACTCTGGCTAATATTTTCACACAAACAGGCCTGCTAATGAGGGGGCGGGGAAAGGGAATGTGGAAGACTTAGTACAACACAGACAGGAAAAAAAACTAAAGCTCAACTTGCATCCTATAGATGATACACTGAGTAAAAAATTTAGAATCTGAAGAATGTTGTATGAGCTTGGTCACAGAAAAAAGTTTCATGACTTCATGGTGAATTGGTTTAGCCGTACAGTCAAAACATGCCCATATATGTGCAAGAGGGGATTAAATATGCTTTTATCATTCAGGGAAAAAAGTTAAAACTAAGAGCAAGGACACTAGATAATAAGAATTTACTCTAAAGAATGGAAATTGGAGAAATCTGGTGAAGTAGAACAACCACTTTAGTGTGAACTCTTTGAAAGCATAAATAGTGAGATCATATTAACAGGGTTCAAGGTTGAAGAGTTGAAAGTAAGACCTACAAAGGAAAAAATAGTAGAGAAGGAAAGCTCCTATTGAAGCTAGTTGTTTGGAACGATTAGGAGGAAACATTTTTTAAAACAATTTTAACTTGATTGTATGAAAACCAAAAGAGCCAAAAATAGGAGAAAGAGAGAGAATCCTTGTTTATTAAAGAACCAATTGCTCCACCTTTGGTGCTTTTGTGCAACCTGTATAATTTTTTCCAGATATTTTCTATATATTTATGTGCTTATCCCAGAGTTTTATTGCTGTGATATGCACTGAGAATGCAAAGTGAAGGGAAGCCTGTACCTGCGTACTAGAAGTTTAGCAGTCTAATAGAAATGTAAACAGATGACCACAGGGGTGATGTCAGGAGCATGGCTGAATAAGATATTCCTCATCATGTCCCCCATTAACAACAATTTGGCATTCATCCATGGATCAAGTGCTTTTGTGGGAGCTGTAGATCCAGTATCATATGCCAAAGAAGCTAGGAGGAGTCCCTCCTCCTTGTGCATCCGGTAATAGGCATATAGACCTTGGTCCCAGCTGTAGACCCAGCAGTGGCCCATGAATTGTCTCTAGCCCTCTTGGCCATGGTCCAGGAGCCCCTGCAGAACACTGTCTCATTCAGTTACCCATGAACCAGAAAGCCTTTGTGGAAATGCAGGTTTCCAGAGGGAGAACACACCATTGGGGAAAATATATACAAGTTTGAACACATTGGAGAGGAGCACTAAATCATGTGCTTGACTTGACTAGGGATGGGAAGTGGCTAGGAGAATAGCAGATAGAACTCTTGGAGGACATTAAAAGGATGTGGATCCTACTAACTGTGACATGGGTTTCATCAAGAAGCCTGTCCAGGAACCACTGGGGACTCCTCACCTGCAATCTCTCCAGCTGGCCCATGGGCACCCCCAGGCTTTGTGCGTCTCATCCACAACGCCCTCAGCCCCATGGCTGGCACTGTGTGTATGCTTCTTATGGCAGTGGTGAAAGTGAGTTTGGGCAGATAGCTATTAAAGACAGAAAGTTAGCCCAAACCCATCGACCAGGGAAAGATCACAAACTTCAGTTCTAAAATCAACCTTTACCAAAACCTTGAGAAAGTAGCAGGGAAGCTGTCAGCACCTGTTCTAGTGTTTTGCACAATTGAAAGACGGCATACAAATGTAAGAATTCTGCAGCAAGAGGGAGTAAGAAGTGTGGAGCAAGCAGATCCACAGAAGGTTTGAGAAAGCCTCAGAATCCCTAGCAGGGCTGATGGGAGATACTTCTCTCCCAAAAGCAGTCAGTAAAGACTGAGGAAGTGACTTCATATGAGAAGACAGCAATGCAAAACTTCAAGGAACATGAAAAATCAAGGAAGCATGACACCATCAAAGGATCTCTAGTAATTGAACCCAAAGACATGCAGATTGGCAATTTGTATCTAAGAAAGAATTCAAAATAGCTGTTTTAAGGAAGTACAGTAGGTTACAGGAGGACACAGAAAGACAATTCAATGAAATCAGGAGAACAATACCTGAACAAAATAAGAAGTTTACCAAACTGATAGAAATCAAAGAAAAGAACAAAACAGAAATTCTGGCAGTAAAGAATACAATAAATAAAACGAAAAATGCAATAGAGAGCATCAACAGCAGAATGGATCAAGCAAAAGAAAGAATCCGTGAAGTAGAAGACATGAACTTTGAAATTATCTAGTCACATGAGAACAAAGAAAAAAGAATGAAAAACAGTGAAGAAAGCCTACATGAGCTATAGGATACCATCAAAAGAAGCATTCTGTGAATTATCAGAGTTCTGAAAGGAGAGTGGGGGTGGGGGGAAGGGGGTAGAAAGCTTATTTAAAGAAATAATGGCCAAGAACTTCCCAATTCTGGGAAGGAATTTGGATATCCAAGTTCCTGACATATTCTTCTCTCCAAGACATATTCTAATAAAACTGTCAAAAATCAAAGACAAAGAGGTCATCTTAAAAGCAGCAAGAGAAAAGAAGCTTATAAGTTACAAGGGAACCCTCCCTCCAATAAGGCTATCCGTGGATTTCTCAGTGGAAATCTATAGGCGAGGAAAGAGTGGGGTGATATATTCAAAATGCTGAAAGAAAAAAACCTGCCAACCAAGAATACTCTGTCCAGCAATGTTGTCCTTCAGAAATAAAGGAGACAAAAAAAAAAAAACCTTTTGCATATAAATGAGAGCTGAGAGTGTTTCCACTAGGCCTGCCTTACAAGAAATGCTGAAATAAAAGGACACTATTTAGTAACATGAAAACATAAGAAAATATACAACACACTGGTAGAGATAAGTATATAGTCAAATTCTGATTACTCTAATACTATAATATAGTGGTGTGTTAACAACTCTAGTATAAAGGTTAAAGGACAAAAGTATTAAAAATAACTATACCTATAATAATGTTAATAAATATGCAATGTAAAAAGGTATATTGTGGCATCAGAAACATAACAGGGGGTAGTAAAATGATATAGTTTTTGTGTGTGATTAAAGTTAAGTTTTCTATCAGTATAAACTGGACTATTTTATCTATAAGGTGCTTTATGGAAGCTTCCTGGCAACCACAGATTCTACAATAGACTGACAAAAGATAAAGAGAAGGGAATCAAAGCATACCACAAAGGAAGGCAGTAAGAGAGGTAGAAAGGATCAAAGAAATTACAAAGAGCAGAAAACAATTAAAAGATGGCACTATTAAGGACTACCTATCAATAATTACTCTAGATGGAAATGGATTAAATTCTCCAATCAAAATATATAGAATGCCTGGAAGGATAAAAATAACCCCATGAGATCCAACTATATGCTGCCTATGAGAGACTTACTTCAGCTTTAAGGACACACATAGGATTGAAGTGAAAAGATGGAAAAGATATTCCATCAGAATGGAAACCAAAAGAGAGCAGGAGTTGCTATACTTACACTGAACAAAATAGACTTTTAGCCAAACCTTTAACAAGAGACAGACAAGGTCATTTTATAATGCTCAACTTTCAACGGTGGATAGGTCATCCAGACAGAAAATTAATACAGAAACATGGGACTTTTGAACTATACTTTAGACCTAACAGAAGTATACAGAACATTCCATCCAATAGCAGCAGCATACACATTCTTCTCAAGTGTACACAGAACATTCTCCAGAAGAGATCATGTAATAAGTCACCAAAAAAAATCTTAGAAAATCTAAGAAGATTAAAATCATACCAAGTATCTTTTCCAACCACAATGGTGTGAAACTAGAAATCGATAACAGGAGAACTAGAAAATTCACAGGTATGTGGAGATTAAACAATACACTCCCAAGCAACAAATGGGTCAAAGAAGAAATCAAAAGGGAAATAAAAAATACCTTGAAACAAATGAAAGTGGAAGCACAATTTATTGAAACTTATAGGATGAAGCAAAAGCAATTCTAAGAAGAAAGTTTATAGCAGTAATGCCTACATTTAGAAAAAAGAAAGATCTCAGATAAACAACCTAACATTACACCTCAAGGAACCAGAAAAAGGACAAACTAAGCCCAAAATTAACAGAAGGAAGGAAATTACAAAGATCAGAGTAGAAACAAATCAAATAGAGACCAGAAAAACAATAGAAAAGATCAATGCAAATAAGAGATGATTTTTTGAAGCAATAAACAAAATTTACAAACCTTTAGCAAGACTAAGAAAAAAAGAGAGAAGACTCAGATAAATGAAATCAGAAATGAAGAAGCAGACAAGTACAGAAATCATAGGCTCTTAAGAGACTACTATGAACAAGTATATGCCAGCAAATTGGATAACCAAGAAGAAATGGATAAGTTCCTAGAAAAGTACAACCTACCAAGACTGAATCATGAAGAAAAAGATTTCCACAGAACAATAAAGAGTAAGGAGATTGAATTCTTCAATGAATGAATGGATAAAGAAGATGTGACTATATATATCCGTTCATTTGATGGCAGACACTAGCTTGTTTCCATATCTTTGCTGTTGTGAATAATGCTGCAATGAACATGGGAGTGTGAATATTTCTTTGAGATCATGATTGCATTTCTTTGGATATATGACCAGAAGTGGGATTGCTGGTTCATATGATAATTCTATTTTAATTAATTAATTGTGTGTGTGTGCATGTGTGTATACACATATATGCATACGTCATTTTGTTACGCTTCATTTCACTGCGCTTTGCAGATATTACATTTGTTACAAATTGAAGATTTGTGGCAACCCTCTGTGGAGCAACTCTATCAGCACCATTTTAACAAAAGCATTATTTTTAAATTTAGGTATGTACACTTTTTTATACATGATGCTATCGCATACTTAATAGAGTACACTGTAATGTAAGCGTAACTTTTATATGCACTGAGAAACTAAAAAAAATCGTTTAACTTCCTTTATTGCAATAGTCACTTCATTGCGGTGGTCTGGAACCGAACCCACTATATCTTTGAGGTATGCTTGTATACACACACATACAGACACACACAGACAGACACACACACACACACACACACACACACACACACAATGGAATATTATTCAGCCATGAGAAAGAAGGAAATCCTGTCATTTGCAACAACATGGATGGACCTCGAGGGCATTATGCTAAGTTGAATAAGTCAGACAGAGAAAGACAAATACTGTTATATCACTGACATGTGGAATCTAAAAAATGCCGAACTCATAGAAACGTAGAGTAGAATGGTGGTTGACAGGGGCTAGGGGATGAGGAAATGGGGAGATGTTGGTCAAAGGGTACAAACTTTGAATTATAAGATGAATACGTTCTGGGGTCTAATGTATAGAATGGTGATTATAGCTGACAGTACTGTTATTATGTACCTGAAATTTGCTAAGAGAATAGATCTTAAATGTTCTTACCACAAAGAAGAAATGGTAATTATGTGAGGCGATGGAGATTTTAATTAACTCTACTATGGTAATCATTTTGCAATATATAAGTATATCAAATCATCACATTGTACACCTTAAATTTACATAATGCTCTATGTCAGTTATATCTCAGTAAAGATAGAAAAAGACAAAACAAAACTAAATCACCACAATAAAGCATGACATTAGTGACATAAGCATGTACAACCTACTGAGTTATTACACAGAAGATGGAATTGTTAACTTTGTCAGGAAATGTTGCCATTCATAGAAGGCAAGGTGTGGGTTTGAAGGATGAACTGTTTCAAAGAAAGACGAAACTGCACGTCACAGCATTCATTTGATAGTGCGAGATGGTGGCTTTAGGAGATAAAATAGGGAATCTAATTAGGTTTTCCATAATGAAGGGCCTTCTACACCACATTATGGAGTTTGTGTTATATTCTGTAGGAAAATCGTATAATTTGATTTGTAGTTTAGAAAAATCACTCTGGTAACCATGTGTAGAATGGATTCCAAGGGGAGAAAATAGTTATTTCACAAATTCAGGTAGGATATGAAGAAGACTTAAACACAGAAAATGGCATCAGGGACAGAGAAAGAAGAATGACTTTTAAAGATATTTAAAAGGTAGAATCAATATTTAGTGATTCATGGATCATGGGGCAAAAAAGGAGAAGTGTAGTCTAAAGTCCCCACTTTCTTGCTTGGGAAAATTGGTGATTAGTTGTTATCAAGTAACCTAAGGACTGGATTTTGAAACAAAGAAATAATTCATAACTTTATTGATGGGGGTTTAAAGTGCCATGGTGATTTACCAGACATGCAGATGCAAAGGAGATGGGAGAGAATACGTCGGCTTGAGGGGGATGCATGAATATTCATGCTAATATTGGTAGAAACTGGGGTGTGTTTATTGACAAGGGGGAGATGAGTCAATAGGAAAGCAAAAGCTGAATATGCAAGGGAGGGGTGAAATAAGAAAGGGAGAGCATTGCATACAGAGCCAAGCAGAGGGGATGAACCTGCACAAAATGTACCTCCTTCTCAGGAATGGCTGAAGATAAAGAGGCAGCATGAGTGAGAAGACAGGGAGGGGTGGAGGCGGGTCACTCTGTATGGGGGGGAGTTGGATGCCTCGTGGCATCAGTTTTGTAGGATGAGACGTCATCTGGTGAGATGGAGCCTGGGTAATAGGGGTAAGGATTGAGAAGGTTGTTAGCATATAGGATAATCATTGAGGAAAATGGCTAGGAGGTTACTAAAAGCAAATGAAAGACGTTGCTATCACTGAAGGCTCAATATTAGTACCAATCCTTATAGTTTTGCTGATTTTCCCAACAATGCTGGGTTTCACCTGGGTATTACTACTAATAATAACTAACATTTCTGACTGTTTGTTATGTACCAGGCACTGCTAAATCCTTAATCTTCACAACCAATTCATGAACTAAGTATCGTTATTATTCTCATTTTCACACAGAGGAAACTGAGGCATTGAGAAGTCTAAAAGTGGAGAAGGCAGATCATCAGCATACTTGGTTAAGCTTAGGTTCAAATTCCAGTATTAGGACAAGCAAAAAAAAGCAGAGGCTTACACAAGATAAAAGTTTCTTTCTCTGTTTAAAATATCCCTAGGTAGTCAGTCTAGAACTAATATGACCCTCCATGGTTTCAGGGACACCGGCTCTTCTGTGTGACTGCTGTACCACTTCCAAACCTGCCTCACGATGCAGTATGGCTGCTGGTGCTCCAGTCGTCATACTTCAGATGTTGAGAAAAATGAGGAGAACAAGAAAGACATGGCTCTTCCCTTTCAGTTAATGCCCCGTCCAAGAAATTACACACACCAATTTCGCATACACTCTTAGAACTTGGTTGCATGGCTACATCCTGCTCCAAAGAAGGCTGTGATATATTTTTATTTAGAATAAATAAAATGTGGAATAAGAAAAGAGCAAATAGTGGGGAGGTCTCTTACCTTGTTTTACTACATTTGGACAATTTCAGATTATTTTGGATGAAAAGAGAAAAGAACAAAGAATTGAGGGTGCTAACAAATAGTATGGTTAAGTGATGAATTACAACAAAGGAAGAAGTGAGGCCAAGAGGTGGCTGATGGATGGAAGGAAAAGGAGGGTGGAACAGCCTGAATGACTTAATGAAGTCAAAGAGGAGGTGTTGTCAGCATTACTGAGAGAGCTTCATGAATAGTTCCTTAAGATGGAGATTGTGTAAAAATCTCACATGAGATTTGAAGATTTCAAAGTTGGAGTAGTCCCAGCAACAGTGGAAAAAATACTTTTGGTATTTTGCTGATATTAGTTGAAGAGAGTTAGGGGCAAATGCTTTAATTCAATATGTATCACAGTAGTGTTAACAAGGGTTTAGAAAACGGTTTCTTATTACTGGGATAATGATTACACTGTTTCATTTTATACAAAGACTTAGTCATAAAGTTCAAGTTTGCTTTACAAAGTCAAGTTCAAGATGACATTTGTCATGTTCGAAATTGCAAGTCTTTAAAATAAATAATGTTTTAGATAACTGAATCTTTTCATTCAGTGCAAACCATTCAGATGGAAAAGTTCCTAAAATCCCTTTCTTTAAATAATATACAGAACATGTTTTATGATTGACACTCATTGTTAAATACCACTGTCAGTTATTGTCCTGGAGTGAAATAAAAGACTCTCAGCTCTTTCTTCCTCGCTTTCATTATAGGAGCTCCTCTATGATGCATTGAAGTTCTATGATTCTAGAGAAGTGGCTTCGTCTTTGTCATGTTAGCAGTTTGGTTACTCCCTGGTTCCCTAGAATTAGGGATTGTAAGATGCTGACCCCAGGGCAAAAGGTTACTCTAATTTTAAAAACTAAAACTTATGAAAAGCTTTCCATTTGTTTTAACCTTGTCTTAGAACCAAATTATCTCATGCCACCACCAGTTTCTTCCAGAATAGGAGAGGTTTATACAAATGGAAATCCTATTATGCTTTCAGAAAAAAAAAAAATTGAAAATGAAGGGCCTCCTACCTAATAAGGAATGCTTTTTAAAGCAAGCCTTATTTTTAACTTAAAAATTTTTAATTTCTCTCTAAATATGTTTGAAACGACATGTGGAATTTCAATATAGTTGGCACAGTTCTGTTTCATTATTCCTTTATACATGCTGAGAGATACTGAAGCTTGTGAATTTCTGTGCACTAATTTGTATTTCTGCAGATCTTCTGCTTCCTTCCTACTTTCATATCCAAAAGTGACGGGGCCAGAAGAGGGAATTCCAGTCACTCCTGATGAGTGAGTTGAAAGGGTGCTGAAAATTTTGCAATTGTGTGGGAATTGGGCAATTTTTGGAAACGGGCTCTCGTGACAGAGCATTCAGATAAACTGTGCCATTGTCAGGTCTGTTGTTAAATGTCAGAACGAGGCACATGAATGTATGTATTTCATTAGGTAAAGTTTCATATGGGTGCCAGAGGTGGTGATCCCTCTGGACGTTTGGTTGGTAGGTATAACTGGTGCCACGATAGACCCTCCACACCTCCCACCTCACCCCTGCCTCTGCCCCTCTGCTTATTCCAAAGATACAGCTAAAAATTAAACTAGTCATTTTAAAATCGTCTTGAGAGAATTCTGCTTTCTGGCACTTCCTTCACATGTTAGGACTCCAGTGATTTTTCTTCTGTAATTACCAACCAAGAGAATACCACAAGTGACACAGGGGACTGTCTCTAGAATAGCTGTGCCTGCAGAGGCTACAAAGCTTTCGAGGTAATGCAGGCAGCTTCACAGTTGTCTGATCACCAGTGGGCCCCAAGTGATGTGAAAGAGAAGCCTGCGGCTGAAGATCCTTAGCTTTGAAGGCAGGTTCAAAAACAGAGTCACGTGCCTCCGTTTTCTGAAGCCTGAGTTAGATGAACAGATATTTGGTGCTTTCAAGATTTCTTTGTGGGACTTAAAGTTTAACTTTCATTTGCACCCAAGGCCTTGAGAATAAAGAGAACCACCTGCTGGAAAGGTGCAGCAGGATGTTTTTTATCTGAACTAGTTTCCCCTTTATATTTGAAACTAGAGGAGATTAGTAAAGCTGTCTAAATGATTTGCTGAACAATTATTTTAAAGGAAACTTTTATATTTTATTTTGATTTTTCTACTCTTGATTCTGATAATGAAAGTCATAAAAAATCCAGTAAGGGATGGGGAGGAATCAAGTTGGTCATAACCTATACATGTATTAATTTGAAACTTTGAAGAACAGCCATCTTTACACATACATTTTACATAATCATGTAGATTATTATGATGGGAAGACAATTTCTAAATATGGTAAGCTTGGGAAGACAATTTCTAAATATGGTGAGCTTGCGTTTTCTTAAAATACTAATACTCAAAGAATTAAATGAAGTTTCTGTATTTTTTCTTCTTTTTGCTTTTAATGTTTTAATCTTAACTTGTATTTTTTTCTTTTAACGAAATAACAATATGTTAATTGCAAAAGGTTTTAATATTTAATAGATGGGTATAAACAAGAAGAGAAAATAGAAAAAGCATTCTGCCTCAATTCAGCTAAAAATGCTGCATAACTTAGCTAGACCTGGGTAGTAAGAGTGCAGAAGATGAGTTAAAATAAAAGGAATATTGAAGAAATCCTTGCAGAGATGTAGGGAGAACACAAATGGTAGATAGGGGGTAAATAGGTAATTCACATGATTTCAAGGAGTTTTCTTTATCTTAAGGCTTTGTTCCTTGCTAAAGTGTTTCATTAGTTCATTAATTAATCCATTAACTCATTAATTAGTTAGCATTTATTGAATATTTATTACTGTCCAGGAACTGAGTTTGACACTGAGGGTTTATTGATAAACGAAGCAAAGAATTTAGAGGTAGTAGAGAGACACAGCCAAGTTAGCATCCAACAACAAATCACTACTGAGTGCCTGCTGTGTTCCAGGCACATTTCTAGGTACTGAGGATGTGACTATGAACAAAGCAGACAAAAATCTCTGCCTTCATGGGGATGACAGGTAATGGACATAATAAAACAAGGAATAGTAAATGGGAGCATGTCTGTAAGTAAGAGCAAGGAGGTCCATGGGGCTGGAGAGGAGTGTAGGGAGGAGTGAATAGCAGGAATGAGGTCAGAGAACAATTGGGAGCCAGATCATTTAGGCCTTGTAGGACATTGTGAGGACTTTGTCTTTTACTCTGAATGCGATGAGAAGCCTTGATGGGGTTTGGGGCATAGAGAACTGACTTAGGTTTTTTTTTTTTTTTCCTTCTGCGGTGTGTGGTCCTCTCACAGTTGTGGCCTCTCCCATTGCGGAGCACGTGCTCCAGACGTGCAGGCTCAGCGGCCATGGCTCACGGGCCCAGCTGCTCCGTGGCATGTGGGATCCTCCCGGACCGGGGCATGAACCTGTGTCCCCTGCATCGGCAGGCGGACTCTCAACCACTGCGCTGCCAGGGGAGCCCTGACTTAGGTTTTAAAAGGATCATTCTGGCTTTAGTATGGAGAAAACACAGGTTTTGGTCAAGGAATGGAAACTGGGAGGCCAGTTGGGAGGCTATGGAGAGACAAGAGATTGTGGTGGATTAAATCAAGGCAGTGGCAGTGGAGGTGGTAAAAAGTGGTCACAACCTCGATTTAGGGTATTTTAAAGATTCAGTTAACAAGATTTGTTGACCCAAATGAATATGGGGTATTCAAGAAAGAGAGAGGTCACAAGATAACTTGAGGGATTTGCGCCAGAGTAACTGGGAGGAGAGCCTTTTTCATTTACTGAGATTTGGAGACAAGAAGAGCAGGTTTGAGGATGAAGAATAGATCAGTTTTGAACATAAGTTTGCAATTCTGATTATATATCCAAGTAGAAATATTGAACAGAAGTGCGGATGGAAATATAAATGTGAGAGTCATCGGCAAGAAAATGAGTGTAGACAAAAATGGAAAGAGAGAGAAGGAATGTAAATATGGATACAAGGACTAAACCCTGAAGCACAAATAAATGCAATAAGTTGTTAAGCAGTGAAAATATACCCCGACAAGAAGTCCTCAAGGACCAGCTAACTTAGGAAAAAGGTTTTAGATTTTACTGCAAATTATGAGGAACTCTTGGAACATTCTGAGGAAGGGAGTTACATAACCATAAGACCTAAAATGGAAAAGTTGAGATGAAAAACTTAGCAGAAACCTCATAAGGTTTCTACACATATTACTCATAACCCTTATATTGTGGTTTAAATCCAATATCCGTATATCTACCATCAGTGAGTGGAAAAAGACCAGTGATCTCAATGTAAGTTGAAAAGAAGTTATTTTTCATTCTATTCATTACATAAACCAGAGTCTTTAATTTCTTTTCTCAAATACCAATTTCTTTGAGCTGAACCTATATAGAATTTTTAATCTCTTGTTTTTTTTTTTTTCTTGCGGTACACAGGCCTCTCACTGTTGTGGCCTCTCCCGTTGCGGAGCACAGGCTCCAGGACGCACAGGCTCAGCGGCCATGGCTCACGGGCCCAGCCGCTCCGCGGCACGCGGGATCCTCCCGGACCGGGGCACGAACCCGTGTCCCCTGCATCGGCAGGCGGACTCTCAACCGCTGCGCCACCGGGGAAGCCCTAATCTCTTGTTTTTAAAGGGAATTTGGTAAAACTCTTAAGTTCCATATATATTTTGGATACATTATGACCTTCATACCCTGCTAAATATTTGCCTGGGACAAAGTATGTATTTTTGTTGTTGTTTTATATATTTTAAAGGGACCTCCCAGATATCATATTCCTAATCACAGCTTTATTCATTATCAAAAAAGAAGCAGCTAGTCACTTGATGAGGAAAGGAGGCACTGGTTACGGGATTCTATAAGAGCCCAGGTGTCTGATAGGAACCTCCTCAGCCTTTAGAAAGAACTAAATGATGTCAAGAATTAAAGAAATGTGGACTTCCATCTTCAAAACTTCTACTAACAGCTTGACCTGAAAGTGATTCCAATGTATTTACACAAAATGGTTAAAATTATTCTCTGGTGATAACTGACTAAATTATACTTATTTTGCCCCAAGATATTAGGTTTGACTTAAACTGGAAATTCATTTGTGTAATATTATGTTCAATCCTACTCCTAAAATATTCCACATGCAAAATCTGATTTTTTTTTTTAATTTCCAAATTTTCCAAATTGAATCTTCCAAGTTCAACAAACTTGGCACATAGTAGATGGTGTATAAAAAGTTTATGAAGCACAGTGGTGTATATCTGCTGTCCCCAGCCATTAAAAAAAAAATTGGAAGTATATATTTTTTCAAGTAAAAAAGAAAAAAAGGAGGGAAGAAAAAAACACTGAAAATCCTTTAGAGCCACTTAAGCTATTAATGAGTCTTGTCTGTTTCCCTGACATTTATTTGACAGGATTGAGTTATTTGCATACAGAATTAATGCCTTGTATTAAAGCTCCATTCTTCATTACTTCACTAATTCTTTGTACCCAATGACTTTTCCTTCTAGTGGCTGTGTTATCATTTTTTCCTGGCTCTTCCCCCAAAATAGATTTAGATTGATCAATATTATAGATTTCATGAAAAGGAATGTATAACAGTATTAAGAGGCATTATATAATGGATTCGTGCATAAAACGTATGTATATATATGAGTGTGAGACAAAAGTATCCTGGGGCCAGGGATAGGCTGAATTGAGGAAGTTGATTAAAATGTTAAATTTTCTTTTCAAGGTGTTGATACTTTCAAGAAAGCTTTTAAATATTTATAATAAGGTTATATCATTAAGTGCATGCTTCTTGGAGTGATGACATACATGGTTTAGGAGCAAGCCCATAGACAGTAATAAATAACACATGTAGCATTCATATTTTACAAAGCACTTTACAGACATGTTAAATATATTATCTTTGTTATTGATCCATAAATATTGTTCATCTGTGATTTTGTACTTCAGAAACCGAAGTTGAGAAACACAAATAGAGATTACCCCTCTCAAATCCCTTTAGGAAAAAGGTAGAATATAAATAAATTTCGTAAGTTAAAGCTACATATGACATGTAAAGTCATTTTCTTAGCAACAGAAATGGCCTTCAAGCATCCTTACTTGGATTTGATGGGAAATGATCACTTGCTCTTTTTAAACACCAGCTCTTTTTAAACACCACCTCCCTCAGTTCAAAAGCTTGAGAGTTACCATATAATATTTGGCTTAGTATTTTATATCTAGCAATCAGATAGGGAAAATGTTGCAGTGGATTAAAAATACCTGCTTTGACAAGCATATCAGAAAGATCATATCATTCCAAAGCAAGTACTGGAACTAGTACTGATACGGTATGTTAAGAACTTTTAGTTCTCCAAGTTACTACTTGTGAACACAAGTGTAAGTGATAATCTTTATCTTCTTTGTATCCCTTTTCCTGATACGTTTTTTGTAGTTTCTGTTTCCATCTTTTCTGTTACCTTGTAAAATGGATTTTTGGTTTTACTTACTATATTTTTTATGCTATATATGTACCAGAAGAAAGAAAAGGAAAGGATATTTTCATGTCTATTCAAGGTAAAAATCTAAGATATCCTTGTGAAAGTTTGCCTTAATTAATTTGTAACTTTTTCATGACTGTCAGTAATTGGTGCTTTAAATAACATTTTGTTTAAATGTTTATTTGAAAAGCAAAAGTGTTTTTGAAGAAAAAGTTTAAACAAGAGCTTAACTAGTTTTCATAAAATCAACTTTAAGATCTATGGTGTAATTAGGTAGAGGAAAATAGAGAATAAGAATAATAACATACTTTTTAGCAAACTACATTTCTGTGGAAAGTGTTTATAATATTTATTAACGTACAGAATTAGTCTTAACCTGCTGGAAAGAAGAGAAAATGCAACACCTTTCAAAGATGCAAATTGACAATTAACAAAACAATAGAATTCTAGGCCTTCCTTTGCCGGAGGTGCAAATTGATAAATCAGGCTCTGCTGAAAAGCTGGTTGTTTCTATTTAAAAGTTATCTTGAGATGAAGGCTCCCCAAGGAAGAAGAAAATAAAAATATGACCATTTTTGTTAAATAGAACATCTAATCTACAGTGATATCATCATTCTACTGCTCTCTACAGTTTATATTCAAAAAATCACAGTCAAAAGGGAGGGGGATGTGTGAGTTCGGTTTCTCCATGTATTTATCAACGCTGCTTCTCACACTGATTGGTGATTCTGTTTGCTGTTCTGACCTTTACTTTTAAGGTATTAAATGGTATGGGACCTGGATACCTGAAGAATCTAAATACTTAACTATGTCTCTGTAGGGCTATATTATGCTGCGTGTGTTTGTGAGTTTTCTATGGCAGTGTCTCTATACACTCAACAATCAATTTCTCTGATTTTCTATTCCATTTGATTTTATCTGCTTCTTTATAGTGTTGACCTGATCATTGACTTATGTTTACTTTGCCTTTGGAAGTCTCTTGCTGTATTAAAAAGTTGTGTGTATGTGGTTTTTTTTTTTTTTTAATTTGTTATTTCAGTAGGTATCCTACAATCAATCTTCATTTGTTGAATGCCTCTGAGTGCTAGGTACTGCACGAGATGTTATAAGTAGAAAGATGATGGAGAAATAGTCTAGCATGTTCTAAGCTCAAAAGAGAGTGAGGTATGAAGTAAGAACTTCTCCCTCCCTCTGTTCCTTCCTTCCCTCAGCAAGCATTTATTGAGCATCTAGCTAGACAATGGTAAACGAGAAAGACACTACTGCCCCTGCCAGCTCCCATTTCTTCCGCTTGTTCCATTTATTACTCAGCATTTATTGAGACAGGTTCTGTATATACAAGCATAAAAATGTATGCAAATATATACATGAAAAAAAGCATGATCTGTGTCCTTAATGAGTGTGATATATTGGCTAAATCCCTGAATCTTTTCTAAGCTTCAGTTTCTTCACTAGTAAATAGGAAAAATAATACCTCTGTCAGAGGACCCTGGTGGGGATGATGGTAGAGATGATGTGGGTGAAAGTACACTTTGTACTTACACAGTTTGTGCTTAAGAAGTTAACTGAACTCTCCTGTTCCAGGGAAGTTGTATACAGTGAATACTGCAATTTTAGAAAAGGGGGCAAAGTCAAGGAAGAAGTTATTTATATCATACAATAGAGATTTTATTAACATTCATAGTTTTGACTGTTCTCATTAGACTCTGGAGCTCTGTGACGTAGTATGGTGTAATTTTCCTAGGCAAACACCTGAAATGTGCTTTGGGAGTCTCAGAGACTGGAACCAGTGGGGACGTGGTGTAGCATAGTCATCACGAATCTGGGCTTTGATGTCAGGAAAACCTGGTTTGAGTTCTTCATCACACATTTGGATAGTCTTTTCAAACTACAGCTTCTTCGTCTGAAATGGGGGTGATAAAGCCTGTCTCAAAAAATTGTGAGGATTGCTGTAACATAAACAGATGACCTAAATGACATCATTAATTTATAAAGTATCTGGTACATGGTCAGCCCTCAGTCAGTGGGATCTACCATTAGGATTATCAAATTCATTACCAGCTAGAGAGGAATCCTAACTGACTACCCAGCATTTGCAATCAACAGGCAAGGCTTTAGGATTCTGCCCTTGCTTTTCTCAAGCATGACCATCAAGTGGGAAAATCAAACTTTAGCGAGAGCTGGAAAGGCTGCTAACTTGTGGTGTGGAATTAAGCTCAGGCAGTACCAGATTCTCAATAGAATTGTGATTCATGAACAACAAGCTCTTGTGTAAATCTCTATTTGCAAATGTGGAAATTGTAGAACTTAGGATGTCATCCCACACACTTAAAGGTTTACTATACATTTGTGAAATGAAGCTGGGAGCAAAGAAAAAATAAAATTCAGATTGGTGATTGGGGGAAGGTAATGAAGAAGTTGCTGCTTCGCTCTTTGTTATTTATATATTTGTTTCATTCATTTGTTCATTCTAGTTACTGTGCTTTTGCAGAAAATCACACATGCTTATATGAATATGTAAATACACTATTATACTTCAAAATTACTTTGAAAACTTGTTTTGAGTATTATCTTCTCATGGACAAATATATGGCTATATTTACATTTGTCTTTGAAGACAAACATTTTGTTTCCTTTGTAAATATACATAGCGGTTACTTGGTGAATGGAACATACCTTTCAATAAATATTGATTGACTTCTAAAACTTTTTCACATGCAACCCTGCAGGGTGCTTCCTTGTGGTATTTATACCTGTAAGAGGAGTTTTGCCAACCAAGAGCTTCTGAGCATGGCAGTTCCCCTCAGAGTGGTCTTACCACAGCTAAATCCTTGTGGAATCTGAGCACGAGTTTGACCATTGCTGTCATCCTTAATCAGTCCTGAAATCTTTGGGACGTGAGCCTTGGTCTTTGGCAGAAGATGGAGGACAGAATATAATTTGGTGGAGGTCACCGATCCAGCTGTGTTCTCTTTTTTCTCTGAGTTCTTGTCTTGCCCTGAGTCTAGGAGTTGGGTTGAGAATTGGGCACCTTTCTGACATTTTTTCACATCAAAGGGTAAGAGTGAAAGGTAGTTACCATCCCCAGCCCACCTTCCCACCAGGGATCCATCTCCAAAGGATTTTCCCCTCTTTCCCTTCCTTCCCTGGGTTTCAGCTGTCCTAACTGTGAGGGGGAAATACTCTACTCTCTGAACGCCCTGAAGTTCCTAGTGATTACCCCTCCAAGCATTCTTCAGCTTTCTCCCTGTGGGTTGTGGCTTCTCTTCACGGGTGCCATCTCGGTACAACAAACGTTCCTCTTCTCCTCAAGCAAAGCCAGAAGAGTGATTGTACTTCCTCAGTGCTCTAGAGCGTCTAAGAAATTTTCCTTCTGTGAGGCGGCCAGGACTCTGCTCTCCTTGTGGAGTATGATCTAATTCTCCAAATGACAGTGTTTTGCATGATCCTAGGCTGCTACTTTGGTGGAAAAATCATAGGTGAAGGGGTATTGCCCCTTTCTCCTTTTGGGGTCACTTTGCTACTGGCGTTCAAAAGCATTACGACAAGCTTTGAACTACTGTGCCAAGGCTCTTCTTATCTCCAGGATCAGAGCTGGTGGTGCGAGCATCACCCAGTCTGTGCTTGGTTTCCCTGGCTCCTCAGAAATGAGCGGCAAATGCCAACTTTCCCCACCCTCCCCAGCTCTTGCCAGCCCTGAATTCCAGCTTCAGGAGAATTTTTGCTGGGTGTGGGACTCAGTCCGACAGTGCCTTAAGCAGAGCATGGTACACCGTTCACACCCGCCAAAACCTGTTCTAAACAGGTCAGATCTACAGTTTCTGATTCTAAACCTCCTTGGGCAGAACCCATCCCTTTCCAGGAAGTGTTCTGATTTGTTTCTTTTTTTGGTCTTGTTTTGTTTTTTAAGAAATTTGGAGTCTGAGGTGGAGATCTGAAAAACATCTTTCCTCACCTCTCCCTCTCATAAGCATTCACCTAGGAATCGCAGAAAGATATATCTCTTCAGCCACATTTAACCAGACTGCCTCACCCTCCCTCCCATCTACCAGTCACTCTTTATCTGCTTATGGAATTTGAAGCAGAACTCATTTTCATCACAAGCCACTGATATTTCAGAAAGATGTGTCCCCCCATCTCTGTATACCAGATGTCCAACACAATCACAATCACAGTCACAAAGCATATTGGGTTCAGTTCTAAGGATTGACATCTCTTTTTGTCACAGTTATGCATGTTCAAGGACTTCCAGCAATCCCTGAAAAGGTCCCCATGCACACTGTGGATAAACGTGAGAACACAATCTCATGTGTTTGAGCAATATAATTTCCTTTATTTTCTACTATTTAAGATAATTATTGATGTTATTATCTTAAATTAACATAATTAATCATAATAACATAATTATTGACTCTCAGGCCACCATTCTGTCCGACTGGTAGAAAATCTAACATCTGTCATTCATGGGTCTTCCGGACTCATCCCTTTGATATGACTGTCAAAAGTCTTCCAGGATCTTCTTCAGGACCAAGACGTCAGTTGGGGTGGAAGATACTTCCAGGTAATTCAATCATCTTTACATTGCGGTAGCAAGACTTTCTGAAGACCTGACATAAGCCAGAGATATTGGGAACGGAAGGTAGGAGGTAAATCGGTAATGATGGTGGCGGGACTGATTGAAAGGTGGGCGTGAAAGAGGCTGAGGGTCTTGGAGCACTGAATCAGTCATGGTGCTGAGAACAATGAGAAGGAATATGAGATGAAAGCAGGTTGGAGAGGAGGGATCATAAGTAAATTGGGAGACATTTGAGTGGACATATTGGAAATGTGGGTCAGGAGAGAGATTTGAGCTGGAAATAGAGAGCAAGTAGAAAGCATGGCAAAGGAGAGAAGTCTGCAAAACCCCAGTGCTGGGGCATGTCCTCTCCCTTCTGTCCTGGCAGCTATGACCCTCCTTCAGACCAAGTGACTGCCCAACTGCTCACCCTTTCTGTGGTAGTCTAGCCCCGAGTTCGTCTGTGGCCGCCAAATGTCTATTTCTAAATCACAGCTCTGCAGGTGTTCTCCCTTTACTCAGAAATCTTCTGTGGCTCCTCTTTGTTTAGTTTAGTTCAGTCTCTTTGGCTTAGAATTCATGTTCCTCTCTATTCTAACCCCGTCTTCCACTGCAGCTTCATTTTCCCCTCTTCCTCTACCAGATATATCCTTAGCCTAAAACCAAGACCATTTTCAGTTTCTTCAACAAGACCTTATACTTCCCTACCTCCGTGCTTTTCTTCTTTGTTCATGCTGTTCCTTTCGCTGGAATTTTCTTTACTCCAAAATCTACCTGTCCAAACTTTTTCCTTTATTCTTTCCTATATGATATATTATTTTTCTCTTTTGAATTCCTGCACTTAATCCTGTCTTTTTAAACACATGTGTTCTGATGTATTTTTGTCTGGTATATGCCATAAATTCATAGATTCTCTGCATGTTAGGATTGGATTAGGATTCCCTTAGTTCAATAGTCTCAACATTTCTGCTTTAGTGGAACATACAATTGATGATCACTTACTTTTCCCAATTTTCAAAAACTGAAAGTTAATACATAGAACTTACTGAATTTTAAGTTTACCTATTGGGATAGGTGGCCTTTAAGATGTCTCCCGCCAGGATCCTCACTTCCTGACATTCATACCGTTGTGTAACCCTCTCTCCTTGAGTGTGGGCTGGACTTACTGACTTGCTTAAAACAATTATCACAAATAGAATACAGCAGAAGGGATGAGATATTCCTCATTTACTTACATAGGATGTTAATGAGCAGTGCTGAAAGCACAACCATTTAATATTACACAAATAATAAGAGAAATTGTTCAAGCTCTCTTAAACTATAGGAATTATATCTGGAATACCTATATTAAGGAATGCTAACTTTATAGTATGACCTGTTTTTTTCAGATACTGTAGTATATAATGGATTCCCTAATGCCAGTGATTAAGAAGACTTTTACTCATATCAGGGGCAGAGTATGTTTTGGTCGATATTCTTCAGTGGGCAAATAGATAACGTGCTTTTTGACCTTCTGTTAGCATCACATCTAACTTCTTACTTTCCCCCTCTACTCTATACTATTAATATAACATATTATTATTAACTTTGGAGTAAGACAAATCAGTAATTTCAAGGAATATCTGAATTATGCTGGATGTGTATAGATTTCAGATATTTTTGGTGATATTTAAAAAAAGTGTATGTGGCTACAGAATTTGTCTGGGAGTTACACTTTATATCCTCCTTCCTCTTTAGTATATGTATTCGTTGTGCGCCTTGTTTTTTGGGTGACTTCTCTAATAACAGTAGGTATAAAAACGGCCTCTTGGGTGAGCCTTGTCTTATGTTATGCATGCTCTTTTCTTTGGTCCTTCCAGTTCATAATGAATCTTGGTGTACTTTTGGATTTGGTGCAATTTCTGAACGTGTTGTTTTTAGAAATTTAGTTTTTCGTTGTTGTTACTGTTGTTGTTTTTCCCCCATAACTAACGTGAAGTCAGCAATTTCATTTTCCCCACGCCAAGGGCTGTTGTCATCAGCTGCCCCTATATAATGGCTTTTGCTATGTCCCACTTGGACACATTGGACCCGGTCCCTAGATAATCACTCACTTTAGGAGACCGATTCTGGACAACAATGATTATATTCTCTGTACACTTTCGGTGTTAAAATCCTTGGCAGTTCTTTTTACTGTACCGTTTTCTGTGGGCTGTAACTTGAACACCCAGACACATTAAAACTCTCAGTAGAGCTGGCAGTGCCTCTTTTCTGATTACCCTGAGGGAGTTCTCTTAACTGTACCAATTGCCTGGGACCTTGCAATACTTAGAAAACATTTTCAAGTTTCATATGACTTATCTTTATACTGTTTTAGAACGTGCTTTCCCCATGTTCTGTAAGAAAAGAAGCAACACCTTGAAGTTCTTTGAAAACATTTTCCAGGTTCTAACTTACAAAGTGCTTTTAGTACAAATTATAGCGAAAAATACTTGTAGAAAACTATTCTCTATGGGCCTTTGCAGATATATTCAGCAGTCCAAGAAATCAAGATACTCATATATAAATAAAAAATGAGACTAAATTCACACAAGCATACACGTATTGTTATTTTGTTATATCTTCTTTTAATCAAACGAACCCTATAGAGGCGCATAGGTAGGAGTGTTTGTGAGAGAGAGAGAGAGAGAGAGAGAAAGACAGAGAGAGAGGTGTGAGAGAGAATGGGAGTGCATACATACGATATAGAAATACCTTAGGGGATATTTTAGGACATGTCTGAATCCTCTTGCATCTGGCTGGAATCATGTCAAAAAGATGAGAACTTTCTGCCAGTTGGATTTTAATATTTTATTTTTGGGCTAAAATAACAAAGAGAAACTTAGAGGAAAAAATTTATTATGCTAAACTTACTGAGATTTTATGAAGACCTTATGGATGTATATTTAAGTATGTGAATATGACTAACTTAATGTATATAATTTGTAGCAAAAACTACTCTTGCTTCTTGTTGTACCCAAACCGATCCAGTTGATATATATTGCCCAAAGAACAGCACTGAGGAAAAACATTTTCAATGTGTTAGAATCAGCTTTGATCACAATCATTTTATCCCTGATATCTGTAGGCTTATCGACTTCCTGTAGCCAGAGACAGAAAAATGCTTCTTTCTCCATCCTCCACCCAGGACTGCACAAGTGTATATTTGCTCACTCACACTTGTTTAAAAAATAACAGAAAAAGGATAACTTCAGAAGTAAATAGGTTTTGGTCAGAACCATACGTTGTTAGAAAGTGTAGTAAGGGACTGAAGAATTTGGAATATTTTTTTGCTTTGCTTTATAACAATATTTTATTAACTAGCTAGTCAGTTCTAGCAGTGATGGAAACTTTCTGTGATGTTACATTTTGGTCCCTGCTCTTTTATTTAATTGTGGAGATGTGGAATGTGCATAATTCATGGTTAGCAGAATATATCATAAGATATATTCATCATTATCATAAGATATAGTCACAGTTCTTATAAGATAGAGCCACTGAGATGGATGCTTTCTGACAATAATCCAGACACTTAGGGCATTTTGGGCAACTTTTTAAGATGCCCATTTAAGAATGCCAGCTGTCATGGCATTTCAGGACAAAGTGGACTAGGTCTCAGAGAATTAAATTGCCTCTTGAGGTGGAATACTTTTTTCAACAACTAATATTGGCATTAAAGTGTCAGGATCATCAGTGACTTCATGCGTTCATTTGGGGGCAAATTAGGAAGCAGAGCTTGCAGGTTTCTTGTGTCTGGGTTTTCTGCGTGGTGGAAAGTTACGGCAGCTGCTACCTCACGGCAGGAAGCACTGAGGCAACCTCAGGGTGGCGCTAAGAGTCCGGAGACCCTGGGGTTTTGCTACTCGTGGCATTTGTAGCGGCAGTGCTGGAGGAGGAACATTTTCTATACAAAACTATGCAAAGATCATTTGAAAGGTGGAGGTCAGCATGCTAGATAAACACAGATAAAATTTCAGTTAATGTACACATATATAAGATATACACAGAGACAAGATGGTATAGAAAGAAATTTTTAAATGAGTGCCTGATTCCCCCCCCCAGCGTTAAAATCCTAACTCTGGGTTCTCACAACTTGTGGTGACGTGTAGGCTCTCAGTTACCCAGGAATTTGGGACTATATGAATAGGCAGTATACTGTTTTTAAGACACAAAATATGAAAGTTGAAAGTTTTGGAAGAACTCTTACTGGATGGCTTCCTGGAAGAAAGAAGTTGTAAGGAGAGATTAACAGAAGGAATAAAAAGTCTCTCAGTTCCTAGACTGAAATCCATTATGCTATGGGATCTTTACCACGATTTCAGTGGTCTGCTTTACTGTTCAGCGGATACGTTGCTTAGTGAATATTGGTCTTGCTGCAAGGATAATGTCCTATTTGAGTCCAGAATAGCTCACACATCTCTCTTGTGTTTAGTAATCAATTGCCACTAACCATCAGGTAAAAGTTCATTTTACAGGATTCCAGATGGTACATTTAACACCATTTTTAAGCCTTCCTGTGACTAGCTAACATGTATAGTTAATGCAGATATATCTGAATTCCAGTATACTTTAATTCTTATATGTAGGGTCTCCCCTACATCTTTCCTCAGGGTTTTCTCTTTTTGGCATGTTTTTCTAGTTTTTCTGAACCCAGAAGTTACCACTGGCAGGATTTCAGTCTCAGAATTTTGTCAGCCTTTAGATACAGCGTTGTGGCTTTTGAAAAAATTATTTTAAAGTAAGTTTTATATTGTTGACAACAGCAGTGTTTTACTTGGTTCTCTAAATTCCAGCATTGTTTCTTTCTCATCGAAGTGCTTAAGGAAAAGTTTGTACTAACCTTTGTTCCTTTAGGAAAGTGCCTCTAGAATTTTATTTACCTTTGAGATCATCTTGGGAAAATGAAGGGTTGTTATGCCCTCTTTAGTCTTAGCAAATTAAATACTGCTGGAAGGTAGAATAAGGGGTCATAAAATCAAGGGAGGCAAAGATGATAAGTATCAAATCAGAGGAGATAAATTTTTGCTGCTAAAAATAAACCTTTGTTTGAAGCAGAACTTTGCAAGCACTTAGTTGACATAGTAGGAAACAATGACATTCACTAGGGATACATTTGTTTTCTTTTTCTGAAATTAATTTATTAAATGAAATCATGTCCATGAGTCAGTTGGAAAGGCATATTGGGAAAATCAAAAGTGCTACCACATAAACTGTCAGGATTTGTTTATTTTGACTTTATATAGCCTCTTTTCTCCAGAGATTTGAAGACGCTGTGCAGAAAATTTTAAATCTTTTAAGCAATAGACAATAAATCGTAAAACGTGAACCCCTGCCTGGATAGGTTATAATCTCTAAGGCTTTTTAATGTACCCAGATATAAGCACTTGCAGTTAAAAAGGAAAAATACTTAAAATATGAGATTCTCACCTGGCTGGATACCAAGAATGAGAGATACTTTGTGTAAACGTTCATTCTTTTAGATTTAGGTCTGTTTTTTCTACTTTCTCTGACATTTGAAATTAGGGATTTAACCTCAAATATGAAGCATGTTGTAAATTACTAACTACTCTTTCATATTCTGGAGGAATTGAGAGTCAAAGGTACTCAGGCCAATGATTGAAACGTGATTTTTTCCAGGACTAGTGGTAGGAGAATATTGGAGCTAGCACAAGACGGTAAAGATTTACCAGAAACACAGAAGCTAACAATGTACCTCTGTGTGGGGTAGTAAAAAGTGGGTGAGTCAAAGCACTTCCCAAACAGTATTTTTCTGAGATTTAAATGAAAAAAAAAAAAAACATGTTAAATACTGGAAATAATGTTTTACGCATAGCAACTGCTCTACTAGTACTATTAATACTTCTGCTACTAGTACAGCTAAGGAGTGTTTTAATATAACATTTCTGTGTAGCTGATTTTTACGTTATTACTCACCTCCATTGAATAAAATACTTGACACTATTTTTTAAATATTAAGAATCCATATACATTTTCATAGACTTGAAATTGGAAAGGAACTTTGAGAATGTTTTGTTAAGATCTTTTAAAATCCAGTTTCTTTTAACTTAAAATTGCCACTATTGAAGACACCGTCATTTTGAAAACAGGAGGGATGCTTATGGCGGGGTGGTGGTGAACGACTTTTCACTGAGTTAACATGCGTATATATTCAAAGCTGTCATCCAAAATCCACGTGGAAGTGAGAATTTGAAGAAAGAGGAGTAGAAAAGGGAAAGGACAGTGGAAGCTGGCTGAGGAGTACCTCTGTGGTAGTGTCAGGAGAAGCACTATTACCCCCGTGGAGCAGGCTGTGCTGGTTCTGAGCCAGCAGCTGGTACACTATGCCCTTGTGCAATTCTTTTCCTTAGGGAAGTGTTCTGAGCAGTCACGCACAGTTCCAGACCCACAGACGCTGTGTTTCCACAGTGCCGTAGTTCCTGGAGTTCTTGCCCTGACCTGAAGCACCGGGAATGCAGTGAGAATACAAAAGACAGTCTTAAAAGGAATCATATCTTCTTGGCTTATTGAGTCATTTGCCTGCTATGAAGGATCTGTTCATTATTTTAAGCAGTATTATAGCTTTAGCAATGTTTAAGGGAGAGCGTGGACATTTTACCTATTTTGGTTAATTGATTTAGCCTGTGTAGGAGTTAAGGCAATCCCATTTCCAGATACCCTTGCTGTATTCTTGGGCTGCTTTTTAGCTCATGATATGTGGAGAACAGCTTGTTTTATTGGAAAGAAAGAAAACAGCCTTTTGAGAATGGGAAAGCTGCAGAAGATGAAGCTCAGCCCCTGATTATTTTGAACAGAAAGACCCAGTGATTTAAAAACCATAAGTGCTGTCCTCTGAAATGTACATCATGTTAGATAAGCCTCCTTGGTAATAAGCATCAGTCACTGTTTAAGATTTTGAACGAATTATAGGTTAGATCCACAGTTTTAATTACAAGGAAGGAACTTAAGCAGATGAATAAGAAAGATTCTAAACTATATTTTAGTCTCCTCTAAGTAAAAACTGTAAACTACTTTGCGAAACTACCTTTATGACTGTGACCATTAAAATATTCAAAAATGATTAATGAATTGTCTGGAAGTTGGGATGATGAGTAGGTTAGGGATCAACAGCAGTGGGTGTATATGTGTTCGTCTGTGCGTCTGTCTGTGTAGGCCCATGTGGGGGTTGTATGGGTGTCCCAGGTGGCAAAAATTATACTATCTAGGCAATAAAAAGGTTTCGCCTTTTTTGAACTATTCCTTCTTAAGATCACAGTACCTGATGAGTACAGATTTGCCTTCTAGAACCGTGAAGTAATAACACCTTCGTTAGGTGAAGAGATCTAGAGAACAAGGTTGCATGGGAGACTGATTTCATGTTGCTTTCACTGCCCTGTCGTTTCATGTGGTTGCTCAGTCAGAAAGTTGGATGATCAGAAATCACAGAGGATGCCGCAACTGTTGCTTCTCAAATCTTCAAAAGATATTTTCCTCACTTATTCATGAGTTTGACTGAGTAAGTATTTAAATATCCAGGTCATGCTTATACCTGACAACTGTGTCAAAGGTGAGGGGAGAAACTAGCATGAAAAGCACCTGTCCAGGGCCTGATTGTTGTAGAGCATGGCTGGGTCTGTTCAGAATTCTCATGTCCTGACCAAGGACACAAAGCTTTGGAGACAGTGCTGGAGAAGGGGCATTGTGACTGAAGTGTAATATAGTCTTAAATGTTTGTGACTTCCCTAATTTATCAGTGAGGAGATCTCACAATCACGTGGTAACAGAGTTAACTTTTCCCGTTAAGTTATTTTGCAGCATTGCTACTGAAAAATTCATGAAAATAGATGAAGCGGGTAAATGTTGATGATTATTTCTTAAAGAAATAAAATCAGCTTATAAAGAGCTATTTCTGCTCTTCAGAAGCTAAATGTCTTGTCATGGAGTCTTGGATAAACTTTTGTCCAGTGTTATAGTGAAGGATATTCTGAAGTTTTTCCAGCATCATTTTAGGATGTGTTATTTCTCAGATTTAATTTTCCTTTATTGTTTTCACGAGTGGCTCAGATTTCAAAGATGAGACATATTCCAAAGTAATACACTATAAAAGGAAGTTTCTATCTGATGTTCATTAACAAAATCAGTCTGCTTCGTACCACACACAGGTCCTGATTCATAGAGTCTAAAGGCTACATATTAGATGCAGTAAATGAAAAGTACTGTATAAAAAACAGTTTCAAAGAGCAAAATATCCTTTAGTAGACACAAATGATGCAGAGAAAGTTTAGTGTTCATACACTTTCTCTTTGAATTTCTTCAGGCTAGATACACCACACGTACAGTTTTATTTTTTTTTTTCTTTTTAAAAAATTAAGTATAATTGACCTACAACAGTGTGTTAGTTCCAGGTGCACAACATACTTGTTTGATATTTCTATACATTACAAAATCATCACCATAATAAATCTAGTTACCATCTTTCATCATATAAAGATATTACAATGTTACTGGCTGTATTCCCCACGCATGCAGTTTAAAATTTTAGGATTTGAGATAGCCAGTATGTGCATCATTTCTCCACTTAATTTTCTGAATAGATGAGTGTGCTTAAACAAGAGGGAATTGGAGGAAAAGTGTTAGTTTGTTGTAGAGAATACTAAGGTCTAAGGTCCTCCAGCAATAAAGAGTAGTACTGAAAACTATTGCTGCCGGTAGAAGAAACTAAATAGAAATGTGTGTGTGTCATATATGTGGATATACATGTAATTACTTTTATTTATAAGTTCACACATACATATATATATATATATAATATATCTGTATTATATTTTATCATTTTTTATTTTATCCTATATCTGTGCTATAGATTTATCATTACTAAATGTAAAATCCTGCAAACTAGGGAAAGCTTGCCTGTTTCCAGTTCTACTGATACATTATGTCAGTGGAATTCCATATTTTACCTTTCATGGACGTGAAGACCTGACATATTCATGGGAAGAGGAAAGAGCCCAGAAAATGGAGCAATAGGCCAATGGCATGACCAGCAGCAACGCATCCTCCAGTTTCTGGAGATCAGATTTCCCTACTTGACTGCTGCCGGCTTCATCCCTCTGTCAGGTCAGAGCTACTTTGCAGCCAGTAAGTAAGATGCAGCCACAGAAACAACCTAATGCACCTACAGATAAGGGTTAACGTGTACTGCTCTTTCCCTCAGAGATTTTGTTAGCGGCATCGATAGTACAGACTGTTTCAAATGGTTGGATGCCGAGCATTGATGACTGCATTTCGTGAGCCACATGTGAGCCGTAGAAACTGGGGGAGCCTCTTACTTCTTAGAGTGTGAGCACTTGCTGGGAGGTGCTCACATTTGCTTGTGAAATAGTCCCCTCGGGGTTCAAGAGGCAGAAATGAGAAACCAAGAGGGTTTTCTTAAAGTGTTTCCATGCTTCCAAGAAGAGGGCATTACCTTGGCTATTAACATTAGTGACTGAGGCAGAAATCAGGTAGAGAGAGAAGAGATAGAAAAAGAGCTTTTTCCTGGTGCCGTTTAGTCAGGATGCCGTTCGAATGTTTTGGAAGAAAATCCCATGCGTTACTGATGAGGCAGCTCAGGGGAAGTGACAGATGTAATGAAAGTCTCAGGGCCTGTCGTAGAAGAGGTCCTGGTATTGGTTGCCTGAGCATGATTTACACAAAGGCAAGCAGATGGATATGTTTGATCAAATTCTGTGAGGTACCTACATCAGAATTCTGGTTAGCATTCTGAATCTGCAGTTACAAACGCATGTATTTCTGATGCTTTTGCAGGAACATCTTCCATATCTTATTTTTTTGGTGGGACTTAAGGTTGTTGGGATAATGTTAAAATGGCACTTTACTATTTAATGCAGCTGTTTCTCTTGTGTTACTGTTTGTTGTTGTGTCATGGTGATTTATTTCACTAAACACACTATAAGACAATCATAAGAGATAAATGAAGTTTGATAATGTATGCCATTTTGGGAGGATACATGTTAAAGAACTTAATAAACCACCCAGTTTTCATAGTAAAGTAGAACAGTATAATTTAATTTTCAAGAACTGGGATCAATATGCTGTGTCAGCAGGGTGGTGGTATTACTCCCCTTGGCTTAAAAAAATTAGAATGAAAGTGGAAAATCAGTGAAGCTTCACAGCCCTGCCAGCCCACTTTATGGGATATTAATGTATGTCTCTAAATTACAAAATCCATGAAGTTTCTTTTCTTCTAATTTTTTGGTTCATAAGTTAGTGTTTTTGGCCACTTAGCAGCCCTCCATGTGTTCATACCCTTCTTCCGTCTCTGATGGAGTCTCCAGAGGTGTTCGTACATTGTGCTGAAGATTCATTTTGTAGATACAGCCATTACCCTGTAAGTTTTAAAAGAACTGTTATACTAGATTTACAGAACATAATAGTTTAGGTTAACTGATGGCCAGTGCAACCACCTGAACTTTCAGGTCACAAAAATTAAAAAGTTTTGTTGAGAACCAGAGGTAGTTTTACCTTGACGTGAGGGAAGCTTAAGTCCATTCCATGGCGTCGGTTGAGTCCTAGTTAAGTGATCACATGGACATGTGTTTTTGTTAGATTTGCCGAATGATTAGTATCACTATTTGTATTCCAACTTTTTTTGAATTTTATTTTATTTTTTTATACAGCAGGTTCTTATTAGTTATCCATTTTATACATATTAGTGTACATATGTCAATCCCAATCTCCCAATTCATCCTACCCCCCCCCAACCACACCGCCACTTTCCCCCCTTGGTGTCTATACGTTTGTTCTCTACATCTCGGTCTCTATTTCTTCCCTGCAAACTGGTTCATCTGTACCATTTTTCTAGATTCCGCATATATGCATTAATATACAATATTTGTTTTTCTCTTTCTGACTTACTTCACTCTATATGACAGTCTTTAGATACATCCATGCATCTACAAATGACCCAATTTTGTTACTTTTTGTGGCTGAGTAATATTCCATTGTATATATGTACCACATCTTCTTTACCTATTCGTCTGTCGATGGGCATTTAGGTTGCTTCCATGTCCTGGCTATTGTAAATAGTGCTGCAATGAACGTTGGGGTGCATGTGTCTTTTTTTTTTTTTTTTTTTAAATTCATTTTGGTCTTTATTTTGTTCTCACTTAATAAATACTAAGGTTTTTATTGATTCTATGGAGGCGCTCTATTTTCTTCTTTTTATTTATTTATTTAGAAGATGTTGGGGGTAGGAGTTTATTAATTAATTAATTTATTTTTGCTCTGTTGGGTCTTCGTTTCTGTGCGAGGGCTTTCTCTAGTTGTGGCAAGTGGGGGCCACTCTTCATTGCGGTGCGCGGGCCTCTCACTCTCGCGGCCTCTCTTGTTGCAGAGCACAGGCTCCAGACGCGCAGGCTCAGTAGTTGTGGCTCACGGGCCTAGTTGCTGCGTCGCATGTGGGATCCTCCCGGACCAGGGCTCGAACCCGTGTCTCCTGCATTAGCCGGCAGATTCTCAACCACTGCGCCACCAGGGAAGCCCGCATGTGTCTTTTTGAATTATGGTTTTCTCTGGGTATATGCCCAGTAGTGGGATTGCTGGGTCGTATGGTAATTCTATTTTTAGTTTTTTAAGGAACCTCCATACTGTTCTCCATAGTGGCTGTATCAATTTACATTCCCACCAACAGTGCAAGAGGGTTCCCTTTTCTCCACACCCTCTCCAGCATTTGTTGTTTGTAGATTTTCTGATGATGCCCATTCTAACTGGTGTGAGGTGATACCTCACTGTAGTTTTGATTTGCATTTCTCTAATGATAAGTGATGTTGAACAGTTTTCATGTGCTTTTTGGCCATCTGTGTGTCTCATTTGGAGAAATATCTATTTAGGTCTTCTGCCTATTTTTAGATTGGGTTGTTTGTTTTCTTAATATTGAGCTGCATGAGCTGTTTATATATTTTGGAGATTAATCCTTTGTCCATTGATTCGTTTGCAAATATTTTCTCCCATTCTGAGGGTTGTCTTTTCATCTTGTTTGTAGTTTCCTTTGCTGTGTAAGAACTCTTAAGTTTCATTAGGTCCCATTTGTTTATTTATTTTTTTATTTCCATTACTCTAGGAGGTGGATCAAAAAAGATCTTGCTGTGATTTATGTCAAAGAGTGTTCTTCCTATGTTTTCCTCTAAGAATTATATAGTGTCCAGTCTTTCATTTAAGTCTCGAATCCATTTTGAGTTTATTTTTGTGTATGGTGTTAGGGAGTGTTCTAATTTCATTCTTTTACATGTAGCTGTCCAGTTTTCCAGCACCACTTATTGAAGAGACTGTCTTTTCTCCATTGTATATCCTTGCCTCCTTTGTGATAGATGAGTTGACCATATGTGCGAGGGTTTATCTCTGGGGTTTTTATCCTGTCCCATTGATCTATATTTCTGTTTTTGTGCCAGTACCATATTGTCTTGATTACTGTAGCTTTGTAGTATAGGCTGAAGTCAGGGAGTCTGATTCCTCCAGCTCCATTTTTGTCCTTCAGGACTGCTTTGGCTATTTGGGGTCTTTTGTGTCTCCATACAAATTTTAAGGTTTTTTGTTCTAGCTCTGTAAAAAATGCCATTGGTAATTTGATAAGGATTGCATTGAATCTGTAGATTGCTTTGGGTAGTATACTCATTTTTACAATGTTGATTCTTCCAATCCAAGAACATGGTATATCTCTCCGTTTGTTTGTATAATCTTTAATTTCCTTCATCAGTGTCTTATAGTTTTTTGCATTGAGGTCTTTTGTCTCCCTAGGTAGTTTATTCCTAGGTATTTTATTCTTTTTGTTGCCACGGTAAATGGGAGTGTTTCCTTAATTTCTCTTTCAGATTTTTCATCATTAGTGTATAGGAATGCAAGAGATTTCTGTGCATTAGTTTTGTATCCTGCAACTTTACCAAATTCATTGATTAGCTCTAGTAGTTTTCTGGTGGCATCTTTAGGATTCTCTATGTGTAGTATCATGTCATCTGCAAACAGTGACAGTTTTACTTCTTCTTTTCCAATTTGTATTCCTTTTACTTCTTTTTCTTCTCTGATTGCCATGGCTAGGACTTCCAAAACTATGTTGGATAGTAGTGGTGAGAGTAGGCATCCTTGTCTTGTTCCTGATATTAGTGGAAATGCTTTCAGTTTTTCACCATTGACAATGATGTTTGCTGTGGGTTTGTCATATGTGGCCTTTATTATGTTGAGGTAGGTTCCCTCTGTACCCACTTTCTAGAGAGTTTTTATCATAAATGGGTGTTGAATTTTGTCAAAAGCTTTTTCTGCATCTATTGAGATGATTATATCATTTTTCTCCTTCAGTTTGTAATATGGTGTATCACATTGATTGATGTGCATATGTTGAAGAATCCTTGCATCCCTGGGATAAATCTCACTTGATCATGGTGTATGATCCTTTTAATGTGTTGTTGGATTCTGCTTGCTAGTATTGTGTTGAGGATTTTTGCATCTATATTCGTGAGTGATATTGGTCTGTAATTTCCTTTTTTTGTAGTATCTTTGTCTGGTTTTGGTATCAGGGTGATGGTGGCCTCATAGAATGAGTTTGGGAGTGCTCCTTTCTCTACAGTTTTTTGGAAGAGTTTGAGAAGATGGGTGTTAGCTCTTTAAATGTTTGATAGAATTCACCTGTGAAGCCATCTGGTCCTGGACTTTTGTTTTGTGGAAGATTTTTAATCACAGTTTCAATTTTAGTACTTGTGATTGGTCTGTTCATATTTTCTATTTCTTCCTGGTTCAGTCTTGGAAGGTTATACCTTTCTAAGAATTTGACCATTTCTTCCAGGTTGTCCATTTTATTGGCATAGAGTCTCTTGTAGTAGTCTCTTATATTTCTGCGGTGTCTGTTGTAACTTCTTTTTCATTTCTAATTTTATTGGTTTGAGTCCTTTCCCTCTTTTTCTTGATGAGTCTGGCTAAAGTTTTATTAACTTTGTTTATCTTCTCCAAGAACCAGCTTTAGTTTTATTGATCTTTGCTATTGTTTTCTTTGTTTCTATTTCATTCATTTCAGCTCTGGTCTTTATGATTTCTTTCCTTCTGCTAACTTTGGGTTTTGCTTGTTCTTCTTTCTCTAGTTCCTTCAGGTGTAAGGTTAGATTGTTTATTTGAGATTTTTCTTGTTTCTTGAGGTATGTTTCTATTGCTCTAAACTTTGCTCTTAGAACTGGTTTTGGATCATAGTGTTTTCATTGTCATTTGTCTCTAGGAATTTTTTGATTTTTTCTTTGATTTCCTCAGTGATCTCTTGGTTATTTAGTAACGTATTGTTTAGCCTCCATGTGTTTGTGTTTTTTACGTTTTTTTCCCCTCTAATTGATTTGTAATGTCGTAGTGTTGTGGTCAGAAAAGATGCTTGATATGATTTCAGTTTTCTTAAATTTACTGAGGCATGACTTGTGACCCAAGATGTGATCTATCCTGGAGAATGTTCCATGTGCACTTGAGAAGAAAGTGTAATCTGCTTTTTTAAGATGGAATGTCCTATAAATATCAGTTAAATCTATCTGGTCTATTGTGTCATTTAAAGCTTCTGTTTCCTTATAAATTTTCTGTTTGGATGATCTGTCTATTGGTGTAAGTGAGGTGTTAAAGAAAGTCCCCCACTATTATTGTGTTATTGTTGATTTCCGCTTTTATAGCTGTTAGCAGTTGCCTTAAGTATTGAGGTGCTCCTCTGTTGGGTGCATATATATTTCTAATCATTATATCTTCTTGGATTGATCCATTGATCATTATATAGTGTCCTTCCTTGTCTCTTGTAACATTCTTTATTTTAAAGTCTGTTTTATCTGATATGAGTATTGCTACTCCAGCATTCTTTTGATTTCCATTTGCATGGAATATCTTTTTCCATCCCCTCACTTTCAGTCTGTATGTGTCCCTAGGTCTGAAGTGGGTCTCTTGTAGACAGCATATATATGGGTCTTGTTTTTGTATCCATTCAGCGAGCCTGTGTCTTTTGGTTGGAGCATTTAATCCGTTCACGTTTAAGGTAATTATCGATATGTATGTTCCTATTACCATTTTCTTAATTGTTTTGTGTTTGTTTTTGTAGGTCCTTTTCCTTCTCTTGTGTTTCTTGCCTAGAGAAGTTCCTTTAGCATTTGTTGTAGAGCTGGTTTGGTGGTGCTGAATTCTCTTAGCTTTTGCTTTTCTGTAAAGGTTTTAATTTCTCCATCAAATCCGAATGAGATCCTTGCTGGTAGAGTAATCTTGGTTGTAGGTTCTTCCCTTTCATCACTTTAAATATGTCCTGCCAATCCCTTCTGGGTTGTACAGTTTCTGCTGAGAAATGAGCTGTTAACTTTATGGGAGTTCCCTTGTATGTTATTTGTAGTTTTTCCCTTGCTGCTTTGAAGAATTATTCTTTGTCTTTAATTTTTGCCAATTTGATTACTATGTGTCTCAGCGTGTTTCTCCTTGGGTTTATCCTGTATGGGACTGTCTGTGCTTCCTGGACTTGGGTGGCTATTTCTTTTCCCATGTTAGGGAAGTTTTCAACTATAATCTCTTCAAATATTTTCTCGGGTCCTTTCTCTCTCTCTCTTCTGCCTCTGGGACCCCTATAATGCAAATGTTGCTGCGTTTAATGTTGTCCCAGGGTCTCCTAGGCTGTCTTCACTTCTTTTCATTCTTTTTTCTTTATTCTGTCTGCAGCAGTGAATTCCACCATTCTGTCTTCCAGGTCACTTATCCATTCTTCTGCCTCAGTTATTCTGCTATTGATTCTTTCTAGTGTATTTTTCATTTCAGTTATTGTATTGTTCATTTCTGTTTGTTTGTTATTTAGTTCTTCTAGGTCTTTGTTTAACATTTCTTGCATCTCCTCGATCTTTGGTTTCCATTCCTTTTCCGAGGTCTTGGATCATCTTCACTATCATTATTCTAAATTCTTTTTCTGGAAGGTGGCTTATCTCCACTTCATTTAGTTGTTTTTCTGGGGTTTTATCTTGAAAAAATAAAGATAAGATCTGGTACATAGCCCTCTGCCTTTTCATCTTGTCTATCTTTCTGTGAATGTGGTTTTTGTTCCACAGGCTGCAGGATTGTAGTACTTCTTGCTTCTGCTGTCTGCCCTCTGGTGGGTGAGGCTATCTAAGAGGATTGTGCAAGTTTCCTGATGGGAGGGACTGGTAGTGGGTAGAGCTGGCTGTTGCTCTGGTGGGCAGAGCTCAGTAAAACTTTAATCTGCTTGTCTGCTGATGGGTGGGGCTTGTTCCCTCCCTGTTGGTTGTGTGGCCTGAGTCAGGCCAACACTGGAGCCTACGAGGGCTCTTTGATGGGGCTAATGGTGGACTCTGGGATGGCTCACACCACGGAGTACTTCCCAGAACTTCTGCTGCCAGTGTCCTTGTCCTCACTGTGAAACACAGCCACCCCCCTCCTCTGCAGGAGACCCTCCAGCACTAGCAGGTTGGTCTGGTTCAGCCTCCTCTGGGGTCACTGCTCCTTCCCCTGGGTCCCGATGCTCACACTACTTTGTGTGTCCCCTCCAAGAGTGGAGTCTCTGTTTCCCCCAGTTCTGTCGAAGTCCTGCAATCAAATCCCACTAGCCTTCAAAGTCTGATTCTCTGGGAACTTCTCCTCCCGTTGCCAGACCCGCCCCCCCCCCCGGTTGGGAAGCCTGATGTGGGGCTCAGAACCTTCACTCCAGTGGGTGGACTTCTGTGGTATAAGTGTTCTCCAGTTTGTGAGTCACCCACCCAGTGGTTATGGGATTTGATTTTACTCTGATTGTACCCCTCCCACCATCTCACTGTGGCTTCTCCTTTGTCTTTGGATGTGGGGTGTCTGTTTTGGCGGGTTCCAGTGTCTTTCTGTTGATGATTGTTCAGCAGTTAGTTGTGATTCCGGTGCTCTCGCAAGAGGGAGTAAGATCATGTCCTTCTTCTCTGCCATTTTGAACCAATCTCCAGTGGTCTGTATTCCAACTTCTTCTCCATGACTTTTCACCTTTATGTATCATGTTGGAATAATGTGGGCATTTGGGGATCATGTAAAGGAAAATTGATTTGGGGATACACTTTGTTTAGGTTGAGTGGGAAATATTTACATCATCCATAGTCATTTTCATTGCTGGTTATGTTATTCGTAGCTGTTCCATGATGGGAATGGCTTCTAAGAATGATCCTATTGCTGGCTCTCCTGACAGTATAACTTGAAGTTGTAGGGTCAGAGTCACACCGTGTTATAGTATCTGTCACCAGATACTCTAAATATGTAGACTGTGGAAGAGAAACTGGGTTTGAATGTGTGGAGCCAGAGGCTAATCTGTGGAAAGTTCCTCCAAATCCTGTATCTCATAAGAAACTTGATAAAGGTTTTCATGAATTTGATACAGTATGAAAATTTTACGTGGCCTTACCAAAAACAGGTTGTAAAAATGAAAGGATCTTTTCTCAAGTATAGCAACAAGGAGAACAATAAAATTCTGTCAACAAAGCCATTGGAAAGATTAAATTATCTTTCTCTTGTATCTATAATTTTCTCAATGAAATTATTTCTGTAAAATTCTACTCTGTACACAGAATTCTCTCTGTGAAATTATGGGTACTGTGAAGAGATCATAATTTTGTGTTTCTGTAAAGAAGGCTTCCCAAATCATGTAAGTTTCAGGCCTCAGAAAACTTGTATCCTCCGCTAATGTGGAAACATTTTGCCACACTTGGATAAATTCTACATACCTAGTGATCATTATATTGGTTCAAAAGTGTGATGAATCAACCATATCCTCAGATGTGCTTTAGATAGTGAAAAGCACTTGCCACATGGCTAGGGATTTGTCTGAATTAAGAGAGTATCCTAAGGGTGATTCTGAGTACTTTTAAAAAATCCTGGTGAAAATTTTCTTTATGCAGCTTTAGTTGGTTTTTCAAGTAATTAAACCTCAAGTATTAGTTTCCTTTTTAGTCAAATTCTATAGAAAAAATTCCATTTTTTCACCCCGAAAATCATCCCTCAATTTGATAAGATTCCATAATATTAATAATATTGACGTCAGTGATTCTGATCCTGGACTGTCATTGATCTCGGTACCCTGTCCCACCGCTCACTTCTCCCTCAGGGGAGAACTGGAAGACAACTGTATTTGAAATGCAAGAAGCTATTAGCACCTTTTCTTTTCCTTAGTTCCAATCCTCACTTGCACCTCTTACTTAGATTTCTTTAGTTGTCGCCAAAGACAGAGCAGGCACTCCCTAAATGTTTGTTGGATGAATGACAGTAGTTAGTTATTTAGTTGTGTGTTACTGCTACCTTCACCTCCACTAGACCACTGGCAGCTATAGGGCATATTCTTCTCCATTTTTCCCAGTAACCATCCTAGTGTCTTTAGTCTAGTGACACTAAATACACGCGGCAGAGGTGGTGGTGGTGGTGGTGGTGGTGTTACTGTCGTTTAAAAATCATACTCTAACCAACCAAGAATACTGTAGTAATATTTTGCTCTTTTGATAGAGAAACTCCTTGTTACCTCACTTCCCAGTTCTGAGTATTGTCCACTACACCATACTGAATCTCTATTAAAATGTATATGAATGTACTACACCATAGAAGGTGTTGCAACTGGCCTCAAATCTTGGGCGTGATTTTCTTGAATTTCTTCTGTTTTCAGTTCCTATATGCACTCTTTATGTGAGTAAGCTGAATATTAGCACATTTAGCTACATCTCTTCATTTCTATTCTACAGCAATAGCTCCTTAGAGTAATATCTGAAGTTATAGTAATTTTCTTCGTATCAGAGAATTTCTAACTATGTTAATGGAAGTTAGACTGGTTGCAGAGACATTCGTGAGAACTACCTATGCTGTAACATTTAAACAATTTATTTGATCTCTCTTTAGCTTACCTGCTCATGCCTTTGGAACGTTGGTGTTGACCTTGTTGGAACTTTGTCTATAATCATGATAAGTCTTTCAATAGACTCTAACAGAAAATGACATTTAAATTTCCAAGTGATTTATTAACCCTTTAAATACTTTGTGATGTGCCGTGTCCATCTTAGCAAAGAGATACTCTTGTGACACTATTTTTATGTATTATGTCCCTGAATGCCCAATGCTTAATGACTTCAGATTTTTTAAAAATAATAAAAGAAGAAATGTGTAAATAAGAGATAATAGTAACATTGCCTATTGCCTGATAAAAAATGAGGAATAATCTTTGAGGACAGCAGGGGATAATAAAAGTTCATTAGCTGTCGAGCTGCCGCCCTGTTTTTTCAAAGCAGCTATGTGACTTTAGCCCTGTGTCTGGGCTTCCATCTCCTCACATGTAAAAATCAGGAAATGTATTACCCCTGTTTCTTCACCTGGCCTACCCCTAATCATCCTTCAAGATTCATTTCAGTCATCCTGTTGTTTGGAAAGTTACTGCTGACTCCCAGGGGTGGCTGGGTCCCTTCGCTGTGCATCAAAGCCCGTATGGCATTCTGTTGAAGTTATCTATTTATTACTTTCTCTCCCTCTTTAAAGCATGGGTCCCTCAGGGCCAGGGACCATACCTTTGTACCACAGGTATGTGGCTCAGAGTGGAACACATAAAAGAAAGTTGATTAAAAAGACAAGCCAAGTTCACATTCTATCTATCTCTGAAACTAGATCTTGGCTCCGACACCAACTGGTTATATAGCCTTGGCCAAGTTACTTAATTTGCATAGGTCTTTGTTTCCTCCTGTAGAATAAGGTTAATACTTGCTGCCTTACCAGTGTCAGAATTAACTAATGAGTAATGTTTGTTAAGCTCCTAACAAAGTGCCTGGCATATAGAAAGCACTCAATTAATGCTATCAGTATTATTATTAGCCAAATACATTTTTGTTGAAATAAACTTAACTTGAATGAAACTTAATGGTCATTTCTTTCTGTTTACTGACTAAGAAATAAAAACAGATGCTTTTAGCCTTCTGAATTTAGATATGGGGCAAAATGGCCACATCTGTTACAAGAGTATGCTTAATGTTGCTTGCGTGCATTGTTAAGAACTGTGAAGGGTCTGAGGTATTTACCCTATTTGCAAGCTAATACATTAGCCTGCCACGGTTTCACAGATGTTGGCAGAACACGGAAATCCTGGATCAGAGACAAAGGGCGGTTACCACTCATAGCAATAGTAGTAGCCAGTGTATTAGCATTTGTACCAGTTCCCTGAACCCTAAGTCCCATTCAGTGATTCAGACAGAGCCTGGTGATGTTTACACTTCAGGGGGAGAAAATCTGAGCTTAGGGAACCTGACTCTTTTGTATCAGGCAGTAAGCATACCTAATCTTTGCCACTAAGTAAACATCATCCCTATGACACTGGACAGTAGACAGACCTGCCCTGTGCTCTGGAGGGAGACTCTACCTCTGTCTTCTAAGGCTTTCTGTCTAAAATATCCTTGAAAAGGTAGTTCTGAAGAAAGCTAGTTGGTGCCTTTCCTCATGAGAAGTACAGAAATACAAAATACCTTTAGAGAATGGTCTTTTAACATGGAAATTTGTATCTAGTGGGTTTGTAGCTTTCTTCAGATTCTTAAAGGGATATGTGAACTTAAAAAGGTTGTTTTTAAATCCCTTATTCATCGTTCAGGTGCTAACGTATCTGAAGACACCAAAAGGTAAAGACTAAGGAAGCAAAATACTACATAGGAGATACCATGATGCTTCTTTATGACTGAGGCAACTTGCTGCCCCAGAATCAGGGCCTTTATCTGGCTCATATTAAGACTGGAACTAAGTCCAGAGAAGGTACCCTGGACCTTATCCAGAGGAAACAGAGTTGAGAGCCCTTGCTTCAGAAAAGATTGTAACAGGACAAGAGCAAAGAGTGACAGCCTTCTCTGCAGAAAGGATATTATTACTTATTATAATGCTTATTGAAATAATTTAGCACATAAAAAGATAACCAAATTTATTTTTTAGATTGGATGTGCATTGTTGTGATTTTTTGATGTAAGCTGTACATAACAGGAAAGTCAAATGTTACTCCCTTAACTGAAATAAATTTCCATTTTCATTTCATATTATTGAAATGTATGCTTCTGACTTTCTCCATTTGCTTCACTTTATTTTCAACATTTTTATAAGCAAAGTGTTCTAAATACCATGACGAATTATTTTATGATGCATTTATCTCAGTCATGGTGACCTCTGTCACTTGAACCACTGTTCAACGTATTGCCAAAGAGCAAAGATTAAGGCATAGGGCATTTTGTGGAATTAGTGACGACCCAAGAGCTGATAGCCTAATGCCAAACCAGTCATTAGAACTCAGGAAATGTTACAATCTGAAAGCATTATTGCGATTATATAACAAAAATAAGAGACAAAAACAGATGGCTTAAATAAAAATACTGCTAAAGTAGGGTTTCTCAACCTCAGCACTATGTACATTTCAGACTGGATAATTCTTTGTGGTGGGGAGCTATCCTCAAATGTCCTGCAAGAGTGTAGATGCATCCCTGGCCTCTACCCACTAGCTACCAGTAGTGTCCCCTGCAGTGTGACAATCAAAAATGTCTGCAGACATTGCCAAATGTCTCCCGGGGGCAAAATCACCCTTGGTTGAGAAGTACTGTGCTATTTCCATTTTTGAAAATGAGAACATCTATCAGTAAATAAGAAGGTAAATAGAGAGTGTAGTATAATCCTGGTAAACGTTCACAGCTCCAGAAGTAAATTAATGCTTCCATAGTTTGAGGGATTGCAAAATGACCTCTCCATACTGCGTGTAATCTGTTACAGAGCATGGAGGGGGGGAAAGAAAGAAGACTGGTTTTGGGTTCTTGCCTTTCTTACGTTGCTTTGTAGTTTAGTGATTTGGGTCATGTCATAATTTTTCTGATTTTTTTCTTTTTAATCTGTAAGAGAGGGATCATCCCCTGTCATTCGTACCTTCAAGAATTGCCATGAGGATCAGATCTGATAGTTTAAGTGAAAATGCCTTGAAAAGTCTAAAGAGCTCTATAACTGTTAGGATGAGAAAAAGTAGAATGATTTTGTTTTAAGAATTTCTTGAAAATTTTAGAGCATTCCTTGAAATAACTAGTGGAACCCCAGGGCATAACAAAAAAGGATTTGAGAATCACTGCTTTTGAAGCTGCCCTTTAGCCCTGCTTAGCTTACTTTTCTGTGTTCTTGGTTGCCATGTGCTGAGTGGCTGTGACAGAAGGCATGGTTGAAGGAGTAGTGGAAAGGCTGGGCTGACAGCAGCAAGGAAGCAGCGCTCAGTGTTCAAAAAGCATAAGTACTTTGTTCATGTTTCTTCAGTATCCAAGAAGTATCTATAAATTGAGTAACTAGAAACTCTGAAGAGGAGAAAATAAACTTAATATTGTAAATTTATTCAAAATGGATATGGCTGATGTAAGTAACCCTATTTCTGACTTATGTGTTTTTTATTAACTAAAAATACTGTGTGAATTTTATTTAATAGATTAATCTTTTTTTTTTAAATAGCTTTATCTTTGGTCAAAAATGAATATCCTTTCTCTATCTCATGCTGAAACCTTTTTAATAATGCAGAATTGCCAGCAACTTTTCTCCCTTCTAAATATTCGGTGCTAGCCTTCCTTGCCTGAAATTATATGAAAATATATGCCTGAACTTTGAGAAATAGAATAATTTAGTCTCAGATTAGAATGGATCTTAAAAGCTGGATGACCCAATATAACATTCCATTCAGAAATCCTTTTCTCAGACCTCTGAGAGTTTGTCCTGCTTGAACCTCTGCCCCCCTTTTCAGTATAGAATATATTTGGAAGATTATGCGGATGAGAGAACTGAGGCATAGATAGGTTAAGTGACTGTGTCCAGGATCACTTGGGTAGTATGTAGCAAAGCCAGAAGGTGACCCATTCACCGTGAATCCAGAGCCCTGGCTTAAACTCTAAATTATTGGGCTTCCCTCCAACAAATCCTACTGCTGGACAACTCATTTTAAAGAAAGTTGCTTTTCACAATGCACTGAAATCTACTACCTCCTTATAACCCTGCCATCAAAACAAAACCAGAGGGACTTCCCTGGTGGTCCAGCGGTTAAGACTCTGTGCTCCCAACGCAGGGGGCCCAGGTTTGATCCCTGGTCAGGGAACTAGATCCCGATGCTGCATCCAAAGATTCCACATGCTGCAACTAAAGACTCAGTGCAGCCAAATAAATAAATAAATATTGAAAAAAGATGAACGTGTGATGCTCAAACATCTTAAAAAAAACAAATACTACTTTGTTCTCATGTGGAGCATGAGACAATATATCTTGTCTATACTTTTCCAAATGGCAACCCTTCAAATATCTGATTAAACTTAATGATTGGTGCCCTCCCTTACTCTTAAGCTTGATCTTTTTCAGGTTGAATGTATCTTCTCCTCCTAATTGTACCTGTTTTAGCACAGTTGTCATGCCAACTGTGTTCCCTGCTGACTTTTTCTGGGTGTTGAATACTCATCCAGTTCCCAATCTACTGGATGAAAATCAGTTCTGGAACCCGTATTTAAAATACTACCTTACCATGGAGCATTGGTTATATCTAATTTTGATTTGGACACCCTACAGTTATTAACTGTATTCTCTTCTCTCCAATGCCACATCTCATCCTTGCTTGCATTGTGATCGCTGCCATTAAAAATGGGACTTCCCTGGTGGTACAGTGGTTAAGACTCCACCTTCCAGTGCAGGGGGATGTGGGTTTGATCCCTGGATGGAGAGCTGGGATCCCACATGCCTTGTGGCCAAAAAACTAAAACAGAAGCAATATTGTAACAAGTTCAATAAAGACTTTAAAAATGGTCCACATAGGGGTTTCCCTGGTGGCGCAGTGGTTGAGAGTCTGCCTGCCAATGCAGGGGACACGGGTTCGTGTCCTCAAAAAAAAAAAAAAAAAAAAAATGGTGTACATCAAAAAAAAAAAATTACAAAGTCTTGTGAACTATCCTTGAAGCAGATCTTTTTGTCTTAATATTTTAATAAACAAAATACTGTATTAAAGTAGGTTAAAGTTGCAATGTGTGGATTTAAGTCCATTATTTCAATTTTAAGTTCCTTTTATGTTTTAAAATTTCCTTACAGATTAGAGTTCCAATCTGATAAGTATGTCTTCACCTAGCAATATGATTACTGCATAATTATTTGAGTGTTTGGGGTAAGATAAAATCATAAATATTACTTGTATCCTTTCCCATTAATTATTAAGCACATGTCTGTTTCAGGGAATTTAATCTATATGTTTGATTCATAGTCCCATAATTTTTCAAAATGTAATTTTGTAAGAGCCATCTAACATCAGTCATTTTTATGGGGTGTGTGTGTGTGTGTGTGTGTGTGTGTGTGCATTCCTAACATCAGAAGGTCATGTTTTGTTATGAATAAACAAGTGCCTACATGTTAAACATGTCTTTTCTAAGACATAAACTTAGTTAACTAGTCTCTGCCATCTACCATTGGAAAAATGTATTTTCATGACAGATTGGGCTACCTCCTTAAAATAGACTGGCCAGATTCCCAAAATGTTAGGCACTGGGGTAGAATTTCCAGGAGTAGTAGTAGGTCTCTGATGATTCTTCATTGGCCCATAGATTAAGACAAGTCAGTAAAAAACAGGATATAAACAAGGAGTTGACAAAATATTTGGAATAAGAATAGATTGTCTGGTACCTGAATACATTGTGAATATTATATATCGGGAACCGTACTTCAGGTGTGGACAATATTGGACCAGCATGCTGGGCTCCACGCTGTTGGAAGGGTCTTATACTTTAGGTGGCCCTGACCTGCTACAAGGGAACTATGAATAAAGGATAAATAATGGTTCTGCCAGTAGGTGGTAAAAAATAAAATAAAATAAACACTCTTTGTAGTCAGCAGGAAGACAGAAGCCACTGTGATTATTTTATTTTTTTATTTTATTTTTTTTTTGCGGTACGCGGGCCTCTCACCGTTGTGGCCTCTCCCGTTGCGGAGCACAGGCTCCAGACGCGCAGGCTCAGCGGCCATGGCTCACGGGCCTAGCCGCCCCGCGGCATGTGGAATCTTCCCGGACCGGGGCACGAACCCGTGTCCCCTGCATTGGCAGGCGGACTCTCAACCACTGCGCCACCAAGGAAGCCCTCACTGTGATTATTTTTAAAAGGGGCATGTAATAAAATGCTTACACGTTGACAATAATAAATTGCAAAAGAGCAACCTAGAGGTCAGGAGCAGGAAGAAGTTGCTCCTGCCCTTAGGCTGGAGGCAAAGGGACGAGACACGGTTACCAGGGGCACTGGATGTAAGCTGGAACCATGGGGGCCTGTCTGGTGGGAGGTGGAACCAGGTAAAAATGGAGCTGCTGCCTGAGACACCTGGCAAAGGAGAGAAAGAATGGCAGAAAGTCAAACAGCAGGTTGATAGGTGTTGAACCTTGGAGTTGGTTGATGAGGGTTTGTTTTATTAAAGTCTCTATTTTGAATATGTAATTGTCTGTAATTAAATGTTTTTAAAAAGTAAATGAAAGAGAGAGAGAAATAGGAGACGCAGGGGCACACGCACCCTCCACACCATGCATGCTCCCACGCACAAGTTTACACTGAGCTCCAGTCTCCTTCCAGTAGCTGAACTCACCTCAAAGCCGACTGCCAGAGGGGCCTGGGAAACTTGGCCCACAGGGGTCAGCAGAGAAGGAGATGGACAAAGGAAGGATCTAAGGCAAAGAGGCTGGCAGACGCTCACCCAAGACACAGGAGGCAGTGACTCTTCTCCTGCACAAAGTTCTAGTCCTGGCTGGAATTTCTTGTTGCTGTCTATGACTTTCTCAGTCCCTCAAAAGGTACCCTCTGCCTAAACCTAATTTTGTTGCTATCAAAGTGGGATCGGGGACGCACAGTGTAATTATTTGACCTAGCCTCTGCCACACTGAGCCTTTGGATACTGGTGTGTCCATATAACACACCAAGTTTTTTGCACACTTCTTGTGCACTTCCATTTACGTGCATTCTACAGAGTTGGCTGCACAAGCACTGATAAATTTCAGACAAACTCCAGATTAGTTGGAATATTCGTGGTTTTAGTTTGAAGTCCTTACCTTGCATAGAGAGTGAGGAATTGGGCAAGGAATGATGATAATGAAAACTTGGGCTATTACGTAGTAATGCTCTTCAGCACATGTTTAATGCATTTAGTTGGTAAAGAAAAACCATACTCAAGTTTTTATATGTTCAGGTGCAAAGACCAAAAAGAATGAAAACATAACAAAATGGGAGTATGCTAGCTATGTAATTATTTGAATTAATATATAAAATATTGGAATCCATCTATACTGATTTTGTAATAATAAGTGGGTACTTGGTTCTCAAAAATCTTTAACGCTGAAAAAAGTGAGGTTTAATACTAGAAATAACACTTTTTTAACCAAGAAAAATATGAAGTGTCTTCTAGGGCCATCCTATATGGTTGTGCAGGTAGCATATTTTCTGAATTGTCCACCTAAGGGGCATCTTCTCTTATTCACACAAAGGCACTTTATATGCCAGTGACAGCCCTGATCTCCCAACACTGATATTATCAGGGGGAAGTATTGCCAGGAGAAATTTCACAGCCTTCTCTAAAGAATGAGGTTGACTTTTAGTATCCACTTAGGGATTCTGAGAGGCTCCTGTGAAGAGTATCTTGGCTTTGAACAGGGCAGAGCTTACCTGCTGGTTTTAGATTTTCAGGTTTGCCTATTTGCATTTAGGCCAAGAATACTTTTATTTATCTTTACTGCTTGCTTGTTAATGCTGGCTAGACCTCTGTGTAATAGTAAAACCTTTAATTATATTAAGATCAAGATGGGGATCACAAAGTGTGTTTCTCTTCTCCAATGATCATTAAGACTACAACATGGTCTCAGTGGACATGTACTAATGTATCTTCGTACTAATATACAAATTAGTATTTGCATACTTTACAAAATTTAAAGTATTTTAATAACTTAGTTTTAAAAACTGACATGAGTCCTGAATTTACATTTTTAAAATACAATTTGACTTATTTATACAAAGGCAAAGCCACCAACACATTGGGGAAGAGATTTTCAATCAGGTCGAAGTGGATGCGTTTTCAAGAGCCGGTGGCAGTACTGGGCAGTGAAGTGGCAGGTGCTGGCATCAGACTGGGTCAAAGCTCAGGTCTAGCACAGCTTTAAGTTAACTGGTCCAGTTTCCTAACCTCCATGTGCCTTGTGCTATGAAATGTACCAACCCGTAGAGGTTTCTGTGAAGATCCTAGGATAATGGATCTTAAAACAGTGTATGGTAGAGTGCACCAAAAAAACCTCATATTAAAGTTAATTTTTCATTAAAAAATACCAACTTTTTCTTGAGCTATCATTCATTTTCATGTTCAACATTTTTTCCCCTAGACTTTCTCACCCCTGTTCCCTCTTTCCTTGTTAGCTCCCATATCTCTCTATCCTTATGCCCAATACTGTTCTTGAGTTGCTCTGAGATGAGGGTTTTTGGTATTAAACATCTGGGCATGTAGATGTTTTGTGAGATGCTTTTTATTTCTCCTCAGTATATTCCTCATTTACTCCTTTTCCTCATGTCCCTAAAAATATCCTACTTACTGATCATGTATATTTCCTTTGTCTGAGGTAGATGATACTAGAAAACAGCAACGTGGCACTGTGTATCTCTGTAGCACCTCCCAGTTTAAAACTTCTTTGAATCTCTGAAATTGAAAAATCAGAAATCTGAATAGGTGATGCATTTGAAATCACATAGGAACACAGTTTTCCCCAGACCTCTTTTTTTGGGGTGTGTGTATGTGTATGTGTGTGTGTGTGTGTTGATTCAACATGTGTGTATTTTCTATTTTCCCCCATCTGGCATCTGCTTTAGCACCAGCCTAGCTAGCTGTTCTGTGTCAAGAGGGCTTTAGCCTTTTCACTATGAGAGAGAAAGAAATGAAATAATAAAAAAAAGAAAATTCTTCCACCATCTCTCCCCCCTCACTTTTTGTTTAGTTGTTTCTAAGCAAGTTTCTTGCCATTTACCTTTGCATTTGCATTGCTTATTGATTGGCAATTTTAAAATTGTTTATTGTGCTCTTTTGTTTGACTGTTCAAGAGCTAAAACAAAAGCTAGCAGGCCCTGTGAGGTACACATTTGCATGCGGTGAGCGTTACCCGAGGAAAAGTAATTGCTAATGCATATTTATGTGGCACAAATTTGCCATTTGTTTATGCATAAAATTATCAATAGTGCAGGGCGGCCCAGCCGTAGAAAATGGTGACCTTTTTAGCTTAATAAATAGAAATCAGCTGTTATTGTGAAGAGATCAGCCATTTATTCTGTGTTGAGGGACATTGCCGGGAAAATGCAGATTGGGGTTGGCAATATCATTAAATGGAAGGCCAGTGACCCTTTCGGTAGAGTCTATTATACTTTATCTAATAGGGGATAAATGACTCTGGTTGGCAAATGGAATAAAGAACAACAGTTTTTCCTTTTTGTTTTGTAGTTTTAATAACTCTACGGATTTTAAGCCATAAAACTGAACAAGCAACATCAGACTGACCTGTTGCTAGAGTTCTCGCAGAAAAATCTGTTTTAAAGTTGCTTTCCCTTATTCATTATTCTCTATTTCAGTCTGTACCCATTGAAACAAAAAGTGAGTCAAATGATTTTTTTTTCCAGGAAAATAGGTCTTCCTTTAGTTTATAGCTTTCTTTTTCTTTTTCTTCTTTTTTTAGCCATACTTTTATCTTTTCGTTGCAGGTATTTTTGCATTTTACAGCGTTGCTCTACATTTGATATCTTAAAAATATTAAAGATAGAAGATACTCTCAGAATGAAGTTAGGAATAGATTGTAAACTGAAGTTTCCTTTTTAGAACTAAGCATAATACTTTCAAAGTGATAAGAATGGCCTCTGAGGTAAGTATGTGGGTCCTTTGGATTAATAAAAATATTATATAAATATCAAACCTTCTCATCAGCATATTTTCTTTCTTTTCTTTTCTTTTTTCTTTGGCTGTGCTGTGCAGCTTGCCGGGATCTTAGTTCTCTGACCAGGGGTTGAATCCCGGGCCACAGCAGTGAAAGCGCTGAGTCATAACCACCGGACCGCCAGGGAATTCTCAGCGTATTTTCTTAATAGGCAAAAAACCGACAGATAGTCATTGTATCTTTTTTGGTTGTTTCACTGAGATGAAGTGCCCTCAGTCTCCTCCGAGCTCGCCTGTGACGATGGTTTAATGTGGTGTGATCTCATACTACATTAATTTGGCTAGTGTTTCTTTGGCATGCTAGTGAGCGTTTCTGTCTTTTAGGGTTTTTTATTGAGCTTCTTCAATCATTATAGAATTCACTATTAAGTGGATGTTGTGTTTGTTTTTTCAATATTGTAAGGTAATATTTGATGCACTGAAAATTTTATGTAAGTTATGAAATAAGATAATAAAACAGAGACATGTAAATCCACGCTCAGAACATGGCAAAGCTATTGGAAGCTACCTGCATGCTCCTTTCTGATTGTGTACCTTAACAGGAGTGCACTGCAACAGGTTTAAAGTTTCTGCAATGGTGGGTTTGCAGCCACCAGTCTTTCCCTCATGCTGCACTTGAGTACAACAGTATATTCTGCAGCATGTCACCAGAGTGACTGAGTAACCTTTTCCTGGCAGAAATGGGTCTGTTGTTCCTTTTTAAAGTAGAGGGTGTAAATAGGATTCAGACAGTAGGGTACATTAGTCCAAAAAATGAATATATTTTGTGTGTCATTTATAAGGTATTGATTTTAGGTCCATTAGATTCACAGTCCCTAGTGGTAGAAAAAACAATGATTTAATGGGTAGGTTGGAATTCCAGAAGGAAGAGCAGCAGTGATTAACCCCTTCTTCCTCGGCTCCCTGCCCCAGTTATATAATATTGTCAAGAAGCTAAGGACTCTGGGGGAAAGGGACAATTTATCATCTGTCTTCCCTGCACTTTACAAGGAATCACAAAACAAATTTCAGCTGGATTATTACTATGTCTCTGAATGTGATAGAACATTTCACTCTCCGTTGATAAGCTATGCCAAAATTATTTTTATAAGGTAGTTTTTAAGTTGACGAATACAGTTTATTTTTACAAAACCCAGAGCATATTTATTTAGAGAGTCTTCGTAATTTAAGATACTGTTTAGGCGATGTGAAGGGATAAAGCTTAGATTTCTTTGTTTAAATAAAAAGCTCTTTTTCTCAACTCTAAGAAAGGAAAGATCATACTGGTGTCATGTCAGTTATACCCTTTCTTAGACAAGTCTTAGGTAATATTAGTGAGAATGGCCACTATAATTTTTAAAGTAGGGTGTTTCCTATTCCATAAATACATGGAAAATTATTGGTGTATATAAACCTCTTTTCTGAGAAGAAGATGACCAAGATATCATTTCATTTCTATACTATTCAATTTGGATGTAGAGCACTCATAATAATTCCAGTCAGTTTCATCCAACTAACGTTACTACCACCTGAAAGAATTTCCTCTTAGGCTGCTTTGGCAGTTACCTCTTCATTATTATATCCAAAAACACCCTAATTACAATATAGGTATGAAATTTTTTAAAATTCCAACTATCATTCCAATCTTCTGACATACTGTTATGTTATGGTTGAAGAAAAATATGCCAACTGAAATCTGATTGGCTTAAAACTTGACCTGACATAAAGATTATGGTATCAACAAACACTTTTTAGTATTTCATATTTTAATTCAAGTATTTCAAGTCCTGTGACAAAAATATAATAATACAGGCTCCCTCTTGTGGGTAAAATTACCACCTGTGTTGCCTACATATAGGATATGGCGAATTTTTTCTGTTTCATTTAAAGTAAATTCTACCATGGTAGTCTCTTTACAGTTGGTCAGATGTGACAGTTCACTTCACTGAAAAAAGTGAAGTTTGGGGTACTTTTTAGTAAAAATTTTTAATGATAATAAACAAGTTTTTTAAAGAATTGTCGGACCATGTGCAGACAACCTTTATTTTATTGCAGCAGCATAATTTCTTCTTTTTTAACTTTTAATTTTATATTGGAGTATAGTTGATTAACAGTGTTGTGATAGTTTCAGGTGTACAGCAAAATGATTCAGTTATACATATAAGGTATCTATTCTTTTTCAAATTCTTTTCCCATTTAGATTGTTACATAATATTGAGCAGAGTTCCCTGTGTTATACAGTAGGTCCCTGTTTGTTATCCATTTTATTTTATTTTTATTTTTTTGCGGTACGCGGGCCTCTCACTACTGTGGCATCTCCCGCCGCGGAGCACAGGCTCCGAACGCGCAGGCTCAGCGGCCATGGCTCAGGGGCCCAGCCGCTCCACGGCATGTGCGATCTTCCCGGACCGGGGCACGAACCCGTGTCCCCTGCATCGGCAGGCGGACTCTCAACCACTGCGCCACCAGGGAAGCCCCTGGTTATCCATTTTAGATATAGCAGTGTGTACCTGTCAGTCCCAAACTCCCTATCTCTTCCCCCCATCCTCCCCCGCTCCCTGTAACCATAAGTTGGTTCTCTAAGTCTGTGAGTCTGTTTCAGTTTTGTAAATAAGTTCATGTGTATCATTTCTTTTTAGATTCCTCATATAAGTGATATCATACGATATTTCTCTTTCTCTGTCTGACTTACTTCACTCAGTGTGACAATCTTTAGGTCCATCCGTATTGCTGCAAATGGCTTTATTTCATTCTTTTTAATGGCTGAGTAATGTTCCATTGTATATACGTACCATATCTTCTTTATTGATTCCTCTGTTGATGGACATTTAGGTTGCTTCCATGTCTTGGCTCCTATAAACGGGCAGTGGCATAATTTCTGATGTTGAAAATTTGTAATAACTTTTCTCATTTTGAAGTACTTTCCAATGGAATAATTAGTGAATTGTTGAAATAATGTGGCATCTTCTCTGTCAATGTGGTGACTTTTAGATTTCTGTGCTTATTAACAAAAGATCTGATATTGGAATGAAGTGAAATCCCCCCCTACCAATCATGGTACAGGTGGATAACAATATGGTACTAAAACTACCCTAATACCATAAACCTTGTGACCAAAATGGTGAAATATCAATGGCATAATAAGAATGAAACTGAAGAATTACTCAATTCTTCATAAATTGAACTGATTGTGAAGAGATTGAGCTGGCAACAATGCTTTGGCTGTCACCATGTACTGATTCCCTGCTTTCAAAAGTCTGATTCTTGGGAATTTCAACTGATTGCCAGAGGCCATTTTTGTCCAGCCTAAGGAACTGTTAACAAAGCCAGAGTTCTATTCACTCCTGAAAGTGTCTAGAACAATAGTTTTGAAGCTGGGCTGGGAGATATATAGAGATATATAGCAAGGAATGTCAATGTAGAGATAGTTGGATGACTCCCACTAAACAGTTACTGTGTTGATCATTGCTGTCATACATTTGAATGGAATCAAGGAAAGGGCTATGAAGACACCTGAAAATCTTTCATAACTCATTCCAAGAAAGAAGAATTTACCTTAATGTTGCCTGTCCTAAAGTATAGTCAAGGTTGTTTATATCAAAATTATACAAAATGAACAACTTATGTGGTGATTAACAAATATGTATGTATGCATATAACATAACATATATATATGTTTTTAGATGGATTCTGGTGGTATTATAATGTCATATTAATGCCTTTTTTCAATAAATAATAACTTTATTATATCTATATAAATTTATTTTGAAAACCGTAGACACCTCCTGTTTCCCAAGAGCCGTATCTTTATATATTTACTAAAAAGGAACAATACACTGTTAATGGTCTACTTTTATTTTTTCTAGATTCCTCTTGCTGATGACACAAGTCCTGTTTGAATCTACTTATAAGATTCTGAAGCCTGAACAGAGAATTTTGGCACTGCACTGGGTAGGAAAAAGATATATTCATAAAACACATGATACACACCTTTGAAAAGATTGATTACTTTAAAAATGGAAGTTTATGTGCCTTCTCTTATTTTCAACTTATAAGTAAAGTATATGACATATGCATATAAAGCTATAATACATAGTCTTTTATGTTCAGATGACAACTGTATTTGTAATTATAATTTTCAACCTCATTATGAAGGTAATGTTTCTAAACTGGCAGATGAAATCAACATTTCTTTTCTTTTCATTTCCTTAATGAGATACACATTTCTTAAAGTTGCAGAAGCTTTTTTTCTTCATTGAAAAATGTTTTTTTAAAAACATTTGTTGCTACTTTTCTATTATTGCTGAACAAGAAATATTCTGGGTCACAATGAGTAAGTCACACATTTTATAAAAATTTCCATGGGCTATTCAGTATTTCAGGGTATGTTTTTGTAAACACATACAAAAATACAATTTTGCTGAGGCCAAACAGATATTTTCCCAATTTGCTTGGCAGAAAAATTTAGTGGGCATCTATCTATGTGTGCATTTGTGAAATGCCTGTAAAAGTTATACTCTTGGGACCAGGAACAAAGTTTGACCACAGACCTAAAGTTGAAAATCCTTTTATCGTCCCGTGACTGTCATGTGGGTGAGAGCAGAAAAGGTTGAAGGAAAGGGATCCTATTGTTCACAGGTTTGTCACTAGTAAAATGAAAAACGAATTATCTTTCTGTTTAGTCCTAAAGAGAATAGTGAAATAGTGGTATTCTTGCAGAGTAAACTAACATTTATTTATTTACTAATCCATTCTAAAAGTCATATGACTTACGCTTCTAGAACTTCAAGATACAAGTTTATTTGTGAAAACCCTTAGGTTCAGTGGTAGTTTTTATTGTCTTTAAAGACAGAATTGTTTTTAAATCCTAAAAAAAAATTTTAAAAATATTTATAAATAAGACTTTATATATTCACAGATGAATGAATCAAAGTAATATGGAAGAAAGCATTGTAATGGTTTTTAATGATAACAGAACTGGAATAAGTCACGAATTATTGCAAATATGAAACTTTTATAGTTTTACAAGTAAAAGCACAAGTATAAATAAAATTAAAAGGCAAATGGAAAACTGGGACTACTTCTAACAAATACAGCAAACATCACATGTATAGCTGTTATTATAAGAAAGGCACTAACATTTTAATTTAAAAGATAACAAGATATAAGAACAAATAATTAATAAAGCATGCAATTCTAATGCAAAATGCTAGTAAAAGAAATGCAAAGTTATGCTCCACTTAACGATCTAACTAGTAAAAAGTAGCTTCGAATAATAATGTTGTAACAAGAATGAGGGGAGTTGGGTGTTTTCAATGATGTTGGAAATAAATTATATTTATTCAACCATAAAGTGATTTGACCATCTCTGTTAAGAGCCTTAAATGTTTCCAAGGCATTCTATGCAACATTTTCACTCTATTAGTTTGGAAAAGGTTTGGTTGCAAGCAATCCAAATTGTTTTAAAAAGGTAGAACTTTATATTTTCTTATGTGAAGTCTCTGTAGGCAGTTAAGAGCTGATTGGGTGGTTCCACAGTCAACAGGGACCCAGATCTTTCACCTTTGGCTGTGTTTCTCTGAACATGTGACTCTTACCTAGTGTTTTGGAATATCCAGTATTGGTATTCCAGCAATCATGTGCGTATTCTAGCAAGAGGAAGGAAATATTTCTAGAAGATTCATGCTCTCTCCCTTTAAGGACATCTTTTGAAAAGTGTCCATACCCCTTCCACTTACATTCCATTGGCTAGAACATAGTTTCATGACCATGCCACACTTAAAAAGAGCTTGGAAGATGTAGCTTTTATTCTGGAAGATAAATTTGGAGGAGTTATTATTGTGGAAGAATAAGAGACTAGATATTAGGGCTTAACTAACAGTATCTGGCAATTTCATTCCAAGAATCTTACTTAATGAAATAATTAAAGGAGACAAAATTTATGTAAATATGATCATTTTCATATGTTTATAATCAGAATAATTTGAGGTTGACTAAATTTTTCAGCAATAAAGCAATAGTTGGATAAATCTGAATATATTCATCTTATACAGTCAATAAAATATTTAAAATTCTTTGAAAGACATATGAAATTATGCATGATGCAATGTTAAATGAAGCAAGTCAGAATCCACACTAAAGATACAGCGTATCTCCAAATGTGTGTGTGTACACACATATATGTATGCACACACACATATTCAAGTGGACATATATATTACAAATGCATAAAAAGTTAGCAGAAAAAATAGCTGAAAGTAAATACATTAAATATTATTAGCTCTGGATTATGGAGTCATGAGCAACTTTAATTTTCTTTACAGTTTACACATTTTTTAACAAGTATAACTTAGTACTAAAATTATAGAAATGTAAAAAGTATGGGATTCACATGGGGGGGGAAGGGTAAGCTGGGAAGAAGTGAGAGAGTGGCATGGACATATATACACTACCAAATGTAAAATAGATAGCTAGTGGGAAGCAGCTGCATAGCACAGGGAGATCAGCTCGGTGCTTTGTGACCACCTAGAGGGGTGGGATAGGGAGGGTGGGAGGAAGATGCAAGAGGGAGGGGATATGGGGATATATGCATATGTATAGCTGATTCACTTTGTTATGCAGCAGAAACTAACACACCATTTATACTCCAATAAAGATGTAAAAAAAAAAAAGTACAGAATTCCAAAAGGTTACATAAGTTGCTTAGTGCCTCTGTTTAAAATACTATATGTGTGTCTATTCAAGAAGAGATCAATAGCTTATCACTCATCCTTTCTGACTGCTTTTTCTGAAGTCAGGTTGCAGTAAGCTTTCCTTCTCAGTAGAGCCATACAGCCACTCAGAAATCTTGATCATATTGCATCCTGGCTACCTTTTTAGGTTAGGGCAGATTGAGATACAGTTCGGTGGCATTTGACAAGCATGTGAATGTTGCTGTTAATCATGCAGATTTCAAAGGCAAAGAGCAAAACTTTGAAGACTTCTTCCTTGTGTATAAGTGAAAGAGGTTGAGTGCTGCAGTTCTGGATCCTTTTTTTAAAGGATTTTTTACAGTATTTTGTTGCCTTAGAATATTAAAGGAGTGAGAATTTATCTCGGAGCTAAGTGAAAAGTCACAATTAGATAGCAATCTATGAGAAATTCTTGGCAGAAATAAGAATGAGAGTGTTTTTTCCCTCTGAACCTAAGCTGACTTCACTCTTTGGAACTTGTAAGGGAAGCATAATGTTGAAAGGCATCAACTTTGGAGACACACTGTTTAGGTCAATTTCTGACTCGACCATTTAGGACCATCTACTGTTGGGTACATCTCTTAACCACTGATTCTGCACATGTAAAATGTAAATAATGATGGAAAATAGTTGGATAAATTGTATTATGCAAATACCACATGGACACTGGTGTAACTACACTGAGTAAACAAAATAGACTTTAAAGCCCAAACCGTTACTGGAGATAAAGTTACTTTAAAACTGATTGAATTTTCACTTCAATAGGCAGATAGAATAATACTAAATCTAAATGTCCCTAATAACATAACTGCAAAATAGATTAAGGAAAATTTGACAGACTAGCAAGGAGAAATAAACGATCCACAATGGCAGTGAAATTAACTTAATAATTAATGGAATAAAATAGAAAAGAATCAGTAAAGGAGGGTAGAGTTGAAAGATAAGATTAAGAAACTTGACCTGTAGATATATATAAAAACCTTGCATACAACTGCAAAATTCACATTATTTTGAAGAACACTGGGAACAGTTACAAAAATTCACCATATCCTGAGTCATAAATTAGGTCTCAACTAATTTTAAAGAATTTGAATCATAGCAGTGAAATTAAGCTGCCAATGAATAACAGAAGTATGGCTAGAAAAAAGTTTCAAAATTAAAAAGAAATCACAGTAGTAATTATAAATATTTTAGATTAAATAAAAATGAACATCTTACATATAACAATTATAGAATACCTATAAGAAGCATTTGCTGGGAAAGTTATACCTTAAATGTATTAGAGAAAAGAAAGAGTGAAAATTAATAAGCCAAGAGTTTATTTCAAAAACAACAAGATAAACTCAAAGTAGTCAAAGGGAGAAACGAATTAAAGTGCAAAATTAATGAAGTGAGAAACAAACGTATGAAGAAGAGAAGCAAGAAAGCCAAAAATTGTTGCAAAAGATGAGGAAATTTTCCCATCCTCTGATGAGACTGAACAAGAAAGTAAGTGACAAGAGGCAAATAACCAATATTAGAAATGACAAAGTGACATCACAACAGATGTGCAGATGTTAAATAGCTAATAATGAGTATCATGAACTTTACATTACCAAGTTTATGTTGGGAAATATGAAGAGTTAGATCAATGGTCAGATTCCTAGAAAAATATGTCAGTGGTCAAAATATTCCTAAAAAATATATAACTTAGCAGTATTTACTCAAAAAGAAATAGGAAACCTGAATAGTTCTATAAATATTACGGAAATTTAATTTGGTAATCAAAAATTTTCCTACAGAAAATTTCCAGACCCAGATGGCTTCACAGGCAAATTTAAGGAAGACATAAGTCTAATCCTATGTACGTTTTTTTTTTTTTCAAAAAATAGAAGAGGTAATAGTCCCCAACTTATAAGGATCATATAATCTTGATACCAAACTTGGCAAGAATAGTATGAAAAAGCATATTCATAGGCAAATTCCTCTTACGAATATAAATGGAAAAACTGTCAACCAAATATTAGCAAACTGATTTCAGCAATATATAAAAAGGATCATTAATCATGAGCAAGTTTGTTTACTCCAGAAAATCAAGGTTTGCTGACATGTAAATAAACAGCCAATGTAATACAGATTAAAAGAAGGTATCACATGATTATTTCAGGTAATGCAGAAAAGGATTTAATAAAATGTATCATTTATTCCTTATTTTTTAAAGTTCTTAGAAAACTAAAAACAGGGAAGAACTTCCTTAGTTGAAATACCTGTAGCAAGAATAAATTAAAATAGTGACTTGTTGGAAGTTTCCTTCTATGATCAAAAACAACATCAGGATAGTTGCTATTGAGCATTTTTCCTGGAGATCCTAGCCAATACGATAAAGCAAGATAAATAAAAATTATTAGTATTGAAAAAGAAACAATTGTCATTCTTGGCAGATGATATGAATTAGTATGAGCATTTAAGGTTGATGCAAACAGTACAATATACACAGATCAGCTGTGTTTCTATATATCAGCATCAATTTTTGCCTAGTATTCTTTAATAAGTGATGAGTAGTACCTCTATAAGGAAAATTGTGAAAGTTTAAGAAATATTTTTTAAATGAAATAAATGATGAGATAAACCATGTTCATGTACTGAAAGATCCAATATTGTAGAGATATCCCCTACCCCCAAGTAGATTCATAAGTACAGTGTACTCACAATCAAAATGCCAACTGCTTGTTTTGTCTTTGTTTCTTTGTTATTTGGGTAGTTTGTGTGTGTGTGTGTGTGTGTGTGTGTATGTGTGGGTGTGTGTAATATGAAAAGTTGATTCTAAAATGCAAAGGACAAGAAGAGTCAAGAGACTTGTAAAGGGGGGATGGGTAGGATTACTTGCCCTATTAATATGAAAGCTCTATTAATTCAGAAAGTACAGCATTGCTGCAGCGGTAGACAAGTAGACAAATGAGAGAGGCTACGGCACTCAGAAATGACTCTTGCATATATGGACATTTTATTTATAATAGAGGTGGTACTTCAAAGCAGTAGAGAAATAACAGACTTTTTAATGTATGGTATTGGGAAAATTGATTCTTTATGGAAAAAAATGAAGTTGGATCCCTACCTCACACCACACACAAAAATCAATTTCAGTTGGTCACAAACTAAGTGTAAGAGGTAAAACAATAATCTGTCATAAGAGATTCTCCTATAAGAGAATCTAGGAAAATAACTTCATGACCTGGGAGTAGAGACAGATTCCTTAGATTAAAAAAGCACACATTCTACATTATTTTTTAAAATCGACTTTATTTTTCAGAGCAGTTTTAGGTTCACAGCAGTATGGGGAGAAGGTATAGAGATTTCCCATGTACCACTTCCCCCAACTCCCTACACACACACACACACGCACGCACGCATGCATGCACGCACAGCCTCCCCCAATATCAACATCCCCCACAAGAGTGGTACATTTTTTACAACTTTTAACTGACATGTCATTATTACCAAAGAGTTCGTCATTTACATTAGGTTCTGCATTATTTTATTGTTTATCAAAGAAAACGATAAAAAGAGTGAAAAGACAGTATATGGAGTGGCAGAATAAATTTTCAAAGCATCATTGACAAAGGTGATATCCAGAATAGATTTTTTAAAACTACAAATCAATGTAAAACTTCACACAACCCAATAGAAAAATGGGCAAAAGAAGAAATCCAAATGGCCAATAATATGTCCAAATGTCAAAACATATGAAAAAATGCTTAATCTCAGTAATAGTCAAGGAAATACAGAATAATTACACAATGAGATCCCACTACACATACTTCAGAATGGGGAAAACTAAAATGGCTAGCAGGTCAAAGTAATGACAAGGATGCAGAACAACAGCAACATTCATACAGTGCTGGTCAGAACAGAAATTGGAACAACTACTTTTAGATACAGTAAAGTTAAAATTGATAGCCCCTACTTAAGCATAGCAATCCTATGCATATATGTATATATCCCATCAAAATATGTACATCCATGTATCAGGAGATATGTACAAGAATGTTCACAGGAGAAATACTTGTATTTGCCAAAAATTGGAAATAATTCAGTTGTCATCCACACTATGGACAGTGGTAGAATAGTCATACAATGAAATGAAATAATGAAGTGGAAGACTTTTAGTGATCTACTTGATATTAAGCGGAGAAAAGCAAAGACCTAAGAATACATGCAGGATGATTCCAGGCAAACAATTATGTTTTTCAGAGATGCATTATAGATGGTAAAACTATAAAGAAAAGCAAGGGAACATTACTATAGGTGCCAGAGAGTGCTGATCTCTAGGAATGAGGAAAGAGGCTGAGCTGAAGGAGGGAGAATTTGGGTCAGGGAGCACTTCTGGCCCAAGGGAGAGTGACACTAATGCCCTGCTGGTGGTTACATGGGTGTGTGCTTTCTTACCATTTGCTTAAGTGTACACATTGTGTAGATATATTCAAAATAAGTGTTAAAATAGTACAGCAAATAGTTATGATAAGTTTTATTTATCTCTTTAAGGGTGTATTATGTTTCATGAGGGCGAAATATGATTGCAAATAGTGTAAATTAAACTGATACATCTTTCAAAATTAGGTAAAATAATTTAAGATGCTTGTAAAGAATTTCCCACTTTGGAAATGAAGACTAATAGGGTAGTAAAATAAGCATTTATTCTTTCCAGTGTTCTTTTTCTAAGAAATGTAATAAAGGCTATCAGGCATTGCCATTAGATGGAATAGCAGTAAAATGTTTTGAGAACTCTAAAATTATAAATATTTCATTTTTATATGAATTGAAATGCATTGCCGTGTTAAAGCATTCTTTGCACATATCAATACCCACAAAACGGCTTAGTTGGATATCAGATTTTATACTGCACTGACCGAAAATAACACAACAAAAATAAGTACTTCACATAGGTTTGCAAATTCAAGATTTTACACAGGTAAATTGAGGATAGTGGTTAGTTATACCACTGGTGGCAGTTATTTTTGTTTTGCTTATCTCTTTCTGTGTTAACATTCTTTTAAAATGTCACTGCATTTATAATTATTTGCTTTAACCATTTAGCCAGTTAATTATTTGTGAACCTAAGTGGTTGTTATTTGTACACGCCTTTTGGTCACCTCTCTTTTACTTGCAAATAAGCAAGCTCTTTGCTTTAACTGTTTGTCAAATCCAATCACTTTTTTTTTTCCTCAGTCAACCTTATCTAAAGAGTAAACTCTTTGCTGCTTGCAAAAGGAGAATAATCCCAATATATTGTAAATTGTCAAGTGAGTTCTTTATAATTAAAGATTACTCTGCAATATACAATTTTTAAGGCATTTATCCCGACAGGGTTCAGTGGCCTTTGAGAATGAGCCACTATGTTGACAAATCTATCATCTAAATTGTGCGGCATTAATGAGAACTCCGAGCAGCACACTCTTACATTTTAATGTGGGTGGCAGTTTAAGAAAAAAAAAAAAAAACACCACCAAAACAAAATACTGAATATGATTGAAGTTGATTTAAAAAAGGTCTGCCACCTGTGGATAAAAATGTGCATTACTCTGAACACATAATAATTAACCAGACTGAAAGGCCATGGCAAAATCCAGTGACTCTCTGAAATCAAAACCCTGGTTATTATTAGAAAAAAAAAAAAAAAAGAAACAGAAAAAGAAGGCAGTGATTTCACAGTAAATTCAGATAATGGGTTTGTGATGCTACTTACCTGTACAACTAACCTTCCATGCTCTATAACTTAATCCACAGTTCTTTGCTAACATATGGTATAATCCATTCCTGAAAGTACAGTCTTTGATTTGAATCCCTCATTTCTTAATTAATAACTCATTATGTGATCTTATATTTCCTGAATAGTTAAAATTTCTATATCTCATTCTTTCATAACCATTTATAACTCATTGTAGATCATCTGTTATTGTTGCACCTCAGTCTCTTGAATAAGACTCCTTTTTCGATATACTTTCAGCTTAGTTTTCTCAAGTTAACCTTACAAGTAAAAACACCATGCATATTTAAATATAACAGCACTATATTCATAATTTCTTCTCAACTCAAAATTATTTGTTTAAATGCCTGACTATGCTTGATTGCCTTTATGCTCTACCTACAAATATCTAATCTCCATCTGAATAGTTTAACATAAAGTTATTAAGCTTACTTTCTGGGTGTTTCAAGTGTATGTACATATGATGCACTGGGGGAATTTTATTAGCACAATTTGAATTGCAGAGTTCATTTCAAAATGTACATCAGCTTAAGTAACATAATGCAGTCATTGTAGAGATGCTCCATTGTACTGGTCTCGGAACGAGATATTGCTACTTGAGTAGCCAATGCTGACCCACTTGAAGGAGACCTAAAACACTAGCCTGGAAGAAAATAATGGTTTATGTATTGTAGAATTCCTCTGGGCTATGGCTCTTAGCTTCTTGATTGATAAAGAATAACGAGAGAGATTCATTTTAAAAATCATAGAAAAATTAGAGTTCTATTACTTTTATTTAAAAGTCAGATGATAATAATATGTCTTAATCCTTTAATAACAACTGCTTGAACATTGTTCTCTTATTCAGCAGTTGTTTGTAATAAAGAGGATTTTTCCTTCCAAATAAAATAATGCATGAACTGTTGACCAAAAGGCTTTAAAATAATGTATGTGAGCAGGCAACTGCTTATTTTTGTGTCTTTCTTTAGAATACTAAGCAACAAAGAAGCAGTTCTAACAATAATAATTTAATTTGAGATAAAAACCTTGAACCCAAACAGTCTCCGTAGAACTTTTTGCATAATTAGGTTATATATCTTCTCAATGGAAGAAGTCTTGCCCACGGTCACATTCTGTAAATGAAAATACATTTTGCATAAATTAGTGAAGTTGAACTGCTGAGATTCTTTATAAAATGTAATAAATATTCCCTCATTTTTAAAGTAATTAGGAACCATAATTTTTAATTTTCTTTGCTTATACATATATCTATTCATCTTTTAGAGAATTTAGAAAACAGTTCATACTTTACAGTGAATAATTGGTGCTTTATAATATGAAATGAAATGACATAATATAAACATGATGTTTGAACTGCAATTAGGAAATTTCATTCCCTCTTAATATGGTAAAGCTTTTTGATACAGTGTCATTTTAGGCATATTAAATCTGTGTGAAAGGAATGAACACTTTTCTAAGTATTTAGAAAAAAGTTAAATTTCTATACCATTGTCAATGTAAATTCTAGGAGGATTAAAGTTTTAAATTCTTAATAAAAGGAACTCTAGAGTATTAAGAGATAGTGTTGGTGAGTATTTATATAAGTGGAGGGAGAGTTGGAAGTTATTTTTCAGCATTACACCAAAGGCAGAAATCACAAAGGAAAAATTTTGCTAGATTTGATCACAGAATTGTAAAATCTTTGCATCTTAAATGATAGAACTGACAAACAAATGAGGAGCTGGGAAAGGTATTTACAATATATTGGGTTTAATGATATACAATAAATTGCCATTTTTGTTAAAACTGACTATTGGCAATTTCATATGTTAATTATGAAATTAAAATATCAACTACTTACAAATTAAGGGAAAAATAGAGATATAATTTGAATATTCAGTTAAAAGGAGGAAATGAGATGGGGACTAAACATATAAAATTTTTTTTGTAATAATTCGAGACACGCAAATTAATCGTGAGAACCTAGTTCATTTAGCAAATTGGCAAAGATTAAAAATGCACAATAACCAATGCTGAAGAGATTGCAGTGAGATGAGACCTCTCATTTACTGAGGCTAGAAGTGTCCATTGTATTGCTGCACCAAAGATTCAGTTCACACAGTAGACATTAAAATTTGTTAATGTTGATGCTTGTGCTTCTAGTAAGTTATGTAATATTACATATATGTAATGTGTGTAGTAACACAAAATTTAAAATAAAAATATGATTTTGGGGCTTCCCTGGTGGCGCAGTGGTTGAGAGTCTGCCTGCCGATGTGGGGGACACGGGTTCGTGCCCCGGTCAGGGAGGATCCCACATGCCGTGGAGCGGCTGGGCCCGTGAGCCATGGCTTCTGGGCCTGCGCGTCCGGAGCCTGTGCTCCGCAATGGGAGAGGCCACAACAGTGAGAGGCCCGCCTACCACACACACACACACAAAATATAATAATAATAAAAATATGATTTTGTTACAAAAATGGGCTATGCATTAAAAAATGTTGTGGTGTTTGTGTATGATAGAATATTAATTTCATGTAAAAATGTTGGAATGACATGAGAAACCAGAACCATCATAAGTATTCAAGAAATATTTGTTGAATGGATATGTGGGTGTCCGTGCCTGCACACACACACAGAGGTGTGTATCATGCATAGGACAAAAATACTGACAGAATATATGCTAAAATTAAAAAAATAAAATGCTCAAAAGCTAGATTACAGGATGACATCTGATTTTTTAAAATTTTCACCTTTTTAATTGCATGTATTAGATACCTTTCTTTAAGAAATACATCTTACTTTCATTTTAAGAAAAAAATACATACTATTTTTTAAACTATAAACATAAGTGTAGTAATCCATACATCAAGGAGATTTTCTCCTATGTTTTCTTCTAGTTTTACAGTTTTGGGTCTTATGTTCAAATCTGTTATTATCCATTTCAAGTTAATTTTTGTGAGTGGTTGTAAGATAGGGGTCCAAGTTTGTTTTCCTGCACGTGGTTATCCAGTTTTCCTGACATCATTTATAAAGAGACTATCTTTTTCCCATTTCTGGGCCCTCAATTCTGTTCCATTTTATGCCAGTACCATACTGTTTTGATTATTATAGCTTTGTAGTACTATACTAGTTTGAAATCAGGAAGTGTGATACCTCCAGCTTTGTTTTTCTGTCTCATGATTGCTTTGGCTATTTGTGTTTGTTTGTGGTTCCATACAAATTTTAGGATTGTTTTTTCTATTTCTGTGAAAAATGGCCATTGGAATTTTGATAGAGATTGCATTAGTAATCCATAAATGTTTTTCTAATAGTAGCATTTCTGTATATATAGATTGCTATACAAACATATCTATAAATTCTTTATTCTAATTTTTTAATTGGAAAAAAATTTAGGAAGACCACAATGTTTTGCAGAATTTTCAGTATATTAAAGTCTACATGGCCAGGATAATATGCTATAACACTGCCTACAAGTTTATCTGGGACTTACTCAGAAAATCCCAGTGGTAGAGTTGGAGTTGTACTGCTTCAGAGTTGATCTGTGTCAGGTCATTGGACAGTTCTTCATGTTGTGACAACGTTTGCCTTCGTTTGAATTCCACTTGGTCCCACTGTCACTGAGAGCAGTAACCCAGAAATAAGAGTTTTAGAATACTTGGAAAATTATTTCTGGATTGTGTATAATGGACAAAAGGTATCATTTCTTATTAAGATATTCACTTTTGAAAACCATCCTTAAATTCTTCTACCACTCACCTAGCATTTTCATAGTCCCTTTTTAAAAAATGAAGCAGTTACCTCATTGTTGTGAGCATAATTCATGTCTATGAATTCACAGATGTAACTGCAGTTGGATTTTTAAAAAGTTCTCCTGCATTTCTCCCTTTTTTTTTTCCCACTTTCATAACCAAATCCCTCAATAAAAAGTGATTATTGGGGCTTCCCTGGTGGCGCAGTGGTTGAGAGTCCCTGCCGATGCAGAGGATACGGGTTCGTGCCCGGGTCTGGGAAGATCCCACATGCCGCGGAGCGGCTGGGCCCGTGAGCCTGTGCGTTCGGAGCCTGTGCTCCACAACAGGAGAGACCACAGCGGTGAGAGCCCCGCATACCACAAAAAAAAAAAAAAAAAAAAGTGATTATTACCATAAAATGATCCAGAAGATGAAGCAATTTATTAAAATAAAGTAAAATATATTTGATAGATTGTTCAAATGAACTATCTTTCTGGATTAAAAAAATTCTTTCACAAAATGAATTCTTTGTTCTTCCACTGTCCAACATACCTCTGAAGGATACATGAATTTTGGTGTGTGACCATTTATTCTATTTTTAAATTCTATCTGTACTGATATTAAAAAACATAAACAAATATTTTAATTTTAGGAATAGGAATAACTTTTCAATAGTAAATAATACATTTTGAAAAGAAAATGTATACATTAAGACTAGCAATTTTAGAAAGGAGTAATACTTATTGAGACTTAACAGAACTCAAGATTTTGATAGACCCTTAAATAGCAAATATTAAAGTATTTATGTAATGCCACTGGAATACAGAAGGATAGGTAAACTAAACAGAAAAGGAAGGTCAAAGCTAATTTTAACCTTTGTATTTGTTTAGCAAACTATTGTATTTATTATATTTATCCCCTCATCTCTCTCTCCTGTTTTAAGGGTATTATTATTTAAGAGCAAGAAACTTTTATGTCAGAATACCCTAATTACATGAAAAATCAGACCTCAAGATTATCTGTGAGGCAGAAACAATCCAACTATTATTTCTGGTATAAAAATTTTTTTGAATAACATCATTTGCCCAGAAGCTGTTTTCCAACCTAATAACTCTTGGAATTACAATCTAAAATTTCAGGAGGGTTAAGGCTGTGTAACTACTAGAAAGTATAAGTGTGCAGGAATGTGACCAGAGGTGAAATCTGATTTAAAATTTCTTTGAGGAAGCTCTGGTTTGAAACAGTAGCCCTGAGAAAGTTAAGAATACTACATAGATAAATGTTGCTCAGCAAGCTTGTCTTAGTTAAACATATACTAAATACTTGCACAGCCATCTCCAAGACATTCATTAACTAGGGTTTTAATCTATTTTCTTGATTTTAACCATCTCGTTCAATTCTCCTTGAACAAAATTACTCAAAATGCACAGAAATATGGTTCAACACATTCTATATTGGTTCGTCTTCTTTTTGGTAATTTACTTCATGAGGCATTTTGGAGGTGATGTGTGATGCACACCAAGTCTGTTGTTGGCAGACCCATTTTGGATGTGCCTACCATCTTTCCACTCCAGTATTTTGTAGAAGTTGTGTCAAGAGTTGGTTGGAAAAGGAGGCAGAAGGCATCTCTGTGTAGCAGTTATACCATCAACGTGCAAAGCATGGTGCTCGTTGTTGCAGAGGATGCAACCATACGTAAAATGGGATCCTGCGTCTAAAAACTGTGATAAAGCACTGGGGTGTAGTTGGGGGTGAGTATGGCAAAAGTACATGAGTCCCTCTGGTGAAAGGCAGAATGCCAAGATCCATAGCTCACTTCTGAGTACTTCACTTCTGAATGCTGTCTTTGGTATACATGCCGGTGTTCTCAAGATGAGGTCAGCTTGCCAGTAGTTTAATCATAGGCATTTACTTTAACGTTTGGCTACGTAGAGAACCTGAACTCCACTTCTTTCAGAAACAACGATTTCATATTTGTTGCCCCGCAATGTCTAGGAGAAACCCAATGGTGACAAATGATATTTTGCAGATATGGTTTGAGGGGTATGCATTTCTTTTGAGATGCCCTGAAATCCACCTCTGAACTAAGCCAGGGATGCAGAGCTGTGTCCTTGCCTTCTGAAGACCCCAAGTAAGTGACTTTTATGACCTATGCTTTAATGTGGTGTCATTGGCCCTGATTGAGGGCTGCTGTAAGAGAGAGCCCCATAAAACTCATTATGCCTACCAAGAATTGTGTTGCAGAAGTATCTCATTGCAACCTGGCATATCCATTCTATAAGACTACTTGGGAGAAAATTCTAAGTCCTCTTATCAGGTGCTGCTCCTGATATATAATATTTATTTATTTATAGAAAAAAGTAGGTGCTGTATATCTAAAGCATGAATACATTTTAAAACTCTTTTTATACTTTTACTGTTCATCCTCTTTAATGCTTAAATCAATGTGACTAAATGTTTTAGTAGAAATGTCAGCTGAAGGGGGGGTCCAAAGGTATTAACTTATAAAATAAATACATCATGGGGATATAATGTATTGATACAGCATGGTGACTATAGTTATTAGACTATTTTTATCTAATGATGCCTGTGTATTGTGTAACTGACCAGTGTTCCTTTAGTCATTCACTACTAGAAAACTTAGTGCCAAGTTTGGAGTCCGCCTAGCCAAAGGTATAGACATTGATGGAATGTATTTACCATAATTATACCCTTCTTTTTGTTTTTACTTCCACCATCTCATATACTTTTAACTGATATTCTCTGTTATATTTCATGTATCAGAGAAGGAAGAGGTTTCACGGGCAGGGAATGAAGTAGGGACACGCTGTGGACAAGAAGTGAGAATCCCAAAAGGCATAGCAAAGACAGTAATATTTGAGGTGGGCCTTGAGTGGTGGAAACGAGGAGAGCTTGAGACAAGCATGAGCAAAGGTTCAGAGAAAAACTGTGTGGTTCAATTTGGCTCAGAAATATTAAGGCAGTAGTGACATAGTCAGTCTGTAAATTTCAGATTGTTTAACTCAATCTGAGGAGCTTATGCATAATCTTATCTAATTTGATAAATAATAAGATTCCATTGTTTTTTTTCTTCCATAAGAAAAATGTCAATATTTAGTATGCTTTGTCCACTACAACAAAGCTTTCTCTGGTATGTGGTATGGTATGGATTTGGGGGGAGGGGGAAATGGGGGCATTCAAGAGACCAAAAATAAAATGTAATATAAATTCTCCAATAGAAACTGTATAAATGCATTTAATGAGAGTAGGTGTTGGTAACCATGGCAAGTCTGATTAATACAAATTCGTTTTAATGATTCACTATAGAGCCTTATGGCTTATGTACTACCAAACTGTTCAGGCTGAGTCCACCAGCTAAGTTTTTTCTTTTTTCTTTTCTTTTCTTTTCTTTTTTCTTTTCTTTTCTTTCTTTCTTTTCTTTTCTTTTTTTCTGTTAAGCATGGTATTATAATAAGTAGATATTGTCATTGTATTGAGTATGCATTTTTTTTTTAAATTGGGGTATACATTGACATGTAACATTATATTAGTTTCAAATGTACAACAAAATGATTCAATATTTTTATATATTGTGAAATGATCACCACAATAAGCCTAGTTAACATCCATCCCCATATGTAGTTACCCTTTTTTTTCTTGTGATGAGGACTTTTAAGATCTACTCTTAGCAACTTTCAAATATACAGTACAGAATTATGTGTAAACTATAGTCACCATTCTGTACATTACATCCCCATTTATTTCGTTATAACTAAGTTATAAAGGATACCCTTCAGCTAACTTTTCTTCTAAAAATTTTAGTCTTATTGATTTAAGCCTTATAGAGGGTGAATAGTAAAAGTATAAAAAGAGAGTTAAAATTGTACTCTTGCTTTAGATATACTGCAGTTAATCTTTTTCTCTAAAATGTAGTATTTCCTGTTTTGTCACAGTCTATATTTTAAATCTGACAAGAATATAGCTAACATATGTTGAACACTCATAGCACTTTATAAGCATTTTACATGTTTCAGCTTATTCAGCTCTCAGAACAATTCTATGAGGTAAGTTTTATTATTATCTCAATTTTGCATTTGGGGAAACAGAGGCACAAAAACATTGTCAAGTCTTGCTCAAGCTTACACAAGAGAATTAAAAGATGCCATCTGTATCTGAATCTAGACAGTCTTGTTCTAGAGCTTATACTCTTAATAGTATACTATTTCATGAACCCAAAGTTGAGGGAAGTTATTACCTAAATGTAATTTCTCTCCAAAGACTGAAAATATGGACTCCTTATTAACTTTCTAGATTTATCATCAGCTAGAACTCCAGCACTTCAGAAAGAGAAAGGAGCTAAGGAGCATGTGATCCACCGTACCATTCATTGCGGAAAACCTCTTCACAACGATATGATAGATAATTCCCCCTCCTCATTGTAGATACTTTAAATTAAAAGAAAAATTTAATGCGTCCCAAGAAAGTTCATTCTACTTTGGAGCAGCTCTGTTAGAAAAGGATACCACCCTAAATCATCTCTTCTCCCCTTCACCATAATTTTTATACCAATTAGACATGAATTAAAATGTATTGGTTAGCAGTAAGTGTATTGTAATAATAATCATAGTTAACATTTATTGAGTACTCACATGTGCTGACACTTTTAATGCTTAATGCTTTCCATGGATTAACTCTTTGACCCTCATTAACAATATGGATACTGAGTGAGAGGGAGGTCAAGTAATTTGCCTGAGTTCACAATTAATAGTGAAAACCAAATTTCTATCCCCATACAACGCAGTACCAAACTCAAGCTGTCTCCTGAGTTACATTCATCCATCATGCTCTTTCTCCTCAGGCAACCCCACCTCTTATCATTGAATCAACGAAGAAAACCTCTTGATGATGCCTCTTGGGAGTTTACCTCCTTTCTGCTGAGACAGCTTTTTCTCTTCTCTTTGTCACTTCCTACCCACTCCCCATCACACTACCCTTGCCACCCCTACTCTCCCAAGTTACTGTTTGTGTCAGCGAGGTAGGTCTTTTCAAGTTGTCTTTCCCCTAAGTGTTTATTATTTCTATTTCTCTATCTTTGCACCTGTGATTCTACTTGCATTTTTTTTCTTTCTTTTTTTTTTTTACTCTCATCTCACTTTTTAACCTCCAATTCATCTTTGAAAGTCGAATTTAATGCCAAACTTCTTCAAGATGAGTTCGCTGTAAAGAACAAGCAAAATAAAGTCTCCCCACCTTGCTAAAAACTTATTTTATAGAATTATGGAATCTAAGACATGCAAGATGACACTAGACAGTATTTAGGCTGGTTCAACTTCACAACCATTGCAGAAATTCTTTTATATCGTTAGTTATAGATCATCATCAAACTTGAATGTTTTTAATGATGTGTACTTCATTACTTTTCAAATCAGTCTGATTCATTGTTTGACACCTCCATTACTTAGAAAGAAAGTTTTCCCTTTTAACAAGTCATATTTTCCCTCCCAGTAACGGCTTGTTATTGATCATAGCTCTTTCATTTAATCAATTTCATTGATTGTATTCCACTTAGCACTTTGTAGTATGTTAATTGTGTGATTCTCGAGATCTGTCTCTTCGGTAAGTCTGAAAACCCATTTTAGTTAGAAATCATAATTTATACTTTTCTATTTCACTCAGTGCCTTATATACTTTTTAGCACAGACTAGGTATACAGTAAATAATAAACAATGCATTGAACTATGCTAATAGTTCAATATATGTGCCTATTTATATGTATTATATATGTATAATTATATAAATCAAAGTGGATTTTTTGTGTTAACCTGGCATTTACACACAATAGTAATAGTGCCCAAGGATAGCTAGAGTAATCCCTAACAATTGTGAAACTTATTTTCTCTCTCTCTCTCTCTCTCTATCTCTCTCTCGCTCCCCCTCTACACACACACACACACACACACACACACACACACACACACATGTTTTCACTTTGAATGTATGGGATGCCAAGTCCCTAAGGTGTCCAGCACACTTTTATATCGTAATTTTATGACAAATATTTCAGATATTTTAATCTAATTTGCTATTTAAGAAAGACTACTAGAAATCTAGATCCATTATCTATTGAATGGAAACCTAGATAAGATAGTGTCTTAACTCCTGGAGAGGTGGGCTAGAAGAGTGGCTAAGAGTGGAGCTTTTGAGCTCAGCAGTCCTTGACTGCTGTTAACTAGCAGTGAGATCCTGAACAACTTCCTCAATTTCTTGTTGCTCAGTTTTTCCATCTCTAAAATTGAGATAATAGTACCTATTTCGTAGAGATTTGAGCGTTAAATGGATTGATGTATAAAGTACATAGAGCACATATCTAGACTTCAATAAATGGTATTACTGCTAACAAGCACTCACCTAGTATCTGAAAGAAACATTGTAGCTAAGATAATATAAGAAGTAGCTCTAATGATCTCTAGTGATCAAATTTACTTTAGTTATTTTACAAAACTCCATAGATCTTAATTTTTTTAAGAGAAATTCTTATGATTTTTCTTTTCAGTGGAACAGCTAGTTCAAGAAACTTTACTGTTTAGACATTTTCTAATATTGGTTTAACATTTCTATGTGTTTAATATTTCTAGTATTTGCTTAAGCAAATAATATGTAACTATTTTGATATTATTAACAGTGTGATTATTGGAAAATGGCTAAATCCTCATTCTCAACTTATTTTTGACTGCTGAAGAATTTAAAGCTACAAATATATTTAACAGTGTCAAAGGAGTTTAGTTTTATAAGCCAATAATGATAAAATGCTAATATGATGTTTTATAGCACTTTACAGTTTTTAAAGTGCTTTCTTATGCGTTATAAAATGCTAACATAGTAATTCTCATTTATAGTTACTACTCAAATGTTAACCGTACAGCCCATTTTCCTTTTATCAGCTGAGTCTAGCTAAATTCAGGGAACTTTTAGAGGCCATGGGCTTTAAAAATAAAATTTAAAAATATATTCAGAGCCACCGGTTGTACAATTAAAAGCACTGTCACCTGACTCCTTGTGTGGGAAGCTGGAAAAAGGACTAAATAAATACTGGAGCTTCAATCCTGTCAATCTAAAATTTAGAATCTAAATTATGACATAGAGAAACCAAAAGTCACCCGGAAAAACTTGGTGCATCATTTATGTATACATATATATGTAGTATATGTAAATGTATATAATAAACATAGGAACTTATTATTTTGAAAAACATGGTTTCTCCAAAAATGCAAAGCACAAGATCAAATGAGAAAATGATTAAAAATTCAAAGATGCTGATTTGGAAATTTTGTTTTTCCTAAGGACTTTCTCTGACTTTTTAATTAACTTGAGTACCCTTCTCTGCAGGAAAGAAGTAATTAGACTATGGTTCCAGGTATAAGGTAGCTGATCATGACTTTCTGTACCCACAAAGCAAAGCCCTTTCCCTTCTCTTCACACTTCCAAAGGGTTAACAGAGAAGTGCTCTGCTGTACTGCTGATGGTTTTCTCCACGGAAAGCCCAGTGGGCTCTTTCAAGGGACTCTAAACAATGAGCTCAGTGAGGCTGTTCTGTCTAATTACTCAAAGGCAGGGATGCTAAAGAGGAATTAATGACAGTTGACAAGTGCAATTAATAATTATAGCAAAGCCGGGAGTCATACAGCAGGCAGATGACAATAACGGGGTAGCTGTACATGGCAGCTTTCATTGGTGTGTGCTCTGTGTGTGTGTTTAAAGTGAGAAGCTTTGTGCAGGATGGGCCACACTTCATGCTCACAGGGTAGGAACTATAATTCAGCAACTCTAATGGATCAAGTCAGTCATATTCTCATTCATGCTCTCTCCCTCTCTCTGCTTTTCTTCTCTCTCCCCTCCCTCCTTGCTTTCAGCTCTTCCAATCTGGTGAAAGAAACATAGTGTAACTTAAACAAAACTTTAACAGGAGAGAGCTACAGTTTAGCTTGCAGCATCAGCTGGTGACAAAGCTACTTAAAATTCCTGGTGGGCAACTGGGAGGAGAAGGGCCGGGAAAAGGCGGTCGCAGAGGTGGGATTTCCATATCAAAGGGCAAGACTTTGGCTCTGAATGGTAATTAAAGTACCCCGATTTCATCTTTGTGGTCAAGTCATGAAAGGGGAAAAAAATTAGAGAATTCTTCACTCCCTTCAGACTCCAGAAAGGAAAGCCGTAAATTAAATGAAAGTTGAGCTAAAAGGTGTCTAACATTTCAATCTTTGCATCTAATAGAAGCTATGATTTTTCTCAAGCATTTATTCAGTTCACATCTTCATTCTGCCCTGATTATGAAGGATACAATGTCTGCTTACATTTATCGCGCACATGTCTCAGGCTTCCTGAGTTTGCAAAGGGTATCAGTTTTCATTACGCTGCCTTGGCGGCCCAGTCGTTGGGGAAGTGTTTGTACACTTTGAGCAAAACTAACCTGCTTTAAGAATTACTTCTTCAGGTAACCAAGAAAACATACGCTGATGCCACGTTCACTTTTAGGTAGCTGTTGCTATGACTTAGCAAACACTTGTATCTCAGAATGCTGCAGGTTTGACGTTTATTTGCTATAAATTGTGCCTCTTCTTTCCCTGACTGCTGCAGCCATTTTACTGTCTCTTCTTCAACACTCCCATTTCCAAGGTCATTGCCTTGTGAAATAATTATTTCAAATTGAAGTATGGGACGTATAAGCAGTTTCACGTTTGTTAAAGAAGAATGCCACTCATGTTCTGGGAAAGAAGGACTTAGAAGTCTTATTTCATTTTTTTGGATGAGATGTAGAAATCTTATTTCATTTTTTTGGATAAGATGTTAAACTTGGACCTACCTCTCTATTCATTAAAGATCACAGAGCTCTTTTTTTTTTTTTTTTTTCCCCCAAAAGAGCCCAGAAGCCTGGCCAAACTCCAATGTAGATAATTACATTCCACCTACCTAATTCCCTAGCTGCTTTAATTGGAAACAATTCCACTGTACTCTCCATCCCCCTTACTTCTCGTCCTTAAACTGCTTTGTAGCTTCTAAGACATCTTTCACAAACTACCATAGAGCTTCCACCCACAAAGTACTGTTTTGGATTTGGGGTAAGATAAATTATACAGCCATGGATTAGTACTTAAAGGTTTGCTCAAAACAAAACACAAACACACAACTCTAACTGAATTTCAACTCACCTTCTACAGGTACCTGGGACCCAGTGTGCTAAGTGCAAAGCTGTTTTCATAAAAATAATTAGTCCATGAATTCTCAAGATGATATTGCCACTAAAAGGGCAAAACTTGGTTTTTAGGAGGTAAAAAAGCTTATCCTTTGGATTCACAATGCACAGATACATATACAGTAAATATACAGTATATCTGGTATTTTAAAATTTCACAGGGGGGCTTTAAGGGAAAAATTATAAAAAGGTTCATTGGGGAGGATGATAGTGAAAAAAATATTGAGAGACACTGATTTAAGCCTGTAAACACCTGTGTTTATTGACGTGCACGAGAGGAAGAATGGCAGAGGCCAGGAGAACCCACCTCCGTTCTTTTTGCCTTGCTTTCTTTTCTTGTTTCTCTTCATTTGTTATTGAAGTCTTTGATACAGACGAAGAACCAATGTGATCTGTTCCTCTGTTTCTTACCTCTTCTTAAAGAGTAACATGGTTGGACCAATGGAGTACAGTAATGAATAACTGAGGAGTTATACACTAATGAAAGCACTTAATAGAAGGAAGAATAATCAAATTAAACCCAAAGGAGAAAGATCACATTAACATTGAGGAGTATAATATATTACATCCTGACTTAGAATTACCGTTGGAAAGATAGTAGGAAATATTAGTTATATATATATTTTGAGGAAAAATATACATTATCTTTTAGACTTTAGTAGTTAAAGAAAAAAATTAAAAGAATGCTAATGGATTGGATATAGTGATACATTTGCTAACTTGCTCTTCCAAGAGAGTGTACCGACTCTGGGACATCACAAAACAGTTAAGAATATTTAAAAACTGTGGCCAGATGAGACCCTTAGTCCATCTAGTTCAGTATTGTGCAGTGGCACCAAGAATGTGTTTTGTGGATACATTGTTACCCTGTAGGTCAAATAGAAAATGTTGACAACACCCAAATAACTAACTGTAGCTTGGGAAGCAGTGGATGATGAAGATGGTGTTGGTCATACTTATGTGGCATGAACTCTGAGTCAGGAGCTGTTTAAGCATTTTACTTATACTAACTAATTTAATTCTCTCAAATACCCTGAGGTAGTTACTTTTTCCGTCATCCCTATATTTATAGATGAGGAGGTTATGGCACAGACGGTTGAGTAACTTGCCCAAGAACTAACTTTGAGTTTAAGGATTACAATAGCACATCCTCTATAAAGCTTTATTAGGGCTTTATAATCCTCTCATTTTTACTTCCGTTGCCTTAGGAAGGATTAAATACCATGATAAATAACAGAAAATATAATACTGTCTCTTCATAGGAAATATGGGGTTATCAAGGTTTTATGAAATAGCCTTTTTTTATATATATAAACGTATTTATTTATTTTTGGCTGCATCGGGTCTTTGTTGCTTGCACGGGCTTTTCTCTAGTTACGGCGAGCAGGGGCTACGCTTCATTGCGGTGTGCGGGTTTCTCACAGCGATGGCTTCTTTTGTTGCAGAGCACGGGCTCCAGGCACGTGGGCTCAGTAGTTGCGGTGCACAGGCTTGTTGCTCTGCGGCACATGGGATCTTCCCGGACCAGGGCTCGAACCCGTGTCCCCTGCATTGGCAGGCGGATTCTTAACCACTGTGCCACCAGGGAAGCCCTGAGATAGTCTTTTTATTTTCCCTTCCAAAGACAAAATATCCTCAAATTTTTACTTTAAAACGTGCAACACATTCCTTTTATATGATAACCCATTCAATTATTTTGGGACTTACTAAGTCAATCTTAAAAGATATCCGTATGGGAATTTCCCATTCCTCTTATGAATAGACACTGTATTCTTGCTTCTCTTTTGTTTTGCCCTTCCCATCTTTGCCTTAAAGGCAATGAAAAACAAATGACTTGGGGACTTCCAGAGATGAATAAGGATCTATTGTGTCTTTTCTACCATTTCTAGTTCTGGGTTTTCTAGATAAGTTTTCATGTGTGGATCCTATGTTGATATAAATAACTAATTAAAGAAAGGTAAGATCTTAGATCCTTTTTGAATTACCTGCAACCTTACAGAATAAAGAAGTAAAAAAAAGATGTACCTGTGTTTCTCCAATCCTGTCTATGAGGAGCTGGGTGCAAATTCAAATAATTATCTTACTTGCAAACAAAAGTTTGTGTATGAACTGCTTGGTAGGGACATACTTGCCTCCTGTCTCCTGGCTTTCTCTTTGTTCCCATTTCTTTCCTTTTTTCTTTTTTTGTCTTTCTTTTCTTATCTCAATGTCTCTATGTATCTCTCTTGTTTCCTAGCTCAAGTGCATCATTTTCTGCTATTGTGCTTAAAAAACTTGGCTGCAGGGGCTCTGAAATGAATAAAAATGTAATCCTCACTATGCCCATTGTGCGTTCTCATTTGTTTTTGCTGTATCGATTTATCAGCGGAGGGAAATTACTTGCTGGAAGAGAGGATGCCAGTCAGAATGACATTTATTTCATAGTACAAGGAGGCTCTCCAGCGTGTTTCCATGTAACCCAGATATTGGAGCTGTAAAAGGGCTTGTAACAAGGTTTAGTGCTATGATTAGATCGTGTGGAGCACCTTGCTTTCATAACAACGGGCACTCTGCAGGAGCGAGGGCCTCGGGTTATGGTCAACCCTTCTTTTTTTTAAACATAGACACAGAATTCAACAATTCCCTCTCCACCTAAACTGTTTCTGTTCCAAAAGCCAAATCTTGCAGACTTACAAGAATAAAAGAGGTATATTTTTAGATGCCTAAAGCTTTCATAACATAAAATTAAATGCAAAAATAGATGAAACACTTGCCTATTAATCCCCTTAACTTTTTTTGGCCTTTTCCCCTTTATTTTAGAGAAGTTGTTCCATTTTAATTCACCAAAGCAAATCTTTTCATTCAGTGATTTTAAGTTACCTGTGCTCAAGGCTACCAATTACCTGTGAAACCAAAAACGTTCTCTATGTAAAAACTAAGGCAAGTGTGGCAAATTGTAACAGCAATTGTTTTTGGCTTAGATACTTAGAGGTAAAATTTCATAGGTCTTTGTTTTTATTCTTGTAAGCCTGGAATTTAGGAAATTAACATGTTTCATTGTCTTCCGAATTTTTCGTAGAGCTGATACAATTGGAATTTGTCATAGCCATTTTTTTCCTCTATGGAATGAGAGAAATGAGTCCATTTTCTTGGGAATGTGTTCATTTTTATGAATATATAGGAGACATTTTCTTTCCCCCCTTTTTCTCACTGTTGAGATTTGTTATTTTGTGATGTTGAGATTTATAGAATGGGAAACAAATAGTAAACTTAAGTTGGTAAATTAAACAAAAACCTGTACTTCTTTTTTTAGCAGTACTTCCTTGAAGAACTGGGTTTGTGATGCTGAGATATATTGTGCTCCGATAGGATATATGCCTTGTAGATTCCTTTTTAGAGTATTTGACCAGTGGAGTTCAATAAGGACTGGGATCTCTCCTTAAAGTAGACTGGAACTTTCACTCAAATTTAGATGTAGAGTATAATATAGACTGTCAGACTTGAAGAGACAAGGCAGTACATGTGGTAGCTATTTTATTACAATTTATTAAATATAGAGAGTACTTGTTTTTTGGAATTCAAAGGGGTCATCTAAATATTGAGTGAGGGAATAAAAGAACTTCCTGCTATTCTAAGTCATATCTCTGACATACAGTTTGAGACTGCTGTTGTTCAATGTTTGTATGCTTTTGGCTGTTAATTAGACAAACATTAAAATTTTATCAGCTCCATAAAAAATTAGGGTAAGAGTGAACCAAGTTAATTTCCTAAATACTAGGTTTATGAGGATAATAGCTAAGCCCTGTGATTTATCTTGAAGAAGTACAGTATGTTTAATTGTACAAATCTTAGTAGAAGTGAGTTTTTGTGTTAGTCTCAGCTGACTCACTCAGCCTCCTTCTGCTACCCAAACAGTGTACAGTTCTCTTTTGAGTCTTCCAATACAGAACGATACAGCTGCCAACTCCAGGAGATTTAGTCCTGGATCTTTACTGTAATACTCAGATGTTAAGTTTAACTAGAAAAGATTACAGGAATTACAAAGGACAAGGAATATGGAATCTGATTTTTCACATTTTGCATGGAAAAGACCTTCAGTATGAGAGCCAGTATACAGTACGCAGAATTGTGGGCCTGCCTCTGTTAAGTGCCTTTCAGTTCGAATTGTTGGGAATGCCCAGGGGAAAGGTAGGACGTTTAAATGAAACATATTAGACCTTGGCATACATCCTTGGAATTGGAAATCTATTTGGGTACCTTCAGTGATAATTCTTAGTGAACTTACTTTGTACCTTTGAATGAGTTGACACCCTTAATGACTAAGCATAATATTTTAAAAGCTAAATTAAAATGGAGTTTTGAAAAATCCAATTGTCCCTGTTATTCTTGCTTGAGCTTTTTGAATTCCAAGATGTTTCAGAACTTCAAAGGGAAATGCTGCTGCCTTTAGATTTTTAAGAAAATCCTACAACGGCTGAACCTTTCAGCAAATCTGTCAGCTTCTCTGTTCCAAGGACAACTGCAGTGTCATTTTCTGTTCCTGCTGATGTTAATGGAAAACCAACCTTTTGACATGTTTAGGCTGTGTCTCAAAAGTTTTCTATCTCTTACGGGGGAAATAAAGGTTAGAAATCACCAGCTGCAAGTGATTTGTGTCTTGACTAAAATCCCTTCCATAAGCCTCGCTTGGAATATGTAGACATAGATACTATGATGAGGATGACAAATGTGCTATGGGAATAGCATATTATATTGGGGAAGACGTTGCTTCATAAATTTATATATATACACACAGAACAAAACTTTACTATCACAGACTTTCAACATTCAGTTTGTGCTACTGACAGGAACTTCATTCTACCATACTTCAAACTAGACGTGGTTTTGAAAATAGGCAGTTTAGCTAGATTTCTGAAGTCTTATATCTTTGTGATTTAACTGTTGTTTCCTAACTTCTATGATCTCTCATTCACTGAATTTAAAGGCAGGGCTCGGTCAAGTTTAAACTGGACATATGCCTACTTCTCTATCTTAAGGAACAGGGTTTCCTTGTGGTCTAAATACCACAATACCATTTCCCTTTTTTTTTTTTCTTTTTTTTTTTCTGTAGGAAATTAACTTGAATAGAAAGGGAAGAAAAGCGCTAGTATCAGAAGTAAGTACCAGAACAAAAGTGGTCTTAGAGTACTGAGTGAAATAAAAGACCATTTAATTTGAATGTGTTGGTAGTTTTTTAATGGTGAGATACTGAGGTTATATGTACAAGTGCGGGATCTGTTTTATTTCAGAGAGGTGGTTTCCAGCTGCAGTGGTTCATTCTAGGCTGATCAATGGCATGTTGGCCTGGGATCTCACCCCCACTCTTTGCAATGCCATGTGACTGTGAAGCAACGTATGTGAACTTGCCTGGTTGACAGCTGTCAACTGTAAGTGGCCATATGTAATGATGAGTAAAGTTGTCGTCAACTGTCAATAGGCCATATGTAATGATGAGTCAAGTTACAGGCTGCTGTCTGATTAGATGTAAGAATAGAAATAAGAAACAACGCTGAAACCTGCCTCTAAAACAGGTATGCTTCTTTTTTGAAAAGGGGCTCGTGTGATACATCACTTACATACCCCTATTTCTCTCTAGACCCCATTTCTCTGTAGCTATATGAGATGAATTTTGCTCATCAATACTGACTCTCCACTGAATGGGAGAAGTCTTATCAACCTTACAAATCAAGGGCCAGGACGAGTGATTGCACGGTGGAACATTCACATAGGAGGACATTTAGTTTGTAGGGTAAATAGAAGCCTGTGAAAGACCTCTTTGTAGTCACTCTCCCCTCCTCGGTACAGAGAAGACATTTCGTTCAAGACTAAGCGTTTACTAAGCAGTGTTCTGTGCAGGGTAGTGTGATGGGCAAGTGTGAAAGTATTGCTTTGGGACGAATGTTATTGCCAATCCAGAGAGATGATCAATGGCATAGCCGTCCTGGACCCATGCAGCTGTGCAAGCCATCCTTTGGCATCTTTTCTATTGAAGGGGCATGTTTTTAACTACCAGCTCCACAAATGATCACTCTTGTGTGATGTCTTAGCGTTTCTCTGAGCACCACCTGCCTTTGATCGTTTTAACAAAAAGATCCTCTCCATGATGTCCTTTGTGGCTCCCATGCATTCACCAAGAACAAAATATTCTGGAAAAGGTAAACGAGCAACCTTAACCAAGTTAGAAAGACAGGCGTTGGAGACACACGGACAGACAGACATAAAGAGGCGACAGTCAAATGATGACTGTCAAGGAGAGAGGGTGAGTGGGCCTTGCAAGGCTAAACAAAAGAAAAGAAGAAAGGAGGAAAGAAATCAACTTCCTAGCTCCTCCTCCTAATACAACAAAGCAATGGGTTCCAACTGTTTGTGCCTCAGCTCCCTCACGGCTACAATCTACTTACCTCAGAAATACCTCTCTGAGCCTGGTGTTCCGGGAACCACACTAAGAATTTGCTCTCCAGAGGCAAATCACCACGTGCCAAACCTGGATCTCTTCTGCAAGCCTCCTGTCCAGGTCCCACAAAATGTGCTTCCTGAAAATTCTGTTCTTCCGATTCCTCCTCCCCTGGAAAGGGAGGGTCAACACAGTTCCTTCTCAACCATTTATTTTCTGACAAATTCGGTAAAACTTCATCTTGAACAATTAGCTCCAGAAAGACTTTTCCCAGACCCTAAACTTTAAGAGACAGTGTGGGAAATGGTTTTCTAGAAACTGACTCTTGCTTTTGTTTGTTTGCTTTTTGAAATGCCGTCAAGAACTCCTTATTGCTTTCCAGTAAAGACTTAATATGCCCACAAGGCTCTGCTTCTCTGGTGCCTATTGACTTCCCCAGCCTTATCTTACAGTGTTCTCTGCTTCAACCACTCTGATCTTTCCTTCCAGTCCTCCAGGGCCCCCAAGCTCTTTCCTGCCCCAGGCCTTAGCACGAAATCTTCTCTCTCTGTCTCTGTCTCTATCTGTTTGTCTGTCTCTGGGTTTTCTCTCTCTCTCTGTCTCTCTCTCTGTCTCTTTCTGTCTCAGCCTCTGTCTCTCTCTTTGTCTTTCTGTCTCTGTCCCTATCTATGTCTCTCTCTCTCTCTCATGCTTTCTAACCACTCTCACTCTGCTCTGAGTGAACCCTTAGGCATCAAACAGATTTCATTTCGAGCCTGACTTCTTCAACGAGCCTTCCCTCAGTCTGCAGTCTAGATATGGTTCCCTTACTATCCGTCCTCATAGCACCTTCCTTTCCACCAGAACTGTCTTACTCTGGAATTCCATACTCATCTTTTTGGGTTTAGTGGATTAATGTTCATCTCCCTATCTTGGAACTGTGAGGTCCAAGCAGAGACCAAGGCTTCCTTTCTCCCCTGGATATCCCTACTCCCCAGCACAGTGCTGGCACTCAGCAGACACTCGGTAAATCGTTCTGTGCTAATGACTGCCCCTTCTGTGGCATCTCCAAGACCAAACCACTGTTTTTGTTGCTAGCTGGTGCATTTCTCTTTTCTTGAGGGACAGGCATGCTTTTTATTATTATTATTTCTAGTGCTCTCTTTATATGCCATCATATTTCTGTTTTGAAAGTGACTGGTAGGAATCTTGTATTTTTTTAATTCCCAGTTGCTAGAGCTTCTCTTAGGTTTTGGCATGACTGTTTCATATATCCCCTCTTCTTTTGTCATTTACCTATGGTCTTTTTACTTTGTGTTTCATTATAAGCTATCTCAAAGCTTTTTGGAAATATTTATATGATAATAAATAAGTGAGGTGAATCAAGCCCAGGCAAACCCATTTCCCTACAATTAGAGTGGTGTTGGAATACTTTATCCTGTACTAAACATGGCCCCAAAAGAATTTTATGGGTTTTTTTTCTCAATTTGTGGGAAACATTTAAAAAATATCTTTTACTTTGCACCTGTACACTACTTCTCTTCCAAGAATATTTAAGCTTTAAGCACTTTCCAATCATTACTTGATTAGCTGCCAACATGTCAGTGTTTATAATATGGAGGAACTGAGGCAAAAAGAGCCAAAATTTCAAGATTAAAAAAAGAAAGTTGATAACATGAGAATGTATTCCTGGCTCTTAGTCTCTTGTGGTTTCACTCAGGTGGTATGATGCTAGGCTGATAATCATTGATGTGGAATTATTATTTTAATTTCCTTGAGCCTTTTTTTAGTTGGAAACATTGAAGTTTTATATGACTGATACGACCGTCATAAAATGTTTTACTTCAACAGTCTTTTTGAAAAATCGGTGTTTATGTAATTTGAGAAAATCAACAGGAAAAATGATATTCAAAAAAATTGAAATAAGCAATTTTTAATAGTCAATGTGATGTGACACCTATGTAGACATTTTATGAGAAACATTATTCAAATACAAGGTTCAACAGGACTAAAACCAAAATTTTTAATGTATATGCACACCAGTTGTGTAATGTTGAAGGCATAGATTTCACGGCCAAAGACTGAACTTGGCCCAAATCTGAAATGTTCACTTAATGCTAGACAGTGATATTAGTTTTGAGCGGATGAACTAATAAACACAAAATACTTGATACATATATAATTCTGCATCGGAGCCATTTTCTCTTTTGGTTAAAAAGAATGTCGAATTTTTCATAGGTTAAGACAAAAATATCTAAAATGGATATTTCCCCCTCTCTGTCACTAAAGGCAGAGGAAGCCAGCAGAGTACAAAGCTGCTTCCATTTGACTTATATGCATCTCTAGACTCCATTACTACCCACATGTCTCAAATCAACCCGTGGGAAGCCATCTTTATTTAGGCTGTAGCAGAGCACACCTGGATTTTCTTTCCACCCAGGTCTACTCTAAATTATATGGCAAGCCCACAGACTCAAGATTAGGGAAGTACAATACAACAAGCAAAGTGGGAGAGCTTCCTTCTTCCCCTGTTTCTCCCCCCAAATATGGAAAACAATGATTGGTATAAAACCATCAACCTTTACACCAACTTGGCTACAATTCAGGATTGAAATCTTCCCAACATCGTTGGACGGTCATCTTGGTCAGTTTGCAAATTGCTAAGTTAAATGGCTTGAGCTCAGATTAACTTCAGAACCATTATACAAGAGACGTGTAGATCATAAATGGGAAAAAAACATGGTTGGTATTTTTGGCTCCTTCAAAATTACGAATATTTCTAGTCATGCGGAAGCTCCAAGCATAGTTAGATGGAGAAACTATTACTAAATAATACTGGGACCTTACTCTCTGGGGTTATGTTAAGGGACTTTCAGTATATATAGTTATAATTATGGATATACTTTAAAAGTATATGATAACCACATGTGTACTTAATGAAAACTCCTGTTCTTCTGTTAAGTGGTTAGTCAGTTAAATCATTCTATAATATTACTATTCTATGAGGCAACTTAGGGTTTTGAAATGACTTTAAATATTATATGCAAACAATACATAAAGAGTAATACGTGGAATGGTTGTTTGAAAAGGACCATTCATAGCAAATGAAAAATTAAATTTAACAAATATACAAGTTAAATAGTTCATGTTTGGAATAATGGCTTTAGTGTTAATTCTTTTATCTCTTTGAATTACTAAAGAGCATGTTGTTGAGCATTTCCTACTTTTAATGTCCTGGTTACAGTTGAAATAAATATAAGATAGAAATTACTGTTACTACCTTAAATTGGAATATTATCTATGTATTCATAATGTTCAGAAAAATATATTTTATACAGGAAACATTATAAACTCTGAAACAAAGGAAATATTAGAGATTATTTATAAGCTGGCAACAGAGAAATATAGCTTTGGTTGTTAAAACCTTTATAACACGTCTCTAGTAAATCATGCATTTATCTAAATAATATATGTTTTATGGTATGAAAGTGAATGAGCTAGGATTCCAAGTTCACAGGGCTATACATATATTTTTCGTTACTCTTGTTGCTTTCTTTCTGATTATAAAAGAAAAACTTGTAAAAAAAAATCCAAAGTAATGGAATTACAAAGGAGAAAGCAAAAGCCTCCACAGTTGCATTTTTCCAGAGATAACCACTTTAATAGTTTGTGTGATATCCTCTTACTATATATAAAGATGCCTTTTTCCCCCTTAAAAAGGTGTCATCGTCTTAATTCCGTGTTGATGGACATTGGAGTTGTTTTCCATTATTTACTTTGGCAAATTAGGCTACAAATGAATATTTTTATGCGTGTATCTTAGCATATTTAGGTGATTATTTAGATAGGATAAATTACTAGAATTGCTGAGCTTAAACTCAGGCACATTTAGAATTTTCACACATACTGCCAAATTGCCCTCAGAAAATGTACAAATTTATACTCTCACTAACTATATCTGAGGATTTGTTTCTCTCCCAGCTATTAGCACTGTGTATGATCTTCTTTTAAAATTGTATTAGTTGGATAGAAAAGTGATACCTCATTGCGGTTTTAATTTGCGTTATTTTGATTATTACTGTATATACATGTTTGGAATAGAATAGGATGGTATAAGAAGAGGAAACAAACTATATTTGTACAGCTCAGTGGGAAGAAAGATTTAGGTTGGTATAGAAAGTTGAAATGGGCCTTTCATATCATTCTATTTTATATCTTCCAGTGTTTTCAAAAGGCCCTTATTTTTTGTAAAAACAGTTTGCATGTCATCACACATACATTGAACCGTTTGCTTAAGTGGAGGAATGTGCAGAACTGTAGCAAAACCTTCTTTATAATGAAATTATTTTAATACCTTTCAGGCAAGAAATTAGTTTCATCAAGAAAATTGATTTCATTTAGAAGAGATGCAGTACTTATAGCCATAACCACGTTAAACCTTTTTCTCCACTTCTATATCAGAAAATAGCTTCTAACCAGTATATAGCTCCAAATCAATTAGTTCAGTTTAAGGTTTTCAAATTTTATTAATACTCCCCCCATCTTTATGACACTTCTTTTTCTGTGCAAATCTTTGGGTTTCTTCACATAAGTTTACAAAATAGACAGAATAACTTTTTGATGGCCAGGTGACTGGCCCAAAGAAAAATTTGCAGTCTTGACAATAATGAATTATTTTTGTTCACAGAGCTGGTTCACAGATTTTAACAAACCCTTCTGCTCTTCTTAATATTATTTTTTCTCTTTCTAAAGTGTCCAAGTTCATTACAAAATTAAAACTGTACAGTAAGAAAACTTATTTTATGTTCTATGGCTTTAATAGCAGCCAGAGATTTTAGTAGCTGATTAATTTTCGTGAATCATCCAATACTTACTGTATTTTAGAAACAGAAATTGAAGGGAAATCCCGAATACTGATATCCTACAAATGTAACTTTGCGGTTTGCCACACCATGCATGTTGTAGATCTTAACTGTGAAGTTTTTGAATGTCAGCCTAAGGAGCTTGAATATTCTGTAGAGACTGAAAGCGAAGTAAATTTTCCCAGTGTCTTCTCCAGAGGCATCTTTGGTCATCTGAATGCTGCAAACTAGAAAAGAAGCTTTGATCCACAGAGCACACCTTATGCAATAATAGTAAAAGTAGAGGATGGCTTTTATTTTTCACTGAGTTTCATTTTAGAAAATCTCTGGATATGAACCTTAGTTCTGATTTAAGACTCTCCTGCCATAGTCACGGCCAGTAACAGTGAGAGGTTGTTTTCAATTGTCTTAAATTTTGTTCTTAATGTGAAAAATTATGCTGTGTTTTAAATTTTCATTGAAAGTATTTTAAATAATAAAATAGGAACAAAGAGGCTTTTCTAATCAAATCAGGCAAAGTCACTCATGTATTTAAAATATAATTATCTATGTTGAAATTATTTTAAGTTGTGCCCAAATCTACATTTACTGAACTAGTAGGAAAATATATTGTTGTTTTAGGTGTGTTGATATATCCTGCTATTACTCTTTATTTAATTAATTTATTTAAAAAATGGCTGAAAAAAATGGCCAAAAAAATTTATGGCTGCACTGGCTCTTCATTGCTGCGCATGGGCTTTCTTTAGTTGCGGGGAGCAGGGGCTACTCTTTGTTGCGGTGCGCGGGCTTCTCATTGTGGTGGCTTCTCTTGTTGCGGAACATGGGCTCTAGGCGTGTCGGCTTCAGTAGTTGTGGCACGCGGGCCTCAGTAGTTGTGGCTCGTGGACTCTAGAGCGCAGGCTCAGCAGTTGTGACACACGGGCTTAATGGCTCCGCATCATGTGGGATCTTCCCAGGCTAGGGCTCAAACCCATGTCCCCTGCATTGGCAGGTGGATTCTTGACCACTGACCCACCAGGGAAGCCCACACTTTATTTTTAATTACAAAATAATTTGGCTTAATTATAAATAAAGGGAATCTTGACTATGAACCTTATGTTCTTTGCAGTAATGTCCAGGTGTGCTTGGACGTTCTCTACTGTTACAGATTTGTAAAAACTGAGGGAGAAAATTCAGAGTACATCTAATCATGTTTCTATTTTGTGGTACCACACATAAACCATGACACTTAAGTGAAACTCTAGCCATATCAAAGAGACTTAATAACCTATTCTCAGTGAATACTTGAGTTATACATTGTTTTTAAATCACGCCATTAAGAAAAATCAATACAGTAATAAGTATCTCAAGTTAAAATTTTACATCTCCTGTTAATTTTTGTGGACAGACAGAATGACCATATGAAAAGCAACACAGTCACCAGAGGTGTCGTTTAATAGTAACAGCCACTTAGTGGAATCACATTATTTTACATGTGAATTTCCTCTGCTTGCCACCAAAGGTAAGTGTTCTGGAGTGAAATTCAGCTCTCAGTCTGGCCAGTCTTGAGATATATAGTTAGACATTAGTTTGGGATGGAAAGTGAAATTTGCTTTTCTACTGATTTTATTGGAGGAGGGAAAGAGTAGCTAATTTGTTTTCTAAATAGGAATTTGGCCAGTAAAACAATAATGTGTAAGATAAAGAATTTGAATACTTGCACGTGTTTAAGGATTTAATTTTATCATCTGAAAATCTTGGCATTTGTCTTCAAGATGCAGCGTAACGGAATCACCGTACATTGTGTTTATGTACAGAAAACTGTTTGTTCTTCGGAGAAATGTAGTTTTATAGAATATGTTGCGGCCTGACACAATGAATTTTCAGCATCAATACGGACAAATAAAGAGCAGGAAGCAAACGGTGGCAAGAGAGGTGTTAGGGCCGGCACAAACGGTGAGACCCCCAATTTGGAGCCTAACATCAGCTTCTTTGATCTGCCGTTAGATAACTGTGACCTCGTACTAACATCAGAATTTTAATTTCGGGCTTAAGATGTGGCTCTTACAAATTAAAGAAAAAGAAAACACCTTAGGTAAATAAAATGAATGTCTGAGACAGCTTAATATGAATACAACGCCTACTTGGAGTTTTTATTTTTTTAAATGGATAGTCAGGCAGTAAATAGGATTTCAGTGTATGTCACCTTTAAAGATCTCTTTATATAGTGCCATAACTTTATGTGTATAAAAAAATACATACATTTTGCTAAAATTAGCATAAGGTCTCGTATATGGGGCTGTGTATTCCCTCTGCGGCGATGCAGTTTTATTCCTTATGCCTTCTATACCCTCATCGAACATATATACTTGGGACATTGGCTTGAAAGGGAATGGGCAGGTTAAATCTGCTTTTTAAATAAAAGTTTAAAAGTGGCATAAAAATAAATTGCAGAAATGTCTTCAGACATTTTAAACCATTTACTGGCTCTAAGATGAGACTTTTCCTAGTAGAAAACTTTGTTTTCTTGTCTTTAACCACTTTCTCTTCTGAGTATAAGATTAGACATTTCCAAGGGCTTGTTCAGTGTGAAGTTTTTCAGGTGATTTCAGTTTAATGCAACCAGATAATTGTAGCTCCAGGGCTTAGTTAGGTTGTAAAGCTGCTAATCCAGACAGTATTACCCAGTCACAATTATCCTATTGTGCTTATGGGAGACACCTCTGCCTTTAATGGTCTCTCCCCATGCTGGCGATTTCAAGTTTCAGAAGTCCTATGAAAACGAGGCACACGAGGCCAAGGTTAAGTCTGGACAAAAACATCAGAATATGCAGTTTGGGGCAACAATGTGAAATCTTAAATCTTTTACCAAAGATAAAATTTGATGTTTTTGTGGCATTAGCTTCTACTTTACCCCTTACTGTCCTTAAAAAAATTTAGTATGGAATTTGAAAACTGTGTCTCCTTTTTTGTTTAAATGAGTTCCTGCCAAAGCAGCCATACTCTTGGGTATTTGTAAACAGTTTAATCAATTACTGCAGTTATTATTTAGAGGGATGCTCCCTTTCAGTGGAGTGCAGTAATTCACTTTCCATATTTATTCCACTCAGAACCTCTTCTGAAGAGCAATTGTAATGCAATATTGAATAATTATAATGTTGGGATTCTAAAGGTTGTTACCTTTTTCTCTCACCCTGACCAAAATTTAGTATTTCTATTGTAGGAATATAAAAACAGATGCTTGTAAATAAAAGGCAAATCTCTTCATTTGTCAAACCTTTGTTAGCTCCTGTGGTCCACACGCTAAGGAACAACTGGGAAATAAAACAACATTGGGGAAAGGCGGTTTATACGTGATTAAGCCTTTCTGTTCTGTCATCGGATGTTAGAGATGGGCAGAAGTCCTGCTTTAGAGTACACTTCAGGATGGCATGTACAAATGGGAATTAGGATTCTATTGTGTCTAAGGCTAGGTTCGGGATTTGGACAATGTAAAATATGTAGGATCTAAGAGGACAGAAAAGAAGGTAGAAATTGAGAGCCCGGGCACTGGGGTTCATGCAGGATAACAAGTCACCTCAGGGCAGTAAGACTGTACTCTGCAAAGTGCTTAGGACAGAGCTTAGCTCCCTGTAATGCATTGTTTATTTTTGCCTTCCTCTTCCTTTTCCCTTCCATTCTCCTCTACCTCCCTGTCTCCTCTGCCTCTCTACTGTCTATCACGGCAGGGAAGGATGTACTGTTTTACTCTTCAAGTGTCCTCATCTGTAATCCATTCTTCCACTAACCTTATGTTTTCCAAAAACGTCATGTGTTGGTGTCATAGCTATTAATTATACTTAACTCTCTTTGTTATTCTAGAAGGAGTTTAACAATAAGAAAATGAGCAGTTTCCACTTGTCTTTTATTGTTTGTACCTTGGATTACAGGGAGAATTGTTCCTCTTCAGCTGAGGTTGCCAACATGAGGACCATTGTGTTGCTTCTTAGTTGTTATTGCCCAACAGGGTCCCCTCTGGGCTGTGAAGAGGAACGACCAGGGATGCCTAGAGACTGTGCTGGCCATTCCATTTCCCCTACCCTGGTCATTTTCCTTCACAGTCTCAAAAGCTGCCACTGTCCTCAGTGGTACAAAACATGTGCATATGTGGCAGCACTACCCCAACAGAGGTGAGTGTAGCAGTGGGAGAGGCGAGGTAAGGAGGAAAAAGAAAGAGAAAAGAGGCAATCTTTCTTCCTTCACTTTAAACATGTGAAACTATTCCGTACGTTTCATTAAAAAATATATAGTGGCATTGACTTTGTTATCCTAAGTTCGAATTAGGGTGGACAACTTGTTGATACATTCTGCACCATTCCAATCTGAATGAATGTGAAAACTTTTTACTTTACTTAAAACACATAATTTCACTTTAACTATATAACTTATTAGATGATGATCATTTGTGCTTGATGCTACGGAGAATTTACTGGAAGTACCAGACAAAGACAGCCCAGAATGACTTTTGTAGGCTAGCTGTGCGAACAAGACTTTTACGTATGAAATAGATAATTAAATGAAATACTACATGAGTTTTAGATAGATCATGTTTTGAAAAGTACAACTTGATTTTCTCAAATATTGAATAAAATTGTTATTTTTTATTGTTGGTTTACTTATTTTTTTTGTTTTATTATTTTTTTTTTTGTGGTACTCGGGCCTCTCACTGTTGTGGCCTCTCCCGTTGCGGAGCACAGGCTCTGGACGCGCAGGCTCAGTGGCCATGGCTCACGGGCCCAGCCATTCCGCGGCATGTGGGATCTTCCCGGACCGGGGCACGAACCCGTGTCACCTGCGTTGGCAGGCGGACTCTCCACCACTGCGCCACCAGGGAAGCCCTGGTTTACTTATTAAAAAGCAAAGCTTAAGAAAGGTTTCCAGGCTTGGAGCTTAAATTATTCAAATTGTAAGTTAGTTTGAAGGAGAGTACAAAAAGTTGGAGTTCTAATTGTTAGAATGTTTATTGTTAGTATCCAATATTCTGTATACATGAATTAAACTTGCTTTATTGATGAGTTTGGTATTCACCAGTTAAAGTTCAATAAATCAATTAAGGTTCATTTCTTTCCACATCAGAGTAACCTAGCCAGCTTTTTTTTCAATTGTAGAATATTGGAGCATCATAAGTGCCCCAGATCTTAGATAGGCAGGATCCAGTGCACCTCTGGTGAACTCTGCTTCAGGAAGGGTTAGATGGACACCTCCTTTTCCCCCCGCCGCCATTACCACTGAAGTGATTCAGCTACCCTGACTTCCAGTGGATGCCTGAAATTAAAACATTAATTCAGACCCAATAACATGCTAAATTCAGAACACACATAAGCCACCAGGTGCTACACTCTGGAGTTCCTGCACCAATTTCCACAGAAAATAAACAATTTCTTGGCAGCCATTTCATTTTCCAGTAGATATTTCTAATGATCAAGAGACTTTGGCAAAGTTCCTTGATACTTTTGCCACCTGATACCCTGTTCTAAGCTTCTGGACTCACTGAGCATTTCACATCTGCATTATTTTTTGGAGTTGTAGATATTGACCTAGTTTTTGGGCAGAGGTTGACCTTTCACTGAAGTCCCCAATGTGTTTATTACTTTCACCTGCTTTGATGCCCTTATGGCACTCTACCTGAATAATTAGAAAAATACAGGCTAGCGTCCTTATGGTTAGAGGCTGAAAACTTCCAAACAAGAAATGGTATCTGGTAAATGTCTCTTATTGCCAGGCAGGTGCTTTGCAAACTTATTCAACTCTGCCTCTTGCTTATATTCTTCCCCTGGTTTCTACTACTGCTTTTCAGATCAGTTCTAATTAGAAGATAAGGAAACTGTAACCAAATAGCCCTGTGTACATAAATCAGGCAAAGACTTGCTGAGGTGGGTGTAGCTACAGTGAATCAGGATTGAGTTCTTTGTGCTCCTGGCCCGGTTTTTCCCTGCTAGCCTGAAACAATCTGAAGTTTTAAATTTCTCTCTATGGAATTTCTAAATTTCATCTTCACAGTTTTCTCACATTTGCAGTTGATAACTTTTATCATTAAGTTGATTAATTTTGTCTGTAGTCTGATTGATTAATGTATTGGGTGGGAACACCAAGCAGTGGTCCTTAGCGCTAGCTCTACAGATGAACAGAATCTGAGAACAGCACAGATCCTATCATCCGAGTACAGTTAACTTCTTTATTACCCCCAGAATGGGTTATGCTAAGTCATCTGTTAGTTACAGTTTCATAATTTTGGACTAATTAAAGGAAGTCTTGTATATAAGTAACCTTACATATATCTTGTCTATAAGTAAAAAAAATCAGTTTTCACTCTTGACTACCTTAACTAGCTAAATTTGACTAACTGTGGAAACTTAGATCTAGATGAAAATTATGTGTCATTAGCATTTTAAAGTATCAGCCTAAATCTCAAGTTAAAATTAAATACGTAAAAAATTAAGCACATATTATAAAGGGTACTCTTAGAAAGATAAACATTCTGCCCTTCCTCTTCCAGGTCTTGTTCATGAGATTCATTTGGCTACAATAATTCTATAACTCAGGGTAACGGGCACATTTTAGCTCAGCTTCTTCCAAGATATTATCAGTCCTGTCTGAGTAGAGTACAAATTAATACAGTGATTCTGTTATTATCTTGTTTTATGTGTTTTTCGTTTGCTTATTGGTTCTTAGTTCTGAATAAACCACAGCAGTACTTCACATATTTGAAGTCCAGCGATTTCTAGTAATTAGAATAGATGTGAACAAAAATTAAGCTTAGAAAACTGAAAATTATTTAATTAATCTATGCCTCCGAGCTACTAAGCTGTACTCATATGATAGTTCTAAAGTCTTCCTTTATAGGCTATGTGCTTGTAATGAGCTTGGAAAATAAGGTTTCCCAAGTTCACAGCAGAATAATGTAGCAAGTCAGAAAGGTGAAGGGCCATTCGGAAGGCATCAAAGAGTGAGACAAGTGCAGGGGAGGAGACAAAACAAGCTAAACAAAACAAAACATAAAAATTAGATGCAAGTGCTGCAGTCAGAATAGATGGATCGCGTTTAGTGTAGCGCAGGGTTTCTCATCCTCAGCACTGCTGACGTTTTGGGCTGGATAATTCTTTTTGGGCTGGATAATTCTTTTTTGAAGTATGTGTGTCTGAAGGAGGAATTGTTCTGTGCATTTTAGGATGTTTAGCAGCAATCTTGGCTTCTATCCACTAGATGCCAGTAGCAACTGACCCCTCCCCCATCCCCCCACAGCTGTGAAAATTGTCTCCAGACGTTGCCAAGGGTCCCTTGGAGGGGGCAAAATCGACCCCTTTGAGAACCACTGATGTAGCTTTTAACAACAGTATGAGCCTTGATAATCCTTCAAAGTATAATTGTGATATTTCTTACTATAACTCTAAGCCATCAAAAAGTTTATCTTTAGCTCTCTGTCCTTAAGATGACAGGTAAATATGTGATATATTTTAGAAAGCTCGATATTCTAGTGATTGGAATTTTTAAAAAATTGTTATTGTTTATGTGATAAATGTCAGTATTTGAGAAATTCAGGTACAAAGAATCCTTTATATTCCAGTGCCACTGGAAAAATAAAATTTCAAATATCATAATTTTGTGAAATGTGTGCCTGCCTAATTATGCAGTCAAATATTATAGGTCCTCTGGCATGACCCCTTAAACTGATACTAAAATTATCTTTAGTTTCCTGAGCACACATTATAGGACAGTAGGCGGAAACAGCCCTAGCACAATAGGAAGTATGAGGAAGTTGGCTTCGGATTCCATGTTTAGATTTGGACAGCCAAAACTGGATATGAATAAAGAGCCCATGAAACAAAGAAAGTTTCCTTGGAGATTGTTCTTGATAGTTTGGAAAGCAAGTTGTACCTTTCGTTTATTCTTCTGAGTTTATTTTCCTACATAAAAAACATGACACAAGCTCCAATCTTTGAATTTGTTCATAATTGAACATATTGGAAAAGATTGCTTATAGTCTCCAGCTTGTTCTTTCTAGGGATCTATTTTAAAAATCTATCTGGTTATTTAATGCCAAATATGCATATAGGCCTTCCTTGTGCTGGCTACACCGCATCCAAGTGGGATCAAATAACATAGTTGACAGTTCCATCTCCTGCCTTCATGTTTTGAATGTCTCAAATTCTGAGAACTCTCACACCTTACTAACGAGGTAGTCCCTTCAAGAAAACCAAGGTTTGTGGGAGATTGGCTGCTTGTCCACAGCTACCTCAGATTAAGGTTTGCTTATATAATAAAATGTTAAACTTTGGATTCTGCATTGCCAACTAAAATATGTTATTTTCACTCTTATTCTTTGATCCCCTAGTTCTGTAATTTGTACCTGCATCTTCTTAATATATTTTAGTTTATCATGTTAATCTATATTTTTATGGTATGCTTTTGGTATATAAATTTCTCTTTACATTTTTTGTCTTCATAATTGTATAGAATTTTTTCCTATTTTATCATTTTTATATTTGATTATAAGATCTTGGTGTATTTTATGTGTTTTCATTGTAATTCACATACTAGTATGTGAATCACGTAAAGATTTTGTATCCTTATCCCATTTTCTTTGCATTTATTGTAAACATTATTCATTTACTCATTTCTTCTGTGTGACTTAGCTTATATTTTTCTGTTGGTTTTCACATTTTTGTCTTTTGTAATAAGGCTAGGCATAAGAGAAACAAATGTAAAATGTATGTTCTAAGAAAAGATTTTAATATTTTACCCCTCCAGTCCCCTAAAGCCTACTCTGAAATCTCAAATGTCAAAAAGTCAACTGACCACAGGAGCCAGATAGAACTGGTGAGGACTGGGGTGAACCCAAGAGTATGTGTCTCTATCACATGCACAGCTTCCATTTAGTACTGGTAGATTGCTGCCATGTGAGAGAGCAGGAGTAGCTTTGCCAGGTCTTCCAAGTTTTTGAAAAATATCAGAAATATGTATTCTTTCAATTTCTAAATACTGGACATTTTTTTTTTTTTTTTTTTTTTTTGTGGTATGTGGGCCTCTCACCATTGTGGCCTCTCCTGTTGTGGAGCACAGGATCCGGACGCGCAGGTTCAGTGGCCATGGCTCACGGGCCTAGCCGCTCCACGGCATGTGGGATCTTCCTGGACTGGGGCATGAACCCGTGTCCCCTGCATTGGCAGGCGGACTCTCAACCAATTGCGCCACCAGGGAAGCCCTGGAAAATATTTTTTAAAAATATTAATACAGCCTACGTCAAAAAGAACATGAGGCAGTGGTATCCAGCTACTTCTCGAAGGGGCCATTAAAGTCAGGCTATTTTGCTAGCCAATAGAATAATTAATTAAGCTAGGCGATTGGTTCAAGATGGCAGAGTAGAAGGATGTGTGCTCACTCCCTCTTGCAAAAGCACCGGAATCACAACTAGCTGCTGAAGAATCATTGACAGGAAGACACTGGAAATCACCAAAAAAGATACCCCACATCCAGAGACAAAGGAGAAGCCACAATGAGATGGTAGGAGGGGTGCAATCACAATAAAATCAAATCCCATAACTGTGGTGGGTGACTCACAAACTGGAGAACAATTGTACCACAGAAGCCCACCTACTGGAGTGAAGGTTCAGAGTCCCATGTCAGGCTTCCCAACCTGGAAGTCTGGCAATGGGAGGAGGAATTCCCACAGAATCAGACTCTGAAGGCTAGTGGGATTTGATTGCAGGACATCAACTGGACTGGGGGAAACACAGACTCCGCTCTTGGAGGGCACACACAAAGTAGTGTGAGCATCAGGACCCAGGGGGAAGGAGCAGTGACCCCATAGGAGACTGAGCCAGACCTACCTGCTAGTGTTGGAAGGTCTCCTACAGAGGTGGGGGGTGGCTATAGCTCACCGTGAGGACAAGGACACTGGCAGCAGAAATTCTGGGAAGCACTCCTTGGTGTGAGCCCTCCCAGATTCCGACATTAGCCCCACCAAAGAGCCTGGGTAGGCTCCAGTGTTGGCTTGCCTCAGGCCAAACAACCGACAGGGAGGGAGCTCAGCCCCACCATCAACAGACAAGCAGATTAAAGTTTTACTGAGCTCTAACCATCAGAGCAATACCCAGCTCTACCCACCCCCAGTCCCTCCCATCAGGAAGCTCACACAGGCCTTGTAGATAGACTCATACACCAGATGGCAGACAGCAGAAGCAAGAAGAACTACAATCCTGCAGCCTGTGGAATGAAAGCCACATTCACAGAAAGATAGACAAGATGAAAAGGCAGAGGGCTATGTACCAGATGAAGGAACAAGATAAAACTCCAGAAAAACAGCTAAATGAAGTGGAGATAGGCAACCTTCCAGAAAAAGAATTCAGAAAAGTGATAGTGAAGATGATCCAGGACCTTGGAAAAAGAATGGAGGCAAAGATCAAGAAGATGCAAGAAATGTTTAACAAAGACCTAGACAAATTAAAGAACAAACACCTAGAAGAATTAACGAACAAACAAACAGAGATGAACAATACAATAAGTGAGATGAAAAATACAGTAGAAATGGTCAATAGCAGAATAACTGAGGCAGAAGGACAGATAAGTGACCTGGAAGACAGAATGGTGGGATTCACTGCCACAGAACAGCATAAAGAAAAAAGACTGAAAAGAAATGAAGGCAGCCTAAGAGGCCTCTGGGACAACATTAAATGCACCAACATTCTCATTATAGGGGTGCCAGGAGGAGAAGAGAGAGAGAAAGGACCCAAGAAAATATTTGAAGAGATTATAGTTGAAAACTTCCCTCACATGGGAAAGGAAATAGCAACCCAAGTCCAGGAAGCACAGAGAGTCCCAGGCAGGATAAAGCCAAGGAGAAACACGCCGAGACACATAGTAATCAAACTGACAAAAATTAAAGACAAAGACAAATTATTAAAAGCAACAAGGGAAAAATGACAAACAACATACAAGGGAACTCCCGTAAGGTTAACAGCTGATTTCTCAGCAGAAACGCTACAAGCCAGAAGGGAGTGGCACAATATATTTAAAGTGATGAAAGGGAAGAACCTACAACCAAGATTACTCTACCCGGCAAGGATCTCATTCGGATTTGACGGAGAAATCAAAAGCTTTACAGACAAGCAAAAGCTAAGAGAATTCAGCACCACCAAACCAGCTCTACAACAAATACTAAAGGAACTTCTCTAGGCAAGAAACACAAGGGAAGGAAAAGGACCTACAAAAACAAACACAAAACAATTAAGAAAATGGTAATAGGAACATATATATCAATAATTACCTTAAAGGTGAATGGATTAAATGCTCCACTCAAAAGACACAGGCTTGCTGAATGGATGCGAAAGCAAGACCCGTCAATATGCTGTCTACAAGAGACCCACTTCAGACCTAGGGACACATACAGACTGAACATGAGGGGATGGAAATAGATATTCCATGCAAATGGAAGTCAAAAGAAACCTGGAGTAGCAATACTCATATCAGATAAAATAGACTTTAAAATAAAGAATGTTACAAGAGACAAGGAAGGACACTACATAATGATCAAGAGATCAATCCAAGGGGAAGATATAACTATTAGAAATATATATACACCCAGCATAGGGGCACCTCAATACACAAGACAAATGCTAACAGCTATAAAAGAGGAAATCGACAGTAGCACAATAATAATGGGGGGCTTTAACACCTCACTTACTACAGTGGACAGATAATCCAGGCAGAAAATTAATAAGGAAACACAGCTTTAAATGACACAATAGACCAGATAGATTTAATTGATATTTATAGGACATTCCATCCCAAAACGGCAGATTACACTTTCTTCTCAAGTGCACACAGAACATTCTCCAGGAGAGATCAAATCTGGGGTCACAAATCAAGCCCTGGTAAATTTAAGAAAATTGAAATCATATCAAGCATCTTTTCCAACCACAACACTATGAGGTTAGAAAGCAGTTACAGGGAAGAAAACATAAAAAAACACAAACACATGGAGGCTAAACAATACGTTACTAAATAACCAAGAAATCACTGAGGAAATCAAAGAGGTAATCAAAAAATACCTAGAGACAAATGACAATGAAAACACGACGATCCAAAACGTATGGGAGGCAGCAAAAGCAGTTCTAAGAGGGTAGTTTATAGCAATACAATCCTACCTCAAGAAACAAGAAAAAAATCTCAAATAAAAATTCTAACCTTACACCTAAAGGAGCTAGAGAAAGAACAAACAAAACCCAAAGTTAGTAGAAGGAAAGAAATCATAAAGATCAGAGCAGAAATAAATGAAATAGAAACAAAGAAAAGAATAGCAAAGATCAATAAAACTAAAAGCTGGTTCTTTGAGCAGATAAACAAAATTGATAAACCTTTAGCCAGATTCATCAAGAAAAAGAGGGAGAGGACTCAAATCAATAAAATTAGAAATGAAAAAGGAGAAGTTACAATGGACACTGCAGAAATACAAAGCATCCTAAGAGACTACTACAAGCAACTCTATGCCAATAAAATGGACAACCTGGAAGAAATGGACAAATGCTTAGAAAGGTATAACCTTCCAAGACTGAACCAGGAAGAAACAGAAAATATGAACAGACCAATCACAAGTAATGAAACTGAAACTGTGAGTAAAATCTTCCAACAAACAAAAGTCCAGGACCAAGGACTTCCCTGGTGGCGCAGTGGTTAAGAATCCACCTGCCAATGCAGGGAATATGGCTTTGAGCCCTGGTCTGGGAAGATCCCACATGCCATGGAGCAGCTAAAGCTGTGTGCCACAACTGCTGAGCCTGCTCTCTGGAGCCCGTGAGCCACAGCTACTGAAGCCCACACACCTAGAGCCCGTGCTCCGCAACAAGAGAAGCCACCACAATGAGCAGCCCATGCACCACAACAAAGAGCAGCCCCCACTCACTGCAACTAGGGAAAGCCCACGTGCAGCAAGGAAGACCCAAAGCAGCCATCAATCAATCAATCAATCTATTTAAAAAAAAAAAGGTACAGGACCAGATGGCTTCCCAGGTGAATTCTATCAAACATTTAGAGAAGAGCTAACACCCATCCTTCTCAAACTCTTCCAAAAAATTGCAGAGGAGGGAACAGTCCCAAGCTCATTCTATGAGGCCACAATCACCCTGATACCAAAACCAGACAAAGATACTCCAAAAAAAAAAAAAAATTACAGACCAATATCACTCACGAATATAGATACAAAAATCCCCAACAAGATACTAGCAAATAGAATCCAACAACACATTAAAAGGATCATACACCATGATCAAGTGGGATATATCCCAGGGATGCAAGGATTCTTCAATATACGCAAATCAATCAATGTGATACACCATATTAACAAATTGAAGAATAAAAACAATATGATCATCTCAATAGATGCAGAAAAAGCTTTTGACAAAATTCAACACCCATTTATGGTAAAAACTCTCCAGAAAGTGGGCATAGAGGGAACCTCTCTCAACATAATAAAGGCCATATATGACAAACCCACAGTAAACATCATTCTCAGTGGTGAAAAAATGGAAAGCATTTCCTCTAAGATCAGGAACTAGACAAGGATTTCCACTCTCGCCACTTATTCAACATAGTTTTGGAAGTCCTAGTCATTGCAATCACAGAAGAAAAAGAAATAGAAGGAATACAAATTGGAAAAGTAAAACTGTCACTGTTTGCAGATGACATGATACTATACATAGAGAATCCTATAGATACCACCAGAAAACTACTAGAGCTAATCAATGAATTATGGTTAAGTTTCAGGTTACAAAATTAATGCACAGAAATCTCTTGCATTCCTATACACTAACAACAAAACATCAGAAAGAGATATTAAGCAAATAATCTATTCACCATTGCAACAAAAAGAATAAAATTCCTAGGAATAAACCTACCTAAGGAGGTAAAAGACCTGTACTCAGAAAACTATAAGACACTGGTGAAAGAAATCAAAGATGACACAAACAGATGGAGAGATATACGACGTTCTTGGATTGGAAGAATCAATATTGTGAAAATGAGTATACTACCCAAAGCTATCTACAGATTCAGTGCAATCCCTATCAAATTACCAATGGCACTTTTTACAGAAGTAGAACAAAAAAATCTTAAAATTTGTATGGTGACACAAGACTCTGAATAGCCAAAGCAATCTTGCGGGAAAAAAAACAGAAGTGAAGGAATCATGCTCCCTGATTTCAGACTATACTACAAAGTTACAGTAATCAACACAATATGGTAGTGGCACAAAAAGAGAAATATAGATCAGTGGAACAGGATAGAAAGCCCAGAGATAAACCCACGTACCTATGCACAACTAATCTATGACAAAGAAGGCGAGGATATACAATGGAGAAAAAGTCTCTTCAGTAAGTGGTGTTGGGAAAACTGGACAGCTATATGTAAAAGAATGAAATTAGAACACTCCCTAACACCATACACAAAAATAAACTCAAAATGGATTAGAGACCTAAATGTAAGACCAGACACTATAAAACTTTTAGAGGAAGACATAGGAAGAACACTCTTTGACATAAAACACAGCAAGATCTTTTTGGACCCACCTCCTAGAGTAATGGAAATAAAAACAAAAATAAACAAATGGGACCTAATGAAACTTAAAAGCTTTTGAACAGCAAAGGAAGCTATAAACAGGATGAAAAGACAACCTGCAGGATGGGAGCAAATATTTGCATATGAATCAATGGAGAAAGGATTAATCTCCAAAATATACAAACAGCTCATGCAGCTCAGCATTAAAAAAACATACAACCCAATCCAAAAATGCACTGAAGACCTAAATAGACATTTCTCCAAAGAAGACCTACAGTTGGCCAAGAGGCACATGAAAAGCTGCTCAACATCACTAATTATTAGAGAAATGCAAATCAAAACCACAGTGAGGTATCACCTCACACTGGTTAGAATGGGCATCATCAGCAAATCTACAAACAACAAATGCTGGAGGGGGTGTGGAGAAAAGGGAACCCTCCTGCACTGTTGGTGGGAATGTAAACTGATACAGCCACTATGGAGAACAGTATGGAGGTTCCTTAAAAAACTAAAAATAGAATTACCATTTGACCCAGCAATCCCACTACTGGTCATATACCCAGAGAAAGCCATAATTCAAAAAGACACATACACCCCAGTGTTCATTGCAGCACTATTTACAGTAGCCAGGTCATGGAAGCAACCTAAATGCCCATCGACAGACAAATAGATAAAGAAGATGTTGTCCATATATACAATGGAATATTACTCAGCCATAAGAAGGAATGAAAGTGGGTCATTTGTAGAGACGTGGATGGACCTAGAGACTGTCATGTAGAGTGAAGTAAGTCAGAAAGATAAAAACAAATATTGTATACTATTGCTTATATGTGGAATCTAGAAAAATGGTACAGATGAACTGGTTTGCAAGGCAGAAGTAGAGACACAGTTGTAGAGGACAAACGTATGGACACCAGGGGAGAAAGTGCCAGGGCGGGGATGAATTGGGAGATTGGGATTGACATATATACACTAATATGTATAAAATAGACAACTAATAAGAACCTGCTGTATAAAGAAATAAAATTTTAAAAATGTATAATTAAATCAAGAAGTTCACTCTTATTGTCATTCTCAGAGTCAGAAATGCGCAATGTTTAGCCTTCCTTTCTGTCGTATGGCACTGCTCTAGCAATTATAATCTTAGCGTTCAGGATTCTTCCCTCCTTTAGTAATAGATTTATTTTATAAGTTTTTGTTACTTGAATTTTGAAGATATTAAGTATTAGTAGAGTCTTCTTTGTGTTAAGAAATTGCCCTTAAACATTAACAGCCATCATGTGTGGTCCTGTTTTATTGTTCTTTGTTCTTTTGATTTTAATACTACCCATAGATTTCTTGTTAAATGTACAGGGAATTTCTAGAATTCCCCCAAAATTATCATAAGGACAAAAAGATTAGCGAAAGATATTAAGACACATAGAGAATATTGCATAGATAGAATGTTGCATAAATAGAAAGGTGAGAATTTTTGAATGAAGTGGAAATTAGGTAAGTCATTGCTATCTTTGTAAAAAATATAATCTGGTTTACAGGTATCACAGTAAATTGATACAGAGAAAAAAATTCTTACATTAATGAATGAAGGCAAGATGAAGTTAACTGGGATAAATTACAGAAAGTCATTGTTCCGAGACTGATTTCCAAACGTGTTCAGAACGTTTGAAGGGAATTATGAAATCCAGAAGGAACTGGTAATCCTGTTAATTCTGTTGTAGATTTATAGGTCCTCAACCTTGTATTTTGGACCCCACACTGTGCTTGGAATAGTAGAGAAGACGCCTTGTCACTGAGCTTTCCAAAGAAGATAATTCTAGTGTGGCCATTTTCATCTGAAATTTGAAGAGAGGCAGCAGGGCCATGAGCCTCTCTAAATAATGGTTCCCATCATCCTATTGGTCCCTCTCAAAGCAAGAGCTTCTACATGAAGCAGGGAGAACCAAGATGTCCTCTCTATGCACTTTATTGATGTTATTATTTGTTCTCTTAGTTCTGTGGAAGCCTTGCACATTAGATATATGGAAAAGCTCCTGGTTTGAATTCTGCAAAAACACATAATGCAAAATGAGCACGAGGTTCTTCAGTAGTTCTCTCAATTTTCAGTATAATTTTTTCTATTTATATCTTGTCAAGAAATAAGAAAGAACAACAGGTCAATATCAGGACTGTGTGCTTTTGCTATTGATATAATATTTATGTATATTTCTATGGGAGTTACTAGGAGACCTCTGAAAATGGCAAAATGTGACCTCTGTACTAGGGTACGGTTCCTATCTTTTCCTGAGATCCAGAACTGATGTAGGTGGATTTGTTACTCCTGGGGCAGTCTTGCTTTGTTTTCTTTTGTTTTTATCGTCTTGCAGATTGAACCCTGATCCTAGGAGTGAAAGTTCAGTCCGACAGTTTGTCCTTATTCATTTGCTGCCTCCTGTTCTCTCTGTCCTTACTCAGCTTCTTTCTCTCCCACAGCCCGTTGCATTTTTTCCTGGATGTAAACAGGAGATGTTACGTATATTAACACTGCTCCAGTACAATGTGTTTGGGTGTGCTCTCTGTGCAATTCCCTGCCAGTCATAAATTAATTAAAAGTAGACAGGAACCACAGAAAAAGAAAGTTCTCCTTTCTTCTCCCCTTCCCCCCTTCCTTTCTTTTTCTATGGGTAAATAGCTAGTTCCTTTGTTCCTGGCTGCACTATTTCATTTCTGCCATCATTGTTCTCATTGTTCTCTGAAACAGGAGGGGTCTGGGCCAGGAGCAGCAAGGTCTCAGCTAATGACGGGAAGTCTTTAAAGTTTGCGCTGCATTTCATCTTCTCTGTGGGAGTTTTAGGACGTATCCAGTGTTTGATCCCCACCGCGCAACTTTGCTTCTAGTTAATTAACAGATCCCCCATTACACACTCTCATCTAGAAGCACATGGGAGGCCTATTGGGAGGTAATTCAAGGCCAATCTGAGTGATGGCAGGAATTAGAGAAATCAGTTGTTTTAGGGCTAATGTTCAGGAAATAAAGATGTCCCATTTTAGAGATCTCATTTGAAGTTTTTGATTATTTTTCTTTTCTATTAAAGAAAACAAGATAAGGGAATTTTTGTCCACATAACCTTACCATGACTATTCGGGGCAGTTTCAACTTAGAACTCTTTATAACTGCCTGGAAGAAAAATAAAAAGGAATAAAAGAAAGAGACAATATTATGAGATACAGCAAAGCTAACAAGAATTGTAGTCTCCCTTTTATTGCTAGCAGTCTTTTTCATGCCCAGCCTATTAGCCAGGTCACAACTGTCCACAGCAACTTTTCCAGAGCACAGGAGGCAGAATTGCTGGCATAGCTGACAAGGACAGCTTAGTAGTGGCTCATTTTACAGCCAAGGCTAAATCATACTTTGTTCTTGTGTTGTAGCTTTTGTTCCAAGAGTGTCAAAGTGATTTACAAAGAATAAATAATAGCTGCAGTATTAAGATCTCTCCCCCTTCTAGCCTCTTTCCAGATGAACGTTGCTAAATAAAGCAAACTTGCCCAAAGTTAGAACTTGGCATGTGAGTTCCAGGAACAGAGCTGTCGTGCTTCAATGACTTTGAGGTCCCCAATCACAGGTAGCCCGGGTTTTGATGTCACTTGAAAGGGGACTGCCTTGTTCAATTTCTTACCCTTCTACAGTTTCCCCAGCCCTATGAGCAATGACCCCCTTTATCTAATGAATTAGGAGCTACTCCTGCCTTGCAAATCTCAGTTCAACATTTGGCAATGAGAATCAAACCGGGGCTGTTTAGTGCAGCAGTAAATGGCCCTCCACATTAGCCCCCTGGCATGCTAAGCTGTTAGGTTGTTTTACTGTTGTTAAAGTTACATTTGTTAGGTGGGGTTGCTGCCCTTCCAAACAAACTCAAGCAGTGCCTGATACTGATGTAGGAAGCACAGGTAGGAATCACGTGCCATCCAGGACCTGACTGGTCAGGCAGTGTGGCTGGGCTTCAGATGAGAAGCATTCTTCTGTCTGAAAAAGCAGGAGCATGGATTATGATGATGAAAAGAAGGAAAGAAAAGGATACCACTGGACAATCCTGGTTGTCGTGCTTTGCTGTGACTAAACTAATTACATGGGCTTGATTAACCATTAATTTATAGCAGTTCTTAAGTGAACCACTAATTGTCATAGTGCCACAGAGAAAGCAGGCCAGAGGCACTGAGTACTCTGGTGAGACAGACCAGCAGCCAGTGTCACACGCACACTGGAGCCAGGAAGAATCTGAGAAACCATGAGACATGCATGGAAACGAAGGAAAAATATCCAGGGTGCTTCAGTGGGGTGTGTGTGGGTGTGTGTGTGCGCGCGCGTGCCCGTGAGAGAGAGAGAGAGAGAAGGAGAGACAGAGAGACAGAGAGAGAGAGAATATTTCTGCAAAGAAAGGAAAATGCCAGTACTATATAGCTCCACGCAGCCAGCTTGCAGGGTTGAGTTGGCATTTGGTAACTTGGTAGCGGCTGCCAGTGTGTGTGTGGTGAGAGAAGAGGGAATAGACAACAAGAAAAACACATAGAGCTTAAAAAAAGATGTAAAATGATTCACTTCATGCCATATGGACAAAAATGTTGTCACAAAAATAAGGCCAAAAAATAGTGCCAGGTTAGACTTTTAGTTCAAAAACATATGTATAATCATCCCCATGAAGATGAATTTTAATTAGTATTTTGATAGAGAGAAACCAGATATTTTTTTAACCTGCTCTGTTCTTGTTTTCTGTTCCTCTCCCAGTTTTAGCCCCCATTAAACATTCATATACTGTATGTTTTGTGTCTGTATGAGGAAAATGCCTTATCCCTGAATTGGTGGGAATGCAAACATCTTGGTTTTCTGTGGCATACAAAATATCTTCCCAGTGGCGCTCGCAAGCAGAAGCTTATCACTGGGAAATCTAGAGGACTCTCTGAGCCCCGGGTACACCGGGAAGGAAGGAAGCCATATGCCTTTTCCTTTTGTCAATGGAGGCATCTGCACCCATTTGGTTCCCCAGATCCGTTCTTCACACCCATCCACATCTCATCTCTCTGGGATGCCTTTTAAAAATGAAATAAGTTGAGTATATATACATATCATGATGTGACAGGGCAGTTTTAGAGAAAAATAGATAAGATTGTGATTTCAGAACGTTTTAAAAATGGGACATGTCAACTTACTGATGAATAAGTGTAATAAATGCTCACATTATTAGTTACACTCCACCTAGTTCTAAAAGGGACTGGAGATGACAGTACTCGTCGGAAGGTCCGGTGCTGAATCATCTCCCCGGAGCAAAGTTCTTTCCCACCTTAAATGAGGTGCTTCGATTAGTGCCCTGCATGTGATAATGAGGTGAGGATGCAACAAAATGCTTATATTAGCAATGATTTTGCTGCTTCGGGAGCCATCCAAACCCAGGTCTTTTTCACCCTAAAGGAATACAGGAGGGTCAGATAGTTGAATTAAAAATGATGCAAGTGAATAAAAAACCTGGTATTAAAAATCAGATCTTGGTGAAAAGCATTAACCTATTTCATAATCTTTATTAGAATCCCTGGGTTTTCTTCTGAGCATTAGTTTTACTTCATGCTACTCCAAGGGCAAAGGTAAAATCAACCACAGTCTTAAGAAATTTTACCACCCTCTTGGGTTCTCTCGGGGATTTCTCAGACTTTTATTTTTTGGAAAACACTAACACTACCATTCTTTCTTTCTCTCGCTTCTTCCTCTTCTCCTCTGAGGAACCTCTGGTCCCTTCAGCGAGAGTGTGATGCCTCAAAGGCTCTTGCTGAGTACATCTTCTTGGTGCTGACAGTTTTTGCTGGACTTACTGTCTAACCTCGACTCTCCCTCAAAGCCATTAGTCATCATTCCTTTAACCGTTACAACAGCAAGGAATGTGACACACTGTGACCTCAAGCCACAAACCAAAATTCACGTCCATCCATTACATCAGGACTGCAGCAAAGGTGACCTGGGCATTATTTATAGGCTGCCTTATTTTTGGAAGAGTGGAGAAAGCTATTGCTAAACACACCTGCCTGCCTTCGGAATACTATATTATTTCCTTGAAACTGTTTGCAAGCTTTTGTGTCAGACTTCTGTTGCATCCAGTAGATTCATTCATTCATTTATTCATTCATTCTATCGCTATTTTCAAGCCCCTAAAGTTCTAAATTTAAGGAAAGTTAAGGGTTGCTCCTTGCTATCTAGATGTTTGTACATAGGAGAATGTTTGCTGGCTCTTATGTTTTTAGGACTTCTAGTAGGTTTAGGTTAGTTTAGGGTTTCAAAAACATCTTGTGAAATGAAGAAATATTTAGAAAAGTTCTAAAATGCATTTTCTCTCCCTTAATATCAACCAAAACTATTTCATAATTGCTTTATTCACAGAGATCTATATTCAAGACTAGAAATAAATTTGAGCTCCAGTAAAAGCTTCAAAGGTATTTCAGGCTTCCCGTCCTACTCCTCTCCCATATCAGAAATGTGGAGTCAGTTGACACCAGCTCAAGGAGACTTAGGCAAACTCCTTACCCACCAGTGGTTTCCTGAGAAGTAACATGAGGAGTTACAAAACATTATTTCAGGTTATTAATTGTAACATTATTTACAGTTGCAAAATATTGGAAATAACCTAAATCCCCATTCATAAAAGACATATTGAATGAATTAAAATATGTCCATACAAGTATCATGCAGTTATAAAAAAATAATGAGGAAGATCTCTATGCACTAATATGGAGACATTTCCAGAATACATTTAGATGAAAAATTTTAGAAACTTCAAAGAGTGGAGACAATATGCTATCTTTTGCATTAGAAAGAAGGGCAAATAAGAATAAATACATATATAAGCTTATTTTTACAAAAAGGAATACAGGAACGATAAGCCAGAACTAATGAAAATAATTACATATAATGTGTGGGTGGAAATGAATAGAAGGGATAGAGATGGAAACAAGCCTCCTAAGAGTTACCTTTATAGATAGTTTTGACTATGCAAATATCATACATAGTTAAGAAATAAAATTTAATCAACAAGGATGGGAAAATATCTGTGATGTTCGTTACTAACATTGATGGAAAGCTAAATGGTAATCATTGTTGATGGTACTTTGGACAAATACTCGACTAAAGAACAAAGAGGAAATTAAGGGGGAAGCATTTAAGAGATTGATACCTATTGAATTGTATGTATGTTACTGGTACTTTCCTATTAAATTTAATCTTCACATTTTATTTATGCTTAATTTCTACAACCAATAGGGATCCCTTTTCCTTCTCTCATGCTATTCCTTTTGTCAAGAGAGGAGAACAAATGAAATTATTAATAGTTTTCTCAACCTTGGCAATAATTTGAGTCAGTGATGTGATTTCATATCATGTATTCAGGGGCGAGGGGGGGATACAGAATCAGTGCATATTCTTTGCCAGTTTCTAAGTCATTATAATTATAAAAAAATAACACATTATAGGAAGTATTACTTGTTTCCTGAGCCATATTGTTTTCTCTCTTTACTTTTTACTTACAACACAAACAATGCCAATAATATACCATTTTCTGCTAATACGTAAGTAGCTCCCTGACTGTGCAACGTGCTTTAGGAGTTAATCCTTTAGGAGACAAGAAAGTAACGATTATTAAAACTATTTTGAGGAAATGAAATATGCCTATGGAAAAGAAGAAAAAAAGGGCTGATAATTTCTAATTTATTCAACTAATGGGTTTGCCAGTGGCCCAAAGTATTATAAAAAGTTTCCTAGCTTCTGCCCTGGAGGACTCTGATTCAGCATGTTCACACGGGCTTCTTTGTAAAACAAGGGTGTGAAGATGTGTATCATTTTCAAATTGGTTTGTCTTGGGCCTACTTTAGGCAATGGGTTTTTTTAAAATTGTCCCCCCTCTGATTTTGGCAATAGGTAGGTGTAGCTGTAGATTCTCATTCCCAACTCTTGATCCTGTTACCGCTGCTCACCTGAGGGAAGCAAAGGAAAAGGGGGCATGTGTGTGTCACCCTCAGGTTCACTTTCTTTGTCTCTGTAGAATTGTGTTCAATTTAATAAAATTTTATGAGCACCTACTACGTGTCTTGGGTAATTCCTTGTGGACTTGAGTCATTCCTTTTACCTAATGACTTTCTAATTAAAAAGGCAAAATTTCATAGAGTTTCACATAGTGCAAGCATTCTGAGGATTAAACACACCAAGGAGATTAAAAGCTAGATGACTAGAGTGATGTGTGGAGTGAGCACCCTGTATGTTTCTAATGAGAATGAAAGGAATTTAGTAAGCTAAATAGCCTCTGGTAAGGTAAGGTTTTAGTTATGACATAAGTCAGTGATCACGTTATTAAAGAAAGTCATACCATTGCACTTATCAGTGCTTTTCATCATGCAGTGACATAGTGAAAAAAATAATGAAGTGGAAAAGTCAGTTCCCTGTATCAAAAGCTATGAAATATAAGTGCTCCCAGCCAAAGAAGGCAAGATCTGGAATTTTTTAAAAATGTGGATATATAGAATAAATATGCAACCCTCCTGATAATGTTGGCTGATGAAATGAAATTTGCCAACTGTAATTCTGGCACCGAGAGACACATATAGTGCCTGCGTGCACACACGCACACATACGCACACACATACACACCCTCAGCATATCCTTAATCATTTGCTATCTTATTTACATTTCATTTGCTAGAGTAAATTCTATCATTTGAACTTTTAAAAACTATATTTCAATATTACTTAGGGAAAAATAAGAATGTGATTGGCTTTCAAATAGCTTATTACCATTCAAATACTCTCAAGCTAAATTATATTAAAAAAAAAAAAAAGAAGGAACCCTGTTTCAGCTTCCAAAACACCCTAAATGGAGACTTAGCTCTAAGTAATCAAAATTGCTTCAGTTGTGCAGAGCGGCATTAAAAGCCTTGTCCACTAATTGAGTGAAGCGGCACTACTGAAGCAGTCTTGTCCCCTCATTAGATGATCTTGCAGGCACTGTTTGTCTTCCTGGGTTGCTAGGCTCATCTAACAGTACTGCTGGCTCAAATTAATGGTAATTCATTATGACACACTATGTCCTTCCAGTGAAACAACAATGCAAAACCCCTAGGGCATCTGTCTGCCACTAGTACTTCTTTATCACATTCCTTCCCACTTTAGTTCAAGCGACCACCTTTGTATGAACCTTCTAACTTCTTTAGTTAACTGGTGATTGGAAGTGCACCTTGCCTCAAGAATTACATCCAGTTTCCCTCCACTAATGTTACTGAGGGAAAGAGGGTATCTAACAATAGGCCAAGTCAGTCTGGAAAATGATGCCATGTTCTGAAGGAAGCAAGGTGCATTCCTTTGTACGTGTGTACAGGGAGTACTTTTGGAATACAAACACCTCCCCTGTAATAAATCACAGGGAATATTAGTAGAAAATACTGAGATAGGATATTCATAAATGTGATATAAATCCAGAGAATGAAAGCGTTCTGACTGTATGAGCTTGGTTATTTAACACATTTGGGAAGAATCTTCCGATTTATGTGATGAGCATTGCTGTTCAAAATGCTGCTTTTCTACTCTGACGAGCAGACAGAATGCTACTACTAGGGAGAAGGTTCTAGCAGTGATGCAAGTGGACACTTCCTCCTAGCAGCTCTAAATTGTATGTTTGTATCTATCAGTCATTGTGTTGATTCAGCTAATTTGTTCTGTCCACGGAAGAATGACTCAACTCTACCTGTAAAGGGTGGCTAAACAATGTCTGGACACATCTTTTCTCTGAAAACCTCGAATGGCCCATGAATGTAGAACAGGTTGCATGTATTGACCAGTCGACTCCGCAGTGTTGGAATTGGTGGTGCATAGTCAGTATGGGGTACAAGAGAGTTGTGGCACTCACTGTTTTCCCAAGGCCGAGCCTAATCTCACTGTAGGACATCTACTCCAAGCAGTGTGGGCCTGGTGGGATTAAAACAGCATTAAAAGCCTGCATACTCACACACCATTTATTGTTCGAAATCCCACAATTAAATTCATTCCTTTGGGTTATATTTTTTTTTTTAAATCACTTTTCTTGATATCATCTAATTGCTTAGACCAGTAATAACCTACAATTAGTTATTAGTAATCGTTTGTTCATTTATTTAGCTAACATTTATTTCTGTTAACTCTATTCTTTCATAAAATACACTAACAAAATCCATCAGTTCAGAACTACTCATTACCTCATTTCACAAAACTCTTGCATGAAATATAGACATATCTGCTTTTATGTCGTAGTCTTGACTGAATGCCTGCTTTCTTCACCACATCTGTTCCATCGACATTCAGTCTTTCAGGGAAGAGCAACTCCATCCTTCTATTTGCTCATTCCAAACACCTGGCAGTCTTCATTGACTCCTAGCTTTCATTCACACCCATATCCAATTCATTTGCAAATCCTATCTCTAAAAGATACATATTCTGATTCACCACTGCCACTCTGGCTCAAGATGACATAAAGTATTGCCTGGAATATTAAAATAGACTCTACCTTTACACCTACCATTGTCTATTTCTAACGTAGCTCTGGAAATAAATGGGGGCATTTTTGGTTGTTGAGTGGCATGGACATATATACACTACCAAATGTAAAACCGATAGCTAGTGGGAAGCAGCCGCATAGCACAGGGAGATCAGCTCATTGCTTTGTGACCACCTAGAGGGGTGGGATAGGGAGGGTGGGAGGGAGGGAGACGCAAGAGGGAAGACATATGGGGATATATGTATATGTAAAACTGATTCACTGTGTTATAAAGCAGAAACTAACACAACATTGTAAAGCAATTATACTCCAATAAAGATGTTAAAAAATTAAAAAAAAAAAGTTCTGGGAATTACTACTGGCATTTGGTGAGCTGAGTTTAGAGATGACCTGCCATGCGCTTGATGGTCAGGACAAAGAGAGGTTGGTCACTCACAATGCCAATAGCAAACCTATTGAGAAATACTGAGCCCATTAAAAATCTAAGTCACAGAATATCCCACTTCTGCTCAACCTCCTCCAATGACTGCTAATTTTTCTAAGAACAAAAGCCAATATCCTTACGATGGTGTACAGGTCTCACACAGTCAGTCCTTTCCCCTGCCGCGCTTATCTGATCTCATTTCTTACTGTTCTCTCGTCATTACATTGCAACCACTCTGAAAATACAGTCGCGCCAGCATGCTATTCCTGCTGCCTGAAAAGTTCTTTCCCCAATATGCATGTCTGGCTCCCTTACCTCCTTACTCAACTGTCCTCTTTCTCAGTTACCCTGCTTAAAACTGCAGATCCTCCTTTCAGATTCCTATCCACAAGCTGTTTTGTCTCCAAAATACTTGTCACCATCTAACATATTAAGCTACATTCCTTTCTGTCTTCACTCACCAGACTTTGAGCTGCGTAAGAGATTTTTGTCTGTTTTGTTCCCTGCTACTATCACATTGCGTAGAATAATATTTGGCATATAGTAGGTGCTCAATAAGTAGTTTTTGAAATGAATGAATTACTCATAACAACCTTGGGCAGTATTGCATTAAATAAGTGGGCATTTAAAAGCTGAGAGGCTAGTAGATTTGTCGAGACACATAGCTTAGTAAAGAGAGGGATTTGCACCTGTTCTCGTAAGTACATTTATTTATTCATCTGCTAAGTATTTATTAAACTTCAGTTTAAATCAGGCACTGTTCTAGGTGCTAAAGGTAAAGCAATGAACAAAATAGGCAAGGTCTATTTTGCCTAAAATGTTTTAGATCTCTAAAACAAACTAGTTTTAGAGATGCTAAGTGCTATGCAGGAAATAAAAGAAAAGGAAGAAGGGATAGTGACAGGTGGTGATGGGGAGAGGCCTCCAATTTTTGTACTTATCCCACTGTAACCTGACTAGCTCATTTCCATATTAGTAACAAGTACTTTATTGGATACATTCACAAACACTTGAAAAGAGAAAGAAATGGGGAATTGGTACATGGACAAGTATGTTTTGAAGTGATCTGTGTGGTCTGTTGGAAAGAAAATGGATTTTTTAAGATTGAAGTATAGTTGATTTACAATACTGTGTTACTTTCAGGGGTATAGCACAGTGATTCCATATTTTTGTGGATTATATTCCATTATACGTTATTACAAGATAATGGTTGTAATACCCTGTGCTATACAGTATATCCTTGTTGCTTATCTATTTTATACATAGTAGTTTGTATCTGTTAATCCTATACACCTAATTTCTTCCTCCCCCTTTCCCTCACCCCTTTGGTAACCACAGATTTGTTTTCTATATCTGTGACTCTGTTTCTGTTTTGCGTATACATTCGTTTGCATTTTTTTAGATTCCACATATAAGTGATATCATACATTATTTGTCTTTGTCTGACTTATTTCACCAAGTGTAATATTCCCTAGGTCTATCCACATTGCTGCAAATGGCAGAATTTCATTCTTTTTTATGGCTGGATAATATTCCAATTGTCTATTGGGCATTTGAGTTGCTTTCGTGTTTTGGCTATTATAAATAGTGCTGCTATGAACACCAGGGCGCATGTATCTTTTCAAATTAGCCTTTTCATTTTTTTCCGGATATATACCCAGGAGTGGAATTGCTCATATGGTAGTTCTATTTTTAGTTTTTTGAGGAACCTCCATACTGTTCTCCATAGTGGCTGTATCAATTTACATTCCCACCAACAGTGTAGGAGGGTTCCTTTTTCTCCACACCCTCTCTAGCATTTGTTATTCATAGACTTTTTGATAATAGCCATTCTGACAGGTGTGAGGTGATATCTCGTTGCTGATGTCAGGAAGTCTTGAGTTCAGATCCCACCTCTGCCACATGCTGACCATGTGACCGTGAGCAACTAAGTTTAACTCAGTATCCTCATTTGCTATGCGTTAACAATGCACACTTCATAGGGTGGTTGTGAAGTTAGTGAAGAGTCAGTGTAGATGAGGTGTCTAATGGATAATAAAATAAGTCAGTAAATGTTTTTTAAAAAAGATATTTGGTTAATACATAGGAAATGAACCTGGATGGGGTTCTCCGGTGGGTGTCTGTTTTCTGAGGAGGAAGATGGGGTTATTATAAGGGCACTAAGTGCCAACTCAGAACTTTTGCAAAACCCTTTGATCCCCACACTTAAATAGCATTATACAATTTGTATAAAAGTTTTGATATTCTATTTAATAAACTTTTGTTATTCTGAAAGTTCTATAATTTATTGGAGAAATGTTTAGAAAATGTAGATTAGCAAAAGAAACTAAGCAATTTTTGTAATTCTAAAATTAATATTGTAACATTTTGGCATTTATCCTTTGAGTCATTTTTATATCTTGTGTGTGAATGTGTGTGTGTGTGTGTGTGTGTGTGTGTGTGTGTGTGTATCATTGGTTATGTAAACTACAAATCTTCTATTAACCAAAATTAATCTTTTAGAACATTAATATTTAGGAACAGAATTACTGTTTAGGAACTTTCAGGCACTGGAGTCACAGGAATGTGTATTTGCATCTGGGCTCTGCTAATTACTAAGCCTCTTTTCCTCAGCAGATTATTAGGGAGGTGATCTGTAGTTTACTTGAGTAATGCCCTATTGTTAGCCATTTTGACTCATTCCTTTTTTGAGATTATCAGTAATTTCTAGAAAAATATATTTGTGGATAAACTTTTCTTGTTTTTGGAATTCTTTCCTCAGGATATATTTTCCAGAAATGAAATTACATAGGAACATGTGTAAGACTGCTGGTATAGATGATCCAAATATTTTTCAAAAAATTTGAACCACTTTTAACTTTTAGTAGCAACATAGGAAAGGCCCCACTTTACCATACCTTTCCAGCATGGGGTATTATAATAAAAACTTGTGTTAATTTGACACAAGTGGATACTTAACTTGTGTTAAGTATCCACCCATAAGTGGATACTTCCATATATATGCTAAATTGCCATTTGTTAAGTCCCATGAAATGAAAAGTTCCTCAATATCCCTTGGAGAGTTAGGAAAGACTTCACTGAGAAGGTACAATGATTGGGTTGGGTCTTGAGGGAAGAATAGGTAGAGAAGAATGGCAGAACATGGAAAAATTGTCTCATGTAGGGTTTGAGACTTAAAGCAAGGAGAACAGCTAAGGAAGGGATCACTCATAATAGTCAAGGTAAGAGAAGAACATGAGTGTGGAGAAGGGTGATACCTATGGAAACAGAGAGGAAGGGACATATTTTACAGATATTTGAGAGATTGGGTGAGGATGATTCAATGGCCAATTAGATGCAACAGGTAAGGGAGAGGAGACTCCCTCCATTATTATCATGAGGACTTTTTAATTAAAGAGTTCTAAATTTGTATAAATCACTCATTTATTTACCATCTTCTGAGTTCAGTTAAATTAGAAATCATAACTTACGGCAACGACTATCCCTGTTCACTTGGTAGAAGTAGGTAGGCATGTTGTTTTATCTTTCAGCATGGCTTACCACTCCCTTCTTCTAGAAAGAGCATCCCCCCATACCTATGTACATACTCTTTCTTTTGGTTGAACTGTTTCTCATTATCTGCCCACCACAAAGGCACATGATATAGTCTTGGCCAGTCATAGAACTTCATTCTGCTGGCCATTATGAATGATATAAAGAAAAAGCCCTAGTTTTCCCAATATGCATGCAAAAATCTTTTCTGCTATGATATTTCACCTCCCATTGAATGGTAATTAAAATTTAGTTAAAATGCCTGTACATGTTCTTGCTGTGGTGTGAAAGATTATAATAAGAGGGATAAGACTGTCGAACATTGTTCGAATACCTGCAGTGTTAGGTACTTACTGGACTAGGCACTCGTGCACTTGACATGCACTTATTTTATTCTATTGTTCACCCAATAAAGCATGCATGATTTTAATTCCCATTTAACAGATGAGGAAAGGAAGGAACCAAGACTTAAAGTAACTTGCCAGTGGTCATCCATATAGGCTGGAGATGGGATAGCCAGAATTAACAAATTCTTGATAGAGGAAATGTGGCATTTTTATTCATTACCATAAGAAACAATACTAATAAGTAAGCATCTTTTCTATATATAATCTTCTATAACGTAGAAGATTTCTATATATAATCTTCTATTATATATCTTCTATATAATCTTCTATAATCTTCTAACATTAAACTTTACTTGCAATTACTCAGAATTTCCTTGGAACAAACCAAGATTATTGATCTTCTATTTTTCAGTTGATAATTATTTAATTAGCTTGGTAATCAACTATATAAATGCTATTTCTATTTGGTGATGATGATGATACCATGTTATGTACATCTGGTATGGATCATCTCATTTCTTATTTTATCACTGGAAATTTCTATTGTATAATTTTTCACCTTATTTAATTTACTTATATACATTATAATGTCTGCTGTATTGTTAATTTATAAAAGGCAGAATTCATATCCGATTAATCTTCTTAGCCTTCAAATTAGGCTGAAAAAAGAAATTAACATTTATTATTGGGTTCTGTAACATTTATTACTTTAATTAATTCTCACTTTAAAAAGGAGAAAACTAAGGTTCAGAAAGGTTTTGCCACCTATAATAAGTCGAGGCCTGAACTTAAACTCAAGTCTAGATGATCTCAAAACGTGTTCTTTTTATTTCTCCATTCTGCCTTATTATATAAGCAATATCTTATGGTAAGTGCTCAGTAACTTTTTTGTTGAATAAATGAATAGATGAATAGATAGATGGTTGCTATTCAACAGATTTGCAACTGAACTCGAAGCAATGGGCATGCACAGTTAAGAGAAGGCAGCAGACCTTACATAAATTTCGATGGCAGAAATTATACTTGAATAGTCGAACATGTATTGACTGACAAAGAGTTTAGTCATTTTAGGTTGTGTAACTAGAATTGATCACATTGCTTAATCTTATAACTCTTATTATATCATTGAACTTGGGTAAATATGAGATAGCCCCATAGGGTAATGTAGCTTCTGAGTACTGGTTTAAATGAATTCATATTAAAATTGAAGGTTTAAATAGATAGGATTGGTAAACTTGAATTTTATGTCGCTGAAACTTGATATTTTCAAAGTATATGTTTCCTCACATACTTATCTAATTTTGTTTGGCAGCTAAAGTATTCCTTTTTAACAGTCATTCTTAAGTAGAGAATTCTAAAATCACAAAAGTGTCTACATGATTTACAGCTTTTAACAAACTGTATTCTGAACTATCACCATACTTTGGATGAAAAAATTTTTTTCTACACTACCAGCCCTGAAAAAGTGAAAATTATACTTGGATTTTATTATAATACTTGAGTTCTATTGGAAGACTAATGTCTGAAGACTAGTTGAAAAGTAGAACACCTTACTATTATTTTATTGTTGGTATTTAATCTTGGCATGCCATTAATGTTATCTGTCAAGCAATAATCTATCAAAATATAAAATTTCTTTTGTATCATCTTAACATAAACTTTTTCAAGACAGATGTGGGTACTTTTCCTTTTAAAAATGGGGATAATGTGTTAACATGTCTTTGTTTTATCTGTGTAATTTTTTAAAAACTGCTTTATTGAGTTATCGTTTATATACTATACAATCCACTCATTGAAAGTGTGCGATTCAGTGTTTTTCAGTAAATTCAAGGAGTTGTTCAATATCACCACAGTATAATTTTAGAACATTTTCATCTAACAAAAAGAAGCTACATATTTATTAACAGTTGCTTCCCATTACCCCACAAATCTCCTTTCCCTATAATTCTAAGTAACTGCTAATCTGCTCGATGTTTCTATAGATGGTAAATCTATAGAATAGGTAATATTCTGGACTTATAAATGAAATCATACAATATATGGTCTTTTGTTATTGGCTTCTTTTATTTGGTATAATATTTTCAGGGTTCATCAATGCTGTAACACGTACTCCATTCCTTTTTATGGCTGAATAATATCCCATTGTATGGATGTATCACATTTTGCTTATCCATTCATCAGTTGATGGACATTTAGATTGTTGCCACATTTCGGCTATTATAAGTAATGCTACCGTGAACATTCGGGTACAAGTTTTTGTATGGACACATGTTTCATTTCTCTTGTGTATGTAAGTACATAGGGGTGGAATTGCTGGGTCGTATGGTAACTCTGTATGTAACATTTTAGGAACCACCAAACTATTTTCCAGAACACCTGCAGAATTTCACATTCTTACCTGTGACATAAATGGATCCAATTTCTCTACATTCTTATCAGCACTTGTTATTATCTCCTTTTTAAAAATAGCCATCCTAGTGGATGTGAAGTAGTATATCATTGTGGTTTTGGCTTGTATTTACCTAATGGCTAATGTTGAGTATATTTCATAGTCTAATTGGCCATTTTAATATCTTCTCTGGTAAAATATCTATTCAGATTCTTTGTCCATTTTTTAATTGGATTGTTTGACTTTTTAATATAGAGTTTTAAGAGTTCTTTCTATATTTTGGATACAAGTCCTTTATCAGATCTATGATTTGCAAACATTTTCTCTCATTCTGTAGGTTGCCTTTTCACTTTCTTGATGGTGTACTTTGAAACACAGACATTTTGTATTTTGATGTAGTCCAATTTATTGATTTTTTTCTTTTGTTACTCATTTTATCTGTTGGTGTTGTATTTGAGAAACCATTGCCAAACTCAGGATTACAAATATTTATGCTTTCTTCTAAGAGTTTTATGGTTTTAGCTCTTACATTTAGTTATATGATCCATTTTGAGTTAATTTTTTATACGGTTTTGAAGTAAAGATCGAATTCCATTCTTTTGCATGTGGATATCTAGTTTTCCCAGAACCATTTGCTGAAAAGATGATTATGTCCCAATACCAGTTCTCTGACATCAGCTGAGTGTCCTATCATTCAAATCAATCTGATGCTAACTATTTGGAGTTAGCACCAGATCCCACAAACCAAAGGCTAAAGTCCCCAATAAGACTGCCCTTACTTCAGAAGAGAGGTGCAAGTGGGGTCCCCAGGCAAGGGGCACTTCTGCCTGGTTGAATTGGCTACAGATTTGGAAGCTCCCACGACACTGCTTCAGGTTCTGTAATTCACTAGAATGACTTACAGAATTCATGTAAGTGCTTAATTATGATGACTGTTTTATTGTAAGGGATTCAAATGAGCAGCCAGATGAAGAGGTATATAGAACAAGGCCGAAAGGGTTGTGGAGTGGGAGTTTCTGTCCTCGTGGAGCCAGGGTTGCCACCCTCCTAGTACATCAACGTATTCGCCAAGCAGGAAGCTCTCTGAGCTTGTTGTTCAGAGTTTTTATTGACATAATTATAGACATGGTTGATTAAATCATTGGCTATGTCATTAAACTCAATCTCCAGCCTCTCAATCTTCTCCCCAGAGGTTGCATGGGGGAGGGTCAGGGGTTGGGGGTGGGAGGTGTCTCAAAGTTCCATCCCTCAAATCACTTGGTTGCTTTTCCTGACATTCTCTCCCAGCCTGAAGCTATCTGGGAACTCTGACAAGAGTCACCTCATAGCATAACAAAGTCACACATGCCACTCAGGGAATTCCAAGGGTTTTCAAAGCTCTGTGTCAAGAATCAGGAACAATAGCCAGGTCATGGAACCAACCTAAATGCCCATCGACAGACGAATGGATAAAGAAGATGTGGTACATATATACAGTGGAATATTACTCAGCCATAAAAAGGAACGAAACTGGGTCATTTGTAGAGACGTGGATGGATCTAGAGACTGTCATACAGAGTGAAGTAAGTCAGAGAGAGAAAGACAAATATCATATATTAACACATATATGTGGAACCTAGAAAAAATGGTACAGATGAACCAGTTTGCAGGGCAGAAATTGAGACACAGTTGTAGAGAACAAATGTATGGACACCAAGGGGGGAACGTGGCGGGGGGTGATGGTGATGGTGTGATGAACTGGGAGATTGGGATTGACATGTATACACTAATATGTATAAAATGGATAACTAATAAGAACCTGCTGTGTAAAAAAATAAATAAAATATAAAAATACAAAAAAAACCCCCCAAAAAAACCAGAAACAAAGACTTTATTTATTTATTTTTTGTCATACCATAACTGTTCTTTCCCCCATTGAATTGTCTGGGCAAGTGTGTCAAAACTCAATTGACCATAAATGTCTAGGTTTACTTCTGTACTCTCAATTCTATACCATTTATCTATATTTGCATCCTTATGCCAGTACCACACTGTATTGATTACTGTAGATTTGTCTTTAGTTTTGAAGTTGTAAAGGATGCATTCCCCAACTTTTTCTTCTTTCTCAGGATTGATTTAGCTATACTGGATCCCTTGCATTGCCTTATGAATTTTAGGAACAGTTTGTCAGTTTTTACCAAAAAAGCCAGCTGAAATTTTATAGAGATTGTGTTGAATCTGTAGGTCAACTTGGGGAATATTTCATATTAAGAATATTAAGTTCTCTGATCCATGAATGTGGGATGCATTTTCATCTCTTTTAGATATTCTTTCATTTCTTACAGTAGTGTTTTAATTTTTAATGTACAGGTCTTCCACTTATACTATTGAATTGATAATTATTTTTTTTTCACGCTGTTGTAAATGAAATTGTTTTCTTAATTTTATTTTTGTAGTGTTTATTACTAGTATATAGGAATCCAGTTGATTTTTAAAAATATTTATTTATTTATTTGGCTGCTCCAGGCCTTAGTTGCAACACACAGGATCTTATCTGGTATGTGCGGGATCTTTGTTGCAGCATGTGAGATCTTTTTAGTTGAGGCATGCGGCATCTTTTAGTTGCGGCACGTGCACTCTTAGTTGTGGTATGTGGGATCTAGTTCCCTGACCTGGGAATGAACCCCAGGCTCCCTGCATTGGGAGCATGGAGTCTTAGCCACTGGACCACCAGGGAAATCCCCAACTGATTTTTATATTGATCAGGTATCCTACAATATTACTGAACCTGTTCATAGTTTTAATAGTTTTTTTTAGTGAATTACTTAGGATTTTCTAAATAAAACTAACATTGTGTACAAGTATAGTTTACTTCTTCCTTTTCAACCTGGATGTGTTTTATTTCTGTTCTTTCATAATAAACCTGGCTGTAACCTCCAGTACAGTCCTTTTTTTTTTTTTTTTTTTGCAGTACACGGGCCTCTCACTGTTGTGGCTTCTCCCTGTTGTGGAGCACAGGCTCAGTGGCCGTGGCTCACGAGCCCAGCCGCTCTGCGGCACGTGGGATCCTCCTGGACCCGGGCACGAACCCGTGTCCCCTGCATCGGCAGGTGGACTCTCAACCACTGCGCCACCAGGAAAGCCCCAGTACAGTCTTTTTTTAAAAATTATTTTTTATTTTACTATTTTTTAAACATCTTTATTGGAGTATAATTGCTTTACAATGGTGTGTTAGTTTCTGCTTTATAACAAAGTGAATCAGCTATACATATACATATATCCCCATATCCCCCCTCTAGCGTCTTCCTCCCTCCTGCCCTCCCTATCCCACCCCTCTAGATGGTCACAAAGCACTGAGCTGATCTCCCTGTGCTATGCGGCTGTTTCTCGCTAGCTATCTATTTTACGTTTGGTAGTGTATATATGTCCATGCCACTCTCTCACTTCATCCCAGCTTACCCTTCCCACTCCCTGTGTCCTCAAGTCCATTGTCTATGTCTGTGTCTTTATTCCTGTCCTGCCCCTAGGTTTTTCAGAACCTTTTTTTTTAGATTCCATATATATGTGTTGGCATACAATATTTATTTTTCTTTTTCTGACATACTTCACTCTGTATGACAGTCTGTAGGTCCATCCACCTCACAACAAATAACTCAATTTCGTTTATTCTTATGGCTGAGTAATATTCCATTGTATATATGTGCCACATCTTCTTTATCCATTCATCTGTCGATGGACACTTAGGTGGCTTCCATGTCCTGACTATTGTAAATAGAGCTGCAGTGAACATTGTGGTACATGACTCATTTTGAATTATGGTTTTCTCAGGGTATATGCCCAGGAGTGGGATTGCTGAGTCATATGGTAGTTCTATTTTTAGTTTTTTAAGGAACCTCCATACTGTTCTCCATAGTGGCTGTATCAATTTCTGACTGGTGTGAGGTGATACCTCATTGTAGTTTTGATTTGCATTTCTCTAATGATTAGTGATGTTGAGCATCCTTTCATGTGTTTGTTGGCAATCTGTATATCTTCTTTGGAGAAATGTCTATTTAGATCTTCTGCCCATTTTTGGATTGGGTGGTTTGTTTATTTGATATTGAGCTGCATGAGCTGCTTGTAAATTTTGGAGATTAATCCTTTGTCAGTTGCTTCATTTGCAAATATTTTCTCCCATTCTGAGGGTTGTCTTTTGTCTTGTTTATGGTTTCCTTTGCTGTGCCAAAGCTTTTAAGTTTTATTAGGTCTCATTTGTTTATTTTTGTTTTTATTTCCATTCCTCTAGGAGGTGGGTCAAAAAGGATCTTGCTGTGATTTATGTCATAGAGTGTTCTGCCTATGTTTTCCTCTAAGAGTTGTACAGTGCCTGGCCTTACATTTAGATCTTTAATCCATTTTGAGTTTATTTTTGTGTAAGATATTAGGGAGTGTTCTAATTTCATTCTTTTACATGTAGCTGTCCAGTTTTCCCAGCACTGCTTATTGAAGAGGCTGTCTTTTCTCCTTTCTATATTCTTGCTTCCTTTATCAAAAATAAGGTGACCATGTGTGCGTGGGTTTATCTCTGGGCTTTCTATACTGTTCCATTGATCTCTATTTCTGTTTTTGTGCCAGTACCATATTGTCTTGTCTTGTCTTGTCTTGATTACTGTAGCTTTGTAGTATAGCTTTGTAGTATAGTCTGAAGTCTGGGAGCCTGATTCCGTTTTTCTTTCTCAAGATTGCTTTGGCCATTCGGAGTCTTTTCTGTGTCCATACAAACTGTGAAATTTTTTGTTCCAGTTCTGTGAAAAATGCCATTGGTAGTTTGATAGGGATTGCACTGAATCTGCAGACTGCTCTGGGTAGTAGAATCATTTTCACAATGTTGATACTTCCAATCCAAGAACATGGTATATCTGTCCATCTGTTTGTATCATCTTGAATTTCTTTCATCAGTGTCTTCTAGTTTTCTGCATATAGGTCTTTTGTCTCCTTAGGTAGGTTTATTCCTAGGTATTTTATTCTTTTTGCTGCAGTGGTAAATAGGAGTGTTTCCTTAGTGTCCTTTCTGATCTTTTGCTGTTAGTGTATAGGAATGCCAGAGACTTCTGTGCATTAATTTTGTATCCTGCTACTTTACCAGAGTCATTGATTAGCTCTAGTAGTTTTCTGGTAGCATCTTTAGGATTCTCTATGTATAGTATCATGTCATCTCAAACAGTAACAGCTTTACTTCTTCTTTTCCAATTTGGATTCCTTTTATTTCCTTTTCTACTCTGATTGCTGTTAAAGGTTAAAACTTCCAAAACTATGTTGAATAATAGTGGTGAGAGTGCACAACCTTGTCTTGTTCCTGGTCTTAGAGGAAATGGTTTCAGTGTTTCACCATTGAGAATGATGTTGACTGTGGGTTTGTCATATATGGCCTTTATTATGTTGAGGTAAGTTCCCTCTATGCCTTCTTTGTGGAGGGTTTTTATCATAAATGGGTGTTGAATTTGTCAAAAGCTTTTTCTGCATCTATTGAGATTATTGTATGGTTTTTCTCCTTCAGTTTGTTAATATGGTTTATCACACTGATTGATTTGAATATACAAAGGATCCTTGCATTCTTGGGATAAACCCCACTTGGTCATGGTGTATGATCCTTTTAATGTGCTGCTGGATTCTGTTTGCTAGTATTTTCTTGAGGATTTTTGTATTTATGTTCATCAGTGATACTGGCCTGTAGTTTTCTTTCTCTGTGGCATCCTTGTCTGGTTTTGATACCAGAGTGACGGTGGCCTCATAGAATGAGTTTGGGAGTGTTCCTCCCTCTGCTATATTTTGGAAGAGTTTGAGAAGGATAGGTGTTAGCTCTTCTCTAAATGTTTGATAGAATTCACCTGTGAAGCCATCTGATGCTGGGCTTTTGTTTGTTGGAAGATTTTTAATCAGAGTTTCAATATCAGTGCTTGTGATTTGTCTGTTTATATTTTCTATTTCTTCCTGGTTCAGTCTCGGAAGGTTGTGCATTTCTAAGAATTTGTCCATTTCTTCCAGGTTGTCCATTTTATTGGCATATAGTTGCTGGTAGTAATCGCTCATCATCATTTGTATTTCTGCAGTGTCAGTTGTCACTTCTCCATTTTCATTTCTAATTCTTTTGATTTGAGTCTTCTCCCTTTTTTACTTGTTGAGTCTGGCTAATGGTTTATCAATTTTGTTTATCTTCTCAAAGAACCAGCTTTTCGTTTTATTGATATTTGCTAGTGTTTCCTTCATTTCTTTTTCATTTATTTCTGATCTGATCTTTATGATTTCCTTACTTCTGCTAACATTGGCATTCTTTTGTTCTCTTTCTGTAATTGCTTTAGGTATAATGTTAGGTTGTTTATTTGAGATGTTTCTTGTTTCTTGAGGTAGGATTGATTGTATTGCTATAAATTTCCCTCTTAGAACTGCTTTTGCTGCATCCCATAGGTTTTGGGTTGTCGTGTTTTCATTGTCATTTGTTTCTAGGTATCTTTTCATTTCTTCTTTGATTTCTTCAGTGATCTCTGGTTTATTTAGTAGTGTATTGTTTAGCCTCCATGTGTTTGTATTTTTTACAGATTTTTCCCTGTAATTGATATCTAGTTTCATAGCACTTTGGTTGGGAAAGTTACTTGATACTATTTAAATTTCCTTAAATTTACCAAGGCTTGATTTGTGACCCAAGTTATGATCTATCCTGGAGAATGTTCCATGAGCACTTGAGAAGAAAGTGTTTTCTGTTGTTTTGGATGGACTGTCCTATAAGTATCAATTAAGTCCATCTGGTCTAATGTGTCATTTAAAGCTTGTGTTTCCTTTCATTTTCGGTAATCTGTCCATTGGTGAACATGGGGTGTTAAAGTCCCCTACTATGATTGTGTTACTGTCGATTTCCCCTTTTATGGCTGTTAGTATTTGCCTTATGTATTGAGGTGCTCCTATGTTGGGTGCATAAATATTTACAACTGTTATATCTTCTTCTTGGATTGATCCCTTGATCATTATGTAGTATCCTTCTTTGTCTCTTGTAATAGTCTTTATTTTAAAGTCTATTTTGTCTAATATGAGAATTGCTACTCCACTTTTCTTTTGATTTCCATTTGCATTGAACATCTTTTACCATCCCCTCAGTTTCAGTTTGTATATATCCCTAGGTCTGAAGTGGGTCTCTTGTAGACAGCATATGTACGGGTCTTGTTTTTGTATCCATTCAGCCAGTCTATGAGTCTTTGTCTTTTGGTTGGAGCATTTAATCCATTTACATTTAAGGTAGTTATCAATATGTATGTTCCTATTACCATTTTCTTAATTGTTTTGGGTTTGTTATTGTAGGTCTTTTCCTTCTCTTGTGTTTCCTGCCTAGAGAAGTTCCTTCAGCATTTGTTGTAAAGCTGGTTTGATGGTGCTGTATTCTCTTAACTTTTGCTTGTCTGTAAGGTTTTAATTTCTCCATTGAATCTGAATGAGATCCTTGCTGGGTAGAGTAATCTTGGTTGTAGTTTCCTCCCTTTCATCACTTTAAATATATCCTGTCACTCCCTTCTGGCTTGCAGAATTTCTGCTGAAAGATCAGCTGTTAACCTTATGGTGATTCCCTTGTATGTTATTTGTTGCTTTTCCCTTGCTGCTTTTAGTATTTTTTCTTTGTATTTAATTTTTGATAGTTTGATTAATATGTGTCTTGGCATGTTTCTCCTTGGCTTTATCCTGTATGAGACTCTCTGCACTTCCTGGACTTGATTGACTATTACCTTTCCCATATTAGGGACGTTTTCAGCTATAATCTCTTCAAATATTTTCTCAGTCCCTTTTTTTTTTTTTTTTTTTTAACTTTTTTTTTTTTTTTTTTTTTTTGGTACGCGGGCCTCTCACTGTTGTGGTCTCTCCCGTTGCGGAGCACAGGCTCCGGACGCGCAGGCTCAGCGGCCATGGCTCACGGGACCCGCCGCTCTGCGGCATGTGGGATCTTCCCGGACCGGGGCACGAACCTGTGTCCCCTGCATCGGCAGGTGGACTCTCAACCACTGCGCCACCAGGGAAGCCCTCTCAGTCCCTTTTTGTCTTCTTCTTTTGGGACCCCTATAATTTGAATGTTGATGTGTTTAATGTTGTCCCAGATGTCTCTGAGACTGTCATCAATTCTTTTTATTCTTTTTTCTTTATTCTGCTCTGTGGTAATTATTTCCACTATTATCTTCCAGGTCACTTATCCGTTCTTCTGCCTCAGTTATTCTGCTATTGATCCCATCTAGAGTATTTTTCATTTCATTTATTGTGTTGTTCATTGTTTTTTGTTTCATCTTTAGTTCTTCTAGGTCCTTGTTAAACATTTCTTGTATTTTCTCCATTCTATTTCCAAGATTTTGGGTCAGCTTTACTGTCATTACTCTGAGTTCTTTTTTAGGTAGACTGCCTATTTCCTTTTCATTTGTTTGGTCTGGTGGGTTTTTACCTTGCGTCTTCATCTGCTATGTGTTTCTCTGTCTTATTTTGTTTAACTTACTGTGTTTGGGGTCTCCTTTTTGCAGGCTGCAGGTTCATAGTTCCTGTTGTTTTTGGTGTCTGCCCCCAGTGGCTAAGGTTGCTTCAGTGGGTTGTGTAGGCTTCCTGGTGGAGGGGAGTAGTGCCTCCCTGGTGGATGAGGCTGGATCTTGTCTTTGTGGTGGGCAGGCCCACGTCCGGTGGTGTGTTTTGTTGTCTGTGACGTTATTATGATTTTACGCAGCCTCTCTGCTAATGGTTGTGGTTGTGTTCCTGTCTTGCTAGTTGTTTGGCATAGTGTGTCCAGCACTGTACCTTGCTGGTCGTTGAGTGCAGCTCTGTCTTAGGGTTGAGATGGAGATCTCTGGGCGAGCTTTTGCCATTTTATATTACGTGGAGCTCAGAGGTGTCTGATGGACCAATGTCCTGAACTTGGCTCTCCACCTCAGAGGCACAAGACTGACACCTGGCTGGAGCACCAAGACCCTGTCAGCCACATGGCTCAGATGAAAAGGGAGAAAAAAAGAAAGAAAGAGTAAAATAAAATAAAGTTATTAAAATAATAAATTAAGAAATTATTAAAAATAAAAGAATTTAAAAAGTGATAAAAAAAAGAGAGCAACCAAACCAAAAAACACATCCACCAATGATAACAAGCGCTAAAAAACTATACTGAAACAAACAAACCAAAACAACGGCGAGACAGAACCCAAGTACAAATGGTAAAAGCAAAGCTATACAGATAAAATCACACAATGAAGCATACACATAAACACTCACAAAAAGAGAAAGAGAAAAATAAATATTTATATATAAGAAAAAAGGAGGAAGCGAGCAACCAAATTAATAAACAAATCTACCAATGATAATAACCTCTAAATACTAAACTAAGATAAGCATAAAACCAGAAACAAATTAGATGCAGAAAGCAAACCCCAAGGCTACAGTTGCTCCCAAAGTCTACCGCCTCAATTTTGGGATCATTCATTGTGTATTCAGGTATTCCACAGATGCAGGGTACATCACGTTGACTGTGCAGATATAATCCACTGCTGCTGAGGCTGCTGGGAGAAATTTCCCTTTCTCTTCTTTGTTCGCACAGCTTCTGGGGTTCAGCTTTGTATTTGGCCCCACCTCTGCGTGTGGGTCGCCTTAGGGCATCTGTTCCCGCCCAGACAGGATGGGGTCAAAGGATCGGCTGATTAGGGGGCTCTGGCTCACTCAAGCTGGGGAGGAGGAGGGGTACAGAAGGCGGGCAAGCCTGCGGTGTGGCAGAAGCCAGCATGACATTGCAACAGCCTGAGGTGTGCTGTGTGTTCTCCCGGGGAAGTTGTCCCTGGATCACGGGACCCTGGCAGTGGCGGGCTGCACAGGCTTTTGGGAGGGGAGGTGTGGATAGTGATCCGTGCTTGCATACAGGCTTCTTGGTGGCTGCAGCAACAGCCTTAGCGTCTCATGCCCGTCTCTGTTGTCCGTGCTGATAGCCGCGGCTCATGCCCATCTCTGGAGCTCATTTAGGCGTTGCTCTGAAACCCCTCTCCTCGTGCACCCTGAAACAATAGTCTCTTGCCTCTTAGGCAGGTCTAGACTTTTTTCTGGACTCCCTCCTAGCTAGCTGTGGTGCACCAGCCCTCTTCAGGCTTTGTTCACGCAGCCAGCCCCAGTCCTCTCCCTGGGATCTGACCTCTGAAGCCCTAGCCTCAACTCCCAGCCTCCACCTGTCCTGGTGGGTGAGCAGACAAGCCTCTCGGGTGGTGAGTGCTGGTTGGCACCGATCCTCTGTGCAGTAATCTCTCTGCTTTGCCCTCTGCACCCCTGTTGCTGAGCTCTCCTCCGCGGCCCCGAAGCTTCCCCGCAACCCTCCCCTCGTTTCCACCAGTTAAGGGGCTTTCTAGTGTGTGGAAACTTTTCCTCCTTCACGGCTCCCTCCCAGAGGTGCAGATCCTATCCCTATTCTTTCGCCTCTGTTTTTTCTTTTGCCCTACCCAGGTACATGGGGAGTTTCTTGCCTTTTGGGAAGTCTGAGGTCTTCTGCCAGCATTCAGTAGGTGCTCTGTAGGAGTTGTTCCACATGTAGATGTATTTCTGATGTATTTGTGGGGCGGAAGGTTATCTCCGCGTCCTACTCCTCTGCCATCTTGAAGGTCTCCCTCCAGTACAGTCTTGAATAGAAGTGACATGAGTGGACACCCTTGTCTTATTTCTGATCTTAGTGGGAAACCAGTCAGTCTTTTACTACTACGTATGATAGTTGTGAGGTTTTTGTAGATGCTCTTTATTAGGTTGAGGAAGTTCCCTTCTATTGCTAGTTTGTTGAATGTTTATATCATGAAAGGGTGTTGGATTTTGTCAAATGCTTTTCAGCATCTATAGAGGTGATCGTATGGTTTTGTGTTTTATTTTATTAGTATGATATGTTACATTATTTGATACTTAGATGTTAAACCAACTTTGCATTCCTAGGATAAATCCCACTTAGTCTTGGTGTGTAATTTCTTTTACTATTTTGTAGCCTTTAAAAGAATTTAGGTACCCCAGAAACCATCCCAAATTATTGTTTCTTTCAAAAATGAGAAGTCTTATATAAACTAGTAATCAAAAGTTATACAGGTAACCTGGTCCTAGATCATCTCTAAATCTCTGGCTCTAGTATGTTAGATCAATATCCTAGAAGTAGAATTCTGTTACCCTGAGCATATCATTTTGAAGTCTTATTTAAAATACTAACCACAGGGCTTCCCTGGTGGCGCAGTGGTTAAGAATCTGCCTGACAATGCAGGGGACATGGGTTTGATCCCTGGTCTGGGAAGATCCCACATGCTGTGGAGCAACTAAACCCGTGTGCCACAACTACTGATCTTGTGCTCTAGAGGCCACAAACCACAACTACGGAGCCCACATGCCACAACTACTGAAGCCCACGTGCCTATTACCCATGCTTTGCAATAAGAGAAGCCACCACAATGAGAAGCCCGCACACCACAATGAAGAGTAGCCCCCACCCTCTGTGACTAGAGAAAGCCCGCATGCAGCAACGAAGACCCAATGCATCCAAAAATTAATTAATTAATTAATAATACATAAATGAAATAAAATACTAACCACATAATCTGATTGACGGTACATGTAACTGTACCCTCCTGGGGCATAAATGTTTTGTAATTTATATTTATACAATTTCAATGATCATGTTTCAAGATCATAAAAGTCATTAACAAATGCTTAAACATTTTGAAACTATTTTGAAACCATGATCATTCTGAGGCCAAAGTTTAAAAAGCTGAGAATAGATAATGGACCTCCCCTTATAAAAAAGAATTCTGTACTGATAAATAAATAATAAAATAATGATAATATAGTTACACATATTGAAAATTTTTAAAATTTTGGATTTTTATCAAGGCTATGAAACCATTTTACGGATCAAGAAAATAAACCTTCAAAGAGGTTAGATAAATTTCTAAAGACATAAAGCTCTTCTGTCATGGGACCAATGCTTAAATCCTGGTCTTTGGGGTCTGGTTCAGACAAAGTGACTAAGTATTAATACAGTGTTTCTGGGTTTAGTTTGCTATTTTTGTTTTTATTGTTTTAACGTAGAAATTATCCAGTGAGTTTGTAAACCCTTTATTCTTATACAACTTAGTATCCTAGTACAATGTAGCACTGTGCTTTGGTAAGTGCTAGTCTGTAGTTAATAAATTTCAGTGGCTGTTAGCCTGTTATCCTTGAAGTATTGTAGTTGTAAGTAAGGTTGCATTATAAGTATATTTTAAGTTAACCATTATGGACTATAAGAATGGTTAAAATTGTTTCTCTCAATAAAACTGGGCCCAGGGTGATCATAGGCTACATACATGCACATGGGCTTCCATGACTGAATTAATAATATAAAAATTTTAAAAGTGATTTAATTGAAACAGCTTCAAGATAATTGGTTCACTTTTTTTTTTCATTTCAACTATCATAATATCTTGCCTGTCATTTATGAAAGTTTGTTTTTTGAGTGTTCATTTATTATTCATTCATCAGCTATTAACTGGCATAGTCCTATGAGTCTGACGTTGTGTGGCTATGAATCTGGTCTAGAAAAAATTTTAGAATGAAATTACCTAATATTTCTTCCAAAGTTATGTAGTAGAAATCTTAACTCTCTTTATAATGTTTAATTTTTTTTCACCTAAGTATTTCAAATTACTTTGATTTTTCCCTAAATACTTGTCTTTCTTTGTTATTTTTTTCTTAGCATTGCAAGAAATAGATAATATCAAGGACATCAGGAGTGGGAGAGATTGCAGACTCAGCAGGTCAGAACATTGTATTATTATCATTTGCTGATCATTCTTTTGTCATTAATTTTGGAGTTCTTGATCTCTTGCCACTTGTTTATTTCTTATCCATGCTTACTTGGTGTGGTCTTCAGCTTTGCAAGTAACGACTAAAGACTTCAGATAATAAGTCCAGCATTTAGGCATTCTCTTTTTAGGATTTGAAGATGAAAAAATAATTTGAAGAGATTTTCAGGAATAGGAGAAGATTTCTTACCTAATATGGTACACAGTTACCCTGATTTCTATTATCCTTTTTAGGGTGTAAACAGTTTTGAAATGAAGACTTTTTGATGACTTTTCCAGAATCAAAACTTTAAAACATATACAGTGTTACTAATTATGTAACTGTAGTGGGAGAACACTTGGGTCATGAAAGTCAAGTTTCCTTTCTTTTCTGCCGTGTTCTCTGGGCACAGGGACACCTCTAAAAGCTCTTGATGCTCTCAGAGTCAGTCTGTTTACCAATGCTAATTTTAACTACCATATGTAGTCAACATTAATTAGTCAAAGGGTCTACTGTGAGCATTTGTCAGCCATTGTGGAAAGTTTAGTGGAAGTCACACTCCTCAGTAAGCTGGATGCAGCCATGCTGGCCTTTGCAGTCCCCATTTCCCTGAGTGTCACCATGAGTGACTGATGGCTCATGTTCATCTCCTGCTTCAAGGAAGACTACCAGTTGTCTTAAATAGTGATTACAGCTCTTGCTACTATTGCTTAGTTATTTATAGAAGCTTGGGAGTCCTCTCCCTTTCTGTTACCCCTCTAGTGTTACCACTTCCACAACTCTCCTGGAGTCTGACTTAGCTCGTCCACATCCAGGCCTCCTGGAGAGCAACTACCAGTGGGCTTTTCGGGTTCCATCACACAGAGAGATAAATAGCTTTGTTCTTCAGTCTGATCACATCTCTTCAAGTGAAATGGCTTATTCAGAAAGGATCTAAGCTTAAAGTTCTTCTGCCAGGATGCTTCAGGGATTTAGTTATTTTCTAGAATTATGGACTAAACAGATTATTATTGTATGCATCTTGAGAAAACACCACTCTCCAGCTTAAAGGAAAGATAATTTCAAGTATATCTTGATGCATCGCATATACTCGGGTCTCTGTTCTTGGCTAAATTAAGAAAGAGTCCTGCGAAAAGCTGTGTTTAGAATGATATGCCCAAGTAATTGGGTTTGTAAGTATATCTGCACTGATTCTTGCAGAGTTGAGAACCACTTTTTGGTGATACGTGTATAGAGTTTTCTGGTAGTAAACATCTCCCAATTTTCAACATATAAATATCATTGAACTAAACATTAAAAAGAAATAAATTGAAGCCAAAAATAGTGCATTTTCTTGGCATCCAGCTGTATGTATATATTGATGTTAAATTGAATACAGTTGTTTGAGTTTTTCATGTTTGGAAGTGAGATCAAGAAGGAAGAGACCTCACAGATCCCTTATAGTCTTGACACATAGAAAGAACTTCAGTCTAATCCATCTATTTTACAAACCTACATTGCTTCCCACTGTCACGTGAAATATTAGTAACAGAGATTAATCTATGTTTCTTGGTATGATGCAGACCCACTGAATTACGTGCCTTACAGGTTATGGAACACAAACAACTGTGCACACAACATTGTACACACACATAAAAAATACCACCATCATTTGTCATCTTCACCAATTTATATTTTATAAAGAATACCATTGATACTCATACTTCACTTTGAATTGTATTGATATTTGAAGAACTTAAGAACGTTAAGTTTTTTTTACTGTTGTTTCTCTGGAGAAGTTCCCTATTCAGCTGGTTGAAACGATAAAGGTGATCATTCATTCATACATATAACAGAAGTTCCTGCTCTTCGGGCGTTTTCATTCTAGCGGAGGAAAACATAACATGAGGATTTTAATATATATGTTAAGGGGGATACATGCTAAGGAGGAAAGAAAGCAGAGTAAATTGAGGATGGTGGGAGACTGTATCCACTACCATGTCTAGGGTTGGCCTTTCTGAAAAGGAGAGAACGGAGCACAGACTTGAATGTAGTGAGAGGGAATGATTTAGATTTATGGTGGGAGACTGTATCCAATACCATGTCTAGGGTAGGCCTTTCTGAAAAGGAGAGAACGGAGCACAGACTTGAATGTAGTGAGAGGGAATGATTTAGATTTATGGCTGAAGAGAGTTACATTCAGTGGGAAGAACAAGTCTAATGAGTGTGCTTGGTATGTTGAAGGAGCGTCAAGAAGGGCACTGTGGCCAGAGAGAGTATGGAGTGGACAAGTAAGAGATGAGAAGGGGTAGGATGTTGTGATGACCATTTTATAAGGCCTGGTAGACCATGGCGGGACCTTGACTATTATTCTGAGTGAGATGGGAATCATTAAGGGGATTTCAGCCAATAAAGGGGCATGATGTAGCTGTCAAGGTTTAAGGGTCACTTGGACTTACAGCTTCGGTAAAACATTAAAGTCAAGGTTTAAGGATCACTTGGGCTTACAGCTTCGGTAAAACGTTAAAAATTTCTTTCCTTACACACAGAATGTAAATTATGAATGAAAATAGACTTTAACAATGATGAGGGCAACATTATCTGATTAAGATTTTGACTGATGATTGTGTTCCGGGAGCTCATGTTAAATAGTAGAGCTATCATTTTTCATTTTCGTGTCTTTAATTTGCAGAATCCTTTTGATTTTGAATCATGTTCTTCGGTTCTGTATAACTTATTTTTTCATAATAGGCACGTTAATGACAAGGGTATGTAATATTTAGAAATTTGTGTGTCCAGTTAGTTGCTTTGCATAGCTGAATTTCCCATTTGTTTGTCATTTTTAATTTCAACCAAAACTACATAGCCTTGTGTAAGTCCATAAACAACTCATGAATTTTTATCTCGAAGTTGTAAGGGAGGATATTTGAAAATTATGTTATGGTTTATTGTAATGATCACATGATTGATAAGACTATGAGAAGGAAACACGGATCAGTTAAAAAAAAAAAAAAAACAGCTTCATAGGACTTATAGGGCATGAATTCTGGAACCAGCTCTGGAACTCACCAGGAGGACGACTTGAGGTCTTTAACCTGTGTTTGCCTGCTAAATGACGAACCCTGCTTCTCCCATAAGAAGAATTGCATTGCTACTGTTATCTCTGCAGTTCCTTTACATTTGTTAAACCAGTGTGTGCAATGTGTAAATAAAAGCCGGTTGAATTAGGAATCACTTATGTTAGAAGTGACCATTTTTAATATAAATGAAAAAATAGGGATATACTATATAAATAACAGAGGAAAATGTTCATATTTATTTTCAGAAAAATTAGGTTATGGAAGGTATTATTGACATTTGGAAGGAAGGGTTATTTCTAAACTTATTATCACTGTCACGTCAAAGAATCAAAGTGATTATTGAAAAAGGAGTTGAGGAGGTGGGAGTGCCTTCTCCTATCAGTCTTACAGCAGTTTCCAATTGCCCAATAACTGTTTACTAGAAATGCGTCAGACTTTGGAATCAATGCATTAAAAACTATCTTAAAACCATAAGTAGGTAGATAAGCTTAGAGTTTCATTATTTGACTTTTAGAATATTCATGTAATAGATATATATTTTGTTTTCATAAACATATAAATCTGTTTGCTTATGAATACTTAGTATAATTTTCTTCAAAATTCTTGTTTATTCTAAATTCTTTCCCTTTTAGTCCTAAGAATAAGAATCAGGTTTATGTTTAAACGGAGAAATAAGGAAATTACTCTTTGACACTGTCTTTTGAAGGAGAGGGTATGCAGCCTCAGCTTCACATATGCACCTAAAATTGTTGAATCTGCTGTGATTCCAGTCCCTTTTTTGCTGGGAGGTTCTCCTTCTCCTGGAAGGGCCAGTCCCTCCCCCATGCTTAAACCTACTTCCTCTGGCAGTTCCAAAAACGTTGATTCTTCAGTTGAGTATCTTCAACTTCTTCTTTATTGGAAACTTTAATGGTTAAACATGTCAAGTTTCCCCTCGTAAATAATAAATAAACAAAAACTTCCCTTTGATCTTACTTCTCCCTCCAGCTACCACTCCCTTCATATACTTATTTCCCCCAAGTTTTAACTTACTGTCTCCATTTTCTTTCTTCCTTCTTGCTCTTCAGTCCTCTTCTACTCCTATCCTGCCAACCATTGCTAAGGTCATCAGTTATCTCCATCACATTAACTCCATATGGTAATTGTCAGTCATTATCTTATTCGGCCCTTGAGTTCTTTCAACTGCTTGAATGACTTTCCACTTTCCACTCCAGTTAAAAAAGTTGTTTTTTCTCTTTGCGTTTTGCTGAATGAATGTCTTGTTCTCCACTGTATCCCTAAAATATTTTTCAAAGTGCTTTGCTTACAGCTTGTGCTAAATGAAATTAGTTTGAAGATCCAAAACCCAATATTATAGTGTGAGATATAATGTCAAAAAGCTTACAAAAGAGCTACAACCTGACGTTCTATGAGGGTTCACAGAAAAGAGAAAGAAAGTTTCATAAACAAAACAGTATTTGAGCTGGATCTTAAAGGATGATTTTCCTAGCAGAGATGTTAGATACTGGTAGGGCTTAACTAGTATATATTTAAGATCCTGGTATCTTAAGTGTCTTTTTCGGCTTGGGTAAGTTTGGATTCAGCACAGCGTATACAAAAGGGAGATAATAACTGTAAAGATATGGTGGGCTGTTTACAACATAAAGAAACTTTACAGTTCAAATCTGTAAAAGGACCTTGAATCTCATGCTAGTGATTAGACTTAACAGGACTTGGGGAGCCATTAAAAATTTTTGTTTGTTTTTTAAGGGAACGTGGGTGGTGATTAGGTCTATGCCTTGGATTAATTAGTTAATATGCTGGCAGTATGAGGTTGATTGAAAGGGGAGAAGCTAAAAGGGGAAGGTAGGAGACCATTGTAGTCATTTAAGCAAGAGATCCAGAAAGTCAGGACCAAGATGGTAAAACCTGGGGACAGATAGGAGCGGAAATCCAAAGATGGAATCGTTAGGGTAGACTTTCTGGAGCAATAAGGGATGAATATTAACCTTAAGTAATTGAAATAAAAGCCATGCAATTCACAGATATAGGAAACTGGAAAAATTAATTGTTTGTATTTATTTACATATTTTTAATTAGTGGGAGGTAAGTGAATTGTTTTGAGAGTCTGTACATTTGAAATACCAATGTTGATATATCGAAGAAGCATTCCATGCAGAGATTCTGGAACTAGGCAGGGGAGTTGAGAATGAAACTATGCGAGATTACATTCGATAGCAAAATTTGCCTCCTTGGTGGAAGAGCAATCCAGGCTTAGGAAACACCCTGAAAGACCAACAGTCTGAATGCCATGTGGAATTTTGGAGAGGACCAAATGGAACAGTCAAAGTAGAAGAAACTCTGAAGCTTGAATTGTAGTTTTGCTACTCGACAAGCAATGTGGTCCTGAAGTAGGCTTTGGTTTATTTATTCGTTTATTTATTTTTAATCTCTGCACAAGTCCTGCCTGAGTAGTCTGCAAATCATAAACACTAAGTGCAGACTCAGTTGGCTCCCTAGAATATAATCATTTCTGGATTATGGAATTTTTTGAAGTATTGAAAATTGTTTAGATGTTCCTCCATTCATTGGTTCATTCATTCATTCATTCATTCATTCATATATTCTTACTAAGTCTTAACCTGTGGCAGACAATCTTTTAGTTATATTGCCTGATTTTTCTCCATCCATTCTTGACTAGAATTTTCACCGGTTCAGTTTAGCATATTACTCCCAGTTAGTTATAGGAAAAATACTGATTGATTTAGATCTTGTCCATCTATGGAATCATGCCATCCAAATCTCAGACTATGTCTCCTCTTCCTCAAGTTGGTTGGAGGAAGTGATGGAGAGTGTTACTTTTACATTTATAATAATAGGAAATACATTCATTATCCTGATTCCCTTTAGATGATTATAGTAAACTACTTAACTCATAAATGATTTAAATCATCCTCAACAGTAGTTAAACACGCTGGTGTTATAGAGACCTGACAAACATGACTATTATCATACGACTACTGAGAAGTTTTTGGACAGAAGTGCCAGTTAGAAGAGGGGAGCCCTATCCCTGAGTGCTGAATGAGTGCTTGCCTGGGGTGTCCCCAGAAACAGGAGCTGACACAGGTGTTCAGCACGGTTGCTTACTGCTTCCCATCAAGAAGGATGGGGGGTTCTTAGCACTGCTGGTTTGTGGCACTCGGCATATTTGGCAAGCAGTCAGCCCTGGCTGTGGATTTCCCTGGGGAAAATAAAAGCCACAGGGAAGTCATCAGTGTGACCTTCTGCTGGGTAGTTGGCACATGGCTGCACCACGGGAAGGCTTTCAGTTGTCATTTTCTGAACGGGTAGATATCAGGTGCTGATGGAGGCTCTCCATTCAAGGTGGGAAGTGGAAAAGGGGAAAAAATATTGAGCAGAAGCTTACCAGATAATTCCCAGTCATGAAGCTTAACACCAGCTGATCTGCTGATAAAAGGGATATTCTTGTGGGGAGGGGGGAGGGAGTTTCTTTGGTTCTGTAAGCACAATTATAAGCTTTCCTATTTAAGTCTGACCCATCATATTGAAATGCTGTCACTAGTATCATTAGCAAGTAAAGTGTTGATAACATAGTCAAATGCACAGCAGAGTTCTGGCTCTTAAGTGTCTGGACTAACTCCCAATATTAGGAATAGGAGTCAAACTGCCATCACTTTTCCTGTGCTAACAGACGCCCTGCCATTAGCAGTCTGAAGGCAATTTTAATAAAATACATAGCCCTGCTGAGTTGGTCTCAAAAGATAAATAAGCAATGTAGAAAAGAAGCTTTTGTTTCAAAGTAATGATTTAAACTATGCATTACAGGTATTTTTCTTTTACCAGTAAGGCACATGCTATCAGAATTTCAATCATGATTGGGTGGCATTTATCTAAATAATGTGATATTGTCATTTCAAAGACTTAAAGCATCGCCTTATTTGGACTTACATACAAAATGGGGGCAAATTGGATCCAGGTATCAAGTGCATGTGTTTTACAGTTTATATTACATTTTTTTGTGTGAACAGTGTTGTATTCTTGGACAGATTTATGGAAATGTAACAAGCTGGTGACAGAGTTCTGGGAATTGCAGACTTGACTTCCAAACACAGATTAGAACAGGAGGGCAAAGAACATCTTTTTATTTTTCCTTTGCTGTCAGGAAGGGAATCACATTTCAGTTTTTTAAAAACTCTTTTAATAAGATGCTTATATGTAAACCACAGTCACAAGGGTGTAATAAATGTGTGCATGTATCAGAGGAGTCAAAGCTTTGTTTGCCAAAAGGTAAAAATCTCAGAAAGCTTTTTAAGAGTCTATTTGGAAACCACTGAAATTACCGCCTTTCCTTCCCTTCTTAATAGCGACATACTGGCCTGAGATCCATAATATAGAATTAGCTCTGGCCTTATAGTAGGCAGAGTTAGAACTAGCCTACATAAGGGTGACGTGTGGGACATCGGGAAGGCTCCTATTTCTAAGTGCCATCGAGGGGGAAGCAAAGAAGCACGTGCTTTGGAATGAGACAGACCTCAGTTCAAATCCTACTCAAGTCCCAACTCTTTTTTTGCATGATGTATTATTGTAGGCAAGTTATGCGTCTTCTCTAAGTCTTTGTTTCCTCATCTATAAATTGGGAATAATAACAAAACCAACCTTGTATGATTGTTCCGTGGATGTAATGAGACAATACATGTAAAACATTTAGGATGGTGTCTGGCACAGAGTGAGCACCCGGAGAATGTTTGTTTTTATATTAATGAACTTCTAACACTTTTATCAGGAAGGTTACATGTTAAATATTGTGCTAGAAATTGAGGTAAATATGTGGATCAATATATGGTCTCCACTTCAAAATTAAAATCTTTAATGCAAGACAGGCATTTTAGCAGATAACTCAGATGCTGTGTGCCACTTGTTGTATGGTATAGGTCTAGTGGACATAAAGGAGGCAGGACTAGAGAGTTCCCTGATGGCCTAGTGGTTAGGATTCTGGGCTTTCACTGCCATGGCCCGGGATCAATCCCTGATAGGGGAACTGAGATCCCATAAGCTGCAAGGCACAGCAAAATAAAAAAAAAAAATGGAGGTAGGGCTTAATCTTGGCCATGGAAAAAATTACTGTAAAATCTTGGTTTTTTAAGTTTTCGAAGGAAAGATGCTATGTATTTTCACCCTGAGCCATTGTGATCAAAGCCAACTATTTTTTTTCCAGTGATTTTTTCCCCAGTTCCTTGTTCTTTCGATTCTTCTTCTTTTACATTTATGTAAACTTTTTCTTTGATTGTTTGCACCATAGTTAGATGATATCTGTACTCAGAGACAAGAGGTAAACATAAATCAACACTCAAATGCCGCTCAGCATCTCTGCTAAAATGATTTGGGGGAAGAGTTGAAAACAGGTTTTATTCTCTTACATTGCCGAATGGCATGAAAATTCGTACAAGCCTTTGGACAGGAATTAGGCAATATCTAACAAATCTACATCTACACACCATTTGATCCAGCGATCCCATTTTTGGGAATTTATCCTGAAGATACATCTTTGACAATATGAGGATCACATGCCCAAGTTTAATCGTTGTGGCATTGTTTATAATTGTAAACTATTAAAAACTACCTCAATGCTCATGCATAGGAGAATAGCTGAATACATTAGAACGCTATGGAATCTCCACATAATGAGGTACCGTGCAGCTGTAAAAAGAATGAAAGGATACAGAGTAATTTCCAGTCTATACAGCTAAGTGAAAAAACTGCAGAAAAGTAATATCTAGAATGAAAGGGAAATGAGAAAATACACTTGTATCTGCTAATTGGGGCAAAAAATAGGAAAGATAAGCTGGAAACGCATGAAATTGGTTTTTACTTACAGAGGTTGGGCCCAGCAAATGGGTATTGAGAGAATGAAAATAAGGTAGAAGTGGTGACAGGAGAGTGTGACACTTATCTGAATATCCTTTTCCTTTTGTATAGATCTCATTTTTGGAACTGTGTTAATGTTTGACATACTCAAAAACAAATAATTAATTAAAATGAGCTAGGGTGTTTAGGGAGCCTCACATGAAAACAAAAAATAACAAATTTGATTAATTGTATTCATATGAATTACAAATGAAGAGGGTGGGGGGAACGAGCAAATTTAAGTAACTTTGCCAAACAGATTTTTGACTTTATACTCAAAGATTTTAAAAAAATGAACTATTGTATTTTCATCAGAAAATTTGCTTTTCACACAATACGGATTAATAATTCTGCTTTTCATGGAGGTGAGAGTTAACACTTCTGAACTGCTTTGAGCATATACTAGGATTGTGGATAATGAGAGCCATTTTCCTACTGTAAAAGAAATAAAGAGGGCTAGAATGAACCCTGTGATGTTGAATGGAATGAGGTATCAGTAAACACTCATGGTGTGTGTTATAAAGAAATAGTTGTGAGTGTGTGTGTGTGTGTGTGTGTGTGTCCATTTATATATTCCCTAGCTCTATCTGCTGAGAGGGCTTAAAAGCAGTAATACCTCAGTACTGATGAGCACCCCTACTACCTGGATCTTGGTTTCTGAATATCATTCTCCAATAAAAGACACCAAGAACCCTTGTAGAAATGGATGATTCTAGGGCAAGAAGAAAAATTATGTGGTGAGAAACTGGAAAATCTTATGGTTCAAGAAAGTAAGGCATGACTAAAAAGAATCGAAACAGGTTGAAAGGACACAGGAGCCATTTTGACATGGCTCCCAATGGCCACATCTGGGACATTTGAGCAAGGAAATAATGATAGTAATGGATTACACGCAATATAGTCCATGATGTCATAAAAAGTGTTGAAAAATAATAAATGGGAGAGAAGGAAAGCTCTTTTTGTAACAGTAGAATACCAATTAAGAACTGTAGAAGGAATGTTGGAAATAGAAAATGACCATTTGGTAAACACCACATTAATGATTTTCTCAGGCAAGAATCATGACCGGATGCTAAATTAGTGGTGCAAATATGCTGATAAATAGGATACTTACATAGTGTCCAAATATCTGTTCTCAGAATGCTTGTAGTGATCAAAGTTAGTATCACCAGTAATGAGACTTATTAGCATCGTGTACCACTGCTGTGACTCACTGAGGAAGGCACAAAAAATCGTTTCTGTCGTGTTCTTGCCAAAAATGCATGAATTTTATCATGAGGAAATATCAGACAACTCAAATTGAAGGACATATTACAAAATAACTGGGCAGTACTCTTAAAAAGTGTCAAGGTCATGAAAAACAAAGAAAGACTGAGGAATTGTCCCAAATGGAAAGAGACTAAGAAGATAGGATAACTAAATATTCTCTCATGGTCCAAGAAAAGGACATGAGTGGGACAGTTGTTGAAATTTGAATAAGGTCTGTGTGTCAGTCAGTTGTTTCAGTTAATTTCTTAGTTTTGCTCATTGTACTGTGGATTTGAAGATGTTAATATGGGAACTCCGTACTATTTTTGCATTTTTTTCTAAGTCTGAAATTATTTCAAAATGAAATGTTAAATTGAAAAATAAAAATTAAAACATGTGCCTTAAATAAGATGTATGTATGTATTACGCATTCTTCTTTATTATCATAAAGGAAAAAGTTTGCTATGTAAGAGGGTAACATCACTGGGCTCTAGGAAGAAAAAAGTCGTAATAGAGCGATATGTATGTTGCCTTGTGAATTGGGTCTTATTCTGTTAACTGCCTCTGGCGTACACCGTGTAAGCCTTGAGAGTACATACTATGCCTTTGTATTTGCTAGTCTATTTGCCAATAAAATAGGGTTAATGATCTTAGCACTATGGTTTCTAATTAATCGCATCAATAGAGGAGAGCGTGTCAAGTACAGAGCCCAACAACAATAATTTTAAGAAGCACTCAAGTGAAGATCAAAATTTAATGCCAGTGAATGACCAGGTGTCTTCTGGTAGGTGTAAAGCTCCAGATTATTTCCAGGGAGGGAAGACAGAGCTGGTATATTCAGTCCAATGGACGCGTGTGAAGAGATCAATAATCAGATAAAGGCTAGAAAGGAAGTATGGGCACAGTACACAGCATAGCCAGTCAGTGGGTCTCTGAGAGTCCAGATTCTTAAGTTAGAAACAGGGTCTGGTGATGATGATGAGCTTGATGATGCCAGTGAGGTGGTGGTAGTGCTGCGAATGCTTTGTGACGGCATTAAAGGACTAGAGTGAAGGTTCAGTAGCAACTTGTGGTTGCACGGAGTTCTGTGTACCACCATCTTGGTTTCACATACATTCATACTCAAAAATTTAATGTTTAACATACTTGTAAGATGTAGGTGGAGAGACTGATTTCATTACCTATGTTTTTATAGATGAGGAAACTCAGATTCAGCATTTCCAAAATCCTATAGCTAATAAGTACAGAAAGGATTTGTACTCTGGACCAGAGTGTTCACTTGAGTTTACTAACCTTCTAGCATCAGATAAAATATAGATTTTCCTTCCACACTAGCGCACAATATGGAGTGGAAGTACTTTTGCCAAACTTGGGAATACATAACTCTTCTAGTGCATGTACTCAAGAAGCATCATTATCAATAGTATTTAACACAGAGATTGTAGGACTTGCCCAGAATCCCAAGAGTTAGTGCCAGAAATAAAACGAGAACTCTAGTTGTCCATAGTCAGGGCAGAAAGTATCCTGTTGGCCACATTATGAATTGTCTTCAGTGCAGATAGTTCTTTGATAGTCCAGCACCAACCAGGAAGACTGGAGGTCTGCTTCCGAGGCTGGGTACCACTCGCTGGAAGAGGCTGGTTGCAAAGGGGCCTTGAACAGTGGAGTTCTGACGCTGTGTTGAGACATTAATGAACATCTTGAACATTACGGTGATTTGAATAAAATTCTGTAGGTTGCTTGAAAATCTTGGGAGTAGAGTTAGAGGCCATAGGTCAATTATCTTACCTATGTAGAATGAAAAGCAGTTGAAATCTAGCAGAGGCCTCGGGATCAATATTCTGAATGTGTTATCTCATCCAGCACCTGAAACTCTCCCCAGACTTTTAGCTTTGTGAATTACTCGGGACATTGGAGAAGTTCCTTCTGTCCAGTGGCAGTACACTCTTTCCTTCGAAGAATGCTTTGAGTGATGTCAGAGTTTTTATATGACTTTGACATTTGCCAAAAAGGTTATGGTATCTGCTAAGACACACAAATATTGTCCCTATTGTGTGTGTATTGCCATGACAGAAACAGAAATTTTTAAAAAACACTATTAATTCTTTACCATTAAAACAAGATTTCCTTTTCTATTATATATATTTGACTTCCAAACCCAGGATTTATTAAAGACTTAATATCAATATATGTTACAAAGACCATATAAAATTTAATCTAATCACTAATCATTTAGAGATTAATACGGAATCGAAGAGCTAGATAATGCTTATCTAAGTCACTGATTTTGTAGACAAGGAACTGAGGCTCAGCGAGGTTAAATTTTGCATCATTTTTACAGTTAATAAGCGACAGAGCCAGAAAAAGAACCCAGATTTCTTGATTCCTAGCCCAGCTTTCTTTCCACTATGGCATGATTTCTTATGACACGTATGAGATTAGAGCAAAATTATTTTTGTTGAAATGCATGAAAAGCGCTGTGGGTCTCTTGTTGATGTTTTGTGGAGGGAGTGAGTTTATTCTAGCCTTGATTTTGTTTTTTTTTTTTTTTTTGGTTTTACACTACAATTAATAAATGAGTAATATCCTCTATCTACCGCACGTTAATAAGGTCCTACTAATTTTTTTTTATTTCCAATAATCTGCTGATAGGTTTGGAAAATCCTTTCTTGTCTCAGAATAAATGCATGCCTACCTTTGAGTTGCTAGCACTTGAACGGCTAATCCGTTAAGTGACTAATCTGAGAAATCACCTCTCTCGTTAGGTGCCCTGGATCACAAATGTCTTTTGATAGTGCTGCAGTGGTAATGTAGGGATTTGCAACTGGCAGGCAGGAATTGAATTGCCATCATTTGGCTTTAGCAGGAGTTAGAGTCTTGTCTCCAACATAAGCATGAGCCAAGGTACTGTCTCCTTTTTTCTAATTTTAGTTGGAACCATTGGCACCGATCTTACCTAGACAGACTAGTGTTATTTCTACCCAGCACAGTCTGCTGGCATGGGCTCCATTCCAAGCCACGCAGTTGAACTTCTCCCCCTGGTTTAGCAAACAGAGAGAGATATGATTGGATGTAGAGGACAGGAGCGTTCACCTTTTTCATTAGAAGCCATCCTTTCAGGCATAGAGATTCTAGGTTTAATTGGTTCAATGTATGACTCAGAGAGAATTGGCTCTTATGATTGAAAATTGCAGTGTGCTTTAATTGTGGGTCATGAAATAATTACTCCAGTGTTTTGGTTCAGGCACATGGATATTGATACGTTTAACTGCTCAAGGGTGGGAAGAAAGGTGAGAAGTGATGTCTGCTTACCAGCCCTCACCTGTTCGTTATTGGAGAACATGAGCTGTATAATTGTCCTGTCATGATCTCTAGTCACGGGCACGCATCCCCGATGGCACCTCTCGTGACCTCAGCCACACCGGCCATGCTGAGGCTTCCGTCTGCACCCCTTTATCAGAACCCTCAGTGAGACCTCTTCAGAGCATCAGCGCTCTCCCTCAGCTGACTCCCATACCATGGAGAGTCAAGAGGGGACATCACAGCCTTTGCAACCTTGACCCTCTGTGCAGCCATACCTGAGCCCTTTCTCTCTACTTCAGTTTGTCATGGGATGTCTGCTGCAAGGCTGGTGTCTCACAAGGTGCCATTCGGAAAGCAGGCCACATAAACATAGAGGAGTTTATACGATTTCCCATCTCACCCCAACCTACCCTGGACTTGCCCTGCGGGAGCAGGTGTATACAGCCCTCACAGTAGCATTTGAGGTCTCTTCCCCCTGGTGACTCTTCCTTCTAAATTAAAAGTGCCCATAACACTCAAACTCTTTCATTATTTCACATAAACAGTGGTTTTCCATATGTAAAAGCAGAAGATTTTTCTCCTCTGGTTGCTTGTGACCCAAACGAGAAAGACTGTACTTGGAATGCGGAGAGTTAACATATGGGGTTACTTCATATATCATCATGCAGGGGTCTCAATGGTAAAGAGAAAAAACACAGACCGTCCTCATGGGGCACACAGCGAGATCACATAGAGCTTATTAGTTTTTGTCGTTCTTCAAAACAATAGATGTAAACATGTCCACAAATAGGAGATTCTAATAAACAACTGGAGAGTATGTTTAAGTTTTATGGAAAGGAGGGCTTTGAAGTGTGTATCACATCCTGAAGATCTGGTTGAAAAATAGAAAATCATTACCCAAGGGGATAAGAATTCCATAAATTTACACCACTACTCTTCTCTCTCGCTCTCTCCCCTCACTTCCTTTCTCCTGTAACATTGTTCTGTCCCCTGGTTGGATAGTTGTTTTGGTAGAAGGTCCATGTTCCCCGTCTACCACGTCCCGTTGGCTGACGTTTGCCTACTTTTCAATCATGGATGAGCTGCCCTCTTATAGTGTGATAGCCTGATAAGATTAATAATAATAATAATGAATAATAATCATTAAACACATAGACCTTGGTTCATGGTATTAGATGAATTATGTCGTTTAATTATCAGAGCAGCCCTTTGGGAAAGGTATCACCATTATCCTTGTTCTACAGATGGGCAAGTTGACGCAAAGTGAGAGCAGGCAATCCCAAAACGCATAAGTGAGCACAACAGGATTTTATCTGACACCAAATTCGGAGTCCCTATCGCTTAGGAATTGTATTCAGTTTCAAGTAACAGAAACCTGAGTGGTGGTGGTTTGAACCAGATAGGAGTTTTTTTATCTTCCACAATACAAGAGGGTCAGATGCAGTCCAAACTGCTCTGCCATGCTGCTGGGGATCCAGACTCCCTCCAGTTTTCTCTTCCATCACACTTATGGTGGAAGATCCTCATTCTAACGCTCACAAGAGACCTGGTACAGCTTTAGTAGGGTAGCTCTATCTCATATCAAGGCAGGAAGTAGGAGAGGCACAAACAGCAAAGAACAGAAAGGCCAAAGCAGTCAGAGCTGTCCCCTTCTAGAAGGTTTTCACTGAATCTCTTCCCAACTTCCATTTATATCTCAGGGCTATTAGTAGGATTCTATTTATACATTTCACTGGTCTGCTTTATTATTGGGAAGGGATATTGGGTGGCCAGTTAGCGTTCTCTGTTATGGCTCTTAATCCCCCAGATATACTGCATTTTCCTATAGCCTAAGAATAGGAACAGGGAATTTTTTAAATTATTTAAAATAAACCAGACATTTTTCTTTGTCTAGGGTCTCCTCCATGGCTATTCTTATTAAAACACACACACACACACACACACGTATAAATGTATGCCTCTTGAATGGAAAGATATCCATCTTCTGATGGGATATATTCTATAGGATCTTTAGCAAATATTTAGCACACACCTGCTTATAAGGAGATATTAATAATTGGTCTGGAAATGGGGAACTGAGACAACATTACCCAAGTTTAGAGAAACTGTCAAGTGAGTAAACCCTGCCTCCATCTTCCAAAATGCTAACTGACAAACGGTTCATTATTGGGATAGAAATGTTTTCCTGTAGGATAGACCATTCTGAGTTGTATATGTTCCTCTTCAAGCATGATGAAACAAAAATTGCTAATCAGTGTATCATCCGCAGGAAGCAGTACGCTTTCAGCTTCATGAGACTAAAATTCCATGAACTTATTTATTCCTTTATCCCAACATCTGAATAAAAACAAGAGGTTTGCATTTAAGCAGTGAGAGAGTATTGGTTGAAGACTGCAGTAAAATATAGTGGATTTTTTTTTACCTGATCCACTTCTCTTTGACAAAATCTTACCTGTGTCTTCTCTGCTACCTCAGTTTCTTCCTTTAGAAAATGCTGTCACATATATAGGATTTGTCTGTGGCGTTTATGTCAGTAGGATGTATTACAATAGAAGGATAATTCACAGGAATTCTGACTAACTTGATGCTAACGGCATGTTATTCTGTTTTTACACGTCTGTAGTACACAGTTATTGTTTTATTATGTCATTGTGAATGTGGTTAATATATATATTGTTTTGATAACAAATCGATCTTCAACTGCTTTATATATAAGCCTCATGTGCTTCAAAGCAGGTAGTGCAAAGCTGGGCCAAACCAAATAAATACTTATCAGTGGCTTTAGGTATGAAAAATATGTAAACAATTAGGTTGACTACACTCACTCCAGGATATTTCTTGGGAGTTTTAGATTTGTTCTTAATAAATCCCTAACATCAGTGTTTTCTAATTGATTGCGGATGTTCGTTAATTGAATTCTTTTTAAGCAAGGATTTATAGACTTTTAACGTTGAAATCAATCGCATATATTCTTGTCAAATTTGGCTTAGCTCCACAAGAGGAAATTTGGGCAATCGTGAATATAGACTAGAGAGATGAGCAGTTAGGATCATTTAGGTGTACAACTTCCTCTCTTACTCATTAAATGTTTTTAATTTTAATTGGGCAGGTATATTGCATTCTTCTCTTGCCTTTTTTAATGATAAATTTGCCAAAGATCACTATATGTGTAAAGTAAATATGTATGATAAAGCTAATTAGTATAAAATCTTTTGCTCTAATTATTTTACTATTTCATGTGAAAGTATTAAATGGGCCTAAATTAGCTGAATAGTTATCTTAGTTCCTCTTAGTTTATATGTTGAAATTATGGCCTTAGACCATTACTAAGACTTTTTCAGCAACAGGAAGTGAGGTGAATTTTTAAAAATTGGTGATTATGAACAAGTTGGTGACTTCCAGAAATGTGAATTTACTTGTTTTGGAAAGATGACTATTTTAGTATAGAATTTCTCATGATAATCAGTATTCGTGATCTGATCACATACATATTTTAGTGTTGTTTTCCGTAAAACAATTTACTGTATACTGCAACTGAGATAACTGATTTGTGTTTTAGAGATAAGGTTCACTTAATTTTTGTAATCGCCCAAAACATAGTATTGAAGCCTATACCATGCCCGTTTCTAATGCCAGCCCTTCAATATAGCTGAATCTTGCTATAAAGTCTACTATCTGAGGAATCTCAATCTTTCTTTCTATTCTGTGAACTCCTATAGTTGACAAAGAAGATTTCTAAAAAGATAATTGTATTGATTAATTCAATTTCTGGGTTGGGTATAAGGTGTAAATTGGAGATTACTCATAGAAATTGAATACAAAGAGAAAATCTTTTTAAGTCTTTTTTTTTTTTGAGGGTATTGAATGAAGCTGAACTCCTAAAAGCTTCCCAGCCTCACAGAGCTTCAATAAACTTCTAACAGGAGTCCTGAATGCCAGCTCTATTTTTGTTGCTTATACAGTAGGTGGGAAACCTTTAACTAGTAGGATGAGTCTTTGTTTTCATTTCCACTGAAAAACTCATGGACCAACACTTAGGGACTTCTAATATCTTAGAAAAACTTTTCTGGTATAACATAGTATATAGATATTTATACATAGTATATTTATACAAGTTTAAGTATATATTGATATATTGTTCCTGAAGTATAAATTTTTATATAAATGTATTTAACCAAACCCGATTTTTATCTATGTGTATGCATATACAAGCAGATCTCTCCACATGTGTGTGTATAGTGTCCAAATTTATTATATATTAGTTAGCCTGTTGAGTGTTTCATCAGAAAATAGGTTCTCTAATGTAGAAACTGTTTTATCCACATTCCATCACTCCCAACAGAGTGTAATACAGTGTCTTTTACACAATGGATGATAAATTAGTGGTTGTAGTGAATGGTGACCAAAAGAATAGATATTTAATCAGAGAAAAATGTACTGCTTGATTTTGATACAGGTACATGGGAAAGATGTCACTTAAAGATAGTCCCCTTAATTGTCAGTTAGAACCATTTTATTCTTATCTACTTAGATGGAAGCTAAGCTCTGCTGCTTTTATATAGTTTTACTTGTAATTGTGAACATGTAGAACCACATGAGGCCATCAGTCAATCAGTAGTGAGATGAGGGCCCAACAGAATTATTTCTGTAGGTGGCTAAATTTTTCAATCAAGGACAGCTGAAAGGTCATGATTAAAACAGTGATTTTCCTGAAATTGTAAGTAACTGTTAGTGACTGTTTTGCACAAAGATGTCAAAACTACTTTTTTCCTCTGAAAAGGAAAATTATAAGTTCTTGAAGACGTTGGCAGTTTTCCAAATCTCACGTGCACTACTGTAATGTATTTTAATTACTGCACTCGAGTCAGTTTCTTAAAAAATGTAAGAGGCAAAAGTACGGTAGTGTGAGAGTAAGTATACAGAGAATATAAAAATAGGCATCTAATGCCTACCTGATAGGTGCATCCTCATTACTCAGTATTCGCCAAGGAGTAGGACTTAACACATTTTACCCAAGGAGTGTGCATAGCATTAATTCATAATTCTGTACAGAGATGAAGAATGATACCACTGTGTATTTTAATTAGAATATGGCAGTGATACTTGAGATATTTAAGTCATTTGCTTCACGTAGATCTGTTAGCAAAGGTAGCCAAGGATAGAAAATGTTGTTAGTGATTTCTGTAGGTGGCCCTTTATTCTCTGAGTCAGAATTGACTCCAGTCCCTGGGTAGTGGCAGGCAGGACTAGCTAGCTGCTGGTTGTCACCATCTTTCAAATGAGGTGCCGACATGAAGTCCTGACCATTTGTAGTCATTAAAGATTCCTCAGAACCTTTGCAGCAGAAAGGGTTTTAACCACAGTGTCCTGGTCAGTTTCCAAATCTGGTAATTGTATTCTGCCTTCTAATGTCTTCCTGCAGGTTCTGTTTCTGCTTATTTGTTTGTTTGGGGTTTTTATTGTTATTGTTGCTCGCATATATGGAGCTGTAGTTTTTGGGGGGTGCATCGCTCCTTGGTTTTAAGCTCTCTGTGTGCTTTTAATCTTCTTTAGGCTATACCAGAATAGAACTGAAGAGTTTTGTTAGATGCGTATTATTTCAGCCTGCATTAATGATTTGTGTTCCATCCTTTTACACTCTGTTTTAGTTTAATTTTTTAAGAGACACATATAAAAGAACAAATGAAAAGGAATAGTGGCACGAGGAGCAACAAATATGGTGATAGACGTGGGCTGCTCTTTGAGATACAGTCCAAATGTACCTCCTTTACCTTGGAGGAGAACTCTGGAAGGCAGAGAAGATGAATGACACTTGCTGGGTTTGAGGAGGGAATCACAAGAGAATATGAGAAGTGTTAGTTCCCTTCGAATTAAAAAATGGTAAAGTTCCATTTGAGCCCAAGAATGACATGGTTCATTTCCATGTTAAATGTCAATCTTTTCATCCCATTGATAAGCATGTTAAATTAGGATTTGTAAGGCAGAAGGATATGTATCTGATTTTAAGAGCAATATTTTGATATGTCATAATTTTGATGGCCATGTTTTGAATTAGATATTTCACTCATGATCATTTTTCATAATCTACAGGAAGATAAAATTCTATCAAATCAACATTTATTGGATGCCATCCATATTAAAAGAACTGCATTTGATGTATTACTCTTGAAGATATTTTATTTGGTCCAAAAAACACTGTACCAAGTATTCATCCTATTACATCCCTACTGGGTTGAAAGTGACTTTTTTTTTTTTTTTTTTAGTTTTGTTGTTATTTTATTTATTCAGCAAGGAAAATGATAAAACAAAATTCAGAGTAATTTTGTTCTAACCCAAGCATAAATTTCATCCATTAATCTCAAAACCTACCCTGCCAACAGCATTATATAGTAGAAAAAGCATAAGCTCACGTGTCAAAAGAGCTGTTTTTTAATGCTGGCTCTTACAAAGTCTCTGATTTCCAAATGGGTAAGTTCCTTAACTTCCTTGTGTCAGTTTTTTCATTGGGAATAGGAATGATCGTGATATTTTGACCTACATACTGAAACAGTTTTTTCCAAATGGAAGAAAATACATTCTCTTTTGAAGTAATCTCTAATCTACAATATAGTACTTTCCTTACTAATATATATTTTTTTAATTTTGTTGAAGTGTAGTTGGTTTACAGTGTTGCATTAATTTCTGCTATACAGAAAAAGTGACTCCGTTATACATATATGTATTCTTTTTCATGTTCTTGTCCATTATGTTTATCATAGGATAATGAATACAGTTCCCTGTGTTATACAGTAGGACCTTGTTGTTTATACCTCACTAATATTTCATCTTTCATCAGATTGGTCTTACATATACTCCTCAATTAGAAATTACTCTTCATAGATTTTCTGGAATCTTAGTTTAAGATTAAAGCTATTCTGGGTTCTGTATGGTGAAGCATTTCTCTTCTGCAATGTCACAGCCTCTGAGATGTTCTCTTCCCAATACTGGATAGTTTTGCTTTTTCTCTAATTCATCTTTTTACCATATCTAGGGCACATAAACAAATGAAAGACTTTAATACTTCCTTGCCATGCCAAGTTAATATGAAAATATCTGTACCTGACCGAATCAGAGCCCAGTTGTCATTGGGAGTGCAGAAGGCTTGAAAACTGAGTATCAGAGTAAATCACCCAGAAGGAGCAGGCAATTGGAACAGATCTTAGCAATATGGGGAAGCTCATACAAAGCATCAGGTAACCTCCGGGTAGGAAAATATCTTGTCGGACAGGCACTGAATGTCTAGCTGTGGGCAGTGGGGTGTTCCTGGGAATAAGGGTGGCCTGTCATGACTGGAAATTCCATCAACAAATAGTAGGAAACGATCAAAATGATAAGCTGGCTGTGAGTATCAGAGACCCTGGGTAGAAGTAGCAGACAATCCCAGAAGACTATTTTCAACAAGGTAAAGAACCTTATGGCAGAGACCTGAGGCAAAAATCATGGAAACTAAGTGTGGACTCAGTAAGGAAGCAAAACACAAACATTAAGTTACTGAACTTGTGCTAAAAAGTGGGGTCCTGGCATCTCGAACTAAGAGGTCTGCCTGGTTTGAGACCAGACAGGGAAGTAACTCATATCAATATCATTCTCTTTGGCTTTCCTGCTCTAAGCTCTTCTATTGGCCACCTCCTGTCTCACTCCCAAATTCACACAGGGCAGGAGAAGAGAGAATTTACATAAATTCTGAGAACATGATTCTCATTGTCTTCACTTTTATCTCAAACTAAAAGATGATTTCCTACCTTATTTGGTTCTGTTTTCTCTCAGCCATCAATCAACTTTTTCTCCTTGAAGTTTCTGTAATCGTCGTACAAAAGTTACAAGAAAATTCATTGGATTAAGATGCATACTAGCACTCTTTAAACATATGACGTTGTGATGCATCTTAAATCTATGGCATGTCATAATTTAATTGCCACGGGAATTTTTCTTGGGATGTCCTCCAGTCCTGGATGAAGTACAAAGCTTACCTAAGAGTCTATTGTTGCCAACAGTGGTTTCAAAGACAACCTGAATCATAAAGACGTATGATATCACTGATAGCACGTGATGTCACTGACACTGACTGTCACTGGGGCTTGACAGAGCCACAGTAATTTGTAAAATTCCCCTTTTCCCCATCTTGCTGCATTCTCATCATAGAGGAAAAGAGCAATCAGAGAGGACTTTCCAAAAGAGGAGACTACCATACAGGTTTTTAAGAACTCTTTTGCCTTCAGAGTAGGAATGCATTTACTGTATCTGAATTCTTTCTCCTGATAGAATTTTATGAATCAGTGTTTCAGTAATACCTGTTTTCTCCACCTATCTACATATCTGCATGTGTCCACAAGTGATGTCCTGGTGTTTGGAAATAAAAATGAATCTCCTTTCTTTGGTGGATTCTGTCCCAGTACAGGTACCATGTTTTCACAATTCCACTTGGTTTCCTGAGACTGAGGCTTAATTTTGCATTTTCAATATTGATTTCTTTGGTCACGTTATTCTCCCCAAATTCTCATCTTTATCTCTAAAAGAAACATAAATTTGTGACTAGGACTGTTGAATAACACATGGAACTTTAAAATTTTTCTCATTGCCTACCTGAAGGAAACAAATATTTGCAAGGTAAGTACATCATTGCTTAAATTTTCTCTTTTGAATTAGCATATTTTTGTTCTGTCATAAGTAGAAGCCTTTCTTCTCCTATTGTAAGAACTGTAGGATATCTACCACTGATAAGTTCAGTATTTGGAATGTGGCCCAGTTTGGAAACTTATCTCAATATGTCTTAATATTTGCACAATGTCTTGATTTCATGATTTTATAAAGCATGTATGCATAAAATTCTTTACATAAAAGTTTTCATAGGAAGAAAATAGTGTATAGGGCCAATGAAAAAGAAAGTACAATATGACTTTACTTGAAAAATGAAATGAAATGATTGTGGGTAAGAGCTAGAATTATAGAGTAAAAAAGAAGAGCTGTTTATAAGGAGTTGTAGATTTTGATACACTGCTTTTCTCAAAGACTTCGTTTGAAGGTGATACCAAACTTCCACTGAGGGAGAATTAGGTGTTGAGATTAGACCTCCTAAGTGAAACTGGAGAAACACTCTTACTTACTTGGTGTCCTTTCTTGGAAACTACCCACTAATTTTGTACTGCATTCATACAGTGTTAGAGAATGATATTTGAAATCACCTCTCAACAGCGCCCCAAGGAAGAGTATGAATCCTGAATATCGCTGATAACATGAATGTGAGAAAGCACTCTCTTACAAAAATAAATTCCACAGAGTTTCAGACTTATGAATTTAATAGACAAATAAGGGTTTATTTAATATGGATGGATCTCTGGCTCTTAGGCCTTTGAAGTATTAGAGAACAGGCATGTTCTTGTTTCTTATGCTTTCATCATATATTTCATCAATTAGAAGTCAAGGAGAGACTGTAAGAGTTCAAGTTCTAACAGCCATCTCAAAGTCCTGACCATTGAGGAAGTTTCCAATGACTGCCAATGAATGAGAGGAAACTTTGAGACACGTATGGGGAAAAGTTATTGTAGCAAAAATGAGATGGGATGTGGTGTACTTGACTTAGGGTAGGCATCCACTTTAGGTTTTCTATCCTTGTAGATAATATTTTCTGATGGAATATAACTCATACAGTGTCACTGAAGCTAGTGTAATATCATTTTCAACAAATCATTTTTGGAAAACATGTCCTATAATTACACATCTCCTTCATTAGAAGAGAATGTGTAGGTCATTGTCACTTCTTATTACCAGCAGCATTTTATTAACCTCTCAGCTGTGATAAGAGGTCAATAAACCTCTTCTGTGATAATCTGTTGTACACACTACAGACGGATTAGTCTTCCTGTGATAATCTGTTGTACACACTACAAATGGATTGGTCTTCCTAAATCACAGCTCTGGTCCTGTTACTCCCCTGTTCAGATATGGTAATGGCTCCCTGGATGACCTGCTGACTGACATCAAACTTATTAGTCTGATATTCAAGACCCTACATGCTCAGGCCCTGTCCTTGATGCTTAACCAACCATTAGCCATCCTTTAAGGCCCAGGTCAAATGTCTTCTTGTTTATAAAATCTTAACTCATTGTTTTGGAAATAGTATTTTCTTTTTTCACTTTTAAGTATTAAATAAATATATGTTAGTGGACTGATCTTGTTTCTCCATGCAGTCTATACATAATAGATGCCTTTGCAAAGAACAAAAATACATTGGGTGAATTGTTAACAATGCTTGGGTATAAATATCTCTAAGTATTGATTATTCCGAGAACTCTTTGTCACTTGTGAATTTTCCAAAACTTTGCTTTTTAAAAAAAATGTATTTATTTACTTTGGCCTCGCCACGCAGCTTGTGGGATCTTAGTTCCCCAACAAGGGATTGAACCCGGGCCCCGGCAGTGAAAGTGCTGAGTTCTAACCTCTGGACCACCAGGGAATTCCAAAAACTTTGCCTTTCTTGCTTCCTCCTCATGCTGCCTAACTCAGGCTTTTTGCCTTACTCATTTAAATTCTACCTTAGGAAGTGCACAGGACGAAATGAAGCATTCAAATTATTTGAAAAGAGAAGCGAGGCATTCAGCCTTTGTTCATAACTATAAGTCTCTGTAAGCAATCCAATAAAACTTCCCATTGAGTTGCACTTGTGTTTCCTTTGAGGTTGAATTTACAGCCTACCATCAGTAGGTTAAAAATCCATTAAAATCTATAAGAACAGCAGAAGTTACATATTCCTTTTGCTGTAATAAAGATTTTTCTAAAAGATTTTACATTAAAACTCTGTTGCTAAGTAGTGATATTAGTAGGCCATTTTAAAGTCAAACGTGGCTTGTCCTTAAGGCATGGAAGACTGTACAAGGAATAGCTTCCCATATTCCATGCAATCACATTTTGGACAGATGACTGAGACACAGTTGATTCTTTTCTGATGTCGGGAAAACAATACTAGACTCCATTAACAAACAGCAGACAACCTCAAGGATAAGCGGTAATGAGGATAGTTGGCAAAGTACATGCTAGGAAGGGGTGATAATAGATTCAGAGAGAGAGAGTGGCCAAGCAATTGTCCTATAGATAGTGAGAAAAATGAAACAGGAGAAGGGGTGAGAGGTCAAGGATAGAGATTTAAATTTAAACTAATTTATAGATTAATAGCAACCAAAAAATCACAATGACCAATTTATAGAAACACTCAGATAAAGTGCAGATATGAAGACAATGTATTTCTGTCTGTGCCTTTTCAAACTGATGCCTTTCTTTGAATGTGATGCTTTATACTCTTTGCTATAAATTAGCATGCTCTCAGCATCTTACTATCTTCTCAGATATTTAAGAATTAAATTTAATGTTGAGATGTCATATCTGTAGCTCAGAAGGCAGCAAAACTTCAGTGGGTTAGAATGCTGTGTTTCCCTGTTTTCTCAGGTGATTTTTCATCACCAAGTCTTAGATCAATCAGTTACACTAACAAAATATGATACTATTATTTTTTCTGGTGTTGTCTTTCTACTGCATGTGATACCCAGACTCTTCTGAGCTACCCAAAGTAAAAGTTCTGGCTGTAATATCCTTGGATGGGATTGATTTTTTTAAGCCAGCATTTATTTCTATTTTAAAATGCTCGAGAGTCTTTAAAATATCCAGTGTCCCAGGGATATCTGAGTTTAATATGATTTTACAGTCAGGTTGTGACTGTTGGTTCATTCGTTGCTAGATCCTTTGATCCTGGGCAATTATACAACTTAAAATTTTTTCTTGTATTCTTGTGTGAAAGCAGATATCTGGCTTGCTTCATATAAGTACATTAATTCAGTGATGAAGGAAAACAGTGCTGGTCTTTGCAAGGGAGAAAGGTGTATAGTCAGAGAACAAAGCCATCAAAGCATTGCCAAGTAACAATATTATTGCATTATAGAACAAATTGATCATGCTCCCATGTTGTTCCTGTCTCAGTGTCATGGACTGCTGAGGTCAATTCGGAATCCTCTCTCTCCTTCTTCTTCTCTTTCTCCATCTTCTCCTCCTTGACAATGGTCCTATCTAACTGTTTCCAGGTTTTGATGATTCTGATTCCCAGATTACTGTTGGAATTTTACCCTGCTTTCACTTTTTATCAATATGTTTTATCATTTTTTTTTTATTATTTTTTTACAAAAGCATTCCATGTTCTCTGGAGCAATGCTAGGGGAAAAGAAGAGCAAAAAGAATAAAATAATATTGAAAATACAACTCTCATTCTGCTATCCAAAGAAGATGACCAGTAAGATTTTGGCATACAGTCTCTTATTTTAAAAAGTAAATTTGTATAATAGTCAAGGTACAATGTATGTTAACAATACTTTTTATGGAAACTGATTTATACTGTAATGTTTTTAGAGTCTAGTTTTTAATTTAATAGTATGAACATCTTTTCATGTAGTTGAATATTCTTCATATATCATTTTAATGACTGCGTAGTGCTCTGTATTCAACTATGCGAATATACCAGAGTTAATACATCAAACCCCTTGTTTTGAGGCAATTGGTTTTGCTTTCTCTTTCCCACTTTCTAATCCCATTGCCACTCCTAGAGTCAGAGCTCTTATCCTGCCTTGCTTGGACTATTTTAATGTTAATTCAAATGATTGCTTGTGTCCAGTGAACTATCTAATCCTTCCATACTAAGTTAAAAAACAAAAACAAAAAAATGAACGACTCGTAAGACTGGCTTGAATAAAGGCTTTGATGATTTTCAGTTTTCTTCAGAATAAAGTTTACATTTCTTAGCAGTTATGTTTGATTCTTCTCTAATTTAGTCATGATTTAACCCAGGGGTCCTCAACCCCTGGGCTGCCCAGCAGGAGGTGAGCAGCGGTGAAAGGAGCAAAGCTTCATCTGCCGCTCCCCATTGCTCGCATTACTGCCTGAACCATGCCCCGACCCCGGTCGGTGGAAACATTGTCTTCCACGAAACCGGTCGCTGGTGCCAAAAGGTTGGGGACCAATGATTTAACGTATATTCATACTGTTCTTGATTCCCTGAATACTTTGCTACTTCCATGTCTTTGCCAGTATTCTTTCTTTTGCCAAGAACACCTTTTATTTTTGTTTCTTCTTGGCAATATCCCACTCATTCTTTAAAAGTGAGTACAGGGCTTGCCTGGTGGCGCAGTGGTTGGGAGTCCGCCTGCCGATGCAGGGGACGCGGTTCGTGCCCCGGTCCGGGAGGATCCCACGTGCCGCGGAGCGGCTGGGCCCGTGAGCCATGGCCGCTGGCCCTGCGCGTCCAGAGCCTGTGCTCCGCAACGGGAGAGGCCACAGCAGTGAGAGGCCTGCGTACCGCCAAAAAAAAAAAAAAAAATGTGAGTACAAATTCACCTCTGTCATCCCCTCAGTCAAATTAACTGCTTCTTCCTCGGTGTTCGTAGAGCATTTTGTTGTTGCTCCTGTTGTGTGATCTAATGGGAGGACGTACTATAATAAGAAGCACGTAGTCTTTGGACTCTGACAGTCCATCCTGGGTGTGAAGGCAAGATTCATCTCTTATAATTTCTCCATCTCAGTTTCATCATTTATTCATTCATTTAATATATACTATTAGGTACCTCCTGTGTGCCAGGCCTTGTGTGGAACTCTGAGATACAACAAACAAATAATATTAATAATGGGAAATATTTACTATACAACATGTGCCAGGTTGTGTTCCAAGTATTTTCATGTGTGAACTCATTTAGTCCTCACAACAGGTTCTGTTCCTAACCACGTTTTATGAGTGAGGAAATTAGGATACCTAGCAGTTAAGCACTTATGAAGGTCACACAGCTAGTAAGTAGCAAAACAGGGATGCAAACCCAGGTGGTCTGATGGCAGAATCTGTTCTCATAGTCAATATGCTTTATTGCCTCCTAAAACAAACAAAATTAGACACAGACTCTGCCTTTCTGGAACTTTCAAGCAAGTAGGGGAGGCATATATCAGATAAATAGCAACAACAAATATAAAATTATACGATGGTATAACACAAGCAAATATAAAATTTTACGACGGTAAGTGCTATGAAGGGGACATGCACAGTAATACGAGAAACAATAATACATTTTACATATGTATGGGAGTTAGGCTGTGCTTCCTAACTTCTTCCTAACAATGTACCATCTGAACTCAGATCTGAAGGAAAAGTAGGAGTGAACCAGGTAAGGAAAGGAAGGAAGAATGCCACCAGGTTCAGGAAACAGAATGTGGAAAAACTCTGTGGTCAAAGGGTATATGGCCTGTGGAAGGGCCTGAGAGCCAGCAACATGACTGGAGAGGAGCTGGGGTTGCATTTAGGTGGGACCCAGAGTCCTTTAGGCCATGTTAAGTCTTATCTATTGTAAGAGCAATGCAACGTGATTCAGTGTTTTTAAGGAGGGGATTTCATGAGCATATTTTTATTTTATAAAGGTCTGTGAGGCTACAGCATAGAAGAGGCTTTTCAGCAAAGATGGTAATATAATACCTGTAAAGGGGAAAGTGACATGATGTATTTGAAAGTGTCTAATACAGTATCAGGCTTGCAATGAGTACTTAATAAATGCTGGCGTCCTTCTTCACTCATTACTGTATCCACCAGATCTAATACACTACTCTGCAAAATGTAGCAAAACAATAAATGCTTGTTGATTGACTGAATGAACTGATAGATCATTATACGTTTCTTGAAGATTTCCAGAAACAAGGAACTCTGTGCCACACCAAGCAGTCCATTAAATTGCTTTATGTGTGAGAAGATATTTTTTCATTTTGAGCCAAAAAGCTAACTTCCTATAATTCTATTTAATTTTGCCTTTTGGACCCGGACTGAATAAGTATAAATCCTCTTCTGTGATAATCCTTCAAATAATTGAAGACAGTTATTTGAAATATTTCTGTTCCAGACCCTCCAGCCACATAATATATCACCCAGACTCTGCCTCATTCCGTGTGCCATCCTGAGGCCCCTTTCTTTCTTTAGCTCTAGTACTCAGAGTCAGAACAGCCCGTGTACTCTACCCAGTTCAGAAGCAGCGAGGCCATCAAGTCTTTATTTGGGGTGACTATTTTAATTACCTCAGCTCCAAATTACATTAAGTGTTTTGGAAGTGAGGTATCCCATAATTGTGCTGTGGATTGTTTGAGCTCATGTAGGCTACTTTAGGTTTCTCAATATTTAAATTTAAATTTAATTGTTTTGGTTGCAATCTTCTTGAACAGTGATTCTATCATCTAGGGTAATAGTTATTGCTCCAAGATTCTTTTTTTGTACATATTTGCATAAACTTTTTTACAACTTCAGTTTTGTTGTTGATATCAAATAAGATAGACAAAATTAGAGCTTATGTTTTAGTAAAGATTTCTTTCTACTTTCCACTGACTTTGCTAGATGTTATTTGATTAGCTATAAATCTATCTAACTGTACATTTATCTATCCTATAATTTTTCATCTTACCTTTAAAGGCCCTGCTGGATATCAGAATCAAATCATTTTGCTGATTCCTGGCCTTAAGTAAACCTTTTGAACAAAGACGATGCAGAGTGTGAAATTATATATTGTGAGTAAATAAAACAACAACTACCTAAAGAGTTGTAACCCTGTGCCAGACACTCTTCTGAGTGATTTAATACATTAACTCAGTTAATTCTCACGCAAAAAAAAAAACCCACAATGAAATAAGTACTATCGCTATCTACATTTTGCAGATGAATAAACGGAGGCACAGAAATTGTCACCTGCCAACTTCATGTACCTGGAAAGCGGTGGAGTCAGGATTCAAACCTTTGCAGTTTGACTCCAGATTCTGTGCTCAATCCATGTTGACTCAGGTTATAGAAAAACAAAATCAAAACAGTGAGACAATGTGGCATTTGGGGTAAGAATTATTTGGAAATTTTTGAAAATTCAGAATTTTTTCCTAATAATTCACATATGGAATATTTTTCAATATGTTGCTTTATGCCTGAGATAATTCATACCCTATATATTTAAAATGACTTACTAGGTGTCTGCTGTCTAGTGAGAACATAGATGAAGAAACTTTGACTCAGACAAATTACATGTGGGGATGGCTTAGTTCTTTCTGTTCCTTTTAGTGCACTGGTAACACAGTAGCAAATGCAAAATAAATTTAGCTGTGGAGAATGACAGGGAGGCCTTTGCAGTCATTTACTGAATGCAAGAAAGCTCATGTATACTCTTTTAAATATGCTTTTAAATTTGTGGTAGTATTAGCTCTTTGTGAAATGGAAAGAAAATTAGGACTCAAAATATTTTTCCAGTAGTGGAGTAGTATAGTTTTATTGGAACGTTAAAAAAAAAATAGCCTAAGTATGGCCCGAAAGAACTATATAATCTTCTAGAAAATGAATACCAATAGCAAATACAGTTGTCTTGAGTTTTGGTGCTGGAATATGGTTCTTGCCTTCTTTGTGGAAGAAATTTCATAATAATGCAAATTACAATCCTGGTAAATGTGACGCTGTCTTCATAAGAATTAATCATTTGGAAATTTGGATTTTTTTCCTAATCATACATTGAGGGCTTTCCGAGTAAATTATATCTATATTAAATAATCTGTTGCTAAGATGTGCTGAGAAAGTTTTACTTTCATTGAAGGTATCCTGTAGGTGAGAATAAAATCATCTCAATGGCATATATTTTTCTTTCTGGCTCTGTCAACAACAACAAACCGTAATTTGGACAACTAATATGCTTAAGTATTCTCTGAAAAGAGCTATAATATATTCGAACTGTTTAGTTCCTCCCACAAATCATTTCGCTTTACAGCTTTGATCTTGAAATATGTGGACTGATGTCTGATGTATGCTCACAAGTCCTTCTTGTAAGTATTAAGTGTTCTCGCTCAACGTTATTAAATAAGCCCAAAGCTGTGAATGGGCCTCCTTGACTCAGGGCATTTGGAAAAGATGTTTCCCTTTAAATTATATACCTTGTCTTTTTGGTCCATTTTGTTGTGGTCCATTAATGCTTTTGTGTTCTTTAGGAAAGTATTTGTTCACTGCCTTTTTCACTTGTCATACCCTGAAATCTCCTTGACTTCTAACTATTATATCTAAAAATTGGGGGGACAATATTCAAAGGTTATTTGACTGCAAAATCTATTGTGCTTTTATAATTTATGAATCATTTTCCAAGTTAATTCTAAATAGAAGGTACTTTACAGAAAACAAATCTGGCTCCACAAAAGAATCAAAAATTGTATTTGGGGCTTCTCTGGTGGCACAGTGGTTGGGAGTACCCCTGCCGATGCGGGGGACGCGGGTTCGTGCCCCGGTCCGGGAAGATCCCACATGCCACGGAGCGGCTGGGCCCGTGAGCCATGGCCGAGCCTGCGCGTCCGGAGCCTGTGCTCCGCGGCGGGAGAGGCCACAGCAGTGAGAGGCCCGCGTACCGCAGAAAAAAAAAAAAATTGTATTTGTTTTACATTGTACATACGTGGAGCTGGAAACTAAGGAGGTTGTAAACAAGCCCATTTGACAAATCTAGACCAGCTTCCAAGAGGCATATACATAGAAAGCTATTTTGAATTATGAGTGTTTATTTTATTTTTCTTTCCCACTGAACTTTAGCTGTCTAAGGATAAAAGCCTATTCATCTTTGCCTCTCAGAACCTAGAACAATATTCAGTACATTTGAAAAATAGAATAGTAATAATTTCTAATTTTAAAAAATTGCTTACTATGTGCCACACACTAGTTTAGGTTCTTCCCATGTGTTGTATCATTCAATTGTCATAACAACTCTATAAGGCAGGCCATATTACAATCTCATTCACGTAAGAGGAAATTTTTTTCTTTACATTGTCTGTTTTCTTCTCTTTTTAATATTGCACTTCTTTTTTATTGAGATATAATTGCCATAACATTGTGTATATCGGAACTTTTAAATTACTGTTATTTACAGGCATAGAAAAAAGATCTCCTTATGAAAGTGATAGGTATCTGTTCTCTGCACCTCATTATATTAGACAATTTTTTTTTATTCATCTTTATTGGAGTATAATTACTTCACAGTACTGTGTTAGTTTCTGTTGTACAACAAAGTGAATCAGCCATACGCATACATATATCCCCATATCCCCTCCCTCTTGCGTCTCCCTCCCACTCTCCCTATCCCACCCCTCTAGGTGGTCACAAAGCACCGAGCTGATCTCCCTGTGCTATGCAGCTGCTTCCCACTAGCTATCTATTTTACATTCGGTAGTGTATATATGTCAATGCCACTCTCTCACTTCGCCCAAGCTTCCCCCTCTCCCGCCCACCCCCTGTTCTCAAGTCAATTCTCTATGCGTCTTTATTTCTGCCCTGCCACTAGATTCATCAGTACCATTTTTTTTTTTAATTCCACTCTTTGACATAAAGCAACATAAGAGGAAATTGAGGCACAGGGAGCTTAAATAACTTGCTGATGATTACCTAGTAAATAGAGATACATACACTAAAACATACATACATACACTAAAACAACATAAAGAGGTAAAAAGAGAATCTGTGTCTGATATTTTTGTATGTCATTAGCAAGCTATATTTTATTACTCTGTCATTAATTTAGCTGTATTCATTTTGTCCTGGTTAACCTTGGTGAATGAAAATTGAGGTGGGATTGGTCGACAGCAGGGTAAGATGATCAAACCTACAAGAGTAGAGAAGAGAGTGGAACCATAATTAACTAGGCACTAATTTGCATTTCAGTGGAACCAAACCCATATAGAGGAGTCGGGTCATAGAGTCAACGTTTAAGATGAATATATACGGTACCATGAATTCTTGAAAAGCCCCAGTAAGTCCTATCACTGAGACCAGAACACCATTCCTCCGTAGGGTGCAACGCAGTCTTCAGCACAGAGCATTCTGCCGCCTCTGCAGGTGAGAAGCAGGGGAAGTAGGCAGTTTGAGCTGGGAGCCATGCAACATGAAAATACTCCTCTTTAGACACCGGAATCACCCTCATGGTGAGCTGCTCACACCATGAGACACAGGAGATCTGAGGCCTAGAAACTGGCAGATTCCCATCTCCCATTTCGTGCTTACTCTGGGCCGTGACGGAGCTGAGTAGCAAGGTATACTAGTTACCTAAATGACAAACTTTCTCCTATTTCTGACACATTAAAATAAGTTGAAATTCTCATAAGAAGATGTATGTATGATGTGACACTGAAGTACAATGCACGTACAAGCATGCAATTTGAAATATATATATATGAAGGAAATTTTATAGTTTGTCACATAAGCATTGCTTTAACTTCTGTGAAGCTTGAATTTATGCCCCATAAGATTTTGGATGGAGGGAAAGATGAAGAAGGAACCCAAGGGAATGTTGACTGAGAGAACAGATTACGATGGTACAGTGATGCCAGGTATAAAAGGGCCTCATGCACGCCCCATTGTTTTTAAAGGATTGCCATCTTCCAGACTGGGCCAATTGGGATGTTGAAGGGTCTGTACGGTCACTACAGGCCCTTAGACTTAAGATATAGAAACTTATTTGCAGTAGCCCTTCTAGGAGTGATTGGATCCCGAGGACTAATTCCTGTTAACCAAATTTACAAGAAATTGATATATACGGTTGAGATATTTAGTTACCAAGATAACTAGAAATCTCCTCAGTAGAAAGGTTTCCTTGGGCCACTTGTTAATATACTTCTGAAGATTGTTTGTTTCATGAACTTGGATGGAGGCAGTAAGATGGTTTTAACTGAAGTCTCTGGGTTCTGAGGCCTCATATGCCTGCTTCTCTGCTAGAAGAGTTAACTCATTAACTCACTGTATAGACCAGATTATTCAGCCAGCTGTCAAGGTAACTTATCAGGGCAGCTTTTTTTATGGAAAGTGTTAAAAAATAAATAGTTCTCTTTCTTTGGCTCCTTTGTATTTTGGTTTTCTAGGTACCATTCAGTTATATAAAGAGTCCTCTGTAACATTTACTGTTTATTTAGCTCACAGCTTAAATAACTTGTATTACTTATGTTTTAGATTCCTTGATAACATCAGAGGTAATTAATTAGATTTAAGGAGTATTCTGATACCATTTACGTGTTGACAGACCATTTCTCGAAGTCATTTTTTTTTTCTGCAGGTGGTAAGGCCTGTCCATTTTTACATTGATTTTTATTAAATTTTATTTCAAAAGGTTATATGCTCTGAGATTACCCTCAAATTCTCTTTCAATTTAGGGCCTGTCAGTGATGAGTATAGTGGCAAAAACACAGGTTTTGAAGTTAGGCAGATCTAGATGAAACACTAGCTGAGTGATATTAGGAATAGTACTTGATCTCTCTCGTAGTTTCTCTATCTGTAAAATAGGAATAATTAAGCCTATTATATAGGGTTGCATATAATACAATAACTGGTATATAATAGGTGCTAAATAACTGGCTTTTTTTTTTCTATACAAAAAGTTCTTAAAAGGAAAACAAGATGAAATAAAAATTCCTAAGATATTTTAAACCTGAGTTTTTACCAAAAGGCCAAATATGGCCTACACAGTTTTTAAAAAAATTATTTTTGAAGTAACTGTCAACTTTCAGCATCAGTAACTGTGATATAAAAATCTGCATTTCTCACTTTCCTTGAAAAAGTGTGTCTTCTGAGATGTGGCATCCCCATTTCTGTCCTGAACAATAGGCAGAAGCTGAGTATCAGCTGCCCCTTCTCTGAGGCATTTGCTGACGTCATTGCAGAACCCCCAGCCCACTTCAGTCCTTCAGATTAGCTCTCTAGGCCTTTGCATTTGGGACTCCTTCAATATATTATCCTTTTCCTAATAACTCTTCATTTCATGATATTTGACCAAAGAAGAACAAATGAAGGTTGAGTAGAAATAGATATTTTAGTGCTTAAATTAAAAAAAAAAAAATCAAGCTCTTGTTTTGGTGCTACATCTAAGGTGGTCATACTTTCCAAATTGAAAACTAGGTTGACTCGGCATCTGAAGATGACACTAAATATTCAAAACTGAGACTTCCATAAAAAAAAGTTTGTTACTGTGACTCTGAACCACGTGGACACCCAGTTAATGCTGTTGACTGGTTACTGTGGATTTTCAAGGTAGTGTTCACAGTTTTATCCCCCTTGTCTGGATGCCCTGGAGTCTGGTGGCAACTACACAGCATTTGTAAAATTAAAGAGCTATGTTCATCCTTGAAACAAATGGCAAAGCTATTTAGGATTGGTTTTAATCTGATGTTCTGGCGGGGATCCCATTGGGATACACAAATTAAAACATAGTCCTAGGTCAGTTATAGCAGTGTATCTTTTGAATGAGAAAGACTCGGTGGTTGGTTTGACAAGAGTCTGGTGACTCTGCTGACTGTTATTAATTTTACTGTCCCAAGAGAATAATGAAAATAGGACCTATTGTTTAGCCCTCAGGCTACAAGTGTACACCATTATCTATATGAGCAATATCTTAAGTGTCCCCCACAGAATATACTTACGGGGGGCGGGGAGGTAAGCACAATCATTCCTTTAATATAGAAACAACCATTAAATATAGAAATAGTGGCATGCCTGTAAATCCAAAATGTGGAATGTATGGAAGAGAATATTCTGGAGACAGAAAACTTGAATTTTGTTTCTAGATTATTCTGACACTTACTGTCCCCATGATCTTATATTTAGGAAATAACCATAAAGTATCACAGTGAATTTGACAAAAGATCACATTTGCATTTTTCTAGGGTCTTTATTATGATTTTTCTGAGTATACTCTCTAGAAAGACACAACAGTGCAATGGTTCAAAGAGGTCTTTGGAATCAGATTGTATTTGAAGTCAGGCTCCAACATTTATTAGCCAGTTATGGGAGCTTAAGCAAGTTGCTTAACCTCTAGATTATATCACTTTCCTCAGCTAAAAAATGGGGTAATAATAGTTCCTTCCTTATAATGTTAATGAGAAGAACAAATGATCATAGCTCTTAGCCCACAGAAAGGCCGAATAAATGCTAGTCGTTATTGATACTTAACTTAGTCTAAGATGCACTTCAAACACAACCCAGGTTTAGATGAAGACGTGTTCTGTGATTGTTCAGTCCAGTCACCCAATATAAACAAAATGAAAATAAAGCTTGGCTGGGATGCTCTGAATATAGTGTGAGGTACTGTGAATTATCACATCCAAAAGCAACCATTTGGTCTGCTAATCGACAAGTAATCATCAGAAAGTAGCTGTTTGTCCAAAGTCTAAAGCTGCAAATCCAGGTACCAGTGAAAAGGGACTTTTAAGAGTGTTAGGAGGGGTGGGGGAGTTGCAAATAGGAGAAACGTAGGACGTTGAAGTCCGAGATTTCCTTGGTCTCTATCTCATCCCCACTCCAATGCAGTACATACACCAGGGAACAGGAAGAGACCTCTCACTGATGTGATGATCTTGGATTTGGCAATGGACCTTCTTTATTTAAAGTCAAACTTTCTATAGTCCATGAGCCATACACTTATTTGCACTATCTGTTCACTCACTTGGTGTGAAACACACTCATATCAGGGGTCTTCTTAAACCATAGCAGGCTGTGAATGGCACTAATACCTGGCCAATGATTTAGCTTAATACTAACTACTGTATGTTTATATAATATTTAAAACATACTGTTAGTAAGTTTTTTCCCACTCATCTTTAAAGATTTAATCATATGTGCTTTCCACAGTAAATTTACTCTCCATTCCCCTCTTTTTTTTTTTTTTTTAGCTTTAGAAAACAAAAAAATCCCAGTTTTTGTCTGTGTGAGGAGTCTCGTTAGGATTGTTTTTAATGGGACCTGGCAGGCCTTGCCTTTGGAAAAGAAACCAGTAAACCAGCTAGTTTTATGATAGAGGGGTCATTGCCCAGGACAGGGTGTCCAAGATGAGAAACCAGAGTTCCGTAGTAACAAGGTCTGTGACTTCATGGAGGCCCTCTCCAGTGAAAGTATTTTAAAATTTTGCTAGTATAGGCAGCAGATAATGTCAATATGCCCATTCCTACTTTATTTGATGTTTCTTACAGTTCTTTGGTAATTGGCCCTTCTCATGATGGCTTCAGTGATCTTGTGGCATCTATAGTACCCACTAGGGATAAACAGAGAATGAATGGGAGGCATATACGAGACTGTATATGAAAATATAGTCTATAGATGCAAAAGACTGCACCTTTGCCTCCAGTGAACTAGTGATGTGCTTTCTGTGCAGAAAATTGATGGTTTATCCACCGTTGTGGAAACAGAGCTTCCGAGAGCAGAGTACTACTTCCAAGGAAATACTGTCAACCCAAATCACCACTGTGCTTTTTTGATATGTCCTAGTTTTATTTTGCTTTGGGGTTGTTTTTCCCCTTTGTTTTTCCCCTTTGGGAAGCCCCAAGAGGAGGGATATTTAATTGCCATGTAAAGGGTTTAAAGTATAATTCTAACAATAGTTGGCAAAAGTTGAGGATATTTACATCCTGTCTTTAGTTTTTGGACAAGTATGAACCATACTTTTTGGGTTTTAGATAGGGTGGGCCAAGGAATGCTTCATAATCAAAAAGTAGCTCTTAGTTCTCTGCACAAATACGTCCAGAAATGTGACTAGTCAAAAAAAGGCTGGGGCTTCCCTGGTGGCGAAGTGGTTGAGAGTCCGCCTGCCGATGCAGGGGACACGGGTTCGTGCCCCAGTCCGGGAGGATCCCACATGCCACGGAGCGGCTGGGCCCGTGAGCCATGGCCGCTGAGCCTGCGCGTCTGGAGCCTGTGCTCCGCAACGGGAGAGGCCAGAACAGTGAGAGGCCCGCGTACCGCAAAAAAAAAAAAAAGGCTGGCTGCAATGCATCCCCTTAGCATTTCTGCACTTCTCTTTCTGTTAATCTGTAATCATTAGTTGGTTGCTTGGTGATTATTTTCTCCACTGAGTTGTGTCTTCTTTTAAGGCAGGAAACTTATTTATATTTCCTCCTTGTTTTGTGTTGGCTTTTTCCCCTATTGCCTTTCCTCACTAATATTTGGCGTAGTAATTTGGCATGGTCCCAGGGACTCTCCCCCAGGCTCCTCAGAACTCCCCAAGTAATGATAATATCTGCTAGAGTTGACATAGAAAAAAATAAGCAGCTATTTGTAATTCTTACTGAGTGGTTCTCAAAAGTTGGATTAGTCTAAAATTCATCTAAGAAGTCTGTCAAAACTTGGGATTCTGGGTCCCACTTCCCAAGATTCTGATTCCATAGGTGTTAGTGACTCCTGAGAATCTGCATTTTTGCGTGCTCCCCTAGTGAAACCTTGCTTTATGGAGCAATCATTTCCACCTCTGATACCTTCTTATTCTTATCTATGACTGAACATCAGAATTTACAGTGGATGTTTATAAAAATGCCTAGACCTCACACGCAGAAATTCTGATTTATTAGGTTTGGTGTACAGCCTAAGCCTCTCTATTAAAATATTAAAGTACCCCTCTCCCCACAACCAAACTCCACAGGTGATTTTTTTCTTTGTGGCCAAGATTGATAACCATTGCCTTAGCCCTTAACCTCACCATGTTGTTATTTGAATACTCCTCGATGATTACCACGTAGAAAGCTGGAAGAGGTTGCATTCCTTGTGAATAACTAACACAGGGCAGAAATGGTCGTGTTGTCAGCTGCCCCTCATTTATGCATTGATTAAGTCTCAAAATATGACAAGCTGGACTTAATTGTAGGGAAAGAGTAAATGAGACCAGTAGATAGCTGGAAAATAGAGACCTCTTAGTTTATTTCTTAAGAGTCAGGTCAATCTGCCCGGTTAAGTGATTAAAGGAGAGGCTCCACACTGCAAAGGGAGCCAGGCCCCGATTTGTTCAGGGTCAGGAACAATGGCTCAAAACCATCTTGTTTGCAGATACTCCTTTCATGTTATTAGGCTGTCAGTTGACAGACTCTGCAAGATTTATGGCTCAAAACTCAAGTGTCCACATGTGTGTGAGGGTGAGATGTTGCAACGGTTTGGATCAGGTTGGATGAGGTGAGAGGAGAGGAAAGGCCTGAGGATATCAGGAGCCAGGCCCTTTTGGGGCTTCAACCTCACAATCCCTCTTTCTGTTTGTTGGGGTTTTTTTCTTCCTCTCATCCCAGTGAACCTTATCTTTAGTTTCTGGGAATTTCTGCTATTGCACATTAAAATAGAAAGTGTGACTTCAAAGGGAAGCACCTAATTTTTATGAAAAGATTCCTAGGGTGCTTTTAATGAAGTCCTATCAAGGGTGTAATAATAAAGGTTTAGGATCCCTGTGCCCTGCAACTTGAGAAAACTGTGCTTTCAAAGCAAAATGAACTATACTTTATTGGACCTGTTTGTGTCCTTCTAACTTATTTGAATTGAAATTTCTGATATTTAAAATCTTGCATTCTCTTCACAGTAGGGACAGTCACCTCCTGCATCTTTCTGCTTTTCCCTCAGATGTTTTTCTCTTTCCTGCCAAGAGAGAGCCTGCTGCCTGTTTCTGTGAACTTCTCTCCATACTGGCTCCCCTCGTTCGCTTCCCCCATTCCAAACGGAAACTTTCTGAAAGGAAACGTTACCATGTTACTCCTCTGCTTGAAATCCTTCTGTGATTCTGCAGGATGTATTAAATCCAAACTTAGAGCAGTGTACAAGGCATGTTTGGGGCCTAGAATTTGTTACTATTTCCGACCTCCAAGCCTGTTTGCACACCAGTGTGGGCACACACATATACACACACACTCACACACAGTTCTCCAGCCATAATGAATTATTGTCATTCCTCAAAATGCCATGTTCTCATATCCTTCCATGTCTATCCACATTCTCTTCTTTTTCTTAGATTTATCTTTCTCTGCAGTAGACTTCATAAATGCCAGCCCTAACTTCAAGACTCTACTTAAATACCTCTTTCTCTGTAAAAATGGAAACTTTTCCATCAATCAGAGCCTGTCAGGGGTATCTCCGTATGCCCTCCATAGAACACTACAGAGGGCATAAGTACATAGGCTACACTAATCATGCAGTGGTAGTGCATTACATGGTTGTATCCCCAGAGATGCTATTTGAAGGCAAGTTTTGGACCTTACTTGCTTTTCTCCAGTGACTTAGTAAAATGCTGAATAAATACCAATCAAATCTTTAGACAGTATTGGCTGACTAAATAAAAGAAAAAAGAAAAAAAAACAAGTAAAACTAGGGCTAGGAATTGCCCAAAAAATATCTTTTGGGGGCAGAGGAAAAAGCTTACAGGTAAAATATATGGGGAACAAACTATCAAGTTTCAATTTTGTACTGTTTCTAAGGCACTCTAATTTAGTAACCAGACTTACCAAGCATCACTGTATTCTGGAACCCCACTGGACCAAACAGAGCTGGAAATGATGCTTCAGTAGGATAGCTATTTGCCAAGACACATTTCTTCGTTATGGTGGTTCAGGGGGAGGGGTGATTATCCCCAGATTCTACATGAATGCATATGAGGTTGTAGATGAAGGAGTGGAGGTGCGGTTACTTGGCAAAGGCCTCTCATTAGTGGCATCCCAATATGCTGTGTCCTCTGAATGCAGAGCATCACTTTGGCTAATAGATTAACTTCACGAATGGAAGCCAAATTCCATTATTTTTGATAATTGGGAAGAGTATTTTGTGCCATATGTATTCATAATGCACTTGATAATTTATGTATGCAAAAACTCATAGAGATATTTTGTTTAAACACAAACGAAGTAGTATAAATCTTTTTTCTAAAGTAGTATAAATCTTCATTGATTTTCAAATTTTACTGCTTATGTTCAATACATGTGTACACGTGTGGGGAGATGGAGTTTGTTGTGGGCTGAGAAGAACTACACATGACAGAGGTACCAAGAGCAAGCTTGAAGTCTATGTCTCCTATCACTATGTACATCTGAGGGTTAAAAAAAAAAAAAAGAAAAAAGATTTTCCTTACCTGGAAAAGCAGAGTGAATCCCGCCATTTCTTCTAGCTTCTTCCTAGCTGAGAATGTCTCACACGTGCTCCCAAATATGGCGCTTAGCCACGTGTGGTGTTTGCGCCATTTCTCCTCTTTTGCTCTGACTACAGCAGAAACGTCACCTTCCACCCTATGATCTCCTTGCAATAGTGCACAAGTTCCCTATTCTTGCACTGGAGCTGCCTGCTGTTTCATGGGCTGCAAAGGACAGCTGCCTTGTGTTTTCAGTGTTCCCCATGAATTTTGTGAAACAGCCCTTTTATTTCGTATTTGTCTTTTTCTTTCCCCAGGACTCTGACATGAACCCCTGAGAGAAATTGTGGGCTCAGAAAACAGTCTTAAGCCATGTAACCTGCTGTACTTAAAAGTGCCACTCTCCTCTGAAACTAACTCATCGTCCTTAGACTTAGTTTATGAGCCTCTGTTCTCATTTTCTCCCAGGATACTGTTTGTGGCTCAGGCAAATATACACCTGATGGGCACAGTCTATCTGCTTTCCAGACAGCTGGATATGTATGAATTTGAGCAGCCGTGGGACTGTGGGAGTGAGAGTGGCTTAGGTCAGTCACATCTATGGCTTGCTTTATACCTATAGTGACAGTTATATAGACAGAGCGCTATAAGACCCCCAAAGTCCTTGAGGGGAATCATTTGCCCAAAGCTACGGTTATGCAGTATCACATCTGGCACTCTAGTCTAGGTCTTTCTAACTCCAGAGTCCTATACTTCTAGTATTTCTCACTTCCTGTCTCTCTTTGGCTTAGTTGAAGACACGTAGTAGATGTAAAATAAATGTTGAATGAACAAACGAATGCTCTCTTTATATCAGCATCAAATGCGTTGCGTGGCAAGATGGAAACACTGTGAAGACAATATACAAGTAACACTATTGTGTATAATGTGTTGATTTAAAAATATCACTTATTAAAAACTATTTCTGAGGAACCGATTTTGAGTAAGAATTGACTATAAAAGCTTAAATTGTTAAAGACACAAGATAACTCAGAGTCTTTATGGTCTGCCTTAGAGTTGATGATGATTTCTGACAATATGTATTTGAAGCGAAGTTTTTTTGAGACTTAAAAAAAGAAATCTCATGAAGTTTTCTATAAGATGTCTCTTTTGGTGTATACTTTTTAAAATAATACGTTTTATAAGTCAGTACCTTATTTTTTTATGCAAGATTGTAGCAAACATTGGGAACCTCATATCATAATAAAAATGACCTCTAGGGAATTCCCTGGCAGTCCAGTGGTTAGGACTCTGCTCTTTCATTGCCAGGGCCCGGGTTCAATCCCTGGTCGAGGAACTAAGATCCTGCAAGCCAAGCAGTGCGGCCTAAATCAATCAATCAATCAATAAACAAACAAATAAAAATGACTTTTATGTACTTGAGGACTTTTTATTTTGGAAAGATCCTTAATTTTTGTGTGGTTGTTACTGTTCGTTATAAGAATCACTTCTTTCTCCTCTAAAGTTCAGTTTCATGTTAGGAAATAAGTTAATTTGTCTACATGGGAAATGTTACATTACATTCAGAAGCTGAACATACTCTTTGTTTTCATGGAAATTCAGGTTGTAGTAATAATGTTTATTTGCTGTTATCTACAGCAGTGATACATACTAGGCTCTGCATAGAATAATACATACGGACACGTTTGAATCCATATACATAAATACATACACAAGAATGAGTCTCTAGTATCTGTAGGCATGCGCTCACCTGCCCATCTTTTCTTAGGTATTTAAGATTTTCCTACCACCCTGAGCGTTTCATCTACACAATGATGGGACTTCTTTTATACTTGCTAATTCTATTCTCTGTTATATTCCAAAAGGCATTGTATTATCTGCCTTGTCCGATTTGCTTCTGTGCTCATTAAAGTGGCCTGCTGTGGAGCTAATTTTTCCTGCTCATTTTATTGATACTTTGGGAGAGTGAGATTTTTTCCAGGCAGTTCCTGTTTTAGTGTAGGGTTGGAGTAGCTGTCAAAAGAGGGCTTTAAAAACCATCCTCTAAAATAAATCAAAAATAAAAGCAGCTTATTTTAGTATTTCTATTGAAATATCAATTACAGGTCATTGATCTTTTTCCCCACTTCCTTGCAATTGTTTTTATTGAATTTTTTAAAAGTAAAACAATGCAGTGTATTTAAAAAAGCAAATAAACCTCAATGATAAGAATAGTACCAAATGGTTTGTAAATGGCAACAACACACATTTTGTAGGGGAAAAGCATAATAAAACCTAGCTTTGTTTTGAATTTCTACAATAAAAAAATAAAGAGTAGCAGTGATTAGGTTAGTACAATTCTGAATCAATCTAAAGTCTCACCACAGAGGGACAGTTTAATTCTAAGAGTTCAGAATCAATTATTCTTGTCAGGTCAACTACCTTATATCTTAAATCTATATCTATATCGACGTAGATTTAGATATAAAATATATCTATAATGTATAGTAAAATATATAAATACTATACAAATATATATATAACATACATCTACAATGTATAAAATGTGTGAGTATATATGCACATTGGGATATATATTTTAAATAATATATATTTATATATGTATAATAATATAATGTGTATTTTAAACAATACATAACAATGCCAGAAAACAGACATGTACAAGCAATATCCTTTTTTTCAAAGAGGTGGCAGTCAGGTGCTTTGCCTGAGAGGCAGATGGCAGGTGGGAACATGGAGGAGACAGGGGCTGCCAGGTTTTCAACCCCGGCTCCACGGCTTCCCTTCGTCTCTCTGAGCATCCGTTTGCCCTTCTACAAACTAAGAATAGGGCGCTTTCCCCGTAGAGTCTTTCGTAGAGTCTTTTGGGGGGGTTTAAGTGAACTTATATTGGTAAAGCACTTAGAAAATAGTGCCTGACACATAGTAAGCACTACATCACGTTTGTTAAATAAATAAAGATCTCAGTAGCTGGAGCTGGTCAGATACAAAGTAAATATTATTTAGAATAACAAGTTGCTATTTTTAGTAAAACAGAGAAAATGTGTACCTCCTACAGATCCAACTAGGATTTAGCATTTTGAGATACAAAAGATTGATTTTCTTTGGAATAGATTCTGAACCAGAAGTCCCAGAATGTGGTGCAGGATCAGGGAAATAGTGAGTGGAGGAAGTCAACATCGTATTCCTCGGGGGCAAGTCCCGAACGGCCTGCAGGAATCACAGTGCTGCTTCTGAAGGTTTTATCAGCCCAACAGTGAGCACCGAGTTAAGCTTATCTCTTCCAACCTGTTCCACAGGCCAGGAGTTCTATAAATTGTTCATAGGTGTGTTTGGAAGATGTTCCTAAATAAAATAAGTTTGCCGAACACTGGGGTAGGCACAGAAATAACAATCCTTACAGCTTTAAAAATATTTAATATGCATTTCAGTACTGCAAGAAACGTATTATGGATCCGATCCCAAATTTATTTCACCATGATTTCCTTTTTTTCCCTTTGATCATACGACTATGGTTACCTTCCAAAGGTAGAAGATAGACCATCATTAGGGAAGTAGTAGTTATTTTTTGGGTCCTTATATTCCATGGAGAAGAACTGAATAAAACAAAGTTAGCTTAGAAAGAGAGAACAAAGTGTTAATAATAACTAGCAACTGAATAACATTGTGCAGCCTAAGCATATTTCTCTCTATATTAGTTGCTTCATTAGCATATTTCCCGCATTTGTACTCACTTACTAACCCACTGCCTCATTTGCCATCTCCTGAAATCAAAAGGATGGGTCCACCTGAGAACCCAGCCATTCCAGTCCCAAGTTAAAATCTTCTCATAAAGCACTTCCGTTGTCTGAGTTAAAGGGCATTCATTGTAACATTGTTTTCAGGAGTAAAAAAGTAGAAATCATCTAATGTTTACAAAAGGGTGAATGAGTAACTGTTCCGGCAGACGATGCATGTTAATTAAAATGAATTAACTGTGTAACTATGGATGTCTTCAAAGCATCATTTTAAGTGAAAATTAATAGAACAGATTTAAAAGAAGCAGAAATATTTTTAAATCACTGTCAAATAGTAATGAGAAAGAAGAGTTAGTATAGGTAGTGGTGACAGGAGCGAGGTGCATTAATTGCTCATCAAAATGTAGGTAATCTGGGCTTCCCTGGTGGCACAGTGGTTTGGAGTCCGCCTGCCGATGCAGGGGACATGGGTTCGTGCCCTAGTCCAGGAAGATCCCACATGCCGCGGAGTGGCTGGGCCCGTGAGCCACGGCCGCTGAGCCTGCGCGTCCGGAGCCTATGCTCCGCAACGGGAGAGGCCACAACAGTGAGAGGCCCGCGTACCGCAAAAACAAACAAACAAAAAAACATTTAAGTAATTGTTAGTGTAAGGCTTAAGAAATTAGGAGAGCTACAATTGGATTAATGCTCTCTCCTTTACTGTTTCTTGTGTTGTTCTGTACTTACTGAGAATCGCATTCACATTCAAGATTTCATTTACCAACTTGTATGCTAATGACAAACATATTTATATTTCCACTTCTTTTGAACGGTAAGCCTGTATATCCATTGGCCCCTGGTCATCTTCACTTGAATATCTCACAGACAACTCAAGTGACATGTCCCAAGTGATTCATTATTATATACTACCTTTTCCCTCTTTCACAAAGAAGCAAGTAAAAAAGTTACTCCTCTTCTTGAATATTCCGGATCTTACTTACAAGTGACACTCAAGCCAAAACCTGCTTATCATTCCCAGCTCACCACCCTTTCCCCACAAACAGTATCATCAGATCTTTTCAGTTCTTTCTCCTGAATTTCTAGTCAGCCCAGCCCCTCCTCTTGATCTCTACTCCCACTGCCCCAGTTGATTTAATAATTTTTTCTTAATAATTTTTTCTTGCATTACTGTCTCCTTAAATGTCTCTGTGCCTTTTGTCCTACTGTTCTCTGAAAACATCCTCTACATGTTCATCAGATCATGTATAATATATCTGCTTTCCATAAAATCATTTGATGGCTTTCCTTAATTTTTAGATTAAATCTAAACCCAGCATGGCTTCAAAAGTTTTCCTTGGTTAGACACTTATTTACAGCCTTTAACTATTACCTCTAACCACCCACTTTTTCTATTTTTCTCCTTCGCTTCTTCTTCTCTACCCTTGGCTCGCCCAGACTTCACCCATAATAACCTACACATATTTTCCTGTGTGTTTCTGTCGGCCTGGAATGCCCTAGTTCTCCAGTGTGCTCCTTCATTTCCTTTATTACTTTAAGAAATACAATTATCTTGTATTTATTTGTAAATCAAAAACTGTGCAAAAGAAGTGGAACACACACTTCTACTTACAACTGTTTTGATCCATTAGGACAAAGGCGGTAAAAATGAGTACACTGAATTTCTGAAAGCAATATGATAATCCACTGGATGGGTAAATCTAATAATCTACAGTAGTCTATGGTATGGAATGTAATTCCAGAAGAAAATAGGAATTTTTATGATTTATGATATATCTGTGGGATTTGTAACTGCAAATAAGTTGTCTTTTCTGTTTTTTTAATAAGCTTTTTGAGGGCAGGAATTGTATGTTTTCATTTTGTAAGCTCCATAGCCCATAATTCCACATTTAGTACATAGTCGGCACTCAACAAATGTTTGCTATATTGACAAAGAGTATGTTAAGTCATGGGAACATGTGATACTATAACATTTTATAGTACATATTATTTTACATCACAGAAATAATGCAAATGTTAGCTGAGTATACTCAAAAGGTCTTTGAAATAGCGCTTGAAGGGTGTGAAAGTCATTATGTTTGGGTACTCTTTGTAAATAAATGATGAAAAGAAAGGATATTTGCAAGTTATTTGAAATGATATTCAATTTCCTCTGTACTAAAAGATAGTCTTTTTTTAAAAAAAACTTTATTTTGTACTGCTTATACTCTGGAGTTTTAAAAATATGACTTTCAAAAATAGCTTCTTGTAAGATAATTAGAACAACTTGCCATCAGTGCCTTTCAATTAACACTAAAATTACGTCATAGAAAATAATTCTTGTTTTGAAGGGAATTGAACAAAATGGCATATTCATTATCTTTTACTAGCAACTTCTACTAATTTAAAGCAGAAAAGTAGAGGGACAAAGCAGTAACATTTTGAGGTTGGAAGCATTCAGGTAGCGGGTGAAAAGTAACCTTTAAATATTCTCCCATCTATTTCCCGAGTTTTCACTTTCTTGTTGTAAATACTTACAGACACAGAAGAAGTAGTGGCTTGCTAGTTAGCACATCGATAGTGATTTAGTGTGAATTAACCACTTGTTTCCATTCATGGACACCCAGAATAATTAGCAACTGGGACATGTGAATCTAATTTACAATTTACCATTTAGCAGAATTTCATAGGGCATGTAGTTTAATAGGCAGCATTACTATTTTTCTTTTTGATAAATGAGTTAAATGATCATTTTGGTTTCAAAAGTGAATATTATATGTGTAGGAGTGAGAAGTTAGGTAAAAATATATATGTATATTGGAGCTTTTTTAATTAAAAAGAAAAGCATCTATTATTGTAATGTTTACATTTGACAGTAATTTAAGGAAGAAAGTTTTAAGTTTATACACGCTGAAGTGTGTATGTTTGAAAAATAAAGCATCATCGCAATTACTACTGATGGGTATTACTTCTGTCTCATAACAGCTAGTGCATTCTGTATCATAGAATCCAGTATATTGTGTGCCAGGCGACTCACTGAAGAAAATAGAGTGAAAGGTACAAACTTACAGAATATTTCCTCAGAGAGATCCTTCTATGAGACCATATGTAGGCAAGGATTAGTTGCTCCATGGGCAAAGATACATGTTTATTTTTGTAATAAACCAGTCAAATAACCTATACCATACAATTTAATTTCTACTATATTATTTCTCCTCTGTTGAAATAATTTTACCTTGATGAATGATTTGAATCATGTCTGCCGTTTTTGTCATTTTATAAATTGCAGATCCAGGGCTTCCTGCGGCTTTTCTCTGCCTGGGGTACAGTGAGAGGAGAAAGAGAGAGAGAGAGAGAGAGAGAGAGAGAGAAGTGATTGATAGATAGATGAAAATATCCATACCTATATTTTTCAAATCAGGGACATTATAGAAGAAAGCATTTTGCTGAAAAAGAAGTTAAAAAAAAGATAATTATTTCCACCTTTTCTTTGACTGTCACTCATTTTTAGAGGGATTTATCATCATTATCTGAAAAATATTTTGAAGACCCATGCTGCACTCACACTCTTTAGAGCTGTTTAGACTAACAGAATCCTTATATTCTAGGTGGTTATAACCCAAACCAGATAATGCTGGCATGAATCTACAAGGCAGAGACTGATAAAGCACAGAATAAATACAGGAAAATGAAATTAACTTAGGAGGAGGCCCAGATGCGGCAGTGTGAAGAGTAGACAAAAAGAGCATTGCTGAAGTTTGATCTTCTTTTCTCTAATGTATCTGCAAATAGCTCTGGCACCAAGATCATATGGCTATCTCCCAGAACCTGGATCAGAAAGCCTACTGTTTATTAAGATAAATGCAGATGTGTCTGCAAAGGGGCACTTCAAAATAACAGACCGTCTTAATGCCATGTGGCTAGTTTGGAATGTTCTTAATCATTTGCTTTATCATTTGCTTTAGGTCATTTCTGAAAGCTCTGTAGTGTCATTAACTAGATTATGCTATGAACTGAGCTTATTTCTTCATATTTACAAAGCTTTCCAGGGCTACCTTTCTCTGGTTTTGCACTTAAGTGAAATTAGGGGTCTGTTAGGTGTTGCCTTTAGACTAAGGGAAGTAGCTCCTGAGGCTCACATCCTTAGGGCCTCATTAGGAAGAGACCCACAGCATGCCTGACACTGGTTAATATTTGCAGAGCTCATTTACCTACATTGGAAACAAACCAAAAAAAGGCCAGACAAATCCTACTGAAGTGAAGAAGGCTGAGGGCATCAGTGCCCATCATGTGGGTCACCCTTCTCTGTCGGAAGTGGATGACCCACCAGGTGGTGACTTCCTATCTCTTCTAAGCTGAAAGAGACATGTTGGAAATGTGTCTTCAGGTACCTTTGCTGTTAAAGATTTGACAGGACAAAATAGGTAACCCATAACCTTGAGAGGAAAAGGGAGTAAGGAAAGGATTCCTTTCCAAAACAAGGTATGTTCTTTACATAAATCTAGTTAGCCAGAGAGTTTATTTTCCAAGAAGATAAAGGACAATTTTCTCACTGCCTCTACCCTGATGGAATTCTAAGCTAATAGTTTTTCCTTATTCAGAACTGCAGGGAACAGTGATTTATAGTTTCTCAATACTTTCTTTATTCCTATTTCTCTTTACTATTTTAAAACTCCACTTTGAGATAATGTCTTGTATATGCCATTTAGATTAATGTAACCATATAGGGGAATCTGGTGTGAAAAATTATGGGCAAAAAGTCCTCAACAGTTGAACTCTGTCTTCTCATTATATCAAACTTATTTAGGAGCCATTGTATTTGTTCATTTATGAAGACGATTTTGGCTAAATCTAGATAAATGTGCTTTAAATCATAGGCACTAGCTAGTTAATCTGGAAGCATCCTCAACCTTTGTATATTATTGGGCTAGCTAGAGATTATGAAGTACCTGGTCTGTTTGCTAAAGAGGGTCTGGTCTATTTTACTTCTTTTGATAAAAGCATCCTGGAGAACATGTGTTAAAAGCTCTTGAACTCCAGTAGGATTTTTATTAACTTAATTACTGTCAAAAAATTGCAGTGATCAACCCTAGATTCAGGATTTTTGTTTCCTCTACTTTTTCTTTCTGCTTACCGCCAAGTATTATTAAAGATATAAAGTGTTTTCACATTGCCCAGCAGTTTCCTGACCTTGGCCAAGAGTATACATTTAATAAGTGGAAGATTCAAGACTTTCTAGAAAAGGTCCTTTGGAGGGTATCTTGGGAAGGTCTAGAGTTGAGCCCACTGTATCACAATTGGATGACTCCATAAAAATGGAATCATCTCTGTGTTTCAGTTTACTTGACTGTAAAGTGGGGATGATGATACCTATTTCAACAAGGCTGTTGATATCATTAAGAAATGCATATGAAAATGCCTTGTTAACTTTAGAGCTCCATAGGTGAGGAGTGTGTATGTTTATGAGTGTGCTGTTATTGTTTGTGCCTGGGGCTGTATGTGTGAGTCATTTCCTGAAAAGTAATTTTTACAACTTCCCTTTCAAGCACATCATGTCTAGAATTTATAAAATTAAGCTACTCTTCTCAGTGATGTGCTGTTTAGTCAATTCAGTTTGGGCCAGAAAAATATAGAGAAGGAAACGCTTCAGTGAGGTTGAACCTTGTATCTTAGTAAGAAATATCTCTCATGGCCATTCCTTCCTTCTTCTCTTTTAATGTAACCATGATTTTATTTCACACTTTTTTCATCCTTTCAACTTGTAGACTTTAGCTAAACTTCCTTCATCCAGTCTCCTCTTTTGCATCAATCTTCTACACTGCCAATGGAGTGATCTTTCTAATAAGAGAAATTTGATCATTTCACTTCATTAGTTATAAACATTAAATGGTTCAACATTGCTTTTAGGATGCAGTGCGAATGCCATGTAAGGTACAGCTTATAGAACTCATCTATCCTCCCCTGTCATCCTGGTCACCTCCCATTCTTCTCCTTTTACCACGTGCGTCATGATCAGAGTTCAAGAAATATGATGACTTATGGTGATACTCTTTCTTGCTCTAGATATGTCACGAAAACTTCAGGAATATTATAAAATTTAACATGTCTTACTACATTCAAGTCATTTCTTATATACTCACTCTTCACTAAAACTTACCAACCTTTTTCTAGACAGAATTACCTTTGACATTTTTATCATTTCACCATCTTCATATTAGAAAAAATAGTGGCATGTAAAGCTAAATGCTAAGATGTTTAATTTTTGTCTCTTGATTGAAGGAGCAATGTATATGGCAATAATCAGTAGATTTCGCTTGTACTTTTCTAGATGTAATGGTTATTTACATTAAAACTTTGATTATTGGAAAAAAAGTTGATTATTGGGATAAGAATCTTTGCCTAAAGGCATATCCTGGTTAAAATAGTTTATTATAAAATAAAAAAATTCTAAAAATAGTATAAAAACACTTTATTTATAATGATCTGTTGTTGAAAACATTGGAATGAATATAATTTTCTGTCCAAGTACAATATCCTGAATAATGTTACACCCATAAGGATTTCAGATCTTTGCAGTCTGTTGGCATCGTGTTTCTGCATAATTATTCACCTTGTCAATTACTTGGATATGAGTGTTGAATGAGTAGAGTGTTAGTTCGAATGATACTGATCCCAGAATATTCCCTAGAATCTGTTCCTTAAAATAATTGATAATATGAATTTGTTTTATTATCACATGCTAGCTTCTAAAATTAGGATTAGAGAATGAGAATATGGTTAAGAGCTGTTAATGAGATGCTGGGTGATTAAGTCATTTTACGCCTAAATGATGGATATTGAGTTCATTGGGGGAAATCTATTGAGTTTCAAACCCAAGTGACAGGTTACTCTAGTTGTTGGCAGTAACAGGGAAAACACAAGAATCTCAAAGTCAGTAAATTCATTGAGTATTTTCTCTTAGAATAGACTTAGTAACAAAATAAATGTTTTCCTTAAGATTCAAATTTTTTAAAGCAATTTTCTATTTAAGAAAAGATAATTGATTTGTAATGTTTGTGGGGAAAATCCAAGAACAAAAGGGAAGCAGGGACTATGTCTTACTTAACTTGTGCTTTTGGATTTAGTCTGGTGCATTGTAATAATTCACCGTTTGATTGATAAATGAATGATTGGTTAAAGGGATGAATGAACAGAGGCAGAGAGAGTGGGATGGATGGATGGATGGATGGATGGATAGATGAGTGAACGAAATAAAGACTTGTACAGAAGTCAGGGAATCAGATATAATAAATATGAACAATGGTTTTACCAAATCCCTATATGTATGATATCCTCAAGAATGATTTCATACCACAGTGCATTATATCCCTTCAAATGAATGTCACTTTTCAAGAGTATTACTTTGGTCTATGATTGCTGCTGTTTAAAGTAATTTTAAAAATATTATTTTATATTTAATTTCATAATAATTTTGAAGTTATATAATAAAACAGCCTCAAAGCCTCATTATTTTATAAGAACATCACAAAACTTCAACAAAATGTATTACCAAGTGTTCTCACCCAATTCAGTAGACAAAAAATGGGCTTGAGATAACTTTTGCGTCTCTAAAACCACATACGCCATCAGAGGAGTTTTGCTTATCGAGATGTATCTCAAAGAAGATGTTGCAGTTTCTGAATGGCAGTTCCAAAAACAGAGCAATGGAGTTACTGGAATAAGTTTGTTGCTTTCAAGGAGACTGCTTTGAAGGGGCAAAATTCATTTCAAAGTATGTTTATAAAGCAGTCTCATTAAATTCGTATCTGCACCCCAAAGCTATTTAATGACATAAAGATAATGTGATTTGACCCACTAAGGAAGTTACGAATATGTATCAATGATTTTCTATAGAATCAATATTTTTTCCAAGTACATATACATTCTGGGTAAGTGTGAATTATTCCTGTGGCATCTTGGACAATGATAATTCAGTTTGACTTATTCTATAAAATATTTCCCTATATAGAATGAAATTTTGAAATTTTAAAACGCAGTACTAATGGTTTGTTGATTCCAAGAGGATCAAGGATTTTTATTTCATTAAATAAGCGTTTTTATTCTGTTAGCTGTTGTAGTGTAAAGCAATGACATGATATGCTGCCTTTTCTAGTACTTTGTCTTCTTTTATGGGGGTGTTAATGTGACCTACATGCTAATTAATGTCGTAAAATCATTTGAAAGGTTTTGGTTGTCTAAATGTGTTGGATTTTGGGTTTGAAAAAACTGACCTTGGTAAAACTGCCTTTACTTTAATAACTAGTTCACCTTTAACCCAAGTCTTAAAATACTCTCCATTTGAAAGGAACAGAAGTAAAATAAGTAAGGTATCCTGAATTAGTAAGTACATTCAGGATTATTATATAGAACACAGGCAAATTAAGTATAAAAGAATAATAAGAGAAGAAACCCGCTTGATGAATACTCGGCTTGCTCTTGAGTTACATAGGTTTTAATGCAATAACTATTGGTACTTCACTTATGTGACCGATGGGGTTCAAGGGGAATGACTTAGTTGACTAATTTTTTTCATCTACATAATATGAAGACAGTGTTTGTTAGGTTTCTATCAAGACAGGTCATCTAACAAGAATTCGTTTGCATATCAGTTGCTGAAATCCAGAGTACATTGTCCATAGGATCTCTATGAAGAACTGGATCTGCGATCTGCCCAACCAAATTCCATCTAGATAGCTAGTTAAAACCTTTAATTTTATTGCCTTAGACTTGTTAAATTAATCAACCAGTGAACAACTGGTTCACTGAAGACTCAATGAAATTAAATGAAAACAAAATGCCTACTGAGTTATACCTGTTGACATTGAAAGGTGAGGAGGAACTTGTGATTATACGAGTTGCATTTGTTTCTGTGAATTTGTTTAATTATTGTTCTAATTAAGCTTATAATTTCTACAGAGTGTAATGTTAACTATATTTCACCTATTTTGAACTTAGTGCAGTATTTAAATGTGTTATAATAATTGTATGCAATTCCAAGCATTAATTTAGTTCAATGAAGAATTCTGTTTTGAATTTATATTTACTTAATCAAATATTTATACATTTTAAGAAGTTTAAAATGCTTAGCTATGTATAAGAATGCCAAAATACTAATGAAATGCTAGTGAACAAAAATGGGGATCAAATAGCTCATGAAGCTGAAATGAAACTCCACTACAATGAAAATGCAAAGAGAACACTGGAGATGAAAAATTGGAAATGAGCAGGAAAGTAAAATGTCTTTAGACTAATCAAAGAGAAGTATTGAATGCTACACTGAAATAGGTTGAAATCGTCATAGATAAGCATAAGCTAGAACATGTATTATAACTTGGAACACTGTGGAGAATTTAGATACTGTTTTCATACCATACATACCTCTCATTTCATGTGCTCAAGCACTGTTATTTACAAGAACACATTTTTCCACAAATTTCACCTTCTTAATGAGCTATTCATCGGTAGATTTTTAAGTCCATGGACAGAATATGGTAATACCTTCAGAATCCTGTATTTCCTTTGTTGTGGACAAAGGATGCTGTTCTTTCAAGAATCAGTCGTTGAACTCATTAATTGTTGTATCTGAGAAAGCTAAGTTTTAAAATTGTTCTTGCAGTGAAATATATGAATACATGACTTAATTGCATAATATTTTATTAAATGCTAAGATATGTTAGAATAACACTGGGTACAGGTGGTTTAATATATACAACAGATAAACATTGGGAATGATGATAAGTTCTGGAAACTGGGGTCAGGGAGGAATGAATACAGCAGGGTAGAAGAGGCAGAAGATGAAGAGAAGGAGGAAGGGAAGATGGTGATGTGTCCGTCTTTCTGAGGTGTATACTAGTATACCTTCCCAGAAGCAGACCCTGAGACAAGGATTCATGTGCAAGTTACTTATTAAGGAAGTGCTCCTGGGAGAAACTAGTAAGAGAGTGGAGGAGGAGGACAAGAAAGGCTTGATTTCAGGAGAAGTATGATTTCAAAGAGGGTAGGATTTCAGGAGAAGTCCTAAATGAGACTTGTGGGGCACTTGGAATATAAATTACACCTTGGAGTTTTTACTATCTCAAGGCAAAGGAATTGAATGTCACACTGCCCTACCAGGCAGTCATGGATTATAAGCAACAGGGGATAAGACCCACATTGCTAGGCACTTTCAGCTCCCTGCTCCTACAGTGCAAGGGGCCCTGGCAGTCTGAGGGGATTCCTCAGAAGAAAAGTTGCAGGGGCTAAACAGGAGAAACAAAGCCCACAGAAGGTCGGAGTTGGGTCCTCAGGACCACTAAAGAAGGGGTCTGGTCTGAGGGACCATGATAGTGTCCATAAATAGAATTTCAAAATATAAACTTCGTTTTGTTGTGTTTTTACCCCTCTCTACGTTTACTTTTGCCTCCTCCTGTTGCTCTTTAGAGCTTTCAAGTACCTGATACCCGACAGCTGCCGTCCAGGGGCCCACATCCAGGTCCAAACTCCTTCCTCAGTTGGCTCCGCCTTTTCTTTCAACACCTGAATAAAAGTCTCGTTTTCTTAGCTCAGCTCAGCTAAACACTGAGAAGAGACTTGTTTGAATTCATTCACATTAGTTTTTGTTTTTAACAGCTGTGTATTAACCGAAGTGAACATCTTAGTCATAGTATTTTAGACAGTTTAGTGAAGAGAACTTGAGCCTGTAAAAGGAAAGACGTGTTTCCAGCATGGAGGCCCCCATGTGGGCAGAAAGTAGCCCTAGGTTGCTAGATTTGTTTTCTGCACCTCTGAACCCAAAAGTTTTTCAATAGCTGCAACTTTCTTTTTTTGTTTTGTTTTAAAATAACTACGTGTCATGATAGTAATACTGAGGAAGCAATGTCCAAAAAATAGAGAGTTTGATACTAAGGAAGTTTGGAAGTTCTTTCAAAATACTCAATTTAACAAACAAATGATAAGTGAAGAAAAAGATCGAATATGTTTTTTGTCTATCTTAGAAATCATGAATATATTTTTTCCTATTTCCAACAGCACTAGTAGAGTATGACTAACTAAATTTTCCTGTCTTATCTAGGATTGACATACATATAGTTTATTTGTAAGAAAACTGGAAATAATATGCATCAGGATTGCTCATTTATATTAATTCTTCAGATACTTATAGAGAACCTTCAACATGAGGAGACCCCTTTGAGCAGCACTTAGAACATAATAATACCTGTTCTCAAGGAGGATACATTCATTTTTATTCAATTTCTAGTTCTTGGCAGAGACTAGAGGGTCAAATAAAAATAAGAAAAAATATTCTCAAAGTACAAATTTGTTTCTGATTATAAGGCGTGATTTACTTCTACAACTAACCCCTGGTAAGTTTTTTAATTTTTCCTATCTTCAAAATAAAGTTTATACTAATTTTCAATATAAAGCAGCACATTATTATGTTGTTATTCATTATAATAATGTAATATACTAATTATAATTACTATATTATTATATTACGAAAAATCAGGGCAGAAGAAAGAAGAGAAACATAAATGCATTTTACCCCACCAACATAAGATAACCACTTTAAATGGTTTTTTTCCTGCCTAATATTTTATTCTTTTTATGTACATTTTTGTGTCCTAGTATTTTTCACTTAACGTTAAGGTATACATATCTTTATGTTGTTGTAAACTCGTCATGAATCTTTTTTAATGCCTTCCAAACATCTCATTGAATGGGCTATTAGGCTAACCGCTCCCTAAATGTTGGGCCTCTAACTCGTTTACAAATTTTCCTCTTTTACCCTTTCAAAAGGGTAATCAACTGGACTTTTCATGATCAGACTCTCCAGATAGCTGTGCAGAAGGTGTGTTAACACTTTAAAGTCCTTTCTTGTTTAGGGAGCCTCTGCAATCCTCTCATGTTTCCTCCTCGGGCCCACTGAAGCCATCTATTTGGAAGAAAAGTTTATATGTCAGAATAGGCCCTAGCCTGGGCTGATTAGGCCTGGAGGCCCTGACCGCTAAACAAAGTCGAGCAATCTAGATCTGAATGGCCCTATAGGGCTTACACTTTACAAATGTTTCCACAGGCTGAGACCTTCTAGTAGCAAAAAGACACTGTGTATTTTGAGATCAGAAAGAACCTTGAGAGTTGCTCTTGGGTAGGGTGGAAGTTCCTGCTGTTCTTCTGGTTTGCCTGGGAAATCTTCCAGGGGAGGATTCTTGTGAGTGGCTTAGGTAAAGGCCGCTGAATTGGAGGTGAGGGATTCTGGGCATGGGTTAGTCTGGTAGGCTGAATGTTCCTTCCCAAACTCCCAATTTACTTCTAGAGACTGAGGATCTCAGTAACTAGGGAGGCAAAAGTACTTTGCAGATAAACCCATATGGAGGTATACGTGTGTACGCACTTTTAGATGAGAACGTTTTGTTTGTTAAAGGCCTGGCTAGCGCTTTGAAAGTAATAAAATCCCTTGTACTTTTCACAGGCCAGGATAATCTCTTTGGTAAGAATTTAGGGCAGTAATTAGTCTTGCATTGATTTCCACACCAGAACTTTTATGTATGTTTAACATCTTAGAATCACTTTAGTCTTATTGTAGTTACTCCTTGTCGTGATTCTGTCAAGGTGTGCAAGAACAAAGGTCAAGTCACTAGGATCCAGGGAAGACATTGTTAACCTATGCATGCATGAGAACAGGACCATAGACAGGAGAGGTCACAAGCAGATAAGTTTACTTATTCCAGTAGTCTGAGCTTTTCTAGAAAACTATTTTAGAAAGCACATATTACTTTGAAACAGCAGTAGGCAAAAGCAAGACCAAATTGTGACGCAATCATCAAGAAAACCATATTTGTAATAAGGTTAATTAAATTTGCTGCAATCTTGAGACAAGCATCCTGTAAGTGTGCCAGTAAATCTGGTCTTGCTTTATCAAACTGCAGGGCACCCCCTCCTTCTCCCAGAACGAGTAGCTCATTGCCAGGGGACACACACAGGCTGGCAACAAAAACCGATACGTTATGAGAGGTTAGACAAGTTTTCTCGGAACTGAAGGGCAAATTGTAAGAAATTTCTTTGTCTGCTTGTGATGCTGTTAAGTTGAAAGCACACTGGGAGGTTTGGTTGAAGCAACAATGGTCGAAACGACGGCCTGCCGTTTGGAGCAAGCATCCTGGCTCTACTGATGGTCCAGACATCTGCTAGCAACTCCTTGTCAGGTTCTGCCCCATACAGGGCGCAAGAGCGCTTTGCAGCATTTAACTCATCAGAGTCTTTCAGCTGTGCAGTGTGCACTACATCAAGAATGTTTATGTAATAAAACAGAGCTAATTAAACATTTCAAAGGGAAACATTATTTTAACACTAATTAGATATGATTACAGCTTTTTTCTCTATGCTAGGGCTGAGCTGCTCTAAGCACCTTCATTTTCCTTTCTTTGCTCAATTCTGTAATCAAGTCTTACCAAATAATGCAGTGCTCTCCTGTCTTAGGGTATTCATTCCAGTATGTTGGCAAGTTGAAAAACCTTTACCGGGTTTAAGATGATTGAAACAAAGAACGACAGTAACAGCAATAGTAGGTTGGATGTATCCCTCTTGGTAGAAAATCATGTTAGCATAACTAATATCCACTTATGACCTTTTTTGAGACCCTTTAAAGGTGGTATTGTTATTTTTGATTTCAAACCTGTATGGTTGATACAAGCCACAAATATCTCAATTTCACAAATGAGGAATCCAGGGCACAGATAGGATAAGCAGTTCTGCAGCAAAGCAAGACTAGCTAAGATGCGCAACTCAGAGTTTGCTTTCTGGGGGGCAACGCTTTACGAGAGCTGGCAAAGTACTTTGGCTCAAGGTAGTTAAAATCCACCAGATAAAAACTCATAAAATATGCGTGAAAGCCGTGCTGGCTTGGTAATAAATAGACACAAGACCTTTTTAATCGATGGCATATGAAATGTAATATACTTTTAACTAATGACCAAGAAGAGCTTTGAACTGAAAAAAAAAAAAACAACTAGTCTTACCCAGACACGTGACAGCTTACATTTTTATTTATGTACATAATATATTAATGGAAGCTTAAAGAAATTCACAAAGATACAAGATAAGATTTCTACAGAATAGAAAATGCTTGCATGTTGGAAAACAAATCATTTGAAAGCCTTTCAGTGATAGAAGGGAAACTGAGGGTTTTAAATGTTTGAGTATTTCTGAATGAATTCAATGAGATGATACACTTCTTAGCTTCTTCAAAGCTATTTATGATTAAGAATATAAAGCATAGAGGAATATGTTTCAAATGGTATTATGATAGAATGAATATATATTATTTTCTGTGGTCTTGAGAAATAGTAAGCTTATTTTTTACCTCTTTCCTCAAATGCTATGAAATCATACTTTTTTAAAAGAAATATAGAAATTGGTTCTCTGCAGTCCTAATTAAAAAGAACTTCAATGAGAAGTTCTACTTCCAACCCAAGCTTGAGGGCATAGCAGTAGCTGGGGAGTGTTGTGTTCATTTTGCTATTTGAGTAGTTCAGGAAGAAGGAGTTGCCTTTCAAACAGCAAGCAACTAATATGATGCCCTCAGGACACTGCCATCACATCAAAGTTGGTTTAAAACACACACATATCATCGTTGTCATCATCATCATAACCATCACCAAGTAGCTAAAATTTTAACAAATACATCAGAGAGAACTTTTCCTCAATTACAATTATGCAGTTGAAATTATGGCTATGATTTTACCAGTAACACCCAAATAAGTGACAGATGATACATTGTCTCACTAAGTCGGTATATCTAATTTTAATAAAAATTCCCATGACTGTGTAGGATTTCTTTTTCATGAATTATGGATTCATTATGTACACCTTCGCAGATATCTCTGAAACTTGGAATAGGAAACTACAGAAGGATAAAAGTACGTCCTAAATTAGAATGTTCCTTTCTCCTCCTTCAATTAGGTTTCATTCCCAATTTCTCGTTGTTAATATTCCTATTTTGCCAGTCTGCCATGACTTTAAACATGAAATCTCCTTTTAGTTCTCAATCTCCTTTGCATCTAATGCATTAATAAGCTATATGATATTTTTCTCTGTGATGTTGAGCAGTGATTTCCCTTGCTGTTCCACTGACACCGTTTTCGTACGGACCCTCTTCAGCTCTCTCCAATACATTGTTTTACAAATGATCTTCCTTCCTAATTATCTTTAAATTCATCTCTCATGCAATTACCATGATATCTTCCTAAAACAAGGCCTTTGCTTTGTTGCTTTTTGTTCGAGAACTTCCTTTCTTCCCACTGAGGTCTTGTCTGTACGTACCACCAGCCTTGCCCACAACTCTGTTCTAGCCACGACCCCAGATCTTCTCAGTTCCTATACCCAGGATCTATGATTCAGCCCTGATTTTACTTAGTGATTTTACTTAGTGTGAGATGTTGACTATTTCTCTTTTTAAAAATTTTTCATCTCTTTTGGCTTTTGAGACAGTGTTAAGCTGGCTCTTCCTCCATCTTTCTACCTACCTTATCTGAGTATCCTTTAAAAAAAAAAATATTTAGGCTGTGCCGTGTCTTAGTTGCGGCACACGGGATCTTCATTGTGGCATGTGGACTCTTAGTTATGGCACTCAAGTGGGATCTAGTTCCCCAAACAGGGATCAAACCCAGGCCCCCTCCGTTGGGAGCGCAGAGTCTTACCCAGTGGACCACCAGGGAGGTCCCTGTCTTAGTATCCTTAATAGCATCTTCTTCCCCTGCCCATCCCTTAAATGATGACTTCCTTGTAGGCTCTGTTTAACCTTTTCCCTCTTACTTTGTCAACTTCCTTGGAGGAATTTTATTCACATCAGTGGCTTTGACTACCACCTAAATGCCAGTGGTCACTAAATTTTTATCTTTAGCCCGTAGACTCATCTATTACATCTGCTTACTAAACATCTGCACTTGAAGGTACCACGAATACCTCAATTTTACATTTCTAAGTTGATATTATTTTCCCCACTCCAACCAAAATCTTTTCTTACTTCTCTAGTCTATATCATTGTGAATGAACCCACTACTTCTGCATTTGAATGAGTCAAAGCCTGAGAGTCTTCCTAGACAGCTTATCACACAAATATTTATTTAGCACCTACTGTCAGCTGGGCATTTCTTTAGGCTCTGGGATACAGCAGTGGAGTAAATAGACAAAAATCCATGGTTGCTTGAAGTATACACTCTTCAGGTAGAAGAAAAAAAAAACAATATGCATATAGTGTAATAATGATAGTTTCTAACTTTACTGAGGTATACTTGATATATATTTGCACATATTTGAAGTGTACAATTTGATAAATATTGACATATTTATACACCCCCAAAACAGTCACCATGATCAAGATAGTAAATATATCCATCACCTCTGAAAATTTTCTCATGTCCATGTCTTCTTTCTGTCACTATAGGTTAGTTTACATTATCCAGAATTTTATACAGAGTTTTTTCTTTGATCTGGTTTCTTTCACTTGCCATAACTATCTAGATTTATCCATGTTATTATGTATATCAAAATTCATTCCTTATTATTGCTGAGTAGTATTCATTGGATATATATACATAATTTGTTTATCTATTCATGTGTTGATAGATGTCTGGGTTGTTTCCAGTTTGACTATTACCAATAGAGCTGCTATTAGCATTCATGACTACATTTTCCGTGGCCATATTTTTTAATGTATCTGGAGTTAATTCCTAGAAGTAAGAATGACTGGATCATAGGGTAGATGTGTGTTTAACTTTTTAAGACACTGCCATTGTTTACCCACCAGCAGTGTATGGGGGCCTCAGTTCCTCCACAGCTTCAACACAACTTGGTGTTGTAAGTCTTTTTATTATTAGTCATTCTAATAAATGTGTAGTTATATCTCACATTGGTTTTAATTTATATTTACCAAATGATTAATGATGTTGAGGGTATTTTTATGTACTTATTTACTGTCTTCTTATCTTCTTGATGAAGTGTCTATTCATACCTCTTGCCCATGTTGAAATTGGGTTACCTGTTTTGTTCTGTTTTTTTATTACATCTTTATTGGAGTATAATTGCTTTACAATGGTGTGTTAGTTTCTGCTTTATAACAAAGTGAATCAGTTATACATATACATATGTTCCCATATCTCCTCCCTCTTGCATCTCCCTTCCTCCCACCCTCCCTACCCCACCCCTCTAGGTGGTCACAAAACACCGAGCTGATCTCCTTGGGCATTTTTTTTTTTTTTTTTTTTTTGAGTTTGGAGAGTCCCTTCTATATTCTTGATACAAATCCTTCATCAATATATTGATTTGAAACTATTTTGCTGTGGCCTGTGAATTGACTGTTTTATTCTTTAAAAAGTGTATTTTGAAGAATAAAATTATTTATTTTTGATGAAGTCAACTTTTTTTCTTCTATGGATTATGCTTTTGGTGTTGTATCTAAGGAATATTTGCCTAACCCAAAGTCACAAAGATTTTCTTCTATGTATTCTTCTAGAAGTTCTATAGATTTATGGTTTATATTTAGGTCTTTGGTCCATTTTGAGTTAATATTAGTAAATGGTGCAAGGTGTGGATCAAAGTTTTTATTTTTCCACATGGGTGTCCAATTGTTCCAACATCAATTTTTGAAAAGGCTATACTTTCTCCACTGAACTTCCATTTTGCACTTCTGTCAAATATCAGTGTTCTATATGTCTGTGGGTCAATTTCCAAAATCTCTATCATGCTCCATTTATCTGTTTGCCCCTCTTTGTGCCAGTACCACACTTTTAAAAATATTGCTGTAGCTTCATAAAGACTTGAAACCAGATCAGGTTAATACACCAATTTTGTATTTTTTTCCGAAAGGTTGTATGGCAATCCCAGGACCTTTGCATTTCATATGAATTTTAGAATGAATTGGTCCATTTCTACAAAAAAGCCTTCTGGGCTTTTGATTGAAATTATGTTGGAAATGTTCTTTGTAATCTGCAGAATGATTTGAGGAGAATTGACATCTTAATATTGAGTCTTCTGAGCAATGAACAAAGTATACCTCACCATTTATGTACATCTTCTTTATCTTGGGAATGATTTATAATATTCAGTGTATAGGTATTACACTTATTTTTCAGGTGAATCTATATTTTATGATTTTGATGCTATTATAAATGATATTGTATTTTAAATTTCAATATCTGAATTTTCCTTTTTGGCATAGAATATGATTGATTTTTACATATTATTTTTATTTTCTGCAACACCCATAACTCATTAGTTCTAGTAGCTTTATTGTAAAGTCAGATTTTTCTATATAGAAAATTATGTTGTCAGTGAATAAAGGCAGATTACATAATTGCTTTCATATCTAGCTGCCTTTTATTGCTTTTTCTTGCCTTATTGTACAACCTCCAATACAAGGTTGAAAGAAATTGTGATAGTGGGCACCTTGTCTTATTCCTGATCTTAGGAATTCATTCTTTCTTATTTAAGTTTTATGCTAACTTCCAAGTTTTTTTGTAGATGTCCTTCTTGATGTTGAGAAGGTCCTTTGTACTTTTGGTATTCTGAGAATTTTCATGAAGAATAGATGTTGGACTTTATAAATGCTTTTTCTATATCTATTGATATGATCACACAGTTTGTTTACATTATAAGTTTTATTAACCAATTTAAAAATTTTAAAACAACCTTGCATTCCTGGCGTAAACTCCACTTGAATGGTTAACATTTTGTTAAGAATATTTTAGTCTATGTTTATGAGTGATATTGGTCTGTATTTTTCTTGTACGTGTTTGTCTGGTTTGGTGTCAGGGCATGTTGACCTCATAGAATGACTTAAGAAGTATACTTTCCTCTTCAACTTTGTGGAAGAGCTTGCATAGAAATTATTTATTTATTAAATGTTTGGTGAAATTTACCAGTGAAGCAACCTGGGCCTACATTTTTCTTTGTGGAAAGGTTTGTTTGTTTGTTTAACTATAATTTCATTTTTAAAATAAACATAAAGCTATTTGTGTTATCTATTTTTTTCTTGAGTAAGCATTGGTAATTTGTACCTTTTAATGAGTATGTTCATTTTGTACAAGTTGTCAAATTTCTAGGCATAAAGTTGATCATAATAATATCTTATAATCATTTTAACATCTGAAGAATCTCTAGTGATGCCACTTCTCTCATTCCTCATATTGGTAATTTGTATCACCTTTTTCTCTCTTTTCTTTTTCTCATCAGCCAGCTAGAAATTTATCAATTTTATTGATCTTCTCCAAGAAACAGATTTTGGTCTCAATTTTATCTGTTGATTTTTTATCTTTTATTTCATTAAAATCGTTCTGCTTGAAGGACTTCCTTTAAAATTTCTGTGTGGCATATCTTCTAGTGGTTAATTTTTTTAACTTTTGTATTTGTATTTTTTATTTCACCTTTCTTTTTGAAAGATATATCTGCTGGGTGTAGAATTCAAGGTTGTCGGTTGTTTTCCTTTTTCTTTTATCTGTGGGTTTGTACTTTTCATCAAATTAAAAAATTTTTCTGCCATTATTTCTTCAAATATCGTTTTTTCCTCCCTGGCTTCTGTTACCCCATCTGCACATATATCAGAATGTGCAGTTTCTGGAGTTGTTCCACAACTGTGATTCTCTGTCCCTTTTTTTTTCCTTTCTAGGTCTTTTTTCTCTCTATGCTTCATTTAGGGTACTTTGTATTTCTATGTCTTCAAGTTATCTAATATTTTTTTTCTTTAGTCTCTTATCTGTCATTCGTTCCATCCAGTATATTTTTAATTTTAGGCATTCTTCTTTTTTCTTTTCTTTTTCTTAATTAATTAATTTATTTATTTATTTTTGGCTGTGTTGGGTCTTCGTTTCTGTGCAAGGGCTTTTTCTAGTTGCGGCGAGCGGGGGCCACTCTTCATCGCGGTGCATGGGCCTCTCACTACCATGGCTTTTCTTGTTGCGGAGCACAGGCTCCAGACGCGCAGGCTCAGTAGTTGTGGCTCACGGGCCCAGTTGCTCTGCAGCATATGGGATCTTCCCAGACCAGGGCTCAAACCCGTGTCCCCTGCATTGGCAGGCAGATTCTCAACCACTGCGCCACCAGGGAAGCCCCATTCTTTTTTATCCCTAGAAACATAGTAGTTTTCATATCTAGAAGTTAGGTTTGGGTTTTTTTTTACATTTTCCATGTCTTTAGTTAATATTTTCCATCTTTCTCCTAGGTTTTGGAACATAGGGAATAAAATTAAATAACTAACAATTATTATTTAACATTTCTGCTAATTCTAACATCTATGTCAGTTTGGGGTCAGTTTTGAGTAATTAGTTTTTCTTCTAATTGTAGGTCATATTTTCCTGCTTCTTTGCATGCCTGGTAATTTTTTATTAAATTTTGTGTAGTTTACCTCATTGTATGCTAGATATTTTTGTATCCCTATAAATACTTTTTAGCTTTTTTTCTGGAACTCATTGGAAACAGTTCAGTCCCTTTGGGTCTTGCTTTTATGATTAGGTGGGACCAAACCCACATTTTTTTCTAGAGTCAATTTTTCCCTAATATGAAGACAAGACACTTCTGAGTACTCTAACAAAGCTCTGTGATTTGTGAGTCTTTCCAGTGTGGTTGATGGGAATAGGCCCTATTCCTAGCTTGTGTCAAATCTAATTAGTGTTCCCTCTAATTCTGAGGGATGGTTCTTTCCCTAGTCCTGGGCAGTTTCCTCATACATCTACCAATCAGTGTTCTGCTAAATACTTGAAGGGAATCCTCTACATCTCCCAAATTCTCTGTGCAGCTCTGTCTTCTCTAAGAGATGGTCCTATGAATCCTAGCTGCCTTTGCCTTCCTGTATTCATTTCTGTCTCATCAACTCAGGGAGTCTATGAGACCCACGTGACTTCCCCTTTCCTGAGCCACAGCTTCTAAACTCTCTCAAGATTTTAACCTGGGGCAGTACTAGGGCTCACCTCATCTGTTTCCTGGTTCTTAGCAATCAATATCCTCTGTTGCCTGGTGTCCAGTATTTTAAAAAGTGTTGTTTCACATATTTTGTTTATTTTTTTGTTGTTGTTTCTGGTGGAGTAGTAAATCCAGTCCCTGTTACTCCATCTTGTTCCAATAATATGTGTTTTAAAGAAAAAAACTAAAATACATAAGTGAATAGATAAAGTATATGTTGATGAGAATCAAAAGTTAATACATTTGTCAAACGTTAGAGGTGTCTTTACCAAACACCCTCTCCACTAATTTCCCATTATAGAGAGGCAAAGGGAAATAGAAAAGATGGTGTTTCTATACACTGTTATTAATACTATTAGCAACAAACCTTCATTGGACATAGTCTAGAACAGATCTACTATAATCCAAATTTTATACCTCATTAGAGGCACGAAACTGTAGTTCATGTAGGTAGAAACCAATACCCTAAATCTCCCTTCCATATTTGGGGGGCTCAGTTTTACAGGTGTCTTTGACTTAAATTCAACCCCTAGAAATGGAATGGAGAAGGAAGTTGGAGAGAAGAGAGGTAGTGCTCTGTATTCCCTTCCCCCTGTTTCTTCTCTCTCTACCCTACACTAGTGGGCACCAGGTGGTACATTTAATGCCTTTCTTTTCCTGGAAAAAGCTGACCTTAGTTGAGGGTGGTAGTTCCTTTTTCAAAGTGGGAAAAAGTAGGACAAGGAGAAATTTTCTGTATTTCTCAAAATTTGATTCAAAGAGAAGCATATAAAGTAAAGGCTGGTTAATTTGATCCCAGATATTTTACTACTGAGAAACCTCTAGCAGACTTTAAATGCTTACCTCATTTTATAATTAAGAATTCCTTTCCATTCACAAAGTCCACCACACCTAAATACAAACATGATTCAGCCAGTGATTAATTCAACAGTTTGGGTAATTACATTCCCCAGCCTCCTGAAAGCTATACCAACTTGCCTTTTATCAGATTTTGGACCCTAATAACCCACACTTTTATTACCACCTGTTTACATTGTTACTAGAATTTTGACACATTGGCACACTTCATGTGGCGCATTGATGTTAGTCGTATAAATAATAAATAATCAAACAGACCAGTTTAGAGTGTTTGAGAAAGAAATACTCCATTATTCAAATAGGTTTTATAAAATCTGTTGCATTTGTGTGTATTAGTATTAACTAGTGTCAGAGAAGGTACATGTCCTTTGGGACAATGAGTGTCCCTTCTGAAATGGGCAGGGGGTCGTTTGGCTCCTGAAGGATTATTCCAACCATTTACAACACAAGAGACCATATTGGGCAAAAGAGATTGTTTAATCTAGTATTCTTTCTTAGTCAAAATCTTTCTCCATACCACAGGTAACATTCAACCTTCACACATATTTATATGTGAAAACCTTCTAATTCTCTTTTAATATATCCACCATCTTCCATTACCCGAGTACAGCCTTTATCCGAATCCCCAGCCATTTTTTCCTTAAAACTTCTTGCTGACAGATTTTTCCTTCATTTAATACTACTCTGGATATAACTATGTTTTACCTGGTAAACCATTTTAATAGCAACCTGAATTAAATCATGTAGGAGAAGAAAGATTTAAAAGGAGGTTTTTTTTTTTTTTTTTTTTTTTTAAGTTTGCGGGCCCCTCACTGTTGTGGCCTCTCCCGTTGCGGAGCACAGGCTCAGCGGCCATGGCTCACGGGCCCAGCCGCTCCGCGACATGTGGGATCTTCCCAGACCGGGGCACAAACCCTTGTCCCCTGCATCGGCAGGCAGACTCTCAACCACTGCGCCACCAGGGAAGCCCAAAAGGAGGTTTAAAACACTCCATATATACCCTGCTTTTAGAAGTGAAGAGAGAGGTTTACAGAAAGGTTTCAGTCATCTATAAAGTTTTCGGAAGGTGTGTCTCTTTTCCCAGAAGATTCCAATGGGTTTATATTTATTCTGCTTCTTATCCAGAAATACCTAATGCATATGCTCTGTCCTTTCCTCTGAAGCTTTTGAGGATTAGTGATTTTTAAAAAGCTATCTTTTAAAAATATGTGTGATTTGATAGAAATGTACTTATCTGCTACTTAGAGTGTTAGGATGTTTAGTTTAATTTTTCTATAAATTTAATTGAAAATCTGAAGCTGATTTCAGCTGATATTAAACAACCTCAGTATTTAAAAAAGAGATTTTTGTTGCATCTGTGCATACTTTGGAAAAGTAGAAGATTTATCCTGACTCTCTATTAAATGCCAGCAACGAATTATGGACTACTTAGGAGTGAGTACATACATTGTTGAAAAGATTTTAAGATCTTTTGTTGTTAAGGAGGAAGAGTTTGTTATCTGTCTTTGTAGGGAAGGTTACTAGGTTTAATCTTTTGTCCCAAACAGAGAACTCTCAAACCAATAACTTTTTTGATAATCTGAATATGTACAAGACATCTCATGATTCAAAACAGAGCTATAAAAAATGTATTGAAATGGCATTGGTTTCTCAATTAAGACAGATCATTGGGCTAAGCGTGACCTATGTGATCATAGTCTTTATCTGTAAGGGTGAAAATGATCAAATCCAAATGCCATTTTTGGAAAAATGATTTTTTTCTCATTTACATTCTTAATTCATATCACTTCTCTACGCATGCATTACTCATCACTCCTTTATGGAAAAAGCCTTGGCCCGTTCACATATTCTCCTTAACAAAACCTTTTTTTCTGAACATCACTCCCTCTCTAATTCTCTACTAACACGCCCACCTCATCCCCACCCCCATAGCTTCCCACCAGTGACAGCATCTGTACGCTTAAGATCAGAAATGCCAACCAGCCAGCACTGATCTACACTGTAAGACCATCCATTACTTTGGACTCTTTATCCTTGAAAAACACTTAAGTAATGTGAAATATGGTAGAGGTTTTTCTGTATTTTGTTTTCACAACCAGGGTGAATTTGCTTATAGAAGTTTAGAAGTAAGCTGTTTATTCAACAATCCCTAATAAATGGAACCTACACCACCTCAGTAATGGTCTGAAGGCTGCAGTGTTTTCTTTTCAGTTTGGATTCTAATTATGGAACATGTATTCATTTGTGTCTCGAAAGGAGAGCATTCTCTGCTCCAGGCAGAGGACAGGCAGGCAGTGCACTCCTGTGTCCCACAAGGCTTGCCTTAAAGCTCACTTCCTAGCACCCTAAGCGGTCTCCCCAAGACACTCCCTTGGCTAAAAAGAGTCACCCTTTGAGCCGAATTTGAAACGCTCTGACTTCAAATATGGGCGCATAGAGAGCAAATGTCCTCCAAAAAATTAAAAATTACAGTATGTGTCTTTAAATATAAACTTGCTAGAAACGGCAAGATTGAAATGGTTCATTTTCGAGAAAACTATTTTGTGGGCTAACTACAGAAACAGGTTCTAAATACATTAAAATATTTTATCCCATTATTTGTTTTGACCAATTGACCACAATATTAAAAATTCAATCATGGAGCAGCTGACAAGTGTAGTTGCCTAATTTTATTTAAGAGTTTTTTTTCCTTTTTCCATTTTTCCATCCTGTTAACGCTGCTGCCTGTGCCCAGACAGTAATGGGCTTCTTGTATGCCCACGACTGTTATGATCATGTAAATTTATTGGTGCTTAGAAGAAGCGAGCTATTAAAACATTACAACAGCCATTACAGCCGGGCTCGTGTTGGCTTTCGCTCCCAATGAACATATGCTTCCGAGTGAATGCCTAAACTCTTATTTATGGATTTAATTTAATATGCGGAAAGAATTCAAAATTAAATTTTGTGTCTGCCTCCAGAGAGTGTCAGTGTATAATAACATGGTAATTTTTACACATCTTTATGAGAAATGGGAAAATTAATTCTTTCTGACAAGTTGTAATTATTCGACTTGGAACAGTTGCAGCTGAGCAGTTTGCATGCCTGTTGTCTGGTGTTTCGCAGTGTAAGGGGAAAACTCAGGGATGGAGATATATTGTGCATCTGAGAGTTTCTAATAGCTTCTGACATTTTAGCCTTGCATATTATCAGGGTGCTCTTTAAGGAGCTGAGGTATAATCTATTATGTTGCCTGGGACACACACAGTCGCAAGAGTTGAGACATCTTACAGCAATTTTTTAAACGTGGGAAATATCTCCCGGATCATCCCGTAGATGTACATAGTTGAAATTCATGTGACCAGTTTTTGTCTCTTAAGTGTACCAGTTATTATTTGCTCCTTCCCCTGCAGGTACTCAGAACAGAAGGTCATTTTGTAGGACGAGAATTTTAGACTAGTATTTTTAAGAGTAAATATGTTTAAAATGAAAACGTGTGCTTTCTTACCTGTCCTGCAAACACGTTTCCCTACCTCAGCTCCCCACACAGGCAGACACTTCCGTAATGAATGCCCACTCTCCACCTAGTCTTTAGATTTTCTATTTAAGTGTTCGTGAAAGTGTAGGATTAATTTAATGCACAACTAAACCCAAACACCACTGGTTATGTTAGCAAAGAAAATATGGAACATGTTGTATGTGAAGAGACGGTACACTGATTGACAGGCCAGCCTGGAGGGGAGTGGTGTCATCTCTGTGTGTAGGATCAGTGTAGTCCTTGCAAAATAAATGCAAACGTACAGTGTAAGAAAGTGTTAGCAGATGGACACAAGAAAAATTCAATTGTCAAAAGCAAGCACATTTCCTTTTTCACTGTGTTCTGCTACAGAACACAGGGATAAACAAGCGGCATGCTTCTGTTTTCTCAGTTGGTGTACTGAAACTTTGACATTGTTTTAAGTGGCAAGGTTTTGTTAAAAGTTTATATTTAAGAATGAGATGTAAAGCAGAGTTCTACCCACTAGTGGTCTCCAAAATAGCATGTTGCCTTTTGCATGTCAAGGCTAGAGTCCTGCCAAGCTTCTAACCAGGGAATTGCGTTTTACCATGCACTTGCTTCTTACAGGTACCATTAGCTACCAGGTTCTTTAGACTGTCCATCCAAAACTGCCCAACCGTGGGCCCCTCTAATCCAAGAGATGCCGCATCTCACCAACTGGTGGTGGATTTGATCTTATCTAGTTAAAAGGCACAAGTGACATCATGATCCTGGATGAAGACAACTTTGGACTTTACACATGTCCTGGTCACTGATTATTGCAGGTCAGCTCTCATGTATTCTGACATTGTGATATAACTTCAAGAAATATGACCTTTGCAGGTTGGAAATGTATGCATGATAGTTTGTCAGGGCTAATGTTTAAAAGCTCTAGAATAGAGTTTCAAGACTCATTGAAGGGAGCTTGATATCAGAGTCCTCCGGCTCCCCTCCACTCTTCCCGTCCCTCCTGACCACAGGTACAGCAGAATCTCAGGAGAGGAGGTGCCTGGCAAAGACGTGTTATTTTGCTTTATTAGACCACATATGCCACCTATAATTGTCAATAATGACTGCACCTATTTTGGTGTTTCCTTTTTTTTTTTTTGGTACGCGGGCCTCTCACTGCTGTGGCCTCTCCCGTTGCGGAGCACAGGCTCCGGACGCGCAGGCTCAGCGGCCATGGCTCACGGGCCCAGCCGCTCCGCGGCATGTGGGATCTTCCCGGATCGGGGCACGAACCCGTGTCCCCTGCATCAGCAGGTGGACTCTCAACCACTGCGCCACCAGGGAAGCCCTGGTGTTTACTTAATAAATTAACTTTTTTTCCTATGTACTAACAAGCCCAAAAAAGAAGCTAGGTTTTGGAAACTGGAAGATCACTTTGAAATGCAAATAGTACACTGCATTCTTATCTGTTCTTATAAGACCCAGATACTTTAAAGTTCCAGACCTTTATTAGCCCTGTTCAGGAGTAAATGGTATTTTTGAAGGATAGCATAAGATGTTGAGTGAAAACAGATCTAAAAGGATTTTTAGAGCATAACAGGCTTATTAAAACTCTAAGTTATTTGAGGTAGAGTAACAAATTACAGGCCCTCAATCCATCTGAATGCATCAGGTTAACATCCACATTTAGAAATAACCCCAAACAAACAAAAAAACAACTTCAGAAGTAGAAGCAAGGGTCCTTTCCAAATTGGGACTTTGATGTTAAAGCAGCTTCTGAAAAATAGGTATAGCAAGTCCTCCCTTTGCTTGAAGGGGAGCCAGAAAGAGCCCCTGATCCGTCAACAGTGCCCTCCCCACCACTACCCCTACTGCCACAGGGGCTGAATCTCACTTAAAAACTAGTAGCGCTTGACCAAGCACTCGGCTTCCCTCACTCCTTTAATTTAGTCCCTCACTACACCTCTCTAAGGCAGGCACTCTTATAATCGCCTTTGCACAGAGGAGGACTTTTCAGGTCAGAGTGGTTAATAATTGCCAAGGTCACATAGCCAGTAATGGCTGAAAGTGAAACTTAAACCCACATTTTTACCGTAAGTTATTCACTGCCTTTAGTTGAAACTGTTGCTCGCTCTCTCTCCAGGGTAACTATTAAAACTAAACAGAGAGGGCTTCCCTGGTGGCGCAGTGGTTGAGAGTCCGCCCGCCGATGCAAGGGACATCGGTTCGTGCCTCGATCCGGGAAGATCCCACATGCGGCGGAGCGGCTGGGCCCGTGAGCCACGGCCGCTGAGCCTGCGCGTCCGGAGCCTGTGCTCCGCAACGGGAGAGGCCACAACAGTGAGAGGCCCGCGTACCGCAAAAAAAAAAAAAAAAAAAAAACCTAAACAGAGAAAGAGTAGGAATTTGGACCTCTGCGGCTTACATTGAGAAGGGATGGTCACCTAGGACTCTTCTGTGCTCCATGGTCTCCCCTCAGACTTCTCCAGTTCCTGCAAGGGGTCCATAGCGCTCCTGGTTACACAGGCTCCACACCTCTGTCCTCCCTGACTCCCCTCTCTTGCTTCCCGTGTCCTATCCATCACCACTGTCTAATATTTGCCTTTAGTGTCTTTCTTAGATGCTTCTTTCCTTTCCACTCCTGTTTTCACTTGAAACCCTGGTTAACTCCCAATGAGACTGCTTAAAATAGCCTTCTGTCTTCTGACAGTGTCTCCTTGAGAGACTTTGGTCAGGCTGCTTGGAACTCTCTTCTCCACTAGGCTCTGACTTTTGGGCTTTCGTCTCTGCCTCTGCATTGTCCAGGTTTAGTAAGAATCTTGCTAGGTCAGTTTAGCCGGAATCTCCCCTCCTCAGTATTGGCTAACCCTCCATGTCTGGTCAGGTTCTTCATCTTCCTCCAACCCACTGGGGTGATGTCCGACCACCCTGCCTGCCTTCAGCAAGAATCCTTTTAGGTTGGTCTCACCAGAAACCCCTCCTTACCCCTGATGTTTCCTCTGGGTAATTTTCCATTCACTGACCCCCACCCCACTCCTTGGCTATAAATTCCCACTTTTCCTTTTCGTATTCAGAGCTGAGCCCGATTTCTCTCCCCTACTGCAAAATCCCACTGTAGCATCGTAGTTCCTATTCCTCTTGCCATACTTTCTTTGAATAAAGTCTGCCTTACTGTTTGAACAAGTGTCACAAATGAGGAAATTTTTACTTTAACACTTCCCAGTCTCTCATAACATTATTGGATAAATCAGACTAAAGTATACCTCTGATGGAGCTGTTGTCTTGCTCAGAAACCTTTAGTGGTTCCATATCATCTACCAAATACATTTGTTTTAGTCTCAGATTTCAGGCTGACTTCCCAGTAATTTCAAGTGTGTACTTTGTGTTCCAACTAAAGTAGGTTGCCATTCCCTGAACACACAAGGGTCTTCCCAGTCTCTACATCTTGGTTCCTGCTCTCTCCTCCACTGGGACTGCCGGCCTCTGGGCCTCACAAAATCTCTCTTTTTTTTTTTTTTTTTTTTTTGTGGTGTGCGGGCCTCTCACTGTTGTGGCTTCTCCCGTTGTGGAGCACAGGCTCTGGATGCGCAGGCTCAGCGGCCGTGGCTCACGGGCCCAGCCGCTCCGCGGCATGTGGGATCTTCCCGGACCAGGGCATGAACCCGTGTCCCCTGCATCGGCAGGCGGACTCTCAACCACGGCGCCACCAGGGAAGCCCACAAAATCTCTTTTAAGGTCCAGGCCATGTGCTGCTTTCTCTCTAGGCATCCCTGGATCCCATTCTGATAGTCATCCTTCTGTCTTCTGAACCTCCAGAGTACTTAGTACCTTCCGTGTTGTAATTATTCATGTGGTATTTATTTACATTATTATACATCTGTCTTACCTCTTCAAGATAGCATGTCCTCAGGAAAGCAAGGTATAAGACTTATTTTCATTTATCTTTTTCAGAACACCAGTACGTTCCACATAGTAGAGACTCAATAATTGCTTACTGAATGTGTAAAAAACCCAATCAGCTAAAACCCACCAAGAACAAGCCTGTAGTCCCGACAGAATCAGATATGTTGACTTGTAGTGAGGGAGGGCTTTTCAAAGAACCACGGAATTACCTTGACAGGAGTTAGGAGAGAGCAACTTTTGAGGTTGGGTTCCTACTGAAGGATTCTGAGGAGAATCTAAGGGGAGGAAGGATCAGTTTTGGACTGGTTGCTGTTTCTGAGGTGGGATTAGCAGTGAAAATTAACTAGGGATTGGATGTTGTCATAGTTTAGACCAGGGCGGTTTAGCAGCAATTGGGTATTCCTAATAAATGAAAATAGCAAGTGGGACTGGGGTGACATTGGTAAAAATGAGAGGGGTCATAATGGCATTTTGCAACTACTGCATGGCCTTGGAAGAAACAGTGTTTTTCTGTTTTTAATGTTTGGCTTTTTCTGTGTCTGTCCTCCAAGCCTGACTCATGGCAAGGCTGCTTTTTCTCCTTTTCAGTCTGAGCTGATTTTCATTCTTTCTGTTCAGGACAGATATGACACTTATAAATAAATAAGTGAATTTTAAAAATACAGAGGAAAGGTAATCTTGTTTTTCTGGATTATGACTTAAATAGCTAGAACCTGAAACAAATTTTTGAATGGTTGGGAGAATATTACCCTCCCTGTGGTCAGTGGTTTAAAAGTGAATTTTCATACACATGTAAGTCTCAAGTCAATTATCTACACTTATTTTTACTTTTCCTTTGAATGACTTTCTTTTCCTTGAGCCACCAGATAATTCTGTATTTTTATTCAACTCACCCTTCCCTGGCTCATTGTTCATTCTTTAATTATAGATACAGGGTTGTGGAAATGTGCTAAGAACATTTTCACAATTTCTTCACTTTCTTGTCCACCTCCCTGCCTCTCAAATGCCTTTGGTTTAATGGATCAGAAGCCTGCTTTTGTTATGTGTAAGTGTATGTGGGTGTGTGGTGTGAATAAACACACACTGATACCCCCAATACACACACACACACACGGAAAAGAGGATATGAGATAGTTTTACTGAAGTTTTCCCTAGAGCAGAAACAAGTATAATCAATGTTAGAAATTGTTAAGCCATTTTCTTCTGATCCTGCAATCTTTAAAATTAGGTTAAAACTCTTTATGGCAGGCTTTTTCGTATCTTTAAACACCCTGTTCTGTGTTGTAGAATTTCTCATGGTGGTGATTTTTAAAAGGTACCAGATTCCATCCATTCCAGGACACTTTCCCTCATTCCTTCTGAATCAACGCCCTAATAAAACCCCTAATTTATTATTTTTTTTCTTTAAATGGATACCACAGCTGAAATCATATATTATTTGGTTCAATTTAAACATTAATGTTTCTTCACCTGCATTTATCAACCTGTCTACAACCAGAATGTTTAGAAGAAACAAACAAAAAAAAACATGACCTCACCATTTTAGAATTCACAAGGAGAGGTGTTCCATTAGCAAATGGCTCAGTTTCAGATTCAAGAGAACAAGGTAATTCGTCCTAAAGTAGCAGCCTCCTTTCCTAATTTTGTTGAATGCTACCTGGGCAGCCCTGGTCACACAACAGAGAGAGAGCATGTCAATATTTTTGGTGTGCGCTATATATCAGAATGTGATTATAATCATTATATCTGTATTTGCGTTTCTCTGGTTCTCTGTTTTCTTTTTAATTGGGTTATAAAACAATTAGTTAACACCATGTCTTTTTAGAACTCCCGGAGTGGGCCAGGAGCTGTTTGTTCTCCCCGGACCTTAGGGGGAGGGGGCCCTCAGGAATCTCACTTTATTTACAGCAGGGTGAAGGTCAGAGAGAAACAGCTTTCGTTCTTGTGCTGTTGCTTTCTGTTGTGACCTCTCTTGCATTGTTTGGCTTCCCTGCCCCCTCCCCTTGTGCTTTGAAGAGCCGCACACCAGGTGTTCCTGTTCTGAATTACACATGAAAGAACCTCATCCTTGGACTAATTAACTAGTAAACTGTACCCGCCTCCCCTGGGATTAATTGATGCTGCTCTTAAAAGGGGAAGGCAGTTCTCCACCCCCCCCACCCCCGATTTCACACCACAGTTATCTCTTCTTTATCTTTCTTAAATGTAGAGGATGTTCCAGATGATTTTGACATCTAGGTAAGGTGCTGGGGCCAGTAGCATAGTTCATAAAACGATTACCCTGGATGAAAGGAAACTAATCTGGACTTTTCTTCATGACTTTTTAAAGCTGTGCGTGTGACTCTTTCTCAAGGGAGTGTGGTGTCCTGAGTGATCTACTTGCTCACGGTAGCAAGACCCAGAATCTCATCAGTAACTTTATGCATTTCTGCATCTGATTTTCCATCTTATCAAAGCAGAGCGGGAAGCCAGTATGCCAACCAGGGTTGTCTATTTTTATTTCTAATTGTGGTATTGGAAATATTAGAGAAATGTTAACATTTATAGAGTCGCATAGTATATCATCTTGTCTTCCAGGACTCCAAGGCTAGCTGATTTTATTTTTCACCTGCAGGGATTCTGGTCTCCTGATGTCGTGGACTTAGACTGTGGGCAGTCTTTTAAGACTTTGATGGGCATTTCAGGGAAGGGCAGTACTGAGTGCATGTGTAATGCAGCATATAGCCTTTCCTTTCTTCCTGTCGTCACCTTTAAAGTGTCTGATCCTATTTTTTTAATGTCAGGATTTAAAATTTAGCGTATGAATTTTGTAACTTTTCCCATCATCATTCAGCTGTGATTATATTGCTGTTGTTGGTTTTCCTTAATTTTCAAACTAGAATTAAAATATTTAGAGTAAGTTTTTATGTGTGAGGACATTTAAAATGCTCTCTTTAAATTAAGCAAAATATTTTATATAACTTCTTAAATAATTTCTTGTAACTATGACTAAGTTAATAATACTGTACTAGACCTTTGAAAGTTGCTAAGAGAGTGAATCTTAAAAGTTCTCTTCACAAGAAAAAAATGTATAACTATATGTGGTGATGGATGATGACTAAACTTATTGTGGTGATCACAACATATAACAAAAAAAGAAAAAGAAAAAGAAAATTATTTCTGTATAAATTTGGCTTCTTAGCGGTGCTTTTTAAAATTCCAGCCCAAGTATATAGATATTCCTGAATAACTTAACTTTAAGAGCTCTCTTTGTCTTTTCCTTGTTTTCTTCTTTCTATGAGCCCTGATGGACATTTATTTTGGTACTAACTTCCAGAACAGGACGTGAAAGATACAATTAAAAAAAATCATACATATAATTATTACTCTCAAGTGTTAGTAAGAAAATCATTGTTTTTGTTTTTGTAAAAGGCATTAAACCTTAAAAAAAATCAGTCATCCTGTTGGAAAACTTTGCTCTGTGGTTGAAGGATTTACTTATTGGCTTGCACACTAGGTATGCGTGATAAGATTAGAGTTCAAACATTTTTATTCTGAACTTTTTGGTTTGCTTAATTGAAAGCTACTTGAGAATGGGTGTTGTCTGAGTCTATCATTTCTGTATCCCGGCCCATAGCAGAATGCTTTGGTGCATGTGTGATCAATACATGTTTGCTGAATGTAACTGAATTGAACTGAGTAAATTTTTACTTCGTATTGGGTGTTGAAGAGAGCCAGGAATGGGAACTCGACAGAATGGTAGAGCAAACAACATCTCTTAAATTATTAACAAGACGATAACAAAGATATGGTCATGGTGCCTGAGTCCTGTAGGACTTGACTGAGTCTGAATTAGCCTCTTACATGATTGGGGGAAAAAAATGAAGAAAAAATGCTGAGAATCTAGTTCAGTGTAGACAAAATGTGGAGGGTAGCGGATTTGTACCCAGTGAGCCTGTGAAGTCTGAAAATACTTGTTTTAAACATAGACACGGTTTTAATAGCACAGATGTGTGCCACTCTGTCTCTCTCTCTTCTTCTCACATATCCTACACATGGCAATCACATGAATTTATCCTATGTGCCATTCCTCACATAGTTCATAATTCTTAACGTATAAATAATGGCAACTGCTGATCTAAAATCATCCACCTGATATGCACTTCTGTTGCACATTTTCATCTGCGTATTCTTACGGTGAGATTATAAATATATGTAAAGTTAAGGTTACATGTTTAAAATGTTAGTTGAGCCATGCATTTCAATATAAAACGACTACTTTTTGTGAAATGGAATCAAGTGTTATAGATAAATTCCATGAACAATAATTGAGCTTTTACTTTTATGATAGATACAGTATGAGATTCTGGGTTTTGAAAAATGCCTTAGATAAATCTCTGGCCCTCTAGAAACTGCCAGTCTAATGTCAAAGAACATCACACATATTAAACCATGCAATACAGTGTTATAAATGCTCTAATAAAGACATTTTTAAAAACTACAGATATACCCAGAAAGGTTAATGGCTCTGAGGAGGGTGGTAAAAGTTTCAGAGGAAATATCTTTGGAGTTGAATCTTGAATGATGAATTTTTGAAGGCAGTTCAGAGATTTGTACTTTGGAATAATTAGATGAATGGTGATACTTTGGGAGTCAGAAGAAGGTATAAGTTTGAGGAATGGAAAATAATGAGTCACTTGTGAATATGTTAGATGTTGGTGGCTTAGGTCACCTAGAGAGAGAACTCTAGGTAAAAATATGGAGTTGTCACTTAGAATAGAGATGAAAGTTGAATATATGTACACACACGCACACGGACACGTGCACACACTCGGTTGTCTTTGAGATACAGGTGCTAGTTGAAGAAAGCCAGGAGTTGAGATTTGCTCATGCAGAATGTGTGTAGGAAGGAAGAGGAATGTCCGCATGGGAAGGGCCACCAAAAGGTGAGGAGGAGACCACGGTGGTCAGTGCAGCTTCTGCCTCCCTTCTGTTCTCTTTAAGGATCTGGGGAGTGTGCTGGGCTCACTTTTCTCTTTTTCTCTTCCCTGTCTCCCCCATTTCTGTAGTCATTACTCTAGGCAAATATACACTTCTCTTTCTTTTGCGGCCCTTCCCAACAGACGATCCTTAACTAAACTTAAATAATTGAAATGAAATATCCACATATGAATAAGTTAAAAATTTTGAATTCCAAAGTCCAGCAGATTGGAGCTGATTCAGACTTACATGAGATTCTTATAGAACATGATTTTTAGGTTAAAAAAATGAACATGATTTTTAGGTTAAAAAACGAACATGATTTTAAAGGTTAAACCTTTAACTTTAACCTTTAAAACTTTTCACCCCATATCTTTATTTATTTATTTGGGCTGCACTAGGTCTTAGTTGCGGCCTGCGGCCTTCTTAGTTGCGACATGCACGTGGGACCTAGTTCCCTGACCAGGGATCGAACCCGGGACCCCCGCATTGGGAGCACGGAGTCCTACCCACTGGACCACCAGGAAGGTCCCCACCCCATATCTTTTAGGCTCTCCTTAGTCAATGTATTTCCCTTTAGGGAGTTAGGACTCTCTCAGTTGTAGTAAAATAAACTCAACTCAGACTAACTTAAACTAGTTTGACTTTAGAATCTTTCTTTTCCTCTCCTCCTTTTCTATTATCTTCTTACTGACTCTGCTCTAATTTACTACTAGCGCTAAGGCTGAACTCAGGCGTCCTCTGTATTAACAGTTCCAGTTCTCCACTGGGAGGGGAGAGCCACTCTCTGTGTGCAAAAAAAAAAAAAAAAAAACCCAGAGAAGGCCTGATTTGGGTACATACCCATCCCTGTACAATTTGTTTTTGTGGCCACAAAGATCAGGTACAGAGCCAGACATGGGCCAAGTACACACCCAAGGTACAAGTATGGGAGAGGAATACCTTGGAAGCAAAGGGGGTGCTTTTATCAGATGAGGAATGGAATAGCATGCTGGGCCAGTGACATGTGTAGCCAACACAGTCCACAGCATCACTTTTAAAAAATTAGTAAAAGGTACATTAACCATGACAAAAATAATATTCCTATTGTACTGAACTTCTTTTTAACAGACACAGACTAAAGCCCCTAATATGTTGCTAATGACTATAAAGGACTTATTCAACAGAAAAGGTGTTTAACATCCTTCAAAAGCAACTTCATTATGGATGTATTTTCAATATTTTCTCTAAATTATTCTTTGCTTTAAGTTAGTATCATCCATCCAACTGATTATTCCCGTTGTAATCACAATGGAAGTTAAGTCATGACTGCATGCTTGTATGGATTAATAGCAGTCAGATATTCTGGTAAGTATGCATAGTTATGTTTAAATCTATCAGCAAATCCCAGGTTTTCTATTTGCAAATTCTTTGAAGTTCTCCACTTCTAATTCTTTTCTCCATTGCCACCTTCCTCATGCCACCATTTTTCTTCTGGACTTTAGCAGTAGTTTCCCAACTGGTCACTCTGCTTACCTCTCACCCCTCTCCCACAAATCTACTTACCACATAGCCTGAGTGATCCCTTTAAAATATAAATCAGGTCATAAAATATAAATCATATCATGTTATTGCCCTATTTAACGCCCTCCAATGGCTTCTCATTATAACTGGAATTGAATCCAGATTCTTTGCCCTGGCCAATAGGCTTTGCAGAATGTGACTTCTGCTTACTTCTGTAACTTCAATTTGAGCCATTACTCTCTCATTTATGAAGTTGAAATCACACTCCCGTTCAGTTGGAGAACATGTCAAAAGCTGTCCCCATATCGGGGCCTTTGTATACACTGTCCCCGCTGTGTAGAACTGCCCTCTACCCCACAACAACCCACCATCCTTCAGTACTCTGCTTAAATGTCAAGTTCAGAGGGTTCTTCCTTGCTACCCTATCTAATTTTGTATCTTGCCCTTTTTTTCCCTGGCTTTTCACCATGTTTATTTTCTTCATATGCTTACAATGATAGAATTTTATGTTGTTCTGTTTACTTATATACCGCCTATCTATCTCCCCCACTACGTTGTCAGCTTCGTGAGAGAAGAGTAAAGGTCGATGCCTGTTTCTTCACAGTGCACTGTTAATATATATTTAGCCTAGTGATTGACACAGAATTTTTGCTCAGCAAATACTTATAAAACATCTAACAGTATGAATTTAGTAATCTCATTTAAAAATCTAGTTACCTGAGAATTAATTAAAAATATTTTTCCATATGCTCATAAAAATAACAAAAACAAAGACAAAAAACACCAACAGCAGTGGCAACAAACACTGCTGGAAAGAGAAAGGAAGTTTGTCAAGATGAAGGACAAAAAAAACCCAGAAAAACCCTCCAGAGAAATTAATCAAGGCTGACTGGCTGCTTACAGAAGGGGAAAAAAAAATCGATTCAGAGGGTAAGAATTATCCATAATAAAGTGTTTTTCACCAAATCACAGGAGATTGGGCCTAGGTGTCTGCCAGGATGGATCTTATTTCCCTCAGGAAAATGGTAGGCTGCCATGGGGACTATGGGCTAATCTGAGGGCTGCAGGGAACCACTAATATAAAAATTAAATCCAACTAGATGGCGTTACTGTAAGTCACTCACTTGTCTATGTGTTTGGTTTGGGGCTCAAGCTTCCCAAGTTAGAGTCTGGTGGTGTTGGAGGTTGGGTGGTGGGCATGTTTCATATGCATTCAAAAGGGAGTGCTGATTTGTTGTCTCTTTGGGGAGGGGCACTGAGGAGACTCAAGAATTTAATGGAGCCCTGCTCAATATTATGTAACAACCTAAATGGGAAATGAATTTGAAAAAGAATAGACACATGTATATGTATAACTGAATCCCTTTGCTGTACACCTGAAACTATCACAACATTGTTAATCAACTGTGCTCCAATATAAAATTTTAAAAAAATAATAATTTAATGCCTTTTTGCCAAAGCAGTAGTATAAAGGTGGGGTCTCCGACTTTATTGCTACACTGTGGCAGAAACTTTCTCAGTCTCTGCTTTCAAGTTGTTTATAAGTGAATCTAGGAATACAGAAATTTAGAAGTGTCCTGGCCGTGTGACTTGATGGCATTAATAATGAGCTAATGAACTAAACTTGATAACTGACTTAATTTATTATGTTTGGTCTTCATTTAAAAATCTGATATTTATTTATAATGTGCAATCTCGTGCTAAATCCATTTGTAGTATATACCAATCATATGCTAGTTAATACAAACACATAACCATAAAACTAGTCTATTGAGCTTCAAGGAAGGCATCCCTGAGAAGCCTTTTTTAAGATTAGACCTGAAGCAGGATGTGATTAAGTGAAGGGTGGGAGGAAAGGAAAGAACTCCACCAGGTAAGGAGTAGTAGTATGTGGGTACTGAGATGAGTCAGCCCACTGTGGGCCGTGACCCCAAAGAAAGCAGGAACTCTAGACAGCAAAGATGCAGAGAGGTGCTGAATTATAAGTAGAGGGCTATATACAGCTAGATTATGAAGGATTCTGTACACAGGTTCAGGATTTTGGCAGAAGGAAGCCAAGGAACTTATTTTAGGTGGAGAATGGCAGGGTCAGATTTGCATTATAAAACAGTGTTTCTGTAGCCTATTTCATCAGTCCAAACAAAAGATGCATGTGGGCTGAGTGGGATGCTGGTTATGGAGATGCAGAGAAGCCGAGATTAAAAACCTATAACGTCATGTAGACTCTACAGGGCATAGTTATTTATTACTTAGGCAGAGGTTAGGGTGGGGTGAGGAGAAGAGTAAGGATGATTTCATGTTTTTTTGTTTTTATTTTTCCTGGAGCAGCAAGGAGATTTGTGGTGTCCTTATGGAAATGAGGAAGGCTGGAAGGGGTGCCCAAGTGAATGGGTCCAGTTTGGAGCAGATTAATTTTGTGTTTTCTGAAAGGCTTCCAATGGAGATACTGAGTAGATACTTGAGTAGGTGGGTTTTAAGCATATTATAAGGGTCTGGGAAGGAGATAAAGATTTTGAAGGCATTGGCATGTTAGGTGGGAATTTAACATATGGGAGTGAATGAGATCATATAGTGAATCAAAAGAGGGCCTGGAACGCAGCTCTGAGGACCACCCACCTTCAGGGTTTGGGCTGAGGCGGAAAAGGGTTTAGAGAGAAGGAAGAGAGTGTCCTGAAAACCCAGAGAAGAGAGTGCATCTAAGGAGGGAAGTGGTCATGGTGGTTGAAATGCTACTGAGATGTGAAGCGAAGTGTGGCTCTGAAAGTACCCCTTGGATTCGGTGGTGTGTGGGTCACTAGGGGCCTACCTAGCACTGGCAGCTTTGGGAAAATGATGGTGCTGAAACCAAAGTCGCATGAGTGGAGAAGAGAGTAGAAAGCGAGGGAATGTCAAAAAAAGAAAGTCCCAGACTTTTCTCTCTTTGGAGGTAAAGTGATGTCTAAGGAAAGTTTATTTTCTTTTTGATTTTATGTTCTTAAGACGAAAGAGACTTCAGTTTGTTTAAATGCTGACGGAAGGAGAGGGAGGCGTTAAAGTACATCTATTGAAAATGTATATATTTTTTTAACCTCAGCACATCTATTAGACCAGCCTAGAGACACTTTTTAAATGTTTTCTGAGTTTTCTTTCTCTTACTACTCAGAGATCATAGACAAAGAGTTAGGAAAACAGAAGGGGTGAAGAGGTACCTTGCAGTGATTGGAAAGCCCGACATTAGATCGTGCTGGGTCTAGTTATGTTGCCACAGAGTTCATAGGTGCTCAGTAACTATTCACTGAATGACTGAATAAGAAGAAAGGTAGTGAGGAATAAGCCCGCAACTGGTGTTTCCTAATGGGGTCTGTGTTTATGTCTTCAAAGTCTTTACGTCTCATGTGAAATTGCTCTGAGATTCTTCCTTAAGGAATCTTTGACCTATATAATAAATCCATAAAAAAGAAATTTTACAATGGGGGATTGTGTTTGCATTAGAAATAAGGGTTTTAATGTATTTTTGACCCAGGATTAAAAGTCATTCTAATTTTAATGTAATTCATTTTTCTCTCTTTTGGAAAAATTAGCTATATTTATAATCATCAGAAAATGTCTCTCATCTTCCTTTCACAGAGATTCTCTTTGTGCTTAGAGTTTGAGGAAATCTATGATATCACTCCATTATTCAGAAAGGAATCTGGAGGAAAACAAAACCCTGTTTTACACTTACCAGTGTATATGAATGTGTTACAAATACTACCATCTTGTATTTATGGTTACTCTCCATTTCTTATATGCTGAATGACTAAATTATAATAAAGGCTGAATAACCCCTTTTAGATTTAGAAAGGATAGTGGCTATCTGAGAAATATTTTATTCCAATTAGTCCATTAGTCTCCAGTGGAGACCAGTGGTGAATGTAGCTCACTGGACCCTAATTCTTCTCTACCAAGTAAAAACTCTTGACCAAATTTGTATCATGATGTAGTCCTGGGGATTCATTCAAAATGCATTTCTTTTCTTTTCTTTTTTTTTTTTTCTGTCGTATTTCATAATATTCCATCAGTGATTTATGCAAGAACATTTGCATAACGGAAGGTGGTTTTAATGTATGCTATTTTCAATGAGGCCTGCACTTTCAGATTGTTCTTTTTGCTGGAGGAATTACTGAAGGGTCCAGGAGTTTGAATTTCACCCTCTTCTGTGAACTAATCAGTGAATGGTTTTTGTCAGGAAAAGCCGTACTCCAAATGTCCTGGGGCTGTTGTTAGAACAGACCTGTTGGATGCATTGCTTGATTCTGGTTTCCAAGTAATTTCTGTGCAGGAGGTACAAAGCAAAATTTTTCTACCTAACTTTAAAATCTGCATTAGCCAATAAGAACTGTTTGCTACTGAGCAGACACATTATGAAAGATTATTATGTGGGAGAAGTACAAGTACAAAGTGGATCAGGACAGCAGGGGAGATCAAGGGAGGATAGAGATACTCTTTTTTTTAATTAAGAAAAATAGCATACAGTATTTAACGTGAGTCTATTACTAGTCTAGATTTCTTTACGAAACTTTTTTTACATGAGTATTTTACCAGCCATTTGATTGCATTTAAAAAATCAATATAACTGGGGACTTCCCTGGCGGTCCAGTGGTTAAGACTGCAGTTCCACTGCAGGGGTTGCGGGTTTGATCCCTGGTCGAACTAACATGCCACGCAGCACAGCCAAAAAAAAAAAAAAACAGTGTAACTGTTTATCAACTTTTTGTCACAAGAAGGGTAGCACTGTTCTTTCAGGGAGAGGTGAGACTCTTGAAGTTAGCATGCATCTTCTGGAAGGACACAGTGAGAATAAGAGTGGATGGGGATAGGGTAACTTACCCAGCCGGGAGTACCAGCTGCTCAACCCTGGTCCCCATGAGGTGAGGAGTTTTAGAAAGAACATCTTCATATCCTACACATCAGTGATGATATGCAGTTTGTTTTGGTACACACAACTGTTACTATCTCTCTGTTTTGGAATATGCCTGATATTTATACCAAAATGATTTATACTCAACTCCCTATTGAATCTGAAGGTTGGTACAAGGAATAAAAAGAAAGGTGTATATCATTATAATTTACATTGCTTTTGAGATTGCCATGACTTAATGCAGCATACACAACTTCCTTATAATGTTCTTAGTTAGATGATCCAATTATTTGAATTTCAACCACGTGATGTTTGGGCAATGAAAAATGGCCTGGAAGTAAGATTTAACGAAGGGAAACAGTTTAGGGAAGGTACAAGTTGAAGTTGCTTTTCTATGGAATCTTGCCTGTAAATAACTACCAGAAGGACTTTTTATGTTGCTAGTCAGTATGTATATTCAGTGCAATGCAGGGAACTTAAAAAGGAAAGAAAGCAATGCAGGGAACTTAAAAAGGAAAGAAAGCGTTTTCCTTTCCTGTGTTTCTGAGATGTAACGATGTACTTTGTGGTATTATCTGCTACTTTGAATTAGTTTACCTCTCTATTTTTTCTAATAGTATTGGTGGGTAGAATCTTTTCTATGCAAGTACTTCTTTTCAACAAACAGAAAAACATCCATCAGAAAAAAAAAAAAAAAAAAAAAAAAAGAAAAACATCCATCAGGATGCCAGTGGGTTAGAAGAAATGGGCACTAAGGAAGTTGCCCTAAAGACGATGCACGTAGCGAGTAGTTGTCTGTACACCTGGGAGAGGCCAGATGAGGTGCATAGCCAGTGGGGGACCTGGCCATGACTGCTCTGCTCTCTTTCAGTAATGATTTTAACAGAAACTTGATGGTCAAATCTTGGCTTTTACTGGTAAGCTTTATGCTTTAACCTCTCACCTTGGTTGACATTGAACTTGCCTCTAATGGCTTCACAGCAGCCCAGCAGCAGTTTCTCAGCTCCTTAAGTAAACATCACATTACTTCAAGTTAACATCACATTGTGTCCTTCAAACACTTTTTCTGTAGAGTTATGTTCGGCTGACCTCTAATTCACTTATAGAAATTGCTTTTAAGAAACTTTCTTTTTCAGGAGAAACATGGAAATAAAATAGCAACAAAACAAAAATGTGATCATGTACCTTCCTGAGCTGTTCCAGGGGTTATTATGCCTTATAATATAAACTAAATATATCCAGCTCTACTGGATGTGTTACTAAATATTTACTAAATATTTTACATTTTACTAAATAGCTGAATATCTTACTTGTCCTACTCTGGTGTATTTTTAGGATATAGATTACCCTTTAGTGTTCTGATCTGTTGTTCACTTTTGTCTTATGGACAAAATATCAAAAGAATGCTTAACGTTCTGTGAAGGGACTCTGATGCTTGGGGTGATAATATGCTTTAATCTGGGATGACAGTTTGTCTTGAATCATAACCCTCCCCTTCTTAATGAGCCAGACTTTGATCTTGTACAGATACTTCTGGTGCCACTGTCGAGCAACTTAGAATTTTATAACCCTTAAAAGTATAGGAGGAACTTCCATCTGAGGAAAGATACCCAGAACCCAGTGTCCCATTGTCCTACTTGTCCTGTAAGTCAGGTTCTTCCCTATATTATGATATATTTATGGACCTGTGGTCATTGTTTGTTGTCATAAAATGTATATTATCTAGAACCATTTTCTAATATTCTCTAAGTCCTTGATAGCTTGTTATAAAGTGCTGATGACCCCAAATTATTTGTTTTGTAATCATTTAAATCCCAGAGTGAGGAAAGTAATGCAGTGAATGAAATGGGCCTAGTATAAGAATTCAGCTCTCTCCAAATTTGCCAGGTTGGAGCTCAGTTCTGCTCTGGGCCCAGACCTCACGTTACAGATAACTGGGGATAAGGGGGACCCTGGGAAACTCAGGAGAGCGTCTGCCTCAAGCAAAGGGGGCTGTTTTAATTTTTTTTCATGTGTTGGGTTTATTGTTACTCAGTCTTATTTTTTTCCAGCGAAATCAGAATTCTAGATGCTTATGTAAAATGTCCTGATTTTTAAATGTCTTAGATGCTTTAAATGTTTCTCAAAAAGGGGGAACAAAACCACACTGAAGACTAAATAAAACATAGCTCTTGAGTCAGATAAGCTCCTTAGATAACCCATTTGAGTCTTCTGCCGTAAGGAAAAGCTACAGGTATATTGTCTTTCTTTTGCTCTAAGTAGATTATCTCTTCATTTAGTCTGAAGAGGACTAATAGGTCGGTAGATATATGATATTACCTAGGATAATTGTTGTTCAACCCTCTATTTTTGAAGGTCATGTCATAGTTTCTAATGTTATCTTCCCTTTCTTATTCCAAATAAAATCATTTTGCTTTATGTTGGTTAGGTGATGGGGGGTTGGATAGTTCTGAATAATAGTTTGGAAAGGTATTTTGGATAGTAAAAGCATTTTTGCTCTCTGGACCTTTATCACTTGTGGTATTTAGAAAAGTAACCAATTTACAGTGGCTAACTTTAGTAAGTATTCAATGAATATTTACTGAATTAAAAGTAATAGGCCTTTTAAACACAAAATACTTAGCGTTGGTGGGGATATGGAAAAAACAGAGCTCTAATACTCTGCTAGTGAGACTATAAACCACACAACCGCTTAAGAAACTGTTTAGTATCTACTAAAGTTGAACATAGGTATGAATAACTGTAATTCCAGTTCCACCTCTAAGTGTTTATCCAATAGATATGCTTACATATGTTCACTGAAGGATATGTACTAGAATGTTCAGAGTAACACCGTTACAATAGCCCAAATCGAGAAATTTTACAAATGCCCAACAAATATGGAATGCATAAATAAGTTGTTGCTTATTCTTAATGGGGAAAATTATCCAGTAGTGAAAATGTATGATCTATAGCTGCCCATAACTGTATGTGAATTCCACAAGCATAGTGCTCAGCACTGAGGCAAACATGAAGTGGTATGTACTGTATGAGTCCATTTATATAAACTACAATAACTGACAAAGCTGACCTATGCTGCTTCTAAAGCAAGGGTAGTTGTTACCTGGGGATATTCATAACTGGAAAGAAATACAAGAGGAGGGCCTGGGGAAGTGCTGGCAAGGTTTTATGTCTTGATTTAGGTATAGGATTTCACCTGTAAGCTCAATTATTACAGATATTGAGCTGGACACTATGACTTGTGCACTTTTTTCTGTGTCTAATATTCTTTAATAATACATTAAAATGAAAAAGTAATAGGTCTTTTAAATTCAATGAAATAATTGTTTGTAACTGAAGGAAGTATATTTGTTTTTAATATTCTCCAATATCTTATGACCTACTTTAGGGTAAAATTAGGATAGAGTGGAGTAGATTGTTAAATGGAGGTACTCTGTAAATTATAGTTTTACATAATTACATTTAAAGTGTGATTCTTCCCAAGTTCAGAGATATTTTTAAGAATCTGCATTCATTTTACAAAATTTAAAAAGTAAAATGTAACCTGAAGTGTTAATCAGCTAGTCATGTATACAGCATTCCCAATATAATGCCTCTCGTTTTTCAGTGATTTCTTACAATGCTTGCTGGTGAATAGTTTTAATGATGCAAAAAAAATTTTATAGAATGGGAAACCTCTATTTAAATTTTGTTCACAATGAAGGTTAAGGAATTTTGGATCTGTTACACAGAAGATTACACCAGAGGAAGTTAAGGAATATTCCTTTCAAACAACCAAATGCTTCTTTAATAAGAAAATACCAACTTAAATTTGAATCAGATTAAATTCAACATCTTTAGAGTTATATGTGATCAAATATTATTATAGAATCATCCCTCTTTCTTTTTTTTGCATGAGGAAACGGTCTCAGAAAGGTTAAGGGGCATGTCTTAACCTTAACACATTCTTAATACTTCTCATTACTGAGACCAGAACTCTCCAATATTTCCCAATGCCTGTCTTTTCATTCTGCAGAGAACATTCATGTGCATGATCTCAGTTACTGCTAGGTTTAATAGGAACACATTTTTGTAATTTAAAGCCATTCTCATATTCTCTGCCAAATGCCTGTTTACGATAACCCTACATTGGTATTGGTATATTTTCCTGTTATGTTATTCTTGACACTGTAGGTGCCTTGATTAAGAAAAAATGTAGGTCAATTAGATTCTATTTTACTTGAAGCTTTTTCAGGTTTGACCAAGACTATAATGTCTGCTTTCATCTGCAGATGCATTTTCCTGCCTACAATTGAATAAATACAATTACTGATGAATAGGGATTTCCTAAGGTTTTAAAAAAAGGATCTCTGATCATGTCAAGTAATCTCATCTAATTGTTTTGATATTATCAAGACGTTTAATGACTTTAGATAGTTTCTTTTTGTCATTGGAGCATTGAGAACTATCTGTGCCTGTGTTTTAAGGTAAGTACGGGCTTAGAAATTTTTCATTTTTAGATAATGATCAGGTTTGAGATATATAATGGCCAGCATTTTATATTATATTGATATATCATATATACATGTACATACACACATACATACATATTGCATTATATATGTACATTTTAAATTTTAAGTAAAGTGTTTTTATCAAAGTAATACATACATGTGATTAGAAAAATCAAGCAGTTCATGGCAGCAGTTCTGTACCTTACCACATTCATTAGCCCTATGGCATTTTCCAGAGGCAAACATTATTATTTTAATTTCTTCGCCATACTTCTAAGTCAGGAATTTTTAACCTAGAGTTGATTCATAAGGTCTGCGTGCTTGGATGGGGGAAAAAAGTTACATACAAATTGAAATTTAGCATAGGCAATGATCCACGCAGTATTAGCAGTACTGTGACTTTATCAGTGGTAGAATTCAGAAGTATTTTCATATGACGTGAAGTTGTTGCAAAATCTATCTTGAAATATTGTTTACACTCCTTTCTACTTCCAAGTTAGATCTTGTTATTTAATGCATTAGTAAAGAAACATCTATTGCTATACCACACATTTGTTTAGTATTTTAGTATAATTGATTTCCTTTGCAATTCTATATATTTTGTTTTATGCCTTTAGACTATTAGTTTGAGAATAGTTCCATAGGCTTCACCAGACTGCTAGTGGCGTCTATACCAAGTATATGTTAAAAATCTATGTTGTCGATACTATGTATATACCATTGTTTCTTGATTTATCAAATTGAGGCATTTGAAGCATCAGCTAGTTGCCAAATAGAAGAGGCTTCAGCTCTCTTATAACTTTCTCTCATCCTTTCTCCTATCCTGTGATATAGTTATAGTATTCAACTTTGCTTCTCTATTGGTTGTCTTTTAAATTTAGGTATCTACGTATACCCTTAATTAATATTGGTATTTGTTGTATCTCTTGATGTTCCATTTTACCAAAGGAAGGTATTAGCATCCCTATTCTTTTCTTTGGCTTTCATTTCCATCCTTCTTCACAATTTCTGTCGTCTATACTTCTATATTAACAACGTCAAAGATAATAACATTTGCATTCTGTTCTAAAAACCTAATGATGTTCTGAAAACATGATTAAATCCCCAATTATTTATCTATATGTTGATTCTAAAAGTTCAAGATCAGTAAACAGTATTTACCTTGTTATGACTATGCAAATTTTTACTGTACATCTGACAAGCAAACTATGATTATATGTCCTCTTTGAGCATCTCTTTGTTTTTCATGTTGAAGTTTCAAATTGCCTTCCTTTCTTCTTCTTTATTTATTTCTTTGCAATATTTGCCTTTATCATATCCTCAATTTTTTCAAACTCTGACATATCACTTATGCTAGTATGCACCTTCTCCCACTTAGGATTTTTTTTTTTTTTTCTCTTCCTGGAGACTTCCTTTCCTGAACTCTTTTCTGCCTGTTCTATTCTCATTGTTTTTTGGACTTGCTGCAGAGCTTATCAGGGTACATCCTCAAATAACTTACTAAGAAACTTCGCATAAGACAAACATTTCTGAGACTTCACATGTCTAAAAATGATTTTACTTTGCTCATACACTTGACTTTTATAATTCTGTGGGATACAGAATTCCAAGTTGATAACCATTACAGTTTTTCAAAATTTCACAAAAATATATCAAGGCAAGTAGTTTATTTAATTGATATTTTGCTTTTTTGTAATTATTTATGTTTTGAATAATAAGACTAGATCTATTCTGTAGGTCCTTTTATTGAGAATAGTAATGTCTTCTGGATTTGATAAATCTTTGATTTCTTTCAAAGATTTATTTTCTCTTTTTCTTGTGTATTAAACTTCTTGTATTGATTCTTCATGGGTTTTCTCTTATATATTCCATTTATATACTTGTTCAATTCAATCTCTAAGCCGATTCTTGGAGTTAAAAATAAATTCAACCCATCCATTTTTAATTTTTATGTATATTTTCTTCTTCTCTGATACTTCATTATTCATAGGATCTTATCATTTTATAAATTCAATGCCTTTTCAAGTCTCTCTGAAGATTTTGAGATTTATTTTTAAAAAATTTCTCTGCCCTGAATTATCTGTTTCCTCTAGAATCTTTTTTTTTTTTTTTTTTAATTTGATCGTTCTTTTTCAGGCCGCAAACTTTCCTCAAATGTTTGCTGATTCTTAACTACCTATTATTGTAAAGAGGAGAAGTAGAATCAGGTCTACATCTGGACAGCGCTTGTTAATAAGCAAAGCTTCACTTAAAGGGGTGGTCAGAAGACCAGCCACAATTCTTGTCTCCTCAGTCCTTCAAATCAGAGAGGTCTTTTCTTATAGGATTGTCAATCTCATTAGCAAAATCTCTTCTTTTTTTTTTTTTTAATGGGATTTTTCTATATTGCTGAATTCAGGTAATATGCACACAGGGATGAAGCTAGTGAGTGGGGTTTTGATTCCCTTAATTGTCAAGTTTTCCATTTCACCTTCCCTTCCTGCTCTCTAAGTTGGCTAGAATTTCCACATCCTGATCCTTCCTGAAGTGTATCAGGGCACCTAGTACATTGTCAGTCATTTGTAGCCCCTCCCCAAATCTTCCGGGTTGCAGAGTTTTTCTCTGTTCTATTTCATCATTCTTTCTTCCACACCTTTTCATTGTCCAGTAATCTGTTGAAAATTCTTATCTGCTGATCATTTCATCCCATCTTTTTTGTTGTTGTTTTTTTAATATCTCTTTATACTTTATTATTCTACCTAAAAGATTGGAGAGGAGAGCCCACAATTCTAAATCAGAAGCCCTGCATACAACTGTGTAGTAATAAAAATTTTATATTGTTTATAATTATTTGAGCCAAAGATCTAACTTTGTATTACATACCAAAGCATTTTTGTATAGCTTAATATATATTATTTTTCTCAGAAATGCAACCCTAAAAATAATAAAACAAAGAAAGATAGTATTTAATTTTTTTGAACGTCACTAAGGATGTTTATCATTTTAAAATATCACTTTACCTTATGATACTTGAGTTACCAAATAACAACCCAGTTGTATCAATCTGTACTTTTACCTCTGGATTTTTAGTGATTTACACACAGTTTTAAATATCTGACTTGATTATTTTTTTCTTCCAGGGTAGATGTATTGAGTATTTATATATTTGAATACATATTATTTTATTATAAATTACTCCTGTTTGATTTGTCCTGTAAATTACAGTTAGGACATTATATTGATTTTGTTGAAATCAGCATCTGAGTAATTTAAATTATTTATGACTTTCATTTCAGAAGAATAAGGGGACAATAAGAATATTTTAAAATGTTTTTCGGTTCTAATAAGATTGAGAAACAGTAATCTAAATCATTGGAATCAATTTTTTTTTAAATTATTTTTTAAAGTCCTTTCCATTGATGCTTTTTAAAAGCAATGATTCAGGAATAAGTACCGGGAAGTGTTCTATATTCCTGCACATGATAGATAGTAAATCAGCTACATTCTATCTGCCTGTTCTCTATTTGATGAAGTTTTACTTGGATGTTCTCCAACAGAGGCCAACAAACGTTTTTTGTAAAGGGCCAGAGAGTAGACCTTTAGGCTTCAAGCACTAGGTTGTCTCTGTTGCACCTACTTACCTCTGCCATCGTGACACAAAAGTAGCCACACGCAATTCACAAACAGTGTGGCTGTGTTCCAATAAAACTTTATTTACAAAATTAAATGGCAGGCTGAATTTGGCATACAGGCTATAGTTTGCCAATCACTGATTTTTGTGATTATCAAATCTTTCCATTTCAGTGGACTGTCATCTGTGATGATGTTAATCCATTCCAATGGCAAAACCGCTTAAACATCTTGAAATATTTGCCTGAATTTTGGTAGTTGAGCCATGGTAAAGATGGCTTTAGAGGTTCCTTCTTCCCTATTTGGCTGTTTGTTGTGATGATTGGTAAGCCTAGCTACTTTATACATAGAAAGAAAAACACTACTGTTAATCTTGTACCATTCTTGGTGGTGGCAAGACTCTTTACAAAAGCTGAAGCAAATAGAGGTTGTTCCATTAAAAAGGAATGTAGAGAGTGGAAAATATCTACAGTGGATTAACCTAAAATAATTAAAGGTCAAGGAAAAATAATTTATGAGTAATGATTGAAGTTGTGATTAGTAAAGAAAGAAGGAAGCTTTTGAGGGCCTCCTATGAGTCATCACATATTTGAAGAATTACCATGAAGAAGAATTCTAAGGTTTAATGTTAGGTTTTTTTTTCTTTTTCAGCTTTGAGATTTTCAACAAGAAAAGCGTTTTTAAAAAAACCCACTTGATTAGAGGTTTACATATGAGAAACATCATGGTTGTGAGAATCAGTAGATTTCACAATTCAGTCTACAATCTGAATTATTGGAATTTCCAACTTAAAAATGTGTGGATTCAATAAACACTGATTTTGAGCTAAACCAGACAGATAACAGATTTGTGCCTTAATGATCCACACAGGTTTTTTAGGCATTAAAACAACTGATATATTAATATCTTACAATGCTCTTATTAGTGATACTAATATATGACTTTTATTTCTGGTAATTGTTTTAGTTAGACCCTGGTAAGACCCAGGAGCTGAAGGTGTTGGCTGGTCTAATACATCACTCATAGGCTACACTGTACACACTCTTTATCCCTGCAGCACAAACATAGGTTGTGACTGTCAACTTTGCCCTTTGATAGATGTTATCTAATGTCTAAAATATTCTGTGAAGCCTTTTCTAGATTTCTCTTGGTAATTTCAAGTTTAGAAATGTGATTTGTTTAATGCAGGCTTCTCAACTGGGGGTAATTTTAACCCCAGGGGATGTTTGGCAATGTCTAGAGACACTTTTGCTTGTCACGATCTGGGGACGCTGTTGGCATCTAGTGAAGTAGAAGCCTAGGGTGCTGCTAAACTTCCTACACAGTGCAGCAGTCTTCCATAATAAAGACTTATCTGACCCAAACTGTCAATAATGCTGAGGTTGAGAAACTCTGACTTAGTGTGAAATTTGGGAAATAGGCCTTCAGGATCCTTTAAATCCATTCCATCTAAATTCTCATCAGTCAGGTACTTTATGTCTTCTTTATGGAGATATTTGAAAATGCAGCATTTTCTTTTGTATATTTGAATCATAGGGAAATCATTGGTTATCAGTGTTTCTTCCCAGATCAATCATCCATTTGTTTATCAAATATTTAATAAGCCCTTCATGCGGGGCCTAGGCTGACGCTACAAAATTGATAAGAGAAGGCCTTAGCTGAGATTACTGTTAGGCTATTAACATGGTTCTGAGACCAATTCCAATGTGGGGAAGGGGGTTTCCCCACACTTTCAGCAAGCAGTTCTCGGATAGAAGCAGGGCGTTTGAGAAGTCACCTACATTATGACATGATCTGTCTGGAGATAGCATCAGATTCCACAGGTTCCATAGTAGGCGTTGGGATGGAAACTTCCAACGCTCTAATCATGTGGTTGGCTCCTCTGGTGGCCAGCCGCATCCCTAACCTGCTTCCCCCACGTCACCTCATTAACATAACAGAAGACACCTTGGTCACTCTCAACACTAAGGAAATTCCAAGGGTTTTGGGAGCCGTGAGTCAGGAAGACCAAATATATAGTTTTCTTTTAAGTCACAATATTGCAGCCATTATGGTGCCATAACGCTGCAGCAACAATTGTTGTTGTTCTCTAAGACTTTTGTAATGTTTTGTTACATGCTAGCAAATCTTTGGGCTTTATTAAAAGCAAGGATAGGCTTGTCGTGAATTTTGGGGAGCTTTATTTGCGTTGGCAAGAGGATGGGGCAAGATAGTTGATTTACAGAATCTTTAGTTTTGTGTCTTTGCGTAAGTAATCCGTAGACCAAACCAGTTGAAGAACCGTTGATGAGTGTTGATACCTCTTATAGGCAGAGGGATGAAGTTGATGACTTCCGTAAGTTTCTTTCAGAAATGTGAACATCATTATTTCCTAATGTATCATCAGACAAAAATTTCAGTGAGATTGGCATTAAAGTAAGTTTGTGTTATAGCATATTTGAACTTGTGGATATATGTTTTCCAAGAATTCTGCTTCTGCCTTTACTTTTTTGGAAATTAGGACCTGGACTGTAGGCTTAGTTTCCGAATGTGGATTTTAAAATAATAGTTTTTTAAAATAACCAGAAGTACTTTTCAACATCTAATATTATTAAAATATTTTACCATTAGTTCTGTCGAAGTGATTTTTGTTTTGTTGCTGTTTGAAACTAATTTTCTTCTTGGTGCTATTAAGTTAGAAAAAAAAAAAACCTATAAAGAGACCAATCTATTTTTACTGTGTAATGATCCCCCTAGTGGATATGAGAAGCAGCTAGATTCAGGATTTGCATAAAGAAGCAGGTGATTGTGGGTGAGACTTCACTACTTGTTTCTCACTTTCAGAAGTGTTTTACCAGATCAGGACTGTCTCTGCTATATTTAATAAAGGAACTCCCGGTGATTAAATTGACTGTTTAGAAAGCCTTAAAGAGGCAGAAAGTGGTAGAAGTGCATAATTCTTCAAAATTAGAAAAAAGATGAATATCTTAAACAAAAGCTGGAGTTATGCTTTTGTAGTTTTTCAGAACACTACATAAAGAAAAGGATTTTACCCATTATTCTGTGTTCTTTCCTTTGAACTGGCTCACTATTTTCAGGTCGTCATAATGCAGCCCGGTGCTGCTATGTATGTGAGCTGGAGTTAGAAGAGTTTTTAAGGCAAGAATAAATGTGAAGGAAAATTGATAATATAAAAATTGGTTACTTACAATGAAAGTGCTGTTTAAAGTCATACTGTCCGAGTAAGATGTTTAAGGCAACTATTTGTAGTAGCAATATAATAAAACTTTCGAAGTAAAAATTCGTTTTGATTGAGTAAAATGTTATTGTAATATTAAACCTACAGGTTTCAAATATGAAACACTGGAAATAGGAACGAGAGAATAGAGATAAATGCCCTGTGAGGCAGAGAAAACTTAAAATATTGCTAGCTCAAAGAGCTTTACCGTGTTCAAGTAAAAATAATGTTAATGTAGACCGTATAATGAATCCAGTGTCAATAGAACATTATATTGCCTGAGCAAACAGTGCTATTACTTCCCTCCCTCTAATACCTTGCTGGCTTATGGAACTGCTACTGCTCTGAGAAGGGTAATATTTAAGTAGGAAAATAGCCTATTTCTTTGTAAAGGCTTCAACAGCAGTAGAGGGTAGTACTCTGTTAAATAAGATGCATTTTGCAAATGCAGTGTGTCAAAAAGGCATGTTTGATAATCACTTTCTCTCATAAAAGCTGTGTAAATTATAGAACAAATGTGTATGCTGTTTGTAAACGCAATTGTCTTATTTTGTAATGGCCATCAGTAATGTGATTTTAAACTTTTAATTTTATTTTTTTAATGTTAGAAAGATACCTGTAGAACAGATAACTAAATAGCTAACTTGTTGACAGAAGTGAAGGATACAGTGTGTGTGATATAGTACAATAAATGACATATAACATCATTCAGGTAATGAGAAGTTCTACAAGTTTTGCTTGATTATTGAAAAGAAAACCACAGTTTTCAGTGATTAACATTCTTTGATGACGGTAATGATGATGCATGAATTGGATGAGAAGATAGGAAACGAGAAGATAAAAGGGTGGAAAATCTATAATTAACAAAAACCATACACAAACAATAATTAGTGTAAGTGAAATATATTTCTGCAGAATAAAAATGGAACAAAATGAACAATGAAAATCGTAGACAATTAGGGTGGATGCGGCTTGGATCATAGAAATGGTGAAAGGCAAAAGATAATGTAATACAACTTGTACAGAGAAACAATGGAAATCTGTTCAAAAACTCTTTTAAAAGGCCTCCCCCTCACACACAATGTATCCTATTCTGCCTTTTCATTAGCATGTTTTCTTTAATGTTTTTAACTTAAAAGATGCCTGAGGAAAATAAACACTTGGCTTGATTTTAAAACTTTATTTGTAGCTCTGCTACATCATATTTTGAATAAGCCTATATGTTATATGGATTTACTTAAACATTCACTGGGCTTTGCTTTTGAGTGGCCTGCTGGTCCAAACTGCCTGATATTTGAATGTTACCATAGTGATGAGTAGTGGACACTGTCATCTTTCTCTTTTTAATTAAGGAACAGATGCAGGTAATGCTGATCTCTCAGTGACCCTCTTTAAGCTGGCATCAACACATTGATTGTTTCAATTCTTTTCTCTCCCCTGCAATCTTAGCTTTGTCCTTTCTTCATATCAAGGTCTTCATCCTCTTAGGTTAAAGATGCAGGAATTCCTTTTAAACCCTTCCTTTGGGAGCTTTATCTTAGAAGGAGTAAAACACACTTCCACTGAACACCAATGAAACACTAATGCATTTTTTTTCTCAACAAGAAACCCTGGCCTTTTCCACTTTAAAATTCAGTAACGTGTGAGTGGTAGCTTGTTAAAATTCTGCAGAACCGACGAAGGCCATAAATGTTTCCACTTCTACAACTTTTTTGAGAAAACAAAATGCCCTTTCCTATTTAGTGTATTTACCAACAAAGTACATTTGGAAGGTTTAAATGGTGTTATCAGTGCAATCATTCTTCCTTGGGCTATAATCTCCTAAACTTCACTATACCAAGGTACATGAATGGCATTGTTTTAGATGGTTGGTTTTTTTTTTTCCAAATAAGAAGAGTTGATGCCCTAAAGATGCTCGCAGTTTGTTTGTATGTGAGGCAGGCAGTAATGAGTATTTTAACCCAGTCATAACATGCTCTGGTGGAAGAAACAATATTTGCCTGGAGCGATTAGAGGAGATTAATAGGTACCCAGTAGTTAGAGATTCAGGCATGGTGCAGAGGAATAGCATATATATAAAATGCTTGCCCTAACCAATTTTCATTCCTTCTACTTAGGTTTGTTAAAGTTAACTCAATACTTGTATGGTTCTTCATTATTTTACCTCAATTTTGTGGCAATTTTGTCTCATTTGATGTTTGTATTAGATTTCATTGATGTTGGAGACTAGCTAATCAAATTTATTATCCCTTTTAGGGTATCTCTAATTTCTTTTATGCATGTTAAATAACATGGATTCCAATGCATTTTTCTTTTTATTTTGAACCCTTTTGGCTTTACTTGTCTTTGTAATCTTTAGGCAAATACATCTTCATGAATTATTTCACATTTTACATTGCATCTAGAAGCCATTATGTACTTCTGAATATTTTCCCAATAGAATAGGTGGTCTGTAAGTATCCACAATCACATTTATTTACACAGTTTTCAAATAGTAACTAAAGGAGGTACTTCTTTTTTTCAAATCAACTTTATTGAAGCTCAATTTATATTCAATTAACTGTACCCATTTATAGTATATGATTCAATAAACTTTGACAGATGTATATACCCATGAAATCACTATCACAGCCAAGTTACAGAGCATTTCCATCCTCCAAAATTTGCTGATGACGCTTCGTAGTCAGTTTCTTCCTTTACCTGTGGCCCCAGACAATCGTTCTTCTGCTTTCTCTCGATGTTTGCCTTTCCTGGAATTTCAAATAAATGGAATCATACAGCATGTACTCTTTGGTGTCTGGCCTTTCACCTAGCATGTTTTTGAGATTCAACACATTATTGTATGTGTCAATAGTTTATCCCTCATTATTGTGGATTTCATTATTTGGAATATATCACATTTTGTTTAGCCCTTCATCTGATAATGAACATTGGGGTTTGTTTTTTTATTTCATTTTTTAGTAATTCTGAATAAACATGCTGTATATATTTTTTTTTAATATTTATTTTTTTATTTTATTTTTTGACTGCATTGGGTCTTAGTTGTGGCACATGGGATCAGGATTCTCTCTAGTTGTGGCACACGGGTTCAGTAGTTGCAGCGCGTGGGCTTAGTTGCCCTGCAGCATGTGGGATCTTAGTTCCCCGACCGGGTATCAAACCAGCGTCCCCTGCATGGCAAGACGGATTCTTAACCACTGGACCACCAGGGAAGTCCCCATGCTGTATATGTTTGTGTGCAAGTTTTTGTCTGACATATATTTCATTTCTCTTGGGCAATTACATAGGAATGGAATGCTCAGTCATATAATTAGCATATACATATAAAAAACAGGCAGTGTTCCAAAGTAGATGTGACATTTTTATACTTCCAACAGCAATATGTGAGTGTTCCGGTTACTCCATATCTTCACCAACACTCAGCATTGTCAGTCTTTTAAATTGTAGTTATTTAAATATGTATAAAGTGGTCTCTCATTGTGCTTTTAATTTATATTCCCCTAATGCCTAGTGAAGTTGATAGTCTTTTTGTGAGCTAATTGGTCATTCATATATCTTTTTGATGAAAAAGTCTGTTCAGATACTTTGCCCATTTTTATTTTTTTAAATTAAAAAATATATATTTATTTATTTAATTAATTTATTTTGGCTGCGCCGGGTCTTAGTTGTGGCGCACGGGATCCTTTTTTAGTTGGGGCATGCGGGCTTCCTAGCTGTGGCAGGCATGGCGACATCTAGTTCCCTGACCAGGGTTGGAACCCGGGCCCCCTGCGTTGGGAGTGCGGAGTCTTACCAGGGAAGTTCCACTTTGCCCATTTTTAAGTTGGATTGTTTGTTTAATTATTGGCTTGTAAGAGGTTTTATGTTTTTATGGATACAAGTTGGTTGTGGGATACTTGCATTGCAAATACAGTCTCCCATGTTTTGCTTGTCTTTTAAACATTGTCTTTTTAAGTGCAAATATTTGATTTTTTATAAAATCTCATTTTTACCAGTTTTTTTCTTTTATAGTTTATACTTTTTATCTCTTATGTGAGAAATCTTTGCCCATCCCAAGGGCAAAGGTTTGCTCCTGTTCCTTTTAACACTTTTAAGATTAAGAAGGAAGCAGTAGTGTGGTGGACTAATCGTTTTTCTTACTGATGGAGGATATTCTCAACTAATAAGGAACAGAATGAAGCATGGTTTCCTAAACTGTGAAAAAAGGGAGGTGCTTCTTGAATTGTTTATGATTGAAGTAAAGCTTCTTTCTTCCTTTTTGTCTTGGAGCAGAACTTATTCTGAATGCTTTTCCTGTGAAAAGCATTTTCCTCTTTAATTTACATACTCTGAATGTAGTAACATTAAATGATCAAGTCATTGATGAGAAAAGTCACTGTAAAGGATACTTTTATCCTTTGAAGTGAGGAAATATTTGAGGAAATAGTTCATATTCTTTATGTGCAAACTGAAATGATATGAAATTATATTATATTTGACCAAGTCTTTAGTTTACTGCTTACAGATTTGTTACGGTTTCATCTAAATATTTTAAAAAGCAAAATGGGATTAAATCATTTACTTATTTTGTTTCCAACAAGGGCTGATAGTATAAACTCTAAATAAGTGTGCTTTAGGGGCGAGTTCGTCTTTGACCTGGCGAATAAAGTAACATAGAGGCATTGAGATGAATTTATCAGCTACCAACAATGTAACCGATGTTATGAGAAGGGCCAAACTAATGGCTGCCTTCACTCTGCAGTGAATAATAGACAGTGTCTCTTTTTCTTAGTAGTAAACCATTCTAAAGTTAGTGACCAGAACAACTCAAAATAATAAGTCACATCTGACCGGACTATGTATGGCTTGAGTGAAATAATAGCAATCTGAGATTTTACTTATTGATGATCAAGGTCCCCACTTCTATGGCTATTCTGGAATAAAGCAATTGTACCTAAAACCCAACCGTTACGTTGGGACATAATATTGTCTCAAGATAGGCCAGTGCTCTGAATTAATCTGCATTCATCTACAAAGAGCTCTTTTGCTGGAGACATGTCTGAAAGGGTCCTGCTCCTGGCACTGCTTACTGGTTTATGTTGATGGTGTATTAGAATGGTAGATATTGCATCATCTTGAGCTATGTGTTAACAATAGTTTGCAGTGACACTGTATCCGGAGTAATGATGATGACGTCAGTAAGCATGCTCTATGTATCTTACATACTATGTTATTTAAATTTTCTTTAAAAGTCATTACTTTAGTGGAACTTTTTCAGAGTCTTCTTAAATTAAATCTATAAAGTCTCTGGATTGTATGATTTCCTAAATATGTGCATTTGGTTTCCCAGAAGTTATCTTTAGAATATAAAAGTATCCTTTACAGTGAGCAAGTTTTTTCTTGGCCTTTGGCTCAATAAAATCTGTAGATGATGTTTCCTACTGCTTAGAATAAATAATCAGTTGAAGCTAACAGTGGTCATTTCAGTATAGAATTTGTGAATGCACTTTATTTTGATAATCTTTGCTAATTTCTCTATTTCTCAACACATTGGTTTCCCAATTTTGGTATTAATGTACATTCAGTAAACTTTCTTGTGTGTATGTTCACAATGAACCTACCAAAAACACAGATAAAATTTTATTCACTATTTCTATTAGGATGCATGTGAAATTATAACATTTAAAAACTAAAGAGATTCAAAATTTGGTTGCAAGAGACTCAGAACTTTTTTGTACCCTCTTTACTTTTTCTGGAAAAACAATACTTGCAACCGTTTTATTCCTTCCAGCTTTAAACCTCCAAGACTTTCCTTAATGATTTTTTCTCATCAGAAGACACATATGCTGGCTATGAAAGAAAACACTGGCATTCTTTTTCCGGAAGAAGATAACGTTAATGAGCTTCGATAAGATCATAACTCCACTACATCTTGCACATAGGTTTTTTATTCCATATTTGAGAAATACTACTTAAATCATCATTCCCAGCATAACTTTGATGCAGAAGATTGGCTTGTTCCTAGGATGTTATATAAAGTTCCACGCACAATTCTTTCATAAGTTAAGCTATTTTATGATGCTTTTATACTTTATTCTTTATAGTTCAAGTGAGAATTAAGATAATGACATTGAAGGAAAAATTATTATTGAAGATTTTTGAGTTCCTAAAAACGAAGAAGGCTGAGTAATTTATAAAATGTAAAGCAAAGATATTAGCATTTTCTCAACAAAAAAAACCCCACATAGCTGCTTAGATAACATCAACAGTTTACTCTTAATGCTTCTTTATTTATTCCTTGTATATGAACCTCTTATACAACTTATAACAGTTAGAGGCCTACTTTAATTTGCTTTGCAATTTGAACTTGGCAGTAGCAGTGTGTATCTATTATGGATCCTTGGAGAAGCCTCTTGGGTTCAACCCAAGACTGTTCTCTCTCCTTCACATCCTCACCCTTCCTATGTTAGCCAGGCCTATTAGTCAGGGATTTCATTTTACCACCTCAAAACTGCTAAGGCAACCTTGTCATTGTAATTTTCACGCCCTTTCTTTTCTTTGTTCTATATGTCAGTGAAATCTTATCTCCGCAGTCTTCTGTCATAGGTTAATAGCTTGGAACAAAGTTCAATTAGAGTTTCTAGCATAATAAAACAAATGCACAGATGAAAAAATTAGTAGCCACTGCCCTTCCCTGTACTTTATTCAAGGGCTCTTTGTTGAATTTTGCCCATCGGTGAAACTGAATTAGTGGATTTGCTGGGATATTGTCAAATGTGTGTATACCCATAGATTTTGGAGACTTTAATGCAACTGTGTTCTAGATGTCTGTCCCGGTGACATTGGAGTGCCCTAGAAATGTTCTTGATTTAAATTTTATTCTCTCAATGGTGTGGTATTTAAGCATATTGTTAAATCCAAAAGCTCTAGATAATGTATGGAAATTTAACATCGAACATTATCTTAACATCTTGAAGCTTTTTGAAAAGGATTATTGGTTCATTTCCATATACTGCATTTGGTCAATTAAAATCACCTTTGCTAACAGGTTAAAGTCATGGGTCATTGTACTTATTCTCCTCATGCTGCTGTCTGCTCAAGGTGATTTGGAAATTATGTGGCAGAGAAATTTTCCAAAGAAATAAATGGTACTAGTGCAAATTTACTAGCTGGGTTATTTGAGAAGAAATATATTGACACCATTGAACATTATCAACAATTCCACTGCCATCACTTCCTCCTCCTGTACTCAATGAGCTGTTAAAAGACACAATTTGTTGAACCATGTAGCTAACAAGAAATAAATAACATGCAGCAGGTGCTACATGGGAAGGCACTGAGTGTTATTGTACTAACTGTGCCTCACTAATTCTAGCCAAAACAACAATTCTGTATTCAGTAAAGGAGAAGAACAGATAATTCAATGGAGATTTGGAGTCTAGTTGTTTGTAATGTCAGGGTTATGCTTGGAAAATAGAACCAAGTGAGAGACATGGCAGGAGGAAATCCTTGGCTGCAGAAACCTTATACTCAACTCACAAGAATCCAGTTCAATGGAAGATAATGGTATGCAGATGATTTAAAACATTGGATAATCCAAGTTTTTTGCTGTACGTTTTTTAGAAGAACTATGGGATCATTTTGGCATGGATCTACCCTCTACATCTTACTTCTTTTAAATTGATGTTAAAAGTAACTTTCGTTCCCTAAGCGTGTCATACCGATTTATACTAAATGAAGGTGAAGAGCACAGCATAGTAAAGGGGAAGAAAGGCAGAAGTAACGTTTGCCATTCATAATCTGCAGAAGGAATAGAGATTTTGAATGATACAGGTATTTGTTTTATCTCTTGTACCAATGAGTTGATGTATATTGTTTTGATCATTCATTTACTCGATAATTACTAATTACTATTTATTACACTTAGCATCTACTGTATGTCAGGAACTGTGGACAGGGCAAAACAAAAGACAGATGAGGTCCTGCTTGTGTAGTGACTGTATTCTATTGGGGGAAGTAGACAATTATTAAGTTAAAAAGGGTAATTACACATTGAAATGAGTGTGAATTATGAAGGAAATAAAGAGGATGCAGACACTTGGAGAGAGCGTCTATAGGAGGTTTTCCTTTGAGAGTTGAGCCGAAGGATGGGGATGGGTCAGAAATTGCCGGAATTGTAGAGGAAGATTTTCCTGGACAAGGAACAGCAAGGGAGATGTCTTGTAGAGGAGCAAAATATTGCCAAGTTCAAGAAGCAGGAAAGAAGCTGGTGTAGTTAGGGCATCATATCTGGTGTGGAGTGTAATTTTAGAAGATAAAATTGGAGAGGTAGGCAAGAGGCAGATCAGGGGAGGGCCTCTTAGGCAGTGACTCAAAGCTTAGTTTTCATTCTGAGAGTAATAGATCCTACTGAAGGATTTTAAGAAGGGAGTGACTTAAGCTAATTGATTTCTTTGAAAAAGATCACTGGGCTATCTGTGGAAAAGGGGTTGGAGAGAGGGAGAGTAGAATGGAAGGATTCCTTGGGAGGTTATTGCAATAGAATTGATAAATTTTAGACCAGGATGGTGATTGCAGAGGTGAAGAAAAATATGGGGTTTAATGCATACTGCGGAGGTTAAATTGACTTGACTTGCTAATAAACAGGATGAAAAAGGAAAAAAGCTGAGTACTGACTCCATATTTTTGGACTGGGCTCTGGGTAGATGCAGATGACATTTAGTGAGAGGGGGAAAGCTGGAATAGTCCAGATTTGAAAAACTCAAGAGTTCTGGGAGTTTTGTTTGGATTTATTAAATGTGCAAATACAATTCTATATTGAAGCAGAGATATCAAATAGGTTAGTTATATAAGAGTCCAGAGATTGGAGGAAAGTTCTGGGTTAAAGATACAGATTTGTTCCTCATCAGCATATAAAAATGGCATCTAATGCCGTTGGCTTTGATGGGATCACCTAAAGAGAGTGTAGATAAAGAAGAGGTCCAAGTACCTAGACTGAGGTACTCAACTTTTCAAGACTGAGTAATGGAATGAGACTGAGAAAGAAACAGCCAGGGACATAGGAGGAAACCAGGAGAGGAGAAAGTGACAATGGTGTCAACGCTGCTGACTCTGGAAAAATGTGGTGATTTTTAACTTTGAAAAGAACCATTTCCATGCAATGGTGGGGAATGGGAGCGGATTGGAGTAAGTAGATTCAAGAATTAGGTGGGGGACTTCCCCGGTGGCGCAGTGGTTAAGAATCTGCCTGCCAATGCAGGGGACACAGGTTCGAGCCCTGGTCTGGGGAGATCCCACATGCCGCGGAGCAGCTAAGCCCATGCACCACAACTACTGAGCCTGTGCTCTAGAGCCCATGAGCCACAACTACTGAGCCTGCACTCTAGAGCCTGTGAGCCACAACTACTGAGCCCTCATGCCACAACTACTGAAGCCACGTGGCTAGAGCCTGTGCTCCGCAACAAGAGAAACCTCTGCAAGAAGAAGCCCGTGCACTGCAACGAAGAGTAGCCCCAGCTCGCCACAGCTAGAGAAAGTCCACGTGCAACAATGAAGACCCAATGCAGCCAAAAATAAACAATAAAATAAATAAATAAATAAGAATGAGGTGGGTGGTTTGGAAGGGTAGACCTTGAGTTCAGAATTGTTATTCAAAAATTTGAGCTGTGGGGCTTCCCCGGTGGCGCAGTGGTTGAGAGTCCGCCTGCCGATGCCGGGGACGTGGGTTCATGCCCCGGTCCGGGAAGATCCCACATGCCGCGGAGCGGCTGGGCCCGTCCGCGGCTGGGCCCGTGAGCCATGGCCGCTGAGCCTGCGGGTCTGGAGCCTGTGCTCTGCAACAGGAGAGGCCACAACAGTGAGAGTCCCGTGTACCGCCAAAAAAAAAAAAAAAAAATTTTAAAAAATTTGAGCTGTGAATGGGGAGGCTGAAAAAAGGATAATAGTGGGAGTTCAAGCGAAGTTTTATTTGTTTATTTTTTTAAGATGGGAAATGCCGCAATATGTTTGATATTCTAATACCCACAGTCCAATGAAAAGGGAGAGATTGTAGATGCAGGAAATGGGAGCAAGAACTGAAGTAGAGAAGCATTTTGAAAGAACTATGAGATTCTAAGTTCCGTGAACTGCCTTTGTGCCTCTGCGTTGCACTTGATCTGACATAATATCATTATCGTCATAGAACAGTAGGGTCGGAGTGTACCTTTAGAGCTCATCATAAGAAACTTTCTCATCTTACAACTAACCAAATGAAGACTTCAATAAAAAGGTGAGACTTACACCTTGTCTCACAGCTAATTAATGAATCAGGGAGTGTCCAGTTAGCACTATTTGTTGATACAGGGGGTGTGTAGGGAGGAGAAAGGCATTTCCTACTTGATGTTATAACCAGGGCATTTGCATCCACGAGACCACCTAGTACTTCATAAGCAAATCACTAGGTAGGCTCAGGTTGAGAGGTAGTTAACTTTAGTATAAGGCACCTTATGTCACCCAGTCTTCTCTTCACAACTGAAGCACTCATTCCCTTAGCTGCTGGAATTGCTGTCATCCAGAAATTCTCAACTGACTCACTTTCTGAGACTTGCTTCACCTGAAGAGAGCTAGCTACTTTGCCCCATGTCCCACCCTCTTCCCGTGGGCACCCTGCATCCAGTGATTGGTTGATGAAGTACTATAAAGGTTCAGCTCCTTCATCCCAATTTAGAAAAACTCTGAATTGCCACTGAAGACTCCTGTAGGAACTTCTGAGGCTTTTATTTGGATTATATTACGGTTTAGCTCCTCTCTATGACCAATCCTGTTGCCTCCCAGGTTGTTGATCCCAAGAGTATACCAAGTAATCTTCCTGCTTGAAAGTTTTCATCTCAGGATCTGCTTCCTCAAGGATCCTGACCTACAAAAGCCACAAAGGATATGATCAATAATTAAAACTCCAATACAACGATCTTGGGGTTAATCAGATGCAGCTTAGATATTTTAAAAAGTCACAACTGTTACATAGATTATTTTAGAAAAGGAAATGACTGAAGTCAGACTCTATGTCAGGGTTATGTTGGTGGAGAATTAACTCCATTTGGGATAAGACCCTAACTAGACATTGGAAATTTGTGGGTACCAGGCTTTGGCCTAATAGAGAAATAGAAGATAAAAATTTTAGAAATTATCAGAGCCTCAGCTATGAATTCTATGTTCAGAAATGATTCCAGGATTAATAAATAGCCTTTTGGTTGAGCATGAAACGTGTTGAAACACAGTGAACAAGAAGACTGTACTTTGTGCAGGGCACATAGATACCCAGGGCTAACGTAAGTCTGAGCATATGAACACATAGCTAATTCCAGAACTTTCCTTCTGGTGGCGATATGGCTCCTGGTTATTACTCTTGGTCAATGTGAGCTCAGGAGCTGCACAAACCTGCCTCTTTAGGGAGAGGGATGTAGCAGAGAAAGGCTGGAGAAGGTGAAAGCTGAAAGTTCAAGACAACCATATACATTTATGGGAAGAAAATTTGCCCTACTAAAGGAAATTTTGTTTTTGTTCTCACATTTCTAGATTCCTTCTGATATCTAAGAATATTTAGTTTATCAAGGGAGTAGTAGCATTCAAATCCATTTTTTGTAAGCACTGTGGCCATTTCTTAAAACCTTCCCCTGTTAATAAGTCCTGAAATTTACAGGGTAGAGCCCATTGGGGGATAAATGAATTCAGTAAAAGGGTCAAACTAATGCCAATGTCTCAAACAATTGAAAACTCTGTGTGTGTGTGTGTGTGCGCGTGCGTGTGTGTGTATGGTAGTATCCTAACAAAGATTTCCAAAGCAGTCTTACCTCTGCAAAATTATAAGACTAAAAGCAGAACACCGCCATTGGAAGCCCCAAGAGCAGGATATTTGTAACATAGGACTCATGCTGAAAAGTACTAACGTGGTTGTTAATAGATCTAAGAGGTTAATAAGGAGATGGGCACTAACATCTTTTTAGTTAAGCCCTATCTGTAACCAATTTTGTTAGTAAGAAAGGTCTCATGATGATTTACAAAATTCACTGGCCACTACCTACCTACTTCCAATAATTATCACAACAGTCCAGTGACTAAAGTTGTTGTAAAGAAAATAATGAAATTGGTGAAAATGGAAGCAGAAGTTAATAGATATGGCATAGAATATTGTAGATTTTTAGAACTCAGTAAATGCTCCAAACTTCTCTGAGAATGCTCCAAACTTCTCTAAAAATAACAGTGAGAATAGTTGAGTGGAATACAAATAAGTTCAAAAGTTTAAACATCATTGAATGGGAGATGGATTACAAAGTGGACTTTAGATTCAAAAAAAAAAGACAAGGCATCATGGGATGAGATTTTTAAAGATTATACTATAATCTTTAAAAATCTTTCGTTATATTATAATGAAAGTTATTCCAGTTTATCCTTGGACAGCTTATTTCAAGACATACATCAAATGAGAGTGTGATAGTAGTGTATATCATGAAGTTGAAACATTTGGGTACTAATCATATAAATGAGGGAGGATTGTTCACATGGAACCTAATTCATTTTGGACTTGTTTTACTACTGGTTTAACTGCCTAAAAGAGAATAGTAGTTCTGGGACAACTGAATATTCACATGAAAAAGAATGAATTTGACCCTTAACTGACACCATATAGGAAAACTGACTCCAACTTAATCAAAGACTTAAATATAAGAGCTCAAAAAGTATAAAATTACTAGAAGAAAACCTAGGGGTAAATCTTCATGAGAATGAGTTGGGCAGTGGTGCTTTAGATATGACACCAAAAGCATAAGCTACTAAAGAAAAAATAGATAAATTGGATTTCATCAAAATTAAGAACTTTTTGCATTGAAGGGTATTTCAAGAGAATGAAAACAAAATCCATAGAATGGGAGAAACTATTTATAAATCATATATGATAACAGCCTAATATCTAGAATATATAAAGAACCCTTGCAACTCTACAACATAAAGACAAACAACTCAATTTAAAAACGGGCAAAGGAATTTAATAAACATTTACCAAAGAATGTATACATATGTCCAACGAGTGTGTGAAAAAAATACTCAACATCATAAGGCATTAGGGAAATGCAAGTCAAAACAATGAGGGACTTCCCTGGAGGCCCAGTGGTTAAGACTGTGTGCCCCAATGCAGGGGGCCCAGGTTCGATCCCTGGCAGGCAACTAGATCCCACATTTTTGATAGTACAAAAATATTGGAATCAGAGGGAGTCCAAAGCAGAAGAAAAGGAAGAAGCATCAGGAATCACCTGTCAGGAAAACTAAAATCTAGACTTCCTTTAAGTTTGAAAAATAAAACAAAAAAACTAAGGGAGAGGACAAGTAGGCAAAGAAACTTCCCCAACATTGTATAGGTGAGAAAGGAAGAGATCAACTACTTGAGGAAGATGATGTTATATTAACAGAGTTAAGAAAGAAAACTATTCAAATTCGGTTTCATTTAAGTATAAAATAGAGTAATTGATAGATTTTTTCCCCTTTCTCCTGCTTTTTTGGAAGCCTATTTTTTCCCTGGAATAATCAAGGAAGTCTCTCTCTCTCTCTGTAGTGTGTGTGTGTGTGTGTATGTGTGTGTTGAGGCTGTAAATGATGAAGAATTAAAAGAGGATTTATCATGTACAGCCTTTACATTCAACACTATCATCACCAATCATTCCGGAAGGGAGACTGTACTTATAAATGATTTTCTTGGGGAAACAAAGGAAAGGAGGAGGTAGCCAAGATAATTTTGAAGAAGTACAGATTTGCAAATGACTTTCTGTAAAATCTCATTACCTATTATAAAGCCAAAAAATTTAGACAGTATGGAATTGGCATTAAGTCTGTCATATAGACCAGAGAGGGAAGAATTGAGAGTCCAGAAACAGTTAAATTCATATATGAAAGCACAGTACTTGACCGTGGTAGCATTAAAAATCGGTAGGGAAAGTATGGGCTCCTCAGTATATGGTGTTAGGACAATTGGTTATCCATATGGAAAAAAGTAAATTTAGATCCTAGTGACAGAGTAAATTCCAGGTGGCTTTAAAAATCTGAAACTAAAAAGCAAAACTTAAAAAATTCTACAGTCAAAAACTAGGAGTATTTTTATGACCTCAGGTTAAGGAAGGATTTCATGAAGGAAAAGATTAGTAAATTTGGCCTCAGTAAAATTGCATTTTCTATACATCAAAAGAGACCATTAATAAAACAAAAACAAAAACACAGAAAAACAAGACACTGACAAGTGGAACTATTGGAAAACCTATAGCCACCAAAGGATAAACATTTAGAACTTCAGCGGTAGGAAAAAGGCAAACAACCTATATTAAAATGAGTAAAGGAAATAAACAGGCATTTTACAGAAGAAAAATTATAAATGTCAAATAAAATGATCTACAACTTTACTAGTTGTGATAGAAATTCAAATTATAATAATATACCATTTCAATCCCATTAGATTGCCAAAAATGAATGACAATACCAGTGTTGGTGAGTGTAAAGAGCAGTGGGAACTCTCCTACAATTTTAGTGGCCGTGGTAATTGGTGTAGTCACTATGGAGAGCAATTTGGCAATATGTAATTGGACAGAAATGAACAATCAAAATATTTTCGAAAGACAAAAAATAAATTATAGGGTTTATTCATACAACGGTTAAAAGGAATGAATTAGGATGTGTCAATATAGATAAATATGAAAATATATTCTTTCGAAATAATGAATCCTTTATGGACAAAATGGAGAAAGGTTGCTTTGAAAGTGTTGATTTTGGAACACATAGTTCAGTGACATTTTAACTGGTTGGATAGCCCTAACTGCAAAGTATTGATTAGTGGATTGGGTAAGGTGTTACATCCATCAGCATTTTTGATAATTAACAAACCACCTAAAAACTCAGGGTCTTAAAACGGCTACCATTTTATTTAGCTCATGATTTGATGAGTTGTCCGGGATGGTTGAGACTACTTGGATGGTTGGGGCCTCTTTCCATGTGGTCTTATATCTTCTAGGACAGGGGTCCCCAACCCCTGGGTCACGGACCGGTACCAGTCCGTGGCCTATTAGGAACTGGGCCACACAGCAGGAGGTGAGTGGCAAGTGAGCGAAGCTTCATCTGTATTTACAGCCGCTCCCGATCGCTCGCACTACCGCCTGAGCTCCGCCTCCTGTCAGATCAGCGGCGGCGTTAGATTCTCATAGGAGCGCGAACCCTGCTGTGAACTGCGCATGCGAGGGATCTAGGTTGTGCGCTCCTTATGAGAATCTAAAGCCTGATGATCTGAGGTGGAGCCGAGGCAGTGATGCTAGCGCTGGGGAGCGGCTGCAAATACAGATTATCCTTAGCAGAGAGGTTTGCCTGCACAGAGACCATAATAAATCAATTGTACACAGACTCGTATCGGAACCCTATCAGTGAGTGGCAAGTGAAAAGCTCAGGGCTCACACTGATTCTGCATGATGGTGAGTTGTATAATTATTTCATTATATATTACGATGTAATAATAATAGAAATAAAGTGTGCAATAAATGTAATGCGCTTGAATCATCCCGAAACCATCCCCCACCTGCCGGTCCATGGAAAAATTGTCTTCCATGAAACCGGTGCCTGGTGCCAGAAAAGGTTGCGGACCGCTCTTCTAGGAGATCAGCACAGGCTTTACGTGCCAATCTCTGGGTTCTAAAGACCAGCAAGAGAGGACATGTCCCAAAGAACAAGTACGTTCTTGGACCACAACTAATGTGCAGTGCTCGAAAGCAAGTAACATGGCAAAGCCCAGACTTAGGGCTGGAGAAATAGACTCCACGTCTTAAGGAAGAGCTTTCTTTTTTTTTTTTTTTTAACATCTTTATTGGAGTATAGTTGCTTTATAATGTTGTGTTAGTTTCTGCTGTATAACAAAGTGGATTAGCTATACGTATACACATACCTAGGAAGAGCTTTAAAGGTACATTGCAAAAGGGTATTTGTACAGGTATGGGAAGAATTTGTGGACATTTTTGCAGTCTATTACAGGTGTCTTTATATAGGTATCTGAACTTGGTCTATGAAACTTTTTTATCAGTTACTTGGATGATGACCGTTAACTTAGGGCCAGCTCAAGATGCAGCTTTTAGTAGAATAGCTTTACCCCCATTTTTTATGCAGGACCATTACTTCTGACAACTTTCTACCAGAAGAGACTGTGGGCTTTCTGGACCTGACCATCTCCCAGACCATCTCTGGAGTGGGCTTTACTGGTGAAGCAGCCTACTTCAGGGGCTGCTGTGTAGTTCAGCCTCTACAGGTTAGGACAGACATGACTTCTCAGGACTGGATAAGAAATATAATCTTTTGCTTCCCTGATAATGTAGCGGCCCTATTTGTGAGGAGAGAGTTCCCCTTGGTGGGATCTTTAAAGTAGATCCAATAAGATAATTGAAAAAAAAAAAATCAGCAGCATTTGGCTCAGGCCTGGAAAGTAAATAAGTCCTTCTTTAGAGATTTATTCTTCTCCAGGATAACAGAAGGGAAAATAATGAATCCGAGAAATTCAGCCACATCCACTTTCCTGTAATCTGAGAACTTTCTTCAGGAATAGAGATGGGATGAAGACCCAGACCCTTGAGGTCCAATGGGCTTCCCTTCTTCTTTGGCACCAGCATTCTAGGTGGACTCTGGTTGAAAGTATGTAGCAGTAACCAGCTAAGCAATAACCAAATTAGCTTCTAACTGTGATAAAAGATATTGGGGGGGTGTGTGAGAGCAGAGGGTGGAGGGAGCAGACCAGAAAGAGATATGCCAAAACCTTAATAGTTACCCTTCACTTGGAAGCTAAGTAATGGATCATCAATATTTTCTTCTTTATGTTTTCTGAAGTTGTCAATAGCTGTAATGAGCACATATTATGTTAAAAAATCAGGGGGGAAAGAAACTTTCAGAGAGCTAGGATTTAAACCCAGGCCACAAACTGTACATTATTCACATTTATACCTCATACGTATTTTAATCTTATATAGATATGGTGGACTCTCTAAATGTTAAAATTTTAGGGAGTTCAGGGGCTTCCCTGGTGGCGCAGTGGTTAAGAATCCGCCTGCCAATGCAGGGGACATGGGTTCGAGCCCTGGTCCAGGAAGATCCCACATGCCGTGGAGCAACTAAGCCCGTTTGCCCCAACTACCGAGCCTGTGCTCTAGGGCCCGCGAGCCACAGCTATTGAGCCTGCACACCACAACTACTGAAGACTATGTGCCTAGAGCTCGTACTCTGCAACAAGAGAAGCCACTGCAATGAGAAACCCCCACACCACAACGAAGAGTAGCCCCCACTCTCCACAACTAGAGAAAGCCCACGCACAGCAATGAAGACCCAACGCAGCCAAAAATAAAAAATAAAATAAATAAATTTATTTTAAAAAATTATAGGGAGTTCAGTTTGGCTCACTACGTTAAAGAATTTTCTAGCATGTAAACTAGTTCCAAAATGAAGCCCTCTGTCAAGCGGTAATCTCCAATCCCTGAAAACATCCACACAAAAGCTGGAGTAAATAAGCAGTATTTGGAAAGAGTTAACAGACTGATTGCAGATTTTAGGGACGGTATCACAGGGGAGCTTGCATTAAAGGGATGAGTAGAATTTCAGTAGATGAAAAAAGAGAGAGGGTAGGTAGAAATGAAAGAATAGTTAGTAAAAAGAAATCATTAGATAACTGCAAAAGCCCCCACCTCACAAGGATTTTAATATGTCACAGATTGAATGATAGGATTCTTTGGAAGAAAAATACTATTATTTTCAATATTAGCATGGATTTTCTAGGCCTTAGTAAGTAATTTCTGCCATTTGCCTCTGTCTCACCCCATTATGTGACTGTCTTATTAAAATTTATTATAAAATAGCATTCCCTATTCACTTTATACCTCTTCTTCTTTTGAGAATGTCTAATTTTTATTTTTCACTTTTAGAAACTTCTCTAATTTCAAATTTCCCCATAGTTTTAACCAGTAAAACACCACTGATACAGTGTATGATGAAAATATACCAATTTTGTTATGATGTAGAATTATACTTCATTCATATTCTATATTCTCTTTATCGTGTGTCAGTTTAAATACAAGACTTGTGATGTTTAAAAACCTCAGTACTTAGTGGGTATTCCTCTCAGAAGTCAGGCATCTCTGAAACACTGATTTCTTGTCAGGCAATGTCACAAAACAAGTTCATTTTTTGAATTGGTGAACAAAGAACCAAACTTAAGAATGCACTTAGTCTTTGTTCTTCCAGAGTTGTGTTCGGAATGACAATTAAAAGAAAGAAAGTCAAGAAAATATAGCAGCAGAACTCTTGCTCTCTGGAATGTTTTTCTGGTTCTTCCATAAGGTGTCGACAGTTCTCTGTCAACTTGCAGGCTTGAAAAACAAAAAGCAGTCTTGTTTGTCAGGTGTTCTGCAGCATCCCTCCCAGTGTTATGTAATTTATTCTGTTTCTAAATGTCATTTCCCCACTATCTCATGATTTGCTTTCAGACTGGATGCCTACAGCACACCGCCAATTACCCTGAAAGTGCTTATGGCACAGATATTGCTCTATCTTACATTGATAATGCATGGGTAAAACCAAGGTGTTAACAAGAGTAATGAAACTTCTATAGTAAAATATGCATGTATTTTGGATATATTTTAATCCAAATATTTTGAGTTATCCAAATATTTGTCCAATATTTTGATATATTATTTTCATTGAGGGAACTTCTTGACCGTACAGTTATTTTCTTACTGTTTGTATTTTCTTTCTAGAGACTCATACTAATATATAATTTTATCGTTTCACTTATTGGTATTATATACGTCTCTTTGAGCTCCTGGAGTGATTCAGTCAGTGGTCTTTGACCCAACAGTAAGAGAGAAGTATTCTTCATGGTCACATAAAAATGTAGTGAATGTGAGTTTATGCTTCCCTTTCGTTAGCCAACTACCATTCATTCCGAAACGAGGTAAATGATTACTTTCACTGAGTTGAAAGTTAAGGATTTGGAAAGGGCACTTGGAAACTATACATTTGCTGTTCCCTTTAAAATCAAGATCTAAGTAAATGAAAAGTGGTGAAAAAAGATTTTAACAAGGCTTTTAATAAAAGTACATTTAAAAAAATGAGGTGATCTCCATTTTCTGGGGATTTTAAGGTATTTTTTAATCACATATTATGATTCTGTTAAACATCTAAAATATTTAATCATTAAATGTGTATTTTGAGCATACCTGTTTTTCACCCTTAAATTATTCTACCTGGTCTTATGTATCAATCACTTTCATTGGAAGAAAAACTACGTATATACTTTCCATTTTCTATATAATAGAGGTGGTTTAATAACTGCAAAAAGCCATTAGAACTACCTTATGTTTATTATACCCAAAGCTTGTGGAGAGCCAACTAACTTTCCAGAAATGAAGAAGGAAAAATAGTATCTGAGAATCCCCATATTCAAAACACATCTTTCATTTACTTTATTCAGGTCTCATCTTAAAGAATTCCTTATAGGAATCTCTATGGCAATCTGGTGTTTAGACCAGAGGGGAAAGCACATAAGGCATGGCATTTTACCAGTCTTTCTGCTCTTTGTCATATGCTGTTTGGTTATCACCTAGAGGGTACTTCTGTGCCTCAATTTCCCACATTTATCAAAGATGACAATATAGCTCTGGAATATATACATTTTCTATTTGGTTAAATTTTTTCTATGTGTGAATATTATAAACTACGTATAGTCATATATAACTGCCTAATATTCATGTATACATATAGACCTAAGGCTTATCCTTTAGAATGTTAGGACATTAAAATATTCATGCCAGTTTTTCCAATATATCAATTTATGGGACTGGATCTGGCAAAGCTATCATTTGTAATGACGACTGGAATGCAGATGGATTTTAGTGACTGTATATAGAAACTGGGGGGAGGGAGTAGCAATCGTTCTTTGTTTTTTAGGATGAAGCAGAAAAATCTGCTCTTTCCTATATATGGAGGAATTTGTTAGAAGCAAGAACTAAAATAAGGACTTACCGATCAGCTAGAAATTACATTTCTTTTATCTTCCCACTTCACTAATATTTTTACCCTCTGAAAGTGTATGGATATTTTTACAGAGATATATTACTGACTTTTGGATGAACACCAGTATTTTTCATTTGCAACGAAGAGTATATTACTGGTGTTATCTAAATACTCTTTAACGAGTCATCAGCAATTTTATTATAGTCATCTCAGGCATAAAAGCCGAAAATTAAACATTTCGTTCCATTCTTAAGTAAATTGGCAATGATTCTCAACCATAGGACACAACATATCTATGGGGCGTGATGTGATTCGGAAGGCTGGATGAGGAAGGCACTTTTAAAAGTACTTCTATTTTAAATATATGTTCCTAAATACGATTTACTGCCATAATGGGCCACTGTTGCCAATAGGATTGTATAATGTTTCTCAAGTGTGTTGAGATGGAAAAGTTTGCAAATGACTGATTTAGGGGACAGGATGATGTTTTATCATTATAAGACTCGATAACCATATTCAAGAGGAAACATCAAATCATATGAAATAGTTGTTAGAGGGTAGGTAGATAGAAGGAAGACTGAAATTGTCTTTAATAAGTCACTCAAAATATCTTTATTAACATTAGATTGCCAAATTATTCACTTACATTCAAATAATCAAATCCATGCATGTGTTTCCTCTTGGTACTTCTGTTCACCAACTAGTATTTTATCATCTTTTCCTGATTCAGCAGCTACGTGTGGAAAGGTGTTGTAGTTCAATGTCTATGCAAACTTCACTAAGGTAGCTTTTAGTAGCAGAAATTGTGATACTATACTGTTCTTACATAAATGAAAAAATTATTACATTATATAAATTAAAACAATAGACAATTGCTATGAAAGATTATTCAGAACTCCTAATTACAAAGAATAGGGGGAAGTTCATCTTCAAAATCAACCCTTTCCCCCTAAAATCCACATTCACCATGAGATTAATGTTGAAAATATGTAAAATCTACATGTTTTTGATTCAGTAGCCCTGTGTTGATACATTCTTGGGTTTTTTTTTTAAAGATGAGATTTATGGAAAGGAGTATCTATACTTTCAGTGTTTCTAAATTATAAGGGCAGAGATTCTTATCCATTGCTTACAACTTTCCTGGGGTGTGTAAGTTTCTCCTGTTGCTTTTTGGCCCATTTCTGAGATAATCAGTAGAGACTTACTAGTTGGAACAGTGGTGAGGACTAAAGAACCCTGTCTCTCTTCTTCATTACACTGAGACCCTGTTAGTTCTGTTAGTAGGAGAGGGAAACAAGAGTTGCTTTTATTTTTGCCTGTTGTTCAAATAAATGGATGCTGTGAATATTTAGAGCAGTCTATTTTAAAATACTAGCTCTTTTCAGTATTTTAAAAGGAAGATTTCCAGTGGGGGGAGTATTTAAGAATCATCTCCTAGAACAGAGGAATGTGATTTTTTCCACATATTCTAAACATATTATCTACAGTAGTAAATTAAATGATCTCAGAGTTTATAATTGGGGATCACATCTTAACTTTAAGTACATTGCTCCCCAGTATATTACATTCATAATTCCTAATCAGAGTATTTGCTCTCAGCTGAAATAAAAAGCACACAACCTGCTCTTTTAATCATTTTATCAAAGATAAAATCAATTCATCCTCCCCACATAGAACTTTACACCCTGGAAGACACTTGTAGGCAAAGCACCCGATTGCTTTTACCTGTACACTTTAATAAACACACAAGGTAAAAATAGAAACAAGACAAAATGAGTAATAAAGATATGAGATATTTACTGCTTCATGTTACTCTTTTATATATATGTGCAGGGTGGGTGTTGCAATTAAAACGTATCATCTCTCTTTGAAACTTTGTCAGTATAGCCTTTTGTCTTATTAACTGATTTCACTCATAAAATACGATTAAAATTTTAAGAATTTATGGAACAATAATTATGATGAATTATTAGTAGAATTGACTGTATAATTAAAATAATTCTAAAGTTTTATACGTATATATAGATATACATATTAAAAATATATATATATATATATATAGCAAGAGAGAGAGAAACACACGATGGTTCTTTGAACATGTGGTTGTAGTGCAGCTACCTGGGCAGTGTCCAACATGTTGAAACATATGCAGAAGCCCTTGGTACTAAGTTAATTAAATGTATATTTAAATAATTAAGAAAACAGGTCACTGTAAATTTTGTGAAAATATGATATTTGTACGTTATTTTTGTTTAATGATCTTGAAACCCTGTCTTTGACTTGTACTTTCAGAAATATTCTTGAAATATACTGTGACAAAAGTAAAGATTCATTGAATGAATGAATGATAACATTCTAAACCTTGAATATTTGCCTGTGTTTTCATGTTTTACAGTTATGTGTTCGTTGAGTTTGGGAATTGTCACCAACATCAGTAGATTTTTATCTAGTGACTAAGGAAAGAAAATTTTAAAAGCATAACTGTTTTCTTGAATTTTTGACTCTCCTGGGTCTATCAGGCCACTCAGATTCCACAGAGAGAACTGTAGTTACGAGAAATGAAATAATAACATTATTTCTAAAGTTTGGTTTTGTGGATGAAACATCAATACCTGGGAATTCATTTCTGAAATTTTCTCCTCTGACTAGCTCCGGTAATATATTTGGAAATGAGTTTTTCCGAAGGCATAGCAGTTTGCTCCTTCTCTTCCTCCTCCTCCTCCCTCTCCCCCTCCCCCTCCTCCCCCTCCTCCCCTCCCTCCTCCCCCTCCTCCCCTCCCTCCTCCCCTCCTCCCCTCCCTCCTCCCTCTCCTCCCCTCCTCCCCTCCCTCCTCCCCTCCCTCCTCCCCTCCCTCCTCCCCTCTTCCCCTCCCTCCTCCTCCCCTCCCCTCCTCCTCCCTCTCCCCCTCCTCCTCCCTCTCCTTCTCCCCCTCCTTCTCCCCTTCCTCCCTCTCCCCCTCCCTCTCTTCCCCCTCCTCCTCCGTCTCCTCCTCCTCCTCCTTCTCTTCCTCTTCCTCTTCTACTTGTTTGCTAAGTTTTGTAATCCAAAGTCTATACTTTAAGATTACTGCAAATACAAGCAGATAGGTTTTCTATTCTTGTGGCATTTCTCCTATAGGAATTTAGCACTGCACCATCAGTTGTTTCCTGAATCATTTCTTATGGGAAAAACATTCTAAGAGTCTGTATAGCTTGCAATATATACTGATTTTACCCAATACTTCAGAGATTTTAAACTATTTCCCAACAGGAGTTTCTTAATTAAGGGTTTATTTTGACAATGAAAAAAAAATTGTTCAGTGTTTTGTCTCCCTTAACAGCCAAATTGTGTTTGCCAGTGCTTCCTTTGGAAATATAGACAGTAATAGGTAAAATGGTTTTAAAATCATTTTGAATACTGTTGGCTTTCTTAACCACCCAAAAGAAAACTTTTGATTTGGCAAAACTAGTTTGAGTTGAGAAATACTTTACAAAGTATTTGACTACCAAGTAAAATATTTTCAGTGTAATTCAGATACCTTTTTTTGAGCCTATGCTTGCTTGTCTGTGTGGGCAACTTAACAGTGTTTAAACCACCTTTGGGATTTTTTTTTTTTTACTAATTTAAGTGTGCTGACTTAAAGCTTTTATTTTGAACAGGATGTCAGAGGGAGGGATATTTTCAGAGTGATTTCTTTGTCCATTTAAAAATTAATAGTAGTTTTTCTTTTCCGTTAATAACAAGGTGGTTTTTCTTTTCTCAAAATGAAACTCTTCTTTCAAATATGACAAATTTGAAACCATTCGTAAAATATCTTTCTAGATACACCTCCCATCCATTTATTAGGAATTAGTTGCATAAGGAAACAGTAGACTATAGTGTTTTTGTGGAACTTATTCAGCCTGTGACCACTAACACATATGTATGTTATAGCCAAATAATTAACAAAATATAATTATATAAAAATATGAAATAAAATCCTGGTTTAACATAATGATACTTGCAATAGTTCATTGTGGATAAGAATAAGGGCTCTGAAGTCAGAATGCCTATCTGACAACTTAGATGCTTCTACTGACGAGCTGTGACCTTAGGCAAGTTAGTTTACCTCTGTAAAATGGGCACAAATTTGACCTGAATCATAGAGCTGTTGTAAGAATTAATGGAGATAGTGTATATGGAAACAGAATAGAGTTCCTGGCATACAGTCAGCCGGAATCCACAATCAATTGTGTACTTTTTATATAGCCCAAAGGTGCCCAGTCAAGGAGATGAACAGGGGTAAATGGGGCTGAAATTCATCCATTGGACCTCTTGCTGGCTGTGTTCTTGCTTGTGGACAGGATCAGTTAGTAGGAGGTGTCCTTTCGTTTCTAACAAAGGTCCCAGGTAGGATAGTGGTGGCTCTGTATGTTACTGTCTTAATTATTATCCTAAATAAAAACACATACCCTCTTTTTTCAGATGGTCTTTGGGGATTTTGAACTCAGCCTGTTTTCCACGTAATTGTTATGAAAATGTGATGTTAACAGCACTGCCTCCACAAGGTAGTTAGAAAGTGAATAGGCAAATATCCAAGGGCTTATATTAAACTCCATTTATCCTCATTGGTATTGCATAGAACTTATCAATCAGGAGAAAGATACTCATTGTTAAGATTTAGCATTTATAATAATTAAGGTAGAATGCATGGTGATGGGGTAGGGCTATCCATGATAGGACAGCTATTAAAGGACAATGCATGCCTTGTGAATTTACACTGGATTTATAGAATAAAATAGGAGGAAGAACATGATTAGAAACTTTATGAGGAGGACCATTTTTTAAATTAATGGCGATCATTGATATTAACTACAGTTATTGTAACAGGTAGGATGGACGGATGGATGTTTGGATTGGTAGACTGTATCATATTTATATTTTACTTTCATCATTTTTTCCTGGCATTAAATGTACAGAAGATTATTTTTAAGCTGAAATTTTATTTTAAAAATGTCACATTTAGGGTTTTAAATTAAAGGACAGTGAAAGAGCAAAACAATGAATTAGGAATCTTAGGTCTTGGAGAGGTACACAAAATATGAAATCTATTCTATTTTGAAACTAACACTGGAGAAAAAACCAAACAGGTACTCTCCCCTGTTTTCGGTGATACAAAGTAAATTAAGTGTGAATCCTACCTCTGTGGGGAGACTGTTTCAGTAATCATTTTACTGACTCCACCCTTCTGCTGTGTGAATCTGGACACAAACCCCATTTTTCTTCTTGGACCTCTCTTCTCTCTCTACCCTCTCTATTCAAATATCACTTAGATGTATTAGGATGGCAGTTTGACATCGTTCAACCACATAGACACAACCAGCCTGGTGTAAAACCTTCAAAATCACGTTAACTCCCTTCCCCCTCTCAGCCACCATATCTGGCTTCCAAAGCACACAGATTTTTTTTCTCTCTTTAACGCATCTTCTCCTTTCCTTTGGCACAGCAGGGACACCATACCCTCATCCCTTCTCTGTTGAAATCCTGAAGTGGCCTTGGAATTCTTTTCCTGGCTCCTTGTCTCTTCCAGCACTAATCAGCTGTCTTCAGGGTAGCACTTAAAAACCACTGACTGTGCTGTGGCCCCGATCTAGGTTTCCAGACCCATCTTGCCCTAATCCCATATAAGTAACCTCTGGAGAGACATACTGGGCCACTAAATATTCCTGGTTATGATCCACGTGTTTCTGTTTCCTTTTGTGTTCATGCTTTGTTCCTTCTTGTTCCTCCTCTACTCCTTCCCCAGGGTAAATTCTATGTTTCAACCCTATTCTTAATCCTAATACATTTACCATGATGCTTTGCAGATGGGTATTCAGTAACCGCCACAGATTAACTCAGCTTGCCTGCCATAGTTCTGGAGAGCTTGCACTTTCAACTTGTGAAATGAAGGAAATTTTATACCTATTTGTGTATCTGTAGCACTTCACACAATGTGAATGCCTATACTTGTTTAGTTGTAGGTCTTTCCAGCAGATTATAAACTGCATGAAGACATCTTCAGTGCGTGTTGTACTTTACCATTGCATGGTATGGTGCAGATAGCATATGCTTCATAAATTACCATAGAATAGAAGTTGCAGTATTTTGGTGCACAGTACATGTTTTAAACCACGTACATATGATTATATATATTTGGTCTTTATAATTCACGGCATGATATCTGATGACATAGTCACTGTTAATATTTTTTCCATCTGCTATAGGAAGGAAGCCCCTTAAGACACTTTGTAATGTTTAATCTTATAGTGTATAGAAAGGAAAAATGTAAATTTTATTATAAAGTTAATTGAATAGACTTGAGAAATTGTCAGGCATTTGATTAGTAAATGCATTTTTAGTTTTCCTAACACATGAAAATGTATATACTGTGAAGGCAGTGTTCATTCTAACATGTAAGTAATTATACAAGTTCTGTTCTATGAGGAAAAAACCTCTTTTTAGTATTAGGGCAGCCAAGGATATCCAAAATAACTGGAAAGTCTGTTGTCATTATTATCATTTTATAAATATATAAAATTGCATATATATAATCCTTGTAAAATCACCAAGTAAGGAGAGGTATACTCCTAACTATCAGTGGTTTAGATTAACTGAAAAAATAACTTATAGAGTATATTAATGATAAGAGGATTACCTGATTGAAAACTCAACAGCACAGATATCTATGACTTAAATTAAAAAGAAAAATTAAGGGGAAAAAAGAAAATAAGGCAAACAGTGTTTGTATTCCTGCATTTCAGGTGACGTATCTTCATTTTCCCTGTATTTTTTTCTTCTCATTAACTGTAGAAACCCATATAAATAAGTCTCTGGGCAGCTCCAAATGTCCCCATTTCAATTTTGATGGTATTTCCAATAAGGGCACTATTTCTTACAAAGAATATTACATCTCACTAATTGTCCTACAAATCCCATTCTTAATTAAAATCAAAATCTTCATCGTAACAACTTTACTATATAGCTTGCAAATATGTGTTCTTTTTGTTTGTTTGGAGGAGGATGCTCTGGATACATTTTTTTTCCTTTCAAAAAGGAGCAGCCCTGGTGAGAAAAATTTACAGCAATTGATTTTGTTTGTTTGTGGCTGCAAACCATAAAAACTCCCAAGCAAAACTAAATAGTGCTTGGGGGGCACAGGTCTGACGCTTCATGGGCAAACAGTAGGTTTTATAGTACTATTAATGCTAGACAATAAGACAAGGTATAATAATTCCAATTTCATCATCTGTCTCTGTTTTGTACTAACTTGTGCACTCCATCATGCATATGCTGGCTATAATGTGACATTTAATTCTGCATTTAGTCTCTGCTTTGTTACCCATGCACGAATATAGTAAGTTCGCTTCTCAAATGCCATGTACCAGCCTTCTAACAACAACAACAAAAAAATTTAAATAGAAAATAAGTTTGAATAACAGTAATGGTGGGAAAATCTATCCCAGGGTTCATTCTTTTTACAGGGAGTTGGCAAACCAGGAAGAATAGACTTTGTCATGTGCAAATATGGTGACCATAAATGGTGCTGGAGGCTTTTCCATTGTCCTCTGAGTTTGCCATGAGAGAAAGCGGGTGAGAGAAAGAAAGACACGTTTGATAGAGTTGTGAAGAATGTTTGAATGGCTATTGGGTGTTGAGCATTGTCTTGCAGTGACCTCAATTCGGTACAGTAGAGACCCTTGAAAGCACTGTCTGAAGTCACAATACCACTATTCTCCTCCATTTACTAAAAGGGATTAGTTAAAAGGGTGACGTTCCGTGCAGAGAGTTCCAAGTATTCCATGAAACAAAAGGCTCTGAAATGTTTTTGAAGTTATTTTTAATTGAGTTGAACTAATTTAATAAAGGTCCTAAGGAGGAAAAAAAAAATAAAGGAATGTGATTGTTTTATGATTCTTCACAGATGGAATGGACATTTATAGCATACTTTTCCTTTAGTGTTCCAGAGAACAGTAGCTCCATTTACAGCTACTGTTAGCAATTTAAAACTGCTCCAAAATGAAGTCTTTCAAGAAGTTGACAGCTTATAAATAAATCTGTCTGATAAAATTGAACATAAACTGCATCTGTGGTTAGTTTGCCAAAATTAATTCTACATTTAATTAGAGATAGCAGTCAAACATATTTAATAAAAAACAGTCTTGGGGAGTAAATCAAATGAAGTCAGATTTTAGCAGACGTTTTGCATTTTTTTGCGAGGAGTGATGAAATGACCTCACCTCTCCGATTCCCAGTTATATGGCAACTCTGTAGAATTATGGGGAAGCCAATGAGTTCACACTGTTTGGAAAGGTTCCTTGCTCAGCTTAGGGTAAAGAGAGAAAACGATCATTTTGTGATTTTGCTTGATTCCATCATTGGGTTTTACTTTGATGGCATATGTATTAAACTAACAAGTTAATAAGCATATCACTGCTAATGATTACAGAGACCAGGCTAAGGTAATCCTAATTTATATATATATACAAGTACGTAGAATTGCCCTTAAACATTTTTTTTTGCTTCCTTAGCAATCTTATTTATTGATTTTTTAACTTAACCATTGCAATGAGACGTATTAAAATCATATACTAGATACAATGCCATTTCTTCCCCCGCAAAGACTTCAAAAAATCAGCTTTGCTTATCAAATATTTGTGCTCACTCTGCATGGTTTAAGCAACGTGGCATAGCTCTGGAATCCTGGGGAAGATGCAAAAGCACACAGATCAATCAGAATGCAGCAAACAATATTTTGGAACAAAAGTGACTTACAGTTCAAAGGGCAAAGAAGCAGGTCTTCAAACATTGGAAGTTTCAACACATAGTCCATAGTCCTAGGTGAAGTGTACAGACAGATGATAGAAACTAGTATTAGCAATAACAGTTTCAAATATATATAAAAATTATATAGGGCTGCACTAATACATACAAAAATTAATACCAATTAAACCAAATTTTATTTTGATCTTTTTAAAGATCAAAAGTGTGATGTTACTTTCTAACAATATGGAAGAATTTAAGAAATATTACGGAGATAATGTTGTATTTAGTTAATATCAAATTTGGATTAAAAAATTTATTCTTTGAGCTCATCTATATTCTTAGCATTGCAATTCTAGAGATAGTTAATCTATACTAAATATTTTTCCAAAAGATCTTTATATCTTAGTGTCATGTAGTTATTCATACAATTTCTGACTAAAATACACCGAGGCATTTTTTTCAGTTTTTAAAGTTTCCTTTAGCTTTTCTGTCCTTTAAGAAGAATATTTTTATTTTACACTCATGGATTTGCCCCCTAAGTAACTTTATGAAAATTTTGCTAAATTTTTTAGAATAATAGGAAGTAAAAATAGTACACATTTATTCCTGGATTTAAACAATATGTCATCGTTTTGAGGTTTGATCTGTGAGCCTTGCATTGCTTGTATTCTGAATAAATAAAGCAGTAGTAAATGTGTACAAAACAAATTCTATCTACCAGTCACTTTTAGATCTATTATTGAATAATTATGCTGTTTTAAAACTCACAGGTCGACTTAGATACTAATGCATTATAGTTGTTCCATCATTTATCGAAATACAAACCGGCTATTAGGCTATAGTTAGAAAAAAAAGTATTAAAAAAATAGTTTATTTCAAAAGGAGGAGTTGACCAGTTTAATCATGCTGTAAGATCTTAATCATCAATCAACATATCCCAAAGGACTGGCTGATCTCCTTAACAATTTATATATTGGAACTGAGGAAACAATCATTTTAATCAATAGTTTCAAACTAGACATTTGTCTTTCCGTGCCATTGCAGGATTAGGATGTCATTAATGCAACTTTGTGGATACATACTAAATGGCTCTCCTTCTCATTTAATAAAAAATATAAATAAAACAAACACCCTTCTTAATTTAGGAAATATGTAAAAATATAATATTTTTTATTCTCATGTCATGCAGTTTTGTCAGTCCTAGGAAAATAACTTTTTTTCCCAAAATTTCATTAATAACTTTGTTATTTATAAAATAAACAGCTTCAGAAATATGGGTTAATAGTTACATGGTTCCTGCACCCTTGTTAGAAAACCCTTTCAGCAAATCACTTAATCTCACTGGCTCAAGGTTTCTTCATCTTCAAAGTGAAAATATTGACTAAATAAATTCTTATGCAGCTTCTTTGTCTTTAATTCCATGTAGAGCATTTCTACGCATTCTACTTTTTCTCTAATTTCAAATGAATGCCATGTCTTTTCATCATTTTGGCTGACTTCATGAGGTGACTGAATAGGGCAAAACTAATGGGGAAGGGAGACAGTTTGCAACTGACACAGTTGTAGTTTTTGCTTTATCATCAGCTATAAAAGATTAATGACAAACAGAGAAGTAGGTCAGCTGATGCTCTCAGAACATTGATGCAGAGGTGATAAGTCATAGTAACAATATTTTTATTAAAAAAAATTCTACACTGAGAGTAAAACTTGTCATCCTTTCATTGCTAAGGAGGTTGAGAGGTTTGGTTAAGAAATGCCTGAAAAGGTGCTCTGAAAAGATATATATTCTAGAAAGGCTAAATAAAGTTTTTAAAAGCCTTGTAGTTCCTTGAAATCAATACATTGGATGTATAAGGTTAGGACTTTATGGAGAGCACAAAGAAAATTGCTCTCAGGCGTCAATGCTTCTTCTACCTTACTTGAGGTTCTCACCATCTGTCAGTGTATCACAGAATTCTCCTGAGTGGACTCCTCGCCTCCTGTCTCTTGTTTCAGATCCATTTATCTCATTGATGATGCCAATCATGGTTTGAAAAATGCAAATCTGGTATGTCATCTTCCTGATTGAAAACCTCTAATGACTTTCAATTGCCTACTGGATAGAGTCTAAACACCTAAGCCGGGTAGACAAGACCCTTATCTATCTAACCCCAACACAGCTTTCCATCCTCCTCTTTATGCAGTTGCTTATGGTGGTTCAGGATGTGTGTCTTTCTATTTACAGCCTTCAAAAACTATGGATCATCTTTAAAAGCCAAAACAAACATCATCTCTTCTGTGAAGCTTTCCTTTTCTCAGGCACCTCTTTGATTTGTGATTCTCTCTGTGTCTTTCCCCTCTTCCATAACTAGTGTGCTTCTTAGTTATCTTTTTTTTTTCTAATCTGTTTTTTTTAATATCTACCACCAAGCACAACATATATATCTAAGAATAAATAAATGAAAGCTAACTCTGTAGTACAGTGAAATGCAACTGATAAATGAGATTTATTTTGTTGCCATGTCTTTTATGGAGGTCATGTCACCTATGTACATATTGTAACTATAAAATTTGTGCCTTTTTCCAAATTCTAATATGTCTATGCATTGTGTTTCAATGAAAATAAATTATTCTTAAGGTTTTTCAAAGCTTATGTATTTAATGTAACATTCATAATCGCTATGGGTATGTTGTTAAGATTTTAAATTGCCATTTTGAAGCCAAAAGTGAGATTTCAGTATATATATATATATATATATATATATATATATATATATATATATATGAAAGTACCTTTCAAAGAGAAGTACCACCTTAAATAAATTAGTAATTTCTTTTAATTGCTTCAAATGTTTCAGTCTCATGTGGATTTTTGAAGCTGTATGCAGCTTTGATGTTTTATTAATTATTTTCAAGGTGGCTTTCTTTCCAGAGCGAAGCATACATATTGATTTTGTGTATGATGAAGATTGAAATTTCTATCTTGGCACTGATACTTCTTGCAATCAGATCTAGAAAGGGTTTGATCGTTTTTAAGCAACTCTCCAACAGTTAACTGTTGGCTGCCAAAGTTCAATTTAGATAAGTGAAGGGGAAGAGTTTAGAAATTTCACACATTAAATGTGTGATGGGAAAAACCCAATATAATGTATTAAAGATGCAGCCTTTGGAAGGAAAACATGGAGTATCATAAGAATTGTGTGCCAGTCTCCAAAGGTTTTCAGTCAGGTTTGGTTCAGAAAAGCCCTTGAATGTGTTGGAAGCAGATCTTGGAAGGGATTGTGTGGTGTGTCGGGGAAAGCACCAGAGTAAGTCTTGGTTACACATAGTCTGTAAAATCGACTGGGGTAGCATGACAAAACTTGGTCTGTGTAGTTTGCCACTGCCAATCTTCATGATTGATACAGATTGTTGGAGCCATATCTATCATATGGTGCTCCATATTGATTGTTAAAATCTGCAAAAATGAATTATTTGGAGTGTATTTTTCCATATCATTGGCTAATTTTTCCTGTGTCGAAGAGTTTAAAAGCATTTGACCTTTGCTCTGAATTCTCAGTTGTTACCATGACTAGAAGGAAACTGTATCACCATTTCTTTATGCATTATACTTGAATAATGATATTGTAATTGAATTCTTACAGAATATAGTAGAGGATAGAAGGTTCTCAGTAAGTCAGTTGTTTCTATTTTTAGGGATGGTTTAGATACTTTGTTTTTAAAATTGCCATCTAGACTTAAAGAGAATTAGAAACCTCCTGCCAAATAAACTCTTTTAGAAGAGCTTTTGATCTTACCAGCCATTACCAAAAAAAGCAGAAAATGGCTTTGGATCTTTTTTAGTATTGGGATTGGTCCTGTTTATCTATAGAATTCAAATGTAATCAACATGAATATGAAAATATTCCAGACTTCTTCAAATTGAAAAGATTCTGCATGTTTGCAAGAGGAGAGTGGCACACGAGAATTTCCTTTAAATCACCTATAATGTCAGGATCATTATAAAGTAAGCAATACAGAATGCTGGATTGTACTGCTGGAAAGAACTCACATAAGAATGAAAACAGATGGTATTATCATTCTATCCCAAGCACTGTGTGGATTTTTTTGGTCAGAGTCTGATTAAGCTTTCTGAAATTATTAAGTGGGTAGATAATATAGAATAAGAAAATGAGAGCACAGAGGGCTTGCCAAGTCTTTAATGCTCACTTAAACAAAACTGCTTGCAGGTTCAACAAACCCCTGCCTGGGTTTTGTGGGTTTACAAGGTCCCTCTCCAGAAAAGTTGTTTTAGGTGATGGTCACCATTTTAATTAAAGGAATATCAAACTATATGTTTAGAGAGATAATAATAAGCCACCCAAACCCAGATGCTAGATGCCACACATGTTGGAGAAAGGCTAAAGAAGAAGAAAATCCGAAAACATAAAATAAAAGCAAAACCCCAAATACTGCCTCGTTCTACAAGCTGGATTTAAGTTAAACAAATGGGGATAAAGTCACGAACATTTTGTTTTCCGTCTCCTGCAGTCTTCCTCCCCAGTTTCCTCACTCCCTTTATGCCGCATCAAATTATCAGCTGTCTCCATTTCCTACTCTCCAGTGGGCATTTGTGCATTCTGAGTGTTTCCTTTGTATCTCATTGCCCATTAGTGTAATTTTACTTTGGCCTCTTTGGCTTCTTTGAAAAATTATCATGAATTAAACAATTTAGCAAAAATCAAACAAACAAACAAACAAAACTCAAGCCATGAGAGTCTATGATTACTTTCAGTTTGATTCCAACTGAGGAACACTCAAACTTTGAGTTTGTTTATTTCAACCGCTTTTTAAAAAAAACTGTAGTTCACCCATGTCTTTTAAAGTGTAATTTTCTAAAATAAAATAATAAAAAGTTTCTCAAATTCAGGTGGCAAGCTTTGGATTATGGCTCCATCCCCCAAATATCTGTCTGCAGTTTTACAGTGACCATTTACAAAACTAAATACCTTTTTCTTTCTTTCTACAGTACAGTCGACTCAGATTGTAGCCCTCTGATGTGAAAAATAGGATTTTTAGCTGACACACTTGTCTCTCAAAAGAAGAGTTTGATACGATATTCTTTTTTGTTTCTTTAAAAAAAAATTTAATATTTACTTTATTTAAATTTTTGGCTGCATCGGGTCTTAGTTGCAGCACACAGGATCTTTCCTTGTGGTGAGTGGGCTCTTCATTGCAGTGCGTGGGCTTCTCTCTACTTGTGGCACACAGGCTCAGTAGTTGCAGCACGCAGACTTAGTTGCCGTGCGGCATGCGGGATCTTAGTTCCCTCACCAGGGATCGAACCAGCGTCCCCTGCATTGCAAGACAGATTCTTAACCACTGGACCACCAGGGAAGTCCCTGACATGTATATTCTTGATTTTCCATTTAAGTCTTACATGGTATAAAATTGGGAAAACTTGCAGGACATGGTTCTAAATGCCAGTGATTATTAACGAAATAAATGATCTGTCTATCAGTAAGAAGGTAGCAAATTTATGTGTGGAGGGTAAACAACAATGCAATCCAAAGAGTAGAGACCAAATTTCTCAGGTCATACTTTAGTCATGGTTAAGATTTCTGAGTAGGGCACAGAACTTTTGAGAAAGGTGTGATAAATGTTTCAGGTAAATACTGAAAGCAAATTTGAAAGTGTGGTTTGACAGGCTTTGGGATCTTCTTTTACACGTGCAAGTTTTGTTCGTGTGAAAACAAGTAAGACTTCTTAAATTGAATATTGAGCTTTACTTGGTAATTTACAAAAATAAACACCAAGTATGACACCAGGTTTGTGTGGGAGTAAGGTAAATTTGGGCTCAGGGACTGATGTGCTGTTTGAGTATAAACATTAGATTCCATATTGCAACTGTCTGTCACTATGCTTGTCGTTAATCAAATAGGTACTAAAATGTACAGCAATGTTTAACCATATTCAGTGTTGTTAGTTTTTATAATCATTGCTGGTAGCTATCCAGGTACAGGTGGTAGCTTCTTATTTTTGTTCCAGATTTAGGATTGTGAGATCATTCACTGTCTTTCTATAGAGTTAGAATCTGAGTATACAGGTTTGATTCGATCTGTGCAATTTGGTATCATCTACAGTCTAGTGGTGACGTAGGATTTAAAAATCATGAACAGTACTGAAGTATTGGGAGAAGAGTAAATAAATTCTTGTGATTTTTGTGTGTGTCCTGATGATAGATCAAACACATGTATAGTCTCATTTGTAAATATCTATGAATTTACAAGTAAAAAGTGAATTTGGAAAAAAAAATGGAGGCAGTGTAGCTCCATTTAACTTATTCTATATTTGTCGACATTGAACTTTGATAGAAACAAAGATAGAAATATTTGGAGTGCAAGTTAACAGATATTCAGTATCTTTATAGTAAGTAGTGTTTAACTTCCAGTAAACAAAATTTACTTTAAATCTCACGGATTTAAGACTTAAGGTAGCTTTTAAAAGACAAGATAGTTCTTAAGTTTCCATGCTAACATCATTTTAATTGGCTCACTCTTTAAGAGTCATGTTAAAAGGGACTAATTAGAAAAAAAAAGAAATATATAGATTATCCCAGAAAGATAACTCGTTAGACCACTAAGATTTCATTAGAAATTTATCAAGAAGTTATCTGATAAAAGATTCACTTTTCTTCTATGTTCAAGTTTATTTTTTGGTACATTGCCTATCAAATAGCCAAAAGCTGGGAGCAAAAGTAAAGTAGAAAAGCAATACATACATCAATGATTATTGTCTAGTCTTTCGGCATGGTTTTGTACAATTGCTTAAATTCATTGTGTATATTTTTTTCTTTTAATAAGATATCAGAAGTGTGTAGTTGGAGCACTTGCTAGGTAAAACATCTAAATTTGAATCACTATTGAAATATTCTGTTTGCTAATACAGATGTTCATTTGAAAATGATAGATGGTCCTTCAGGGACCCTGAAGTGTTTTCATAGAGTCTCATGCTTGGTTGGCAGTTTTATTGAAAATGGCTGTAAATCAGGAAAGGGAGCTGAAAACACATTTCATGTCGTCTTCAAAGCAACTGTAAGTTGTTGTCACAGAAAATGAAGAGGCCAGTTTTATAGAAGGTAGCCAGATAAGGTGTTGAAATGGATAGAAAAAGCATGTTCCCACAGAAGTACCCCAAAAAGTTACTTGTTAGTTACAGTATATATGGGAGAGGTATGGAAGATAAAAATAAATATCAAGATTGTCCATGGAGTCTAAAATGTAAATTAGCAGAACCTGGTGGGGTTTTTTTGTCGTTGTTGTTGCTGTTCTGTTTTCTTTTTGCTGGTGGTGGTGGTTCTTTTACAAGATGTTTATTCACTAGCAAATTGAATTTGAGCTCATATGCTATAGGAACCAGGTGAACTCACATTCTCCAAATGCATCTGTTGTTTGCTTCTTCCAGAATAAATATTACAATTCTGGATGAACAACAGCTGGAAGGCTTGCACTGGTTGCATTCCTCATGGGTTCACAGGATGAAATCACTTGTGTGCTGCTGACAGTTTCAAATGGAGAAGAAAAGTATATTCCATTATAAGATGTCAGAGAAAAATCATTTTAAAAATATATTTTCCATCTTTGAGCTATATATTTTAGTAGAGTGAATGAGTTGGAAGATGTATTTTATACCCCAACATTCTCTGACTTATCTATGCTTGTTTTTTTGAAGTAATCTTTTAGAAATTAATGTGTTCCAAATGCCAAAGTCCAGTTTGACAATGAATTCCAAATAGAAGCAATTTGATCATTATACCGCTAAGTAATATTTTTTAAATTAATTAATTTCTTTGTTTGTGGCTGCGTTGGGTCTTCGTTGCTGCGCGCGGGCTTTCTCTTGTGTGGCGAGCGGGGGCTATTCCTCGTTGCGGTGTGCGGGCTTCTCATTGTGGTGGCTTCTCTTGCTGTGGAGCACGGGCTCTAGGCACACGGGCTTCAGTAGTTGTGGTGCGCGGGCTCAGGAGTTGTGGCTCGTGGGCTCTAGAGTGCAGGCTCAGTAGTTGTGGCTCACGGCTCCATAGCGTGTGGGATCTCCTCGGACCAGGGCTCGAATCCGTGTCCCCTGCATTGGCAGCTGGATTCTTAACCACTGCACCACCAGGGAAGTCCCTGCTAAGTAATATTTGTATGGGTATCTTTTAAAACATGTGAGCTGCTTTATTAATATTAATGTTTTAATCTATTTTACTTTTTCAGGTGAGGAGTAGGTTTTCTTTGTCAATGTCTCATGGAAAAGTTGGTAAAACAGTGCTAATAGACAGGATCCTGGACTGGGAGTGAGTGGCTATCGCCACACTGCTGCTACCAAGGAGCTTTGTGGCCATGGGAAAGACTCTCATCTCCCTGTGCACACTTCCTCCTGTATAAAATGAGGAGTTAGCATGGGATGATTTTTCTTTTCAGATCTGTGAGCCTACAATGGCAGGTCTCAAGTTTCTTGATATTGGCTGCCAACACTGATCTCATCTGTTTCTGACTTTCACTGTAGGTATTACCTGTTCCATAAATTGTGGTACTTGAGTGTATTTAATGATATACTTTATCATGCAAATCTTTTGGATGGCATTCTGTTTTTCCTTCAGGAACACACGTTTTTATAATATTCATTGTCTCGTAAGGTTAATTCTTATCTCAAAAATGAAATACCTAAGCATCTCAAGGAAGGTAACCTCGCTCTCTATTTCTTCTTTTTTCCCTTTCTCCTCTCAACACATGACAGAATAGTTGTCACAGCTATTTGAAATGTTGATAAACTTATCAAATTCAATGGCAAACTTATTTACAACCCAGGCAGTTTGCTTGGTTCAGAACTGAAGAAATAGAACAAAGCCAACACGTCAATGGGAATCCAGAAACCTGAATTCCAGTCCAAGGTTTGACATTATCTGATGCTGGGCCCTTGAACAGGTCACTTGTGTTTCAGTTCATTCATCTCTAAAATAAGGGGAAGAGACTAAGTAATGTCTAAGATTCCATCTAACTTTCAAGTTCCGTAGTTTGTTTTCCTGTAAATGCTATTATGAAAGTGATGAACAAATTTGCTTAGCATTTTCATAGTCTGCGCTTGCTCAAGCGTTTTTATTCTTCTTTTAATTCAGTGATTCAACATATATTTATTGAGCACTTACTGTGAACTCAGCACTCTGAGTCAGAAAGTACAAGATTTGAATCCAGTTATTATTTAAATGTGGACAAATCTCCACACCCTCTTGAGCCATCTGCAAAATGGAGATAGCAGTAGCTGCTTTCCAGGGTTGATGAGAGGATTAAATGAGGCAATAAAGTCAGTCATTTAGCCCAGTACCTGCCAAGCAGAATGGGATTGATAGTAACACTGTCTCAGGTGATGCATTTAATTTTTAAACAATTAATGGCAGGGCATATTTAATGGTCTATACAATATAAATATAGTATAACATCACTTGAGTGCAATGGATTTAGAATTTCAGATGCAGTTTTATGTTGAGCAAGTTACTTATCCTTTCTTTTGGAAACTTGGTACAGAAATACCTGTCTCCTCTTGTACTTAGGATTACGTGAGTTTAAAATGAGATAATGCACAGAAAATTCGCAACATAATATTTGGCATATAAGACTCCAAGATGTTTGTTTTAGGCAAAACTAACCTGTGGTGATTAGGCAAAACTAGTCTGGTTTTTTTCTAGATGAAATTAATCTACGGATTAATTACCTGTGATGGAGAACTGCCTGGGAAGGGGTGTGAATAGACCATCTGGGGCGACAGAAATATGCTGCCTCTCAATCTGAATGTTATTACAAAGATAAATACATAGGTAAAAATTCTTTGAGCTGTAAAGTTAGGACTTTTCATTTTACTGAATGTAAATTATGCCTAAAAGAATGTTTTTTTCTTCCCTAAACATAAATACTATATTATATTTTATAACTAGAAAAAATCTCAATTAATAATAATATTTTTCTGATGCCTTAGCTAAAATGTTACTCCCATACAATATTGTTTTTTCAACAGTACATATAAATGAAAAAGGGCACCATGATTCCTTGAAGCCCCTGATGTCTGAAAGCAGTTGGAGGAACACTCAGTGGTTCTATATATTTCACCACCCAGTTGTTTCAATTTGGCACACCATATTTTAGGAGATTTATTGCCTGCCTATTTCTCGAATCTACTGTTTTCCCTGGCGCGGACAAAACTGTACATTATGGAGTATTATTTGTATGAGGGCCTGGTCAAAAGGACCTGATCAGTCCTGTTGCCTCTTTCTTCACGTATTGGTCTGAGGTGAGGAATAGCTGATGATTTATTCCAATCAAGCTTTATTTAGGATTGGGTCCGTAGGAAGGGGTGGAAATGGCGGGGGAAGGAGCGGAAGGGACAGCACAAATATATACATACAGTGTGTGAAAATAAAGAAAGGCATCTTTTGTTACAGCTGGTTGCAGAAGTTTCTGCTTGCACTGCTAAAGATAGTATGAGATTAGTGGAGTTGTAGCAAAGTCAGGACAAAGACGGGCTGTGTGAGAGGGATCAGTGTGTTTGTTCAGCAGAGCTTTCTCTCCAGTTGTTGACAGATTTAACTGGTGTAATGTTAGGCCTGGCTAACGCCTCCCTATGATTGTCAAGAGGCAATCTTTGCAGTAGTAAATGGCCATGTGGAGTATACCATGAATTCCCTATTTGTGTAGTAGCTGTAGCTTAGGGTGGGGATTTAATATTGAACGGACTCCAGATTGTCTAAATTGCAATCACAGTGTTTATTTAAATAGCCTATGGGGACCATTAAAGCATTTTAACTTTTGCTCCTATGTTTCTCATGTTATGAAATCTTGAAGCACATGGGGGAGAAAAGAAAAATCCAGCCTTGTAAAAGTATTAGGATGCTAAAAGTTCTCCCTGCTGCCAAAAATGCTTCAAGAGTTTTAGTTCTGTGAGCTAACATGTAATGTGATGGATGGGATCCTGCTGTGGTCCCTAACTAGGGGATTTTCCTTATGCAGATATACTCATCTGTCACAGTGTAATCACAGCTAGCTCAGCTCAGGAGATCCTTTGCCATATTGGATCTCCACTTGTAAAGCTAAGGTCTGTTCTGCTTACAATAATTTTTATAATGCTGTAGCTTTAAAATTGTGCAAAATGCCGTTTTAATCACGTAGTTGCCATGAAATTATTAAGCTTTTAACTTTACGTACAGAAGAGCTATGTCTTTTACTCTACCAGGAAAGCCAGGGTAATGATAAAACTTCAGTTTGGTGTGTGAGGCCGTGAACTTGAGATGCGGAGGAAACACATACATCTACTTCTAAGGCAGGACCTCTGAACAGAAGGCATGACTTGGGTTTCCATGCTCTGATTTAAAACAACACAATTAAAAACACCTCAAAAATCACTGTCAAAGTGCTAACAGAAATGTCTCCAGTCAGTTCCCTTCTTTAGGATGATTTGTCTGTTGTTTCGAAGACCCTAAAGCTGGGGTCCGTTTGATGCTGCTAAGCATTGTTTTCTGATATGGCAGCAGCCTGGTCCCAGAGATCTTTCTGAATCACTGAGCTTAATTTTCAACTTAAAAAAAACAAAATTCCTACTAAGTTGCTAGGGCTGTACTAACTGCTTGGGGCTATATTGAAATAGGTTCCTATTCTTGAGGCTTTAACTCTGGGTGAGAGGACAAGGTATGCCTCACCAGACTAGTTCAGGGCACTCCCAGGGCCCACTAGACCAGTCCCTTTGTATCTTTTTGCCTTGTGTTTATAGTGTGATAACAATACCTATCTATCTCAGAAATAAACAGGGGGCTAAGGTGCTAACGTATATAAAAGGCTTTGGCCTTTCTTGAAATAAAGATACTGCAAGAGTTAGATTTTTTTCCCTGAAACTCATTACGTTGCTCTTTATTCCATATTAGAATAAAAAGTTCCAGATTTCTTTTGATTCAGTGTTCCAAATTCTTGTAACAATATCATCAGTATTTCCCACTATCCTGTCTGTATACTTGCCTCTCTTCTCTAATTCTTTGTTTGTAAACATTGTTGGCAAAAATCCGTAAATTTTATAGAAGCCCCATTTAAGCTGCTAATTTATTTCCCTTTTCTTATCCCCATAAAAGTTTTTTCAAGAATTGATCCATTGCTTATTTATTCTCACTTTTAGTTTCCCCTTCTTGCTTTTAACTACCTTCTCTCCACCTCACCCCTTCTCTCTTTCTTTCCTGATTGTGTACGTATTGTGAATGATCCAGAGAAAATGTAAGCTGTACAGAGAGAACTGAAGAGTATGTTTAACCCGTAAAACTGACGGTCAGTCTCAGAATAACAAGGAGTTGACCATATGTCTCCTACTATGTAATAGGGAGTGATAAAGTATATATGACTAATTAGAAGAATCTCTGCTTGTTTTATGAGTTATAGTAAATAATAATATGTATCTTTCTTTTACCCAATATTCTTTTAATTTCCAGGAATACTCTTTCTAGGACTACCATGCTCCAAAAAGGATATTTTAAGGATTATATATTGTTGAAAGGCACTGGAGTTTGGGACTACAAGGGAATCTGAGTTATTTTCTTTTTCTGGAGCAAACTCTTGGTACTAATGCTGTTGATGGTTGTTTTGACTATATTACGTTTTGCTGAGCCTCGGGACTGCTTTTGGAAGGTTTAGAAGTATCCAGGGAGGCGCCTGCCACTTTGATTATTCATACCCAGCTTTTTATTTTTATTTGAGACATAAAATAAAAACACACCCTGGCTTCTGCTCAACCTCAACTGGCGTTCATTTTAAAAACAAACCCTAAACTGACCAAATGGCAGCAATACAAGTTTTTCTGAGAGTGAGTCATCGTTCATGTCAATCAGAGTTCATTTATGGAAGCATTAAATTCTGGTGCTGGCCAGGCCACCTTTAGACAAATTAAAATGGCTTGGGATTTGGTAGGCTTGGAACGGAGGACCGAAAGGAAAACCGGGGTGATGCTATGACTCAGGAAGTGACTCTTTTCCTCCTGAATCAGAATCGAGCCACTGGTAGAATTAGTTCCCTCAGGAAGATGGCAACTTTTAGGTGAAAGATTAAATGGAATCTCTGACCATCTATGTTCATCTTGTTGTTGGTTCAACTCTGTGCCATTTTGGATAATTACTTACTCTTCACCTTTTCCCTCATTGCTTAGTTGCAAATAAGATTCATATTTTCCTTTCTGTGTGTCTTAAAACATTTTTAAGGGTAGCTGTGAACTTTTAACCACTGGTACATTTTATACCAGAGGTGGTTTTTTTTCAGTAATGTGTTAACTGATTTCTGCAGAAATGTACCACAGTTTTTCTACTCTGCTCTTTTTTTGTTTTTTTTTTTTTTTGCGGTACGCGGGCCTCTCACTGCTGTGGCCTCTCCCGCTGCGGAGCACAGGCTCCGGACGCGCAGGCTCAGCGGACATGGCCCACGGGCCCAGCCGCTCCGCGGCACGCGGGATCCTCCCGGACGGGGGCACGAACCTGCGTCCCCTGCATCGGCAGGTGGACGCCCAACCACTGCGCCACCGGAAGCCCCTACTCTGCTCTTTTGATAAACATTAGAAAACGTTTCTCTAGACAGCTACCCTCTGAAATTTTGCTGCTTATTTTGTTTATGTACAAACAACATCAATTCTAGTTTTCACACTTTTTTGTTCATTCTTTTTCTTAGTATTTCTATCTATATACTTCTAAAAATGATTTTACAGGGATTCATTCTTCTAGAAAACATTTATTGATCACCTATTATGTGTGGCTATTTCATCTTTTTCATCATGTCTTTATCAGAAGCTATTTAGAATATTTTCACTTCCGTAATTGATTGATTTCTACTTCATGCCATCTGAAAGCTCGGGATTTTATTAAATCTTACTAATACCTAACATTAGTCAGGCTGTGGATTTTTTTTTTTTTTTTGTATTGACTCTTTTTAGTTCAACAGCAAGATCAAATTTTAAGACCTCTGTACATTTCTCAGCCCTCCATATCAACTGGTAATCAGGAGAAGGGTTTATATCTTTTTGGCAAATTTATATGGTTGGTTCATTACAGAATTATAACCATTTTAATCCCCAGCGCATTTGTTCATTCTGTATTTATTCATTTAATGCACAGTTCTTGAGATCCTACTATGTATCATTAGATTATCAGTTCCTTGAGGCATTATAGTACTTCTGGAAGGAAAGAATAAAGGAATACAGGGATTGATAAGCATGGTCCCTTCTCAAGAACAAAGCTCCTTTATAGTGAAGTTGACTATGTCCTCACTACTCCAAATTAATTCAGGATTCATGTGGTTTTGTAATTATGGGCACTGAGCATTTGTGTTACTGGCAAAGCAGAGACAGAAAAGGTAAGGATTAACGCTTCATGGAGACCAAGGGCCTAGGTATGAAGTGAGGAGGTGAGGAGGTTGACAGTGGTCATTGTGGGCAACTGACAATTACAAATCATGGACTTCAGCACTGAACACATTTAGTGATTATTCATTTTGGATGTATCTGTTCCCCAGCCTTTACCTTATTAGCTTAAATATTCTCAAACCCATCTTCATGTACCTCAAGGGGTGATTAGAGACAGATGGCACCCCTGTGGAAACTGGACTTCCGCTCTTTGATTAGCAAGACCATCACTGCCAGGCAGCATCCATATGGTTCTCTTGCCTTCTTCTTATTGTTTTTGATACCTGCAACTAGTTAGTTACCCTTTCTTCACCTTTGAGGGGTTGGAGGGCGCAGAGTAATCAGACAAGACCTGGACTCCAGCATACAGCAGCTAGTCAAGATCAGGTTCTTGAACTTAATATCTCTGCCAGCGCATTGACATTCTGGTAACTGCAGGACAGTCTGGCCATTGTACACTCTCCAGTCCCAAAACTCTTATGTCTTTTTTTCCCTCAGTGCAAAGCAAATTGTCATTCTTCATTAGGAAGGTTTTTCTATGCAACTGGGTTTAATTTTAAAATAAAAGCATTTGGAAATTAAGGATAATTACCTTACAGTTTGCATTTCCAACCTCAGCTTAAAAATTAGTATCTCAGAGGAATATGTATGAAATCTCTTTAGGTGATAGCCTGTATTTGTGCCCTGTGTCCCTACATTCTTCTGATAAAGAGAACTTAGGCTAAAACTCTGTCATGTGAACCCATCCTTATGTATTAACAGACATATTTTAAGCCAACAACTCTTCTGAGATGTAAGTTCATGAGATATGAGTAAGTCATGACCCCTGAGCAAGTTTACATATATATATATTGTTCTGTTTAACAAATATTTATTGAGTATCTACTATGCGCCAGCCCTTTTCTGAGTCCAGGATACAGCAGGGAACAAAGTGAGGTCTAGAACCATATAGAGCACAGTCTCATAGGAAGACAAAGACAGTAACCTTATAATGTTTTCAGGAAACACCAACCATATTTAAATTTATTATGGATGCAACTTTGTTTTTAATTGTATTATTTTACATTTGTGATTATTATACATTTTTAAATGATTTCTCATTGCTTTAATGTTATACTTTATATATTTGAAAGCAGTTTGTGAACTGTAAAAAGCTAGATATGTAAAACATGAGTTAAGAGCACACACCCTCTCTGATGGAATTGATCTTGTGCCATAGCTACTGGATTTTCAAAAGTAAATTGAAAACTTACTGTACCAGTGTATATGAGAGCTATCTTGGGTGCTTGAAATATTGCATTACAGTCTCCTTGGATGAGTTTAGGGAGCCTGTATTTTTAACAAACAAACTAGCCAAATCTACCACTGGCTTTGGGAGGGCCACACTTTGAAGAATGCCATATTAGAGAGTTTATCAGAGGGGAGCTTGGAAGGACCCCTCTGAGAATTGAATGCACATATCTTGGTGCCTCCAATTCAGCAGCTGACATTGGTGATGCATTCGAATTTTTTTAGGCCATGTTCTAGGTACAAGAGCTACAGAGATGAGTAAGTCATGAACCCTGAGCTTAATGATCTCACAGTTTATTTACACTACCATAGACTTCTCTGCCATTTTATAGTTAGTTGTCATGCTACCGTGTGGCATTTTCCATTTGTATACCACTTATATACTTACATATTATTTGACTTACTAAATTGCCTCATTGATCCTGGATGGCTGAGTTTTTTAAACTTACACATAGTTGTCATTACAGATGAAAACAGAGGCTCAGGGAAAACTGGTTACGTAGGCCAAATTCTGGTTATGTGGAGCAAAAACGTGGCAGAGCTAGATCCTTTGATTCCAAGTACAGAGTTTTTTGCACTTCATTGCATTTGCGTGCCTTATGAATATTAGTTTAGAATTTAGAGTATGTCTTCACCTATCGCAGGCATATTATAATATGCAGAGATTCTTCAATCTGTGTAAAGGTTGTAATGTACCATGTTCCCAGCCATTGAAAAATGAAATTCAGCATCCTTAAGTAAAGCCAGATGCCTCCACTGAGAATGGCAAGGATCTCTTATAATAGGATTACTCGTACATTCCAGGAACTTATGACAAGTGACAAATGAACTGATACTAAGAAATAGCATATAGACTTGCTGAGAAGGAGCCAATCTTTGACCACCGCCAGTTTAAAAGTTTCTTGCATTAGAGACTCTTCTTAGTCTAAGTAGCGCCATTACTCAAAGGTTTATTCTTTGATTTACTATGTCTATTATTTGTTCATTCATTCATTCATTCTATAAACATTTACTGAGCACTACTTGTGTACCAGAATAGGCCAAGTCACTAGTTATAAAATTATGAATAAGACATGTTCCCTACCCAAATATGAAGCGCACTGTATGTAATTACCACAGAGACGTGAATAAGGGTCTATTCTATGATTTCTCAATTCTGACAATTACCAGTGGAAATACTGGTTGGAGAAGTGAGTGTGTGGGTGAATTCTTCAGTAAGGGTTGAAATTTGTTATAGTTACGCATCTGGCAGTACTTAAGAAATATGAATGATTTCATGTTTCCATGGGCACACGGTACATTATAACACATTATGTAATATGCTGGTTGATAAAGCACTTTATAATAGTATAACATTGTGCCTTTCTTCCCTCATCCTTAAATCACTGTACACACATCAATTCTCACAGTATCGTTCCTAGGAGTTGTTGTGAGGATGTTTTTATTATCAGTAATCGCTGTGGTAACAACAGTCTAGAGTTGAAGAAAGTGGGACGCAAAGTAACTTGCCCAGGGCCACTCCACAACAGATTGGCAGCATCCCCTCTCATAATACCCTGTTCAGTGTCTAAGTCTCAGGACTTCTTTGAAAGAATTGTTAGCCTGGATATTTTGTTCATTTATTTTCCTGTAACTTCGTGTGGCGCTTCATATAAGCAGTAGAATTTTCTGTGGTGGCCCACTGGCAAGCTCTAACGCTTCAGGGCCTTGTGTTGAGAAAGCTGTCGGACAGTCCCACCCTTCTACTTTTCCCTACAGAGAAACCATAGTTGAAGAGCTCTGGTCATTACTAAGGCGGTGAGTCTTTGTGGACTTGAATTTCCGACAATGTAATACATTCCTTCATCAGTCTCTGTCACTCAGAAACATTTAGAGCTCTGGGTATGTAATCAGTCGTCCAGTTAGTTTCTTTTTGACAGATATCTGTGCTGTTCTTACATCACATGGCATTCTCAAACACAGACCACAAGCTAACAATGTTGAAGATCAACTGTGCTAAACCCAGAAAGAAATCAGAACTAAGGTGAAAGTCTTTTCAGACTTGATTCCACTCAGTGCTGATTAGCTCTGAAGTAGAGGAGCCTGGGAAAAAAACAAAAAAATGGCATTTCAGAGTCAGAGAAGAATGTTCTTTGCTCAGGCAGGTCAAGTCAGATACTTGTCCCTTTCTTGCTGTTGTTACGCATCGGTTTGCCAACTGTACGGTCAGGATGTGAGTCTGCCTCTTGGGTCTAGAAGCCTACCACGTATGACTCTGTGCAAATATGAGGATACCATTGGATGACAATTAGTTGATTCATCTGTTTTAATATTGGTTTGTTTCTTGAATGTATCTTAAAAATTTTTTTCTCTCTCAAATTGCTATATTAAAAAAGAACAAAACTCCCATTCAAACACAACAATTATTTAAACCATTTTCCACAGAGCAAGAGGATACTTTATACAGTAACGACTAGCAAGCCATATTTTAATGTCTATGTGATTGACGCAGTGGTTCAAAACAGTTCCTCTGGAACCATTCTTGCTTCTTATATTATAAGGCCTGTTCAAAGAAGGGAGCAGAAGAAAGAAAGTTTCTTTTCTGTCAAATTGATGCAATGGGTATATGGAGACCATATAAACCTCAAGTGACTCAGTTACTACAAGAGACCTAATTACTGACGTTAGACTTTTGGGTGACATTGAGTAAAGTTCTCGGGACTAGCTTGCTTTATTTAGCTTTTTGCAAAAAACTCTATGTTTAGAGTTTTGCACAAAAGTTATCATTGACACTGCAGTAGTAGCAAAATAAAGTGGGGCCTTGGTTTTTATAAAGTGTTATTTCTATCTGGATAATCATTTGGATATATCACTGAATATTATGACTACAATGTAGGCACACAGTAATAATTGGTTCTGGCTCCTCTGGAGACACAGTGAGGCCAGTTGGAAATACTAGCATTGGCTGGGAAGCAAGACAAGCTGACTTTTGGTGTTCCTTAATACTTAGGACTCCTTAAAAGTTGTCCTTCTGTTCTTTGATTATACGTGGTACAGGGAAACTGAACCATCGTATTTCTTTTTTTCTCCAACCCTAGTTTTCATCCAAGATCCTCAATTTTGGTATGGAAACCTGACAATAGTAATAACTAAAATGACAAGGAAAACATCCAACCTTCATTGAGTACTTACTAATTACAAGTATCTTGAGTTCTTCACACACATTGTCTCTATGAGGTGATTTATTAGCCTGGGCACTTTTGGTCATAAGTGACAGAAACCCAATTCAAATATGCTTGAACATAAAACGGGAGAGAGTGTTGTTGGTTCACATGAATGAACATTTCACGAATTGCCTAGCTTTAGGCATGACCATTCCGGGGCTTATGTGCTCTCTTTATCTCTCATTGCCTTTCTCTGTGTTGGCTTCATTTTTAGACAGGCTTTTGTGCATATGACCTCTACCCAAGCAGCTCCAGTCCTTTATCCTAAAATTAAGAAGTTAGGGCTTCTTTCCTCCTAACTCTATCAAAAGCCCCTTATAGGTCATCTGTTGGTTTGGCCTGTATATTGATTGGGTCCATACCTGAACCCATCCTTGTGGCTGAGGAGATAAAATGCTTTTTTGGGCCAGGGCATGGTTTGAGAGTTGGGGAACAGTTTTTTCCCCACAGAAAAAGATGTGTTTTTTTTTTTTTTTTTAAGAGAAAAGAAGATGCAGGCAGGTCAAAACAATCCCCTTGTCAACGGAACAGTATTATTTTTCCTAGTTTACGAGCGTAAGAACTTTGCCTAAGGTCACAGAGCGAATATATGGGAGGATGTGGACTCTAACCCCATCTGTCTGATTCCAAAGCCCACGCACCCACAAGGGAGATATCAAGGTTGAGAGTATTGACTAGAGTCAGAATGTCTAGGTGTGATTCCTGGCTCCACCAACACTTACTAGCACTGTGCCTTGAGGAAAAATGTAATCCTTTCAAGCCTTAGTTTCATTACCTATAAAATGGGGGTAATAATTGTATCTACTTTCATAGGGTAATTGTGAAAATTAAGTGACATCAATGTATATAAACTGCTTTGCATGATTCCTAACCCATTAGAAGTGCTCAGTACATGCTGGCTACTATTGTAGTGTTTCGTTTTGTTGTTTTAATTACCACAAAACTATGATTTAAATCACCAGTTGTTCTGACTTCCCTTTTATTTACTGATTTACCCTAGGTAAAAAAATGGATTAATAAACCCAAACCATCACCTGATTAAAATTCCCAGTTTCTTCCATCGCACAACACAGCCAATCCCATTCATTTATTATTTTTTATATTTTTGATATTATTTTTATAGTCTGATATGACTGACCCTTTTATGATTACTTGATGAAGCAGTAAGCTTGTACAGAAAGGGAACCGCCTTTGCCATACACCTCAAACTAACACAACGTTGTAAATCAGCTATACTCCAATATAAAATAAAAATTAAAAAAAAAAAGAAAGGGAACCAGATTTTCTCCCCTACTGTATCTTTCACAGTACTTAGAACCTTGTGTATACTATGTACTCAGTAAATATTTGTTGATTTCTTTTTTTTTTTTAATACTTTTGATCATGCTCATTTCTTCAAAGACCATCCATAGGGAATTAGCAGGGGAGATGTGGCTCCTTTTCCTCGAGTTTTGTAGGTGAATCCAGATTTGAGGGTGAGGCCGGGACTCAGATGCCAGCAATCTGTGGGAGGAGAGGGTATGCCTCACCCACCAGAGGCACACAGGCCAGCAGAGAAGACTCCTTGGGCCCCTAAGGTGTCCATCCAGCTTTCCTTCCATGTCTATTTCATTGTCAGTTAAATTTAAGGCGACACAGTGAGAACAGAATTTTCTTTAGAAAATCCATTAAAAATCAAACTCTGAACTAGGTAAGTAGAGTTTTCTAAATTGTTTCAATGATTTGCAATGCCTCAGTGCTAAATGTGGGTTTTATTTATCTGAGATGAAGAAAATAAGCTATTTAGAGAGACCACTCTTCTAACCGCCCATCTAGCCTATTTCCTGTTAAGATAAGTAAAGATTTTGGTATAAAGGGAGTGTTTTGAATATGGACTTACTATCAGTAACACACAGGAGAGCTGTTTTCAGAATAAGGTGAAATTTAGTGCCACAATTTCAATATTTAAATGTCTTAGAGATTCTAATGATAAAGATGAAATATAACATGCATAGAGTGTGTGTGTGTATATATGTATAAAACACTGTATATGATTACAGAGAGAGTACTTCTCTAGCAAGTGCTAATTTTAAACTCCTTAAATGTTATAATAAAGTGAAACAGCATAGTTAGATTAATGCAATGTTTCTTGAGTCTTGGTTATAGACTATTCAAAAAGGCAGTATATATTGGAGATATCTCCTCACAAGAATCATGAAAGGCCCTTTGACATTTGTCTTCACCTTATTTGATCCTCCCAGTCAGAAGTGGCTTGAACAGAGCCTTAGACAAAGCTATTTAAATTGCCTTCATTTATTTTTTTAAAGGGGCCTATTACAGCAACCTAGTCAAGGTTCAAGGTCACTTACTCTTTTCAAGTGGTAAAATAGTTTGGCCACTTCTAAACTGCAGCATTTGGACTGGCAGCCTAAGGGCTACAAAGCCTGTATCTTTTAACTAACCTAAGACAATATATAACTATATTTACAGATTTTTTTTTTTCTTTGCAAAAGTAATAACAGTCAGTAAACAAGAAAGTGCTGCTAGCATTTTGGCGTCAACTAATTTCTCAGCAAAGAAAATATACTGTGCCCCCGGTTGTATTTAGTGTAAAAAGTAAGGGGAACATTCTAGAGACAGAAGTGATTTTTCTAGTTAGTTACCTACAAGGAGGTGTATTGGTTTCTATTGGTAGTACTGGTTTCTGCCTACAGATGTACATTGTGTCCAGGGGTTTAGAAAACAGAGCTTTTAATTCTTTGTAAATAGTAGCATTGTATGAAAGGGGATTTTTTTTTTTTTTTAACTGCAACTACAAAAAATATTGTGCACATCGGTTTAAAGTGAATTGACCTTTTGTTTCAATGAGGGCGGTGTGTTGCTTGTTATGGAGTGACTCCATTTGCCCATGCAAATAAGCACAAAGCCAGGATATTATCAGGCAATGGTAAAATTAAGAGGTAGGTCAGATTTAATGGAAACATCTGTCATTAACCCTTTTACAGAAACTGCCTCAGGGAATCCTTGCAGATAAAAGCTATGCTAGGCTATCTTACCTTGCTTTGCAGAGCTGCAAAGGGATGGCAGTCACACTTACAAATTCTGCTCAGAGGATTTACTTGAAAGAATGGCACGTTTTAGAATATGGAAGAAAACAACAAGGCTTATTTCGTATATCATTCTCTTTATAAAAAATTTAAAGGCTGTGGAACAATTAAGGCTGCTATTAATATTTAGATTTTATACCAGCAAACTTGTTCCCTGCTGTTGACTAACATTATGACGTTCCAGTGAGTGTCATCTTATTAATACCTCAAATCACAAATGAAATATTTACAAGCTATTTTCAGAAATTATGTAAAACACAAAATTAGAAAAAAAAAAGTGTATCCGTAGCTGCACATGGTAATACATTTTTGCCTGTGTTGTGTAGTGGTGATAAGAAAAAGTTAATTTTGCTAACTGAGCAGTTATTGAAGATAATTCAATTTATGAAAGTTTAACAGTCACTTGGATGCCATTTATTTTTGTTGCTTTAAATTATCGATACTAATAACTAAAGTATATGTGAGTCAATATGCATTTGCAATGAAATTTAAAACACAACTTTAAAAGATTACTGCATTCGAAAATTGTTTTTTTAAGTTTACGTGAGTGGACACAAAAGTGTTAATATTAATTTGCCAGGAGGTAAAGAGGGCAGTGGGAAATCCCTGATTATCTCCAGAGGGGTAGAAAATCCAAAGTGATGTTTCAGGTATTTTAGTTACGTTTATTCACAATATAGTTGCTCTTAAAGTTATTTTGCCCCTCCTCTCTTACTATTTTTATTTTCACGATTGCCTTCGCTATAGTATTTTGCTCATTCTTTCTTTATATGATCATTTGTGTCATCTTCGCTTCTAACCTTCTTTGTCTTCCTACTATTCTGATATCAGTGTAGCCTGGCCTTTTCTTTCTTTTACCTTCTTGAAAGTAGGATGCACAGATTAAAATGCACCTCTCTTTTGACTACTTCTTCTGCTAAATAAGACTTTAAACTTACCTAGCTAAAAAGGCATTGTAAAATGAATAGAGGGGCCATTTACTTTCCCTTTGGGGGGACTTATTATACAATATCTGATCCCTTCCTTTGAGTAGGAGAGGCCCACAAAGGTTTGTGCCAGCAGCAGAATGATGAACCATTTTAACACAAATCCAACCTCCTCAAGGCCATGGGATTGAATTGGGTAGAATTACTCTGAATGTTACTTTGGACAGATTGAGGGGGTGTGGCATGAAAGAGAATTAGTATAACCGTGGATATCCATCTGCTCTAAAAAATACAGTACTCATTTTAAAAAATTTAAGTATTAAGATGTTTGAAAACAGTTTTTGGACTTTGAAAAAAAAAGCCAAGTAACCTCAGGCTTCAAACATAGAATTAAATGGACTTAAAAATTATTTTATGCTGCTTCAGAATTCACCTATTAATTTTATATTGGTCAGAAGTTAGCATTTGATTTCAAAATATAAATCATCTCTGTTGCTTCCTGTGGGTGTATGAACATGGATTCCTATAAGTGGGTCTCCTCCTCTTGGACCATGAGCTGCTCAAAGGTCCCCAGGTCTGTCTGCACTGACCATTGTAAAGCACTTACTTCAACTATATATACAATTAGGCACCTAATTAGTGTGTTTCTTTATTGACAGATGCTTTCATACACTGATACTTGATTTCAGTGTGTAACTCTGCTATGTATAGGAAGGCATGCCATAAGAACCATCAAAAAAGTTGCAGCACACATGACCCTCAACCTGATTAAAGATCATGTTGGGTGCCATCCCCTTCTCCCAATCATAGTGGGAAAGGCTCTTGGTCCCAGAGGCAAGGCAGACCTGCTTAGTCATTCGCTAAGTGATGCAGACTTCATGGAGTGCCAGCTACCTTCCAACAGCTCACAAAAACATGGTCTTTACCAGAATATTTTGCCTTTTTACCCAGTTTAATAAACCATGGTATCTCCTAGGTGTCATTGTATTTTGTTCTTATTTCTTCATTCATAATACTCTTTGCATCTAATGATTTGGCTGAAATGTCTGTTTAATTTTGAAAGAATTCTTATTTTTTTCATTTTTGTCAGGTTTTAATGATTCTCTTCTAAGAACCCTTTTGATGATTTGTCTTTTTCTATGCACTTTTTTTTTTTTTTAAACAAAGAGAGAGCTGTGAAATTCCTTCTCTGATTTTTTATTTGAGGCAAGACATCGACTTTTTTTTCCCCTATGTTCTCTGGACGGTTGACCTGTAGCTTGAAGACACCTATCAGTTAGCCGGACTGTTGGGAACCCTCTCCTCATTGTATCTCTCTTTGATAATCAGGGCATGAATCCTTGGTTCAGTCAATAGATCCCTCTTTCTTGAAAGAGTTATCTCAAGGAGAATAAGCAGTATTCCTGACTGATGGACCTGCTTGGCCTAAATCTAGATTCTTAAGATGAAACATTCTCTTATTGCTGATTTTTCCCCCTAAACCAAAACAAGTGTATTGTTATACTAACAAGATATTCAGAATGGTCTGCTGGAATTATCTTTTTATCCTCATTTTGGAAAAACTTCGATTTACTTAATTGCTTTTTTTGGGTATAGTCACATGGTTCAGAATTCAAAAAGTATAATAATGTGTACCACGAAAAATATTTCCCCATTCCCATTGAATATTTGCCCAATTTCTACTCCCTTCGCTCCCTGCAAGTGACAGTTGTAACTGGTAACTTGTATGTCCTTTTAGACTTTCTTTACTTGCCGAGCCTTTGCAATAGGTCCTACTTATTCCCAGTCTCCCAACTTATACGTGTCCATGTTCACTTGACGTTCATAAAGTGTCTAACTATGAAGTGACATTTAACAATATGCATGTTGAATCTGGGTACTTTTTGCTTGGCTTTGCATTCATCTTTCCACTTATGTTTTGAAGAGAAATTTCATATTTTCTTTGCTCTAATTCTGGTTGCCAGGATGGCCAAATGCCATTCCTGGAAGGGGTGTGTGTTAGAGTGGGCACAGGCAGAACCACTGGCACAGGAAAAGGAAACCATTCCTGTGTCAAGGAGATTTATCTATTCATTGTTTAAAAAATTGTTATTGTTACCATCATTGACCATTTGTTGTGTGCGACCCATGTTCTGGGTACCATTTTAAACGAAGAACAAGGCATGTTCCTGGGTGGTGCCCAAGGCATTCCCAACTGGGCATGTTGGGACTCTATCTATGGTAAGATTTCAATTTTGGTAGCCAGATCTTTAGCAGTAAGCAGAAACTAGTCTAGTACAATTGTTTCAAACTGTACTCTGAGGAAAGCTGTAGGTTTTTTTTTGTAGGTTTTTTATATGTGACCCTGGGGCCAGTTAGGGAAGGGAAGGGGAAAGGACATAACTTACTACTTTTATCTCTTTTATAAACTGTGCCCTTATAAGATTTCTATTGGAGAAGTATTCCAATGGCTTTAAAAAAGTTTGACATCCCTGCTCTAGAAAAGTAAATACCATAGCTGGAGTCAAGGAATTGTGTTAAGTCTGGCTGTGCCTCATTTTCAATTCCACATTACATGGGGTGCAGCAACCTGATGAAAACAAGGTGCAACCCACTTGCTGGCTGATACAATTTTGGAAAAGTTGAGTGTAAAGGTATGTTATTTAATTGCTTTATGCTTTTCATGCACTAGAAAAAAATCACTATAGGGATTCTGTAGGCAATTTTTTGTAATGTTAAAGATCTCTTTGTAAAGTGAATAATACTCTATTTTATGTTGTCTAGGTTTGAGTTTCTGATTTATATTTTCTTTAAGGGAGAAACATGTATCAAATAAAAGAGCACAGTAGCATTGACTTCCTAAATTATCTGAAAGGTGTAACATTAAGGGATACACATATCAGAGGAAAGAAAAGAAGAAGCAAAGGGCACTTCCCTGGTGGTCCAGTGCTTTCACTGCAGGGGGCATGGGATTGATCCCTGGTCGAGGAACTAAGATCCCTCATGCCAAAAGGCGTGGCAAAAAAAGAAAAAAGAAAGAAAAAGAAGAAGCAAAGGATGGAGAGAAGTTTTATTTACAAATAAATGTGTAAAGTGGTTTCCAAGTTTTACGGTGATGGGGAAGGAGATCATAGCAGCAGAAAATGATCTGGCAATAATTTGGAGATGAGAGAATGGAGAAAGATGATCTACTTTACTGAAGAGTTTTTTTTTTTTTTTTTTTTTTCCTCGATACGCGGGCCTCTCACTGTTGTGGCCTCTCCCGTTGCAGAGCACAGTCTCCAGACGCGCAGGCTCAGCGGCCATGGCTCACGGGCCCAGCCCCTCCGCAGCATGTGGGGTCTTCCCGGACCAGAGCACGAACCCGTGTCCCCTGCATCGGCAGGCGGACTCTCAACCACTGCGCCACCAGGGAAGCCCTACTGAAGAGTTTTTATTGAGAGATTGATGTCTGTGTAATGAGGAGTTTAAAAACACCTATGTAATTCTCTTTACAATATATTTTGTTTAATTTTACTACTGGTTACAAATTACGGAAAGAAAGTTATTTCAGAGGTAAACATCAGCACTTTCTTAAAGTTGTTACTTTATATTTTGAAGTCAGTCAATTTCATTTATGTAATATCTGGCTGAAGTTTACATATTAAGGACGACTATAAAAGTGTTTCACATGTCACTGGCATTCAATAGATGATTGCTGAATTCTATTAAATTACCTTCAGATACATCCTAATAATTCTAACAGCACTGGCTACCTTCAAATTAAATAGGTTGTGAAAGCGTTAAAAATTAAGGTAACGTGGGCTTCCCTGGTGGCGCAATGGTTGAGAGTCCACCTGCCGATGCAGCGGACACGGGTTCGTGCCCCGGTCCGCGAAGATCCCACATGCCGCGGAGCGGCTGGGCCCGTGAGCCATGGCCGCTGAGCCTGCGCGTCCGGAGCCTGTGCTCCGCAACGGGAGAGGCCACAACAGTGAGAGGCCCACGTACCGCAAAAAAAAAAAAAAAAAAAAAAAATTAAGGTAATACAAAATTAGGAAACTCATTTCTTTGTTTAAATTGGTTAATTCATTATAGATGTCAATAACATATTTAAGACTCAGCAAGGTAGTATCAAACATACTGAAGGTAATATAAGTAGAGATTGTCTGTAAAAAATCTATTTCACTTAAACTGTAACCCAAAAAGTGAAAGTCGTGTGTGTTTTTGTTGTTGTTTAATGCAGCCTTCTGTTTACTTCATTTATCAATAGTTTCCTTGTTTGTCATTCCTTTCTAACTTTGATCTACATGCCTTAGGTAGGGCATGAATTAAAGGGCAAATGTAGAGTTTGGGGATCCCCCATATCGAGGAGCAGGTACAGGAGGACAAGGGAGTGAGAGGCTCAGAAAGGCCAAGCAAAGAGGCAGGAGAGTCACGCAAGAGGCATTCCCAATTCGCACAGGGAAGCCAAGAGCTGAGGGGTCTGTGTGTGATGGTGTTAGATGCTAAATAGAAGTTAAAGAGGATGAAGCCAGAGAAAAGGCCACTGGACTTGGAAATTAGGTGGATATCAGTTACCTTTGAGAAAAGAGCTTCTGTAAGAAGGTAAGAGCAGAAGCATTTGCAGTGGATTGAAAAGTGTACAGGAGATGAGTAGGAAGAGGCAGTAGACAGGGCCAAGCTCACAGGCAATGCAGTTGTTGGTGAAAAGGAGAAGGAAGCAAAAAATAAAGGGAAGCTGGACCAACAAAAGACAATCCAACTACTTTACCACTAACTATGAGTTTGACTGCTATTTGTTACAAATAAACTCCATTAGAAAGCAGTTTTCTTCTCTTCCTAACTTACACTAAACAAATCTGGAATGGTTGGCGCCTTTTTTCAAAGACTTTAACAATTTGCTTGTGGGTTTTCACTTTTTGTCTACTCTTTTAAATGTAAAAAATTACTTAAGTAGATGTATTTGCATTCAATCAGCCTTCCATCCTTATAATGAATGCCATATGGTTATGGTGCATTATTCTTTAATTCACCCTTGAGGTCTACTTGGTAGAGTTTTGCCTTTTTTTTTTAAGTGATTTTGGTCTATAATAATGTGTGTCTATACACACAATACTGTCTTGGTCCTGACTTGGTATCAGGATTGTGCTAATGCTATAAAAAAATGGAGTCTTTTAATCATTTTAATGTTTTGGGACTGTTTAAGCAAGAAAAAAATTCTCTTTAACTTAGTTTTATTAGAACAAATATAAAACTACCTGAGTCAGGAAAAAAAAACTACCTGTCTGATATTTTTTGGAGATAGATCTTAAACAGTCTCTTTCAGTTTTTCTATGGTCATTATCCTATATAGGCTTCCCATCTTTTCTGTCATTTTATAATTTCTGTTTAAGAAAATTATTTTCATGATGGGGGAAATGAGTATATTTTAGGCTAAGGAGAAGGAACTAGTGGATGAGAAGGACTTTATGATAAAAATAGAGGAATCATGTAATAAAGGAGAAAATTATTCTGGTGGAAGGAGTGATGGAATACATAACATAATTGGAAGGATCAGAAAGAAGCAGAGGCATTTATCCTTCAACTTGAGAGAAGCAGGTAAGGATGGGCAAAAATAGACTAAATTTATAGGTGGAGGAAACTTGGTAATTAAAGGGGAAGGGGAAGGAGGCAAACATTCATTTATTCTCTGTCTGGCATTGTGCAATGTGTTATATAGAAAAAAATCACACTTAATTTTCATATACCCCTATGAAGCAGGTTTTATCCTCTCTATTCTGTAGCTAAGGACACGGACAGGTTCAGTAATTTGCCCAAAGTATCACTTACGGAAACTGTGAAACTTTTATTGGTACTTACTCAATATGATTACAGAGCTTTAAGTCAAAATATTTATTTTTGTTTCCTGCGACTGCACAGAACACATCTACTACTAGGCATATATGCTTGTATTTGTGTATATTTGCATATACATACACAACTGCAGATAGATCTTATGTGTATCTAAATATACAAATATATAAGACTAGGTGTATGTTTATGTAATTCATGTGAGGAAATTCTACAGTTAGTGATTTAACCTAGAAAGACACCTCTCCAGATGATATAATAGCAATAATAACAACAGTTTCATTTATTGAGCAACTGTATACTTGCTGACAATTTGCATTGTTTATATTTCTAATCTCACCACAATCATAAAAGGTAGAACTGTTATCACCATTTTTATAGATGAGCTTATTGAAGCTTGGAGAATTTCAGAAACTTGCCTGGGATCACGTTGCTGGTATGTACTGAGCAGGCATTCAAACTTAACTTCAAAGAATATACTGCTCTGTATACCAGACACTGCTTCTTTTTGGATATTCACTTATTATCTGTCAGAATTGTTTAGGATGCCCTTTTCTGTTCACAGAAGCCATTCCAATGATTATCACTTACTTCCCAGATTCAGCTCTGTGAATCTTCGATTGTCAGAGGGTTTTTTGTTATGACTCTGCTAGGTAGTTATTCTTTGCCTACAGTAGTCTATTTGAATAATCAAAAGAAAATTAAACAGATCCTCACTCTTATTCTCCTGACATGACTAGCCCAGTATCATGCACAGGGAATACAGTTACCAAATGTTGGTTGATGATGTTTATGACCCTCTGGGTAAGGCATGCCTAGTCAACAGGGCTGAAGAAACTATACACCTGTTTATTTGTACAAAAATGAAAAATGTAGCATTTAAAAAAAATCCTGTGACCATATGACTGGTGATTTTTCTACTTGGTAAAAATTAATCAACGTAGACTTTGGAAAATTCACATTTCAAGAAACTTCAGAGACATTTGTAATGATCATACACAGTCACTTACCCACTCCCTTTTTCTTTTTCCCTTTTACTTTTATGCCTCTGCGCCCACAGCATGTGAAAGCATTGAAAGAAAATAAGAATCTTAAACTCATAAACATACCTGCTTACCATCTGGCAGGCATCCCAGCAGTCTGGTGATCTCCTTAGTTATCCAGCAGATAGTAGAAAAACAAGAGTCCTGTGAAGATTTCACATGTTGCCATATCCCTGCCAGATGGTGATTTGTAAAACATGGACAAATTGCACTGGCTCCACTTCCCTCCTACAATCACAACAGAAACACTGTAGCAATGGTGTTTAATTTGAAAGCAACTTCAACTGAATAACTTTTAAGGTATAAACATCTAAAGATTATCATGATAAAATGTATCCTTATCTCCGGAGAGCTGGTCCTTTACAAACCTGCTCTTCTGTGCATGGCTACTTCTAGGATTCGCTCTAAAAAAAAAAATCTACGGAGGGTTGGGAAATGTCAACATCATGGGACATTTGATTACTACCTACTGATTCTTTGCCACAACAAGATGTCTTCCTGTCATCTAATGTTGGGCTGCAGGACTAAAAAATTATATTGACAAATTTGCTATTTGGGGCAACTTACCTCACATTGAAACACGAAGAACTGAATCGGAGTAGAAGCAGGGAATTCAACTCTCTAAATGTTAATAAAACAGTAAGTAGTTTTAAAATAATATTTTCCCGCTGTTTCAGTTGTTCTTTGTGGTTGCCTACACAATACTCAAATCACTGGTCAGTTTAGATGAAAAATGTCAAACAAGCGGTTTAGCATTGGGTAAACAAACTACTAGTTTGTGCTTCTAGCTTTTCAACAAGCTTTGGTCTCAAAGCGTACTTGGCCAGAGAGGGATATCTTTTCAACTCTTTCATTGATTCAGAAGTCTACCTGGATCTAGCAGACAAAAACTTTCCTGATATTGATGGAAAATGATAGAAGATAACCAGCTCTTCTTCCCTGTTGCGGTAGCTAGATTTGCTTAGTAGTTTCTGTTCTCTGGAGGAAGTATACTGGCCATTTTGTCCTGATGATATGGATGCAAAGTTTTTACATAACCTTTTTTTTCTTTTCTAGTGGGAGCTTTATTAAGATACACTTACATATTAATTCACCCATTTAAATCATACAATTCAATTACTTTTAGTGTATTCAAAGAGTTATGATGATGCAAACATCATCATAATCAATTTTAGAACATTTTCATCACCCCAGAAAGAAATTCCAAACTTACTAACAGCCATTCCTCATTTGTTTCCCAAACTCCCCAGCCACAGGCAACCACTAATTTACTTTCTGTCTCTATAGAGTTGCCTATTCTGGACATTTAACTTAAATGGAATCATATAATGTGTGGTCTTTTGTGACTGGCTTCTTTCAATTAGCATAATGTTGTCAAGGTTCAACTATGTTGTGTGTCAATACTTCATCTTATTTTTTACTGCCAAATAATATTCCTTTGTATGGATATACCACATTTTATGTATCCACTTATCAGTTGATGGACATCAGGGTTGTGTCTGTGTTTTGTGGAAATGTGGCTATGTACATTTCGGTACAAGTTTCTGGGTGAGTATATTTTATTTTTCTTGGGCACATATACCTAGTAGTGGAATTGCTGTGTCAGTTGGTAACTATATTTTTAAATTTTTAAAGAGCACGAGGACTGTTTTTGTTTGTAACACCTTATTCCTTGTAGGCCAGGGACATGGTTAGACTGTAGACACACTGAAAGTCTGTAATCTATAGCATTTTAATTTCTGTTTCAGAATAGTGAGTGGACATGGGTTTTACAATTAGACAAATCTAGAATTGAATCGCAACCTCACAGCTCACAACTCTATGATCTTGGGGATATTTCTTAATCTCTCTTAAATTTTGTTCCATCATCTATGAAATAAGGATAATAACACCAGTTTTGCCTGGAGTTTGTGTGTGTGGGATGTGCTGATGTATAGAAAGCAGCTAGCACAGTGCTGACGACATGGCAACTTTCCAATAAATGTTGGGGTTTTTTTTGGGGTTTTTTTTTATTCTCTACTTTTTGCTTTTGAGTTCCTGAGCTGTAGGAACAGACTTAAAGAAAAGCTTCTGGGGATAATTTAGGTGTTCAGGTGAGGGTCTTCTTGGCTGATTTATAGGCTCCTTGGAGAAAAGAATCACATTTTTATGTTTACTCTTCAGGATTATATTTAGAATTTAATAATCAGAAAACAATAAAAAGAGTATATACAAAACACTGTTTGCTGTAACTTTTAAGAACTTAGTGTTAAAAAATGAGACTTTATTGCAATTCTTATGCAGGTGTGTCTACGGCATTTTAGTGTTGGGGGGAAGCTTGTTCCACATGTAGACCATCTCATAAGAAATTGAAATGAGAAAGAAGTATGATTCTGAGGAATTTTTTTGTCTTTTTACTGAAATATATTTGACATATAACATTGGGTAAATGTAAGGCCTACTGAGGAATAATTTCTAGTTAGAGTTTCAAAGTGAGACCTTTCCATAAAGACCTTTCAAATCATTTATGATTTGCAGACACTGGGCACTTGGCTGACCCAGTATCGAGATGTGCACTTAGTTCCATAGAGATGAGAGGGGCTTCCTGAAGGAGGTATTATAAGTCATAAACATTTAAAGTCTTGAAGATCTCTTTAGGGCTGTCTTCTTGACTTCGGCAAAACCATGCTTACGGCACACAGAACGATATGAGTGTTGAAAGATATGAGCAAAGGGGATTTCATCATCTTTCCCAAGAGTGGACTACCCATGTTCAATGATTTTCTGCATGCAGAATCTGTAACCTTATTTGTAACCTAAATCCTTTTTGCTTCATTTAAATCTATTTCCACTGAATCCATTTTCCTGAGGCCAAAGTATTATTAACTAGCACAATCTGTTAAAAGAACAGGAAAATATTTATCTAGGTTAGCAGGTTTGCCCTATGTCCCCCAATCTTTTAAACTATCCCAGAGAGGTTCAGCTGGGCATAAATGGTGTGACCAGTGAAACTGAGATGTTTCCTTTCACCAGTCTTTGGGTGGTCATCCTACTGACCCCTTGAAACTCTAGAGGTATTTGAAGAAACCAAGAAAGTTTTATTCATACTTCCAAAGGGGGACGGGGAGAGGAAGGAAAGGAAAAATGGAAAAGGGATAGGAGATGTGGCTCAGATATATTCTTGCTTATACTTATACTCGGACACATTTTTAAACCTTTTTTTATGGTTTCAAGTTCCAAATTTAGGTATCATTAAGTTTAACGTTTTAAAATAATAAATTTTAGTGGGAAGCAGCCACATAGCACAGGGAGATCAGCTCCCTGATCCCTGTAGGTGCTCTATAAGGGTGGGATAGGTAGGGTGGGAGGGAGACGCAAGAGAGAGGGGATATGGAGATATATGTATACATATAGCTGATTCACTTTGTTATACAGAAGAAACTAACACAACATTGTAAAGCAATTATACTGCAATAAAGATGTTAAAAAATAATAAAATTAAATTTAAAAATAAAATAATAAATTTGACTTTATTAATTATATGTGTTATCACATATTGCCTACATTTTTGTGTCAAACCAAGGAGGAATATTTGAACTCCAATAATTATTCCAATTTAAATTATTGAAAACACACTACAATGATGATATCACAGATATTAATAAGCTTTTGTAAACTCTTCTCACAGACAACTCATGCTTTCTTTTAAAACTAAATTTGAATTTCAAGCCTAGATTACTTCATAGTATCATTTTAAATTGATAACATCTGAAAGGGGTGGGGGGCGGTGAGGGGAGTTCCCCTTTCAGCTCTTCAGAACAGATTCTGTTTCAGGATTACCAGAAAATTTAGACCTGCTGCAAGTTTAACTTTTGCATCACTGCTTTTTTTTTTTTTAAATTCTCTCCTTGCACACTCCTTCCTTCTGATTATACTCTCCTCCCCTGCTCTTAAATGTGTCTATTACCCTCAGGCTTTGACCTTGGGCAGACTGTGAGCACAAAGTCATGTTATTTAGAGTGAAGTAACACCAGTAGTCAGGAAGGAACAATGTAGTTCAAGCCAGATAAAATAAATCTCTCATTTCCTGTCAAGGGACTGAGCCAAAAGCAATGATGAGAGACAGAGGGGGCAAACCGCGCAACTCGAAACACAGACGCTCGGGATAGACACACTACCACAGGCCTCCTTTGAATACAGACAACAAAACCCAAACCAGCCAGAGTGACAGGAGACGCAGAAGAGCTACGGAAAAAAACAAAACACATAAAACAGAGGGGAATCTGGGCAACTCCTGGCCACCAGAACGACTTCTTTGAATTGCTTGAGTAGAGAGTCCTAAGGACAACACTGAGACATGTGAGGGATTCCCCTGTACACACAGGGAGTTTCATAAACTTTGAAACACACCTGTGGAGCTGCCACTTTTGACTAAGACAGCTTTAGAATGAAAGACAAACATCGATCTCTGAGTCACTGTGAGCTGCATATTAAATACGCAAATAGCCATGGGAAGGTGTTCCCGTACTCAACAGACTGACGTAGAGATGATCACTGTTCCCATCTCTAAGAACTTTGCTTTCTGAACAAGCGCCGATAGAATGGCTGCTAGCCACCGGTGCTGTTTAAAGTTATTTCAAATAGTTAATCGCTCTAATCCTTAAAACAGCACTAAGAGGAGGCACCCGTTTTACTCTTATTTTATAATTGAGATGCCTGAGGCACTGAGAGGCAAAGTGACTTACTTAGTCACATGGCTCACGAGCCATAGAACCTTGATCCGAACCCCAGTCCCCCGGGGTCCAGAGTCCACTCCCTTAATTATTATACTTTGCTGAATACATAGCCATATCCTACTAGCATGACATTTTACTAATCTTAGTTGTTTGCAAGCCCTGCTCAGATTCTTTTGAAGTCCACTCTTTGTTTCAGTAGTACAATGCTCACGTCTGAATGCTCGTGTCAGACCGAAAAGAAATGTAAAAAATAGTGAGAGCATGCTAACATTCATTAACAACGCTGAGTATTTCACTTTTGTCCGAAGCTCTTCCAAGATGGTAAGGGACTGAGAGTTCGTTCATTCATTCATTTGTCCCATCAACAAATGCTCGTTATTGAGTGTTTACTACATGTTAGGCACTCTGATGGGTGATGGAACAGTCTCCTGCTCACACAGAATCAACCAAGGATGCATTTTAGATTCAATCTGGTACAGGGTATACTGTGTAAGGAATCTTTATGATGACAGCAAAATTCTTAAAGATGAATACTAGTTTATATTTGGAGATCGGAATTTTTTTAGGATGTAGTATCATTTAACCTTTTGAATCAAACATTTAGAAACTATCCCATGGAGATGGAAGCATTCTTTAAGGCTGTGCACCAAAACACTCTGCCCGTGTAGTGCCAAAATGACAGTAGACATGCATACTTTAGAAAAAGCATGCCTCATTGTGAGAATGTTTCTAAAACTTAATTTGTAGTCTTTTGTAATCCTCCTAGACTAGAAAAAGTAGCAGTGTTTTGGCTCAAAATATACACTGTGCATAGTTCTCTTGTGGCACATAACATGTTATGTTATACTTAGACGCAGCAGTACTATACTTACCTGCTAAACTAAGCTTCCTGAGTGGGGTATTGTGTTCTTCACCTTTGTGTTCCACTGCCTGTTGTAGTATCTGGAATTTAGAAGTCACTCAGTATATGACTGTTACATGAATGGATGAATACATTTTGCATACACACATAAATCAGAGGCATGCACACAACCTTTATATGTGTAATATTATGCAAATCATGGACGGTTCAAGACAAATTGTACTATTAAAGGCAATGATTATTCCTTTTATAAAATAATAACCATAATAATATAATAGATAATTTATTTGAATATTTACTATAGAAGGCCTAGTAACACCTGCTTCTATGTTTTTAGCATGGGTTGTTTAATTTAATCCTCACCCTAATTCTATGAAGCGTGTACCTGCTTTGTTTTAAGGTCAAATTGAAAATGACCGTAAGTGATGGACCCTTTTACTTTAAGTATTATGTAATTAAATTTATTCTGTTACTATTACTAGTGGCAAAGACTCAGGAAAATAAAAAATCTTAATTTCCCTCCCCCTTTCTAAGAAATAATAAAATAGTCCTGCTTCAAGAGGTAACTATAGCTCGCATTTATATTTTGGGGAGCAATTCCATAAAAATTTCCATATCCTCAGAGGAGAAAACTCAGGCAGATGAGGAAAGGTTTTGCTTGGGCACTGCATGCTTGTATGAGGAAACTTGTGCATTGTTAGGGTATATAAAACACAGAGATGCCCCATAATAGATTTGGTGGACCCTTGCCTTAACCCTTGGAGAAATCCAGGAAGAAAACTGTATCAGACCCACTGGACATATGTGGGTGGAGAAGATGGCTCCAGCTGTGTCATGCTTGAATTTGACTTAGAAAGATGCCTTTGACAAATGTTGAACTTTATTTTAAAAGGCAGGCCTTTATATCTATTTTATGTTTATTAACCTGTTCGTATATGATGCCTACACAAAATATTTTAACAAAATGAGAAAATTAATTCAGGCATTCAGATATTTCATTTCCTGGTGTCCTTAATACTTGCACATACAGGTACGCCATAAATACTGGCTAGTCTTTTGCTTTCCGATAATTATTGACCTTTTTACCTCTCTGCTTTGTCTTCTGTTGACAGAAAAAGGGACTTTTGCTTAATCCAACCCAGGATGTTTCCTTTAAACAAAAACAAGTACTTCCTTTCTACAGGAAATTTATGAACCAGAAAGTCTGTGGAGACAATTCATCTCTTCTTTAGGTAGTTTGCAACACAGTGTGAACCTAAGGTCGGCTCAGACTCTGGTGGGGAATAATATCCATTATTTTTATATGCCCCAACTTGGGCTATCTGTTCCTGTCTCTCCTCTACTAATATTCATATTTAGGATATGACAATTAAATGCTGATAAATAGTAGGTAACATATTCTTGGAGAAACATGTATGCTGAAGGTTCTGTGTGATTCACAAAAGCAGAAAAATGAAATCATTGAGAAGCAAGGGCTGACTAACACCAATACTGACTGTATTGTAACCATGAGTAAAGGATGAGACTCAAATACTATTCTCTGTATGGACCGAAACTGATAATGAAAATTCATATCTATTGGTGGATTTCTTTACCTTTCCTCATGAGGAAACACCCATGAAATCAAGTATCACGATCCAAACAGTTAATAGGAAATATATTTAATGCAACATAAAACTGAAATTGTAGAATTCATAGCTGCTATCACTGAAGCACAGTAAGTGTAGTTTTTAAAAAAGGGTCAATCATTTTTATGAATATGGAGAACATTGTAATTACATTATCTCAAGAAACTTTAAGAGATTCCAGTCAGTCACACTTCAGAACAGATCAATAGCTTGGTCAGGAAGAAATATTTCCATATTTTGTTGGTATAGCACACTTGACATATTATTGATCTCTAGATTCTATTATGGGGCAATATTCAAGACAGATTCCAGGTTAGGATAAAAACCGTACAACTTGTTTTATCAATTTTAACTGCTTTATCACTGCCTTGTATACATGATACCATAAAGGTACATACTGATATTATTATGCAAAAATTAATGCATAATTATTAGAACCAACAATACCAAGGCTTCCTAAAACTTGTATTCTTTGTTTATATGCATGTCTTTAATCCTTTATTTTTGTAATAAAAATCTAATGTTTATCTAGTTCTACATTAACTTTTTGGTGACATTTGAAGACATATTAAAGAGTGTTAAATGTAGTGTTGGTTAATCACTGTAAAATACAGGTAAAGTGCTCAGTACTTTGTCTTGTGCGTGGTAGATGCACAAACAAACAACTTTAATGATTGATTTGGGGCTTTTACAAAAGGACTTAGTATTATTTAATGTGTACTTAATGTTCATTTTTAAATGCAGCTTAAAACAACCCAATTACAACTTATTATTAACCAATATATTAAATAAGGCAAGTCTCACCCAAATTTATTAGTTTGCTACTTATCATAAGGACATTCTCAAATTTAGAGGCGGTATTTTTTTAAATTCCTGATTATTTCTTTATAGCCAGATACAGAAATTGTTATCTAATGGTGTTCTCTAAGTTTCACTTAGGCATTTTGATGTTGGGGAGAAATTTTTTGTTCCACCTGTGTTTTAATTCTTATAAGGCTCTTTCAATATTTTGTTCACCTTGTGGCTCCCCTCATGTGAACAGTTTGGAAATGATTTTTATTTTTTCTTGCAGTTATAAATTCACAAGAGGAGCCCAACTTTGATAAAGAGATAAAATGAATGGTTTAAGGACTTTAACATATGTGGTTATGGTATTCTATTTTATATATATACAGTCTTTAATCAAAAGAACTCCAAATACTTCAATGTCCTCATAAGATTCATTTTATAACTGACAGTATTTCTTAAGCCCCAGATTGATTCCTCTCTCTGCCTCCTCAATCCAAGAATTCGTCATTTTTCTTGCACATGGTATCACTACTAAGCGGGTTCTGTGGAACTTGTAATTTCTGTATCCTCATCTTGACAAACATGTTTAATGTTTATAATAGAGGGACCAAAGGTATACACATATCTAAGATAAGTTTCACTCAGTTTACAAGTATTCAGTGAGCCTTATGACAAACAAAGGTCTTCTATAGGATTCAGAAGGCAGAGGGAGCCCGCTTACTGATCTCCCAGGACCATCAAAACTGATCTTTGAGATTGTTCAGCTCTGGTGTCTCTGGTCCCTTTTTTAGAAAACTAAGTTTTCCTAGGTGTCCAGATTTTCTAGTTTCAGAAATAGTAGTATCTTTTGATTCCTGATGAGAGGGAATATTCTTTAAGTTATACTTAATTAAAATACACTTGGGGTTCTTTATAAAGGTTTTCCCCCCAATCACAAGGTAATCCAAACAGTTAAAGGAATTTTTAAAAAGCATTGCAGACATATAGCTCAAGTAAATATTTAATATTTGTAGGGAAACATCAAAAACATTTACATTTTTCAATTATCAGAGAAAATTCATGCAGATTATGAACCATTAAAGTGCATAATGTCTTGTGACAGTGTAATAGCAATATTGCTACAATTATTTGCTTCCTACCATGAGCAAGTATTTACTAGGGATTTATGTGTGGTAAATTTGTGACCTTTTTTACTTGACCAAGTTCATCACAAACCGTTTTACAGTTTAGAAAGTGAAAACTCAGAGGTATAAAGTAATGTGTTCCTGGTCACACAGTGAGAAAGTTAGGACTCTGGGTATTCTCAACTCTAATTTCTGTTCATTTGTCTAACTGCTAAAGAAGTAATATTTAGAAGTAAATTTTTTTTTCTACATGCTGGTCCTTTGAATTTATCTCAAAATATTTCCAAAATTCTGTATTAGACACCACTGTATATTCACCACAGTCCTAGGTTTCATACATACATGACACAGAAATCGTGTCCCATCTTCCTGGGGAAATAATGCTAACATAATTGAACCAGGACGAGCCTGTCTGAGCACATTGGCATGAATTTAATTTTTATTTTTAAAAAGTTGATATGTGTACCTGGTTTCCATAATAAGATTGAAATCAGCAAAGTGAGGAAATAAGTGTTCACTTCTATTGTATCTGCATAGTTTGGCTTCCTACAGGACTGAGCCACTTCCGACTGGACACAATAGGTGATTGATAAAAGTTTCTTGATTAAATGAATAGCTTTTCCTTGGTTAAGTTTTTAATGCAGTATGTTTAATACATTATTCTCCTTATATTTCTGTATTAGAAAACATCTGAGAGATTTCAAAGGAATAGGGGAAATTAATACGCATATGTTGTAGGATTTGGGTAAAATTTTTACTGATATAGAAATGCTGAGATTGTTCTGTCATCATTATACCTCAAAAATTATTTTACCATTTTTGCAGCCATTGGAGCTTTAACTACCTTAAGTGTTTATGTTTTGCCTTTTATTATTAAATATGAACCATATCAGATTTAACATACAAGTGAGCATATTTCAACTGACTTTTATGGTTACAACAATGTTACAGAGTTTTTTGTTTCTATAATCAATGAACTTAAGAGTAGCCCTCTGCATCTAACTCATCCCCATATTATTTATCCAGTACTGAGTTGAGCGAGACCTTGAATGGTCACCACTACACAATATACTTTAAAGTTTTAAAAGCTATTTGTTTTGGCTTGTTTTAGTCTAGCAATTGAGAAATTATTTAGTCATAGCCGATCTTACTTACACACAGGAAAAAAACATCAAATCATCATCTCTTTTGAATCTCTATGTTTTTTCGGCATTACTTCTGGGGATATAAGTGACTCATATGTGTTGGAAAAACTCAGAGTTTCCATGATTGCTCACATTTTTTGACTTTAATATTTACCATTAGAAATGACATTTTATCCTGCCAGAGATGTGGGAAAGGGGTCGAGTGCCAGAAGTCTCTTTCCTAATAAAATTGTGATTAGATATATGCAATAAGTACAGGTTTTGGGTGTTTTTTTTTTTTTTTCTTTCGTTGATGCTAGGAATCAGAAGAAAATGTAATAAGTAAGCTAGTTTTAAAAAGCAGTGATAATTGTGAGAATTACAATTTCTAATTTTTAATTAGAATGTCCACATAGAAATCATACAGAACTCTGCAATTTAGTTGAGGCTGATGTGATACACATCTGTAAACAGGACTGAGGCCTTGTAAATATTGATGACAGTATCACAGCTTAGAAAGAAGAATCAGAAATAGCAGGCCAACTGATTTCCATTCATTTTCTATCACATACCACTCAAGAGTGAATAGTACAATATTGAATTATTTTTGATTGGGCTTCAAATCTGAAATATGTAATTTCCCACCATGGGTAGCGGATAAAAACATCTTCTTTTTGAATCTTCCTTTACTTGAATTATATTGGGTTTTACCTGGATCTCTTTTTACTCCTTTGCAAAAATACAAAGCAAAGAGGGGGTTGAAGTTCCCATTGTGTCAATAGGCCTCAAGAAAGTGGCAATATTTGGTTGTGTAATTAATTTGTTTCACAAAGGGAAGAGCCCTCCTTAGGATTTTTGGAGCTGACACTGGAACTCCGCAAACCTAGTCACATGGCACAGGACTGTGGTGAAATCCTGATCTCTGGGTCACTGGGAATCACAGCAGAGTGATTCCCTCTTGACCCCTGGTTTCTAGAGTTGGTATTGTCACAGCTCCAGAAGGTAACAGGAAATCCTGGGTGCGATGGATATTCGGGACCACTGAATTCCATGTCCCTGCCACTGACGGAGCTTCCTGGGAACTCAAGGCACATGTTTTGCTCTGAAGAAACCTCCACATCCACATGGTTTCTGGCTGAAAGAAAGGTCTATTTGGTGCCTCAGTTCTCTCTGTCTTCCTCTATTAATTTTGGTAGGGTTTTATTTTTGCTTCTAGAAACTATATGATTAAAGCTCTCTAAACGTAAAGAAAATATACAGAATAGTTTTGTCATATTTTAAATCTCCATTTCTACTCTTTTCTCCTTTGGATCTCTTTTTAGGGAAGGGGGAATGAGTAGCTTCAGAAAGCATCCTAAAAGTATTTACAGCGTCATGCATGATTCTTTATACATTTAACTGTCAGGTTTGGGCTACTACTTTTATCACCATTCTGTGTAACAATTTGCAGTAGACCTAGTAATACTAGCGTTAAATGTACATTTAAAACTATAGCACGTAATGCCACTAAAGTGGAGAAGTAGTGTTGGAAACTACTAGACAGACACCAATTAGTCTCTATTTTGAGGAAATATTTTAATGAAAGTGAACACATAATTCTCGTAACTATAGATATGTATAAGTGCACATTCATGAGATGTAACATTTTTCATAAAATTTTCTATTTAACTTTGGAATAGAAATACGTTTGACTGGAATATTTTGAACTTTTTAAGCTGAATATCACTTAATGATATATTTCATCGTACACTTCTCGCTGCATTTTTTATTTGCCAGCCTCCTTGACACTCCCCCAGTATAACTATGATCATATATGGAAAAATTTTAAGTTAACATGGGGACAAGGTGGCTCTCTCTTTTTCTTAACTCACTTAGCTCTTTTAGCTGTAGTTGACTCACAGCAAGTTTATATCCCAATTCACAGAATTATTGATTAATGTCAGGAAATATCGTTACCATCCACAAATGGGAGTTCCTCTTGTACCATCAGTGACAATGCCAAGAAACAGACTTCGGGATGGTTAATTTCTAGGTATCCAGCCTATCCACTTTATCAGGATTCACTCTTTTACTATCTATATATCTGCTCTATGTATGTGTATATATGTTATTTATTGGAATTGTCTTAAGTGCATACTTGAATAGCTTGCAAGGGTCAAAGAGAGTTCAAATGATAGAAAAACGGCTTGTTATTTTCTCCCTCCCCTTCCCCCCATCACTGAGGAAGAGTGCAAGGCAGCGACCTTCATTTGGAGGGTGTGAATGCCATTCTTGTGAAATACTGTAAATAGTAATTCACAAGAGGGTGACTTTTTTATTGCTTTTACATTGATAACCATGCCTTGTGAAGACTTACAGTTATTCTGCTGAATTTAAGAGAGATAAGAATGGAATGTGTGTGCTAATTTAAACATCTGTACATACCATAAAAGAATCCTTTATGATCAGGAAATCAGGTCCTTTTAGATGTTTACCAATATTCAATAACTTTTAGAGTTGTTATCCAATATGTGAATACTCTATTACTTTCCTCAGTTTTTCCTCCCACACTGCCTTTCTGAAGTATTGAGAGAAGGGCTATGATCCTAATATAGCCCTTATGATCATTATCCCCAAATCTACAGTTTATAAAAATGAATTTGAATCACATCTAGAAGCAGTATGACTTGACACAGCAGCATCAGACGGCAGAGCAAACCATAAGGACTGAGGGTCGATGTCGACCAAAATAGGGGTGCAGCCACGGTGTAGTCAGTCTGTAAACAGCTTATTATTCAGCTGGATGAAAACAATGCCCACATGTAAAGGTTGCTTGGTGAACATAAAAATTACAGAGTGATTCACTTCTCAAGAGCAGTACCAGAGCAATACCAGCCAGCTACCTTGCAGATTAAACCCGTGTTACCTTCACGGTGTTTGTTTGGTAAGGTACAGTAGAAGCATTTGAGGATTTGAATGCCAAAAGATGTTAAGTCAGTGTGGTGTTGGAATGTTTAATGGCATTAATTATCACTTATACATAGACCTACTCCTCCTTAAGGCCCAGGAGGCAGTGACTCACTGAGTTGCCATGAACTGTCATTATTGCTAGTAAAGTCAACTTCCTATTCCTAAAAATAAAGAAAAAAAATTAATGGTGAAAAACACTTCATTCTCTAATACAGCGTTTGTGTTGCTAACTAACTTATTCTGTATTTTAGAATTCTGTTGGCATTTTGAAATGAAGATGAATCTCAATATTTTTATAACTACAGTTAAAGCCTTTTTAAAAAAAATCTTTAAAAAAGACTTTAAGATGTGTGTGTGTGTAATTTTTCCTTCCTCTAGGGTTTCCCTGGTATGAAAAACAAACAAACAAACAAAAGACAAACAAAAATTTGCAAAAGATCTGCAGAGGAGTTTTGTTTTTGTTTTATAATTGATCATTTCTGAGGGACAGAGGTCAATTTGGAAGGATAACCACCTAGAGATAGAGGCAAATGGCTGGGCAGTTCGGGGCAGAACTTTCTCCAGTCTGAGAATTTGGCACTGTATAGTGAAACCGTTCATATTTTGTAACGAATGAGGGACAAGCAGTAGGATAAATAGCTGTAGAAATTGAAGTTGCATAAAGTTAAAATATGTTCAATTATACATAGTGAGGGAGATGCTTTTCTTTCTTTCATTAAGAAATTATTTATACATAAGGGCCAGTGAGTTGAAGGACTGTGATTTATTTTTTTGACCTAAGATATTTATTACATTTTCTTTATGGTCACTATTCCTGGTGTGATATCATTTAGTTTTGGTTTCTGATAAAAGAAAAAATATTTCCATAGTTTTCTTCTGTGCTGTTTCTTTGTTTTAAGTGTGCTACTTGGTTTGCCTTATACATTGTAATAGCTTCAAATGATCCATTAGAAAAGCCAGTTTTTATTTCTGATTTTGAGTTTTTATTTGTAAATATTTATTTGTAACTGTTAACGGTTACAGGGGTTCATGTACGGACTATGTGTATATAAGAGTGTAGGATAGGCTGAAATGCAAACTGTGGTTGTTATCAGTGGTTAGCATTTACTGAGTAACTGCATATTCTAAAAGCAGAATTGGTGAAATTAAAAAGTAGATGACATTAGGATAAGACATTGGTACAAGTCGCCAAAAGTAATTGTTTTTTACCCTCAGAGTCACTTAGAATCTTCTCACAAAGGCTATTACTGCCATCATAGAGTATTTATTGAGAACTCATAGTTTGCTAGGTACAGAAAAAAAGCATTGGACAGAAAGAACCGTGATTTCAGACAGAAATGTAAAACAGGATTTGGGAGACTTTAAGCTTACATCGTCAGGAGACGCTGGAGTTTAGCATTCTGTTTCATGTGGAGACCCACGGTTAATATGGTCCTTGTTGAAACTTAAAACAGCTCTATTAGGAGCTTGATTGAGAAGTGGGGGAAGAGGCATAGAGTAAACAAAAGTGTGCGTTTTCAAGACAGCCTAATTGTATACAGTACATTTGCTTCCGCAGTTCCTTCTAATCCATCAAATAGTAAAACACACAAGGTTATTCTATTAAAGTAGATAAAATTGTTAGGTAAGTAGAATACGTGGACCAAAAGGGGAAAAGGCATCTGTTTAACAATTCTCTATTGTTCAAAGGATCACAGAAGTACTGTTGCCTGCCTGTCGCATTCAATCAAGTTGGGTAAAATGCTGCTTTGGAGAAAAGGAAGGAGGAAACTGAAAGTATTTGCTTACACCTTTTTTCAAAAATTCCTCCGAGTGGTGGTGATGAGAGTCCCAGGGGCAGGGGAGAATTCGGGTTTGTGAAGTGAAAGAGTTATTGGTTCCCCCTCACCCCCATTCCTGTCTTTTACTTTGGTCCTGCCCAGGAAAGCTGCACGCAGTCGGAACTAATTGTAACTCACTCAGGAAAGTCTTCATTAGCACCACCACACATGGTTACCAGATGTGCCGAAAGGCAAGGCCAGGGAGACGAGGGCTGAGGCATCCAGGGAGCGGGGAGAAACAAGTAGATTCATTTGAAAACTTAATAATCTGCCTTTTGTTTCCAAGTGTATTGTGTTAGAGAAATGGGAGAGAAGGGAGTTTGGGAAGATGAAATGCCTTCTTATTCACTCATTCTCTGGAAGCTGAATGGAATTCTTTGTCTTCTTCAGAAGATCAAAACTTTTTGTGACTGTCAGTGTGTTTGGAATGTTTTACTTTCTCCATCAGAAATGAAAAGTACCTGGATTATCAAAGCAGTCATGTTTTTCTCATGGCTGAGATTGATAGTCCTAAATTAGGGGTCTTTCAATAGAGAGAGTGGATTTAGAAAAAATGTTAATGACATGTAAAAAACTGTCTTCAGATTACGGTTCCAACTAAGCATCATTGAAAACAAGAGAACAGGGTTTTTCTCATCTCATCATTCCTAACCCTGATCCAAGTCAGGAGTAGAGTGGGGTGGCATTATGTCTTCTTTTGTACAAACTGTGCTAATTTTTGGCAGTAAAGAGTACTAATTGCAGACCCCTGAGATTAAATATTTTATTTGCACTACTTATGGGTATATTCCCTGGAAGTTTGGATTTATTCATACCCACTATGCTCCACAAGAGATTAATTGAAATCACAGAATTTCTACTGTTTCTGAAAATGTATTCACCATCTTCTCACTTAACTTATACCGCTATCTATATATATAGATTATTTTGGAAGGCCAGTAACAACTACCCTATCTAGATGAAACCTCTCGTTCTCAAAATGGAACCTTTTGACACTGCAGGAAATTATGACAGTAAAAAAAATGATACCGTGATTTGGATTCTCATAAAAAGCATAGAAACTTTGTTATTTATTTAGTGCCTGGATTGACATTTTTTTAAAATTTCATTTGCAATGATCCTGGAGTTTCAAAGTAATTTTTAAAATTAGACATCAAAAATGTCAAATAAATGAATTGTAAACATCTTGAATTCTGCAACTGAAAATTTTAAGACTGACTAGGTATTTTACTAGCAATTTTAGGACAAGCCATTTTGGGTGATGCTTTATCCCTTCCATTCCTAATCCTGCAGTAGAATCATAAAGACACCTGGAAAAAGCATATAGCGAGTTAAAAGAGAAGAGTTGCTTCTACTGGTCTTGGAAGAACATGGTGTAGATTCATTTCATTTTTAGATAAAAGACCCAGTGGTTATTAACCTATTGGGGGTCATGGAACCATTTGAACTTTTGGTGAAATCTGTGGACCTTCTTCTCACAAATGTGCTTATACACAGATTTTTAATGTAATTTAAGACTTTCCAAAATCCACTTCCAGTTTGAGATCTCCAGTTTAGAGCCTTCCAATACTTCCCCCCACCCCCCCAAAATACCCACAAAGTTCAAGTGTTACAAAGTGTGAATTATATACCTGTTCTATTTAGTCCTAATAAGTGGTAGAAGAGAGTAGTCTGAAGGAAATTTCATTGAAAATGAAAATGTTCTTCACCAACATATTTAGTTTCTACTGTTAAAAGAGATGCATCTAGGGCTTCCCTGGTGGCGCAGTGGTTGGGAGTCCACCTGCCGGTGCGGGGTCGCGGGTTCGTGCCCCGGTCCGGGAGGATCCCGCATGCCGCGGAGCGGCTGGGCCCGTGAGCCATGGCCGCTGGGCCTGCGCGTCCGGAGCCTGTGCTCCGCAACGGGAGAGGCCGCAGCGGTGAGAGGCTCGCGTACCAAAAAAAAAAGAGAGAGATGTATCTATATTTACTTTCCTTAGTTAAGTTTTAACTTTCTTTCAGATAGTAATCATATCTTCTTTTTCACTTAGACTTCCCAAAGAGCTTAGTATAGCTTTACCCACGCAGTACTTATCTGGCATGGTCTGACTGACTGACCGAATGAATGAATCAGTAAGTTAATTTTAAAGTTCACTTGTTGGTAGCTTCTATAGTTAACAGCAGAAAATGCTACCATACTAATTAAATTTGCTATGAAAATGTTACCTATCATTTTAGCTTTTATAACTGAACAAGAAAAATATATTCAATCTTAAATTTTTGGTGTATTATATCAAAGCCTTACTGTAACAATAAATTAGTGGTCGATTCTGGCTGATTTTATTATAGGTAAAATTACAAAAAATACTGGTATTTTTCAGGAAATAAGCTATTTTAAGTGGTAGTTAAAAATGCAGATTTTAATAGATGTGTTAGATTAGTATATGACAAAAACTAATATTTATAATGATATCTATTTTTTTTTCTTCCATGGCTTATATTATCGTTCTTGTGTTGACTATGACTTTTTTTTGAAAATCAAAATGTCAAAGCATTGATATTTATGTAATACTAGGTGTTACTATAATTTTCCCCATAATTTACTAACTCACCAACAGCCCCAGCGTTATCACTTGCCAACTCAAATTTCTCTACTGTTTCTATGTTGATTTTTGTGCAGTCCTCTTCCCCACCCTAAATACTTTAGCTTAGGTCAATGTGAGGTGTTTCATTGCTTAGAAATACTAACAGCATTTTACATAACTTCTTAGTTTCCCGTTGAATATTTTCCCTGTTATGATCCTTCTAAAACATGGATTTGACCCTATGCTTAAAATCACTTTTGGTATCCTGAGTTCCTTATGGATAAAATTGGGAAGTCACAGCTGTCACCATAGTTATTTATTTAGTAACCCCTGCCTCAGCTTTTGCTGTTCTCCCCACACTGTAATCTCAAACCGTTACTGTGTTACTCTTTTTTTTCTTTTGTATGCTGTGTGCCCATGATTCTCGTTCTTCAAGATGTGTGAAAATGAGGCATTACGTAATATTTTTATGGATTAATATAGTCAGAGTGCTGAGCTAATAATTTATAAATGATTTTTAAGAAGACTAGTGCATAATTGGTAAGTTAGAAACTAGCATATATAAGAACATCATAGTCTGAGAAGAATACTTTGGTTACTGAGTTATGCAAAAATGACTACTATTCGTGTTTTATGGGGTTGACATTAACACAGCCACGTGGATGCTAGAGGCAGACTGGCTCAGTTTACTCCCAGGCCCCTTCCTTTAGTCACCCTGTGATGGAGCATGGGACTTCACCCCTCTGGGCTTCAGTTTACCATCAGTAAAACAAGGGTGAGAACAACACCTACCTTGAGCAATGTTATAAGAATTAAATGTATTGATACATATAAAGCAGTTAGAACCAAGCCTGGCACATATGAAGTGCTGCACTGATGGGATGAATTTGAGCTATCGATGTTTCTCAATTCTTTAATTAAACAGAGAGATCCAAAAATACCTTATGAAACAGAATGTTAAAAAATGGATTGTCCTCCTATTAAAAAAATTTTATCTTTAAACTACTATATTTTGAATTTTTAGGGCTTCTTTCCTAATTCATGCTTCATTCAGGAACATTAAAAAAGCATAAGAACTCAGAAGAGCAAAAATATTAGAAGACAATGGTCAACATTTAAAAAAATATAATTGCAAAAATATCAATCCAATTAAAGAAGTATTCACTGGTCTGGCAAAGCTAAGGCGAAATGGAGTTGAATCTAAAAATAAAAATGTTGGGAATGTTTTGGCCCTTGGTAAATATTTCATTGAGTACATTTAACTGTGGTATAAACTGATGAGGTGATCTCTCAGTTTTAAAGTGATTATCAGCAGTTGCTATGCAATATCGAAAATAGAAAACAATGTAAATTTGCTATTAAAAATGTCATCACTGTGTGGGAAAAACTACTTCTTAGAATTTCTTGCTGTGTCTCTGTATAGGAGTATATGAAGTCATTATTATTTCTCATAAAAATAAAATATGGTTACTTATTTCTGAAATAAAGTGGTTCTGCTTCTAAGTAGCGCCAACTTATCTGTTGACTTAGGTCCTTAACATTCTCGTGTTTGGGTAAAATGTCTTTTCTCTTTATTTGTTTTTAGAAAAAAATAAAAAGTATATTTTAAACTCATTAAATAATATTAAATAGATGTTTGCTGCTAATTAGTGTATGGTTTGAATTGTAATTCTGTCATCCGCAGGGACTTTATAAATATAGTCTAGTTAAAATGTGATTCAATATTCAATCATTCACAGAGGCGTACATTCATTATTATTCATTGAGTGCTCTCTGATTTGAGCTCTAAATGTAATCCAAGAAAAGATGGAGGGATTTTACTTTTATTGTTATGATTTAATATAGCAGATCCCTTAGTTATCATCCTGTACTAATCCAGGGATTGTTACAACTTCTTAGAGTCTGTTACTTGATTTTTAAATCAGTCTGTTTATCATACCAGCAGAGCAGCGTGTAAATTCAAGAGGTGAGAGGAAGATAACTCATCTCATTACAAGACAGTCAGCGTATATTTTTTCTCCTGTCCAAATTTTAGTTTAACTTTAGACGAACCTTCGTTTCAGCTCTTTGATATATTACTACTTTAAAACTCTTATCCATGGCTTCTGTTAATCTAAATTATAAAGAAACTACCAACTTCATTTATCCAACCATCTTTATTAAGTCTGTGTTGTGTGACAGGCCCTGTGCTAAGTGGTAGGAATTTTGCACTGACTAGGACAGTTATGATCTGCCCTGAGACATCTTAACAGACTAGAAGAAAACACGGTCACTAAAAAAGTACTATTATTATGAAAGTGTTGACCGCTACAAAAGTTTTGACTTCACAGAGTGCTCGACAGCAAAGGCAGCCAGGGAAACTCATCTCACTCCCAAACCCTGGAAGTCATAGAATAGCATTTTCTAAGGCTCAGAAGCCAGAGAAAGCACGATGAAGTCAAGGAACTGCAAGGTGAGAAATACGGGATAGCAGAGAGAATGGTGAACAAGCAGTTAACAGGGACCAGCCTGGGGAGGCCCCTGGAAGCTTGTTTAAAAATGTTGGACTTTTCTTAGACTTGTGGTAGTGATGGAAAGTTTGATGTGATTGGATTTGCATTTTTTTTTCCTCTCTTTTTTTTTTTTCCTTGTTGGTTATCTATTTTAAATATAGCAGTGTGTACCTGTCAATCCCAAACTCCCTAACTATCCCTCCCCGGCACCCTTCCCCCATGGTAACCATAAGTTCGTTCTCTAAGTCCGTGAGTCTGTTTCTGTTTTGTAAATAAGTTCATTTGTATCATTTCTTTTTAGATTCTGCATATAAGTGATATCATATGATGTTTCTCTCTGTCTGACTTTTACTTCACTCAGTATGATAATCTCCAGGTCCATCCATGTTGCTGCAAATGGCTTTATTTCATCCTTTTTAATGACTGAGTAATATTCCATTGTGTATATGTGCTACAACTTTTTTATCCATTCCTCTGTCGATGGACATTTAGGTTGCTTCCATGTCTTGGCTATTGTAAACAGAGCTGCAGTGAACATTGGGGTGCATGTATCCTTTCGGACCATGTTTTTCTCTGGATTTGCATTTTTAAGAGATGAGTTTAGATGTGGGGTGGAGGATATGTTGGAGGGGAATGAGATTAGAGATGGAGAGAAATGAGTAGCCTGCGATAGAGGTCCAGAGACAGATCATGGTAACCTAAAGTTAAAGGCAGAGCCAAGTTCTCATATTGGGAGACTTGAGGGCAAGAAGGTGACTTTGGTGGAAGAGTGGGCGCATGAAGAAGGGGTTTCCATACGAGGGCCTCTGTATATGTCCCAGTCTTGCTTTCACATGGCCCTCCTTATGACTTTTCATCTTGGTCTTAGTATATACCATGTTTTATTACCTTTAGGTAACTACTTGAATAACCTTTCAACAGAAAGGACACTGCTTCTGGAAATCATGTTGAAGGGAAGTTATCATCCATCGATCAACCTCTTTTACTATGAGCACATAGTAAAGTGATACGACAATGGGGTCAAACTTGAGAGCTATTTAGGAGGACAGATTAATATGACCTAATCATTTGCTGTATATTGGGGATTATTCCTAAGTTTCTAGCTTTGGAGTTTCAGTGAATGGTGGCGTTGTTTAGAAAACATTGAGGAGAGGCAGGAGGAGGTAATGAATTTAATTTTAAACATGCCAAACTTTAGATGCCTGCAAGACATCCACAGGAAGATGTGGAAGGCAGTAGAATATGGTGGTCTGGAGTTGAGAGAGGAGATTTGTGGGTTCTTTTCACATAAATGGTGCTTAAAAGCATGGGAGTAAATAACACATGAAGCAAATGAAGTGTAAAATCATGAGGAATTTCAGATTTTAAGAGTCTGGAATCTCAGAAGCCAAGAGAGACATTGTTTTGAGGAAATAGGAGTATTCAGTAAGGATAGATGTGCCGTGGAATTATGCAAGCAAAGGAATTTGTGAATCAGTGTCTGCTAGTTTTGTCAATATGAATGAAGAGTTTCAGTAGATTAGAAGGGGCTGAATAGTGAATCAGAGGCCATTTTGAGATGTTTTGCTAGGAAAAATTCATGTTAAGCAATGAGACTGTAACTATACCAATATGATACGAAGCTTTGTGGGTTCACCTGGCTTTCAAATTAACTTTTAAAAGTTTGCCTATGGATAAATCTTTCTTAAATGCTTCTTTGCCACTGTAGCGTGGAGTTTTATATTTATATTCACAATCTCTGCACAGTCCTTGGAGCCTGATAGGAGTTTGTGATGGCGATACACTATTCCCTTGGTGCTTTTTTCTTCTCCTGAGTGGATGAGATTACATTAACTCTGTTGCAGATGTGTAGTGGAGAAGTTTAAAGAAATCTTTGCATGCAGTTTCACAGCCATAGCTGAAGTTAACAGCTCCTCTGTAGTCAAGGCTTCACCAGTTCTATCCACAGTACTAATAGGGATTTCCCCAGCCACTAGTTAATTATAATCGATGATTTTAAAAAAAAAATTTTTTTTTCTCAGATTTCTCTTTTGAGATAAGAAATCTTTATATTCAGAACATCTCATACAGAGTTGGAGAAACTCTTTGCATGTTAAAATTATGTCATCTTCTGTAGTCGAGGAAGTATCATTGAAACCTTTACTCCCATGGTTAACCTGTCAAAATCATTTCCTTTAGGAAGCAGCTGTCAAGGATAACTTTAGTTTTCCTTTGCTTTTTTTTTTTTTTCCACTGTGTTTACCCTAAATATCATGAGGCATTTTGCTTTCTTCTTACTACTTTTTAAGAGTGTAGCTATGTTGAATCTGGCTATTTAAAAAAAAGTTAAGCTGTATTGGGTATGTTCAGATTCTGAGATTTTATTTACGTACGGTAATCCAGTCTATTATAGGAATGTGGATTAGAAAGAAAATCTGGTCTCTAGGAGCTAATTGTTAAGTATACAGAGTTCCTATGTTTATTATTCTATCCCTGTGAATCGTAATATTCACCTTAGTGAGAGCCAGCTCACTTTTCTGATTCATTTGAGAAGAAAATTGGATGGCCACAGATGAGTATTGTTATTTATTCCATGGAATTTTTTTTTCAATAATTACAGTCACTGTAATTAATTAATAATTAATTATTCAATAATTACAGTCACTGTAATTAATTATTCAATAATTACAGTCGCTGTAATTAATTAATTAATAATTTTGAAAGTTTCTTTTGGTATTTTACCATCTCCCACTTGTTTATTAGCTGTCAGCTAATTTTGGGATTTGAGAGGAATATTTTACTCTTCCCTGTAATAAGCATTAGGTACCACTAGATAGGAGTCGAGAGTCTCTACAGCCTAAGAAGGACTCATACGTCTGTGAACATTTAAAGACCACATGAGTCACTTTTGTCTGAACCTAAAATAATATTTTCTTTGGGAAAACTGCTGGCAAATTTATTGTGTTAAAAAGTAGATATGGAGCTGTTTAAGTAAGAGAACCAGAGTTGAACTAGTATCTTTCAATTCTTTCTCTCTAGATTGGATTTTTATTGTTTATGTAACCTTCAGACCTTTTGTATGAGTTTAGAAAAATAGGTTTCTTTCCATTAGAGACAACTGAGTTTACCATGGCCTCAGATTCCTGGCTGCCACACTCTTTAGGTTACAATGTGTGTAGTCCTATCTTTCCATTTCTCATTCGAGTGTTATCCTTTAAGTATAAAGCCTCATCCTCTCCAACTTTGCCCAGATCTCCTCTATTCCAGAGCTTTCTGGATTTTTTTTTCTTTTTTTCTTTTTTCTTTTTTTTTTTTTATATTTTATACCCTAATAAAAAAACAGTTAACATTTAAAAAATATTTTCCACAGGTTTCTTTACATGATTAATAAAGAATTTTTTTAAGTAACTGCAAATTTAAAATTTAGTAAATGGAGGGATTTTAGTAACCGCATTTTTAATATACATACAGGTTATAATGTTCAGAGAAATCATTTCTGGAATTCCCTATTTGAGAGAGAAATTCCGTGTGGATTACCAATCTTACTCTACTTTGCTCAGTGAAAATCTAAGTGCTTAAAATTAGGCTTTATAATCTTTTTTAATTAGGTCAAATGAAATTCTGAACACTCAGAGTTACAGATTGGTTATGTTCTGGAGATTAAGGGTTACAGTCCTTTTTAATGCATTCTGTCCAACCCTAACACATTATGGAGCCCTTTCACTTGTTACTTTGGCAACATCTATGAGTATAATAATTTGGAATTAATGTTTGAAAATTATTACACATATTTAGAAATGTCTGAAATGTAGTCAAATTTAGTCAGCTCAACTTGTTTTGAAGCAAAATATTCATCTTGAGCAAATGCCTATGAATTCTCATACTTTCTGAATTCTGGTGGTTATTTTTAAGTTATACTACTTACTTTTCATAACTCTCATATAGCAGTTACTTAAGAGGTTAAATCTAAATGGATTTGTATTGTTCTAAAATTTGGTTTGGTTTTGGTTAATATGTGTGATACAGCACAATATAGATGGAAATAGACTCTATGATTTTATTGTCTTAATATAAAATTAACTTGATAGGGTGAATGAGACACTTTATAATATATCAAAAGAAATTGTTTTGTAGTTAAAATAAAGTAGATCCTTACAGCGTATAAAATAGAAGTCTGCCATCTTGGAAAGCATAATTAACTCATGCTAACCATTATACTTCATTACAATTATATTCTAAATGCTGAAGTGATAATGTACTTCTTTGCATTCTAATACTTAGTGAAATTAAAGAATATTCTCACAGTACTTATCTTAGTTTAATTAGCTTCTGACACGAGGGAATCTGGCTAAATGCTTATTACAAAGTCACAATATTTTAAGAAAAGCATAGCAGAATGGTTAAAACCTAGCATTTTGGATTTCAGAAACATGGGTTTACCACTTACTTATGTAAACCCAGGGCAATTTACATATTAGCCTAAATCACAATTTCCTTACATATCAAAAAGATAACGAAAGCACCTTGAGGGCAGGGATTATATCTGTTTTATTCATTGCTATATTCACAGTGCCTGGCACATAGCAAGCACTCAATAAATATTGAATGAGTTAACAAATGGATACCTGTACCTCATGGCTCTTGTAAAGATTTGGTTAAAAATAAATATTTAAAAATTAAAATAAATAAATAAATGCATGTATATATAGTTGAGTGTATGATGTATTTAATTGCTCAACTAATGGAAGTTATTTTATGATTCTTCCATGTCAACTCTAAGGATAATAAGTATTTTGAATGACCCTAAATGTAGGACTGTTTTTGCCAATGTCAAAATTAAGTAAAAGAAACAGTCAGGGTTAGCAATTAATTTGGTTGTTTATTTTGTTGAGTATAATTTGAAATAATGTTTACAAATCATCTAAAACAGTCAACAAGTTCTATACTGAGATAAATTTTCCCCCTCCAAATCAGATGCCGTAAGACTTAAAATGTCTACAAGATAATTGTACATTGTATATCTGGGATTTGGACAGCTTTTCTGGATTTCAGACTAATATGAAAACTTTAACATTCATCCAATTTCTGAGGTTTGTCTTAACTATGCAGATCAAGTAATAGTGCTTTTCAGAAAGGAAATGAAGTGGCTTTAAGAGAAACTTGAAGAATAATCCTCAAAAAGCTCTTGATGCAGCTGTTCTATCATGTGTAACAAACATCTGAATTTGCTTCCTGAATGTGCTCATTATTTGATAGCTGCATGTCATATAAGGAACATAGCTTGCATGAATGCTCCCTGGGAATTATGACTCACAGATACATTTATAACTTTTTTATATCCATTAAATTGAAATAGAAAACTTTAGGTTTCATATTTGGGGACTAATTTGTCAAAAGCAATGCCATTACACCTATGGATATCTTGGAAGGCAGAAATCATCATTTTCCCTTGAGAAGACATCCAACCCAAACAATAGCAATCAATTTCAAAGAGGGAAGCATTCCGATTCTTTACTCATAGTCAGAGGTTTTGTCAAGGGCACTGACCACGGTCTTCCAGTGGTGTAGCAAAGTTAAAAGCCATTCATTCATTCATTCATTCATTCAGTGGTATTGAACAAACATCATATTAAAATGCTTTTAAATTTAATTTGCTTGATATTAACTTGCATCAAGGAATGGTTCTCTTTCTGAGAAGACATCCCCTTTGATCAGGCTCATGGCTTAGGCATGGGGGCACGTATGGAGCTGTGATATCAACTGAATCAGCCCTGCCAATGCTTGAGGGGAAGATGCCATTCTGTCCTGCAAAGCATTGTGCTAGGCACTGGGAAAGGGCGGTGGTGAATTGCTCTCAGCCACTAGAGATCTTGTAGAATGGGGGGCAAATTACAATGGCTACACAGTTCTGATTGTGTCTTGACCACCTCCTCTTAAAGAATTTCAGACGTTTCCAACTGATTTTTAGGATGACACCAGAGTCCTTGACATGGCCTACAAAGTTGCTTTTTATGTTTTGAGGGTCCCCTTGCTCCTCCAGACTCAGCTCACACTGCTCTCTGCCTTGTGGCCTGAGTTCTAGACATGCCCTTTTCAGACCAATTCACTTGTGCTCTCTCAGACAGTGAAGACTGCCTCTGTCTCCTCTCTTTACACTAAGTTCAGCTTATATTCTTACTTCACATCTGGGAAAAAATCCTCAGGGACTCCTCCCTTAATAGGTTAAAATCCCATGTACCTCCTTTGTGACACATACCACACTTAAATTTTACATTTATTTAAGCATTCATTTGACTGTCTCACCAACTAAACTGTAAATACCATAAGAGCAAGGATAGGGTCTGCTTTTAGTCATCCTTTTATCTCCAGTGACTGGGACAGTGCCTGACACATATTGTAGATACCCAAAAAATATTTGCTCAATGGGTAAAGGGATAAATGAATGAATGAATCACATAATTTACAGGAGAAAATGCTATATTCAGTAAAAGAAGTCCTGACAAAACACTCTGGGAGTTCAGAGGAATAAATGAATTACCCAAATGACTCATGTAGAATATGTGAAGGTAACAACTATTACTGCATTCCGTAAAGGTAGAGACTGAAAATTTTGCCATATCAGTTTGGATGATACAAATCCTGACAGCCCACAATTACTGAGCATCTGTCCTATATAGGGCACTTTATTAGGCACTTCAGTGAATCACTGAGATAAGAATTCTATTTGCCATCATTACCTTAAGACAGCGGTCCCCAACCTTTTTGACACCAGGGACCAGTGTCATGGAAGATAATCTTTCTGTGGACCAGTGGTGTGTGTGGGGGGATGGTCCAGGCAGTAATGCGAGCGATGGGAAGCGGCAGATGAAGCTTTGCTCGCTCTCTGCTCACCTCCTGCTGTGCGGCCCGGTTCCTAACAGGCCACGGACCAGGGTCAGGTTGGGGACCCCTGCCTTAAGATACTGGTGCTGGTGCTTCCCTGGTGGCGCAGTGGTTGGGAGTCCGCCTGCCGATGCAGGGGACACGGGTTCGTGCCCCAGTCCGGGAAGATCCCACATGCCACGGAGCGGCTGGGCCCGTGAGCCATGGCCGCTGAGCCTGTGCGTCCGGAGCTTGTGCTCTGCAATGGGAGAGGCCACAACAGTGAGAAGCCCGCGTACCGCAAAAAAAAAAAAAAAAAAAAGATACTGGTGCTGATTCCATTAGTCCAAAAAGCGACCTTGGAGTTCTCATGAAAAATCCGCCTGAAATTATATTTTTGTTGTTTGGAAGAACTTCTTAATTTTGCTGGAATTTCATTTGAGGAGCACTGGGCCTTGGTTATCATAGGACAATGGTGTAGTAGTCCTGAGAGGTTACCATTAGTAACTCTGGTGTTGACAGGATGAAAAGTGTTAACACTGCTGTGTAAGTCGCCACATCTTAAAACCACTTAAACCTGTCTTGCTAATGAGAGTCTGCCGTGTCCAGCCTATGGCAGTCCTTAGTGCAGGCTCCAGGAGAAAGAAACCCCAAATGTGGATGTACTCCAGAACTTCTGGGGAAGGGTTCAGGGTGCCTGGCTATGCGCCTCAGGTCTCCTGAGGCACGTAGACCTCCGTCCCCATCTCACGCGGAGCTTCTAATCTATACGGAGGAGAGAGCTCTGTCTTCTGATACTTTCTGCAATCTCACTGTCTTAAGGTAATGATGGACTTTGCCTTGCATTCATTTTCCTTTTATTTAGTAGGCAGAAGTTTTCTTTTCTTTTTTTTTTTCTCATCTTTTTATACATGCCCTGTAGTACCACAGCCCTGCCAATGCTCTGCCAATGACATCACCCTGTGGTGGTTATAACTCTGTAGCTGCTGGTGAAGACCTTTCTCAGGAAAGGGAACAGGCCCTGTAGGTTGGGTGCCAACAGTGTCTAGCTTCCTCCATAAACCAGCAGTTGTTGGGATGTTTTCTGCAGGGCAGATCTCTTCTTCTTTAATCACTGGTAATAATGAAGTTTTTGTCATATTAAAGGAGAAAGAAGAGAAGCGATTGAGAATAGTTTGAGGGGATGACTGTGCCTTCCCTCAGGTCCAGCGACAAGAGGACTACAATGGGTAGCTTTCAGAACTACATATGGTCTTCCTTCCGAGGGAGTTGATTAAGCGACTCCGGATGAAATTGAAATCCTGTGATTTGACCTTTGTCTGGCCTGGGAGGGCTGCAATTCGCATAACAATTTCCTTTTGTTCTTTGTTTGGAGTTATTAATCTAACATGAGCCTCGAATTAATCAGGGGTAGTGCGTAGCTACATTTCTAATTCACAGCTCCGCTGCCTGTGTCTTTTTTAATTAAGGCCGAATGATAGCAGGCCTTAGCCCTGATTGCCACACTTGCTAACCACACATTGAGGGATGAAGAGGCTAAACAGGCAGAATGAGATTACTTCAAGGTTTCACTTAATTGTTTTCTTCCTTTAAGTAAAGAGCACTGACTGAAGGTTATTAATTCTGGGCTGGGAGAGCTCCTTTTACGTGTGTTACTTGTCTTGACTTTGGGATGGGGTGGAGAGAAATTCAGGTTCTCATTAGTACCCTTAGGTGTAAAATGACCACAGGGATTACCCAAGTCACAGTTTCAGTTATTGATTTAAACTGCCCAACACATCTTCATGGGGGATGGGAGGTTGGTGAGTGGTGGGGCCAGAGAACTTTGGCCCTTGGTTACCTCTCTATACACTGTGTAAGGTTTGAAGCCTTTGAGGCACTAATGACTGTTCAACATTGCTCAGTCAAAACTTTGTAAGAGTAAATAAATTGGAAATGTGCTTTAATGTGACTTAACATTGTTCTAGAATTCAGTATCACATGGTTCTGTCTTCTACTTTGTTGGAAGGATGTAATTACTAGAAGGACCTAATTATAGGTTAGCTTTACCAAACAGGCTTTGCTACAGTGTGGAACCAAGGATGCATCATGCAGAATTTTAGTAATAGCTATTTCCCTTCGGTAGAAGTTATTAATTGCCTCCATCCTTCAATTGCTTCTTATATTTTGGAAGGGAAATATGACACACAGATATAGATCAAAGGATGTTAAGTAAAATTGGACTCCAATTTACTGAGTTACTATGCCTCTCCCTGGAAGAAAATGGCTCCTTATAGAAAGTCAGCTCTGAGACGCTGAGATCATTTAATTAACCACTGTTGCAGTGAACTTGTTAGTATCTTTGTACAACTGCACAAGTAACTTATTCCTCCCTCCAAATGTCTGACTAACCTAGAAGAAATTGATTCTTCATTACTGTATAGTTCAGGCTTGGACAGAGTTGTAGAGTGGAATAAACACAGCAGCTCATTTGGTGTGTGATCTTTTGCTTTTTGAGACTCAGGTTTTAGAATAAACAAACAAATAATAGGAAGTTCGGCCAGATAACCTACATGGTTCCTTTCATCTTTAAAACTATAATTCTTTATTTACATATTCTGCTTCAAATCCCAGGTTTGGTCATTTATTTCACTAATCTCTGTTCTGTCTGTCTATGAAAATAGTGGGCTTTCACTGGCTAGAGGTGTCTGTATATTTTCCATAGAATTAAAGTCTGGAAAACATTTTAATTTAAATGTATTATTGTGTTTCAAATTGGTCTCTTCTTATGGTTGCACTCAGTATTATATTGTTTTTCTTAATATTTGAATAAGAATTATATGTGAAAAGGGACATTTTAAAGAATAGAATTCAATTTGTAGAGGAAAGAGCACTGAACTGGGAGTTAGGGAAACTTAAGTCAGGTCATAGCTCTGCTCTTTACTTGGTGTATGTATGACCTTAGGTGTTTAGGTCTCATTTCCAACATAGGCAGAATTAGGAAGAATAGACTAAAGGTTTCTTCCAACTCTGACTTTCCATGATTCTGATAGTTTTATTATGATTAGGACTTTGATGCATCAGATGGGTTGAATGTGTTTTTCATTTTAGAATATTTTCATCTCTTAATTGATAGATACATTGAAATATAGGTAACATTTCTAAGCAAATAATTTAAAAAAGCAACACACTTCAAGGGAAAATGTATTTTCATTTTAAAATCTAAATTTTGGAATAACACGTTGTGAAAATGACTGATGAGGTTGGCCTGAAAAGAAGAATCTTTGCAAAAGAAGATAGGGTGGCAGTTAAAGGGAGATGGGAGTGTGAAGGAAGGTTTAACAGGATGAGAATGATTTGAACATGTTTACAGGTTAAGAAGAATGAATTGATAGAACAGAAGATATACTCAGAATGGGGAAAATTGATGAAGCAAGGTCCCAAGGTGATGTGAGCAGAGTGGATCCCAGCTATTAGTGGGGTGTTAACCTCAAACAGAGGAAGAGAGGTTTCATCCTCTGACCCTGCAGAGACGTTGATTAGGTGGATTGCAGAAGTGATGTGTGTGGATGGGGCAGGTAGTACATACTTAAGGGAAGTGAGGTCATCTGAAAGTGATGGGGTGGTTTATTAAAGAGAAAGGTGAAGGTTTGAGACAGCTACAAAAGGGAGAGGAGGTGAGAAAGGCAACTAAAAGAAGTCTTGGGTGAGGTAGAGCACAGGTGTGCATGGGGTAGTGGCAAGGAACTGTGCTGTTGCATAATTTCCTCCGGCTGTGTTCAGCTGCCCTGGGGGGCAGGATGAGCTTCAGAAAAGGCAGGCTGTGGAGTTCATTAGGCGGTTCAAGGCCTGGGGAAGGGATGTGCAGGGGTAAAGAGGAGATGATACGCCTTGGTGCATTGATCTTATTAATTCCTCAAACAATCTTAAAAGATAAACTCAATTTTGACAGTTTAAAGAGAGGGAAACAGAGGCTACAGGAATTTAGATAATGCCTTGAAGTCAAACGTTCTTGTCCCTACACCATATACTCTCGTTTAATAGTTTAACACTTTCCCCTTCATTATTGCCATCAAAATTATTGCATTGAGTCATTCAGTGAATTATATGGATGAGAACGTTTCTTGTAAGGATTACATAAAACTCAAAAGTAAACCTCGTTTGGTGAGTAGATTTCGTTTTACGGTAAATGGCAAATCCATTGAAAATCTGGTAAAGCACAATTTACCAGATATTTATGGCCACCAGTCTTTGGCTTTCAGCACTGTGTCACTGCCTTTTGCTCTTTTTCTCTCTTGGCTGAGATTAAAAAAAATTGTTTTTTAGTCTTTGGGAAAGGTTGATAGCCCTATACAAGTCAAGATATTATCGCCACGTTTCCAAAATGCAGATGCCAAACTCTTTGGGGTTGTGATACACCCAGATGGTCTTCATTTTTTGCATTTCTGCAAATGTTATTACCAAATACAACAATTTTTCCTCCAAAGTCATTAGAGCCCATTTGGCACCTTCTCTAATCTGTCCTACTTGATACCTTTTAATTACTTTGTGAGGGGATCTAGTTGTCTTGTTGTTGCTAAGGGCCAAATGACCAAGGGGTTAATGGTTTTTCTGTCGCTGGCCAATTGGTTTTTAGTCCGTAGTTATTTATGGGGAAGTCCAGGGGCCATTAGTTTTCAAGTATGTGCAGCTGTACTCTTCACAATTACTAGTCCATAAGCAAATGTGGACTTACTTTTTGTGTACGATTGTTTTTTCCCTGATTGGTTAGACAGTCTGTCGCCATTTATGAATGATTCTTGTTGATGCAAAACATGGCATTGAATTCTATTTTATTATTTGGATTCCATGTTTCACAGGATGCTGTCATCTGGATTCAGACAAGGCACAAGGGTATGCACCCCCTGTCACTAGTGACAGATTGCTCCTGTGTAGCAAAATGTCAAATCTCGCCCACCACGTGTTCGCTGTACCATTCTCCATACGTCGGCATAGGTGCTGAGGCTCGCTGTAAAATCGGTGACCGGTTGGCCTTGGTTTTTTTTTTTTTGCTCATGCTCTGTCCTTTTGGACATAAGGTAGAGATTACTATTAATGGTTCTTTCAGTTCCTAGGAGCTCCTCCCTCTGTGCTGTCTTACTGTGATTTTTTTTCTGCCCTCGTTGAATGGTAGTCTTTGATGTCACACAAGAGAATACTGTTGGCTAACAGTCTGGAGACTGCTTCATTTGAGCTAACCACCACATGAAAACAAATGTGATCCATCATATTTCATTAACTAGCTGTCCTCCTTTTGGGTGCCCTTTTTTGATGTCAGAGTACATCCTGACAGGAATCAGAAAGATCTGTGTGATTAAGAACAGTAATAATGCTTATTGCATTGTATTGTAAATTACCTTCCTGGGCCCTGCTACTTTATCAGCCCCACTGGCATTGGCTCCCGTACATTTTTGACTACTCAGTATATACAGTGTATTAGCGCAATGGAGATCATTATGTGGCCTGTATTTGAGTCATTTTTATTTAAGATGCCAAACAATAAGCTGTTGATTGGGGGAACAAGAGGCGAACAATAATGTTCTGTGTCACATAATACACCACCATTTTCCAGCTTTGCTTTAGAAGGGCCCTCTTTATTGTTTTTGTATAAAAATGGTTCTTAGGAGGAGGAATATTTTGCTGAGGTATGTCATTATTTTGCAAATTTCTATTATCTCATCATGTTGTCTTCATTGTAAATTGCAGCTAATTAGGAACCTAGTTAGAGCCCCAGCTTTGAGGCTGGCTTTTTTGTGAAAAGAGCCCACCGATTACCGCACTACAAGAGAGGAAGGGAGAGAAAAAGGAGATTAATCTGGTTACCTAGGCGACACTCGCTTCCATCTGCGAGGAACAATACATTTTTGTTTCCTTGGCTCAGTTCAGATCTGTTTTGTTTAGAGGGGGAAAAAAAAAGGGAGAGAGAGAGAGAAAGAGAGAGAAAGAGAGAGAAAGAGAGAGAAAGAGAGGGAGAGAGGGAACCTAGCTCCAGAACAATGCTGAATTCTGTCTAGCTCAGGCTTACAGGCTTGATTCCTCTGCAAGTTAGGGGTCTCAGGGGAGTGAGAAGATGAAAGAGATAAGCTCCAAAGTTGTCAAAGGTCATGACCTTGCCACACAAAGCCAGCAGTTTTACCACTAAATCCCCTTCTCCCAAAAAAGCACTTAATGAAATAATATACTGTGCTTCTCAACACCCCATCGTCTATATTAAGGAACAAGTCCCCAGAATTGTGTATTTAAGGAGTCATTTTTTAATTTCATACTAAATTATCAGTGACTCTAAGAAGCTACTCATGGGTCCAGTTTGTGTCTTGGCAAGTTAACTTTGGCTTTTCTACTTTTTTTTTCCAAGTGGCTTTCACAAAACCTACCATTTTATTGTGGTGACATATAATGTTTAAGTTATGATTTTACTTTCCAGTGAATACAGCAGAACTATTGAATCAACCCAATATTGAGACGTATTAACTACTCCCTTCCAGTTGCTTCTGTTGTACGTCAAACTTTTAAGACTTTAGAATAGGATGGCCATTTATTTTGCTCAGGCGTAATGTGTGGGTGTTGCCAGGCTGTTTGCTGCCTCTCATACCGTCACCAGAGAAAGGGCTGAGAATGGCAAGAAGCTGAAAGAGTCAGCCTAAAAGACTCGCGAATCTCAGGGCTTCTTCAGGAGACTTGGCTAAACCCACAGCTTCTGATGAGCATAATGCTTTCGGCATCGTGTTCTCACTCGTTGGTGTGCCATCCTGCATAATGAGTAGTTATCCAGGAAGGTTATGTGTGATGACATACAGTTAGAGGAGTCTCCAAGAGAGGAATGTTGGCTTATCTGAGCTCTGCAGTCATAAAATGCATTGATTAAATCGGAGCAACTGGCTTATTTTAAAATACCCCGTAGAATCCACACTTCACGCCCCTGAATGTCCCCTCATCAGTCCTCCTTCCAAAATAGATTCTTAATAAAAGGAACATAAATCTTTTCATAACAACTACAAGTTACTAATGGTTCTCAGTATGCAGTATACACTATGGAGACTTCTCTTCAAAGGGGATTACCCATCTCTCTTTTCTTACCTGCAAATGGAAAAAAGATACCTAACCAAATTATTTTGTATTTATTGCTCATCCAGCCCTCTAGAGCATCTGTAGTCTTTCTTTCCCATTATAGCATTTGGGCAACTCCAAGTGCTGCATCTCATAGGATTTATAATGAGTCCTAGAAAACTATGAAAAAAACCAAACTCATGCAGTTCTAATTCATTCTAATATTAATAGATTTTATGGATAAAAACAAAAGCAAAATCTTGCTTCTTATCCCAAACTTGTCTTCAAAATGGTCCTCTGTTTTTTGAGCCTTTGCAGGAAATCAGATAAACTTTCCAGTTTACCCATGAGTACCTCAAATAAGGCAAGATACAAATTAGTATAGTATGGCAAACCCTCAACAAGAGTCTTCTCCCAGTAACCTTTTACTGTATAAGGACAAATTACCAAATACTACATTGTTATTAAAAGCTGGAACATCTTTCTGAAGTTTGTGAAATCAAGTTTACTCTTGGCAATGGCAGGGACTGCAAGGGCAGTTGTGTTTTGGAAATCCACTTTTAAACAGACAAATGAAATGGTTTCTTGTTATCTGAAAATGAACTTTTTTTCATAAAAATGATGAAGCCTCTTTAAGCTTTCAGGGGACATGATACCTTTTTTTAAACGAAGAATTTTAGTAAATTACATAGTTATACAGAGAAGTAGTTGTGGTAAGGAAGTCAACACAGCTCAGAACAGCTTTCTTTACAGAGAGTATTTGAGCTCTACCGAGCACTCACTAGAAGGACCCCCGTGTCCTCTGCTCATCTGTCTGCAGAGTCAGTCCATCCGATTCCTGTTCTCAGCTTACCAGAGTCACATATGGTATCTAATCTCTTTATAAAGGCTTTGATTGATTATATGCTGAGAAGGTAAAGAAATGAAGACGAGAAAACTATTCGGCATGTGCAGAAGCATATTTTTGCTCACATTAGATAAGACAGAAATCTTTAACCACAAAATGTGTTAATGTAGCATGGGAATGCGGTTAGCACCAGGTGAGATGGCAAAAGCTACTTACTTACCAGTATGACTGGTCTTAATAGACAGCGAAGAAGGGTGCATTTACCTGATGCATTTAGGAAGGATTTGGTAGTTCTCTAATATACAAGTTTCTCTTGTCTTCAATCCTCCCTTACTGTTGCTCACTCAAGACCTTAGGTACCCCCTCTTAGGAAGTAACTTCTAATATTCTGCCCTGAAAAAGTAGTTCAAAATGGATGCAGAGGAAAGAGTGCCACCTGCTGATTTCTCATCCTAAAGCAATTCTGATTTCCTTGGAGGTTTCTCAGCAAGATCTCATAATTCGTGATACTATTTATTAAGTCATAAATGACAAGCACAAAGCCTGGAGCGGTGGGGCTACAGTTTTGTGAGCTGTAAGGTAGAATCAGAGGGGTTCAAGGATTGATTACAAAATATTTTCATTCGGTTCAAAATACTCACTATAATGGGTTTCAAAACATTCAAATTCACCATTTCATCAATTTTTCATGTTTTTCTTCTTATCAGCTACAGGGAAGCTTATGGACAACAGGAAAGTGACTTCCTTGTCTTACGAAATTTCCTTGTCTTGAATTTCTTCTGGACTCTTCTCAGAGTGGAAAAAACATGTCTAATAAAAGCCACTTTGTGATATTGGAAGTTGCTCTCACGAACATGACTTTTTCTTCATTCTGTCTTGAAAGGAAACATGCTTCTTTCTAGTTGCCTGTGACACTATCAAAGAAAATTGCTTAAAGTAAAATAAAAAGATGTATTAACTTGCCCCCAAATGCATTTGCAAATTAAGGTTGTAGAAATTCATCATTTCTGTTTTTCCTGCTGAAGTTTGCAATTCAGGGAAATTTTATAAGTTTTCAAACAATTATTAATATGTAATTGCTCACAAAGTACTGGGAAGTTAGGAGAAGTAATGTGTGTCTAAGAAAGACAGGAACCTCTAGCTGATGAATACAAATTGAAGTAAGCCCCAGGAAGAATTTTCAGTTGAGTGTGATTCTGACATCAGATACATCAGTGTACCTTTTTTTTTTTTTTTGCCACACCTGTATCACCAATTAATAGGAGAAAACACTGTTTTTCTTAGTCAAATGGCAGAAGGAATGGTCCATACTAACACCCATTCTTTAAAAAAGACTCCCAATTAAGTATAATTTAAAAAGTTGACCAACATAATGGGTGGGCTGATGCACGCTTATCCAAAGTGAAACTCATCACCTATTGCAATGTATTTATCCTTAATTGTTACTTTAGAACAGTTACCATTAACCTGTGCCTTCAGTGTTAGGGTGATTTTATCTCTAATCAACTCAGGCATGAATCAGATTGCAGGCACAGCAAGAAGAGTGAGCAACAAAGGAGCTGTTACCACAAAGGAACAACTCTACAAATGGGCCGGAGCTGTCAATATCTCTTCCTACTCTGCAAAATAAAAGTTAACAAAAAAATATAGAATCCTTTTCTTTTGGAGGAATAACAAGAGAATAGATGGAAAGAAAAAAAAAATAAGAAAATTTAGTCACAAAGCATTTATTTATAATGTTAGTAAAATAAAACATGTTTTCCAGTCCTTAGAAAATAGGAAGCTGTTATCATGTCATTGATATGAGTGCCCATGGTGGCCATTTGTATTTAGGTGAGAAAAATCTGAGTGTGTGTGTGTACACATGCATGTGTGCATGTACACATGTGCATTATAAGGAACACTGTTTTCTCTTTTTAAATTTGATTAATTTCTGTAGACATTTTGCAAATAAGCAATCCTGCCCATGTATAAGTAACTCTAAAAAAGTGGTTAGCAATTATATATCATTTGGAAGTTAGTCCATTGGTAAATTTGGCATCAAAATGCTATTAATATTTTAGAACACTATTCTAATTTCTAAAGAAAGATTCTCCAGCAAATGCATAGCCACTGGTAGTAATGGCAATTTTTACGTGAGGCGCAAGGTCTCTTCCTTCCTTTTTCCTGGGTACTGGTTTGTTAGTCCTTTGGTTTAACTTCCTGTTTTAACTGTTTAGGCGAAGGGACCGCTACCTCCTTTACCTACATTTTTTCTTATAGGAATCATACCTCTCGGGGTGCAATTTAACTTCATCACTGCCGGTTACTTCTTTCTTGTATTTCTCCCAAAACACACACACACACGTAGTCATTCATTTGTTTTACACATATTTATTAAGTACCTGCGTGTGCCGGCATTGTTCAGGGATGTATCTTGGGATATATTGCGTATTTAGGAATATAAAACCAACAAAGGTCGCTGCCCCTGGGGAACCACATTCTAGTAGGGAGAGAGGTCTAAAAGTAATAAGCATATCTTGACTCTGAAAACCTTGACAAATGAACTGAGTAATATTGAATAGTAGTTGTTCAATACGTTTTGTTGTTTCAATCGACAACAATTGTGTGTGTGTGTGTGTGTGTGTGAGGAAATGCGTGGAAAATAGTTCTATTTCTGCAGTGGTAAACTGCATCCAAGGCTTCAACTACATTTTGATGATTGAATGAAGCTAAGAAAATTCCAAGTAACGGGGACCATACTAGAGATTGGACGATATCTTCTCTGGAAGAACACAAGACCCACAAAATAATTTCAAGGAGAAGTATCAACTCTGCTCATTGTTCCTTCTGTAACTCTTCAAAACTTGTATCTTAATGTAGAAGATTTTTCTAGTGAAATATTAGGGGAAGGTATTGAGGATGAGTGGGAACACAATACCATTTGACCAAACAAATATTTTGAAACATTCTTAACTAAAATGATACCTGATATCTCTGGCTTATAAAATTTTAAACGCAAAAAAATTCTTGATTACATACTATAGGCTATCTTTAAGCTTCCGTTTTTCTTTTTGGCTTTCATAAAATCATGGAAGTTTCAAGCTGAAGGCTTTACTCTGATCTTACTACTCACTTCTTGGGATTTAGTATCCCTTTGAAAATCTGCTAAAAACCATAGACCCCGTCATTCCAAAATTTGATATATGTACATAAAATACTGCTCTAAATTTCAGGTAATTTGTTGAATACTATGAATCCATTGAGCGGCCCTTAGATATGAGGTAGATCTAGTCTAGTCTGTTCAGTTTACAGATGAGAATACAGAGATGCAATTACGTTGTGATTTACTTAAGACCACACAAGTAGTGAACGTCAGGCTAAGAATAAAGAAGTTTTCTGATTCCTACCCTGTGTGAATTACTTCCACTCTGCATCCCGTTCTGGATACTTAAAGCTCCATTATAACTCATCCCACAACTCTGAGACTTAAACCTACACTTTATTATTCTCTCTCATGATCCTGAGATTTGATTGGATTTATCTGGACGGTTCTCACTTGGGGTCTGTCACATAGTTGCAGTCAGATCACAGCTCGGGCTGGAGTCCTCTGATGCCTGACTGGCTGGATATCTAAGGTGATTCCGTCACTTATATGTCTGGTATCACAGCTAGGATGGCTGGAGCAACAGGAGGCCGGGTGTGGTTCTCTTTCCGTGCTGCCTCTCCAAGTGGCCAGCTCTTACAAGGCATGGCAGTCTCTTACATGGCAGCTGGCTTCCTCCAGAGTGAGCGTTTCAGGAGACCCAGGTGGAGGCTGCAAGATTTATTATGACCCAATCTTGGAAGTCATGGAGCATCCTTTCTACTGCATTCTGTTGGTCAAAAAGCAAATCACAGGGACAGCCCAGGTTAAAAGCAAGTGAGTTCACATGGGTGTGAATACCGAAAGCATGGTTCATTGCGGGGGGCGGGGGTGGGCATCTTTGGAAACTAGCTACCATCATCCTCTTTAAGTGTTAGCCATATCTGACTTTTTGGAAGAAACTTCTACAAAAACATAGAAATTTACCAGTAAGTTATTCAAAATTTAAATTATCCTCTTGAAAATGATATATTTTTAATAGAGTACTCATTTTCTAGTTAATATTAAAACGGAGGGTCAGAATACCTTAAAAAAAGAATCTCAAGGAACTGAGAACTTGGATTTCTTTCCTTGTAGGAACTAGATCTTAAAAATATATGTGCAGATTTAATCCAAGCTCTGCATCAAGGATGTCCATCCATTCCTCCTGGTAATTGAATTCCACTGACTGACATAATTAGGCCCTATCTGTTAAACCTGTTGTGTCAAAATCTTCTTGAAGTGCCTTCATTTACATATTTCTAATGTTGCAGAAACAATCATAATAGCCGGTTCTGTCAAGGCCCATTGTAGAATGCTTTCATTCTCTGATTGACAGTGATAATAATTGATACTATGGGTCCTTTATATTAGAGTAGTTGTTTATTTGACATAATATTCTAGAAAATGTGCACCGAAAATCCTTAAAACGTGTTTTGGTAAAAGTAGCTTCATCAATTTTTCATCCATTTTTCACTCCTGTCATCTCAAATGGTTTGCATCAAACTGTCCCTAAATTAGTAGACTGGAAAAAAGAGCAATCTTAGTCTCTTATTTCAGATATTTTCTGGTGTCTATAGTCACTCCTCTCTGTAATCATTTACAGTTTACTGAGTGGCAGATATACATAAAAATATCTGAGGATTTTAAACCAAAGAAGATATCCTTTTTCTCTTAGCCCATTCTTTTAATTTAATTAGGAAGACTTTGCAAGACCTTTTAGTAACTAAGGGAATTGACATATTATAATTCAAGAGAACATTAGGGACTTAAGTACTCCCTAATTCTTACTGCTTCTGTTTTTTCAGTTAAGATATTAACACTAGTCAGTTAAGACCTATTTGGAGTTATTTGAGGCAGACTAATACAAAAAATCTCTGCCTAATTAAAAAAAAAAAAATCCAGCCGTTATGCAAAAAGGAATAAGCTGAATGAGGGCTGTAAGGTTATCTTTACTGCTGATAAAGGTGATATCAGAGAATGTGGGCAGGACGTCTTGTTAATACTTAGTGCCAGGATTAGTCAAATTTGTCCACCCAGTCATGGCAGGAGTGGACAGGGGCAGGCCTCCCCAACAGGAACCAAGCAGAACTTGTGATCCCTGCAAGCATCCAGCTCCCAAGAGAAAAAAAGAGGAAGGATCTGAGCAACTTAGATTCACTTTCTCCTACCAAAGCCTCACACACACACACACACACACACACACACACACACACGCGCCACACCACACACACGCACACACACAGTTACTGCCTCTCCCTTAAAAAGCAGTGATAGAGGGGACAGTGAGAAACCAGGAGTAGAAGATAATGGGATTGACTCCATAAGTAAGGACAACAGGAAAAGCATTTTGCCACTAATTTTCTACAGCTTTTTTGTTCTCTTAACATCTTTGGTTTAATCTTTAAACCATTAACAAGATAATATATGAAATGAGTTCTCTTACCTTTCTTCTCAAGACAATCTCTTATTTTAATATTCTTTCTGTTCTACTATTCTGATGAAAAGATGGGGATTCTCTTTATGTGCATAAGAGTGACCGTGGAATGCTCTGACAAAAGCTTTCCTATTCATTGACTGGGTCAGGATAATAATTCTTTTCCATTGATGATTACTACAAAGGCCTTTGGCATCAATAGTCCATTTAAATAATCCAGTGATAAACCTAGCCAGAGGAAAGAATCCAGAATGGATACCAATGCAAAACAATTCCAGATGCAAATAGAGGGTTCAAGCACCAATTAGGGGAATCTTTTTCTTCTATATTTAGTTCCATTGGAAATTTTTCTGAAACGAATATATAGTCAATCTGTTCAAGCTTTGATAATTTATGTTATAGCTAGTGAAGAAAATGTATGTTTTTCCTATTTTAAACCTCTCTGTATTTTATAAAACTTTTCTCAAGATAGTTTCAAGTTCTATTGTTTGTGACAGTTGTATCTGTGATGTGATTCATTCATTCAACAAATATTTGTTGAGATCCAAATATATACCAGATAATATTCCAGGGCACTTCTCTTATTTAATAATGGATTTAAAAGAAATGTAATGAGGAAAAAGTATGTTAACTAAAGGGGATGAGAGGATATAGGGCGTATTTGAGACAGAGAACTTCTTTTCAGAAAGGTGACAACTGATCAGAGTACTTTTAATGAAGTGAGGGAATGGGCCATGAAGATGTCATACTAATTCTGGAATTGCAAGCCAGACAGAGAATTGCAGATGCAAAGACTCTGAGGCAGAAACATGCTTAACAGGCAACTTGCATTAGAATGTGGCCAGATTTGACAAAAAGGGTTGAATTTTCAACATGAATTTGATATTTAGTAGTAAGGAAAAAATCAGCACATTTTACTGAAAAAAAATGTGTTCTATATTATAGATGCCTCTTTTTCAATAATCATCTGATCATTCAAGTTCCTCTTCTTTAATGATTTATAACAGCTTCCTTGAGATGCCATTAACATAATTTAAACTTTACTCATTTAAGCATGTAAGTCAATAAATTTATAGAGCTGTGCAACTATTATTACAGTCCAATTTTAGAACATTCCACTGTCTTCAAAAGATCCCTCATGCCCATTTACAGTCTCTCTTCCCACCCCCAGCTCCAGGCAAACAATAGTCTGTTTTATGGATTTGCTTTTTTGGACATTTTATGTAGTTAGAATCATACAATATGTGGTTTTCTAGATTTGGCTTCTTCCATTTTGTATAATGTTGTTGAGGTTATTGCCTACAGGAACATGCATCAGCTGTTTGTTACTTTTTATTGCTGAATACTATTCCATTGAATGGATTAGCGTCTTGTTTTTCTTTCACCTGTTGATGGAAATCTTCTTTTTTTTTCTTTAACTTGTTGGCTATCGTGAATAATGTTGCTGTCACCTTCACATTCAAATCATTGTATGGACATATGTTTTCATCGTTTTGGTTGGATACCTAAAAGTGGAATTGCTGGGTTTTAGGGTAAATTTTCCTTTAACTGTTAATGAAACTGCCAGACTGTATTCCGAAGTAGCTGTATGGTTTTATATATCTACCAGCAATACATGCCTGTTCCAGTTTCTTCACATCCTAGACGACATTTGGTATTGCCTGTCTTTTTGAATATAGCCATCACTGTGGATATGAAGTGGCATCTCACTGTGGTTTTAATTTGCAGTTCCCTAATCATTAATTTTTTTAGCACATTTTCATATGTATTTAACTATATCTTCTTCGGTGAAATGTTCATCCAGATCTCTAATGAATTTTTGATTGGGCTGTTAGTTTTACTGAAGTCTTTATATATTCTAGATACAAGTTCTTTGTCTTTAATGTAATTTACAAATACTATTTTTCCCCAGTCTGTGATTCATATTTTCAAACTCCTAATGGTGCCTTTTGAGGAACAAAAGTTTTAATTTTCATAAAGTTCACTTTATTATTTTTTTTCTTTTATGTGTCCTGCTTGAAGATCAGGAAGATTTTTTCCTATTTTCTTATAAACATCACATAGCTTTTGTTTTTACATTTAGGTCCATGATCAATTGTGAGGTGGGTTTTTTTGTTTGTTTTGTCTTGTTTTTGATGGCAGTAAGGGTCTTTTAGCACATGGAAATCGTATTGTTTCAGCACTATTAGTAGTTGTTGTAGAGATTACATTATACATTTTAAATGCTCACAATCTATATTAGATTAATACTAACCAAATTCTTATAAAATATACAAACTCTGCTGTAATATATTTCCATTTCTTCCCATTCTTTGTGCAACTACTATAATATACATTATGTATATATGTTATGTACATGGTAATACAATATTATAATTATCGATTCATGCAATCTATGCCTCTTAAAGAAGTTTGGAGAAAAAAAGGACAAAAACTTATTTATGTTTTTTATATTAACTCACATATTTAGATTTTCTGGTGCTCTTCGGTTTTTTTTCCATTTTTTTCCTGTGGATTGAATTACTATCTGAATATCTGCTCTAATTTTCTTGCTCCATTACACCTCAATTATCTCCACCTTTTTGCTAGTATATGTATACATTATATATCTATATATGTTATAAGTATATACAGAATATTATAAATATATTTCTATTTATAGAAATAATTTTCATATGCTTTGAGGCCAACAATACCGTTTTATAATTATTTTATAATTATTGTTTTATTAAATTGTCTTTTATAAACATCTGTTAAAGGTTAATGAGAAAAACTACATATGTTTATACTGTCTTTACAGAGCTCTTTATTTCTTTATGTGAAATCAAGTTACCATTTGGTGTCATTTACTTTCAGCCCAAAGGACTTTCTTTAGTATTTCTTATAAGAAAGGTGTACTAATCATTAGTTCTTTCATATTTTGTTCATCTGGAAATATCTTTATTTCTCTTTCATTTTAAAAAGTGAAATATAGTTGATGTACAATGTTATGTTAGTTTTACCTGTACTACATAGTGATTTGACATTTGCATACATTATGAAATGATCACCAGGATAAGTCTACTAACACCTGTCTCCATACAAAGTTATTACAATATTGTTGACCATATTCCTCATGCAGTATATTACATTCCTGTGACTTATTTATTATATAACTGGAAGTTTGTAACTCTTAATTACCTTCACCTATTTCACCTCCCTCACCCTATCCGCTCTGGCAACCACCTGTTTTTTCTCTGTATCTATGAGTCTGTTTTCATATTTTTTGTTTGTTTTCTGTGTTTTGTTTTTTTAGATTCTACATATCAGTGAGATCATATAGTATTTGTCTTTCTGTGTCTGACTTATTCTACTTAGCATAATATCTTATATATCCATCCATGTTATCACAAATGGCAAGGTTTCATTTGTTATATATTCCATCATGTCATGTTTATTCATTCAACTATTGATAGACAGTTAAGCTGCTTCTGTATCTTAGCTACTGGGCTATTATAAATAATTATGCAAAGAAAATTGATGTGAAATATATCTTTTTGAATTAATTTTGTTTTCTTTGGGTAAATACAATTTCTTTTTTTTTTTTTTGAGGGATAGTTTTGCTGGATATAAAATTCTTACTTGACAGGGTATTTTTTCCTCCTGACACTTTAATTATAGTATAATGTTACTGCATTATGAAATTATCTTTTAAATCACTCAAGAAGCAAAGGTGCTTGCATGTTACCACTATACCACTTCCTTCCTTCTATACCACTTCCTTCTGGACTCTGTTGTTTCTTCTGAGAATCTGTTGTTAAACTTATTGTGGTTCCCTTATATATGATGAATCATTTTTTCCTTGCTGTTTTCAGATTTTTCTCTTGCTCTTTAGCTTTTAATAACTTGACTATTATGTTTCTAGATGTGGATCTGTTTTGTTTATCTTACTTGAGGTTTGTTGAACTTTTTTGATATGTAATTTATGTTTTTTGGCACATTTTGGAAGTTTGTGATCATTATTTCTTCAAATATTTTTCAGCCCTTTTTCTTTCTGCTTTCCTTCTGGGACTCCTATTATTCATATGTTGGTGTACATGAAGTTTTCCCTCAGGTCTCAGAGGCTTTGTTCATATTTCTTCAATCTTTCAATCTTTTTTCCCCATTCTTCTTAACATTAGGTAAGCTCAACTGATCAATCTTCAAATTAGCTGATACTTTTTTCTGCCACTCAAATCTGCTATTGAGTCCTTCCAATAAATTTTTCATTTCTTTCACTATATCTTTCCAGCTCTAAAATTTCCATTTTTTTAGAAAAGCATTTAACCTCTTGATTGATATTCTATATTTGATGAATTGTTGTTGTCAAGTTTTCTGCCTTCTAAAACATATTTAAAAAAATTTTTTTAAGCATAATTGTAACAGTTTCGAAGTTTTTGTCTGCCAAGTCCTACATCTGGGGCCCCTCAGAGACAGTTTCTATTAAGTGCTTTCCCCAGTGTATGGATTACAATTTCTTGTTTCTTTGTCTGTCTTGCTATTTTATTGTTGAAAACTGGACAATTTGATAACATAGTGTAGTAACTCTGGATTCTGATCTACCCCTCCTTCCACCTCTAGGAGTAGTTGTTGTTGCTATTATTGTTCATTTGTCTAGTGATTTGCCTGGACTAATTTTATGGATTTTATCTTGCCCTCAGTTGCATCATTGATATGTCTTCCTTGTGGTTTTAATTTATTTAATCTTCTTTTTTTTTCAAGTCTGGCTTCCTGTATTTCCCTTGGATCAGTTTAGTAGTCAGACAATGATTAGTCAGAGGTTGTCCTTAAATATCTTGAGCCAGTAAGATTTCCATCCTTTGCCAATGGATCTGTGTGTGAGTGAGAAATACAAAATTCAGGCAGTTTATGAATCTGCCCCATCTTTTACCTTCTGCATGTGCAAGGCCTCATGTTCAGGAAAGCATGAGTAAATAGCTAGGTCTGTCTCCATTATCTTGTAATTATGTTCATAGCCTTTCTGACCCTAGGGATATGTGGGAATTTATCAAGTCCACAGTGGCTATCTCTTTCACTTGATCTCTCCAAAAAACTTCTGAAGTTTGTCTGAAGTTCTTTTGCTTATTCCAAGCAGTATTGTAACCTCATGTAAGCTATGATATTGGCTTTTCCTGATTGTTTGTCACAGAGATTGCTGTTGTTTCTGATAGCACCTCAAGGTGTGGACCTTTTCAAGCTCTGCTCCAAATCAATTCTGCCCTGTCTGGAAAGAAAGCTGATGTTCCTTACAGCTTGCCATGCCCTGGTAAATACAGCAGTAAGGAGCTGGGAGCCAGTGAATGGGGTAGAAGCAGCCCCAGGATAAAGTGCTACACAGACTCCCATTGTTTTTTGGAGGTTTAGCAGTTTTTCTTGAATAAACATTTCACTACATCATTTTTGTATACCTGTGGTCAATTTTCAGAGTTCTGAAATGGTTGTTTTTGGCATTTTTATCCAGTTTTATTGTGGCTTTGTGTGGAGAAAATTTGCTGAGCTTCTCACTTGGCCATTTAGGAAAGCTCTTCTTTAGTATTTTTTTTAGTTGAGATTCACATAACAAAAAAATTAGCCATCTTAAAGTATACAATTTAGAGGCATAATCATTTGCAATATCGTGCAACCGCGATGGGACCTGCACCAGTGGGAGGGAGCTGTGAAGGAGGAAAGGTTTCCACACACTAGAAGCCCCTTCGCGGGCAGAGACTACGGGTGGCGGAGGGGGGAGCTTCGGAGCCGCGGAGTAGAGCGCAGCAACAGGTGTGCGGTGGGCAAAGCAAAGAGATTCCTGCACAGAGGATCGGTGCCGACCAGCACTCGCCAGCCCGAAAGGCTTGTCTACTCAGCTGCCGGGAGGGCGGGGCTGCGAGCTGACGCTCGGGCTTCGGAGGTCAGATCCCAGGGAGAGGACTGGGGTTGGCGGCGTGAACACAGCCTGAAGGGGTTAGTGCACCACGGCTAGCTGGGAGGGAGTCCGGGGAAAAGTCTGGAGCTGCCAAAGAGACAAGAGACTTTTTCTTGCCTCTTTGTTTCCTGGTGCGCAAGGAGAGGGGATTAAGAGTTCAGCTTAAAGGAGTTCCAGAGATGGGCGCGACCCACAGCTATCAGCGCGACACCAGAGACGGGCATGAGACGCTAAGGCTGCTGCTGCCGCCACCAAGAAGCCTGTATGCAAGCCCAGGTCATTGTCCACACCTCCCCTCCCAGGAGCCTGTGCAGCCCGCCACTGCCAGGGTCCCGTGATCCAGGGACAACTATACCGGGAGAACACACTGTGCGCCTCAGGCTGGCGCAACGTCCCGCTGGCCTCTGCTGCCGCAGGCTCGCCCCGCATCTGTACCCCTCCCTCCCCCCAGCCTGAGTGAGCCAGAGCCCCCGAATCAGCTGCTCCTTTAACCCTGTCCTGTCGGAGCGAAGAACAGATGCCCTCAGGCGACCTACATGCAGAGGCAGGTCCACATCCAAAGCTGAACCCTGGAAGCTGTGTGAACAAAGAAGAGAAAGGGAGATCTCTCCCAGCAGCCTCAGGAGTGGCGGATTAAATCTCCACAATCAACTTGATGTACCTGCATCTGTGGAATGCCTGAATAGACAACGAATCATCCCAAATTGAGGAGGTGGACTTTGGCAGCAACGATATATATATATATTTTCCCTTTTTTTAAATTGCATATGTGTATTCTTCTGTGTGTGATTTTGTCTGTCTAGCTTTGCTTTTACCATTTGTCCTAGGGTTCTGTCTGTCCGTTTTTTTGTTGTGTTTTTTTTTTAGAATAGTTTTTAGCACTTGTTATCATCGGTGGATTTGTTTTTTGGTGTGGCTGCTCTCTTCTTTCTTTCTTTCTTTTTTTTTGTTTATTACTTAAAAGAATTTTTTGAATAATTATTTTTTATTTTAATAACTTATTTTACTTTATATTATTTTATTTTATCTGCTTCTTTCTTTCTTTCTTTTTTTTTTTTCTCCCTTTTATTCTGAGCCGTGTGGATGACAGGCTCTTGGTGCTCCAGCCTGGTGTCAGGGCTCTGCCTCTGAGGTGGGAGAACCAAGTTCAGGACACTGGTCCACAAGAGACCTCCCAGCTCCACATAATATCAAATGGCGAAAATCTCCTAGAGATCTCCATCTCAACGTGAAGACCCAGCTCCACTCAACAACCAGCAAGCTACAGTGCTGGACACGCTATGCCAAACAACTAGTAAGACAGGAGCACAACCACATCCATTAGCACAGAGGCTGCCGAAAATCATAATAAGGCCACAGACACCCCAAAACACACCACCAGACGTGGACCTGCCCACAAGAAAGACAAGATCCAGCCTCATCCACCAGAACACAGGCACTAGTCCCCTCCACCAGGAAGCCTACACAACCCACTGAACCAACCTTAGCCACTGGAGACAGACACCAGAAACAATGAGAACAACAAACCTGCAGCCTGTGAAAAGGAGACCCCAAACATAGTAAGTTAAGCAAAATGAGAAGACAGAGAAACACACAGCAGATGAAGGAGCAACGCAGAAGCCCACCAGACCTAACAAATGAAGAGGAAATAGGCAGTCTACCTGAAAAAGAATTCAGAATAATGACAGTAAAGATGATCCAAAATCTTGGAAATAGAATGGAGAAAATACAAGAAACGTTTAACAAGGACCTAGAAGAACTAAAGAGCAAACAAACAGTGATGAACAACACAATAAATGAAATAAAAAATTCTCTACAAGGGATCAATAGCAGAATAACCGAGGCAGAAGAACAGATAAGTGACCTGGAAGATAAAATGGTGGAAATAACTACTGCAGAGCAGAATAAAGAAAAAAGAATGAAAAGAATTGAGGACAGTCTCACAAACTCTGGGACAACATTAAATGCACCAACATTCGAATTATAGGGGTCTCAGAAGAAGAAGAGGGAAAAAAAGGGACTGAGAAAATATTTGAAGAGATTATAGTTGAAAACTTCCCTAATATGGGAAAGGAATTAGTTAATCAAGTCCAGGAAGCACAGAGAGTCCCATACAGGATAAATCCAAGGAGAAACAAGGCAAGACACATATTGATCAAACTATCAAAAATTAAATACAAGGAAAAAATATTAAAAGCAACAAGGAAAAAACAACACACAAGGGAATCCCCATAAGGTTAATAGCTGATCTTTCAGCAGAAACTCTGCAAGCCAGAAGGGAGTGGCAGGACATACTTAAAGTAATGAATGAGAAAAACCTGCAACCAAAATTACTCTACCCAGCAAGGATCTCATTCAGATTTGACGGAGAAATTAAAACCTTTACAGACAAGCAAAAGCAAAGAGAATTCAGCACCACCAAACCAGCTTTACATCAAATGCTGAAGGAACTTCTCTAGTCAGGAAACACAAGAGAAGGAAAAGACCTACAATAACAAATCCAAAACAATTAAGAAAATGGTAATAGGAACCTACATATCGATAATAACCTTAAATGTAAAAGGATTAAATGCTCCAACCAAAAGACAAAGACTCATAGACTGGCTGAATGGATACAAAAACAAGACCCGTATATATGCTGTCTACAAGAGACCCACTTCAGACCTAGGGACAAATACAGACTGAAAGTGAGGGGATGGAAAAAGATATTCCATGCAAATGGAAATCAGAAGAAAGCTGGAGTAGCAGTTCTCAGACAAAACAGACTTTAAAACAAAGACTATTAAAGGACACAAAGGACACTACATGATGATCAAGGGATCAATCCAAGAAGATATAACAACTGTAAATATTTATGCACCCAACATAGGAGCACCTCAAAACATAAGGCAAATACTAACAGCCATAAAAGGGGAAATCGACAGTAACACAATCATAGTAGGGACTTTAACACCCCACTTTCACCAGTGGACAGATCATCCAAAATGAAAGTAAATAAGGAAACACAAGCCTTAAATGATACATTAAACAAGATGGACTTAATTGATATTTATAGGACATTCCATCCAAAAACAACAGAATACACATACTTCTCAAGTGCTCGTGGAACATTCTCTAGGATAGATTGTATCTTGGGTCACAAATCAAGCATTGGTAATTTTAAGAAAATTGAACTCGTATCAAGTATCTTTTTGGACCACAACACTATGAGACTCAATATCAGTCACATGAAAAAATCTGTAAAAAATACAAACACATGGAGGCTAAACAATACAGTACTTAATAACCAAGATATCACTGAAGAAATCAGAGGTAATCAGAAAATACCTAGAAACAAATGACAATGAAAACACGACAACCCAAAACCTATGGGAGGCAGAAAAATCAGTTCTAAGAGGGAAGTTTATAGCAATACAATCCTACCTTAAGAAACAAGGAACATCTCAAATAAACAACCTAACCTTACACCTAAAGCAATTAGAGAAAGAAGAACCAAAAAACCCAAAGTTAGCAGAAGGAAAGAAATCATAAAGATCAGATCAGAAATAAATGAAAAAGAAATGAAGGAAACAATAGTGAAGATCAATAAAACTGAAAGCTGGTTCTTTGAGAAGATAAACAAAATTGATAAACCATTAGCCAGACTCATCAAGAAAGAAAGGGAGAAGACTCAAATCAATAGAATTAGAAATGAAAAAGGAGAAGTAACAACTGACACTGCAGAAATACAAAGGATCATGAGAGATTACTACAAGCAACGATATGCCAATAAAATGGACAACCTGGAAGAAATGGACAAATTCTTAGAAATGCACAGCCTTCCGAGGCTGAACCAGGAAGAAATAGAAAATATGAACCAACCAATCACAAGCACTGAAATTGAAACTGTGATTAAAAATCTTCCAGCAAACAAAAGCCCAGACCTAGATGGCTTCACAGGCAAATTCTATCAAACATTTAGAGAAGAGCTAACACCTATGCTTCTCAAACTCTTCCAAAATATAGCAGAGAGAGGAACACTCCCAAACTCATTCTATGAGGCCACCATCACCCTGATACCAAAACCGGACAAAGATGTCACAAAGAAAGAAAGCTACAGTCCAATATCACTGATGAACATGGATGCAAAAATCCTCAACAAACTACTAGCAAACAGAATCCAACAGCACATTAAACGGATCATACACCATAATCAAGTGGGATTTATCCCAGGAATGCAAGGATTCTTCAATATATGCAAATCAATCAACGTGATACACCATGTTAACAAATTGAAGGCGAAAAACCATATGATCATCTCAATAGATGCAGAGAAAGCTTTCAACAAAATTCAACACCCACTTATGATAAAAACCCTCCAGAAAGTAGGCATAGAAGGAACTTTCCTCAACGTAATAAAGGCCATGTATGACAAACCCACAGCCAACATCATCCTCAATGGTGAAAAACTGAAAGCATTTCCACTAAGGTCAGGAACAAGACAAGGTTGCCCACTCTCACCACTCTTATTCAACATAGTTTTGGAAGTTTCAGCCACAGCGGTCAGAGAAGAAAAGGAAATAAAAGGAATCCAAATCGGAAAAGAAGAAGTAAAGCTGTCATTGTTTGCAGATGACATGATACTAAACATAGAGAATCCTAAACACGCTACCAGAAAACTACTAGAGCTAATCAATGAATTTGGTAAAGTAGCAGGATACAAAATTAATGCACAGAAATCTCTTGCATTCCTATACACTAATGATGAAAAATCTGAAAGTGAAATTAAGAAAACACTCCCATTTACCATCGCAATAAAATTCCTAGGAATAAACCTACCTATGGAGACAAAAGACCTGTATGCAGAAAAGTATGACACTGATGAAAGAAATTAAGGATGATACAAATAGATGGAGAGATGCACCATGTTCTTGGATTGGAAGAATCAACATTGTGAAAATGACTGTGCTATGCAAAGCAATCTGCAGATTCAGTGCAAGGCCTATCAAACTACTACTGGCATTTTTCACAGAACTAGAGCAAAAAACTTCACAATTTGTATGGTAACACAAAAGACCCCGAATAGCCGAAGCAATCCTGAGAAAGGAAAACGGAGCTGGATGAATCAGTCTCCCTGGCTTCAGACTATACTGCAAAGCTACAGTAATCAAGACAGTATGGTACTGGCACAAAAAACAGAAATATAGATCAATGGAACAGGATAGAAAACCCAGAGATAAACCCACTCACATATGGTTACCTTATCTTTGATAAAGGAGGAAAGAGGGCTTCCCTTGTGGCACAGTGGTTGAGAATCTGCCTCCCGATGCAGGGGATACGGGTTCATGCCCCGGTCTGGGAAGATCCCACATGCCGCGGAGCGGCTGGGCCCGTGAGCCATGGCCACTGAGCCTGCGCGTCCCGAGCCTGTGCTCTGCAACGGGAGAGGCCACAACAGTGAGAGGCCCGTGTACCGCAAAATAAATAAGCAAATAAATAAAGGAGGAAAGAATATACAATGGAGTAAAGACAGCCTCTTCAATAAGTGGTGCTGGGAAAATTGGACAGCTACATGTGAAAGAATGAAATTAGAACACTCCCTAACACCATACACAAAAATAAACTCAAAATGGATTAAAGACCTAAATGTAAGGCCAGACACTATCAAACTCTTAGAGGAAATGATAGGCAGAACACTCTATGACGTAAATCACAGCAAGATCCTTTTTGACACACCATCTAGAGAAATGGAAATAAAAACAAAAATAAACAATGGGACCTAATGAAACTTCAAAGCTTTTGCACAGCAAAGGAAACCATAATCAAGACGAAAAGACAACCCTCATGATGGGAGAAAATATTTACAGATGAAGCAATTGACAAAGGATTAATCTCCAAAATTTACAAGCAGCTCATGCAGCTCAGTATCAAACAAACAAATCACCCAATCCAAAAATGGACAGAAGACCAGAATAGACATTTCTCCAAAGAAGATATGCAGATTGCCAACAAACACATGAAAGAATGCTCAACATCATTAACCATTAGAGAAATGCAAATCAAAACTACAATGAGTTATCATCTCACACCGGTCAGCATGGCCATCATCAAAAAATCTACAAACAATAAATGCTGGAGAGGGTGTGGAGAAAAGGGAACCCTCTTGCACTGCTGGTTGGAATGTAAATTGATACAGCCACTATGGAGAACAGTATGGAGGTTCCTTAAAAACTGAAAATAGAGCTACCATCCAACCCAGCAATCCTACTCCTGGGCATATACCCTGAGAAAACCACAATTCAAAAAGAGTCATGTACCAAAATGTTCATTGCAGCTCTATTTACAATAGCCAGGACATGGAAGCAACCTAAATGTCCATCGACAGATGAGTGGATAAAGAAGATGTGGCACATATACACAATGGATATTACTCAGCCATAAAAAGAAATGAAGCTGAGTTATCTGTAGTGAGGTGGATGGACCTGGTGTCTGTCATACAGAGTGAAGTAAGTCAGAAAGAGAAAAACTAATACCATATGCTAACACATATATATGGAACCTAAAAAAAAAAAATGCTCATGAAGAACCTAGGGACAAGATGGGAATAAAGACACAGACCTACTAGAGAATGGACTTGAGGATATGGGAAGGGGGAAGGGTAAGCTGGGACAAAGTGAGAGAGTGGCATGGACATATATACACTATGGAACGTAAAATAGATAGCTAGTGGGAAGCAGCCGCATAGCACAGGGAGATCAGCTCGGTGCTTTGTGACCACCTAGAGGGATGGGATAGGGAGGGTGGCAGGGAGGGAGACGCAAGACGGAAGAGAGATGGGGACATATGTATATGTATAACTGATTCATTTTGTTATAAAGCAGAAACTAACACACCATTGTAAAGCAATTATACTCCAATAAAGATGTTTAAAAAAAAGAGGTAGTGTCCGCCCTTGGATTTCTTAGAATATATATATATATATATATATCTCAAAGATTCAGTCTGAGTTGCTTCAGTTGGGCAAATAAGGAGTAATGACAAGTTAATTTCAATCTTTCTCTCTCTTAAGCATTTATTTTTCCATCAGTATTTATATTCATAATCTTTCTTGCTAAATGTCAGTGTGTATATTTAAATATCATGTCCTCTGTTTCATTTACTCTGGGGCTAATAAAAACTTAATAGACACTAATTGTTATCAAATTTGCCAAGAAAAGACTCTCACAAATCTAGTTAGTTTTTAACATTCTGTTCATTTTGGAGCCTATAATGTATCCCCAGCAGGGACTGTGCTTGGAAGCACCAGGGACTTCTTGGAAGAAAATATACTTGACAGATCTTGGGTCAAACCATAATCATCCTTCACAAAGAGTGACTCTGGACATACTGTAGGTAATATATTTTTATACTGTCCGGGTTTATCTCACTTTGTTGTCCAATTGTTCTAGACATTTTGTCCTTGCATCTACAGAGATGTGTACAATAAGAGCTTGTTTTCTTATATTAGACCGCTGGCACAAAAATGCTTATTCCAACTTTTCCGTATATATCTATGAAGGTTTGGAAAATTAGCTACTGAATCTCATCTAGTGACCATAAATATGCCTGTATTAGCCTATGAAGAAAGAAATCTCATTTCTTTAATTTAGAGATTTCCTCTCTCCTTCCTCCAGCAATTCTCCTCCCCTCTGCCTCTCACCATGCCATGCTCGCCTTTAAGTTTTCTCTCTTGGAAGAATGAGTACAGACAATAAGAAGTTAGAGCAAAACTGCAGAGAAAACAGATCGGTAGTATAATCTTGAATATGGGAATAATTTAGAGAAACTAAATCCATATATTTAGATATAAATACAGAGACATAGGTATCTATGTTTATATCTATTTCTGTATCAATCAATCAATCTGTCTATCCACAGCACACATTCATACATCTTTTTTGTAGGAGAGATTCAGATCAAATTCAGTCAAATTTAAATGGCAAAAGGCTAATTTATTACTGTTCTCTAAAATTTAAAAGAATTATTTGAGAAGTTTTTTCATATAAGGAAAATTCAAGTAATAAGTCCTCTTACTTCATTATTGCTACTCTTCATTTTTCACTAAAATTCCTTCCCTGTACTATCTCCCCTATTTCATTATTCCCCTATGTCTTTACTCATTTATTTTAGATTCGTTCCTTATGCTTTATCTTTGTAGAAATACTCTTTTATGTCCATGGCTTCTTTAATTTTCTCTCACTGTTCTTTACTTCAACTTAAAAGAATGTTTTTAACCAAAAGATTCCTGGAAAACGTCTTTCTCATTTTGGATCCCATGTGGCTTTGGGACAATGAGGGAGTAGGTGGGGGGCTGTAAATGGAAAGGTTACTGAGTCTGTACCACAGAGGTATCTGGAGAAATGTGTGGCATGTTGACAGTCTGAGATGAAGTTGTCATGATGACAATTTGGAGTCTTGTCTGATTTGACAGCATTTACTTGCTTTGCTGCTCCAACTGAAAAAGTAAACGTGTCTGGGGACTAAATCTACTTGTGTATTCTTAAACTAGATTAAAGTCAGATACTAAATTGTCTATGTGGGTTTCCTTTGTTCTGGTTTTTTTTTGTTTGTTTGTTTCAATACTCTGATATACCGATGTTCTATTCTTTTATATGGTTTGTATTTAAAAGGAAGTGATTTGAAATCAGTTTCACTGTGAAGTCAGCTTGTTGAAACTGAAATTCAGTATTTCATTGATCATATATTTATTGTTTTGAATAGCATCAGTAAATGTGAAGTGACTTACGGGGTGTTTTAATTCCAAATTGGCCGTGATATCTAACCTATGGACCCAGAGAGTGGATTATCACAAATTCTGAGTATTCAGTGTCCAACACAGGAATGGAATAACTCTTTGTGGAAGTACCCCAATCCCCCCAGTGGGATTAATTTTCAGTATGCCCATTGATAAGGAAGGTAAGAGATGAGCAGAATGAGAAGTAAAAGGTTATCATCATTTTGTTATCACTCTTCTTTCTTCCACATCCTCCTGTGCAGAGTGGTTCAGTAGAAGTGATACCAGCATGGAGGTGTCTCTTGTCATGCAGGCTTTTATGGTTGTGACTTAGAGCTATCTAGCCAAATTTTCAGTAGAACTGCAAAAAGTTCAGGTTGGCTTTGAGGAACTTGTTATATAATGAAAGGAAAGTTTCCTTTCTCTTTTGGCTCTAAATGTTACTATGTTGTGTAATATGGACCTCAAAGAAGAAATTATGAAAAAAAGCGTATGTTTAAATGATTGTACATACCTGCATTCTTAAGAGTCCTAAAGACAATTGTTTCTTGACAGTCAATGATTATTCGACAGTGAGAGAGAACTCATGGAAAATTTTTTTCTGAAAATAAGATGCATTTGTGGAAATAAAGAAAATATATTAAACTTCTGAGTGACTTATTATTTTAATAATTTATATTATAAAAGAAATTGTTATTGATGGCTGCTTTGCAAATGGAATATTAAATCTTTTAAATACTTTATTTATACAATTTCACTTTGCAACAATGCCAATAAGTATGTTCAAGTTAATAAATCAATTAGGAAAAGAATCTTTTTTTTTGCGGCACATAAGTTTCTGCAAATTTTCTGAAGTAGTATTCTACCTGAGGACAATAAAGAGAACAATCTAGCTTTTTAAAATGTCTCATCGTTAACTAAAATTATAGGTGTTGCCAGATCAATATCAACACTCTTCAGAAAATATTTGGAAGCTATTGAGATACAGATTTTAAGGAAACTTATTAAAGAAGGAATTTTCTTCTTTAATAAGCTTCGACCCACACTAATCAGGATTTCCTACTTTTGTTTTTGCTGTTGATGATGTTGAAGGTTGATAGCACTATTTGTGTGCAAGAAATAGGATTTTTGGAAAGCTACACAGTAGAAAATAAATTTTATATTGCCTCTGTCTTTAAAGTGCCAAAGACATTCTAACAAGTGACACTGGGAATTATTGACAAGATGGTCTTGAAGCCAGTCTAAAGTGTTACCAGAGAGTTATGGATCAGTCCAGGAAGTCTTTTCTTAGACTGTCATGATTAGGTCTATATTATTTGTGTTCTATTCTTTTAAGTACTCAACCTACATAATTATACAAAAAGTTAAAAAAGTACGTCCTATATTCATTTACCTGGTTGCTGCGTTTGATCCATTATGTTAATACATTATTTTATTAACAAATGAAGGAAATTGAAGTAGTTACAGTAGTAACTTCCTGTGACAATATTGACTGAGAATTGCTTAGTTTCTCCAAAATAGTATTTTAGTACAGATTTACAATAACTTATTTACAGTTATGAAATTTTTTTGTAAGTCATATATGTAATTTTTTTTTTTTTTTTTTTTGGCTGTGCTGCATGGCTTGCAGGATCTTAGTTCCCTGACCAGGGTTTGAACCTGGGCCCGGCAGTGAAAGTGCCCAGTCCGAACCACTGGACGGCCAGGGAATTCCCAAGTCATTTTGTAATTGGAATGTTGGAAATGTATCATACGATTTTTGGTAATTCATTTAGAGGAAAACCTAAATGGACCTGACAAGAGGCTGGTTATTTAGTGTGGCTATTTACATGTCATGGCAGAAATATCAACGTATTTGATTATGGAATATTGCCCTAGACCTCATTGGTAGTTCTATGTAATATATGGTATATACACCATATTATGTTTCTCTAATCCAATTTTTTCAGTATTCTGAAGCTCATTTGGCCTCTGGGGTTTTGGATAAGAACATTCATCTATATAAACAGTTAAATTTAAGTCTAACGGTATCATAGAAAAATGTAAAAAATGTTCTAGCCTTGTCTGATTGCTATTCAAACCTTCTACCTTATGTATGTAGCATCTTTCATTAATTCTCTATCAAGCCTTCCACCTTCTATTAGATAACATCTATTCAACAAACTATTGAGCACCTATTATGTAATAGGTGTTTTGCTAGGTCCTAAAGAAACAGACAATGTCTGTGCCCTTGAGAAGCTTAGAGACCTTGCTAACAAAGGATACAGGGGAATGTATGGAATAATAGAAGCATGTAGAAGATACAGAAGTGTCTAGGCAGTAATCGGGTGATGGTTCTCTTTTGGCATAGAGCTGTCAGGAAATGGACAATGGGAAAGGTGGAGAATAGGGAAGGTGTTACAGAGAATGTGATGTAGTTTTCAAAGTACATCGCAGTTAAAGAGAGTAGCCTGAGCATAACACAGATGTGAGAAGTGGCATGGTATTGGTATGGAAGGAAAAGAACTGTATTGCAAGGGAATTATGGGGAATGTGGTGGAAATGTGTCTGGAGGAATAGGCAATGATCAGATCATCAAGGTCCTTGGTTGCCACACTAAGGAGCTTGGATATTATTCTGTGGATAATAGGAAGCTATTGAAGGGTTTAGGGAGGTGAGTGCTGTGATCCATTTTGCATTTTGAAAAGCTCTCTTGTGAAGTCTTGTAAAAGTGGACCAGATGGGAACAAGACAGAGACAGTTTAAGAGAATAATGCAATTAATGGGATAGATGCCACAACCTGTAGTACAGTCTTTTGGTCCTGATTTGTCAAAGCCTATCTTCCTTACTTTCTTTTTATTCCCTTTTCCCTCCCTCCCTCCCTGTATTTTCTTCTTTTTCCCCCCTAGAATTGTATTATGGTTCATAATGACACTATCTCTTCATACTTTTAAATCTGAATAATGTTTATTTAAATAAGTTTTTCTTTGTATATCAGTGTCTTCTCTTTCTAAAGTTAAGCCCTGTTGATTTTTTAATGTCATCTATTGTGACAGTTTTCATGCCTCTTTCTTAGATGACTTTAGCGTTCCTGGACTGTCTGTTCAACATCCTACACTCAGTCAATCTTACAAACAATCTGTAAGGTCATTTATTCACATGACCAATCTCTGTTTCTTATCATCACTCAGAAATGTCCCACAGCTGAAATCATAACTTCCTATTCAAGACTAACTGCAATCTTCTATTTCTCCAGCTCTCCTCTAAGGGGCACCACGTTGGATGACTCCAGGAAACACTGTTCACACTGTATTCTGTGTGAGCTCCACTTAGACTTGTCTTCAGTCTTAACGAAATTTTAGTACTTTGAGTCTTCACTTTTTCTTTACCTATCAGTTCCTTCAACTTCACTTAATTCCCTGTTGATTCCAGACCCATTTGGGTATCACTTCTTTTACTCTTATGAGAGCGTCAAAGTCCCACTTCCCTCTTTTACTACATCCACTTTGGTTTAAACAACATTTTCTGTTTCTCTACCTGACTGTTAAGCACTTCTGAAGGAAATCATATAATCCCATTATTAGTGCTTGCTAATTTTTGGTCTTCTCCCTTAACTGGGACCTTCCTATACCTCTCTCCCACATAACTCTCAAATTCTTTTGCTTGACCTTACACACATATATCTCCCATGATCCAAAGAAGCTAATCCAAAATACTGACTGCAATAGACATTAATTTCCTTCAGTCCTCACACACCTTTTCTATGTCTCAGGCTCTCTTCTCTACCTATTTACTCTTCCTAGGTGGCCTAATGCAGTCTTGTATACCAAAATCCATCAATAGTCTGATGACCTTAAAATTTTTATTGTCAGTCCAGATCTCTTCCTGGAATTCCTATATTTATATATTCAACTGATTACTTGACATCCCCACCCAGATGTCTGGTAAGGATCTCAAATATAACCTAGGCAAAATAGAATTCTTCATTTTCACCACAGACCTCCTCTTCTGTTTGTCTTCTCTATCCCTGTAAATAGCATGATCTTCCAACCACTTTCTCAGCTCAAAAAACCTGTGAGTTATTTTTGATTCTTATCTTTATCTCTTCCAGATCCAGTCAGTCACCAAATCTTTTGTACTACCCCCAAAAGATAACACAAAGCCAGTCACTTTTTTCTCATGTCTTCTACATTATTTTAATCAAATTACCATCACCTCTCACTTGGATTACTGTAATAAAATCTTGTTTTGTTTTTCTACTTCCCATTTTACCCCCTTACAATTGGTTATCCTTTCACATAGCAGCCAGGATAATCTTTTTATACCGTATATCATATAATTTCCTCTTCTTGCTTTAAGTCTTTCAATGAATTCCTGTCATCTATTTTACCATGGCGTTCAGAATCCTCTATGATGTGGTTGTGGCTGCCTTTCTAAGATCGTTTTGTATTATTGTCCTTCTAGCCTACTAGCCTATTATGTTCCAGCTCCACTGGTCTTCTGTATCTCAAACATTACAAGTTTGTGTTAATGCTTACTTCCATCAGTGCTCCCACTGGACCACTGGCGTGTACTTCTACCAATCTATGCGTGGTTGCCTTCTCCTTGTTATTTTGATCTCAGCTTAAATGTCATCCTTTGAGAGATGCACCTCTGACCACACAATCTGGACACCAGTTCACTCTAGATCACATCATTCATTTGAATTTTCTGAATAGCAGTTATCACCATGTGGTCTTTTTCTCTGGTTTATTTATGGATTTTTTGGTCTCCCCTTGTCTGTCTCATTTTCTACTATATCCACACCTTCTAGAATAGTACTAACACTTAGTAGTCACTCAATAGCATGCTAAATCAATCACTAAAGTTAACCTTATTAACTGTAATAACAAGTTAATCTGTTAATTAACTGAACTCTATGACATTTGTCGTTGAGAAAAGAAAATAAATAATTTTTTTTCTCACAGAGAGTTAAGGAATAATTTTTTTTAGGTGAGTTTTTGATTAGCACAAAAAGAAGAGAAACTTAAAGTAGAATTTTAAGCTTTTTTTTTCCCCCTGGAGGAGAATGGAGTATAAAGAAAAAGCTTTGCTAACTTGATAAAGTTTGTAACACAAGTCTTTGAAGGATCATAGATGGTAATTATGATCTCCAAACTATTTCTTTTCTTTCCTAGACCATTAAAGGAAGGCATTCATTGATACTTTGTAAATCTGGTACACTCCTACTTGATACTACAATGGTCTGTCATTTCAATGAAAAAAAATCATTCATGTTGATGAAATAAAAGATCATTCAAATCAGTTGTTTAGAATCATGTAGCCCAGTCAGTTGATTGACTAATTTTTTTTACTTTCTCTATGGACTTATGAGTCACCCAGTTGATGAAAGATATATTTTGTTCTTTTAATAGTGTATTATGAGTCATGCAATGAAATATAATTGTTATTATTGCTACATTATTAAGTTAATTTGATTGACGTTGGTAAATAACATTAGTTTTTAACTTAATGAGTACTTAAAGTGATGAAAGGTCCTTGTCCCAAAAGATTTTTACTTTGTGATTTGTACTTTCTCTCTGCAAACTTCATGAAGACAGGGATTTTTGTCTTATTTATTCTCTGAGATTGCATGAAAGCCTGGCATCATGTTCCAATCAAATCTTACTGGACAAAATAAAATACAGTTAATTTACAGGTTAAAATTTTTCTTACTCTGATAGTTTCTATGGTAGGCCAAATATCACCCCCCTACCGCCCCCTGGTCAAGATATCCACACGCTAATCCCTGCAACCTATAAAAAATATGTTATATGACACAGCAAGTGGGAATTAAAATTGCAGATGAAATTGAGATTGCCAATCAGTTCAAATAAAGAGAGCATCCTGGATTATCCAGGTTGGCCCAGTATAATCAAAAGGCTCCTTAAATGGGGAAGAAGGAGGCGGAGAGACGGCATTCTGAGAAAGACTCAATATTGCTGACTGTGAACATGGATGGGGGGCCACCAGACAAGTAATGCAGGCAGCCTCAAGAAGCTAGAAAAGGCAAAAAAACATAAATTCTCCCCAAGATCTTCCAGAAAGGAATGCAGCCCTGCCAAAACCTTGACTGTAGCCCCAGTGAGACCCCTTTTGGACTTATGACCTCCAAAACTGTGAAACAATAATTGTGTGTTGTTTTAAGCCACTAAGCTTGTGATAATTTGTTAAAGCAGCAATAGGAAACTAACAAAGGTTCCCTTTTGCTTTTCTTCTCGGAAACAAAAAATGAAAGTGCATTTCAAGGAAGGGGAGTGGATTTTCTTTGTGTATCTGTGAAAGTTTTTCACTTAGCCATGGTATTGCAGTTTTTTTCAAGTTCTTTTTGTGCACTGTGCACACTCCTTAGGTCGCATATTGTGAGAAAGTATAAACCCAACTTGGCCATTGTAATTTAATTACAAACTTTAAGTTGTCTGCTTTTAGAATGCATGTCTACTTAATATTGGTTAAAGAAGGAAATGTATAAAAGCAGAAATATAGTAAAAAATGAATCACCTTGATTTCACCCATTTAGAATATATAGCTGTTTTACAAATGTTGGGCAGTAGTTTCTCTCTTCAATAGCAACAAAAAATTGATGCAAATGAAGTTTGTAGTATATGAGCTTGCAGAGGGGGTGCTTAAAATGCCTAAGAGAACACACGACTTTAAAGCATTTTCCAATACATTAAAAATACATACTTATAAAGAAACAATTGATGTACTAATTATGATTATTTTTATCTGTCCATTATATCAGATGTCTGCTCAGTATTTACTAAGCCACATTTTCAAACTTTGATTTGCTAGATCTACAGCAAAGTCTAAGTTAAGCGTTTAGTGCCAATTTAATGGAAGCGATAGGTTCACAGAATGAAAATGTGTATAGCTTGAAATGTACCCTTATTTTGGCGTTTTCAACTGTTCACTCATTCAGATAATTGCTACTGATTCCCTCACGTATCAGACATCGGCGATAAGAACCCAGATCATACATTTCCACCCAGTGTCTCTTCACACCTTCACTGCAGTTGGTGGTCCAACCATACTGGAAACCCTGCTCTTTCACACCATGGGCCACGTTCTCTCTTACTTCTAGAATTGTGAGCACAGTGTTGCTGTGCAGGAAACGTGCTGATCTCCTCCAACCAGCTTCTGCTTCCACTCCGTGGTGGGTTTCTGAGTCACCCAGGGCTCAGCTTCAGTTGAAAAGTCTCCTGCCTAGAAAGCTTTCCCTGACTGATCCAAGATGGAGCTAGATGTTTCTCCTTTGCTACTTTGTGAACCTTGTAGGCCCTTGTAATCCAAACTTACTCCACTTGTAGTGCTTACTACAGAATGTTTTCACTTGTCTGTCTCCGTCAATTTCCGTAAGGTTTCCATTATTACCTCTCTGACGCTTAGCACAGTACTAGCCTATAATAGCTTTTTAATATATAGTTACTAAGTAAAAGGACCAATGACTATGTAAAAGACATATGTATATATATGAAAGAAGTATTGAGAGAAATCACAGGAGGAGAGGTTGTCCTTTTGAAAAAGTTTTTCTCTGAGCCTGTAGTCTCAGAGTTGGAAAATAATTTAGAAATTATGCTGCTTCTATCGTTGCCTCCGATCATTCTTGAGGACTCTGATTTTCCACGCTACACGTTGAGTTTTTTTTTCTAATTTTTGGCTGCGTTGAGTGTCGTTGCTAAGCACGGGCTTTTCTCTGGTTGCGGCGAGTGGGGGCCACTCCTCACTGCGGTGCGTGGGCTTCTCATTGCGGTGGCCTCTCCCGTTGCAGAGCAAGGGCTCTAGGCACGTGGGCCTCAGCAACTGTGGTTCGCGGGCTCCAGAGCGCAGGCTCAGTAGTTGTGGTGCACGGGCTCAGCTGCTCTGTGGCATGCGGGGTCTTCCAGGACCAGGGCTTGAACTCGTGTCCCTTGCATTGGTAGGTGGATTCCTAACCAGTGTGCCACCAGGGAAGCTCTGTTTTGTTTTTTAATTTTGTTTAATTTCTGTTTTAATTCATCTCATTTTAAAATATGTTTAAAGGACACCATTGTAAACTTTTATCAGTAGAAATAACTTCCCTTGTGCCACATGAAATAATTTGACAAACTGTAAATTGGAACAAAATTTAAGGGTAATCCAGTGTGTAAATATGTTCTTGGTCAACATCTATTCTATAGAAATCTCATTTTGTATTTAAAAAAATAAAACCCTTTTTCTGCAATAACATTTTATAAATTCAGCTTTTCATAGATTTAGAATGTACTTATTATAATTCTAAATTTAAAAGTTTTGAGTGCATTATTTCAGATTTTTGACTTTATTATAGTTACCTAATTTATATAGTAATTGTATAATTTTTAGCGTAGGAAGGAACTTCCCAGTTCATCCAGCCCAACTCCTGATTTTACAGGTGAGGAAAACTGATGCCCTCTTCTGCAGTAACTGCTCAGGTGACCTCAGATGAAAGACACATCTCAAAGACCAATATTCTGCTCCCATGATTTTTCACATTATACCAGAATGGCACAGTGCTACCATCTCATTACCTTTGGTGAAACTAAACATCTGACTGGAAAGCATGACTTGAGCATTGGCGCCGCCCAAAAGAGGTTGGAGAGAGAGGGGAGCAGAGGGTGCTTTTGCTTTACAAGTCCCCAAAGCACCACACGTTCTGTTCCAATGCCCTATTATTGGTATAAAGTGGTGAGGACACTGCCTGCCCATTTCTAAACACAGATGCTTAAGGCTTCCCTTAGGGACCTCGGGTATCAGGGCTTGGATCAGCACAATGGACTCCAGATCCCAGTGACTGGCAAGCCTGATTATTTTCTGCTACTTGCTCTCCAAGATTAGCTGAGGTTCTTGATTGTGCTGGGTTTGATGGTTTGCAAGAACCTGAAAAGGGCTGGCAAAGGCATAAAATGACACATCTGCTGTGCTGTCCCACAGGGCAGCCACTGGATGTGACTGCTGAGCGCTTGAAATCTGGCTAGTCCAAATGAAGACGTGCTAACTATGCACTGGGTCCAAAGGCTTAGGAAGAAAATATGAATTTAAAATATATTATTTTTAATTGAATTAAATGTAGAATTGAATATATTTTGGATACATTGGGTTAAGTCAATTATTCAAATTATTTTCACCTTTTCTTTCTTTCTTTCTTTCTTTTTTTTTTTTTTTTGTGGCCTCTCCCGTTGCGGAGCACAGGCTCCGGACGTGCAGGCTCAGCGGCCATGGCTCACGGGCCTAGCTGCTCCGCGGCATGCGGGATCTTCCCAGACCGGGGCATGAACCCGTGTCCCCTGCATCGGCAGGCGGACTCTCAACCACTGTGCCACCAGGGAAGCCCTCACCTTTTCTCTAACTTTTAAAAAATGTGGCTACTTAGAAAACTTAAAATTATATATGTGATTCATACATATATTTCCACTGAGAAGTGCTCCCTTAAGGAGTAGAGTAAGTAACATTAAAAACTCCAATGTATTGACTGGTACTAAGACTCTCAGTCACCAAACCATGATTACCATCCACTATATACCATTGCAGCATCCCTGATTTATTCAGAATGGATGACCACTGTGGGGCTCTTGACTCATTCATACATATCTCTGAATGGAGATTTAGGAGAATCATTGGCTTATGAATAAAAACGGCAATGATTCTCCACCCCCACTGCCCAGTTCTCTGTACCATATATATAAAGGAAGTGGAAAAAGTTACAACCACTTGAATGTTATGAGCATTCCAGTTCTTTCCAACTTCAGGAGTGAATGTGACATGTCTCCCGGCTTGAGGGTGAAAACTGTGAGGTAGAGAGAGGAATTGTTTTGTAGGTCATAAAAATGGGCTTTTATGAAAAATAGGCAGTTTATGGTTTTATTCATTCAAAATACTTTTTCCAAATACATTTCCCGAGGCTTAGAATTAGAGTTCCAGTTCAAAATGTTCTTTAGTGCTCACTTCCTTATCAAGGAGATCATTCTACATGCCTGTCCCCATCAATCCTACTTCACTGAATACGCTGGATGCTGATCACATATAGAAAACAATATGGTCTCTGCCCTGTAGGAAGTACACTACAGGACTTCTTAAATTGTTAAATCAATATTATATATTACAATAGAGTGTTGCCATAAATATTACAGTGACATAGGCAATGTTTTCACATATCAGTGTATGAGGAACTCTAGTTAATTTTCCTAGTAATCATTGAGTACACTTGTAGAAAACAAGGAATTACGTTTATGAACTGGGAAGAATAACTATTGGATACTGAGAATTTAGAAAAAATGAACATTAATTTGACAACATTTCTGAGCCTCTTGAAGAAATATGCCTAAGAACTTATATCTTGGAAAATAAAACAAACTTCATCCTATATTTCAAGATTCCTCATTCAGAAATATTTTTTTAATGGCCATATTCAATGATTTTCTTTGAAAAAAAGTGAACTAACTCAACCAGAAGTGAAAACCAAGCTCTCACCTGTGTGTGTGTGTGTGTGTGTGTGTGTATAACATGTACATAGAAAAATAACATATTGTGATGATAGCCTAGGTGTAGTTAGTCACTGTCAGGGAATTAACACAATTAAAAAAAACCCAGCGCATCTAAAAGAGTCCAAGGGAGGTGTGTAGGTAGTAAAATTAGACTTGGAGATCTCTTAGTAGATCCTGGCTACTGGTTGAGGAGCCCTACCATACAGACATAATTTGAAAGTGTTTGAAATATCTTAACACCTCTAGCTTCAGACTAGACTATCAGAGCATTTAGAGGGACCGATGTTGGTCCTGTTCTGATCATGACGTCCAAAGAGAAGAATATGAGTGGCCAAAGGTGTACACCCATGCAGACCCAAGACCCCACTTCTTGCTCTTCTATACCATACTTCAAGGATACAGAAGAAGGAGTACTTGTCCAAACAGCCCAAGCCACTGCCAGGGTTTACGCAGGTTTTCGCTAGCCCAGCCTCCCAGGGAAGACTTTGTTGCTGGGCGCTCACTCTTGGGCCCAAGATGTAGCTCAGGAGCCATGTGGTTCTCTGGGAGAGAGGTGGGGATGAAGAGCAGATACAGCATGACATGCGGGGTGGAGGGTGAGCAGGAAAGAAGGACAGTGCCCTCTCTCTTTCTGTCTGAAATGATAAATAGGAGTAGGTCAGAAGTATTGTCATGTTGGCATATTTTTTAGATACTACAGGAATAAGATAAGCACAAAATGGAAATTGTTAAAAGAAAAGCATTTTGAAACATGTACCCATATATGGGTTAGGATTCTTTGTTGATCAGTATTGATGATAGCCATATTAAGGATATTTCCATACCTTCCATCCACATTCTGTTCAGATTTTAGAACTCGTCCCCCTCCCAGAATTTTATATTCATATGATATATATGATCTATATGATGTATCGTATAAACTGAAAGCATATATATGTGTATATACATATATGGAGAAAAATTACATTTAAAGGAATGAGAGTATTATTGACATTAAAATGTCACCAGCAAAAATGGAACCCTCCTACACTGTTGGTGGGAATATAAATTGATACAGCCACTATGGAGAACAGTACGGAGGTTCCTCAAAAAACTAAAAATAGAATTACCATATGACCCAGCAATCCCACTACTGGACATATACCCTGAGAAAACCGTAACTCAAAAAGAGTCATGTACCACAATGTTCACTGCAGCACTATTTACAATAGCCAGGACATGGGTAAGTGTCCATTGATAGATGAATGGATAAAGAAGATGTGGCACATATATACAATAGAATATTACTCAGCCATAGAAAGAAACGAAATTGAGTTATTTGTAGTGAGGTGGATGGACCTAGAGTCTGTCATACAGAGTGAAGTAAGTCAGAAAGAGAAAAACAAATACCGTATGCTACCACGTGTATATGGAATCTAAAAAAAGAAGGTTCTGAAGAACCTAGGGGCAGGACAGGAATAAAGACTCAGACGTAGGGAATGGACTTAAGGACATGGGGAGTGGGAAGGGTAAGCTGGGATGAAGTGAGAGAGTGGCATTGACATATACACACTACCAAATGTAAAATAGATAGCTAGTGGGAAGCACAGGGAGATCAGCTTGGTGCTTTGTGACCACCTAGAGGGGTGGGGTAGGGAGGGTGGAAGGGAGATGCAAGAGGGAGGAGATATGGGGATATATGTATATGTATAGCTGATTCACTTTTTTATACAGCAGAAACTAACACACCACTGTAAATCAATTATACTCCAATAAAGATGTCAAAAAAAAAATGTCACCAGCAGCAGTGAATATTCAAAGAAAATGAAACAATGTCTTCAAAGTTGGAAGGATAAAAAGATATTATATTATGCAAAAGACACTATCTTGCAATAACTTAACTTAGGTCATTATTAACTTGCCCTGTATGAAAAGATATTCAAGAGGATCAACTAGAAAAACAAAAAAAGAAATCTTAGAAAATGCATATATGAAATTCAGGCAGTGAAGTATGACCATAAGAGGGGAAGGAAGCCAGAAAGTAAATGAAAGAGAATTTGTTAGATACTGATGCTTAGAAGGTTCCCCTTGAAAGATAAAAAATTAAGACATAAGATTACATTTTTGTGAGGCCAATAATACATCTCAGTCTATAGTTAAAAACAATATTGTCAGTGTTAATTACTATCTTCTATAAAAACTTTCTAACCTACAGTGGTCAAAATGTGACAAAAAGGATCTGCATGATAAAACTTCATAATATAAAAATAAAATTATAGCTAATTTTTTTGAGGTGAGGGAGGAGGAGAGGTAGAGAAAAGACTTACTAATTACCTCATGTTTCATAGCAAAAATTAAGTAGATATAGCCTTAACTGACAGTAAAATATTATTTAAGTATATTATTTAAATTCAGAAAAGCAATGATTAAAAGAACTAAGGAAAAAAATACATCCAAAAACTTAAGGGAGGAAAGAAGAGATACAATAGATGGTTTTAAGTTTCCTAAATACTCAAAATTTTTATATGTAGTATCTGATGGTGATAAATTATCTAGTAGAGTACGTGGGAAATTTATTTGTTTCTTTTATAGGGATGCAAAAATCAGACAGTTATTAGGTAACTTTCTGTTAATGTTGATACTGATCTTAAATTTCAAATAAATGAATGACCTAATTTACAGCTAGGTATGGAACCCAGAGTGAGAAAAATCTACAGGTTCTTACTGACTTAGCTGTAGATTGATTTATGATAAAGGCAAAAAATTCTTTATCATATAGACTGAAAGCAAATATTTCACCTTATTTCTAACATACATTGTGAAGTAGGATTGGATAATGACTGCAAAGGACACTGAACAGCCTGGAAAAATTACGTATAGCAACAGCAAGTAGCGTATATGGGAGAGCTTGGTACCACATCTATAATCTCATGTTTTAGTTTTTGTGTGTAATTAATCTGCACGTGCTTTCTATTATTAATTCCAAAGTTTTGTTTCCTATATTAAAAATAAATCAAATGAAACAGTTTGAAACTTTGATATTCTTGACTGGTTCATATTTGTTATTGGCCACATTTAGACTGCATTTTTATTTAAGATTGAAGACGTAAGTGTTGAAATGTGCAACATGGTATTCTTTAGTTTATGACTGAAAGGCAAATTTTTGGACATTGAAAATACCATGAGTCAATCTGTTCTTAGAAAATTACCAGCAAATTTTGCAGAGGTTTAAATTAAGCTAGCACACCTTTGGGTACTTACTCCAGCAGAATTTATTGAAGATTAATAATAGTTGTATGAATCACGTGTCATAATACATTTTTATCCAGTAAGGTGTCATTTAACTTCTTAAATCCAAAACACACAGTGTGCAAGCTGTCCCAAACTTGTGAACAGGTTGTTTCAAATAGTTTGTTTGGAATTTGGAATTAACAACACGGTTTTCTACAGAAATAAAGTTATTAATTGTGTTTGGATAACCGGATAGCCCCCAAAGCTTATTTACTCTAGAAAGCAGTATATGGGCTACAGTTCTCAAAGATTCAGAACTGGTAGTCAAGGGGAGTTGTGGTTTAAGAGGGACAGGAAAAGCATTTGTTTTTTTATGTCCCTTAGGTGCAGGGGTAGCCTAGATAGAATAATGAGTTAAATTTTGTTTTCAACACTTTCAGCCTATCTTTATGCATCTTCATCTTTTTTTATTATGTCACTTTTCTGTTTATTCAAACTTCAGTCCCGCTGACTCTACTTTTTTGGGAGTTGGGAGCTGGGAGAGTGATAGAGTAGCACAGAATCATTCTATAGCATGTTCCAAATTCCACAATTATCCCTTACTACCTCTCTCTAAGCCTCCTCTACATTGTGTTGATGAGCTCGTGAAATGTTGGAAGAAATTAATTTTTACTAAATTAATTCATATTAAGTTATAGATGATAGTCTCAATACAAATCTTATCTCCTTGCTGTTGTCCCTGTTTCTCATCCCCAAATAGCTTTTATCCAAATAGGAACTTATTTATTGTTCAAAGAAGGTAATGAGGTTAAACACAAAGTTCAGTCACAATAACGTAGGGTATTTTACTATATCTGAGAAAAGGGCCCGTCTTTATCTTATAGAATCTGAATCCTCTTCTAACTTCTATTTTCCTTAACCATGTCTGCATCCTATATTTGCTTTTCACATCTTATTTTTCTTCTTCTACTTCTAAAACAACAGATTTTTTTTAAGTTGGTATTTTTGTTTTGTTTTGTTTTTTAAACAAGTAATGGATTGACAGTGACTATAGGGTCTTGGAAAGGGGTTTGGTATTCTTTGTACACCCCAGGCATATAAAAGTGACTCAATGTATTATTATAATGACAGACATAATTTACTGACTTTTGTGACAGCTATAAATCTACCTTCAAATAAATGTCTAATGGACTTCCAAGTTACCTCCTAAGTAACATACCTTTTATTATCCAGATCTACTTATAATCATGTGATTTCTAGCCTTAACAAATCTTATGTTCATCTGCTTTTCAGTAAAATAACTAAAATTGGGCCAATCCTTGAATTTGTTTCTTGGGTTCTAGTGACTTTTACTTTTTTCCCTTTCTCCTCCTCCTATCTACCCTCCTCCTTTTTTTTTCTTTTTTTAAATAGTGTTGCTCATAGATATGATTAAAGGCATAGTCTCCTAACAGATTGAAAGTTTTTGGAGATAACTTGAACCATTTCCCCAAGATTTAGTCAAATTGTCTGGTGTCAGTTTTTTTTAGCAATTTTGACAAAATAGGTTTTAAGTTTATTTAATTCCAGACAGAACTCTTTTTTTTTTCCTTCAGCAGTTCAGAGAATAATAATTTTTGACTACCCAAATATTTCATTAAGATCCATACTTTGAAGGAATCTAAATTTATCAACTTTTATTTTAAAATCAGTTGTGTTGAAGACCCCGAATAGCCAAAGCAATCTTGAGAAAGAAAAACGGAGCTGGAGGAATCAGGCTCCCTGACTTCAGACTATACTACAAAGCTACAGATATCAAGACAGTGTGGTACTGGCACAAAAACAGAAATATAGATCAATGGAACAGGATAGAAAGCCCAGAGATAAGCCCATGCACATATGGTCACCTTATCTTTGATAAAGGAGGCAAGAGTATACAATGGAGAAAAGACAGCCTCTTCAATAAGTGGTGCTGGGAAAACTGGACAGCTACATGTAAAAGAATGAAATTAGAACACTCCCTAACACCATACACAAAAATAAACTCAAAATGGATTAAAGACCTAAATGTAAGGCCAGAAACTATCAAACTCTTAGAGGAAAACATAGGCAGAACACGCTATGATGTAAATCACAGCAAGATCCTTTTTGACCCAACTCCTAGAGAAATAGAAATAAAAACAAAAATAAACAGATGGGACCTAATGAAACTTAAGAGCTTTTGCACAGCAAAGGAAACCATAAACAAGACAAAAGGACAACCCTCAGAATGGGAGAAAATATTTGCAAATGAAGCAACTGACAAAGGATTAATCTCCAAGGTATACAAACAGCTTATGCAGCTCAATATCAAAAAACCAAACAACCCAATCCAAAAATGGGCAGAAGACCTAAATAGACATTTCTCCAAAGAAGATATACAGATTGCCAACGAACACATAAAAGGATGCTCAACATCACTAATCATTAGAGAAATGCAACTCAAAACTACGAGGTATCACCTCACACCAGTCAGAATGGCCATCATCAAAAAATCTACACACAGTAAATGCTGGAGAGGGTGTGGAGAAAAGGGAACCCTCTTGCACTGTTGTTGGGAATGTAAATTGATACAACTACTATGGAGGTTCCTTAAAAAAATAAAAATAGAGCTACCATACGACCCAGCAATCCCACTACTGGGTGTATACCCTGAGAAAACCATAATTCAAAAAGAGTCATATACCACAATGTTCATTGCAGCTCTATTTACAATAGCCAGGACATGGAAGCAACCTAAGTGTCCATCGACAGATGAATGGATAAAGAAGATGTGGCACATATATAACAATGGAATATTACTCAGCCATAAAAAGAAATGAAATTTAGTGAGGTGGATGGACCTAGAATCTGTCATACAGAGTAAAGTAAGTCAGAAAACAAAAAACAAATACCTTATGCTAACACATATATGTGGAATCTAAAAAAAAAAAGAAGGTTCTGAAGAGCCTAGGGGCAGGACAGGAATAAAGACGCATACGTAGAGAATGGACTTGAGGACACGGCATGGGGGAACGGTAAGCTGGGACGAAGTGAGAGAGTGGCATGGACGTATATACACTACCAAATGTAAAATAGATAACTAGTGGGAAGCAGCCGCATAGCACAGGGAAATCACCTCAGTGGTTTGTGACCACCTAGAGGGGTGGGATAGGGAGGGTGGGAGGGAGACTTAAGAGGGAGGGGATATGGGGATGTATGTATATGTATAGCTGATTCACTTTGTTATACAGCAGAAACTAACACACCATTGTAAAGCAATTATACTCCAATAAAGATGTTAAAAAAAATAAAAAATAAATAAAAATAAAATCAGTTGTGTCAAGACAGTCAATGAAAAATTGCTTTGTCTTTTAAATTTATAAATTTACATTATTTAAAATATGTCTCTTTTTTACTCGTTGGTATGCTTCATAGTTAAAATGAGTTATATTAACTATATTTGAGACTGATGTCTATAGCTGGAAAGAGTATGCTAATTCTAATTTACCCATCATAATTTTGCTTACAAGTAAGTTGAAAAGAATAACTTTTTCTCAGGTTAAGTAATATGATGGATTAAATACAAATCTCAGAGTCTAAAACTTTTGACATCCTTTCTCATCTTAATAGCCAAACTTACTGCTTGTTATGCACAAGGCACTTATGTTATGCATATTCATTAATTGATTCCTTACCATAGCCCTGTCAGGTAAGTATTATTATTATCAGTCTCACTTAACAGGTGGGAAAATTGAGGCACAGAGAGTAACTTTGAGTAATAGAGACAGGATGTGAACCTAGACAGTTGGGCTCTTTAAAACGCATGGTCTTAGTGTTGACATCACACTGCCTCACTAGAAGGAAACTTATCACATTCCACAGTTTCTGTAACACAAAGAAATTGATTCATAGCAGGGCACTAATGACTCTAATAAAGCAAAACAAACCACACTTCAGAGCAACCAATCAACCAACAAACATAAATCACCAAAAAAAAAAGTTAGATTTGGATACATGAAGAGTAAATAGGACCCTAAACAATGAACTTGGTATTGGTATTTGGTCTTTCGTGTTTTATTTTTTAAAGAAGTACATCAAATTCATCTTAAGAATTAGGTCTGGTTTGGCTTTCTTGTTATTGTCCTGAGTTGTCAATGGGAAAAGAAACCGGTAAAGGAAGATATAGATGGTGCTCTTTCACTGGCTATCTATATAGTATTTCAAGAGTTTTGCAAATCTACTTTTATTTAAATAAAGTATTTGAACATTTTCCATTGCTATATTTCTACTTCTAGTGATTAGGAGTCTAGAATGCCTAGATATAAGTAAAAAAGACTAATGGACATTAACTTACTTTTTTGTGTAACTGACAAATTTACTACTAGGCAGATGTATAATGAAATAAAAGTGATTTATTTTACTTTATCTTCAAATACAAATGATTTACTTTTAGATTGAAATTTTAGCTCCTTTTTGTCAACCTGCTTTTATGGATTTTTCTTCCCAAACATATCTGGAAGATTTTCTTCCTTAATGTTTTATCTTTTCACATAATACGTTTCAAATTTTCCTTTTCTTCCAATTCTTCTAATTTTTCTCTGAGTCTCCCTTTATTTTCCTGTCGCTAAAACTGCATCCTTAGTCATTTTTTTTCCTTTTCTGTGTCAATCCATTCATTTTAAAATTATGATTCCACAAATTACTTTTCTGTTTCATTTTCTTGCAAAATGATTCATTCTCTTCCCATAGTATCTTCCTGTAATTCCTGTTCAAAGCCTAGTGGTTTAAGAGAACTAAAGCATGGACCTAATTGTTTACAGGAAGATCACAATCTAAGGTGTTGAAAAGATAGGCTGATTATGAATTCATCTATCTATGATGATTCTTCTCCCCATAATCCCTTTATCTTTTAATACTAGATCATGTCCAGGTGATTTTTTTACCTTTAATTTGGAATAAGAGTGTAGAGTTTTCTTTGCCTCACTAAGATACACAATGTTATTGTCAACAACTGCAGACAAAGCATGAAATTTTTAAAAAATAGAAAAAAATTTTAGGACTCTTTCCAGGATATGTTTATTAGTATCCCAACTTTTTAGGTTTGTAATCTGTATTACCCTGACTTGTCTATGCTCTGTTTCTGACTCCTAAATAAAAATACTCAACTGACATTATAGCTTAAAGAACACTGGTATCATCTACTCTTTTTTTTTATGTCTGACTGCAGATGGATGGGCAGCCTTGGTGTACAAGGTCTCAGGGTACATCTCCTGGCCTTTCCCCATCCTTTAACCAAATCAGTATAGTTTTTATATTTTATATTTGGTGATGGTATGCAAGATTTTATTGACTCCTGAATTCATATTTATTGAATGAACATCTAGTAAAATTTTGAGAACCACTGTTATTTTAACTATGCTCCTTTTGTAAATATGGTTCTCCTAGAGCTTCACTTTTTTATCTATAAAATGAAAAAAAAATAACTACCTATTATTATCTATTCTGAAGAATATATAATATGGTGTGTTTAAAGTGCTTGAACAGTATTTAGCATTAACTAGTTCTCAATCTATGTTTTTACTCCTCCCCAAATCTCTTGATTGGCAAAATAATTAACAGACTTGGGAAAGGTAAACGATTTAACAGCAATTCTAGTACTCTCTCCAAAATATGAGAATTATTGAAAAGACATTCAATTGATTACTCTACAGTTTTTATTTCCTAGACTTGGGAATATGTGAAAAAATATTCTACACGGCTCTGCCATCTGTGAATCAATTGTATAATTTACACGTTTAATTAATTTTTAAAAAAATGTATTTATTTAATTTATTTACTTTTGGCTGCATTGGGTCTTCGTTGCTGTGCGTGGGCTTTCTCCAGTTGTGGCGAGCGGGTCCTACTCTTCGTTGTGGTGCACTGACTTCTCATTGTGGTGGCTTCTCTTGCTGCGGAGCACGGGCTCTAGGCACGCGAGCTTCAGTAGTTGTGGCGCACGGGCTTAGTTGCTCTGCAGCATGTGGGATCTTCCCAGACCAGGGCTCGAACCCGTGTCCCCTGCATTGGCAGGTGGATTCCTAACCACTGCGCCACTAGGGAAGCCCCACGTTTATATTTATTTAAATCTAAATCTCTCCACTGTAGAAGAAGCAGTAGTGGTAATTATGATGGTAATCTCCCTGGGTAAATTTGCATTAGTTGTACAAAAATAAGTCAGCTGACACACCTACAAGGATGGCTATAGGAAAAAACAAAACACACAAACAGAAAAAAATGGAAAATAATAAATGTTGGCAAGGATGTGGAGAAATTGGAACCCTCTTAATGTTGCTGTGGGAATGCTCTAGAAAAGAGTTTGGTGGTTCCTCAAAAGCTAAACAGAGTTACCATATGACCCAGCAATTCTGTTCTGTGTTATGTATCCAAAGGAATTGAAAAGAGAGAGTCAAACAGAGACTTGTATATCAGTGTTCATTGTAGCACTATCACAATAGGCACAATGTGGAAACAACCTGCATATCCGTTAACAGATGAATGGCTAAGCAAATGTGGTATATTCATATCATAGAATATTGTTACCTAGAGAAGAAATGATACATGCTACAATGTGTATGAGCCTTGCAAACATCATGCTAAGTGAAATAAGCCAGACATAAAGGGATAAATATTGTGTGATTCCACTTACATTAAATATGTATAACAGGCAAATTCATAGAGACAGAAAGTAGGTAAGAGGTTACCAGAGGCTTGGAGTGGAAGGGAAGATGGGGAATACAGAGTTTCTGTCTGGGGTGATGAAAACATTTTGGAAATAGTGGTGATGCACATTGTGAATGTCCTTAATACCACTGAAATGCACACTTAAAATAGTAATTTTTTTACATATGTATTTATCTCCATACTTAAAAAAATAATAATGCAATATCCCAGAAACCATTGAATAGTGAACTTTAAATGGGTGAACTGCATGGTGTGTGAATTATATCTCAAAGTTGCTAAAAAGCTGAAAGTCTGTGGGTTTTTTTCTCAGGAAGAAGGGAGTCATTACTTTTCTGTTCATATGATAGGCTGTGGGATAGGCCATACTACTTAATGTCCCAGTATTAGATAGAATGCTGCTGTGATTAATTGTTGCCCAGCAAGAATGTGTTAAACCTTAACGGTGCACTCATGCATGCTGATGTGCTATTAGGAAGTGAAAGGTTTCTGGGTTTCTCCAACTTGGTGAATGAGTCACTTAGCTGGGGGAGAGGACTGTCGATAACAGAACTTCCAAGTCCTGCTTGTTAGAAAGTCATCGTGGAGCTTTGTCCTCATGCTTGTATCCTTGAGCTCAGGTAAAATATTTGTAATATTTGTTTGCTGTTTTGATAATAAACCAAAAGAATGAAACCTGGAACCATACCCTGCCATCTTTAAAATCATGCCTGACTCTAGCTGGAGTACCGTTTCATACATTTTGAACTTTTTTACCCTGTGAAGCTATCACTTTGTTGATAAGTGGAGTATCAACAATTGATGCTCCAATAATGAAAACTAGGCTGAGCTACGTTAGCCTGGAGCTAAAGAAAAGTTAGACTGAACAAGTCGAATTTAAATTGAAATAAAGTAGCCATTAGCCAAATTAAAATTTGGATAAACATTATTACAAATGAAGAAAGTAGGAGAGGACAGAAGCCTTAGTTCAGGGATGACTTGGTACATCCTGATAATGGAGATAAAACTGCTGTGACTGGAGCTTGGTAGCAATAAAGAGGTGTTGTGTGGGCCATAGTAAGGGTGATGGATTTTATTCTAAGTGAAAATGTGAAGACTGAAGGACTTTAAGCATGGGAAGTGATTTTTGTTTGAAGAACGTCAGTCTGAGTATTGTGTTGGGGACGAAATGGACTGGTGGGAATGAGCGTGTGTGGAGAGAGACTGAGAGGAAGTTGTAGTACTTTAGCTGGAGATGATATGCTTTGGACTATTGTGGTCACAATGACATTAGAGACAATGAAATGATTCGAGATACATTTAGGACATAGAACTAGAAGGACTTAGAGACAGAACAGATTTGGGAGCCTGAGGGAGAGGAAAGGGTCAAGAATAACTGAATCCTGGGGTTTTGGGCCCAAGCAGTTGGGTGGATGTTGACTCCATTTATCATGATAGAATGGAGTGGACGGTAGAGAGGTGGATAGTAGAGAGGTGATAAGTTTACTTTCGGGACATGTTGAGTTTGAGATGCCTATAAGACATCCAGGTGGACATATAAAATTAGAAGAGGGGTCTGAGATAGAAATATTATTTTGGAGTCTTGACATTTAGATGTTACCAAAATTGAGAGATTAAATGAAATTTTCCAGTGGGAGAGAGAGAAGAGTGAGAATTGATGCTCAAACCAAGCAGCCACAACATTCAAATGTTGAGCATAGAAGGAACAACACTCAAAGAAGTCCAAGAAGGGGCAGACAGAGAAGAATGATGAAAAACAGGGGCTCTGCCATAATGGAAATAATGAGAAGACAATGTTGAAGAAAGGAAGGCTTGGCCAAGGTCAGGTAGTAGAAGAATTGAAGTTTCCACTAGGTTTAGTAATATGGAGGTCATTGTTAATCTTAGAAATTGTAGTTTTGGTAGTGCTGTGTGTGGGTGAAACCTATACTGTGTTTCCTTGAGAAGGGAATGTGAGGTTGTTAAATGGTAACAGCAAGAGTAGACACCATTTTGAGGAAGTTTATCTGAAAAGAGTTCAAGAACCAGTACTAGGGAGGCATGTGGAATCCATGTTCTGCCATCTACTATTTGTTCGACTGTTGGAAAATTATTTAATATCTCTGATTTTGTACCCCAATGGGGATGATACTAACAAGGGTGCCTACCGGAAAGCATTGGTTGAAGCGTGTTTATGACAATGCTTTGCTACTTAGTAAGCACTTACTAAATGTAAGCTATGATTATCCTTGACCTGGATATTATAATATCCATGATATTATAGGGATCTTCTCAGCCACAAGACTAAACTTTATAATCTTCAAAAAAATTTTAGATGGAAACACCGAAGCCAGGCCAATCAGAATATAATGACAGTTAGGAAAATTAAGGTCTGTTTATCGTAAGTAATCATTTTAATTTCTTATTATTATACTTGGTTTGAAAGTCTTTCCAGTTTCCCATTCTCTTATAACCAAATATTGTTTTATATGTTTCCTACTATCCTGCCATGTTTTATTGCAGAGATAAAATGCAGTGTTTTTGTTATAGACATTGGCTTAAAATTATTTTGAATTTATAAGGATATTTTAAAAATTATTGTTTTTAATCAGAAAAGACATTTATTGGGGGAAATATTATTCTAGATCACTTATAGACCATACATTACCTTCCTATTTCTACTCCATGTTGCATATTGTCTGTATACTTTTGTGAAAGGAAACTGTTTTGGCAGATACTAAATCACTAAATTAAAAAATAATTCAGACTACCTTGTATATTTACTTTTTATATTTCCTATTTATGTATATTTACCTTTTGAAAATACCAGTTGAGCTTTTCAGATTGCTCTGTTTCAACTGGCTTTTTTTGAGCTGTAATCCGTCTATTGTAAACACAGATATTTCTCACATTTCAATTTCAAATGTTCAGTTCATTACTCTGGACCCACCTAGTGTCGACTTCTAAAATTCATTTCCTTACTGTGTATGCATGCTTACTGCTCTACATCATATGAATCGTATAATAAATGAAATGCTTAAATAATCTTAACATTTAAAAGCTCATTTCCAGAATCTTAATGTTTTTGTTTCCTTTCTTATGGTATGCATTGTGTGCAACATAAACAATCTGAAAATAATTGACTGTGGGTTAAACATACAGCTACTAGAAGACAATCTTATTGCTCTTTTCAGCATCATTCACTCAAGAGGAAAATGTAATCACTGGTATGAAGAGTAGTAGTATTGAAAGAGATCATTTTACATAGGAATTTGTATGACTTATTTTATGCACTGGAGTTACTTTTCTAAGTTTATAAACAATACCTCATTCACTGAAATAACTGCTAACACTTATATTGCATTTCACAGTGTACAAAGCATTTTTTCATGTATATTGCAATATTAAATATTTAAAACATCTTTGCTAGATAGGTATTGTTATCATCCCCAAGTTACAAGTGAGGCAACTGAGATCAGAGAGGTATGAGGGCAGAATTAAGACTTGAACCTAGGTTCTCTGAATTCACATAATACATGTTTGTGTTTATTCACTATATTATATTGCTTCTGAGATTTTTTTGGGGGGGTATATAACCCAATCAATACATTTCTATTATAGATAACTATGTACTCAGTATGCATATTACATAAAATTTTGCCTGGCTATCATGTACATAAATTGTTTAGAAACTGGCCTATTTGCTAATTACAGTAATAAGATTTCATTAACTTTACCGGGCAGTTCAATATATTCTTCTTCATTGCATTTCTGTAATCTTCTCATCAAATAAAATATTTTGTTTACATCAACTTAACTTTAATGTTTATTTTCAATATATACAATATATTGAAATATAAAACTTATTACTTAGCTTTTTATGACAGTCACTGCACAAAATTTCCTTTCAGTTTCTGCCAAAATAGAAACAAACTTGTTCCTTTCCCTTGTCTTGAAGGAAAAAAATCCAGTACAGGCCGTTTACCCAAGCAAACCTCTTAATGTGTTCACTCGCTGTTTTGGGGGGCGGAAAAGGGGGGATATTGGGTTTCCTTGTGAATGAGGAGGAAGAAATGTAAGGGAGGAGAGGGAAAAAAAGTGTTGGATTCTCATCCCTTCTTACCCCACACTTACCCCGGAGACTGAATATGCAAAAAGACATTTCTACTGCTTCTTTGAAATCTTGAAGAAATAATGAAATAATCTGCATCAAGTACTAGACAACACAAAACTCACAAGGCAGAATATTACTGTGGTCTGATAGTTGGTCTCCAGGTGCTACAAAGCCAATTGTAAGAATGCAAAAACATAGGTTACTTAGGTATGCACGTCTGCCTAATGGTCATGGTTGTTAAACACTCAGAGAACCACACGGGGATTGTAAGCACCTATGCGGAGGGTCAGTCCACAATTTGTCCAGGAACTTGTCCAGTGCTGGGGTGCTTTACTTCTGGTCTTCGTGCCTGAGGTGCCCATCACCACCTGGCCGCGGTGGCTAGTGTTTTCGAGGCAGGACCTGACAATGGTCCAACACACTCTGGCTGCCAGTGCTAAACCCGTAAAACCAAATCGGGTAAATCGTCGGTAAAACCAAAGGAGAAATTGATAGGCAGTTAGGTCGTCCGCTCAAACATGGTAGTGCAGGCCACCTGAGACTGATGGGGCACTGCCCATGCCACTGACCACGTGTTCTAGACACTGGATACGGACAAGTTGCTCCGGCCCCCACGAGAAGGGCAGTGAGCCGACTGCGCTGCCACAGAGACGATCCTGCTGCGGTAGGCGGTATCTGCGCAGGGCACGTTGCTGACGTCATCGCGCACACCAGGCACGTTCCCTTCGTGCCCTGCCGGCGCAGGGGCTGCCGGGAACCTGCCACCCTCCGACCCTTGCCTTGGTCCTGGCCTTCGGTACTCCTAGTGGCTGATTCTCCAAGTTTAGTTCTTTGCAAGCACCGCCTGCCAGCTTTCTGATATCATGGGACACCGTCAAAGATTCGTTTATCAAGGTGGGCCAGACCTTACTGGAAACATGTAAATTTGATTTTGTAGATATACTGATGCCCGTATATGTGTATTTATATGACCAAGAATACATTTACATTTAAAATTGTCAAATAAAGCCTTTATTGCCCTATTTGAGTTACGTGAAGTGTTTGAAAAACACTAAGGTAAATGGTTGTATTGGGTTAGCTGGTATATTACATATATGTATGTAAGAATGTATTAAGTTTTACGTGTATTATGTGATAAACATATATTAAGGAGTAATAAAGTATATGGCGAACACTTAGGTAATTACCCATTGTTATGCTGGACTTTACACTTTCAGACAATGAACAATCTTCCATAGGAGTGCATTATGTTAGCTTCCTTTTCAAGGCTGGCCTAGAGGGAGATGTGAACATGTTGTATTCTTCAGGACATCCTATAATGGAACCCCTTTGCTAACAGGACAGCTATGTATCTTTCAAAGAAACATAAAATAGTAACTTAGGTATGTCTTTTCTGCCCCAGGATTGGTTGCAAAGTAAATAAAGGGGATATAGTGAAGGAGTGTTTCTGAGGAATACATGTGAATTGTGGGAAATATGATGAAAATTATAGTTGTATAGTATTTGGGGATAGTGAAAAAATAAGAGGGAGGGAAAAAGAGCAAACTTGTGATAAAATAACATGGGATACATGTTATAAAATGTTTATAAGTACCTAGTTTAAATCCTTTTAATATTCTCATATTTATCTCCCTCCCCTAATATATCTTAATTTGCTTCTGCAGCCATTTAGAATTATTTTTGATGGGATGCTTTTCTAACTTTTCTAAGGTTTAGTGGAATTCTCTTCCATCCCAGCTCTGCTGCAGCCTCCACCATACAAACTCACCCTTATTCTCTAATATTTCTATTCTCCCTAAGTTTGGGGGGTTTGGGGGAGGGTGGTTGTTTTTGAGAAAGAGTTTCAAGTCTAAAAAGCTTGAAGATTACTGCTTTATATTTTAATTAATCAGTCATAACTAGTTTATTAGCAGCCTAGTTTTACTTACAGAATGCATGTTTAAATATCATACACTTCAAATGCAGAAATTATGAATGGGATAAAATTTGTAGTCTTTCAGCTTTTTGTACTTCACTCACTCATGCATGTGTGCATGCTGAACTTAGGCTATAGTCTGTTTAATCCTGTTAAACATATCTCTGAAAGCTCTCTAAGGTCAGGCCATTAAATTAACCAGTCTGAGTTTCTCTGATACTGAATTTCGCTTTTCTATGGCTATGTCAGATTCAGGAATCAAGGACAGTTCCTTGAATTCTGCATGTGCTTTTGTAATTTCTTAAACTGTAGGTATGTAGACAGAATTGCATATATGGGACAGAAAAGCATGATCATATGTATTTGACAGAAATTATAGAAAAGTAGAAATGAGATAAATTTATTGTTTTGAACTGATAGAATGTGATTTCTCGTTTGTGTTTTTCGTAACTGGTCTTATGTTCAGGCAGTAGTTCCTGCTTTCTCCTGTGCTTCCTCAGTATCTTAATTGGATAGCTTTCTATCTGTTTAATTGGCTTAAGGATTTGTTTAAATATGTATTAATTTAGGAGATTATTTGCCCTTTTTTTGCACTTAGATGCATCCATTAGAACGTTCTTTATGTAACAGGGCAGTTTCTTTTTAAAAGAATTCACTTGCTTTCCTTAAGCTAAAAAAGAGTGGGCATCTTCAACATATGTGTTGGTATTTATCGTTCCCCTGCCATGTTTCCAGAATATCAGAATGATAAGGGGAAATCATTAGATTCTCTCCATTTAATTTAACAGTTTTAGTTGGACGGGATCATTATTGCATTTTCTTTCAGTGAATTGTGCATTGCTTTTTAGGTGAATCAAACTGTTCAGGTTGCTTATGATGTTCAGCCTTTGGCATAATGTCACTAATGATTTCTACAGGACCTTGAAATAAAGCAACAGGAAAATCTATCAGCAAAGAGATATAAATGGAATATTTTTAGATCAGAAATAAGATTTAAATCTTTGTACTGGAAGAAAAGGACAGCAGTGGGCAATTGCGTACTTGATCATTTTAAATGCAATCAAAATGGCAGTGACTGCCTAATTGCCAAAATAGCGTCTGGACTCCTGGAAAAATGTAATGGTAGTTGTATTTCACAGGGATTATTACCATTCAGAAATTAATAAAGAAGTCCATTATTTTTTCCTCAAAACTTTAGACATTTAAAATTTTCTACATTTTCTTCTCTCCCTGGTATAGTTTTCCTAGAGTATGCCTTCAGTTGATGCTTTTCTGTTTCTAACGTAATTTTTAATCTGGAGACCCTGTGTTGTTTGTAGAGTCTTTTTTATGGAAGGGAATAAAATAGTTGTGCGTGTGTGCATGTATGTGTGTGGGGTGTGTGTGTGTGTGTGTGTGTTTGCAGAGCGGTGGAGGAAGGCTACGGAATTTATGGTTTCATTTCATCAGAGATGAACTCTTTTCTTCTGGTATTTCAAGAGCATCTCTCAACAGTTACTAAGTTGCCAGAATCAATGGTTTTTTAAATAGGCCTCTTTTTAAAAAATTGTCATTATGTTTGTCCTTTCTTGAAACTTTAGTTTTTCTAGTTTAGTACTTTACTCACCTTATTAAACAGACTTTCATACTTATGAAATAAAATCTACTTTTACTATGATACTTTTACACACTTCAGTGTAATATTCCCATCTCTAAGTTAGAAACCTTTACTCAGAAGTTCTGCCATTATGTCAAATTCAGTGTAGCATCACTTTTCCCACAAAAAATCCCAACTTCCAAACTTCTGTTAATACCACCACAGTTGTCCACAGACTTTGACCTTCCACCCATGTTGTTTCTTACACTTCAATCCTAGCCTAGGGAAGGCTGCTTTGAGGAGGTAATACTTAATCGTGGTGTAAAGGTGATGATGTCCTGGCCTTGGGAAACAGGTTGTGCAATGACCTGATACCAGGACACACAGACGCAGGGTCTCGCGGTCTCCTGATCTTTTTTTGCAGATAGAGCATGCTGTGGGTATTATAGAACATTGAAATAGTCTGGAAGATACAATAATGAATAAGACAGAGCATCCATCTTTTTAGAGCTTAGAGCTGAATAGTGGGAACTTAAGTTCTACCTGTTATGGGAGTCCCAAGAAGGATAACAGGTAAGGGATCAACATGGAATTCCAATGGAGTCTGCAGCTTCAACAAATCTTAAAGGATGAGTAGCAATTAGCCTGATAAAATGGGGTAAGGGAGTGTGGAAGATATTCCAGGAGGAATGCACATTTCACACAAAAGCGTTGAGGGAAGAAGCGACAGGCTGTTTGCCAGCAACTTTACCAGCCTGGTACAACAGGAGCGTGAAGTTCATGGCATGTAGGAGAGATTTGGTTGGGTAAGGAGACCATGTCAGAGCATTAAAAGTCAAATATGACATGTTAAGGACTTTTATTTATAATTAGGCTGTCATCTCTCAAACTCTTCAAACTATATACAAGCCTCTGTTAAAGAAAAATATTATATATCCCCAAGGATATATTCACTGGGGTCTTTGAATTTCAGTTAAAGAAACATTTATATCCAAAACTAAAATCATGTTCTATGAAAAAGATCATTAAATTGAGGACTTTATTTATTTGTTTGTTTGTTTACTTTTGTCTGCGTTGGGTCTTGGTTGCTGCGCACTGGCTTTCTTTAGTTGCGGCGAGCAGAGTCTACTCTTCATTGCGGTGCGTGGGCTTCTCATTGCGGTGGCTTCTCTTGTTGCAGAGCACGGGCTCTAGGCACGCAGGCTTCAGTAGTTGTGGCTCATGGGCTCAGTAGTTGTAGCTCACGGGCTCTAGAGCGCAGGCTCGCGAGCTTGTGGCACACTGGCTTAGTTGCTCCGCGGCATGTGGGATCTTCCCGGACCAGGGCTCGAACGTGTGTCCCCTGCATTGGCAGGCTGATTCTTAACCACTGTGCCAGGAGGGCAGCCTGAAGATTATTTTAAAAAATGAGATTTTTAGTTTTTTTAGCAGGTGAAATGCTTTTTAATAACAAAAATTACATATTAATTACAGGCCTCTAAGAATAAGATGTGTGGGGCTTGCTGATACGAATTTGAGAAATCTTATGTATCGTTGATGAGCAGGCATCAGAGATTTTTAGTTTAATTAGATGTGTATTTAACTAATTTAATTTATGTATATTTAACTTTTTTTGAAAACATAATGGATTCACATTCAAAATAAAGAAAAAGTATAAAAAGTTTTAAAAAGCATACAGCAGAAAGGTTTTAATCTCATAACTGTCTTCCATTTGTCCAGTTCTGACTTCCCCCTGTCCCCACAATTATAACCATTTTATTTCATTTTGTTGTATATCCTTCCAAGGTTTTCTTATATACATATAAGCAAAAAGAAACTTGATGTCTTATTTTCACACATTTTGTAGCACATTGTACTCAGTTCTTAGATATGTACCTTGCTTTTTTTACTTTATATATATATATCAGCAATTATTATATTGAAGATGTTTTTATATCAGTGCAGAGTTACATTCTTTTTTCTTTTATTAATACCTTTATAGTATACCATTGCTTTATTGTTTCCCTTTGGATTGTTAACAGTTCTGTGCTATTACATGCTGTTCCACAGTGACAAACTTTGAATATGTAACATTCTGCTCATTTGAAAATATATCTAATACATTCCCAGAAGTGGAATTGCATTGGTAATTTTTGTAGGTGTTTTCAAATTGCTGTCCAGAAGGGTTATATTGATATACATTTCTACTAGTAATATACAAGAACATGTGTTTCTGTAAGTCATAAACGGACTATAAGTGCTAGTAAGCTTTTGCTGTGTTAACAAACAACCATACTCTGTCCATGGATTACAGTTAAAAAAAATTTTTTTTTTGCATGTGTAACATGAGGTTTCTGTGGGTCAGCTGCGTGTTGGCCTGATTGGACTGAGTTGGGGTCCATTTGACTCCATGTCTCTTCTCATTCTAAGACCCAGGCTGATGGACTAGCCCCTATCTGAGATATGCTGTTTTCATGGTGGAAGGCAGAAACAAGATAAGGTAGCTGAGCCAAATCAGGCATTCACAGAGAAAGCTCCATATTCCATCGGCCAAAGCAAGTAACATGTCTAAGGCAAAGTAGTGGAGTAGGAAGTAAAATCCACTGTAGGGAAGTTTAGCAAGGGGGAGGACAAATTATTTATGAATGAATACAGCTTAACAAAATGTTAAATTTTTCATTTTTTGCCAAACTGGTAGGTTAAAAAAAATAGTAATCACATTGTAGTTGTAAATTGCACTTAAATTAAAGGATGTTAGCATCTTTCCTTTATTTAAGAACCACTTCTATTTCCTTTTCTTTGAATAAGTTATATTATTTGTCTGTTTTACTATTGTATTGTTAACCTTTTTCTCATTGATTTCAAAGAGATCTTTACATATTATGGAGGCTATCACATTCCTTTGAAATGGGTTGCATATATTGTTTTTCCAAAACAGTAAGACTATGCCAAGATTATATTGCAGATTGCTCGTGTTCTCTTCTGGTGGATTTATGGTTTTATTCTTTACATCTAAATCTCTATCCATTTGGAATTTATATTCCTGTTTGCCTTGGTCATGAGGTAATTGCTGAGCATTTGTTGAAAGCCACCTATATCATTAACTAGATAGAATATACTGAATTTTTCTTCTGTGTTTGGGTATTTTCTGTACTTTCTTTTCTATTCCTTTGGCTTTTCAATCCATTAAATATACATTGTTTTAATCATTGAGACTCTATATTATATTTTAATATCTGCTTACCTGAGCCCTTATGCTTTTTCAGATTTTTAAAATGATTTTTCTTATTTATTTTTTGAGGCAAACTTTTGAATTAGTTTGTGTAGTGTTTTAAGCATATGCTGGTATTTTAATTTGAACTTATTAAATTTATACTGTCATTTAGAAAGAAATGATATTGATGCTACCTATCCAGGAACATGGTATATATTTCCATATTGTGTTAAAGCTTTCTTCAAATAGGTCTTTATGTGAATGATCTTATTCTTAGATATTTTATCTTTTGTGTTACTAATGCTGATGGGGTTTTTTTTCCCACTATCTTTTGATAACTAAGCTTTGTTTAAATAGGTCTTTATGTGAATGATTTTATTCTTAGATATTTTATCTTTCGTGTTACTAATGCTGATGGGGTCTTTTTTCCCTGTTATCTTTTGATAACTGGTGGTGATCATATATATACAAAAGCTATTGATTTCTTTATACTGCTTTTGTTCCCCACTGTAATTCTGAATTCTCATAGTTCTTCTGGGGTTTTCAATTGATTCTCTAATCTATATTTTATTAACTCAAACAAACTAATACTAAAATTATTGAACTTCAGAAAATAGTTAAGTCACTTGTTACTTAAAATCCCCACACAATTTTGTTTCACTAAATAATACTTTTATCATTTTATCTTATGTTGTGATAACTTTTGGAAGTAGCTTTCTTGTAGAGTGGAACAGGCACTAGGTTGGTAATTGGAAGACTTGGGTTCAAACTGGGGTTCTGCCTATTACTAGTTGTGTAATCTGAAGCTAGATAATTTTTGTTCCTGTACTTCACTTACCTTTTCTGTGACATGGAACTAATATTTGTAACTGATACATTCCAGATTTGTTTTGAAAATTAAATGAATTAACCTGTGTGAAAATCGTAGATTTCTAGTTAGTAAGAACTTGATAATATTTTTATTGGAACAGGATGTCCATATTTTGCCCTAGGTCATAATTCCTTGAAAAAAAAGTGTTTATCTTTGTGTCCTCACCTTTTATGAGAATGCTCTGGTCAGAAAGATGCTCATAAAAAAATTATGTGTATTGATTCATTTTTTCCCCCTCAGTATGTCTAGTAAAATTCAAGGAACACACTCAATACTAGAACAGTGCTTATTAAGTTGACTTGCTCTTTAAGATTAAGAATAATGGTCCACCTATAAAGCCTGAATGAATCTGAAGTTTGGTCCTCAAACCAGGAAGGGCATGCATTTTTATTTTTTTAAGATGTGCATATATGATGCTGGCATATCTTACAAATGCTTTTATAGTCTTTTAGTCTGTGCTTTGACTTTAAGCAAGACTTAAAAATAAATGTTTCAGATTACAGACCCATGATTTGTTAAGAGTTAATTAACATTTAAGTGTTTTTAAATACTAACATACCATTTGATACCTAAAGAGTTCTTCAACTTTAGGGAAATTTACAAATATCAATTTATCTTTTTTTCCATTTATGAAAGTATACATTATAAACAATAAAATTTTAATATGTATAGATGGTTTACAATACAAGTGTAAATTAAACATTCTGTACATACTTACTGAGTAATTGAATGAATACAGTCTTTTGATAATGTCTGGGGTTTTTTTTTGCATTTTAATCCTGTGCATAGTCTGACTGAATTATTTTCTAAATTATGGCAGTAAGTCATTTTTGTTAACAATAGCATGAAAAATAAAGAAGCTGTGTATTTGGCAGGAGTTCTACACAGTGTCCACAAAATTCATTTTAAAAACTAGTTTTTCTTGAACATAATTTGCCTGTCAGGATTTCTCACATTTCAGCTTTTTAGTTTGTCCTTGAGTTTCTCATTTGATGTCTTGAAATTTCAGATAAAGGCAGAATCCCTTGTATTTATTTTTCCCTACAGTGCCAGTCACTGCCATCACACACATATGATGTGTTCAATATAGTAATAAACTGCTATTAATTCTCTCATTGAATTAGATAATGCCAATAAATGTGATTGTACTTATCAGAAAAAATGAAAGCTGTGACTTGAAAATTCAAGCACAAAATTTTCAGGATCGTAAATAGGTGAATTTAGTCATAAAATTAGTTCTTTTGAAAATGTGGTCATTTTTTGTGACCAGTTAAGTTCTCCCAGTCATTTTAATTTAATTGAATTTAGCCAAACTAACTTTAATTAATAAAAGATACTTTTCTTCACAATCTTATATTGATGTGTGAATGTAGAGTTATCGCCTTCTTTAAAGGGTCAAAATAAAGTACAAGGGCTGTTCTTAAAACAAGTTTAAAAGGGTATATAACTGGAACAAAACTGAGAAGGGTAAGAAGTTTTACTTTGCAGATTATAAATTGATTTATCAAAGAATAGATTAAAGAATAGGAACTTGAGAGTCGAGAGGGACCTTAAAAATCATCTTCCCTGAGATGTTAAAGTTGTAGACAAGACCACACCACTAGTAAGGAAGGAATAGAGGCCTAGAGCTCAGGCCTCCTTTCAGCTTAGCTACGATTCTTTCCTCTGTGGTGTTCTAGACATAAACAGACGGGGCATTGTTAATAGATAATATTTTAATTTACCATGAATAAGATTTGTCATTTACTTAGTATGCAATCAAAGAAGAATATAGAGAATAGACACGTGAAATCAACTTAAAAATGAAGCTAAGTGTTCAAATGTTTTCATATTTTACTCAGTTTTCACTCTTATTTCTGCTCTGGTTAGTTAACATCAAGAAATACATAGCACAACTAGAGTGGAAAAACTTCCCTGAAAGATGTACACTAAAATATTTTATAGAAATTAATAAGTAGGCACATTGTAGCAATATCATGGTGCTACTTTTCACTTTGCTGCTGCCTCAATGTAGTGTGTTCCCTGAATTTCTTTCCAGGTTGAGAAATACATAACAGAAAGTTTGGTGGTCAAGAACACTTTTTTAAGGTATGGTCCCATTCGAATGGCTTCTCTTCTCGTGGGTTATATGGATTTTTTTTACTCAGTAGGGGTCTTGACTATTACCACCAGAGTGATTGGTTCATGTCTTTTTCAACCTCATGAACTGACGACAGTTAGGCAACACCACTTATCACAAGGAGAGTTGATTGTGTAACGAGTAAAAAAATTAAAGTGTAAGTTAGGTTGATCTTCCTAATAGATATCTTTTCCTGAAATGATCCTTTCTGTAAGACAGAAATTTCACTACTGCGAAGTAGTTACATGGTGACCAGAAGATAGGCCTCCTTTATATGCAGTTTCACTTTCTGTGGTTTCAGTTACCCATGGTGGTCAACCATGGTCTGAAAATATTAAATAGAAAATTCCAGAAGTAAACAATTTGTAAGTTTTAAATTGTGCGACTACTCTGAGTAGCGTGATGAAATCTCACACCACTCGGCTTGGCTCTGCCTGTGATCCCCATCTATTGACATCGTCATGACTGTATGACCCAGGATCACCAGAGCACATTGATCCTCCTCTTGACATATCATCAGAAGGTCAATAGTAGCTTAATGCTATGTCACAGTGCCTGCCTCATTCACCTCACATCATCTCATCACAGAGGCATTTTTTCATCCCACATTATCACAAGAAGAAAGGTAAGTACAGTATAATAGGAAAAGTGAGGACTACTATATTTTCCCTTGGATACCCAAAGTTGTAATCATGTTAGAGAATGTTTAGAAATTATTTTTAAAAAGAGAGCCAGACTTTATGATGAGTGTACTAATTCTGATGTTTATTATCACCATAAATAGCACGAGGGTGCTATTCTTAACTGTTTTTAATTGTTGTATAAAGAATCATCTTTTGGGCTTCCTTGGTGGCGCAGTGGTTGAGAGTCCGCCTGCCGATGCAGGGGACACGGGTTCGTGCCCCGGTCCGGGAAGATGCCACATGCCGCGGAGCGGCTGGGCCCGTGAGCCGTGGCCGCTGAGCCTGCGCGTCCGGAGCCTGTGCTCCGCAAATGGAGAGGCCACAACAGTGAGAGGCCCGCATACCGCAAAAAAAAAAAAAAATCATCTTTTATATCAAGTTATTTGTGAGGATAGGTTAATCATCGCTCAACCTAACTTTGACGTTTAAACATTCTCTTAGCATTAAAACATTCTTATAAGCACTTTCCTGTACACTTGGTATTTAATAGCTATTAGGGTATATTTGAGATAAATTAACATTTGGTGCCTTTTGAGAACTTTGGAGGAAAGTTGTCATAACTTTGGTGTTGCCCATTTCTTCACTTGTTAGTTTTGGGACCTCGGACAAATAGTTCTCTTTGTAAGCCATGGTTCCCTCATTTCTAGTTGGGATGATACAGCTACATATCTCATATAGTTGTTTTGAATGTTAAATGAGATTATTTTATGTGCCTCGCAGTGACTGGTACAAAGTTCTCAAACACTAAAAGCTATCATTTTTAAATTACTTCAAATTCTTCTGAAGGAGGTAAATAGTAAGATACCAAACAGTGGGAGCTATTACTGGGAATGGCATCATCTCTTTGAGAGAAGTATGAGATGAGTTTCTAAGGTGAACACATTCTTAAAGAATGTGTTGTTGAAGAACACTGGTTGGTCAAAAATGTGATCTGAGGACAATTCATCTGTATATTCTAACCAACTAACTGACAATACAGAAGAGTATGAGGGTGGGATTATAGGCCAATTCTCTTGCATAAGTGTATTACGGGGAATTGAATTTTAGGTCTTTAAAAGGAAGAGAGGCTGTTGAATTTCTTAGGTATGTTTCTAAAGAGGTCCAATGACTTATTCTACTCTAAGTCAAAGTTTTAAGCTGTACCTGATAGGTCAGTGGTGAGCTCACCAGGCGTTTGGTGAATGGCTCACAGATGTACGTTGGTTGGAAGTTCTTTTTTTTTTTTGAAAGAGGGAGGGTTCTTTTTTAACATTTTGCGATAAAGCAAATAACTGTAGGGGAAAAAAAAACCAATAAGTGAATATTTTCTTAATGCCTCTTGTGTCAGGTTAAAGCAACACAATATTGGTATTGTCTGACGCTGATATTAAATGCATTGTGGTTATAACACTAAAAGTTTCATTTCTCAAAAATAACCTTCCAAATTCCATGAACTATTGCTTGATGATAGGAACATGTATCAAATATTAAAGTGTTATCTGTACCTGTGACTACGTATTTCAGTTTCAGTTATTAAAATAGAGGATATTTAACAATTCTATCTTAAAAACAGGGGAATGGACATTCTTCCTTTTATTGAGAAGAGAAATATTAGAAAAACTTGTTGAAACAGTGTCTGAAAGAGGTTAAAGTTGGAAATAACTTGTTTCCTGATATTCTTTTTGAGAAGTCTCCAGCAGTGTTCACTAGCATATCTTATATTTTCTTAGCTTGTGTGAGTCTCATTTTTATATCTACAATTGAAACAACATGAGCTCAAAAGCACACTTTTTCAGGTTCATCCCATTTTCCATAATACTGCTGCGGCAATGTCAAAGAGACTCATTAAATGTTTTATGGGGTTTCTGTTGTAGTTTGTGCTTTGGTTCTCTCTGAAGATGTATTTATATTTGTACATCTGTGTTTGTAGATCATTTTGTATTTCCCACCAATTTAATTATTGTTCAGTAAGTTCTTGTCATTGCTTTTCATGCATTTGCTTTTGGTTTTAGCTTTTCGTACCATATTTACCTTAGAGAGCTTGCATATAAAACAATTAATTTGAATTTTGCTCATATATATTTTTAAAATTAGATTTATTGGAAAGTTTTCTTGAATTTTACTTTTAAAGCCACAGTACTTAACATGTTGTTAGGCATTTAATAAATGTTCAGTGAATGATAAAGTGTATCTCAGTCTACATATATTATGAAACTTTCTGGAGACCTACTTATAATAGTATAGCAAAATCACATTGGGATGTTAGTTCTGATGTAGCCAATACCAGGTATGTAACCAATTGAATATCTTGAACTTTTCAGGTAATTGATAAAGAATATAGATTTATTTAACACATATTATGTGCTAGTCATT